>NC_050071.1:97346463-98567963 GCF_009764565.3 Dermochelys coriacea | reverse complement strand
GGGGGTGAGCGCCTCACGCCCAGTCATTACGCAGGAGGATCTTCCAGCCGATCTACGGTCCGCTGAGCTAATGCACTTGACTCAATTATCTCCTTTCTGCGGCTTTCTTTATGGGCGGGAGGGGGGGAGAGGGTTTGTGTGTGTGTTTTTTCCCAGTGTAAAATCTTTTGTGGATGTTTTGATTCGCCTCTGCAGATGAAAGTCACGCCGGGCTTCGCCGAGGCGCACAGGCTCCGGCCCCTGGGTTTTGTTTCCAGTTGTTCTTTCTACACGCGAGCTGCTCTCTCTAAAAGTTGTAGCAAATGGTTAATTTGATTATTGCAACTATAGGCCAACTGCTTCAGCAGCCTTCCCCCACGCGTCTGGTGAGGGGAGAGCGAAACCATCTATAAGAAATAATCGAATCAGAATGAAGTGTGGAAAAACCCCTTCTGATTTCCAAGCGGCACAAATAGAATTAGAGCCCCCAGTAGCCTTTTTCCAAAAGAGACCTTTTGTCTAGATCACAAATTCAAATCCAGCCAACCAGAGCTGGGGACAGTTCCCTGCCTGGCTGTTTACTGATACAGGCTCGAGAAACAGAGAGCTGTGTGCAGCTTTCTCCCCAGATGACTGACTCAGTAAGGACAGAAGTAAATGTTAGAAGCAAAAACAGCTCAAAACAAAGGAAAGTCAGGGACGGTGCGAAGCGGGGGAATGTTTACATGTTATCAAGTACCAGAATGAAACAAGGCTGAAAGTTTCTTTTGAACTTTTCTTTCCTATTCTTCGCTATTCATAGAGGAGAATCTTTTCCTCCACCCTGAAAGTCAGAAAGAATGTTAGAGCACAGCGAAACAAAACAGCAAACAAAATGCCATTGTATTGGAGTAGCAATTCATGGGAAAACGCTTGTCAGGCCCATAATGTCTCACTTCTATGAATCTGTTTTACCGCAGGCTAAACACAGTAACATGGGGATGAATAAAATATTAATACCAGTGAGAATTTCTTTTTGATTGCTTTATTTGGGGGAAGACTTCAAATTATCCCGCAGTGGATGTCACGTCGGAGTCGATTTTTCACTATGCAGTCGTCGATTTGGTTAACAGAGGAAAATGGGGCTTTTATTTTATCCATTAGGATCATTACTGCAGGTCACTATCCTCTGACCTGTATCAGGCCGCCGGATCAGACGAATCTGTTAGTTATCAGATTAGCTCCCCAGAATATAAAGCAAGAAACAGCAACAAAAATAGTGGTCGATAACATTTTTCTCAATGCAAGTGAATTTTATGTTGGTTTCCCCCTCCCCAGATCTCACCATATTGTAACGTTTAACTTACATTTAACTATTCCCACGTGCTTTTATTGTTATATGCTACAGTCTATCTATCTATCTATCTATCTATCTATCTAAATGCCCATAATATTTGAGCGCCTCCAAAGCATCTAAAATAGAAGACAAACAATCACTTCTTTCTCAGCCTGTAGACAGCATAGCTTGATTAGTCTGAAGGTGTTTTGATTACGTGTTTATGTTTGTGTGTCAGAGGGAATGGGTGCGAGTGAAGAAACTATTGTGGGAAAACTGAGGCATTGTCTGGGGGGGTGTCAGAGGGCGGGTGGAGACATGATGTGTCTGTATCTCCTTGTACAGTGCATTTACACTAAAGGTTTGCACCACCAGTACAGCTACACTGCCATAGCTTGACCCATTCAAAAGTCACCAGTATAAGAAGCCTATTGAAGCAAGGGGTTTGGCAATTCGTTTCAGAAGTGGTTAATTCCTGGACTACGTCTAGGACAAAAAGGATTTTTTCCGCTTCTCAGAAAGTTGTTTGCAGGCTAGGCAGAGGAGTGAATGTCGTGCTATGTGCGCGCGTTCATGTGTGAACTGTGTGTTATGTGCGTGCAAGAGTATTGCTACTTACATGCAATGTGCGAGTAAAGGCGTACGTTGTGTGCATTTGTGTGTTGTGCCTGGCTGAGCGTTTGTTGTGTGTGTAATTGTGGGGCTCTGTGCTGAGTTTGTGTTACGAGTTTATGAACGTTCTTCTTTTTCTGTGCATCATTGCTGTGTTTTATACGAGTGTGCAGAGGACCGCTTTTTGGCATGTATGTTCAGGTATGTTGTGCGTGCTATGGGGGCATGTGTTGGGGCTGGTCTCTGCAGCGGGGATTGCCCGCAGAAAAGAAGCAGGGGAGCGCTCGCCTCTGGCACACAACAGGCTCCCTCCAGCAGAGGGACCTGCGCGTTACTTTTTGCTGGCGTTCCGTTACCGGTGGTAACATCTGCTGGGCTGGAGGGGGGCGTTTAAACAGACGCACAGATGTAAAAGTGACATCTGCCTGTGACAAAGGAGAGGGAATTAGATTAGGCAGGGAGGCCTTTCCGTCTGCAATAAAACCGGAGGAAATACTCGCCCTCACTAGGCAGGCAGTGCAAGAAGGGGATCTGAAAGGGAGCTGGAGAAGAGCTCAATGGGCAGCTGCTTGTACAGCCGGGGCAGCATGAGTGTCCTGGGGACGAGTGCAGCAGGGGCTGCTTTCTCCCCAAAAGCCCAGAGGAGATGGGTCCAACTCAACGCTGCCTGTTACTGCGGGTAACATACAGCAGGATACCAAGGTACCGCAGTGATTTGCTGCAAGTGAGCCTCAGCTGTCAGAAAAGCCATCAAGGATAATTCTGTAATAATGAAGGCACTCAGGGCACCGTGAGTGGCGCGGGAAGTGGCTGGCCAAACAGTTACAGATTGGGTCATTTCTTTTCTTTTGCCTTTTAAATAGGTCTAGGAAAGTACAAATAAAAGCCCCTGTTAGCAGAGTTAAGGACTCCAAATCAAGGAAAGTAAAGGTGGCTCATTCAGCCTTATTGCTGGCCTGCGCCTGTATTATGCGCCAGTCTTTAATTGCATGGTCACACACTATGTTCAAATAACCCTATTTAATAGCCTTCTGGTCTTTTCCCTGCAGCTTTATAGGCAGTATTTTGTCAGTTGCACAGATAATCCTTGATGTTCACAGTCGATATTGTAGAGGGAGAGTCCTTTACTTAGCCCTTCTTTCATTCATTGTGCATCCTATATTCACATGACTTTAGTAGACACTGTCTGGCACATCCAGAGTAGTACACAGGAGGAGAAAGTATTACACATGTACCAAAGTTGTAGAAAAAATAGTATGGAATACTGTACAATATTTGAGAAAGGGGGCAGAGCTAGGATTGCATAGCCTACCTTAGGGCTTGGGCCAGAGATGACTGAAGTCAGTAGAAACCAATTTAATCTCTTTAGGTTGACTTTGACTTCAGTGGATTTTGATCAGGCCCTTAGTGTTCCAGAAGAACAGATAAATGGCCAGGGTCAATTCAAAGCTTAAAGTAGCTACACGGGCATGGAATATTTGTCATTAATGAGATTATCATAAGTAGATTGAACCATATCTGTTGAGACAGGCTTGATAAAATATGTAGAGACAGTTGGGAGAATGGTCACTGAAAAAATAACTTAAGGACAACCAGTGTGGTCCTGCTGGAACAAGACAGGAAACCCTACTCTGTGATGCATAATACCACATCAAGTCCCTGCGTTCACACACCAAAGTGGAGAAACTGGGATAGGACAGAGGAGAAGGTGTGACAGGGCACATTAGTGAGGCTATCACAATGATATGTCCCCTATGGTGGTTATTACTCAGAATGAGCATATCTGTATACTGTGGTAGATCTAAAGAGGTTAAATGAAGAAGTAAGAAGGGGGAAAGGCATGTTCTCTCACGGTGAAAGATATCATCTCCAACTCAAAAAGGTCTTAGAAAAGGTAAGACGTGTTTTCTCATTGGCACTACAGAAAGAACAGCCGTGACAACAAGCCATAATTTGGCCAACTCTGAATTTAAGGTTTTAAGGATACAATATGGTTTCAGGCCTATTACTTCAACCCCACCACCCACAATGACAAGCAGGGAGAGGAATGGACTGGCAGGGAGAGTGGTAGAGATTGCTAAGAGAATTTCTACAATAAAAAGACCCCCTGTACTCAAGCCCCTGGGTAACTTTCGTCCCTCCCCCACTCCTCTGCCATGAGTCACTGAAGTGAACTTCATTTTGCTGCTCATGGGTCACAGATCAGACCAGTGCTACCAACCTTAGAGGGAATTTTTTATTCTGTTGCTAATTGGTCCTTCTTCAGGATGTGAGGCCCAAGACACCAAAGGGCCTCAAACTTTCTTCTTTAACCATAAAAATGCAGCTGAGAGCTTACTCAGACGTAAACCAAGGGACCCCAGTCCTAATAACACTGGTTGAGGAAGAATATTGGGCCACCAGCTTTTTTTCAGTGTGGCATAGCTATATTCCAACATAGCTGAGACTGCTCAAGGTACTCTGTACAGAAGAAAGAAGTGGTGTCTTTAGCTGGTTTCCAGCTGGGTGAATTGCTGTGTGGCCTTGAATTGCTGTGTGGCCCTTGTCTTTATTTCGATTAATGGATTTAGATTTTAAAAATTTTACCTGTAACAAGGTGACTAAGGCCTTGGGCTGGAGAGGACTGGGCCTAAACCACCCTGATTACAGGATATGCCCCACCTGAGAGGAATTAGGTGATTCCAATATAAAAGGCAGCAGGAAGGTGCCAAGGAAGCATATAGGCTAAGAAAGAGTAATTGAGACTGCCAGACGGTAAGCTGAGAACAAGGTGATTATATGGGCTTAAGCCTAATAGGCGCAGCTCTGAGGAGCAAGTCTGGCTCTTGCAAAGCTCTAGCCAAATAAAGCCTCTGAGTGGGAGTTAAAGAAGGAAGGTGAGCAGAAACATTTGTGGTTGTTTTGGACTCTGAGTTCTGTTTTTTTTTTTTTTTTTTTTTTTTTTGGCAAAGTCTGTTCCCAGGCTGTGGAGAACTGGTGAAGTGTGAATTAAAGGATGTGAACCTAGAAGGTCACTGGCGAATGAGTGAGTCCTTCAAGGAGCCAGGCTGAAGGGGAAATAGAGATATGAGAACCACAGAGGCACCCTAGCCAGGAGGGGGGTACTCAGGAAGCATTATGCGGTCCTGGTGCTCTGCTAGATAATACATACTAAGATTAACTACCTTGTGCTCTAGGTGCCCCCTTCCACTATTAAAAGAGTAAAATCAGCAATTACGTTTAACCTGCTCTAAATACTAGTGGTGACCACCTGTGCAATCAAAAATTCATTCCCCATTCCCTAATTCCATTTTACTCCAATTAACAAATCCTTCCTTTCTCACCTCACCCTGCCTCTCTTAAATACTTGGAAAAAAAGGAGAACTTTGTAGTAAGTCCTAACAGTTAACAAATCTGGGCTCTGATGGACCAGAGGAGAAATGTGCTTCAGAATCAAAGAGTACTTGGTGAGAATGCTATAACAAAACCTGCCATGTTGAGGGATTATCTCTCAGATGCCTTTAATGATCATAAATGGAGTGGTAGCTAGGAACAATGTACCATGATCATAATGAAAGGAGATAGTCCTGTTGAGAAGAATCCTAAATCTAATTGAACAGGAATTTATACCTTTCAGATTTAATAATCCAAGTGCATCAGTTGGACAATACCCATCAGAGAGATGGCCAGATCTGTATGAATGATGAAACTGATGACTTGTCTGGATCTATAAGGTGGTGTTAAATATTGCTCAGACCCTCACTCCAAAAAAAAGGGTAGTTGAAGGAAGATATGAAGGTATATGCACCATCCCCTTAAATCTGTAGGATGCCAGGCAGGAACGAGCTTGGGGATATTCTAGACAGAAACTCTACATGAAGAAGTGCAAGAAAAGTAGTTTTTCAGGAATAATTCTGTTTTCTTTTATCTAAAGGAGTTTTGTTTAGGGGTTAGAGGAAAGCGACTCTCTGATTCTTTACCATTTGTCATTCAATATTTGTCCCTTTTCAGGATTGGGCCCTTATCTCCAACTATAGTATTGTTACTTCTGTATTGTAGGTTTATCCACAGAAAAGGTAAAGCACCAGCTGTCGCAGAAAGGTCTGTTCTATTTGTTTTCATTCAAAGAGAAAGATAAAATTAATGTTTTTCAGACATGAGTGCTGGAATAGAAAGTACAACAAAAGCTGTCACACTAGTAATATAAAACAGTACTGTACCCTCCTTTTATTTCAATCAAAAGGAGGGCCACAGCTTCATCCAATGAAACATGGGTTATGTAAGGTCCATCCCTTGCAAGGGGAATACATAGAGTGTGTCTGGGGTGGGATGGACTCAAACACCAGTAGTTGAATCCAGTGAGTGGGAAAGATGTGGGGAAGGGTCACTGGGCTGTTTCTTGGGGGTGACAGCAGATATAGCAGTATTTGAATGATCAAATTACAAGTTAGTGGTGGAAGGAAAGATGAGTAGGATGTAAGATATATGGAGCCTGATTTTTCATTTACACTAAGGAATCTTTATGCTTTCCTGTCAATATAAAGGAACTTAAAGTAAGTGTAAATATAGCCCTTTACATTATCAGAGCAGGTGAGTGTAAGTAACAATTAGGCTCATAGACTTTAGTATAACATCTTATACAAGTCCTACTGAAGTCTTACCCAAATCCAATTTTCCAAGTGTGTGCTCTCTGGCATGAACTGAGTGGTGGACCACTTAAATACAAGGAGTGTATTGTGGGGCTGTGTCTAGACAGTTGTTGAAGGGATAAGAGTTAGGCACTTTTATTTAAGAAGTTTATTAACCATCTGTAAGATTTTTTTTATTTACAGGCATTTCTCAAGCTCATAGAAATGTAAATGGTACATTGAATGTTCAGACTATATGATAGTGTACTGGCATGGGCTGAACACGTCAGGGGAATCAGAGAAATAATACAACGTGACCTATGAAAGTAGCTACATGGAAGAAAATGAACAGCATGTATATACTTATGTATGTTTGGGATATAGTCAATCCAGACAAATACATGCTCTGTGCCCGGAAGAGCTCACCATCTGATTTAAATCTTTGAGGGATATACCTATGCTTAGTATCAGAGCATCACAATTTCATAATCTTACTGTCTCTAGATTCCTATTGTGCTGGGTTCTCCTGGCCTAGAGATAGTTACTTGTAACTGAAATAGACCTTACCACAGTCTATATGTTTTTATCCCCTCCAGGCTGTAGGGTTGACCTTGAAACCCACTGCTGCAGTAAAGTGAGAAGTGATCTATCAATAACAAGGTCTAGAGTCTTCAGAGCTTTAGAGATTGTTTTCTGAAACTTGAACTCCACCTGAAAGTGTAAAGGGGTCTGAGTGTAGGTGTCATGCTCTCAGTCCTGTCCCACACAGGAGCTGGGCTGCTTCATCTACCTCAGCTGAAGCTTCCAAGAGGTCTTCAGTGATAGCCCTAAATCCATATTAGAAAGGAATGGTCACAGATCAATCAGATGATAAAAGACACTATGGGCTACTGCAGTATCATTAGAGTCCAGAAGCAGCAATGGCTTCATTAGGGCTCTGAGATTCTGAACCATTTTAGTAAAAGCAGATCTCAGAAGATGGTGAATGAAGTACATCTCAATAGATGGCAGAGACACAGCTTCTGGTAGTTCCTCAAAATGTGTCCCTGGACTTCTGTCTTATCTGGGATGGCTCATGATCAGTTCACCTTCATTCAGACCACAATTTTGTTCAGACAATGGGAGAGTGTATATTCTGAGTTGGATGAAAAGGAAATATAAAACTGAGTATCATCAGGATATAGATGACACTGTTGTCCAAGATGTCATACATCTTGTGGCTTTACATATACATTGGAGCTAATCCTGCTCCCACTGAAGTCAGTGGGAATTTTGCCACAGAGAGAGAATATGGACCCTGTGGGACTCTGCATATAGTGGCCCTCAGCGAAGATGTTCAAATGCCCAGCACTAACCTTGGGGTAAATTCTAAAATGATATTCCACCAGGAAAAATCAAGTTGGTAACACATGTAAGGTAATGTAATCTAAAACGTAGACTGAATGTGAGGAGATTCACATAACTCAGTAATGCTGATCAAGACAGCAGGGTTTTTAAATAAGATCTTAAAATATGATCTAGTGGGGGGGGAGGAAAGCCAATGTTATTTGGGGGTGTATATTCAAAGACATCATCTCATGGAACAGAGAAGAGATAATCCTCTTTAATGGCACTGATCCAAAGCCCACTGAAGACAATACGTGTCTTAGGAGTCCTAGAAGTATGATGTCAGGAATTATTTAATGAGAAACAGGTATTAATTGAACCTGAGAGACTCAATGGGAGTCTTTCCATTGACTTCAGTGGGCTTTAGATCAGGTTCGAAACAAACTCGTTGAGACTTGGGGTGAAATTGTGTCTTGTGCTCCTAAATCACACAGGCTCTTTTGAAATTCCCATCCTGTCCTTAGAAAACTCAGTTTGGCTCTGGCCACATCAGTGTCAAAAAGGTATAGAAATAAGAGAGAGTTTAGAGAAAAAAAGCTGTGGAAAGAAGCAGGAATGGAACTAGGGAGAGACAACTGAGCTGAGTAGCAAAATCCACATTGTGTTTTGTAGATTGTGATGTATTTTTATATTCTAATAATAATATAAATCTTTACATTAAACAGCTGAGTACAGTTAAACCATTGAATATATTCGTGTATTAGTATGTATATATGAATTTCTCTAAAATAATTCCCATATGTCAACAAATGACAGAGTAATATTACTGTTGATGTGATATCAAGTGGTCATTCCTGGATCAATATGATATACTATTATGATGATGATGATGTTGGAATATAAAATGCAAAATTGCATTGATTTAAATAGAAGTGTTTTCATGTTTTAAATAACATACGCTACATTATGCACATGCTATTATATCTCTTTAATATTTGTATATAATGTAAAAAAATTGTATGTGCTAATATATATATAATTGTGTAATAGCATATCATGACTGATAGATTAATGGACAAATTAGATAGGGTACCATCAGGTAACTTTTATTTGATTATAAGCCTATATAAGTAATAGGCCAAATTGAGATTAATGAGAGTTTGCCTTAGTAAAAACAGAATAAAGATTTTAGGATTTGACCCAATTTAGAGATTTTGATGGGCTGAAGCAATCAGAACCCTGAGATGCTTGTATAGACTTATTCCCAGTTTTCATTTCTTTTATATACTGCAGGACAGTTGTATTAAATTCAGATCCAAAACATAACTCTTAAGGATATTTCTCTGTTTATATGAATCCAATAAAGCATTTAATCATAACAAAGTATCCTTCTGCACTCCTAAATATTTGTAATGTTGCTGATTTCTTTCACACTTGCTGTACAGAACAGATAACTTCTAGAGGAGTGTGATGTCTGAAATAGAATGGACTTTAGTTTGCTTTTGTGCTAGGGTTTTAATGATTACAGAAGAAAGATATTGACATCAATGTAACAGTATCATATTTCAGTCAGTCAGACATTAGACCAATGGAATATGGCTTATGTATTTTTGTATTTTTCAGTATGTTGGGTTCATGAGTTAGGGATGACTCCATAACCCATGCTAGGCACAGAGAGGTCTAGTTTTGTTTGTAGTGTTCCTGGTTGAAGGAAGGTAAGTGTTATCCTTTCACCATCATGTATTACATTTATACAATACCCCGAATGGCATGGTACAAGAAAGAAGAAAAAACAAGGAATGAGTTGTGACCCAACTAGGAAAGGCCAAATTGTTTTATAACAATAAATCCCAGCAGGTCTGACAAACTCAATACATCTGACACACTGTTGTCAGAATACTTACCTTACAAAACATGGTTTGGCTATCGTGGAAAATGGTGACACGCTGTTCATGAATATCATTGCATTATATACTGTGACAGGGTCGGGCCAGATGGCTACAGGAGAGTAATAGAAGGCAGATATATTAGCCCCAGGTTAAGTAGGTCCCTTTTCCCTGGGTAAGGTAACAGGGAAGGTTCCAGAACTAATCAGGAACCTTCTGGAGACAATTAAGACAGACAGGCTGATTAGAACACCTGCGGCCAATGAAGAAGCTGCTAGAATCAATTAAGACAGGCTAATCAGGGCACTTGGGTTTAAAAAAGAGCTCACTTCAGTTTGTGGTGCGCATGTAAGGAGCTGGGGAGCAAGAGGCGCTAGGAACTGAGAGTGAGAACGCGGACTGTTGGAGAACTGAGGAGTACAAGCATTATTAGACACCAGGAGGAAGGTCCTATGGTGAGGATAAAGAAGGTTTTGGGAGGAAACTGTCTGAGACCAGGATATTAATCTGCTAAATTTTAGACATTAGAAAGTGTGTTTTTTGTTTTGTTTGTAACCATTGTTTGTTTCTATTATCTCTGCTCAGTATCACTTAAATCTCTGTTCTTTCTTTCTTAATAAACTTAATTTTAATTTTACCATAGTCATCTCAGTGCTGTTAGATTATTGTGAATTGTGCAATCTCTGTTGAGCCAACAGGCTGGTGTATTAAGTTCCTTCTAAGCTGTGCAGCCACATGGCTGCACAGCGGGCTATTAAGGGCTGCACAGATGCAGAGCGGGAAGAGGTGCCTCTCCCCCAGTCCTGCTGGAGATGCCGCAGCAAGAGAGGGCTGGAGGGAGTCTTCTCTTCCTGCTGCAGCCCTGGGGAAGCCTGCACTCCCAAACCCTTCATCCCAAGCCCCACCCCAGAGTCTGTACCCCCAGACAGAGCCCATATCCCAACCTTCTGCCCCAGCCCTGAGCCCCCTCCCACACTCCAAACCCCTCCATATTGATGCACATTACAAAATTCATTCTACACATGAATGTAAAAAATTAGAGGGAACATTGCTAGTGTACTGTCTCTTTTTGAGATAGCGGACTTGGTATTTCTGTGGACATTGAATGACAGGGGCTGGCTGCTGCAAAGGAATGCTCTTCCTGGGAATTTTGGAACTACGTAACTGAATGTTACCTGCAAGGCAAGGTTAAGACTGGCAGAGTCTCAAGGAGTTTGCTAGTGAGACAGAGTGGTGTGGTAGGGAGCTTACACACAGTTTTAAGCTCCAGCAAAACTCTCCCTTACTGAGGCAGAAAGGTTATGGAGTAGCTTATGATTCTGGGTGCCTCAAGAGTGTCACACAGGTGATACTGATGTTGTAGGAAGATCAAGATGAGTAACTGTAGAGATTTTCCCCTTTAAGTTGGTGAAGAATAAGCTGTAAGTAAAACAAGGATGGTTTCAGGAAAAGAGATGGCAGAAGCCAGTCAGAAAAGGATCTGAAGAAGAAAGCTGGTGAAGTGGTCAAGGTTGTGGGAGTAGACAATGTCTTTGCAGATTCCAGAGACGGAAGGAAAGAAAGAGAAGATGGTAGCAGGAAAGCCTGGAAGAGCTGAAGATTTTTCTCAAGAAAGGGAAGTGCCTGGTGCTTGTAGGTAGAAGGAAAGAAGCAGGAAGACAGTGGTTAGAGGGGGGAAAAGGAGCGGGAGGGAGTGAAAGGAAGGATAAGTAACTGGAGGAGACAGGGCTGATGGAACAGGTGGTGAGGTTAAAGAAATATAGACCTTGCATTCAAAAACTGCAATGAGAAAAAAGATGAGTAGTGGGAGATGAGATCATCTTTCAGGTGAGATCTTAAAAACCAAGATCTTGTCTGCTCTCCACATACAAGAATAGGATGTTGTCCTGGTGTCCTTGGTGAAAATTTCCCCTCTTCACATTGAGTCATGGGCTACCTGCTGGTTGGTTGCTTCTATCCACTAGAGGAATGGCTATGCTTCAGTAGTGCTTTGTGTGTACTTTACACAGGATGCAGTTGTGCTTTTAAAGTGCTGCCCTATATAGCTGGATTAGAAAGAAAGGCACTGTGCCAGTTAACGCTCATTCTTGTACACCAAAAGCCCTTTCTTTGTTTCCTAGTCTCTGGAAAACCCAGTCTGGACTGACATATATGTAAACCATATAGTGTACCTCTCCAGAGTTCAGTCTCATTGCACTTGCCTTAATCACTCCCCCAAGGGGACCCCCACCCCACACACACTATTTTTAGTTCCTGTAGGAGGTTTGGTAATCTGCTTCCACAGAGAAGAATAAAATCATACATAACCCATTCATAGATTCAGAACCATGGTCTCCAGAGTACTTCATGGATTCATACAAATATGGGGCTGGAAGAGCCCTCAAGAAGTCAAATCCAGCACCACACGCTAAGGCAGGGCCATGTAAACCCAGATCATCCCTGACAGTTGTTTGTCCAACCACCACAGATTTTAAAATCTGCAATGATGCGGGATTCCACAACCACCCTTGGAAGACTATTTCAGAGCTTAACTATCCTGATGATTAGAAAGCTTTTCCTAATATCTAACCTAAATCTCCCTTGTTGCAGATGAAGCCCATTACTACTTGTCCCCCCTTCAGTGGACATGGAGATCAATTGATCACACTCCTCTTTACAACAGCCCTTAAGACTATCAGCCCCCTCCCCTCCCTACCCTCGGGTTGTCTTTTCTCAAGATTAAACATGCCCAGTTTTTTTAATCTTTCCTCATAGGTCAGGTTTTTCTAAACATTTTATCATTTTTGTTGCTCTCCTCTGGACTCTCTCGTATTTGTTCACATCTTTCCTAAAGTGTTGCACTCAGAATTGGACACAGTACTCCAGTTGAGATCTCCCCAGAGGTGCTGGAACTGGGGGGCCAGGAGGGCCATGGCCCCACAACTTTTAAAAGTGGGAGGGCCTTGCCCACCCATTTCTTAATATCTACATAGTTTTGGGGGTAGGGGGCCACGTTGTTCCCCCAAACTGCAAGCCTCAGGCAGGCATGGAGCAGTGCCAGCAGAGACTATGATTTGTGGTGAGGGATCCCCTACCAGTGGCACTGTCTTCCCGATGTGGGGGCTGAGGTGAACCCACACTTGCCAATGTCAGTGAGCCCTGGGGCACATGGACTGGGGACTGCTTTTGGGAAACCCCGCTGTCCCCAACCCAGAGCAGGTGGAGTGTGTGAGGCTCCCCACAGAGGCCTGAGCTCCCTGGGTGGCTCTTACCATTGCCTGGCTTGGGCTTCCAGCCTGGTCAGGGGGCAGGGCCTCAGGAGGAATTAGAGGAGCAGGGGATGGGGCTACATAGATGGGTGGGGCCTTGTGAACCCCCCATTTCTACTGAGGTTCCAGTGCTCCTGGGTCTCACCTATGCCAAATAGAGTGGGGCAATTACTTCCCATGTCTTACATAAAACACTACTTTTACTATAGCCTGGTATATTAGCCTTTTTGGCAACTGCTTCACATTGTTGACTCATATTCCATTTGTGATCCACTATAATCTCCAGATATTTTTCAGCAGTACTACCATCTCCGCCATTTTTGTATTTGCGCATTTGATTTTTTTCCTTCCTAAATGTAATACTTTGCACTTGTTTTTATTGAATTTCATCTTGTTGATTTCAGACCAATTCTCCAATTTGTGAAGGTCATTTTGCTTTCTAATTCTGCCATACAAAGTTCTTGCAAGGTCTTCCAGCTTTGTTTTATCTGTACATTTTATAAGCATACTCTCCACACCATTATCTAAATCATGAATGAAAATACTGAATAGACCCAGGACTAACCCTCTGTAAAACCCCACTAATTTGACAACAAACCATTGATAACTATTTCTTGAGTATGATCTTTCAACCAGTTGTGCACCCACCTTATAGTAATTTAATCTAGACCATATTTCCCCAGTATGCTTATGAGAATGTCATGTGGGACTGTGGGAAAAGGCCTTACTAAAATCAAGATGTATCACATCTACTACTTCCCCTCCCCCCAAATCCACTAGGCCAGTAACCCTGTCAAAGAAGGAAATTAGGTTGGTTTGGCATGATTTGGTTCTTGACAAATCCATGCTGGCTGTTCCTTAATACTATTATCCTCTAGATGCTTACAGACTGATTGGAACAAATTATTAAACAATATCTTTCCAGGTATCAAAGTTAGGGTGACTGGTTTATAATTCCCCAGGTCCTCTTTGTTCCCCTTTTTAAAGATAGGTACTATGTTTGCTCTTCTCTAGTCTTCTGGGACCGCATCCATCCCCCAGGAGTTCTCAAAGATAATTGCTAATGGTTCTGAGATTGCTTCCACTACTTCCTGAAGTACCCTAGGACGAATTTCATCAGGTCCTGACTTGACTACATCTAACTTATGTAAATATTCATAAACCTGTTCTTCCTTTATTTTGGCTTCCATTTCTTACGTCCGGTTATTACAACCTAACTAATAGTGTCTGGTCACCATTAACCTTTTGGTGAAGACTGCAGCAAAATAGGCACCCCAGGTTTCTTGATGTCATGAGTTATTACTTCTCCTTCTCTGCTAAGAAGTAGACCTGTGCTTTCCTTTGTCCTTCTCTTGATCCTAATATATTTAAATAACCTTTTCTTATTGCCTTTTATGTCCCTTGCAAGATGCAGCTCACTTTGTGCCTTAGCCTTCCTGATTTTGTTGCGACATGCTTGTGCTGTTCTTTTGTCCTCCTCCTCAGCTATTTGACCATGTTTCAACTTTTTGTATGGGTCCTTTTGGATTTTCAGATCATTAAAAAGCTCCTGATGGAGGCCTCATATTGGCCTCGTACTACTTTTTCCTATCTTTTGTCTGTATCAGGATAATTTGCAGCTCTGCCTTTAACAGTGCCTCCTTGAGAAACTGCCAGGTCTCCTGAACTCCTTTTCCCATTAGATGTTCTTCCCATGGCACCCTACCTACCAGTTCTCTGCATTTGTAAAGTCTGCTTTTTTGAAGTCTATTGTCCTTATTCTGCAGCTCTCACTCCTTCCTGTCCTTAAAATCAGGAAATCATTTCACGATCACTTTCACCCAAATTGCCTTCCACCTTCAGATTTGCTACCAAATTTCCTCCCTGCTGGTCAGAATTAAGTCTAAAATGGGTGTCCCCCTTGTTGCTTCCTCCACTTTTGGGGGAGGGAGAGAAGTAAGAGGCCTACTGCTACACCCCTTTCTGAGTTGCAGTATTCGTCCACAGCATGCTGGTCGCACTGTGTGCACCAGTGTGGGCGGAGGTGAAAGTAAGCTGGTACAGTCTGGTACAGTGTACTGGTAAGAAAGTGGCCACCAGTACACAGCCGACCATACTGGCAGGGCCGCTGATGGGGAGGTGGGGCAAAAGGGGCAGCTGCCCTGGGGCCCGGCAATTTAAAAGGGCCCAGAGCTCCCAGCAGTGGCTGAAACTCTGGGCCCCTTTAAATCGTCCCTAGAGCCCTGGAGTAGCATGGGCTGGGCAGCGTTGAAGGGCTGGCTGGCTGGGGAAGTCTGGCCCCAGCCCCGCCCCTTCTGCCCAAGGCCCTGCCTCTTCTGGGGGCCCAGAGCCACCCCCTACACCTTGCCAAGGACCCAAACTGCCCTGCTTACTGGTAAGTCCTTTAAATTACTTTCACCCCTTAGTGTAGGGAAGGTGGAGCCACAGCCCAACCTCCTCCCAAACATTTTCCATTTTTTTTTTTTGGAATGTTTTGTGCTCTCAGAAGTATGGAGGGAGCAGTGCTTGCATTCTTCTGACTGACTGCAGTTATGTTTTGGCCTTCATGTGGGCTACCAAAAGGGGAAAAGGCTTCTTGTACTCATCCTTCCTCTCCCTTAGCTATCCATCTGAATAATGCAATCTGGCCCACAATCTGGGATCCTTCAGTTTGAAAAGTGTGGTCTACATTTTAAAGGGTATTTTTATACTTCTATAAAAAATACTCCAAAAAAGTATATTGTAGTGTTTTGTGTTTATATCTTATCACGTGTTTCTGACTTGATATTATGTTAATGGCCTTTTTATTATGTAAATCACAGTACATAAGGTCTCCTTGAAATCAATTGTTTTTATTATAGAGTCTTAAAAACAAAAAAACAGACCTAGTTAACATTCTGTAAATATGTTTTTAAAATGATACAACTCATCCCTTAGAAACAGTTTGTTCTGTTTTTCAGTAAAGCCAAGTGGTTAACCACTGAAGGGCTTATCTTCGTGCAACATTTTATTTTCCTCAAATTCAGCCATTTTTCTCTAGCGATGAACTAAACTCTCATTCAAATCACTTTTTCTAACAGGTAGACAGAGATCTGAGCTGAGGTTATGGATAGCAAGTTTCAGACCTGTGCAGATTAGATTAAAATGGGCAAGTAATGCCAGACTGTGACATAACAGACAGCTATAGGTGATGGTTTGGGTGATACTGGTTTGGGAAATACCTTGAGTTTCTTGTTCTCCTGTCTCGAAGAAATATGCTCTCCAAAAAAAGTGCCATGCCACTGCTGAGAGAGGGGCCTGCTAGCTGCTCCTTAGTCAAAACTGTGATTGCCTGAATATGTTGTTACCTGCTGAGGTTGTGGGGGGAAGACACACAGGAGAAATTGCCTTCAATTCCCTTGCAAGTCTGTACCCTACCTTCCTTCCGATGGCTAGGCTATTATGGCTTTGTTTAGACTAGGCTTTAAAGGTGTGTTAGACTAGAGAACCCATTTTAAAAGTTTACCATAGATAAGGCACACAGCCTTTCACATGTGCTAAACTGGTTGTTAGCCATGGTTTAACTTTAGACTGTGGGTATGGCTACACTAGGGCAGTGGTTCTTAATCAGGGGTACATCAACTCATCTAGATATTTGCTTAGTTTTACAACAGGCAACATAAAAAGCACTCGCAAAGTCAGTACAAACTAAAATTTCATATGGACAATGACTTGTTTATACTGCTCTATAAACCATACACTGAAAGGTAAGTGCAATATTTATATTCCAATTGATTTATTTTATAATTTTATGGTAAAAATGAGAATGTAAGCAATTTTTCGGTAATAGTATGCTGTGACACTTCTATTTTTATGTCTGATTTTTGTAAGCAAGTAGTTTTTAAGTGAGGAATGCCAAGAATTATTTAATGGGGAAAAGGTATTTAATTCTCAGAATTATGAGTGATCTGGGAAACCGAGAAAGCAAAAATTACCTCATGGTTTTGTATTGGCTGTGGATACAGATAGTTGGCACTTCAGAGAATGTGGCCTTATACAAAACCAAACCATGACTGCACTAATTTTCCATGACCAAAAGTAAAACTAACTTGGATCAGCTCGCATCCAGTCTAGCCCAGATCATTTGCATCCTCAAAGGAAAATATTCTTTGGCTCAAGCCTACAGTCCTTACTGACTTTGGTAGGAGATTTGCAGGAGTAAGGACTGTAAAATGAGGCCTTTTTCTCTGATGACATGATTTCACCTATCAAAACCAAGCAAGTGGAGTGCATATTGTAGGGTGATAAATGGTAAAAACAAGGTTTCACCCTAGTTGAATATTGCTGGAAATCCAACAATTGTGACACTGCTTTGTCCATGAGCTGTAACACTGCTATTTTCATAACAATACTGGAGTGTTCAGCTGATATTATTAAAAGTTACTGTAACAACATTGAATCCTATATTACCAAGGGATACGATACTGGAAGTCAGTGATGAAGAATAAGTATCTTTTTGAGATATGGACAGAATGGGGTTACTCTCTACAGTTTTCAATGGTAGGAACTAAGCATAATTGATAATACTTCCTAAATTTAATTATTTCATTTTGTGGCACACTATCTCCTTGTTTTGGCCTAATTGTTTTGACCTGCTACAGTGGGGGGAAAATAGTTTGTGTTCTGAAAATAGAGGGAGGTGATTGAGGTTATCGAGCATTTTTTGAGTTTTTTTTTCCCTAATCTTTACATACCTCTTTGAAATGTTCATCCGCTTACCAAAACATTCCCTAAATTCACCTTTCCAGGAAAATATATAACATTCACACTGGATATTATAATAGCTCACCCAGAAATTAAGGTTTATTGTTATTTGTAATATATAATTGGAAAGTATAAAATTATGAATAATTTTCAGTTAAGTTTATAAACTTTAACCATGCTGAATTATTGAGACCAGAAAGCACAGAACTATTTCACTGAAGCTGTTTGACATAGCAGTATAAATGGTATGCTGTGCAAATTCAGTATTTAATTACTGAAGAAAACAGCTAGCCTTAACAAAAGGCAGAAAATAATATTCAGATCTACAAATACATTTTTTTAATTTTGCTTGTCACAACTGACAATTGAGATTTAAGGATATTTTTGCATATTTTAATCCTAAATTAGTCAATTGCAATTTTTATGTAAACATTTTATTTTTTTCCTCTTCCATTTGATCAGACAGGCGTTTTCTTACATGGAAGAGATTCATTAAACTTATCTTCAGTTTAGTTTTAACCTCTAATTTTCATGTAAGGATTTTGTATTCTGGGTTTAATTTATGGACACACTGCATGATTTTCAATTTCAAATCTCTCTTAATTACCCTTAGTACTATCATTTTAATTGTTGTTCTATCCATAAGATTACAAAATGTGTCATTTTAAAGATACATTTACTAATGGCTTTTTCAGTTTCTGCTTAAGTAAAATGTTTCCAACTTCATCTAAATTCAACTACCCTTATCATTTACATTAGACAACACTCCATCAATAAAACCATCAAAATGATCTACTGCATTGTAGACAAAAGTTATTGTGTCAAGTTGACACTAATCAGTTAATTCCAGTAAACCTTCAGATAAACAAAAGCTTGTTGTCTATTACTGATGTGTGTGATTAGCCCCCTGTATGTCCTATAGCTATGCACATCTATAGAGATGTATCTGGCAGACACTTTGCCTGAGGGCTCTATATGTAAACCAGGACAGGATCTATAGTTAATGATGTTGACCCTGACTCCCCCAACAGAGACTGAATTCAGTCCTCCTAATATCTCGACAGCTGATATGTATACTGCGCTAATAATATTATCAATTACTTATGCTACTGTGATTCACAGTGTTCAATGCTGAAAAAAGATTCTCTTAAGTTTCTTTCACTTCCCCTTTTCTGTTATTTCATAATAAAGGCCATTTACCTCATAAGTCTTGCTAAGACACTTAGTTGTATCTTGGGTCATATTGATCCCCGTATTCTATACTGTGTATTTGGACCACAGGAGCAGAATCTCATTCTCTTATGCTTTAATTTAAGAAGGATTGGATTCAGAATTTATCAACAGCTTTTATGCCTTAAAGCTATTATAGCCAGAAGTCAAGATTTTCAATAGTGACTAGTGATTTGGGGTGCCTCCGTTTCTGGGTGTCCAACATGAAATACCTTAAAGGCCCTGATTTTCAAATGGCAGGTGCACAAGCCCCTTCTGAAAATCAGGCCTTTTTAAAGGTGTCCCAGGTTGGACACTGAAAAATTGATGCATCCAAGATCACTTTTGAAAATCTTGACCAGAATAATTCAGGCTCCAGATCAGAGTGGGTGGATCCCTGCTTCCATGTTGACTTCCATAGCACTGAAAGGGTGAGGATCCATCCGCATGGCAGAATTAGAGCCTTAGGCCTGTTCTACACACATTTTTTGTACAGATATGACTAAGTCAGTTAGGGTTGTGATTATTTACCCATCTAGTTATAGTGTGGATGCATTTGTAATAAGGGCACCTTGTACTGGTATAACATATTCCACTCCCGTACAAGAACAAGCTATA
This sequence comes from Dermochelys coriacea, assembly GCF_009764565.3. NCBI lineage: Eukaryota > Metazoa > Chordata > Testudines > Dermochelyidae > Dermochelys > Dermochelys coriacea. The sequence continues at coordinate 98,548,441 of NC_050071.1, read as the reverse complement.
TTGGTATAAGCACCTTTACACACTTTTATGCATGGACAAGACCTTAGACTGTCAATTTTCTGGGGCAGAGACCTGTCTTATTCTGTGTTTGTGGTGCATGATGCACATTTCAGATGCTACCTAGACAACAATTAATAATAGCATGAGGGAGGATTTTATGCCTTTACAAAGCTCCTCTCTGTCCAGCTCTACTTGCAGGACCAGGAATTAGTCCTTTAGACTTCCACTCCAGATAATGTGCACTGGCAAGAATAATACAGGAGCTGAAACCAGCCCTGCTACTCCTCCAGGAGCCAGAACAGAGAGGCTGAGCCATACTTGCATACAGTGAGCAGCTCTGGCTGAAATGATGACAGGGGCCACTGTTAAAAATTAAATTCTGCCTTTTTTTAATGCAGTTCTTGTGAGTCACATTTGCGAATAGTAGCGAGAGATTTAATGATCGCATCTTTTTTATCTTATTTCACTTCGGTCGATGGCAATTTTTTTCTGTTAATGTCGACTTAGAGCTCAAAGTAATTTAGTAATTGATTCTAAGCACGGCAGCTTTCCATTCAGGGAAATATCTTTGCTAATTTTATCCATCAGAACGAGATTGCCATGCTAATCTCTCCCAGCCACAGTCCCGTGGTCATTTGGGACACACTGATGCAAATGATGTTATTAAACACAAACCCTTCACCCAGGACAGGAGAAAAATGAAAGCAGGAGAGAGATGAATGAATAAAAACAAAATCCTTTACAAGAATTCCCTAGAGTGAGCTTGCATGGCTTTCATGTCTCCCCTTCGTTGCATCATGAGGTTTTAGTATGTGCAGTGTTCTTATTTGTGTAACAATCTTTTCTTGTTTTGTTTTTTTTTCTTAAAGGACTTTTTCCCTAAAAGGATTTAGACAGGTCTGGCAAATCTTAGACTGTAGAGGTTAGAAGTGGTGGATGTTAAAACTGAATCCTGAAAGGTAAGAGTCTGTCCTTTCTCTGGAACAGTTTGTTTTCATTCTATATCTAGCATTAGCATCTGTCAGAATTTCCATTCCAAATCTCTTTTTCTCTTGGGTTGGAATAGGATCTAGCATGTAGCTGCTCTGAGTCAAAAGCTTAGGTGAAGCCCTATCATCCCCTTTAGCTTCATGTGAATTCATTAATTATGGGCACTTTTGAAAGTGCCCCTTAGTTCGCACCTGTGGCTCCTGGGCTGTTCACAGGAGTGCAGAGGCCCACCCTCATGTGCTGCTGCTTTGGCGCCCCCTATTGGGAGTGTGTACTGCAGTCTTAGGACCTCCATCTTGTAAGGTGCTGAGCTCTCTGGCACTAATCCTTCAAAGCACTTAAGCATATGCTTAACTTTAAGAAGCTGTGCAGAGCTCAGTCAATTTGTTTCTACAGCAGAATGGCAGCAATGGATAATGTGAGGCTCTTCTAGCTCTGCTTGGTTTTAGGTAGATACCCCAAAATCTAAACCCTTTCAAAATCAGGCAAATTCTGATTGAGTGCCAGTTTTGACCCTCTTGTAATTTTAGATCTGATTTATCAGATGCTCAACTTTTTTTCTTAAAGAGAGATTTGTCATCACATAAGTTTGTCATTACAAATAGCATTGAAAAAGTGCTGGTCTATCCATGCTAGGTGGTTTGTTTGTTTGTGGGTTGTTTTTTTGGGGGGTTTGGCTCATTATCTGTTGGTATTAATTGATATCTTTATAATAATTTTCTGGTTTTCTTCAGGGAAGAAACCAGAACACTTCCTTAGGTCATGACTGATGCCATCTGGGAAGTAAAGAGATCCCATCTATTTCTGTAGCTTGTATTTTTTGCGCTGAAATAATTAAAATGCTTAATTTCAGAATTTCTCTCTTGCCCTAATGTATCATCTCATTAGGCAATCCAATGTGAATGACAGAAAGTAATTCATTTAATTGTATTAGCATTTTTTATTATGAAACCACATTGGAATTGTGTATAATTTGATATATTAAGTTTTCTGTCATTTATTTTACTTAATATTATTTTCTTTATCATTTATTTATATATTCTCTCTAGCTTGTTTTTGAATCAACTCAAAAATGCAATAGCTCCAAGTGAATAAAAAGAAAATAAAGGTACATTTTCAGGACTCTCTCTCTCTTTTTTTTTTTTTTTTAAAGTATGCATAGTCATACTAGACTAAATTTATACCAAGTGAAGTGTCTTTTGACTTGTACTTCAAATGGGGAGAAAAAAATAAAAGCTCAAAACATTCATTTTAAAGGTTTAAAAAAAGAAGCAAACCACTAAAACTCCCAGAGTCGTCATCTTACCGATAGTGAGTAAATTAAACATGTACAAATTCTCAAGGGCAACATAGCAGAATCACTTGTGGATGTTATGAATCACAGTCCCCTTTTATAAAGCCAATATTTTTGATAGACATATGTGTTGTGTTAGCAGTTTAGAGAGTTCACAACACATTCTAATTCTCGAGGAAAAGCTCAGATCTGGAAATTTACTTAGAATCCCAGCTTTCAGTGCAGCAGAGGTCATTGCAGATGTGATGCTGTCAGCCTTCAGGTGCAAGGTGGTTTTCTCAGCACAGCAGCCTTCTTAATGGATGTGAAGACATCACAAATATAAGAGTACAGCAATGTCAGCTATCTAGTGTGAGAATTGCTCCCTGTTAAAGTGGTGGTAATTCTATTGACTAAGGAAGAAAGGATGGTCCAGTGGTTAGAGTATTAGCCTACAACTTGGAGACCTGGCTTAAATTCCCTGCTCCTCCATAGGCTTCCAGAGTGACCTTTGGCAAGGCACATTGTCTCTGTGCTATTTCTTCTGCCTCTGTTTCCCATCTCTAAAATAGTATAATAGTAATTTCACAAGTAATAGTAGGATAAGATAATAGGATAATAGTAATTTCCAACTCCACAGGGGTGCTATCAGGTAAATACATTAAAGATTTTGAGGCATTTAGATACTGTGTGTTAGTGGCCGCTATATAAATAATACCTATGGTAGGTCTCAACAGATGTACTCTGGCTTTACACTGGGACAACTGAGATCAGAATTTGGCCTTTAGTCTTTAGAAAAACATAATACAGTGTTAAAGATGGTACCAAATCTAGTTTTACACAGATTTCTAGCCCAGCTGAAGTTGAGGGGCATTCAAGAATCTGGTTCTGGCCCAGCCCTAGCATTAACTGTGACCCAGGGACCCCTTGATGCCAGCTGGCAGTGGGCACAGAGGGTGCATAGGGTTTTACTTGGATTCCCAGGGTCAGATATATGCTTAATAGCTCACTGAAGAGTGGCATGTGGGGTTTCTATCGAAAGTTAGTAGCCCACTGGTGGTCATAATCATTGTGAAATGTGTATACGGGGTAACTTTTAAGGAGTGATGTATCTTTACTAAAAATTATGTTCGGAAGGTCTGGAAGTTAAGGCAGGTCACCCAGAGGGGAGAGATCATGGAGAGGTTCCTCAGGCAAGAAGTAGCAGACACCTGTCTCCCTGTCTGGATCATATGTGTATTGTATATCTCATAATGTAGGCCTATTTCCATATTGAGCCACAAGTGAAATAACAGATTGTGAAATTCACAAGAAAGGAAATCAGAAAGATGGAACAAAGAGCAGGTGGTGTCCTGTTTATGAATAAAGACAAAGGATGTGATTGATATGTTTTTGGGGGCAGGGGAGCAAAGAAAGACACTGAATCCTTCATTGAGGAGATGAGCTGACAGCCTGACTGTCTCATGAAAAAAGGATCACAGCCTAACCTGGCTGTAAAGCACAGCAAGGATTTTGGATGAGCATTGCTCTGACCTTGTCTACACTGGAGACGGGGTGTAGGGTACAAGTAGCCACACTTGGTAGTGAAAGGCTGGCTGCATCCACACAGTGGTGTTAGCTACATGTGGCAGTGAAAGGCTCCGGCAGTGAAAAGCTGGAAGGAAGGTCTCCAGCAGCAGGACACTACATTGTTAAAAATGACAGTGTAGACAGGGGAGGCATTGCTTGGGTGTGTAGAGAGCTGTGTAGAGTACATATCTTAAAATTCGGGCATGTCTTTACTGTACTTACCTAAGCAGTGCCTCACCAACTGTCTACACTGCTATTTATACCCTGGGTCGCCTGGCCCTGGCTGGGTGATAAGCCGAGTGGTGCTCTGAGGTGGAACTGGTAAACTGGGGTGTACTGCTTCTTTGGAAGCAGCAAATCTGCAACTATTGTGAGTGACCAGGGGCTGACAGTCCAGGATGATGCTTGGAGGTCTCTAGCCTGTAGAGAGACAGTGGGGCCTGCGAGGCCTAGAGGGGCATGCTTGTGTTGCCACGGCCGGTGGAGTTGGGGAGCTGACCCCTGGCAGGCACAGACAAGGCTTCCTCATGCTAAAGGCAGGTGGTAGCAAGGTGCCTCACACTCCTGGGTAACCTGAGGAAGCATCAGATTAACTAACCAAAAAGCTAAAAGATATACAAATAACAACAGGCCTGTCTTGTGAAATCAACTACAAAATGACACACACTGTCTTAATAGCATTTGTGAAGTGTTACAGTATATATAATGGAGCATTTTACCAAGCACTCAGAATAAAATGAATATTTCCTGTGGGGGAAGGGAAGGGAGCACAAACTAGTTGGGTGCAAGGTATAGCTACAACACCTGTGTTATATACTGCAGGGCATATTATGGCTCTTTTAAGTCAGAGGAGCATAAGAGTGAAGAAAGCAGCTTCCCTGGGAGCTTAGTGTGCTCAAAAATCCCCACCTCTGAAATCAGATTTTTGTTAGGGGCCTTATCCAGTGTCCATTGAAGTCAGTAGAAAACCTCTAATTGACTTTAACAAGCATTGGATCTGGTCCCAGTGCCCAGATGTGCTCAGTGTTGCAAGGCACAAATGGCATGCAAAACCATGGGCTTCATTAAACTTAAGCCCGATTTTGAAACTCTGAGTGTGTTCATTGATAACCCCATTATGAAATTCCAGAGATCTAAAGCAATTGTGTCTAGAAAGATTTACTTGATAAAAGGAAAACAGCTTTCAAATAAATTATCTACTATAACAGAAAAACAATCCTCCATGCTATCATCTTTGCACTGAAACTAATCAAACAGATCATCCTCCAAGTTATTTTTAAATTGCCTGGAAGTGCACAGTTCTTATTCATTGTCAAAAAATAAAAATGCTCCATTTCAACAGAGCAGTTCACTAAATATATATGAATTTTAGGGAGGAACTGATCAGATTTTAAGAAAATGCATCAAGTATATGGTACCACAGAAATTAGAGGTGCTGCAAAATTTAGGATTCCTTTAATAACTTGTACGTAGGCCATCTTTTCTATGCTGATTAAAAGCCTGATCCTGCACCACTATGGCCAGTGGAAGTTTTGCTATTGATTGCAATGGGGGAACAGGTTTGGGGCCTTAATCCTCTTCTGGTATGGATGCTCTCTGAATACAGGTAAAAAGTGGTGTTGCAAATGAAGTTCCATCCACTTACATCAGCTCTGAATTTAGCCCTCAGAAAAGCAACGTTTAGAATCTACTAACAATATGAACAGCTTCATTGAACTTGTGGGCCTAATAAAGGGAAGATGTAATAGTGATATAAACATTTTTGTTTTCCATTTTATGTATTTTAACTTTCTTTTCCTTTTTGGATATATGCTGGCAGATGAAGATGCAACCAATGTGGGGCTGCAGGGTCTCTGATGAGGCTCAAATTTGCAACTAACCCTCTAATCCCTTTGGAAAGATGCAAGCAGGTTTGTTTAGCGGTAAGCAATCCTTGCATCAGCCCAAGAGCAATTTTTGTTTTTTCAAAATACCTTTCTGGTCACTCCCAGATTACTCTGATTTCCTACAGAGAGTTGAAAATCCCCACATCATTTTTTGTCTCTCATCCTCCCTCACCTTTCCACTTTCAGTGGAGGCTGAGAACATCTAAAAGTTGGAAGGTGAAACTGTCTTATAAATGTACACTGTGGGTCATTTTACAGCAGTAGATAGTGATCACACTGTATCTGTTTCATGGAATCCTTGGGCTGGAAGGGACCTCAAGAGGCCATTTTGTCAATCCCACCACGCTGAGGCAGGACCAAATATACTGTATCACATTGATCACTCTTATTCCATTTGTGATCCACTATAATCCCCAGAGTCTTGAGTACTACCACCTAGCCAATTATTCCCCACTTGTATTTGCACATTTGATTTTTCTTTCTTAAATGTAGCACTTTGTACTTGTCTTTATTGAATTGCATCTTGTTGATTTCAGACCAGTTCTCCAATTTGTCAAGGTCATTTTAAATTCTAATCCTGTCCTCCCTAAATTTTATAAGCACACTGTCAGCATCCATGGCCATTCCTTTATCCAAGTCATTATGAAAATATTGAATAGTACCAGGCCCAAGACAGTGTACTGTGGGACCCCACTAGATATGTCATCTCAGTCTGACAGCGACCCATTGATAACTACTCTTTGAGTACAGACTTTCAACCAGTTGTGCATCAGTAACTTCATCTAGACCACACTTCTCTAGCTTGCTTATGAGAATGTCATGTGGAACTATGTCGAAAACCTAATTAAAATCAAGATATAGTGTGTCTACCATTTCCCCCCTCTCCAAAAGAGCAGTAACTCCCATCAAAGAAGGAAATTGGGTTGGTTTGGCGTGATTTGTTCTTGTTCATACTCTGATTTGTTTAGTACCTACCCCGTGCAGCTAATTACCACAACTGTCCTCTTAAGCCAGGTTTATGCTAGACATTTTTACCAGTATAATCATGTTGACTGGGGTATGATTTTTCTGCAACATTTCTAAACCAGCAAAAGTCTAGTGTAGATGAAATTATGCCCGTGTGAAAGTGTTTTTACCAGTATAGATTATTTGACTCTAACTGGGCTAAGCTATACTGGCAATAGCAGTATCTACACCAGAAGGGTTAGTTGGTATACTTATACCAGTATAGCTGTAATAGCAAACCTTTTATAATGTAGACATGGCCTAATGGTCACACTGCTACTATCATCCTTCCCCAAACAAGACTGGATGAAATTCACTTTAGACTGCCACTGATGTCAATGTTGAGAAGACAAGTCATTTGCTCTTCCTCAAAGTCTGAGCTTGCTTCAACAGTACTCTGTCTTGTCTGCTTCAGGAGTCAACTGTTACTGGGACCAGGAATCAAACCTGAGTTTCTCTTCGGCATCACATAGCTCTAATTTGAAAGTTATAAGCATGAAATAATAGCAGTTTATCATTTTTGTGCTCCTGTAATTAAGAACTTGAGCTTGTTGAAATATTTCATTTGAAAACAATTGGGACGAAAATGGCCTTTTTTGAAAAGGAAACTTCATGGACTTTTTTGTTGCTTTTCTTTTCTTCCTCCCAATTTGTTCGATGAAAAACTGGATGAATAAATAAAAAAAATAAATGTTTCTGAGAACCAAAATTTTTAAAAAATTTAAAGTTCCCCCCCATAGAAGAACCCCCCCCAACTTGCTTTATTTTAAAATAGGCCTAAAAAGTTAAAAAGACATTTGGACTCTCAGTATCCAGTAGCAAGCTGATGGAGACATTTCAACCTGATTGAATATTCAGACCCTGTATGTAAATTGTGTCCTTCCAATCTGAAAGTCTGTCTACCAAATTTCTGCACTAATGGGAGCAACTGCTACTGTAGCTTTGCTGTCTCTTTTCCCATTAAGTTCAACTGTGATAATGGTATAAAGAGTCACTTCATTTTAAGGCTCATTTTAGCTTACCTAGTATTTATTGGATACCACATATATCTTGTATTTGTGGCTTTATTTGAATTGATTTTTCTTTGTCTTGCATTTTTCAAGAAAAGGGAGATTCACATTACCATTGAAGTCAGTGGGACTACTGACATGAGTAGGCACTACTCAGGTGAGTAAGGGCGGTAAGGTTGGTACCTTGCCATATATGAGATAAACATGCCACATCTTTAGAATAAGAAGTGATGGAGCACAGTGGGGAGTCCATTTGCATGTTCCTGCCTCCTCTGATATGGCTCTTCTTGCAGCCTCTGTGCAGGAGATTTTCACCTTCCATTCCATGCCATTCTGACCTCTTCCTTAAATAGGGCTGCCTGCTAGTATCCATGGCGTGAGAAAATTTGCACAAGCTCAGAAGTTACATAAGCGTTTTGTGTTGAATTTTGGTCTGAAGTGTTTCTTTAGAATTCAATATTTAAATCAAGCATATACATGTGTGGTGTGTGTAAATGTACCTTTCATGATATATGTGCATGAATGCAATTGTGTGTGTATATAACATAAAAGAAAGCATGTTAGAAGAACATTAAGCTTGCAAAAATCAAGCACTCAAAAATTAGGAAATGCCAATATTAAGGTTGCCCGTGCAACCTTAACTTGCACCGGTGCATATACACCATGATAATTACTTGATCACATACTACTTTTTTTCCACAGGACTCTAGCTTCATTCAGTAAATGGATAGTTAGTCCATATTTATTTTTATCCTATAGGTGGCGCTGGTAGCACCACCGATAGCTGAGGTTATCCATCAGTTTCCATGATAAAACCCTGTTTCCAGTTGCTAACAATTCTGCCAAACAATAATTGTTCGGGATGAAATTTTCTAAGCTGGTATCTGCCTCAGGTTGAATTTTTTGGGAAAGTTTCAGCTAAAATAATTCAGCAGTTCTCTGAGAACAAGGTTAGAGAAAAATATATTGTTTTGCCTTTGTCAAAAAAATTCTTCCAGCTGTTTCACTGAGAAGCTCGAGCAACTCCATGCTTTGGAGCAAGGGCTTGATATTTAGCAGGGGTTCCCCTGATGTTCGGGATTTACCTTTTGCCATTATAATGAAAATATGCCCAAATTTGTCATAGATTCATAGATTCATAGATACTAAGGTCAGAAGGGACCACTCTGATCATCTAGTCCGACCTCCTGCACAGCGCAGGCCACAGAATGTCACCCACCACTCCTATGAAAAACCTCACCCATGTCTGAGCTATTGAAGTCCTCAAATCATGGTTCAAAACTTCAAGGAGCAGAGAAGCCTCCCTCCAGTCAACCATGCCCCATGCTACAGAGGAAGGCAAAAAAACCTCCAGGGCCTCTCCAATCTGCCCTGGAGGAAAACTCCCTCCCGACCCCAAACATGGCAATCAGCCAAACCCTGAGCACATGGGCAAGATTCACCAGCCAGATACCCAGGAAAGAATTTTCTATAGTAACTCAGATCCCATCCATCTAATATCCCATCTCAGGGGATTTGGCCTATTTACCCTGAATATTTAAAGATAAATTACTTACCAAAATCCCATTATCCCATCATACCATCTCCTCCATAAACTTATCGAGTAGAATCTTAAAACCAGATAGATCTTTTGCCCCCACTGCTTCCCTTGGAAGGTTATTCCAAAACTTCACTCCTCTGATGGTTAAAAACCTTCATCTGATTTCAAGTCTAAACTTCCTGGTGGCCAGTTTATACCCATTTGTTCTTGTGTCCACATTGGTGCTGAGCTGAAATAATTCCTCTCCCTCTCCTATATTTATCCCTCTGATATATTTATAGAGAGCAATCATATCTCCCCTCAGCCTTCTTTTAGTTAGGCTAAACAAGCCAAGCTCCTTAAGTCTCCTTTCATAAGACAAGTTTTCCATTCCTCGGATCATCCTAGTAGCCCTTCTCTGTACCTGCTCCAGTTTGAATTCATCCTTTTTAAACATGGGAGACCAGAACTGCACACAGTATTCTAGGTGAGGTCTCACCAGTGCCTTGTATAACGGTACTAAAACCTCCTTATCCCTACTGGAAATGCCTCTCCTGATGCATCCCAAAACCGCATTAGCTTTTTTCACAGCCATATCACATTGGCAGCTCATAGTCATCCTATGATCAACCAATACTCCAAGGTCCTTCTCCTCTTCCGTTACTTCTAATTGATGCGTCCCCAACTTATAACTAAAATTCTTGTTATTAATCCCTAAATGCATAACCTTACACTTCTCACTATTAAATTTCATCCTATTACTATTACTCCAGTTTACAAGGTCATCCAGATCCTCCTGTATAATATCCTGATCCTTCTCCGAATTGGCAATACCTCCCAGCTTTGTATCATCTGCAAACTTTATTAGCACACTCTCACTTTTTGTGCCAAGGTCAGTGATAAAAAGATTAAATAAGATTGGTCCCAAAACCGATCCCTGAGGAACTCCACTGGTAACCTCCCTCCAGCCTCCAGACAGTTTGCCTTTCAAACTATTCACCTCCAAAAAAAATCCCAGTTTGCAAGTGCTCTGTAGAGACTTGTTAGAATTTGACAGCTAAATTCTCCAAATGTTCTGTCTACACTGAGCATGCTTCAACCCCACACTGCTCCTACATATCAATCACCCTGTGCTTGTGCCACCCCACAGAGTGACCGAGCCTGTTCAATCCAAGGGTTAGTGGTTCTGTGTAAGTCTTTCCCTGCAATTACTCCTCCTGTGTGCTGGGGGCTGTTTTGGTGCAGGGCACTAGAACTGAGAGCAGGGAAGACTGTCTCTTTTGTGCTGTCAGTGCCCCTTGCTGGCACCCAGAGCAGAAGGAGGGAGCATTTTATGTAAATGCAGAGGCCTGAAGGCTGCAGGGAGGGGGTTATGGGAACCAGAGACTGGGGGAAAAAGAAGAGGAAGGGGCTAAGAGCCAGGGCATGAGGATGGTTATGTGCATAGTGGGAAGGGGGCAGGAGCCAACAGGGTGGGTTGGCAGAGAATGGTGAGGTCAGGAGCCAGAGGATGAGGGGAGAGCAGATGAATAGGAGGAGAAGGGCATATGATCAGAAATTGGGGTGGGGACAGAAAGGAGGAGAGGGAGATAGGGGCTGGGGCTGTATGGATGGTGTAGAACTGGACAGAGCCCGGCAGGGGGCACAGGGTCAGAACTACCCTTCAAAACCTGATATTGCATCTAGGAGAGCCCTGAGCCTCTATATTCCTTTGTTATCAGCAAATAGCTACGATACCTTTGGCAAAGAGTGTTTCTCATGCTAATGGCTGGTCCACATAGAAGATAAGTCTCCTACTGCTACCAGTTGCTCCATTAGCTCATGTGTTAGAGGCCTATGCTGTAGATCAATGGGTTTCAACCTGTGGTCTGTGGATTCCTGGAGGTTTCCATTTGAAAAAATGTAGGAGTCTGCAAATGAAAATAGGTGGAAAACCACTGCTGTAGATCTAAAAACCCAAATTGTTGGCCACTGTGTGTGTGTGTGTGTGTTCCTTGTTTTCTGGGTATTGTGAAACATCTGGGGACAGATCTGCAGTGCTCAGTGCTCACAACTACAACTAAAGTCTCTTGGAGCTGTGCTGTAAACATGTAAATTGTTATAAAAATGCTAAGTATTCTGAAAAATCAGGTCTGAGCTGTCTCAAGTGGGACACTCAAAATTAGTGGACACTTTTGATAATTATGACCTTTATCGATTTGTATCTCAGTTCCCCAGCTATAAAAGGAGATAATCCACCCCCTCTCCAAAGTGGGGTTTTGTGAAAAGAAATTCATTAATGTTAGTGAAGCATTCAGATACTATGGTGAAAGCACTATAGAAACACCCAGTGCAGGGTTTGGATAGTATGTGGTAAATAAGGCTTGCGGCCACACGCTGGAAGTAAAGATTAAAAAGAAATATTGAGTAACTATGATCTCATTCACTGAAGGAGGCAGGAATCCTGTGGAAAAATAGTTGTGATCATGTAATTAAAGACTGTATCATAATATATATGCACAAAGAGGGCTGAATTAAGGTTGCACAAGAAACCTTAATTCTGGTATTTCTGAACTTTTGAGTGTTTGACTTTGTAACCTTAAAATTCTTTTCACTGAGGGGTTTTTGTTTGTTTGTTTTGTTTTTGGATGTAGCATTTCTAACTACTACTTCCCTATTATTTATTTAAGAAAACATTTGGATTGCTTTAGATACTTTATGAAGTTAATTAAATAAAATTAAGGCTAATTAAGTGTCATAAAACATGGTATAAACTTGTTACTGTCAAAGGAGATATTTAGACTACATCATGATGTGTAAATTTGACACATCAGTGTTTTTTTCCTAAGTTTATGTAGTAAATAACTAATTTTTTTTAAATCCAGGGTTGTCTGCCAATATGATCTAGGATTTTCTCAAATTTGAAGCTTGATTACAGTAAATCTATGCTTATTTTTAAGCTAAACAATATCTTCTAATCACTAAGTGCAAATTTTTCAGTTAAGTATGATTTTTATATTAACATCTTTTAAAAAGGTAAATGTTTGGGTTGTAAATGTAATTAAAATACATACTTGAAACTGTATTCTCCTGCAATTTTAAAAAACTTGATTGCATTTTACATCTTCCCTGCTATTGTTATAGCAGTTTCACTACAAGTTGCTGTGTACCAGCCTGCTGTCTATGTCTCCACACGTTGACCTTTGTTGTAAGATCTGCTATAGACATCACAAACTCTCACATCAATTTACTACAATTGGATGTGGCATCTTCCAGCTAATTTGATTTAGCAAGAAATGCACCTGGCTCTGTTTTTCCCTATAGAATGTTGAGGGAGTTCTGAGTTCTCCCAGATGCCATCTATCTGAGTAGCCCATGTGTTTTTCAGGGTCTAAGCAGTTTGTCTTCATCTCCCAAAATACAACCCATTATAAAAGGAGAGTAAGTGAATTATTTAATGTAAAGATAAATTTTATTGTAAGTGCAAAAAAAAATCCTAAAATGCAGACAAATTTTTCACGCTTTAATTTTTTTCCCTTCACACTTCAAAAAAAAATTCGTTATATTGTTTGAATGAGGCAATATAGGGAGATTTTTTGTGGGGTGGTCTTCATGATGTTTTTCAGATTATAGATTATTAGGAATGAGACTATTCTGGTGGTAAGAAAATAGACAGGATGATTTAACAGTTTTTTCCACTCCATACTGTTATAGGTTCTGTTGTTAACATATGATTTAAGTATATACTTTTTAAAAAAAATCACTATTCTGAATTATATTTAAGATTAGTGAAATTAAACAAATGAAATCACTGAGTGTAAAATGAATGTCCTTTTTTAAAAAAAGCCACGTTATCTACCAGTGTAAATTTTTGAAGTCTGCTTGGAATCAGTGGAGCTGCAATTACATTCACCAGCAGAGAATTTGGCCCATAACATTATCACTCGAATATAGGGGGGGGGTTTTGTTGGTGGTTGGGTTTTTTTGGTTTTTGTATAAAGATAAATGAAGCTACAGACTATTTAAGTCAATAAACACATAGACATAAAGTGTTTAACATATCTTAACCTCATTTCATTTGGTTGTGAATGGATAACCTTGCTGTACTGAGAGAGAATTCTGTGAATACCATTTATCTAATCTGTGTTTGGCTCAGTGTTATAACTGTTGTATTTGTCAATGGGTTGATTGTACTTGGAGGAGCAATCCAATTCTACAGAACTGGAGAACCTGATCCTCCATTCTCCAAGCACCTAAAACTTCTGCTGAAGTGAATGGAAACCCAATTCTTATCCTGCAGGATACAAGTAATTCTTATTGAAGTCAGTGGGAATTGCTCAGAGCCTGCAAAGGAGCATGTGTGGGTATCTGTTAGAGAGAATCAGGCCCCAGATGTTTTGAGTGTACTCAGACCCTGTGGAGTCATACTGTATTGTATCACTGCAAGAATAACAATGTTGTTTTAAAAATATAAATGTCAGTGACTAAAAGATTTTTAGACACATAATTAATTGTTAAGGTGACTCTGGTAGTGATACTCTGAAAGTCTTAATAACAAACCAGATTAATTTTACAGATGGATATGTTGTTGTACTTCATTAGAACCATTAAATCTATCTTTTTATATACATGTAAAAAGAAATGCTGCATTAGAGATGGAGTTGGACCAACTGAAAATCTTGAATGATCATCTGTCTGATCCTTCTGTCCATGTATACAGAACACGTTTCTTAATTATTGAGCAATATTTTTTTAAACATTTCAAATTCTGATCTAAAATATTAGACTACAGTGAAATCATTAGGAAGACACTTTCTACCCATTATGGAATCTAATTCAATTTTACAGCCACAACAAAATGCCTAAATAATTTCTGGAAATGTTTAGTGTACTTTTGTTTTCATATAACTCAGCCTGAGAAATAAAAATTTCTGCTTTTGTTTAGGAAAACAAATACCCAAGAGTTTGCAGTGAAGTATGGATAATGCACTGTTTCAGAACTATGTACAGCGGTCATCATTTTCTTTACAAATGTCTATACTTTTTTTCCTCCTAGAATAATCTTCATTGGTAATGGTTTCTCTTTTAAAACCATTTGTCTGTAATTTCCATTTACTGTAGTGACACCTAATGGTAGGAGAAGAAGAATTGGTCTCCTGCAGCCTTGTTTGCTGCTGAACAAAGAGGTTTCTGCATTTTAAACTAGTGGGGAATGTACCGATTGTTTCCCCTTTCCCCTAAGAATAAACACTGACACTGCTGTGTTCTGGAAACCACCATTCAGCTGCAGGAACAAAGCACCTAAACCAGAGAACTAAAACCAGGGCCTTTAGAAATCAAAAGACGTAGCTTTGTAATTTTTTTATAAGCTTGTAAGTGCCAAAGATCTGTTAGAAGTACACAGGGACATTCATCTATTGTAGATTATCAATAATGTAAGTAATATATAGTAACTGCTCCCAGCAGATGGTCATAGACTCTACATCTGAAAGTCTCATGCTCTGCAGGTTAACATTTGTGATGAATATTTTTTTAATTCAAAAATCTGTCAAAAAGTGAGATGTTCAGGTCAAGAATAAGTTGGCAAGTTATATGGCAAAGATGTTCAGAATTTACTTCTATATAACAGTCTTATAAAATGCCTTTTTATGCAGCTAAGACCAGCTGGGAGAAAGTTAATCAGACAAATGCAATTATAGGAGGTGTAAGTCTTATTAATGTATTAGGAATTCTCAGGGTACCACTGGCCTTTCCTGATATGCCTCTGCATAATGAGAACAGGATAACCTTGATCAGGAAGCCGATCAGGCTGATTTTTCCCTTCCCTCCACCTGATAATCTATATAAAATTTACTTGATGTGGGTTGAAAGGAGTAATAGATTTAATAGGTTCCTGTTCAAATTCAGACAACACTGAGTTGATCTTCTATTTTGTAATAGATGCAGCCCATCCTCAGTCTGAAATGACAGATTTCCAGTTAACTTTATTGGAAGCCTTTAGATACACAGAAAGCAAAAGACAGGCCCTCTTTGATTTTCTGGTATAGTCAGGCATGCTTTAAGAGTGCAAAAGCGACTTGTATTCTGAGCCAGCCATGGCCTAAATAGAATCTTCTGTGCAGATTATTCTTACTATGGGCAGTAGTAATCTGTATGAGACCTAGGGTAGCCAGCTCAGGGAATGTGTGTGTTTAGGCACATTGATTCTTGGACTACAAGCCCAACCCCAGAATGCCATCTATGCAGATGGATTGAAAAAAATTGCACTGTGAACTCCATAGGGAAAATCCTGGCCCCCTGTAAGTCAATGGGAGTTTTCTCATTAATTTCAATGGATCCAGGATTTCACCCTGTGGGTTTTGAGGGAGCCTATGGCAGGTCATGAGCTGTGCCCTGCTAGGCCAGCTCTTCTGCTGCATACATATTTGCATGGAGGGAGGCCTGAATTTGATCTACCTACTTGTGAGTGCATACAGAAATGATTTTACGTGATTGTTTTTTAAACTTTTACTAAAATACTCTGGTTATAGGTGAACTTTCTTTGCTGTACATGTATTATTGCTTCAGCAGCCATAGGATCAGACTTTACCCTCAGACTTCCACTGTATATCACTGATATCTGAAATGATTTTCCATGATAAGAAGGGCTCCTCGTAGTCTCCATATGAAACTGTTGCTCTGTTGGAATTCTTTTATTTCAAATCAAAACAGATCTACATGTCCTCCCCACTTGTAATGACACATTCCCCAAAGGAGGCATGGCTTGACTAAGGGGGCCTATTGTCCTGTTTGTGCATACACACAGCTCCCATTAATCGAATTAATGAGAGCTACATGCCCAAACCGGAAAAAAATTCCAGCCAGTACAGGAAAAGTGATGCAATTTCTCTGCTCTCCCCCTTCCAAATGGAGATCCAAATGCTAAACTTAATGCTTGGTGCCAACATGCAAATTTCCGGTACTTCTTAGAAAATGGGGAGCATTTAAAATAATGACTGCATTATACTTAATTGTGTGTGCAGCATTTTCATCACTGATGGATAAAACATAGGTAATAGCCTTTTCAAATTTTATAATATTCTTCATGTAACAGCTCATCCAAAGCTAAAGATCCTGATACAAATTTAAAATATTCTTCATTCTACTTAACTCCTTCAGAACAACGTCTGTGAGTGACCTCAACTGAAAGGCAATTATTTTGACCAGGAATGATGCAATACATGCTGGTTAAGTACACTGTGTTTCACGGGTTAGTGAGTCAAATTGTGCCTGTGTGGGTACTCAAAAAGAGGTGATGGTGTGAGGAGCTTTTCCTCCCTTTGGGCCCCCTGCAGAGGCACATACTCCATAGCCCCTAGCGCCTTCCCCTCCTCATTGGCCAGCAGAGCTGGCCGGCCAAGGAACAGGGATCATGCTACACCTTCCTAAGGATATTGGAGCTGGTGCACATCCCCTGTGTGCCTGGGAGCTACGAGAGCTGTTGTGCAATCTGGTCCTGTGTTTTTGTGTCCTATAGTCACACACGTATGATTAGTCATAGGAGCAGTTGTCATTAGATATTACATCTAAACTGTTTGAAATCTGTAGTTTCAGAAAGAGACTGGTCCTAATCCTGCAATCTTTACTCTCCCAAATAATTCTTGGAGCCAGTAGAACTACTTGCTTGCCAACAATGTTAAGCATCATTTTTGTGCTGATCTATGTTATGTCCTGTACATGAGACCAACATTTTTAATCTTTGTAGCTTAACATTAGTGACCTATTGTCATAGTTGGGTATCTCACTATAAATTGAACTGCTTATTGTTAAGCACACAAATATTAAAATTTTGGTCTAGATGACGGGAAAGCCAATCTGGAATGGCAGACTATCAGAAACCATGATGGGGGCTGGTCAGGTCCGGTGGTTGGAGCCATGGCAGTCATGGCTAATGGTCAAAGCCAGACTCAGGAGTCCAGAGCAGAACTGAAACAATGCCAGAGTAAGTGTAGGGCTGAAGCACGACCAAGTTAAGGCTTGTGGAGTTTGTTACCACTATCAGGCAGGGGAGAATTCCAAGCCATGAAGTGACACTGCGCAGACTGAGGTACTGTTTCTCCTGAGAGGCTTATATTCTTGTCCTGGGAGTCACCAGACCAGCTCCTGAGTTGTAGATTAGCAGGAATCTAGTACAAGAATGACTCAACACATGTGGCTTAATCAGGCTCTAGTTCAGGGATGATTCATCACATTACACAACCAGGAAGAATCACAGAAACCCCACCCTAGAACAGCAAGAAGGAGGCACATAGACCCTGATTCAAACCCTAAGTCCCAAGCTCATGCTTAGAGTTAAGCATATGCTTAAGTGCTTTGCTGAATTTAGGCCACAAAATGCCTATGTTGAGACTCCTATATGGATTAAGTGCTTTGCTGAATTTAGGCCACAAAATGCCTATGTTGAGACTCCTATATGGATTGATGATAGGAAGATGTAAAATATTGATCATGAGGCATATTGTTTCCTTCGGTAGAAAAACAGTCTGCAGGAAACTCCACTAGGTTCTCCTCTTTGACTTTGCTCAGCACTGTCTCCTCCAGGAGGAAGTGTTATATTGCAAGTGTTATATCATCCTTCTAAGGGGGCAGGAGAATGAAAGCTGTTTGGGCATACAGAAACCAGAAGCTGCCATAGAATAGAAGAGAGACTTGTACACATACCATGCACTTTGTAGAGAAAACACAATTTACAAAATTGTACAAACACCACAGCATAACAAAATTTACACAATCCCATCTACTACACTCCTGTATAAGAGGGTGTTTGACAGGCTGCCATTTGTGCCTACCTCCTGTTGGTTGGTTGCTTGTAGACTACATATAGAGGGAGTTCTCACCCCACCTATTGGCTTCTCCTTTCTGAACCTTTCACACCTCTCCAATCTCTCACACATCACCATGGACAACTGTTTATTTCACTATTGTACTGGACTTGAACTAGATCATATCATTCCTGTGATATATACCTGGGGCTAATCACAGTGGCTTGTTATTGGCTTTTGCAGGAATATTGGGGCCTTGAGACAGTATTGTTCGGGCAGGTATGAGTAGGGCTTCTTCTTTGGGGGGTTTATTAATTTCATGTTGGGGGGGTTCATATTAGCAATTTTTGTGTTTAATATGGTATCCAAAAATTGAGGGTTTGGGGTTTTTTTTCTTTGTATATACTGTAATGAGTAATCTCTTTGTAATGTTCCCTAGTGCACTAGTAAGGTTCACATACACGAATTAAGATGCTTTAAAAAACACATACCCTTAGTTCTCATTACTGCTCCATATAGACAAGCCCTTAGACACAAGTAACTATTTCTGGTGTTTCCTTGGGTTTGTTTGATAAACACTGATTTCATTGTTGTTTTTGTTTTGTTTTTTTAGTGCGGGTGTTGTATGGGTGTTTATTGGTTACAAGCAAAAATCTGAAGCTCAATGTATAATACACTGGATCAAGCTCAGAGTGCTGCAGAACTCTTGTAGGAATTATGCTTGAAAGCTTTGTGGAAGTGTATGTTTTAAGGAGGCATTTGAAGAATGAACTCCTAAAAGGAAGTAAGTGAACACAGTACAGTAATATTCTGGTAGAGCTTTAACTAAGCAAATCTCCCAGGCTGCTGCCTGCTCTTTGAGGCTTTCTTGTGCACATTTCCCATTAAAATCAATGGCCCATTAATGTATTCTGCCCAGACATCTGTCATTGACTCACATTGGATCCTTTTCCATTGCTGACACCAAAAGCACCTAAAAGACACACCAAAAAAGGGATTAACATGGGATACCACTTAGAATTAGTTGAAATGACTGAATGAAATTGAAGAGTGATGAATGAACCTCAAAAGTTCAGAGAGTTTAGAGCACCAGGTGTTGATTAGGACTAAACCCAGGTCTCCAAAAATCATATCAATGAGCCAATTAAATAATTAATTGATAAAGAAAAGGAAGATTAAAATCTTTTTCCTTATTTCAAAAATACAAGGTTTTTTTAAAATCATTTAATCAAAGAACAGCCCATTAATTTAAAAGCAATTTAGGAAACAAGGAAACCACCAGCCACTCGGTACTTTTTTTTTTTTTTTTTTGCAGCTGGGAGCTTTGCTGTGGCACTGCAGGCCCCAGCAAAAATCCAGGTGTTGCATACCAGCAAACAATATGATAGCTTCAATAGGGCTACCATTGGTCACATGAGTGAGGTTATAGGCACATCTTCCTTGGGTTGTGGCCATGTTGGATGTAATATCCAAGGTATTGCAAAAAGATAGCCACTAGAATAGTTCAATGTTCTTTGTTAGGGCTGTGTTGGATGTATCATAGTCACTTTACTTCATTGTTAACATGACCAAGCTTACAGAAGAAAAATCAAGACGTCCAAGTAGTTTGAAATCAAATGACTGAGTAAAAAGGTGTGTAAAGTAAAGTATGTTTTTACCTGTTAAGAAAGGGGGGGGTGGGAATTTGGAGTGGGGTCAGGAGATCCAGGCCCGGGCTGTACTGAAATGTTTGGATCATATCTGAACTGTCAGAGTCTCTTGAGTGTACAAAATTTGGCTGGAAATCTCAGTAAATATTTTCTTGTGACTTGTCCTTGCCTCAAGTTTCTAGTAGAATAATAGATACTTAGAAATGAGCCTTTCTCATTGCATTTTGCCTCTCTTGCTTGTAGGCTGACTCTGATAGTGCCAGAAAGTGAAAATATGAAAAATGTCATTGTTATCCACATATTTCACAACTTTCCAAAAGGTTGTTTGGCTTTAGTTTGGGAAATGAGCAAAGGTTTGGAGGAGTTCCAGTTTTAAAACATATTTAACTGAGTCTTTCCTGAGAAGCAGATTTTAGTGGTGACTCTTTGATTTTGTTATTTGGAGCCCTTTGGTATCAGAGAGTGGAAATCCTCAGCTGAAAAGAAGGTCAATGCTCCTGATTGGGGGGCATCTGTAGTAGTAGTAATAATAACTAATTAAAAATTAGGATAGTGCGTTTTCTGCAAAATTATTAAATTAAGGCTCAAATTTTTTCCTGAACAAAAATCAGCTTGGCTTAGAAGGCAGGGGAAATTGAGGGACTCAGAAATGACTCCCTAATTCTCAAGCGGCTCAATGAAAAACAAAAAATTAGAGCAGTTTAGGGGATGTTTTAATTTACGTCAACTTGCTGTAGCCCCCAAGGTGCCACATGCCAGTTGAGATTGGTGAAGCACGGGTGTTTTTGGTTAGGCTTCCTTAGGCATTCTGCCCCAAGATACAGAGGGCAGTTGGTGTAAGGTTGTTGGGTTGTTTTTTTTTTTACACCATGTGACAGCGGCCCCAAACAGGGGAAAAACTCAGCTAGCCAGGTAGAGCCAGTTATTGGCTATTTTGCACCACCTGAGCAGTACAAAGTGACTGGTTCTGGAGGAGGAAATGTAGCTGAAATCTTTGCATTCTTGTCCAGTAACTCAGTGTTAAGGCAGTTACTTGCAAATGCAGGGGCTGCTGTGGGAGCATATAAAATACTTTTAACAAAATCATGTTTGAACAGACAATGGCTTACAAATGACACCCATGACTCTCTTTATATCTTGGAAAAATTCTAAAGAGTTTTTTTTATCTTTTGCATTTAGAAGCAATGTCATTTGCTCTCAAAGCTCTAACTCTTTCATGTAAAATGATTTTGGTGATCCAAAATGATTTTGGTGATATAATTCAAACTTTTGGGGGGACAGGAGAGTTGGAACCTGGTCTTTCTTTAAATTCCAGTTTCTTCCTATTGAGGAAATTACTTATTCACTTTGCTCTAGAAATTGATATTCCAAAGGGCAAAGCAACTAAAATTAAAAGATCCTGTTTCAAAATCCTATCAATACCAAAAAACCCTAAGAGCATTCACTGTTAGGCTGTATATTTAGAAAGAATATTTTAGCCTCTCTTTTCCCCTTGACTTTCTGAAAGTAAATGTAATGGTACAGATCTGCTGGATACACAAAGTCACAGGAAAATGGCAAATTTGTTTAGGGAATGCATTAGTGCATTTTTTTACCTCTGCATTCTTCAAAACTCAAAAAGCCAGTGCCAGATTTTTATGAGCTCTTGTTATTAGCAATTCGAGACCAAGCAGTTGCAAACATTTTCTTTTCCGGGGTGTGAGTTAAGAAGTTGAAGAGAACTTCAAAAGATTATGCAAGTGGCTAGAGATTTCTTATGAAAAAGGAAAGATGAAACCTATATTCAAGCAAAAATACAGAGCAACTAGGGCCTGATCCAAAGCCCATTGAAGTCCGTGGCTGATATTGTGCACAATAGGAAATGTAAATACTCAAGTCTCTAATGTTAACAAGTACAAATTCTATTATATTTTATAGAACATGAATATGAATACTCTTTTTTATTAACCACTCTTAAATGTGTTATACTTTTGTGTTACATAAACTATTTAGCTAGTCAGCTTTGTGTGCTTTTAAATAATATATTTTCCCACCAGTGTTCCCAATTAGGCATATAGTATGCTGTAAATACATTTGTCACATATTTAAGGCTTTGTAGTTAATTTTATTTTAATTACATATATTATGTAGTGGAATAACAGTACCTGAAATCTCTTGTCTGACCATTATTTCCAGTAAAACATATTTTTGTTTCCATTCCCTGCAATGTAATAGAGGCCTTTTAGCTTTTAGCTATATGACTTGTAATTAAAAATGCAAATAGCAAAATGACATTCTCAAATTTGGACAAAGGGGGCCTGATCCAAAGCCCTTTAAAATCAATGGGAGTCTTGCTGTTGACTCCAAAGGGCTTTGGATCAGCCCCTGAGTCCTTAAAGTTTAGGCACACATTGAATATGAAACAGAGGATAGCTTAAAAAATTAAGTCGTGTGTGTGCAGGGAGAGAGTCATTTGATTTTACTAGGGGAAAAAAGGAGAAAATGTCTGTGTAAGACACGCTGCATTTCTGAATATTTTTTTAACACAATATTTTTTGTCGACATTTTTATCAGGAAAAAATCCTGTCTTGTGTTGTTCTGGAAAAACTCTAATAACTTATATGAAACAAATACATTTGGAAAAAATATGCAGCTTTTGTCATGTTACATAGGACCTGATCCTGCAGACCCTTACCCATGTGACTGGTCCCACTGCATCCAATGGGCTATTTGAGTGGAAATGGACTATTTCAGGTTTGCAGAATCAAGCCCATAGGCAATGAGAACATTGCATAGCTAGACAGATCTCATATTCCTACCCCCTTGCTGTAACTTGTACCTAGGGCATTATATGACCTAATGTGCTTTGTATTTAACTTTGTTCTGTAGCTCACCACCAGTTTGCTTTCCTCAATTTCTTTTTACTATGGATTCTTTTTCTGAACTACAGAGATCACATAATCAGAACTATATATTGTAATTTTTTACAGAAGATGGCTTGTGTTGGTCAATTATGTGTATGGCTTGCATTGATCAATTCATGAGAGAGAACTCTTCAAATTGGTAACTAATGACCCTTCAAAGTAATACACATGTTAGCAAAAGATGATGTTTGATAATTTTCTTGAACCTTAGCAAACAACAGTTAGAGTGCTCTGATTTCAAGCACTGTATCTGTATTAAAAATAACACAATATCATGTAATTCCTTCTGTATTTTTTATAGCACAAGGGAAAAAACACATTCCCTAATATATTTTATGGGTACACTCTCTTTGTAATATTTCCTTTGCAAAGGTCCTGTTCATATTTGTATCTTATTACTTTTCTTATACTGGATTTATTGATAGTTTCTAAGAAAAATATGATTTCAGTATATTTACTGAACAAAACTCGATATAACAGCCCCCAATTCAATTTTTTTCATCAGAATGGAGAACAATAAAGAACTTAAAGTCCTCAGTTCAGACACATAGCATCAAAAAACCCTATATTGTTAAACAAAATAACTCAATAACAGGGAAGTGATAGATATTACTTAAAGAACAACATTAGCTTTGTTTACTTTATCTGTGTTTCTAATAATCTAGAGTATAACTTTGAGAATTACAAATATTCTGCTACTGAAACATGTATAAATACAATCATATTCTGTAAATGGGTAAAAATAATGACCATACACTAAGAAGTACTTATTGCCTGTTGTTGCTGTTAATTGTCATGCAATATATTCAGGATGTGATTCCATTGGAAAAGAAATCTTATTACAATGCTTTTCAATAATATTTTGTTATTGTGTCAGTCTTTTGTTTAAGTTAATCATATTTGTGCTTTTGGATTTTTGCTAAGAGTTTATATTCTGCATTTGTAATGGCTTACTTTTGAAGAACCATTGCAGAGGGGTTTTGTTTGTTTGTTTTTGTTTTGTTTTTCCACTGACCGTTAGGTAACGGTTCGATTTACTAACTTTGGTTAACAGTAGATTTTTAGTTTAATAGATTGATCTATTCATTATTTACCTGTTTTTATTCTCTCATATATTGTCTAGTGATGATTATAGTTTTAAAGATGATCCTTATTTATGGTATATTGCATCATCCAAAGATATTGTAATGATTTTAGATTTTCCACCTAAATTACAGGGCACTTTCCACTGAAAATGGTAAACAATATTACAAACTTAAAAAAAAAAGTAATCTGATTTCTGGGAAGAGGGAACCCAGTGAAAGATGTGTGCTTTTATAAGGATGGACAATGGAAAGCAAAATAATAACTCCTAACTTTGATTGTTCAAATATATTCTGCAATACAGAGAGCTGCATGCAAGCTGGAGCAGGCATGGGGCAGGAAGGTTAAGTAGAAGAGAAGGCACAATACTTCAGATTGGCAGTAGACTGCAGCAAGAATAATCTAATCAAAACTAAATTAAATTATCTAGTCCCAGGGCAGGCTCCTGGGACTGCTGCACTGAATGCTAGCAAAGCTCCTCCTAGACGTTTTTCCTCAGTCAAACTCATATGATGAATGCAGATGAAATTTGAAATATGAAAATCTGAAATAATTTATGGAAGTTGTCAGAAATTTGGCCTGCTTGTGGTGTAATTTCCTCTGAGACGAGGCAGGCTGGCTCATTGCTGCTAGTCTCAAAGCAGTTGCTGGTCTTCCAGTGGATGGATCAACCCTTTAAAATGCTCTTCCAGACAAATTACAGCTCATTACAGACAGCCTTGCACCATGCCATTATGTCAGAGGAAATCTTTTTTCATTTGCACAAATTTGCTTGGAATTCTCATATTTATTTGAGCATCCATTATCGAATCTGAACATTGAATTATCCACAATTATTTTCTGGGTAGGCGGATGTTTGTGTATATGGAATAGATGGTGACTGTTTAGTTATAAAAATATTATAGTATTGCTGAAAATCCTACATATTTTAAATCACTACATTTATGTAAAGAATTGTTAAGAGGTTGTAAATATAAAGAGGTTATTTCCCTTAGATATTCATTTATAAGATATATTTACTTTCTGCAAAGATTCTTATGGAAAACAAGTCACTTTTCAGTGACTGATTCTCTGTTCTTTGTATTTCTTACAATTAGAACTTCTGTCTGTGCATATATAATTTGTGTATAGTCTGGCCCTGTATGAGACATCTGTGACTGTTATTTACTTTAAATTACATTTGGTAATGAACCTGCTGTCTCCCTTACTGCAGTACTCGCATCTTGTTCAGCCCCCACCTCTTTTTTGCTACCCTTATATTAATGTACCTATTTTAAAAGTAAAAATAAATGCTAACATATGAGGGGGAGGGGAGAGGTGAGGAAAATGGTTATTGGCCTGATCCTGCAGTCCTTAGTTAATTTCAATAAAGAAATATTTTAAAACTAACATATAATTGTCTCTATTGATTATGCTTCCAGTAGCCTTGGCAAATATTTACAATGACTTAGTTAACTACAGTGTAATATAGTATTGATTTGTTTGTTGCTGAAGGGCCTGATTCTGAAAATACTTGCACATATGAGTATCTTTGTTCATATGACTAGTTACTTTGAAGCTAATGTGGATACTCACACGAATAATACTGCTTCTGTGCCTATTTCTAGGATTGAGGCCTTAGATTCAAAGATAAAAATAAGGTTGTAGGTATGGCCATACTGGATCAGACTAGTTCACTGCCTACTCATTACCTTTTCTGACAGTGGCTAGTACCAGCCATTTCAGAGAAAAATAGCCGACAGTTATAAAATAATTTTCCCATAACTAGCCCCAGTCACTTAATGGTTGACGTATATTTGAAGTATGAAGGTTTTATCCCTTCTTTAAAATAATGTTGTTTAATCCTGTCTATGTAACTCATTAGCCATATACATTTCTAACCCACTAAAAAACCAACAAAGCTCTTGGCCTCAGTTATATCATGTGGCAATGAATTCCACAAGCTAATTATGTGTTACATTGAAAATTGATAAAAGGATTTTTTTAAATACATCAATTTTAAAAATACTTGTATCAATTTTATCTGCCTTTCAAATTCATTGAATGTCTCCTTGTTCTTATATTATGGAAAAGGATAAACAGGAGCACTAAATTCACCTTCTCAGTATCATTCCTTTTTTTTATCTACTTCTATCATCTTCCAGTCATTTTTATGTCTCTTTATAAGGAAATCTCTTTGTATCTCTAATTGTTTTTAGAACCCCTTCAGCTAACGTGACCAGACTTGAGCACAGCATTTATTCATACAATGGCACAATAATATTTTCCACATTATTTCTTATTCCATTCCTTAAGCACCCTAACATTTTTTTAACCTGCCACTTATGCACATTGTGTGGATGTTTTCACTGAGCCCGTTTGCAGTCATGCCCAATTATTTTCCTTAGTGGTTTCAGTTTAGTTCAAACCCAGTTCTGTGTCTGAGGAGTTCAAATGATTCCTTCCAATGTGCATTTCTTTACATTAGTCAGCACTAAATGTCACCTGCCATTGTGCTGCTCATTCACCAAATGTTGTTGGGTCCTTCTGAAGTTCCTCATATTCTTCTTTTGTCTTGATTAACCTAAATAATGTGGTGACCTCTGTAAATGTTGCCAGCTCATTGTTTGTTTGTCTTCTTCCTCAGATAATTAATAAATACTTTGAACAATACCAATCCTACTACAGAACCTTAGGAGACTTCACTTTTGCCATGAGGAAAATTGACAATTTATTCCTACTTCTGACTTCAGTCTTCAGACTTTAGCCAGTTTCTAATCTATTGGCAGTACTTTAACTGTCTTCCCATGATTATTAATTTCCTTTGAGTTTTTGTCAAGATAATTAACTCAGCTGGTTCTTCTTTATCCAGCATTTTATAGACGTGTTCAAAGAATTCTAATAGATTAGAGAGGGAGGATTTTTCTTTGCAGAAGCCATGCTGGTTTGTTTCTGTCATATCATATGCACCTAGATGTTTTGTATTTGTCTCTTTAATTATTAAACCAGTTTACCTGAAACAAAAGTAAAGCTCATTTTTTGCAATTCTCTGAATCGTCCCTCGTGGCTTTTTTAAAGCTATGTACAAAATTTGCTACCTTCCAGACTTCCCACACTCTGATTACTTCTTAAAATAACTCTTTTTTCTTGAAAGAGAATAGATTTGAAATATGTGTGCAGTGAATTCAATGATGCTGAGAACAGCAATACCTGTTGTTTTATTGCAATACCTTAAATTGAATTGTGAACCAAGAAGAAATCATTTTGCTGCAAGCTGTGCTATTTATGTTAAAGATACATAAAGCTATTAGTACTTCAAACCCTAGAACCACAAAATCATTAAACTGAGAAAACTGAGCTATTTTATATATGTCCTATATTTACATTTTACTCATAATAAATATAAATAATTCCCTTTTTAAAAAAAGACAGTAGGAAAAGTAATTATATGAGAATCATGAATTGATGCTTATTAGCCTCTCTACATCTTTTTGAGTTATAAGTTTAGAAATTGTAAGTAAAGTCACATTTTGCTCTTTCATACCATTTACTAGGTTCATCATTATGGAAAAAGCAATCACAAGAAACAGATAATTTATTTAAATAGTTATATTGTTTCCTTTATTTACATAGTCATTGCGGGGCTAGAATAGGTTGTAGCCTCTCAGCTTCCCTTTTGCTGGAAACTTTGTAATAGCACTTAAAGAAAGAAAGAAACTGGGTAGGAGATTATTGCTTTCATTGTGCTATTGAATATATGTATTATATAGTCATCCTATAGATTGACACAATTAATTGAATGTGGGACAAGACAAATGTTGTATATGACAGTGGGGTAGTATTGAAAGATGACCCCATATCTAGAAGGCTAAGAGTTATGGATCCATTGATAGCTGTTACTAGCATTTTAAAGAGTGGCTGTTAAATTTTGCCTGCTGGCTTCTGGCTGCTGGCCTGCCTGCCTGGGCAGCAGAGCATTTGAATGGAACTGCAGGCAGCTTTGGAACTTTGTTCTTCTTTCATAATAACTGACCACTGACAGGAGGAGCCTCTAAAACAAGCCCCACAGAACACTTCACAGCTAATCTTTGTCGCTTATTTCATTGACTACACTTTTGTTGCTAAAGCTATCTAACTGAGAACCTTTCAGACTACTGCATATTGTGACACAGCTGGAGAAAAGTGTCCATGTGCATAGAAAATATTGTAAACAAAACTGGAAGTCCCAGTAAAACATTCAGTACACTCTCTATGGAGATAAGGCACCCAAGTTTTGACCTTAGTGTATTAAGCTAGCCACCTTAATCCATATTTAGGCACCTAGCAACAATGGTGGCACCACATGTCTGAATATCGGGTCACTTTTATTTAGGTAACTAAATTTGGATCTCAGTAACTAAAGCAACTAACCTTAGTATCTTATCTGGAAGATGTTGGCCTAGGCTTTCATTTCCTTTTATTTTATTTTTTTGTATCTGATTTTATATATATAGTGTAGTATTAAGGTTTTATTGTCATGAATATGGGATGACTGCATTAGTCACATATAGCAAAGCCAACAGTGAGTTATGCCAGTCATCACAAATAAGAGGCCATTAAATCTTTATACCACAGCACGCCTTCATGCATTCCACATACACCAGGTATTTCACAGGGAAATTATTTTAGCAATGTTTCTGAGAGGTTTTTTTAAAGCTGTCAGAACTGTTTCTCCCATACCTCTGTCTATGTCAATACCATAAGTCCATCTGTGCAGGCCTCAAAGGGAGAGAAAAATTATAACTGCTAAATCTTAGAAAGCTCCCAAAATACCTGAAATTGCTTTTCTGTATGTAATAAAGTTGCAATGTTAAGATCTGATATGATCTGTCCAGGCCAGCGGGAAAAGCCTTAGACCATTGTAAAGTTATGGATTCCTGGCTGTCTGTAGATAGAGATTCAGAAAGGTGCTTAAGTATGAATCTCACTAAATATGAGTAGTCCATTGACTTCACAGGGTTAAAACTGGGCATTGCTGAATGGGGACCATAAGGTGTCATTTCTACCTTAGCTGGTCATGAGATGTTGGTTCTTCAACAAGTCCCTAGTCCAGAACTGAATATTGCCTATTGTGGGTATCAGGACTATAATTTTGTGGGAGGAGAAATTCCACACTGGGGGATAGTAAGAAATATTTTTTAAACTATAGGCTTTTTTTGAAGCTACCCAGTTTTGGAATATTAGCTGTAGTCCTGGTAGGGATGGATTGGTGGGCAGAGTGCAGGTTAAACAGCCAAGTGCACAATAAATGGAGTTTCACATGACTCTGCAGTTTATTACAGTGATATTGGCTACACGCATATATTGGTACAGATAATTATCTCTATGATTTGAAAGATACCTTGCACACTTATGGGGACCTATAAATAAACATTTTACTGGTCAATAATGATTAAAAATAATGGGTCCGCTCTTTCCTTATTCTGGCAAAATCCATGATGAGGACAGGAAAGTTGCGTATTCCTTTGTGCAGTGTCCACCATATTACTCAGGAAGGGGGTGGGCCTCCCAAAATGTCCATTCCCCGCCCTCCCTCAAATCCCATGGAACTGGCAGGTGGTTTGGTCACTTAATTTCATGGATCCTCTGGGATCCATGCAGATAACAGAGATATGTGAAGTCCCTGTGTCTTTGCAGCTTCCTGTGCCCTTGGCCTCTGTGGCAACACTTTTCCCTTGGGAGTTGTGCATGCATAAACTCCCCTACTGGTCACTGCCCATAATTCCCTGTTATCCCTCACCTTTCTCTTCCCCCTTTGGGTGTGTGAGGGAGACAAACACTTAACACAGAGAGATGTCAAGTAAGACAATGCAGTTAATTAAGTTATTGACAGATTCCACACAGGACCAGTGTTCTAATACAGAAGAAAGCAGCCA
Source organism: Dermochelys coriacea (assembly GCF_009764565.3). Classification (NCBI taxonomy): domain Eukaryota; kingdom Metazoa; phylum Chordata; order Testudines; family Dermochelyidae; genus Dermochelys; species Dermochelys coriacea. The sequence goes on along the minus strand of NC_050071.1, from coordinate 98,518,880 downwards.
AGCTCCTTTCTCCCACCCACCCATTTCCTATTTGTGGAGCATCTGCAGAGGATTTTCTGTGGGTGGGAGGGGAGATGTGCTGTGGAGCTGGCATCTCCCCTATCCACTTCCATACCCTTTCCAGCAGGATCCATTAAATATGGGTTTTCTCAGCTTGCAGAAGGTAGAGAGGGGATGATCCGGTGCAATAGTTTTAACAGTGATAGGAGATAGGAGTGGTTTGGTTGTTAGAGCATTGGACTAGGAGACTTAGGTTCTGATCCCTGCTCTGAGACCCTTACTTACTGTGTGACCTTAACAAGTGAGTGTGTCGGACAGATGGCTAGTTCACAAGTAGCTACTGGTTTTGTGTGCCTGAGTTTGTGAGTACTTTACCTGAGAAACCGTGAGCCAGATTTTCAGCACCCGCAACTCCAACTGAAAATCAGGCCTAGGTGTCTCAAATTACATACCCCAAAACTATTAGCACTCACTATCAATATGTTGGCCTTTGCCTTGCTGTGCCTCGTTTTCCATATCTATAAAATATGGCTAATAATACTTACCATGCCTACCTCACAGGGTTGTTGTGAAACTTAACTGGCTAATATTTATGATGTGCTTTGAGATCCTCAGAAGGAAGGTGCTTTATAAGTGATAGATAAGATTGCTTTGCTACTGTTAAATTATTAATGAAGTATAAAATGCACTGAGATCCTTGGATCTAGGACACTATGGAAGTGCAATGCAATGATGTTATCAATGCTAAAATAAAGAGAATGTAGAGATAAAAGCAGTTTGATCAGACACCGTTCCTTTTAGGAAAAACAATACAGTATTTAAAATGACAAGCAACAGTTTAAAAATTTCCCTTTCCAATGGGACGTCTCCTTTCACGTTCATGAAATAAATTGCAATGTACTAATAATTTCATTTAACTCACTGACTTCCTTTGCCTCCTATTTTTAAAGCATTTGATTATTACTTTGCCAGATAACAATGCTCAGGAGTGTTCTATTTCTGTTCTGTTCATATTTCTTAATAAAACTGTTCTATTTTTTCCCTAACTTCCTGGGGTGCAGGAAATTTTACATAGTATACAGTTAAATTACTCTATTAAAGCAAGACTTCTCTTTCCATCATTGGCAAACTATGGGCTTGATTCTGAAAGGCTTCCTGGGGATTACTCACCAGTAAGGTTAAGTGTTTGTAAGGTGGTTCCTGTTAGATCCTGGCCAAATCCTGCTCATTTTACTCATGCATATAGCCCCATTGAAGTTGATGGGGGTTACTTAAGTGAGTAAGGTGGGTCAGATTTAGCCCACTGACTTCAGTGGAAATTTTACCTGAGTAAAGGCTGTGGGATTGGTCTCACAGTAGATAATTAAAGACAAAGTGATAGGGGCAAACTGTAGAAATGAATAGCCATTCCTTTCTTAGGAGCTGATATATTGTTTTGTCCAATCCTAGGTCTGTATAATAAAATATGTACATTAATTATGTGTTTTAAACAGTATTGAAGAAAACACATACAGGCATGCATATGTTGCAACAAATATTTCCAAAATTTTCCTTTATTGAGAAATATAAAATGATACAATTATCTTACTTTTGCACAGTGCTTTTCATCCCAGAGCAGATCTGCTGCTCTTGTCCTTGTGTACTCAAAACCGTATTTTACTGTAAATGGAGTGGTATACATAAGGGCTACAAGATAAGCCCATATACTGGGCTATTTCTGGCCACTGATTTGGCCATATAGAATGTCTATTCATATAGAAATCACTTTCCCCCTTATTGAAATGCATACTTAGGGCTTAATCTTGCAAATACTACTCAGCATTGTGCTTCAACTGGACTCCTCCTGGGAGTAAGCATTATGCTCAGCAGGAAGTGTTTATAGATCAGGCTTTAGATATGAGGGCTGGTCTACACACAGAAGTTAGGGGTTTTTTTTAACCAATTTAAGCAAAATTGACATTGATCATTCTTCATTCAAAATAAGTGTGTCCAAATGAGGGGTTTGCACTGATTTAACTAAATCAGCTTGTACACTGTGTGTCATCCGAGCATAATCTAGTTGGCACTTCTTTTAAACCACCCGAACCCCTCAGTTTTACATTATATCTGAAAGATGCATTTCCAGCAGTACACTACCCTAGCACCAGGCTGGCATATGAGTTCAAAGAGAAGAATCAGTCATTAACTGATTCACCATCAGAAAAGGAGTACTTGTGGCACCTTAGAGACTAACAAATTTATTAAATTGGTTAGTCTCTAAGGTGCCACAAGTACTCCTTTTCTTTTTGCGAATACAGACTAACACGGCTGCTACTCTGAAACCTGATTCACCATCATATCACTTCCTGGAGTTTGCTTGAAATACTGACCAGGCCTGACCTCCTTTTAGCTTGTGAGAGCTGAGGAGATATAGCTCAAGCTTTCCTGCACAATACGCACCCAAACATTTTGCTCAGCTCCTTAAACGGTTGCATATATTTAAATCTGTCCTCTTGTACTTTCAGCAACACTGGTTCTTGTGCATCTCTCTAGAGAGACACACCCTTGGGCTGTATGTGTGTATTGTTTTAATTTCAGCATCCTTGTGCCTATGTAATAGATGTGGATAGGATTTTTCAAGGCGTTCTTTTCTTTGCTAAATAACGATCTGTTCTAACATGGAGTGGAGACCGTCATCAATCACCAAAATGTTCCCCTGGTAAATTACCAACTGGGCCACGCACGTGTTCCGAGGGGAGGGGAAACCCAGCTTTGTCCAGCGCTAAAGATGCTGCGAACTTTCCATTTGTACTTTGACTTTCTTCAGGCTCCTTTCTCTGTCCCCCTCCGTCTCAGGCAGTTCCCTGGAGCGAGTGTCCTAGTCCCATGCTGTGTTCTCAGGCAGCTGGATCTCAGCCCTCCCTCCACCGGAGAGGGGGTGGTGGAGGGGGGGGGTGTCAGATACGTCCCCTTTCACCCTCGTCACTTGCTCTCCAGCGCTCTCCTGCTTCAGGCGGCTGGTGGCTCAGTGCACAAACTGATTAGGTAACAACAGAGCACCTTCCCTCCCTGTTTTCTCTCAATGCGTTTAGGCCACGGCTTTTGAAGGAGCCCAGCCCTGCCACTATCCAGCCATTATGACGGGATGTATGGGGCTTTATCCGGAAAAAGCTCAGCCTTGCCCCTGGCTTCATCAATCATTTAGACCAGTTCAAATCCCCTTCATAGTGTTCCGCCTCATTAAACCCATCCAGGGGCACTGAAGAGAGGCTGTATAGCTCCAGAATGCCTGTACACTCCTTCTCACTAGCTGATATTGCCGAGATGAAAAAGGCCGCAAAAACATTGAGGAAAAGAATCCCGTAAAAGGAATTGCGCTGCTATATCGACTGACTTCACATATTAGTCCAGGCAGCGAAGCTTCCCAAGGTTTTCATATGGTTACGATTGGGGTAGTGCATTGAGGACTGCTTCACACACTCCGGCTGGGGCTTAATTCTGTAAGATCCTCCAAGGGCTCAGGGCCTCTTCCTAGAAAATCTAGGTTCTGAGAATGAGTGTTGTGTCTTCATCTTAAAGCGCGAGTTACCAAACAAGCGCATTTGGCTGCGATTGTCAGGGGATCTGAAAATTGGAACTACCCTTTCCCTTTCATGTTACCAGCTGCACCCATTTTCCGTGCTTTTGTAATACACTGTGTGGCCGGTACCAATGGACCGAGGTGTTTTCCTTAAATTGACAATGTAGATGAGCTCTGACTCCTAAAATTACAGTTAAAAAAAGAGAGAAGGGTTCAAAATGCTGAATATATATTTAAACAAATCTGATTTATATGTATATAGGATATCTATTCTTTAATTACAGATTCTTCCGGGGCACCATTTAACTTCCTTACAGCTGTTTGACAAGTAAAGAGAAAATATGAACACACACATTAGAGAGAGAGAGAGAAAAAATCTTCTCCATTCGCATTAATGTACGTGGTCCATTTTAAAAAACAATGTATTATTTCGAGCATTGAGCAAGAAGAACAGAACAATAAGTCCGTGCTGATAAATGATTTTTGCAATAAATTTTTCTGCTAGGATGGTTGCATCAACTCAGAAACTATTTTCTTAACATGTAAGTGCATCCTGCTATAATCACTTAGAATAGTACTGAATTAACTAAACCTTAATGCCGCCGAATCCACAAAATACATTGGAAATGTAGAAGACGGTTATACAGTAATAGAAATCCTAGAAAAAATACTTTTAATAAGCCTGATCAAACCCAATCAAGTCGTTATAATGTGAGTGGGGAACGGAGTCATTCTCCTAAGTGAGGCAATTTAATTCTCAAATGTTGACATTTACATTTAAAACAAAGAGGCATGAGGTACATTAGCACCGATCCCCTTTGATATGAATAATAAAAATGGCATTATTACAAAAAGAGAAAGTGTTAAATGTCAGGAACCGGGGTAGGATTTTAAACGGCAATGCGCTGAATCTAAGCCTGTACTTTAACTTTTTTAATAACGATTTTTCTGTGCTGTAAACTTGCACCGAATCCTGGAGGAATTGCTAAATCAGATTAAGGTTATATTTTGCAACAGACTGGATGGAGCAATAAAGGAGAGAGCGCGGAAATGGGACTTCACCCATCAATTAGATCTCTATTAGCAGCCGATGCAGGCTTCACCACAGGAAATGTCACATCCCGGCATAAGCAGCCCCTTTCACTTTCCCCTGAAATTAAACAATTCTTCATGCTCGCAGATTCAGCGCAAACAAACCTGTCGTTTATTCGAATGCGTGCGTGTGTTTTAACAGCACCTGCTTGCTCACCAAAATAATAAAGAAGAAGCGCCTGAGATCACAGTGTGAACAGGTTGCTTGAGAGACCTGCGCAGGACACCCGTCAGCACAGCACTGGAGAGGAGGGTTCGGCGTTATTAATATGAAAAGGGGTTATTAGAGTCACAAACTGGCTTCGGTGAAAGGCGATTACCAACACAATGCACAATATTTTGAATAGCACTTCGGCTCATCTGCCTCCATAGATCATACCTGCCAAAGCCCAACCGGGTTGCTGACTCGTATGGTTTTGTGTCACGAAAATGGCAGGGCCGGGGAGGGGTGTTAAAAGGTTCAGCAAAATATAAGAGAGTCAGCGCTGGATGAATTTATTTCATTTTGGGGGGGGGGGGTTATTTCAGCGGCGTCTTCGCCAGTGTGGACGGTAAATAACGAAGCCTGTAAACCTGCGGGGTCCTTCAATGTCACCGCAGCAGCGCAATGGGGTTGGCACGTATCAAGGAAATAAATCAACAGTGTCACTTCGAGACCCGGTCGCTAGGGGATTAACAGGACGGCTGCTTTCTTCAAGTCGTGCGTGGGTCTAGGTTTGCTCTCGGGGCCGGGCAGGGTGGTTCTGCTGTTTGTGTTTGCCGAGGAGCAAATGCAAGGCCCTTGGTGGCCCGTGTGCTGCGTGCACGGGAGCGCTCGGGCTCTGCCGCCGGGTTCCATCCGCTGGGAGTGAGCATGGGAGCGACACGGGCCTTTGGCGCTCACTCGCTGCCCCCCCCGCCCCCCCCGCCCCAGCGCTCTCTGCATTTGCCCATGAGCGAGCAAGGTGCAAGCGCCAGGGAATGAGCAAGCAGGGGCCGTGGCGGGCGGGATAAAGGGAGCTCTGTTGCTCTCCTCGTTGTTCTTGCGGCTGCTCCATTCAGGCTCCGAATTCAAATGGCTCTTTACAGCCCAGCCCAGCTGAACGGGGCTCAATGCCTGAAAGCGGCCGGGCTGCCTCCGCGGGCATGCTCTGCGCCGCCTGATATGATAATTGTCATAATGCGCTTTTATGCAGCGCCAGCCTCCTCCGGTGAGGAGCCCGCAGCGCGGCTGAAAGAGGCTTTGAGAGACCGGGGAGCGAGGCTGCTGAGAGCGGCGAGCCCCCCGCCGGCGTGAGTGGCACCGAGTGCCCCGGCCAGGGCGCGTCTCCCGCCGCAGCCCCTTGTCTCCGCGCCCTTCCCCGGCGCCTGATTAACATGCACAGGCAGTACGGAGCTCGTCCTGCAGCCGCCGCGGCGCTCCGGCCGGCCGGTCCCAGCCCTCGGCACGGGGCGGGGATCTGGCCAGGGCCCCGGGCCAGAGCCTCCAGCGGGCGCGGAGCGAAGGGCGGGCCGCAGAACGGCTTTCCCCAGCCCTGGGGGGGGGGTCCCCGCGGCCAGCCGGACACCCCCAGCTCGCTGCTGGCTGAACGCGAGCCCGGCTGCCACGGAGCAGGCCCTTGGGTCCTTTCACCACCCACCGCCCGCCGGCGAGAGGAGAGAGTGACTCTAGCCCGCACACGCCCGTGTGGCTGGTTAGGACTATGAATCCCGCACAGGGCAGTAGGACGGATCCGCAGGAGCAGAGCAATGCCGGTCATGCATGCACGTTGAGATAACACGGGTTCATTGAGCCGCTCCTATTTCTGCGTTTGAAAGACCGGGGATCAGGCAGATTTTCTCCCTAAATCTCTAGAGAGAGATTCTCATAACGCCCATTAATGTTGGCAGGGCATTATTTGCGCGTAGCACAGGATGAAAAAATAGACCTTGTAAAATATATGGCTTTTTAGGTGCTTTTGCAACCGGGGAAACAATTTTTGCTTTTCAAAAAATGTCCTCAAATATCTGTTTGTCAAACAGATGGAAAGAGCCCAAGGAAAACAAAGCGCGACAATGCGCCAATCCAAACACTCCGATTAATTCAAAGCTACAGATGAAAATTGAATTTGACACGTTGATTCTGAGGCACATCCAGAGCCAGACTCTCCCCTTGGATGCATGTGCTCAGCTACCATTGACTCCTGTGGGAGCTACGCACATATCCCGAGGCAGAATCAAGTTCCTGGGTTTGTCTAGATGTATCGGGGTGGGGGGGTGTCTTTCACCCAACGGACCAAATTCTAGACTTTGCTTTTTCTGGCATATACCAGTTATTCTGAGTGAATGGGAAATCAGCAACTCGGTTGGAGATTAGAATCTGATGCTGCTATTATGTGTTTCTATTACAGTGATGTCCAAAGGCCCGAGACAGGAGCCTTTGTACGAGACGCTGAACAAACACATAGCACACAATCTCTGCCTCAGGAATTCACACTTTGTGTTAATCACCGGATAATTAAACGCTACAAAATGACTCCGGGTAGAGAGTCAAAGGAGCGTTCTATGTATCTGTTTACATGAAGGCCTTTGGAGTTTGATCATAACTAGAGGACACCATAGAAAACAAGTTACCATTGAAACTACCTAGAACAAAATATCTCCACCCGAGACCTTTACCAGAACAAGGTCTCGAAGCTGCAATTTGTTTCTCGTGTCCCCCGCTCTCCCGATTTATAAATGCAAGCTGGCAATGCTTTTGCAATGGTACCAAATAATAATATTCGAAAATCTGTGTTCTCTTCCCCATTTTTGGTCGGACTATGTCGGATTTATGAATTAAATGATAGCTATATGCACCTCCCTCAGAGTTCATCCATGTCTTTGAAAAGCAGTCAGGGCGGTCTCCTTTCACTCAGGTGATTTGGGGGGTTGTAAAGGAGGGGAATATTAATTTTTACATGTCACATTGGTGACCCATAAATCCAGCAGCTTCACCGTTACTTCTTCCCTTCTACATTAAAGGGGCTTAGTGGTGAAATTTGTTCGAGGATTCACACTTGCAAAGAGTAAGTAATTCGGGGGTAGTAATACTTGTGCTCAAGCATTTATTTCTGTGACTGTCTCTGACCTTTATAATGCCTCTGAGAGCTCTCTCTGAGGCCAAATGTGTGTGTGTGTGAGAGAGAGAGAGAGAGATCAACACCGATATTTGAGTTTATTCAGGTCCATGCAAATCTCTAACACGGCTTTCCTGCTCAGAGAGGCAGAGGAGCTCAGCTGATATTTTTATTCAATGTGTACCCTCCCCCCAAAAAAATTATGGCTGGGGATTTTACTTGCGTGTTTAAGGGAAAGAAAGCTAACAGTGAGGGGTAACACATTCAGTAGGGCCAACGAAAGGCCTGATCTTGCTCACTTGAAAGTCAACAGCAAAACTCCCATTTACTTTAAGGAAATCAGTATCCCCGGCAAAGTGTGTGCAAGTGAATCATCTAGCCTGTTATTCTCATCTCTAAGGAGAATCTTTTTGGAAAGTTTGGTAAAATTCCATCTGACCATGACAAAAATGATATCCCTCCTCCCCCCACAAATTAAGAAATATTTTATCTGCATTTTTTTTGCAACTGGATATTAAAATATTGTATAACAACATGTTTCAAATTGCCATTGATGTAGGAACAAGAAAGCTATCTGTTTGAAAATCATGTGCCACTTTACAAATCCAGGCTGCTATTTCTGGTAAGGGCCAAATAAAAGCTCCCACTAAAATCAGAGGAAGCTTTGCACTGCAGGACAGACTGGGTAACAGAGTATTGTGTGGTGTCTCAGATACACACGTACATATGACGGTCTATGCACATGTATGTGCCAACTGGGGAAATAATGAAGGCAGTTGGGTTTATTCTAACCATTACTACATTCAGGTATGGTTAGAATAAACCCAGCAGCCTTCATTATTTCCCCAGTTGGCACATACATGTACATAGACCGTCATATGTACGTGTGTATCTGGGACACCACACAATACTCTGTTACCCAGTCTGTCCTGCAGTGCAAAGCTTCCTATGTCTTTAGTGGGAGCTTTTATTTGGCCCTTACCAGAAATAGCAGCCTGGATTTGTAAAGTGGCACATGATTTTCAAACAGATAGCTTTCTTGTTCCTACATCAATGACAATTTGAAACATGTGGTAATACAATATTTTAATATCCACTTGCAAAAAAAAATGCAGATAAAATATTTCTTAACTTGTGTTGGGGGGGGGTATCATTTTTGTCATGGTCAGATGGAATTTTACCAAACTTTCCAAAAAGATTCTCCTTAGAGATGAGAATAAGTAGAGACACCTGGCCACACAAGGATTGGCTTATTATTCAATGTAAGAGGAAGGGGGGGGGGGAGCATATAAAGACGTGATGTCCATGAAACCCTAGTGTGTGAAAAACCTGCTTAGCCTCTTGGCAGACGCCACGCACTGGTGAGTGGAATGGAGCATTTCATTTTAAATTCCATACACCAGTGCCTTTAAAATATATCCCTGGCAAACAAAACATTATTTTCCTAGTACTGAAAAGGGGTCCATAACAACTACCCTATTGTCTTGGATTTATCGAGATAGTGAAATAGCAGAGAATCTATTAATTTTTAACAAAAGTCTGGGTAATTTGGGGAGTAGAGTAAAGAAGTGAAAGGCCCGCTGTGGGGACCCAGGCTAGCATTAACACTGGCATTTCTGGAGAAACTTTTTCAGGGTTGTTTTAATAGGAACCCTGCCTCAGCTTATGTTACAAAATGTAATTAATAGTAAAAGCAGCTTTCACCAGATGCGTGAGAGGAAGCTGTACATTGCAGGTCAGAGGCTGCATTATCCATTAACTGAGTGTTTAGCACTTAGTAGTGTTGTGGTGTTCAAGGCTAGCGAGAAAAAGCTTGAGGAAAAAACACTCTCTCTCTCTCTCTTATGTATATTGTAGATGACAGAGCTGGTGGAAGAAACAAGTGATTTTTCAGAGATCTACCCTCATTATAATTAACCAGTGGGTAAGAGAAGTCACTATCCTGCATCGTTCCCAACCAATGAAAGTACGTAAGTTTTTTCCAGTTCATATTGAAATAATCCTCCAGTCCTTACTCCTACAAAACTCTCATTGACTTAAATAGGAGACTTGGCTGCTGGAATAGGTTCACTTTATACTATATCTATATTAGATTGCACTTTATTTATGTTTATAAGACGTTGTGTTTCTTATAGCTTTTAGTGCACAAGAGCAGTTAACAAAAAATCGTAGAATTATAGGAATTAAAGATGAAAAAGACTCATTAAGTCCTCCCCTTCCCCAGCAGGGTGTATTCTCTTTGTTTCCTAGTTGTAGGGGGAAAGTGAGTATATATAACTACCATATAACTAGCTAAGTACAGAGGCTAGGTGGATGGAATCATAGAATTGGAAGGGACCTCCAGAGGTCATCTAGTCCAGTCCCCTGCAGTCATGGCAGGACTAAGTAGAGACCATTCCTGACAGGTGTTTGTCTAACCTGCTCTTTAAAATCCCCAATGATGGAGATTCCACAACCTCCCTAAGGAAATTTATTCCAGTGCTTAACCACCTTGACAGTTAGGAAGTTTTTCCTAATGTCCAACCTAAACTGTCCTTGCTGCAATTGAAGCCCATTGCTTCTTGTCCTATCCTCAGAGGTTGAGAACAATTTACCTCCCTCCTCTTTGTAACAATCTTTTATGTACTTGAAATATATTATCATGTCCCCTCTCAGTCTTCTCTTCTCCAGACTAATCCCCCCCCCCTTTTTTTTTTCAATCTTCCCTCATAGGTCATGTTTTCTAGACCTTAACTCCTTCCTGTTGCTCTTCTCTGGAATGCTCAAAAGAATCCACTGCTTAGCTGAATGTATTTGATCAATGGAGGTTACATAGCTTGCTCCACTATATAGGACCTGGGACTGGGAGTCAAGAAAGGTGGATTCCATTCCCTGCTCTGCCACTGACTTTCTTTCTAACCTTGGAAGCGTTACTTAAACATTCCATGCCTCCGTTTCTCCTCCTGTAGAATGGGTTTAATTATACTCAACTTCCTTCGAAATGCACCCTAAGATCCATGGCTCTGTGCGAGGTCTATTTTATTACTATAATTATTAAAGGTGTTTATGCATATCCATATACATCGCATACCTATGTAATGGCACGTCTGTACACAATGCACACCTGTGTTTACTAAACGACCAATTGGACTGTCCCAGTCATACTACATTTCTATGCAAGATGTTTCCCTCCAGAAAAGTTCAGGCCAGGAATCTGGCGAAATACAATGACCGAAGACGTGTTAAAACCAAACAGTAGTTGTGGGTAGCAGAGTCAAGAGTAGAAAGAGAATACGGGCTAAACAGAGCATGAGCCATGCGGCAGGCAGCATCTAACTAGGTTTAAAATATTTGTTTTACTGTGAGAAAAAGGAACGGAAACTGGGGTGTTTTTATCCACTCAAAGATCACTTTCAGTTAGGTTTTCAAGCAGCTCCATTCCCCGCCCCCCCCCCCCCGATGGTCTGAGGCAGACTGGTAAGACCCATTGAGGCTTCTTTATCTGATTTGATTTCTTTTAGGGCGTCTCTTCATTCGGCTTATTCAAAAGGCCCTTCGTCAAGTTCAAGAATACACTCTGAGCAAGTTCAACAGGTTTGTATGAAACCCAGCTTGGACCTCGTGTATCGAAAGTAGCACATGGCAAATCATCAACAGAACACAGTTAAGCTTGATATGGGCTACCTACCGTCTGCTTAGTCTTAGGATAGGAAGAAATAATCTATTGATTTTGTCTCTAAAAAACAACAACAACAAACCTTTTCTATACTTTGGGGAAAACAAGCAAACAAACACATACCACTTGGTAACTCAGTGGGGGAAAAGGTCAAGTTACTATTGACAAGTATGTAAAGACATCTTCTAAACCATGGGAAAACATGGATAAATTGTTTCGACTCACTTCATTCAAAACCAAGGAAGTGAATTACAAAACTGCATTTCTTGCATTGTTGGGCTGAAAGGATATCTATTTATCATCTCATAAGACAGCTCGAATGATCTTTATCTGCTTTGCCCACTTTCTGACCCAAATTCAGGGTTTTTATGGAAAATTGCAGTCAGTTTGATTGATGAAATCCAAAGATGTCTAAAATGGCACCAAAGATCTCCAACTGTGCAGACTCCAACCGAGGGCTTCAATGTTGGCATTGTTCCTGCAAAAAAAGTTGAGAAAACGAGCAAAAGTTAGGTAATTTCTGTTTAAAAACTTCAAATTTCAATGAAGATCCCAAACCTATTATCCCTATTCACAAGGCGAACTCTGTGAACATAAAAGTATTTCCCACAGATTGTAGTAACAACCACCACCTTAATTTTAAACCATGCAATACACCTCCTTTGCAAAAAGCTGAATAACCCTCTATGGCAAAATAGCAGGTCGAGTTTAGAAATACAATATTTAAATCGGATGAAGACGAATTGTGCAAGTTAAAGGGGTTTAAAGGAGCAAATGAAAATATCTGTGGCTCTATAGCCCTGAAATGAAATACGTTGGACTCCTAATCGCAGTTCCGTTTTAAAACTAAAACATGGCTTAAATTTAATGATCTACGTTTTAATGCAGACAGTTCCTTATAGAAAGCTGCACCCTAAAGAGGCTTGAAGCGCAATCTCCACAAAATACCCCTTTCTCATAGGAGCATTGTAAAATGATGCCTGTTATAATTTAGTTGGTAATACATTTAACTCCAGGCTTCAAACTTTCTATATAAATGAGAGCTCAGTGCCTCTTGGATCACACTAAAACCAAAGGGAAGCAGCTACAGTGTTATCCAGTGACAGATTTGTTCGTCTGTGGCTCCCCTGTCTTGTTTAGGGCTCTGCATTATTGTGGAATATTGTCACCTGCCTAATTGTTCTAAATGGCCACCTCCTATTATTAATAATAGCTGGAACGTGGCTCCTAGACATGTTACCAAGGCTGGGAAGCTGATGAATGAAACCCCTACTAGGGCAAAATCTTGGTAGCTGTCTTCTGTCCTATTACCCAAGGGGACCGACTATAAATCTTCCTTCATTTTAACCACGTTTACCCTCATACTCCTCCAGGCTAGGGATGCTGTGTTAAGATTGCACTGATGTGCCAATGCTTTGGACCAGCTGCTCCTAAATACAGACAAGTCCTTGTCAATTAAGCCATTGAGGAGCAGGTCCTTGGAGCCCTGGGGCATTTTAGCAGCCAGCAGTGTGCAGCCCCAACAATTAGTATCCATTTTGAAGGGACCTCCAGGGCACAAATGCACAGGCAGGGAAGAATCAAAACACCAGGCAACTTCAATTCTGGAAATTGGTCACATAATGATACTGAACAGACCGGCCCCAAGAAGTGAGCCAATCTTTCTTGGGAAGGACATTTATTCCTTTACATATTCTCTCCATCCGCCAAGCTGTATGGCCGAGGCATGAAGCAAAGTGTTGAATTAGGAGAGATAAATGAACACATTCATTTGCCTGTGTGAGCTGAAGTTTCCTTTGCGGTTTTCCTTTGTAACTCAGTGTCACCTCAAGCAGCTGGTGGCATGCAATGCTCCCATGAGCCTGGCCTTTGGCCCAGGAGGAGCTGGACAAGGCAACCCGCTCCAAGGAGAAGAGCTGCGATGTCTCAGGTCAGAAAGGCCAAGCTGCCAGTAGGACAGGCAGAGCATTAGGAGTTCAGCTAAACAAAACCCGAAAGGGATTAGGAAGCCTAGGGGATCATTAGGGAAGGTGTTTGTTTAAGTAATTAGGAAGTTGGTAGCTAGGGGGAAAAAGGCTTGTTATACAAGGCACCTCGTCAAAATAGCAAGGTTGGAAATGCAGAGGATATCACAGCACAAGACTATGTGACCCTACCAAGTTCAACAACAGAGCAAACAGCACATGCCATTAGGGACAGCAGTCAACCGGGAGGTAACAAAGAGGGGAGGGCACTGGAAAAAATGTTTCAGTATTAAATATGGAAAAGTATGGGGACAGGGGCCGAGGGTCAATAAAAGTCAACAAGAGAGCAGCCTTAATGAGAGAAAGAATTTAATATCAAAAATACATAAATCTGCGTGGGAGGGCAGCCTCAGAATAGACCGAAAAGAAGTCCGGGTTGGAGTCAACATTCACTTGGTAATAGCGCCATAATAGCTCGGGCCAGGTTGTTAACATTTAACACAAAAGTTAACAGGAGAATAAAAGCATAAAGGGGAGCTCCTTTAATTGCGGATCCGCGGAAAGATTTCCATATGCCACGTTAAATGGATAACACCAGAGCCGCTTTACAAGGACTCTGAGGGGACTTTTCAGGGAAAGCTTCTTTTCTTCACCACCCTGCACTCTTGATGCCCCTCCCCATCTTCCCTTCCTATAGTTAGGCGCCGAGCTTTCCAAAGGACCGAAACAAAGATCTTGTTTCAACAAACGGTGTGTGAGAAGCCTGAACTCCAAGCCCGTATTTTAGTAGGGCTGTTTTAGCCCTACATTTTTAATAGGGCCCAAATAGCCAGATCATGTGATCAGCAATTGTAGCTCAGAGGTAATAGATCAAAGTGGAAACTTATTACGATAAAATAGGCACTTTTTCTTACTGAATGAAAAACGCAATGTTTCTTTAGTTGGCGTCGCAACACCTCACAATAGTGACACACTGGTTCCCCAGTACAATTCTGTTTTCAGGGGCTTCTTCTGGTGTGTTTTAGGTATGTTATTTGTTCGTTTACTCATTTAAAAATAAATAGTATCTACAGAGATGCAGGTAGATGTTTGTGTGTATTTCAGCATTTCAGTCATTCAATATTTTTCACTTTAAAATGACATGCTGTAGGTAGTTGGTCTATCGTGTGGATAAACTATTTGTTTGCCTTTTTCCTGTGGACAGTTATTTAATTTCACATTTGGCTACTGAGCACATGCAGTAAACTGTGCTGTTGCAGCCAGTGCACCCTACTGTTGTCACTCAGATAACAGCATTCAGATGTGTTGCGAGACATTGGGTTAAGGTCTCCAAACTCGCTCGGGCCAAACCCCATGCTTTCAGAAAGGACAGGAACAAAGGAGTCCATGAGAGACGTGCTTTTTACAATGTAGTGTGAAGGTCCTGCTTGCTTCTCCGTTGTCAGGCCTGCAGGTTTTCTTCCATAGCTGTTATATTGCATCCAGTTAATAAAAAGAGATTTGAGAAACTTCAGTATCTGCTTACACATATGTAATTGTATAGAGCCGCATCTGATCTACAGTGATCTCAAATCCTCCTCGTACAGGGACTCTTCAGATCGAACAAATACTCCAGTGAGGTTGAGGAAGTGGTGAAGTTGTCCATCTGCTGTTCCCGATGGAGGGCTCTCAAGAGGGGCCGCACCCTGCAGCCCTTATTCCGTCCGGGCCATATCTTTAGGGCCTTATTCACAAATACCTTCCGGGCAGTTCCAGGGGAGACTGCAGGTTTGTCATTCACTGGGACAGGAGCTTGAGTAGCGACTGTAGAAACGGAATCGCACGAGGTGATGGGCTTGATTCAAAGCCCACTGGAGTGAATGAAAAAATCGCCCCTTGGCTTCGGTGGGCTTTGGACCAGTCGCTATATCCCCTATGTGCAACTGAACCCCAGGGGGTGAGCTGAAGCTGTCTTCAGTCCGAATTCTCTGGTGATCTCAGAATACTTACGAGGCCTTCAGCAGCGTAGTGTCTGAGCGCCCGGTTTGTTGTATTTGGAGATGTGAGTGTGCAGGAGGGGAATCGTCTATAAACCCATGTCAGTCTGCTTATCCCATCTGCTCCGAGGCCCTTATTCCGCAATCCGGTTTAAAAGCGTAGGCGTTGGGCTGCTTTAAATCAAAGCTCACATTTTAAATATTTAGCCCGTGCTTTGGCCTTTCGCAGAGTAGCCGGTGGGTTCACGTCTTGTGAAGGGGAAGCGAAGAGGAGGACAGAATTAGGAAAGAGATAGTGGTTAAAAAATTAACCCAGGAGAAATCGAAGCTCCCCGTCCGCTTGGGCACGGATGAAATAAAGAACCTGTACCACAATCTTTGGGCAGAACTGGCTTGGGAAGTAGCTCGAAATTTGTTTATATTTTAATAGCTTAAAAACCTGTCCCCTGGCTCAATACAGCAGTGTTTTCGCACTAGTTCAGGAGGTCAGGCAGGCGTAGCCACAGCATGGGAGTTATTTATGTCAAGTCGGGTTATTGTAAACTAAATCCAGCAAATTGCAGATAAGCTCATCAGGGCCGCCAGTGGGCCAGTGCGCCGAGGTCAGTCTGTCCATCCGCTTGGAGACAGTAATTGTCCCAGGTCTGACACCGCGTCGGGGGCTCGCAGCAGATCCATCCATCTCCATCCAGTTAGCGCCGTGCTCCCACCAGGGCGCGGCCTGAATTGGCTTTACGGCCTGGAGCTAAGGCTGGCTTTGCTCGGCCCTGCCATTCATGGCCGGGGTAAAGCTGCCCAGTCTGCTTTTGCTTTGGGGCGGCAGCAGAATTTGGAGAAACCGTTGGCCCTTGTACAGGGACAAATGGGAGAATTTGCTGTTTTAAAAAAGCGTTTGACGTGCGAGTGTTTCAGGCTCCCCCCCCCCCAGAATTCCCCCCTCAAAAGAGGGAGGGGCGAGAGAAATCCTTATTGAAAAACCATTTTACCAGAAGAAGCTCTAGCACTAAAATTATGTCCGTTTTCCTAGATTAATTCCTTTTATTTTACTAAATAATGATTTACACAGGCAATGTCCCCTCCCCATCCGTTTTACTTTTAGAGTTTCTCTCCCCCCCCCCTTTTTCGGTTTTTCCTTGTTAGTCTCCGATCTGTCTCCCCCTGAACCCAACTCTATAATTCCCCATAAACCCTTATTATTAGGGAAATTCTTCCTTTCTGACAATTTAATAGTCCAAAGTAATCAGCTGCGTGACATCGCCCATCCATCTTCTCAAAAGAGAAAACAAAGGAGATGTTTTTTTCTCCGGGCCTCTCCAAATCCTTTTCTATTTTGAGAAGGGCTCCCCACAATGGGATCCTTATGAACCATAATGGTTATGTTTATGAAGCCAGCGATACCAGTGTATGAAGACAATTTTATGCCTAATTAGAAAATGATGTAACCAAGAGGGAGACAAAGAGGAGTTGTTTCCCATTGCTAGGTCCCGGGCCATCACTCCTGGGCTAATGTATCGCCTCTGATGTGCCTTACGTCCACTATTTTTCTAACATCCCGTCCATTAGCTCTTCAGACTGTTTAGGGTGTTGTGGACAGTTAGTAAAACAGCTCAATTTAGCGGTGGATTAAAGCAATTTTGAAACTCGTTCTGAAGGGACTCGCAGGGAAAGGAGAAGAAGGGGCCCTCCCCGCTTCTATCCAAGGGGACCTCACCTCTATCGAGACTCCAATAACTTCAACCCCAGCCCTGCTCGATTAAGGGATAATTTTTAATATATATGCAATAAATGTTCACTTTGTTAGACTGAATGACAGACAATAATATCGGCAAATCTTCATCTCCATCCATTACCGGCAAATGAGCCGCACAAAGGACATATTTGCTTTTGATTAATATATTTGCAGACGCTGTTTGATAAAGCAATAACTATTTGGTTAAACTTGACATTTGGTCTTCGGGGGGTTATCTGACAAATTCCCCCTCGTTCTGGGGAGATAATAAAGCTGTTTAAATTGGATTAATTATTAATTGGTTGCAATTAATTTCCTCTCTTTCTCTGCGACGACAAACAATGAGTATCACTCCTTCCCAAACAAAAGACTGCCCTCGGAGCTCCTCATCCATTACAGTCTTTTCAGTCATTCTGTAGTGGAAGTTTAGGTCGAAGTAAGGCGATCTATCTATCTATCTATCTATCTATCTATCTATCTATCTATCTATCTATCTATCTATCTATCTATCTATCTATCTATCTATCTATCTATCTATCTATCTATCTATCTATCTATCCTGCCCACCCCTACATAAGTAGTCTCCAGGAATCTCTGCTCTTCCCTTATAAAGGCGAGACAAATGTTTATATGGCGTCGTTTATCTGCCAGAGAAACATGCTGTCTCCCGTCTTGTCAAGACACAATTGTGCAAGACTTTATCTTGGAGGAGAGGCACCTTTCTAATTCCTCCCAGCGGTTATCAGGAAGAAACCAGCTTCACGGAGCTCTGGGGAAACTTCTCCCCCACTCCCACGTCTCCAAGTCCTTCTTTGCTGAGTGAGTGTGACTGAAAGTTCCCTGGTCGAATGGAACAGGGCAGGAGTTTGGGGCCCCCAGTCTCTCTGTGTGACTGCGCTGGGTGGAACCGACCAAAGCACCTTACTAAAGAAAGCGGTATTGTGTAGTGATGGAAACACCAGGTTCGACCCCTTTCTTCTCGTTTGTGGCTCTCTCCTTCAGATCCTTTGTCCTACTGCTCGGGGAGCCCAGAGATGGGAATGTGACATAAACCTAGAGGTGCTGCCGCGAGGCTCCTAGCAAAGGTCCAGGGAGGGAGAATTTAGCTGAAGACAAAACTCAATTCAACTCCAGTGATGAATTGCTTTGGAGAAGGGAAGAGGGGGAAAGTTTCTCTCTCTCTCTCTCTCTCTTTGCCCCTGATGAATGGGCCTGGAGGATGGATGGTCCAGAGTGTGTTATATCTTCATCAAACTGTGAAACCCCTCCCTTTACAAATAATCTGTCACAACTTTACAGAACACACACTGAGACCAAAGGGAAGTCTCTGCCCTGGAGCCTTGTCAAGAAGGGCTTTATCCGGGCAGGAGGCGATGGAAAGGATGGGGGAGGGGGACGAGCCAAACCAAAGGCTGTCGCTGTGTCAAACTTTCCCCGATCGCTAGGGACTTCAGCCCCCTAAGGAAGAGAAGCCTTAAACAGAGAGATCCTGCGCCCACTTAAATCATTGCGAGTAGGAGCAGGATCGGGACTGTAGACTCGGCATAGAGTAACTCCCTTAGCCATTCTTTGATCTTTAATCTATTATTTTACTCTGGCTTCAAAAACAGGAAAGTCACTGGATTTGAGTAGCAATGTTGAATCCGTATCATTCCATGCCAATTAGCCTTCGAATGTGTGTCACACATTGAGCCCAGAATAATTCCCACTCTGCAGAAGGAAGGCGCCTGGCTATGAGCTGGGAATGTGTCTGTTGTGTATCATTTCAAAGGCTGCACAAAGAGACTTCTAAAAATATCCAATTCAAGGAACAAAATCGCCCGAGAAAATCTTTGCTTCGTAAGGAATGTTTTGTTCTTGGGGGGGTGCGGGGGGACACGGAATGATATGCGTTACCCTTGTGCAAAAGGGGAACGCATGACTAGGAGCAGCATGTGCACTCTCTTTCGTTTTAAATAATATTTTTAATCAGTTTTACGTTACGATCGAATTAGATGTATCTTCCTTCCATCTCTATAACTACACAGGCACACGCACACCTGGTGTAGACAGAAATTCTAGCCGCTGTAACGGAGGCGCATTTGTTGTATATACTCTTTACAACTTCAGGATTTATTTATTTTAAAAAATGAGTCAATATGAAATGCTGCGAATATATAGATATAGGTAGTATTTCAGGACTTGGGTTTTTTAATGGATCACAATGAAATACTTGAAACATATAATTCAGAGTATTTCATAGTGATCCATTTTAAAACCCAAGTCCTGAAATATAACCTACATCTATAGCGAGAGATTAGAGCTACATAGCTAAATCGATGGTTGGATCTATTTACCTAGGCAGAAGGTGTTTGTCCCATATTACTTTAGTTGTATACCTAATAATCGCCGTTCTATCCCGGGAATAGGGTAAGGCACAAAACTGACGGGATGAAAGACATTAGTCTAATGAGGTTTGTCTTGTGGAAGCTGGTGATATTATGTTTTCATTCATCTCATTTAAAGTCCAAGGAAATGCATTCATAAGATTGTTTCTTTATTTTTCCTTCTTCCCTTTTCTTACTGTTTGAAAAAAAATCGCTTTCTTTGGCTGTTTGCTTTAGGGCTTTTCATCCGTGTGTTTCAGATAAGAAAAGAAATCAGGTTCTTTTATTTTTCGATTGGATCCGAATTCCTATTTTGGGAGTCTTTTGATGTCCCTATTTAGTGCCTTTGACTTCTCTTGTGAATGGCAGCCTTTTGTTTCCATCCCACATGCCCTTTAAGAAATTCTCCCTTAAACGCCTGGTACCCGCTGATGGATCCGTTTTCAAATGGACCAGAAGGAAAAGGCGATGCGAGAGGGGCCCGTTTCCTTAGTAATTGCTCTCGTTTGGGTGAAAATGCAGATATTTTGTCTGATGTGGGAGGATTTGGCGCAACAACATCAGCAGGGGTTTAAAACAAAGATTGTCAGCTGCGATCTCTGTGCACAAGTTAAGGAGCTCCTTTGGCAGTGCTTGGTGCTGGATAGCTGGGGAGCTGGAGGTGTTTCCGAGACTGGGGCAACTTTGACTTAAACCCCCCCCCCCCGCATCCAGTCATTACTTCAATTTCAATAAGCGCCGTCGAATACTGGAGACAATGCATGTTCATTGAGAAACCACTCGATCGGTTGAGAACTATTGGCGCGCCGGAGATTCTGACCAGCGCCGAGCGCTCTAGAACGGAGTTTTCTTTTCCGCTACAGACCATTGTCGTGGGCGTTATTTTAATATTTCTTCCCGTCCCCCTCGCCCCTGAATAAACCAACGTGCCTTCCCAATGACCTGTCAGAGGAAGCTACCACTAAAGAGTCCGCCGTCTCTTTAGATTCTTACCCAAAGCATAAAGAGACGCTTTAGTTCCCCACCACCTCTTTTTATGCTGGAGCTCCCGTAAGCAAAGCATAGATCGCACCGAGCCCCGGTTACTAAAAAGAACACCTTTCACAATTCAAAAATATGTATTGTTCATAAACCTTCCCCGCTTTCCCGGACCCGCGCTTCAGTTTTTTACCCTGACAAGTATTTCAGTCAAACAAAACATCTTCCTAGTGTTTTGTCTACTGACATTCGTGGGGGCTTTTGACCAGAGTTTTAAGTAAACGATTACAAGTCTATGGAGTAGGAAAAGCACCATTGCCATTGAAGGTCCATTTACAAACTCACTGAGAGGGCTAGTCCACATAGTGTACATATAAAGTAAAGCCACAATTTTAGTTGGTTGCCCATTAAAAGCTGCAAAAGCAGTGCCATGACGATTTCCCTTTTCTTTCACTCACTTTCCTACACTCTTTTATACGCTAACTTTTATGACTCACGATAGTGACGGATAATTAAATATAAAGAGAAATAGACAAGGCTGGATAGAGGATTTAAAATTATTTCCCTCACCTCCCCCCCACTCCCCGCAGCGCCCAGTATTTCGGGGTTTAATGGAGGAGTGATATTTGGAGCTTGGAAGAAATAGAGCCAGGTGCCTGCTGCCTGGCTGAGATTTCTTTGCTGGATAACCGAGGAACTGGGCACGGGGTCGAAGGGATCGAAAAGCGAAATCCTCCCTGTTCTGTTTCTTTTGGCAGGACATTGCAGGGACCGGAATGAAATAACCACTTTTCTTGGGGGGGAGCAGTGGGGGGCTCTTCAGTCCAGGCACCATCTCCCCAAAAGTAGCAGGAGTCCTCCAAGGGATCTCTTCTCCAAGGGGAAGAGGCTCCCGCTGCAGGGGAGGGAAAAAAATCAAGCAAGAGTTCCTCTAGAATGCCAATGCGGGGGGAAATATTGCTGGTATTTGGAAACAAATCTGTAGCCAGATACAACATTCATATTCTCCATGTACAGTAAGAGCCGAAGGAAAGGTGCCTACTTACGTTTCAGGTGACTGCTTGCCATTCCGCACTGACCAGGCTCTTCTGCTATAGATTATTTCATGCATTTCTCCGAGATACACTTATAAACAAGTGGAAACTTTGCATCCTCCTGCACCATTTTATACATGATGAGCCATCAGTAATAGGATTATTAAACAAAAACCGTCTGAGGCGCTGGCGTTAACCTTTTTTAAAATGGCTAATTAGGTTTTGCACAGAAAAATTAGATTTAACATTGCATTGCCTACATTTTCAGTTGATGCTACAATGATTTGGGGGTAGGATGGGTAAAACAATTCGAACAGGTAATAAAAATTAACTATTTAAACATATATTACAGTTCCCTTTGCTAGGATAAGGCAAAGAATATTTTCATGATCAAATATTATATACATAAAACTAATTATCTTTCGAGGCTGCCTCCATCAATTACGGAAGAGAAGAGAGGACCAAGGGGCCCTCTTGTGGTTGAATGGGGAAACGTACTTGCCAGGTCTAAAATGGAAAATGTCTTTATTACTTATTATTGTTCAATGTATTTGATAGTTTGAAAAAAATTACCACTCTCTTAATGAGTCAGTAGATAGATTCACATTCATATAAAACATAAGACATTGGCGAGAGGATGCGATTACTAGGGAACATGAGCTGGAAAGCCGTTCACAAAAATAATCACAAACACCGTAGTTATTAAAGTAAGACAAAGCGAAGCTTTTCATTTCTCTCACTCAACACATTTATGTAGGGTTCCGTCACAATTGTGGTCACAATAAGCCTTTAACACCAGGCACTTATAAATGCTCAGATGTATATTTATCAGAAGTATAGACAGACAGACAGAACCCAGACAGAACCCATCCTGGCTACCATACTGAAATCAGAACAAATGTGTCGGTGTCCATGCAGTAGCCAGGAAATCTCAAACATCAGCCTCCTCTAGCCGGTGCTTAGGATAAAATCTGGTTACGATGCTTAAAAAGGAGCTGATTTTGGAGACACATCTTTCAATTCTGATCCGAATGCATCAAAGGTCCCCAAAACAGACGCTCAAACAGAACTATTTTCAATCAACTGCGTTCTTTATACCGCCCCATTTCCCCAGACGGAACACATCAGTGGGTGATCTTTTCTTTTCTTTTCTTTTCTTTTCTTTTCTTTTTCCTTTGGAAAGACGATCTAGGGAAGATTGGACAAAATAGCGGTAGTAAGGAAGAGAAAGGCAATAAGGAAGTACAGTCCAGAAGTGCAGCGGGAGGGTTCTATCTTATTTTTGAATTGTAGTTATGTGTATACCCAAAATAGCTCAGAAATAGTGTCAACACAGCTACAGCTATGAGATAAGTCTTCAAAAAGATTGCACCAGACTCCGGAAGACTGAAATGTGTGATGTGTGCGGGGGAAGCTCAGACAAAGACAAACGATCAAACATCAATGGCAGGAGTCTGCTAAATCAAAATTTGTATTTAGCCAAATCTGCGTACTAAAATCCCTTGAAATAAATGCAGTTTTACTCACCCAAGGTGTGTATGAACATTCAGCGTTGAGTTATAGATTCACTTTGAAACAGAAAGGGACACCGAACATGACGGCTTAGGTCTTTTTAAAGAGTTCAGATCCCTTTTAACGAATCTGCAACAAGAGCTTTAGGGATTTTTATGTATTTGTATTTAAACGAATAGCCGCTGGCCCTGATCCTTCTCTTATTACTCTGCTCCTATTGATTTCAATCGGCGTTTCGTTTGTGTAAAGGAGGGAACGACCAGACTCACTGACTTTCAGATTTAAGACCCAAATCTAAAGGCTTTCTTTAGTATAGGGGGGAATATCCTATTTGCTTAGAATATAGGGAATGTAGGTACAGTGGACTAAAACCATAGTCTGCCTGATTACTCTACCTCGAATTGTTAAATAAATAAATCACATGAAGTGGGAAGACATTTTCAGAAGGTAGGATTGGCAAGAGATAATCACACCCCTAGGAAGGATTTGGTTATGTCTAGTGTAATCTCACCCTAGGGCTGTGATTATCTCGTGGTAGCCATACCCACATGTCATGCTTTATTTCTTAGCTAATAAATCATTACAAATGGCGCAGTATATGCTCGGGGCAGTACATCCAAGAAAGACAGCGCATTGAAACCAGTGAAACAGAGGAAATATAAGAAACACTAGCTACTTCGCTTTGAAAGGCTGGAGTCTGAATTAGGTCCGACTGCAAGTACAACTTTCATTTCAGAGGTCTGGCTTTGTATGCACGGGGGTTGGCTGGCTGTCATATCCAACAATGATGCCAGGTCATCTCGTGTGTTCTCTTGTAGCTGTATAGTCCAATCTGTGATGAGCAATGTCCTGAACAGATGTCGCATAGGAATGTGTAGACTTGGAATGATGCTTGGCCAATTTTGCAGTGAGTTTTTCGCATCTGTCTTTGCCAAAGTGTTTACAACCTTTATTGATAGTTGCTCTCCATTAAGGTCTGTCCTTGACCATATCTTCAAAATTATTAATATTTATGCTGCATGAGTTGAGATTCTGATTAAGGTTGTTTTTGAAGCATTTACATTGACCGTCCTTGCGCTTCCTGAAATTCAGGAGGAATTTTGGGGGGGAATCTATCATCAACCATCTTGATAACATGACCGGTCCATCTAAGCTAAGTTTTGATAATCGTTGTCTCAATGCGCCTTCTTCATGCTCTTTCAAGGATTTTAATG
Source organism: Dermochelys coriacea (assembly GCF_009764565.3). Lineage (NCBI taxonomy): Eukaryota > Metazoa > Chordata > Testudines > Dermochelyidae > Dermochelys > Dermochelys coriacea. The sequence continues at coordinate 98,494,724 of NC_050071.1, read as the reverse complement.
TTTGACACTTTGTCTTGCTAGAGTGACTTTTTTAGTTTTGTAACATCAATGGTGATGTTTGGCTCAGTGGTAGTGGTTGAAGAGGCTGGTTGGAAAAAGACTTTATTTTTTCCAGGTTGATAGTGACTCCAAACTGTTTAGCTGTCTCTGAGAACCTGTCAAGGATAAGCTGTAGGTCATTTTCACTATGACTAAGTACAACATAATTACAATATATATATGAGTTTCATATATGAGTTCTTTGAGAACTTTTGTCTTTGAGGTAAGCCTTCAGAGATTGTAGAATTTTCCATCTATATCTTATGCAGATGGCCTTTTGAAGATCAGAGAGACAAGGTGGAGGAGGTAATATCTTTTATTGGACAACTTCTACTGATCAAAGAGACAAGCTTTCAAGCTACACAGAGCTCTTCTTCAGGGCTTGAAAACTGTCAGTTGCATAATTCAGAGTGGCTATCAAAGAGGACCAGTGAAAGCATGAAGCCTTGTTTCACTCTGTTAGATATGGGGAATGGTTCAGGGTGGCTGTGACAGTCTGCCCCCCTAAGTTCACCCTTTTTCCAAGTCTATGATACATTTTGTACAAAGTGTGCCTTGTGAGGTGCCATTTGAAAACTCGTGATTTGCTGATCTTTGTCCTGGCAAAATATGTGTGGCAACATTTTATGTAAAGTTATAAGAGTCTACTGTATGCTGTTACTAAGACATATTCCAAGACATATTCCAAAATCTGGGGAAGCAGCCACAAACCAGTTCCTCAGAGAGAAAAGGCCAAATGATGCCTCAGCCCGGTGTCAACGAAATCAAATGGACTCTCACCTGGTTAAGTGGCCACTCTTGGCAGGAAAAAGGGTGTGAGCAAGAAAATTACATCTTGGCAAAGAAACAGCTGGAGGTTCCTGTCCCCACAGACTTTCTGTCTCCTGAACCCCAGCTGGAGATGATTCTCAAAGAAGAGAAAAAGGTATAAGAATGGAGATAAGATGCCCCAAAATATTCCTCCCTTTCTCTCTACCCACAGCAGCCGCAACTCCTGAGGAATAAAGAAACAGGTTTGGAAGGAAGGGTTTGGCCAGTAAGATTCTGAAAGGAATCCGGCCAGTAAGACTGCTGAAGCATGTGATGAGAGAGACTTTTGCTTTGAATTCCCTTAGCTTTTTAGCTGTATTTTACCTTTTATTTCTTTGTAACCAGTTCTGACTTTTATGCCTCATTCCTTGTAATCCCTTAAAATCTATCTTTCTGGAGCTAAATAAACTTGTTTTATTGTTTTACCTAAACCAGTGTGCTTGGATTGAAGTGTTTGGGAGAATTTCATTTGAGATAACAAGATTTGTGCATATCATTTTCTATTAATAAAATGACAGGCTTTCTATGAGCTTGTGTTGTCCAGGAAGGGGCTGGGCAGTACAAGATACACATTTCTGAGGGAAAGTCTGGGACTGGGAATTTACTCCTGTGGCTCCGAAGTGTAATTCCAGAGGGGCTGGCCATAGCACTCATCCTGTAGAGCTGGGAGTAATTTACATGCTGGCAGCTGTGTGTGAGCAGACCAGGAGTGGTTGTTCTCACTGCAAAGCAGTGTAAAAGGCACCCCGGGCTGGAGAATTGAGATGACACAGCTGTTCAACACTCTAGATTGTACCCTGGGTAATTTCACAGCAGCCATCATGTGAGAGTAGTTGACCAGTCATGTCTTCATGGAATTGACATGTGATGTTAATGAATTGGTGGTGCCATCATAGTTTCCTAGAATTTTCTAGACTATTTCTGCATATATGTTGAATGCATATTTTAGATCAGTGATGACAGAATACAGTTCCATGTTTTCTGTCAATCTGTCTCAAAAACAAAACCAGTGTCTGTGGTGCTCCAACCTGAGCTAAATCCATACTGAAAGTGGGCCTCTGGCAGAATCTTCTTTGAGACTGTTTTGCAAGCCAACTGAGCAAAGTATGAACAAGGATTTTACCACTAAGGAGATACCCGCATAATGGCCATAACCAGATTTGTTGCCTTTATTTTTGTATAGCGTAACTATGATTGCGTCTTTGAAATCCTGAGGAATTTTCTCAGATTGATAGCTATCTTTGATAATTTTGCATAGACCGTTTTGTAGCTTGCAAGTTACAGATTTCAGCTGGTATGCTGTCTTTGCCTGGTGATTTACTTGCCGTCATTTGTCTGACAGCTTTTTGCCCTTTCTTAGCGGTAGCTAATTTGGCAATTTCTTCCTGTGTGGGATGCTGGATTAATTCCTCTAGCCTGTGGGTTGACAGAAGAGGGATGACTGAGTAAGTCAGTAAAGTGCTACACCCATCTTAGAGAGATGCCTCTTTTGTTCTTTATTAAGGCAGCTCCATCTGAATTCTTTAGTGGAGCTGGTCCTGATTTTCATGGGCCATAAATGGAGTAATTCAGAGAGTAATAAAACAACTTGGTGTTGTTTGTATGGGCATAATGCTGTATTTCTTCTGCTTTCTTTTCCCACCAGTTATCTTGTAGAACACAAAGCCATATTTGAGCCTTGGCTTGCAGGTATTTGAATTTTTCTTTCTTTGATGTTGATTCTTTGTCATTTTGCCCAGACATAAATACATTGTTCTTTTCCTTGAGGATCTTTTTGATTTCCTCATCATTTTCATCAACTCACTCCTTGTGCTGCCTTTGATTTTTACCTAGAGTTTGCAAAAATGATGGCTGATTTGAATATATTCCACTTTTCAAGTGTGTTATTGGGTGATGATGTAATGCTAGCAATTTTTACCTATGTGTTGTCCCTGAGTATTTCTTGATGAAATGGATGTTTCAACATCACTAAATTCAGTTTGGGTTTAACCTGTTCAGCACCGTTTCATTGAGAGGCAACAATACACAAACTGAAAATGGTTCTGATCATCCAGTGGTCAGTTCAACCATTTACTCCTCACATTGCTGTGGTAATCTCTATGTCCCTGATGTCTCTCTGCTGTATAATGATATAGTCAATCAGGTGCCAGTACTCTGATCTCGGAGGCACCCCCCAAGTTTTATATTTGTTGGTTTGCCTGAAGATTGTGTTGGTAAGGATGAGCCCAGGCTCATCACACTTGCTGTAGTATATTACTATAGCAGTGTCATCCTGTTTCTGATATTTGTGTGGTGAGATGTGTCCGTGTACTTAAAGTTTCATGTACAATTAATGCTCTTCCCCTTACATTTGTATTCGTGAGCCCTGCTTTTCTTCGTGTGCTTCGTCTCCTTTAGCAATCAAGGTCTGCTGTATAATGCCTATGTACATTGCAACATCTTAAGAAAGTTGGCACCATCACATTCCTATTTGCCTCTTGTAAACAAAGTTTGTGGATAGTATTAAAATGTTTGTTTTAACTTACAGATTGCATCAAGAAAGGAGAGAAGTAGCCTCCCTAAACACCTGCAGGGTGTTTGAGTTCACTCCTAACTTGGACGCTGTCCTGAAACCAGGGAGGGAATGGGAAAAAACATCAATAAGAAAGACAGTGGGAAGAAGAGGTCTGTCACAAGGTAGGGGATGAGAAGAGAACAACAGTGGGAGAACCTGACAGAAAATGGCCACGAATGGGAGCAATAGTGACTGAGGCAGCCTTCTTATAGGCACAGTGAGGAGGGTCTTCTCCCACTTGTTCAACTTTGAATCTGCCTTTGAAAACTTATTTGGCCAAGCCAAATATCAGACTTTTGCCTAAAATTCAACCAAATACCTCTCAGAAGCCAAGGTTTAAAGTAGGAACTGAATTTCCTTGGGCTATAGATTCTGCTGAAGAACAAAGTACAAAGCAGCCCTCATCCTGACTGGGACCTGTGATTGCTCCTGTAGCATAAATGATTAATAAAAATAATAATGTATCCTGGATACTGATCTCGGAGAGTTTATGCTGGTGAAATTTATATTGAAGACAATAGCAGTTTAATCTTCAGAAAGACTAGAATTGAGTCCTCATGAAGTGAATGATACAAATAATAGACAGACAAGGTGGGTGGGGTCATATCTCTTATTGGACCAATTTCTTGTTGGAGAAACAGACAAGCTTTCAAGCTAAATAGAGCTCTTTTTGCCGTGAAGAAGAGCTCTGTAAGCTAAAAAGCTTTTGTCTTTCACCAACAGAAGTTGGTCCAATAAAAGATATTTCCTCACCCACTTTGTCTCTAATATCCTGGGACCAACATGGCTATAACACCACTGCAAATAAAAATAATGAATAATAAGTAAGTATGTATATAGAGTCCTATGGTTGAAAAGGCCAACCTATGCTCAGTACAAGTTCTGAGGTGTGGGAGCGAGAACGATTGCTTTATTCCACCTTTGCAACTCCTTAGTCCTAGTGCTGGTCAAGAGCCAGTTTGGCTCTAGTATAAATAAGAACAGCCCAAAAGCTGCCTGTATGCTCAGCTGCCCACAACTTTAAGTAGTATGGAATAGACAGAACTCAGAGGCTTCCTGACCACACTCTCTATGGTTCTATGAGCAGTGGTGGTATGGAGTCACTACTTCAGTTCTACAACGTATCTGACTTTATACCATCTATTCTGATTAAGCTGGTTCTACAGCCCCTTTACAGTGCCAGAATGGCACAAAGTACCAGAACAGGACCAAGATCTTTGCCCTTAGTCTCTTCAATCTGAGACTTTCATAGCACTTTACAAAGGTTTGTTTTATTATCCCCATTTTCAGTTGGAAAAACTGAGGCACAGACTAGTTGTGACTTTGGCCACGTTACTCCACAAGCTAGAAAACATCCTATTGCCCTTTCTAGTAGCTTTTATTTTTTTAGATTGACAAGCACAATGAATTGTGTGGCGGCTTGTGACTTGGACAAACATCTACAGGGAACAATGATAAGGACAGTAAATTGATTTTTACTTGTGATCCTAAAAAAAGATTTCAACCTAGGTCTCCAGAGGCGAGAGGTTATGGGGGATTAACCCCTGTACTACCAAGTTCTCTTCTAATAGTCTTAAGACTTTTATTCTTCCTTTTTAAAAAGGACACATTTTGATAGTATCTTTTAATAACTTTACTCATAGTGATCTCAGTTGATAGCATTACTGAAAAAAGTTTTTAGAAACCAATGGAATCGAAGAGCCATTCCCATTCTTACACAACATATACATACTTTACATCAGTTTTTACTATTTTTCACATCAGAGAGCTCAATGATATTATGATACATCTAACATATATAACGAATTATAGAATAGGAGAAAACTTAATTTTTTGCTCACACTGGTCAACACAGTGGGAAGAAATTAGATTTCTGATAACTAGGAATGTTAAAGGTTTCATGAAAACAACCTTTTAAAATTATGATTTGAGTATAAAGAACACCCAGAACAGATCAAATCCAAAATGCAATAACTGTATTTCTATTCACTGGGTATCAATGTGTCTCTTTTATTGGTCTTTCAGAATCCCAGAAGTCATGATTACATGGCATGTGCTTTCCATTTTCAAAAGAATAGATAAAAAGCATGAAAGTCCTCTTAACAGTTTTGAGAAAAAAAGAATTTCTGGTAAACTCTGCTGTTCTTTGAAAAATACCACAAAATTCCTTCGAGCTATCATGCAATTATAGCACTGTAAATGCCAGAAAAATTAAAATGTCAATAACACTGAAAAAGCCCTGCGAAATATTATATGCTTTTACTAACCACTATTTTTGTCACAAATAATGTTCATTATTCATTTTTGTTCTGTGTTAGACTTCCATGATTGCTTTGTACTTTAACATGAGAATTATCTTAATACAGTGGTTACCAGTGAAATGTTTTGAGGTAACTAATCAATAAATGGTGCATGATGTTTGGTAACTCTACTATTATGCAAGCTTTGTTGCTCTTTCCTTTATTGCTATTATTTTTATTATGCTGAAAGACCCCAGCTGTGACCAAAGCCTCATTGTGCTGGGTGCTGTACCAACAGAATAAGAGACAATCTTTTCCCTAGAACGTTTATAACCTAAGGTTCTGACTGAAGTAAATGAGATTATTCACATACTTGAAATTAAGCACACGCATAAGTGTTTAAAGGAGACTCAACTTACTCACTGTGTGAACTTGGGCAAGTCTGTTAACCTCTGTGTGAGTCAGTTTCTCAATCTGTAAAAATATTTACCCTGCATAATTAAATGGGTTCAGACTAGGGCTGTCAATTAATCGCAGTTAACTCACACGATTAACTAAAAAAATTAATCACAATTAAAAAATTAAGTATAATTAATCACTGTTTTAATCGCACTGTTAAACAATAGAATACCAACTGACATTTTAAAAATATTTTTGAGGTTTTTCTACATTTTCATATACACTATATTGTATTCTGGGTTGTAATTGAAATCAAAGTGTATATTATTTTTTATTATAAATATTTGCACTGTAAAAATGATAAACAAAATAAATAGTATTTTTCAATTCACTTCATACAAATACTGTAGTGCAATCTCTTTATCTTGAAAGTACAACTTACAAATGTAGATCGTTTTTGTTACATAGCTGCACTCAAAAACAAAACAATGTAAAACTTCAGAGCGTACAAGTACACTCAGACCTACTTCTTGTGCAGCCAATCGCTAAGACAAACAAGTTTGTTTACATTTACAGGAGATAATACTGCCCTTTTCTTATTTACAATGTCACCAGAAAGTGAGAACAGGCATTTGCATGGCATTTTTGTAGCTGGCATTGAAAGGTATTTACGTGTCAGATATGCTAAAGATTTGTCTGCCTCTTCATTCTTCGGCCACCGTTCCAGAGGACATGCTTCCATGCTGATGATGCTCGTTAAAAAAATAATGTGTTAATTAAATTTGTGACTGAACTCCTTGGGGGAGAATTGTATGTTCCCTACTCTGGTTTACCCGCATTCTTCCATATATTTCATGTTACTCATTTTAAGAACACGTTCACTACAGATTTCACAAAACGCAAAGAAGGTACCAATGTGAGAGTTCTAAAGATAGCTACAGTATTTGACCCAAGGTTTAAGCATCTGAAGTGCCTTCCAAATTCGGAGAGGAATGACGTGTGGAGCATGCTTTCAGAGTTTTATAAGAGCAACACTCCGATGAGGAAACTATAGAACCTGAATCACCAAAAAAGAAAATCAACCTTCTGCAGGTGGAATCTGACTCAGATGATGAAAATGAACATGCGTCGGTCTGCATTGCTTTGGATCGTTATGGAGCAGAACCCGTCATCAGCATGGAAAGGTGGTTGAAGCATGAAGGGATGTATGAATCTTTAGCACATCTGGAACGTAAATATCTTGCAACACCAGCTACAACAGTGCCATGAGAATGCAGTGTCTCCTGCAAATGTAAATAAACTTATTTGTCTGAGCAATTGGCTGAACAAGAAGTAGGGCTGAGTGGACTTGCAGGCTCTAAAATTTTACATTTTTTTAATGTAGTTTTTTTTGTACATAAGTGTACATTAGTAAGTTCAACTTTCATGATAAATAGATTGCACTACAGTACTCATATGAGGTGAATTGAAAAATACAATTTCTTTTGTTTTTTTAGTGCAAATATTTGTAATTAAATAAATATAAAGTGAGTACTGTACCCTTTGTATTTTATGTTGTAATTGAAATAAATATATTTGAAAATGTAGAAAACATCCAAAAATATTTAAATAAATGGTATTCTATTATTGTTTAACAGTGTGATTAATCACGCAATTAATTGTGATTAATTTCTTTACTCGCTTGGCAGCCCTAGTTCAGACTTTTGGCTGAAAAGCACTAAGTGAAATGTTACATTATTACTTCTTTATAGGTATAAATTGAAAGACAATACATTAAAAGTAGTTTACACCTCTGCTAGTATGGAAGCAATGACATTGTGGGGAAGACATTATTCCCAGATATTTGGAATAAAAATTACCACTATGTTATGTTCAAAATCCCAATGTTCCTAAACAAATATTGGAAAACGCTCCACATGACACACTATTTCCTTACAATTGACAACTTTATAATTGTCAGAAAATTCCTCCAGATTGCTCAATGTTAAATTATTGAATATAACAAATAATCTGCAATAAGGACTCTAAAATCTTGTTAAAAATGGTTTACTAGGGACTATCTATATTGTCACCAATGGTGTGCTCCAAAAAATGGTCATCCTTTGGGATGGAGACCGATGAAGACATGACCTGAATCTGATTTCATCTTGCTATCATAAAATAATATTTTATTATTTTATTCAGCACTTGCACGAACATAATGACAAGAATTCAGCCTTAAGATACAGTAATTCCTTGCCTGTGCCACTGAAATGATGTCTTCAGGCTTCAGTGGGCCCAAAGTGCTCAGGGAACGTACTAATTTTTTTCAGCATAACAAAATGTATTTAATCACACGAGCTGAACAATTTAATCACGGTGACTGGATCATCCTCTCCATTTATATGAATGGATGCTGAGCAGACTCTCTCTAGCTGCACAGAAGAGGCATGCTATCTCTGTGACACTGTCCCCACTACCTGCAACTTCATGAATTCCCCTCCACTGATTCTCTGCACATAAAAAACTGTGGATTTTGGGTGGGGGGGCCGTGATAGGGGCATGAAATATAACTGGTGGATTTGCTGCTGCGTGAAGCACAATATCTTGATTAGCATGGGGATTTCTGTACAGTAGCAGTTAATCCTGCTTTACAGTCATCACCTAGATATTTTAGTACAGTGACTGCATTTTAAATATTTATTGATGTGTAATGATTTCTCTTTCTACAATGTACTCTGCACATTTAATTTCCTATAGTATTTAATAATAAAATGATAATTGCTGCCATTTGTATTGAAATTTCTCTTTAAAAATGTCATTCTAGTAATCACCTTTAACTTTGATCTTCATATGGCCTACCAGCCCCATTTCTGGAAGTTTCCTATGATTTGGCTCTCCTCTGAATCATGCAATAGAAGGGAGCATATCATCTTGATATGGAAATTCAGATAGATAATATTCGTCATCACTTCTTGACTAATATCCGTTTTGACCAACAGTATAGTAACCCAGTAGAAGGAAATACAGGTGTTATTTTTCTTATGCTAAATCATTTTGGTGAAAGATATTGATAATGATATTTCCTAATTTTAAATTATTTGTTTATTAGAAGTGATATTAATGTAGAAATACATTGCTAACATTCAACAGAGGACATTGTTTCAAGACAGTGTTGCATATTCTTCTTGACTCTTCACAAATTTCGGCTCATTTCCATTTAAACACTAGGAGAGATAAATCCCAATAAACACTGTAGAAATAAATGACAGCTAAATATTTTGTTTACCTAGATTGACTTTTTTCTATTATATTTTGCAACCAGGTAGGTGGTAACAAAGGAGAATAACAGTCTTTTGGCTAATGCCTGATGTGACTGTGATTTAAAGAATGATCTGATTGAAAAATGGTCTGGTTGCATTTGATCTTTATATAGTAGTGCCATTTTGGGGTCTAATTCATCAGCTCTCATTAAAAAAGCCAATATGCATACTCTGCATTCCAGATATTTTCTTTTCTTCTTTTAAACTCAGAACTCCATGGAAGGAGATACCTTTTCTGGTGGAAGAACTTATTGAAGAAATGGATTTTGTGTATAGATCTGAACAAAAGCTTAGGCTCCATCTAATGTGCTGAGATAAGGTTTTCCCACTATCAAGAATGCTCTGACCCTGCACCCAGAATAAGAATCCTAATTTGGGCATGACAAACTGTAACATTCCCATGTTGCCTTCTTGGATAGTCCTGAATGGGTGGTAATCCCTGAGACAGCCCAGTCCTAGACATTAAGGGTCTTGAGTGTGAGGTCCTTGTCCTAAATCCACAAGACAAATAAATAGGGAGCAAGATGAGGTCAGAGAGCACTAATGTGATATGTTCACACCATCCTTTGTTCCTCAATAAGCAGGTAGCTGTCTGCTCTACAATTTGTAGTTTCCATCTTGCGTTTACCTTCAGCCCTAGGTAGAGTGAGTTGCAGAAGTTCAAAGGTGACAGACACCTACACCAAAGTGTAGGTGGTGTGATCCAGTCGTTGGAACAGAAGTCTGGCCTAGTGATTGGAGTAGAATCAGAGGGAAGAACCGGAGTAGTGATCCAGGAGACAAGTCAGTGATTTGGAACCAGGAGTTCTGAAGAAGTAGGGACTAAGGCCGGAGCAGCAGCAGGCATGGGCTGGAGCAAGGGCTGGTACAGGAAGCAGGACTAGTGCAGCTGTGGGTATGAAACACATGGAGCAGCCACTGCTTTGCTGTTGCTACAAGGCTTAAATGGTGAGCTGTTGTTCCTTCTGTCCAATCAGGGAGCACTGTTACTTAGTGAGGGTTTATTGGGAACAGCCAGCTCATTGAGTTGCTTGGCTACCGCACCCGGAGCCATCTGAGTTCCTGACAGGCATGGAACATAGTGGCAAGGTCCTTTGCTGAGAAAAAGGAGGGGGTTAAATACTTGTGATATATAATAAATATATTTTATTATGGATGTGTAAGATTAATTATTATAATAATGGATTTATAAAATATTTCTATAATGTCTGTAATGCTCCTCTCACAGTAAAAATACATATATGTTTTTAAAAGTAAACTAACCATAAAAACCTCACTGGGCCTCAAAGGGTGTGTCTACACAGCAATGTAAGCCCAGGCTTGAGCATCCACACACCAACTCTGCTAACCTAGGGCTCAGACCTAGGGTCCCAGGACCTTGCAGGGCTGGAGGATCTGAGTCTGTGTTAAGCTGGGACCTAGGATCTGAGCCCTATTGTTTTCCTATGTGCACACAGCCTCAGCTTGACTTGTGGCCTACAAGTCCTCCGGGTGTACCCCAGAGTTCTCAGCAGCAGAAGAGCAGCCCTGCAAGCAGCCAGCGCAGCAGCAGGAAGTACCAATACTGCCTGGCTGAGCCTGCTCCCCCTTCCAGCTCCAGCTCCTCCTTGCTGCTGCCTGGAGCTGGCCTGGAGCAGGAAGCAAAGTTGACAGGTGGAAGGCGGCTCCTGGCTGCCAGGATGTTGGGGGTCATTCCTCCCCCAGCCATGCAGAGCCGAGGGCTGTGCCGCTAACCCGCCCTGCAAGGCAGCCGCTTGGTCCTTCTCCGCTCTTTGACTCTTGCTCCTGAACTGCCCCTGCCTGCAGGGGTGCCAAGGCAGCGTGCACTGTGAGGGTGGTGAGTGGATGCCAGTCCTAAAACTCACCACAGCCTCCTGGGGATCCCTTAGCCCTGACTCCTGGGGTGCAGCAGGGGCAGGGATAAGGGATCCCCAGGGGGCGCTGGAACACACTGTACCCCAAGCCCTGGGGATGCACTTCACTGCTCTGCAGCTTCCAGGCTGGGGGGTGTGTGTGTGCGTTTTTCCTCTGAAACCTACATGTTTTGTCAAACTTCAAAATAAATAGACAAAAATAAAAAAAAAAACCAATCAACAAAAACACCTTCATTGAACATCCCAGGGTAAAAATTAAGAATTGCAAAGTTTCATTTTAATAGTTTGACAACCCTGGAGACTAATGTCCTAATTATCCTCAGAACAGCTGCACATAGGCATTTTCCTACCCATGTGACTCGGCGTAAAGGTGGAGAGCCCACTTCTCAGATTAGGTGATAGTTCAGTATAAAGCCTTCTCAAACTGCAGTCATTCTATTGAGACAGTCACCAAAGGAGCTGATTATGCAGTTTGTGCACTCATGTGCTCCTTATGGGCACCTGAGCCCCATCAATACCATCATCACAGTTAGGAAACTGAGGGGCAGTAGAGTTTTCCCACTATGCAACACATTTGTAGGGCTAGAGCAATGTTTTTAAATCTGGGGCTCGTGACCCTTAGGGTGGTCATGGGACGGGTTTAGGGGGTTGCAAACAGGACTGGGACTAGGAAGTAGGAAGCAGGGTAATTGCCTGGGGTTCAAGCAAGGGTCAGAAAATCCTTAACCTAGGGGTAAAATGCAATGTAGATGCTCAAGCCCATGGTTTCCTGACGTGGGTCAATTGACTCAAGTACCACTAACCCTAGGGTTATATTGCTGTGTAGACATACCCAAAGTGGCTTCTAAATTTGCATATGCAATTTTGCAGATGACTCTGTATGGAAGCAGTAGGGATTTTGGGTTAAATAAGAAAACTGGGAGTCAGAAACCCTAGGTTATATTCCCAGTCCTGCCACTGACTTGTATCTCCATGGGCAAATCATTAACTTTTCTGGCCGACAATCTCCAGTCTGTACCTAACTCACAGCATTGTTGTGAGCCTCAGATTAAAGTTTCCAAATAAATGCAAAGTATTATTATTTTATTATATGTGTGAGCTAAACCCATATTTATGCACACAAATTGGTTTTTGTAAGTACAAACTGGAATGGTGGAAATGGGTGTATGTATTTTTGCAATTTAAAAATTAGAAGCCACAGCTCAAAATTTGGCCCAATATGTCCACTTTTTTATAACTTAAGAGAACGTGTGAAGGAATCGACTCATCGCTGGCACCTCCTCATGGCCGGGCATGGCGTAGCAGCACTCTCTCTGGTAGAAGTCTACTGCTATTGGCTGCTCTGCCTCTTCCTATGACTTGGCCCTCTGGCCCGGTCATTTCACAGTCTCTTTCCTTCCAGGGTAGTCCATAAACAAAAATCAAGGGGAATTAATACAAATAAATGGAGTTAAAAGAGATAGAGGAGAACGACTTCCTCTCAGTGTGTATCAGAATCTGATCCTCTCTTCCCACAGGGAGGGGCCTTCAGGCAGTGGTTGTCTGTGAAGTTCCTGCCTTCAGTCATCCCTTTCCTCAGGAGCTGAGGGTTGAAGGTCCGTTCTCTTCCCTAGTCTGCCCACAAGTGACCTGTTCTGCTCCCTTTAAAAGCCTCTCTTCTGGCCTGTGCACGCCTTACAGGTGTGGCGGGTCGGAGCTGGCTGAACCCAATGCAGTCCTCGACCCCTTGTTGTCCAGTGTGGGGTTTGAAGACTGGGTGTTCTTATTCCCACTGCTTTCTCCTAGCCTGATAGGCTTATAGTCACATCTTGAGGGGAAACAAAAGGAAATGTGTTAGTTAAAATTTCAAATGAAATATGCCATCTCTGTATAATTTACTGTGCCAAAGGTGTCCTGCTGCCACCTACTGAGAATGGGAATGGATTCCCAATGAGATAAATAACTCCTCACTTAGCAATTATTATGAGATTCTATCAAACAACTGATGGAGGCAGAAGTGAGAAAATTGATAGATTGATGGGATAGTAGAATCCTCTTGTGATGGTCGAGAGCTGAATCGGTAATAACATAGGAATCAATTCCTGCTCCTTCTTTGCGGTGCAGTCCACAACATTATAGCAGAAAGGAAATAGGAAAGGGGGAAAACCAATAGTTGAGACAGCTACCACTTAAGCTACCACTTTGTTTTTTTCCCCTCAGATTAAAAGGGACAGTATTGTTGTCCAGGAAGCTCAAGAGAAGAGACTCTCATCAAATTAGAAGCAACGACTGATATAGATATAAACTTATGGAAGAACAAAAAAAAAAAAAGGAAAATACCACAGAAAAACTAAAATGAACCCAAGACAAGAGAAACACAACTTGAGAATTGCTCTCAACTTGTCATGGCCCAAATGTGTGATATTTTCAAGGTATGTGGGATTCATTTCTTTCACACAGTTTTCCATAATGTAAATGTCAAGGTCTGGACTTTCCAAAGTCATTACAGTCTGGTAATAAACAATGAAATAACATCAGATTTGTATGGGACTAAGCTAAATCTATAATATTCTTTGTAATAAAGGGAGACTGTACAGTCTGCATAAGCAGCAGATAAAGCAGATATTGGAGGTGGGTACTTTGTGTGTGTACATTAAGTCATTTCTGAGCTATCAATGACAGGTAATAATCATATGATTCTGATTAAGGTATTCTAGGCCTACATTCATAAATGTATTTAGGTGCCTAAGTGCCTAGGTGACTTCAATGGGAATTAGGTACCTAAGTGCCTTTGTGAATCTGGGCTTTAGTGTTTGTGGTTTCAGATCAGATAAAAATGATTTGTAAAGATAGACTAGGTTTTTTTCTCATAACATCACTATAGGGCAGAGTTAAGGTATATAATTGCCTTAACTGTGCATTTCCATACCTGAACATGATTGGATTTCTTTTAAGTTTAGATTTAAACTCTGATTTTTAATGTTTTTAAGGGGATAATTACAGTAGTCTTGGAATGTTTTTTATCCTTAAATTACTGGTCCATATGCATGACCTTAATTCCAATTTCACATCAGTTTTTCTTTTTAGCTCAGGATATATAGTAGAAATTTCCAATTTAACATAATACACATTTTTGTTGGTTATGTTTAGTTTTACTGAATACAAAAACCCTTGTGCAACCTCTTTGGCCATATTTACAGTTCTGATTCTGCATTGTCTTGCACCGTGGGTAATCATTTACACCTGTGGAAAATGAGTGTAAAACACTACCAAAAGAGAAGTGTTGCACTTATGCCCACTTTGCACTCACTTTATCCAAGTGTAAGTGACTACACAAGGTACAAATAAGTGAAGAATTGGGTCCTACATTTTCAATTGAACTTTGTTAATCGGCTCAAGGCGTTACTTATAACTGTTATTAGCTGCCAATGTTTTTTACTCCCTGCCTATCTAGGTATTTCACTGCACACTCTCCTGGTTTACTGAATCTTTTCCAATCAATCCTCAGAGTTAATTATCATAAATCATAAATTACTCTGATTAGCTGATGTTGATTCCAATATATTTGGCCATCTAAATAGGCCTTTTTACTAATAAAGAGTAATTTTAAGTATCTCGAAATATTAGAAATCTGAGCAGATGGCTTTCTTTCCCAAAATCTCTGTCACCAGGAGGGAAACCTCATACACATCATTGAGAGAAACCACAAGAGTTCAAATCATGTCAGAAGATGAAAAGTGAAATGCAAAGGTGCCAGACGGTGAGGACCTGAGTCTGTTTTTCTTGAGTAGAAACTGAATTTAGTGGAGTTACTTCAGATTTACATAGGGATAAATAAGGTGTAGGAGATGGTTCTGTAAGGAAATTTTTGCTTTCACCATTTTGTTCCTTACAAGTTGTTTACCCTCCATATTGAGCCCCTTTCTTGTTGAAAGGTTGATGTTATGCAGTAACACTGTCACTTTATCTTATTTCAGCATGAAGTTATGCACTAATGTTGTAGTATCACATCAGTGTGAGGTTATGAACTCATGTCACTGTCTGTACTGGTATGAAGTATGTGATAACATCAGTACATTAGCATGGTATGAGGCTATTGTCGAGGTTCCCAAGGTAACTGCACCTCTGATCCCATCGGGCATCCTTGAGGGCACAAGACTTTGTTCTAAGCCCTATGTCAACCTTCTCCATGCAGAATACTATGACTCCCTCCCTTTAGAACTGAGCTTCAGGCTGTAGATTCCTGCATTTCACAGTGATTATCTCAGCAGGTCTGACTTTAGCTCAGTAACTGCAGTCCTGTTCTCTCAGGGGCAATGACAGGGTTAGCCAGTGACCAGCCAGCTTTCTGTAGTATTTATTCAGAACAAAAGCAGTACAGAGAAAAAATATAGTAAAAACAATAAAAACTTCATATGCAGGTGTAACTTACCAAGCAATCATCTATGTGCACATGGACACACTGATATTAAAAACAACGAGGAGTCCTTGTGGCACCATAGAGACTAACACATTTATTTGGGCATAAGCTTTCGTGGGCTATAACCCACTTCATCAGATGCATGGAGTGAAAAATACAGTAGGCAGGTATAAACAGTGGTGAGCTGGAGCTGGTTCGCACTGGTTCGCGCGAACTGATTGTTAAATTTTGAAGCTGGATTAGAACCTGTTGTTAAAGGGGTGGGGAAGCTCAGGTGGGACGGACAAGATGTGGCCCGCGGGACCGTCCTGTCCGTCCCGCCTGAACTCTCGGCTGGGGAGGCTCCCGTGTGAATTTTTACTGACCCAGCAGCACTCCGAGCCTTCGGTGGCACTTCAGTGGCAGGTCCTTCACTCGCTCTGGATCTTCGGCAGCAGATTCTTCAGTGCCCCTGAAGACCCGGAGGGACTGAAGGACGTGCCGCCGAAGACCCGGAGTGAGTGAAGGAACCGGTTCTTGAGGTTCTGGCAGCTCATCACTGGGTACAAATATACAGCATATGAAAAGATGGGAGTTGCCTTAC
This sequence comes from Dermochelys coriacea, assembly GCF_009764565.3. Taxonomy (NCBI): domain Eukaryota; kingdom Metazoa; phylum Chordata; order Testudines; family Dermochelyidae; genus Dermochelys; species Dermochelys coriacea. The sequence continues at coordinate 98,478,524 of NC_050071.1, read as the reverse complement.
CAAGTGGGGAGTCAGTGCTAACGAGGCCAATTCAATCAGGGTGGATGTGGCCCATTCCCAACAGATAAGAAGGTATGAGTATCAACAGAGGGAAAATTATTTTTTTTACTGATATTAAAGTACTTCAGGACTCTTCCACAGGTCCTGTCTCTGTTGGCTACAGTTTTATATCAACTCCTGGATTGAGTGTGTTCCTTCTCCCAAATCAGGGCTGTTTCTCTATACAGTTTGCAGTTCTTTGTTGGCTACATCTCTTGAACTAGGTCAATCCAGTATATGCTATTTCCCCAGGTGGAGAAAATTCCACAGACTTGTTGCCTGCATTAGGGATTTACATTAATTATCCCCGCACTGACTATAGTTCCGACAGGAAACACCTTTTAACTCACTCATTGAGCCAGCCCATAAAGATACAGATAATATTATAAAATTGATGCAATAGTCTTTGCATATTCCATGCTTCCATAGCATCACATCTGTCACATCTATGAGGTATTGTCACTGCACCACACTGTCATGAAATGATGCATTAATACCACCATGCCAATCTGGCATAGGCAAAGTGCTGTCATGCTGTGTATGTATGAAGTTTTATGTTGCCATTACAATTCGTTGGTGTGAGATTGTATGGTGGCATGAGGTGTTGATGTGGGTTTAGATGATGTCACTCTGTCACCAGATCAGTGCAAGATGGTCCAAATGTAACCATGCTGTATTGGTATATAATCATACAATGTTATCCTTCCCCATGAGATGATGTGATGTTACCACATTGAGGTGAGGCAATTGATATGATATGACTGGGTGGAGATGATATCACTGGACAGGGTGATCCCTGAGATGTCACAGGGGAAGGTGAGGCAATTATTGTGATGTCACTGGGATGGAAGTGAGGCAATCGCTGTGATGTTATGTGATGTGACTGATGTAATGTCATGGGGTGGAGAGGTGATCTGCTAACTTGTTGATGAGCTGTCACTGACACAAAGTGATCACCGTGATATCAGGTTGGAGGTGAAGCAATTGCAGTGATGTCATGGGGCAGAGGAGAAGTGATTGATGTGACATCATTGGGATGTCACGGGGTGGAGGTGAGGTTAGCAATGTGACGTCACTGGGGAAAGGCGATCGCTGCGACGTCACAGAGGAGCGACACCAGCATGATGTCACTGGCTGTTCTGGGCAATGACACGTTTTGGCCCAGCGGCTGGGGGGGGGGGGGTGTCACGAGGTCTGCGGGCACCAGAGCCCGCTTTAGAGGCCGCCTGGCCGGCCAGGGCTGCCTCGCGAACTGCGCGTGGCCCGCTGGGCGGGGCGGCTCCGCCAGCGTCAAACAGCAGCGGGGGCGGCCCTCCCAGCGCTGCCTACGTTACCCAGCATGCCCCAGCGCCGAACCCGGACCTGATTCTTTGCTACGTCCGGGTCGGGGCCGCCTCGCCTGTCAGGCTGTCGCCCCCTTGCCTGCCGGGAGCTTTCGGTGTCGGGTCAGCCTGGTAGGTGCCCCCTGCCCTGGAGCGCGCCGGGCCCGGGCCCGGGCCCCTGGGGCTCCTCCCGCCGAGGGCTGGGCGCGGCGCAGGGGAGCGGCGGGGCCGTGCCCGGAGCCCCTGGCTCGCTCGGCCGGTGGGGCCACGCGGCGCCCCCCCCCCCCCCGGCTCATGGTCCTTTTCTGTCGCCCGCAGAGCGTGTCCCGAGCGCCCGGCCATGGCGGATACAGCGCAGAACGGGCCCATGCAGGGTGGCGCCGGCGGCGGAGCGGTGGTAAGCAGCGGCCCCGGCGGCTCTGTCCCGGGCGGGCGGGCGGACCGTCCCCTCCGTGCTCTGCGCTGGGGTCCGCTCTCCGCCCTGGCCTCCTCCCGCCTGTGCCTCGCCGTGAGCAGCCCCTCCCCTTCTCGATGTCTCTCTAGCCCTTTCCCAAGTCCCCCGCCCCGCCCCGCCCCGCCCCGCCGAGCTGAATTCTCCCCCAGATCTGCCCCCACTTGGGGTATCACTGGTTCTAGTGCCCCAGGGCCCCACAGTGCCCGGCGCTGTACGGACAGACAAAGACACCCTCTCTGCTTTCAAGCCTGCCTCTCTGTGAGCTGCTGGGCCTATTCCCTTAAGCTCGGCACTTTCCTCCCTCCACCACCATCTTCAGGCAGTTCTGTTTCTTGCTCTCCCCAGCCGTTGTGTTAATTGTTTCCAGGCTTTGGGTAACCACCATATTCCAATATACTAGAATCCCTGAGGCCTCTGCCTGTCAGTGAGGGCTCCTCCCTACTAGGAAACAACTAGGGAGGTGTTTTAAATGTGATAGCCAGCACGTTTGAAAATCCTGTGCTAGACCGGGCAAGTTGTAGTTTTGAACTGTGTTCCTTGGTGAAGGTTCAAATTCTCTCCTAGAGTTCACCTTGATCTGCTAACATGTTCAAAACTACAACTTGTGCTGTCCCCCTTAAGGTTATAAAAACATGCCTTATTTCCTACCGGACAAGCTGTTTAGTCTTGGCTTTGGGTGGACTTCTTTCTTACAGTATCCCTTTTCCATCTCATTGTGTTAATGTCCTCTTGTAGAGTTTAAAATTGCTATTCCAGCAACATCACTGACAGGTAAAACTGACCCATATGCACACTACATGTATTACTAAAACTTCATATTGGTGAAAAAGAAAACTGAATATCTAATTTGACCATTTGTTTTAATTATTTACTTTGTACACTTCAGTTTTGAGAGGAAAAATACACAAGTTTCACTTTCCGGTTCACATGCACTCTGTTTCAGTTCATGACATTGCAGGGGAATGCCTAAATCTGAATTAACTCTTCATTAAAATGTAATTTGAAATTGAAACAAAAATTCTTATCACAAACTACATTGTAAATGCTTTTTCAAAGTCTCTTAATTAAAATACAATTGTACACATCTGTTGCAACCATTACATACAAATAAGTGAACAGATCGTAAAATAAAGACACCTGTAACTTTTAAATATTCAATAATTATTTCACAGTTAATGGTCCCAGCTCACATCTGCATTATCTACACTGTGTCCAAAATAAAACAAGTGCATGGAGATGGGAACTAATCTTCAAACTTCTTCACAGGTATTCAGGCCAGATCTTTGCCCCAGGCTTTTTCAACTGGAAGGCTGCTCTAAATGGGGCATTTGGGGTTTCCCCTGACATATAGGAATCCCTGAGTGGCATAAAGTTGGTTTCACACTACCTGTTTACAGCACTTTTGGCACATTGAGCATGTCTAGGGTGGGAAGTGTGCGGATAGAGCGCAAAATAGCAATGATCTAGGCGATCTCTGCTCAATCAAGTGCATCTTAGGAGACTGTTCCAGCTGATATAATTTAGACCAGCCCCAACTGGTCCCAGAATAGAAAGGTTCTTCCTCTCATTTCTACCTTTAAAGTCCTCACCCGAGCACCTGGCCCTAGAGATAGGAAGTGTAGACTTCGGTTATAGCCAAGAAAGTGGATGCTTGCATCCATACAGAGACTTGGGAGAGTCAACTGGGCTAAGGAATTAATATGATCAGAACTTATTGGAAGACTGGCTCTATACTGAGTTACAATATAAGTAGCAAAATAAACTCTCTGTAGGCGAATATCAGCGAATTTGGTCTTGGCATATAAAGGAAGTCTCCTGATAAACTATGCATTACTGAAAATAGGAAAGAATGTCCAGCTTGGCTGTAACTAAATGTTTCAACACCAACTTGTGGGGGTTTGGTTGTTTTTCTTTTCAATATAGCAATTTCTGATGACTAACAAGTTGGACACAGCAATGTGGCTTTCCCGTTTGTTCACAGTCTACTGTTCAGCTTTATTTGTTCTGCCCCTTCTAGGGTATGTATTGTACTATTTTCAGTTGTTTGAATGTTACAAAATAACTAAGTTTTATCTTATGCTTATGCAAGCTTTCAATTTCCCAAAGATTACATAGGTAGTAAAGAAATGAGTGCAGATTGTTTTTAGCTTAAGTTTTAACTTTTACTTCTCACTTCACCAAAACAGTTTGAGAATTTAAGCTGTTAGATATTTTATTAAAATTATTTTTAACTTCTTTCCTAAAAAATCTTTAATTTTGTTTCCTTGGAACTGACTAGGAAGACTGCTTTTTTTTTTTTTTCTATATTCCTATGAAATAATGCTTTCAGTAGTTCTGTAATGTTGAATGCTATGCACATCAGCAATGTTATGTAAACATAACTTTTTTTTATTTTTTTATTTTTAAACAAATTGATACTAATCATTGTCTTGGCTGTGATAGTAGAAATAGCTTCAAGTATTGTGCAGTTATGATGCAATCCTTAAGGGAGGATGGTTTGTATGGTAACCTCTCCTCTGATAATTTACAGGTTGCATGAAGCAGCTAGCTTTTATCAACGTGCCTTGCTTGCAAATGCACTTACCAGTGCTCTTCGATTACACCAAAGGTTACCACATTTCCAGCTAAGCAGGGCGTTCCTGGCCCAAGCTTTGTTGGAGGACAGCTGCCACTACCTTTTGTATTCTCTCATCTTCGTTAATTCTTATCCCGTTACAAGTATCCTTTAAGTACTCTTTCACTTATTATTATTATTATTACCTTAAACATTACTCCATGTGTGAGGATTGTGTCACTTTATTCTCTTCCACAGCAGTCTTCATTGTGATTTGAGAAATTGATTTAAAACTAAAGTGTGGCTGCTATCCATAGAACATACAGCATAGTTAAGGCTATGATTATGTCACGGAGGTCACAGAAGTCATGAAATCTATGACTTCTGTTGACCTCTAACATTTTCTGCCCCAGGGCTGGAGCTCCCAGCTGGACCTCCCCCCCCCCCCCCCCCCGCAACTTCCAGTCCCTGCCCTGGTGGGGGAATCCCCTGCAGCTGCCCAGCCACTGGGAGTGGCTGGGGGACCCCCTGCAGTTGCCCAGTAGTGGTGAGGACCCCCCGAAGCTGCCCGGCCGTGGGGGGGAGCCCCCTAAACTTTTAGCTGCTGGGACAAAGGGACCCTGCAGCAGCCCAGCTCAGCCCCCCCCTGGCTGCATGGACCCTAGAGCTCCCACTAGTCGCTGGTGGTGGGGAACCCCCTGGAGCTGCCAGCTGCTGTGGGCAGCAGGGCCCCCCAGAGCTGGCCCCACACGGGAGGACTCTAGAGCTCCCAATCACTGCAGCAGTGGGGGACCCCAGAGCCCCAGCAGCAGTGGGTGCTGAACTCGCCTCCCCATTTTGTCAGGGATATTTTTAGTGAAAGTCAGGGACAGGTCACGGGCTTCTGTGGATTTTTTGTTTATTGCCTGTGATCTGTTCCTGACTTTTTATTAAAAATATCTGTGACAAAAACTTAGCTTTAAGGATAGTCAATATAGTGAATCTCTCCCATGTGGCCGTTACCTGGAGTGATCACTTTTACGGTGAAAGTACATTTCAGTCTCTGTTTCCAGGCAATTATTATTGTTTTTTGCGGAGACTCAGGGACTATGGCCGTAATACAACAAACTCATTTCATGTAATCCATTGAACAGCCATTGGATGGTAATATCTCTGTCACTACCACTATGGGCTGCATGTGAATTATCTAGGTACCAAATCAAATGATTGATTTGAGCTATTGAGGTTTCTACTTAGATAAATTTTATTTTCACTGTATTAATGAGAATTTTAGAATAGTAGCTTTCAGCTTGATAAGCAACAGGAATTTAGTGATTATCTTCCTTCTTCATATTTACCTATTTTATTTATTGTTTCACTGTACTAAGATGTGCCTGGCAGCAGAGACATCTGACTCTGCCATCTTGAACCAGTAGAAGCTGTGTGTGCTGTGGTGGGGGACTGTGAAGTAGAGTATGTTAGTAGGAAGTGTGATGCCATTCTTTGTCTAAAACAGCATTGTAAACCATTCTTAAGGGATTTCATGCTTTCACTGTTGCCAGTTAATGCTGTAGTGGCTCTTAGAGTCAAGTATATACCAGAGTAAACTTTTTTATGGGGGAAAAAAAAATTCCTGACCATTAAGTAATATATGCTAGGATTATGATACTTTGACCGTACAGACTAGCTTTTGAATAATTATCTTTAACACCTTGTTTAATCTGAGTGCACTCTGTCCATCTTCTGTTAACGCTTCAGACTCTAAGCAGTCAGTTCACATGAAGATAAGCGCCCTTTCCTTCACTTCGGTGCCAGACACTTGGTCAGTTATGCAAAGGACTTTAATTTACAGTTCTGTGACCTTGGCTTCAGAATGAAGTTTTGAATGCACACTGTAACAACAATACCAGAAAGCAGGTCTGGAATGTATTTTGATCTACTTCAACATTCAAATTGACTTCTAGAGAGTAGAGATGCCAGGCAGTAATAATCTGTCTCTGGTATTCGGAACAAGAGAGCTTTAGTTTACGCCCCTTACACCTGTTACATTTCTGTATCTGTTGTAAAGGTTGATCATAAAAAGTTTCTTGTTGTGGTGACAATACACTAGATATCTTCCTAAATTCATTCCATTGATTCATCTCAGGAAGAAAAATGTAAACTCCATTTGCTGACTCTGTCTTGCTGATAACTTTTTTCTGTTACTGTAGTGCCTCGAAGTCTCATTTGAGAGCAGAACTGCATTATGCTAGACAAAGTTTACGATCCATATAGACAAGAAAGAGTGAAAGAAAGGAAGGATTATTATTCCCACTTTGCGGATGGAGAGCCAAGGTATGAGGAGATTAAGTGACTTGCCCAAAATCCTTGATGGAAACAAAACACAGCAAGAAATGTCTGGGTCACCAGTAATACAGCTGTGTGTGATGTCTGTCTCACAGTTAAAACTAGTTCAGTTAAGTCTTTTCAGAAGACCACAAAAGAGGCTGCTATCTGATTATGCACCCATCCTCTTTAATATTATTTATTTCAAATGGAAACATAGCTATAGAGAGAACTGCTATACATATCTCTGAGCTCTGTACAACTGTTGCTGATTTTGAAAACTTCTTGCTAAGGATAATGCTTCATGCTATAACAACTGTATTATATAGATATGCTGGCATGATATTCATCATTCAGAATAAATGTATTGAAATACTTTCTGGCCTATAATTTTCCTTATTGCTAACTTCAGTGAGTATTTTCCCAGTTCTGCTGTTCTCGTTGCTTCATGCTGCCACATATACAAAGAAGGTTATTGATGTAAGTATGGTGCAATATATTGCTCAGTACTTTTTGTTGTAAAATGGCTTGTACCTAGGGATTGTAAACACATTTCAAAGGGTTGTGATTATCGTCTTTCTTTATGGCTAGATGGGAGGAGTGGTCCTGAAACACTTTTGTGTTCCAATGTGGGGTCATGATATGGTAAAGTTGAGAACCCAATCAATTTACTTGAGATAACTGATTGCAACAGATTATGGTGGGTTGCATGTGGACCCACTTCCAGCTGTACTTAGACAAGTGCTGTTTCAATAGGTGAAACAGCAAAGTGCTTAAAATGCAGTTGGAAAGCAAAACAATATTTAAAGAAGCTGCTTCTCAGCTCCAAATTCTGACGATGTTGTTTTAGTTATATAACGCACACACTCGCCTTTGGAATTTTTTTTTTTCAAAAATTACATTTTCCGTATGCTACTGGTGCATATTTTGTTCTAGTGATCAGAATAAAGCTATTGGCCATCACTATGGCATCTGTAACTAAAGTGGAAAAGGCTAAAACTGGATTTTTACTTTTCCCAAAATCACATCTTTTCTCCATACATCTTGTGGATAAAGCTGGAAAGTGGAAGATGTTAATTGCCTTTCACAGAGGGTGTTAGGATTAATTGTTTGGGAAGTATGTAAATGTGGGGTATTTTTTTGCAATGCTTCTCCTTTCTACAAGAACCCTATATTTGAAGTATCCTTTAGAGGATCCTAAAATCTTATTAGTTTTCAAGTAACTAAGTAGGGTCTCAAAAGTTGCTGAAATTAGTATGCCTGACTGTCATTCGAGTGTTTGAGTTAAAACTAGAGCAAGAACAGAACTTGACAACCTAACTGACTCTAACTATTGTTTCCCTTTCTAAAGGCAAGAGGTTTGAATAGTCTGCCTTTCCTGAGAAGTCTTTTAGAGAAACTAAATGCTAATCAACAAAATATTCTAAAATTCATTGCTTGCAATGAAATTTTCCTGATGCCAGCTACAGTTTTTATGCTTCTTAGGTAAGAATTACAGAAAACATTTTCTAATATATTGACTTCCATACTTGAACATTTCCTACCCCAGCCCTCAATCTTGCAGTTAGTTCTACCTGGGTACAGGTGTGGAGCCTGTGTGATCATTGCAGGATCGGTCCCGTAACTTGTTTATAGAGACAGATACGTTTCGTTTCTTCTAGCTAAACATCTGACAAAGTTAGATTATTTAATTTCATACATTCTGCTAAATCCAAGTGAATTTTTGCCATTTCATCACAGATCACAGAAATAGACTTTAAATGCATTGTGTTGTGTGTTTTTGTGTTTTTTGTTTGAATACCAGAAACTGAGATTTGACCGTACATTAATTGATTGGGTAGAGTTGACGAACTTTGGTCAGTGTAATGGAACACATGGCAACGGTAAGGTAGCTGGGATTTTAGCTTTACAAACAAACAAACTGATGCTTTTATTTAAGTAGAGCACTTAAAAGTCTAAATAGGGTTGGGACTTCACTGTGCTAGGAAATGTGGCCAGAAGCAGTCATGGCCACAGTCTGAAGAATTTGATTGAAGGTCTTTATGATTGAAGGCCTATCTCCTTGTGGACCTGATCGTTCAGTGATCTCCTGCATCTCTGTAGAGCCCTATTAACTTCAGCATAGAGGCTACAAGCCTATCCATTAAAGTTGATGTCAGTGGGGTTCCATGCAGGAAGATCCTCCGTAGAGGTCTGTCCACACACAGGTCATTCTGAAACTTGAGCCATAGGCTGTCCCTGCCTTGTTCCAGAACCCTGCCTTGTCAAGCCAGACACACCAGTCCCTGCCTTGTCCCAGAACCCTGCCTTGTCGAGCCAGTCTGCTCCACCACAGACCCAGGGTTTGAACCACGCGCATCAAAGCTGCAGACTTAACTTAAAACAGCTTAAGAAGTGCTCCTGTGTCTAGCACCCAGACACCCAGCTCCCAATGGGAATCAAACTCCAAATAAATTCATTTTACTCTGTAAAAAGCTTATACAAGGTAAACTCATAAATTGTCCACTCTCTATAACACTGATAGAGAGAGATGTACAGCTGTTTGTTCCCCCAGGTATTAATTACTTACTCTGGGTTAATTAATAAGCAAAACGTTATTTTATTAAGTATAAAAAGTAGGATTTAAGTGGTTCCAAGTAATAACAGACAGAACAAAAAGTAAAGGAGTACCGGTGGCACCTTAGAGACTAACAAATTTATTAGAGCATAAGCTTTCGTGAGCTACAGCTCACTTCATCGAAATGCATCCGATGAAGTGAGCTGTAGCTCACGAAAGCTTATGCTCTAATAAATTTGTTAGTCTCTAAGGTGCCACCGGTACTCCTTTACTTTTTGAGAATACAGACTAACACGGCTGCTACTTTGAAAGACAGAACAAAGTAAGTTACCAAGCAAAATGAAACAAAACACGCAAGTCAAAGCCCAATACGTTAAGAAACTGATTACAGATGAAATCTCACCCTTAGAGATGTTCCAATAAGCTTCTTTCACAGACTGGACTCCTTCCTAGTCTGGGCCCAATACTTTTCCCCTAGTACAGTCCTTGTTCCAGCTCAGGTGGTAGCTAGGGGATTTCTCATGACTGGAACCTCCCTTTGTTCTGTTTCACCCCTTTATATAGCTTTGGCACAAAGCGGGAATCTTTTGTGTCTCTGGGTCCCCACCCCTCCTTCTAAATGGAAAAGCCCGAGGTTTTAAATGGATTCTAATACCAGGTGACATGGTCATATGTCCTGTGAGATCCCAAGCTTTCATTCTTGTGGCCTGACTCACAGGAAGGCTTGCAAGTAAACAGAGCCATTTACAACCAATTGTCCTAGTTGATGGGAGCCATCAAGATTTCAAACCACCATTAATGGCCCACACTTTGCATAAATACAGTAGGACCTCAGAGTTATATTTCATATTTCTAGTTTCAGATACAAGAATGATACATTCGTACAAATAGGATGACCATACTCAGCAGATTTTAAGCTTTGTAATGACGCCTTACAAGAGACCTTTTGCATGAAGCATATTCCAGTTACATTATATTCACACTCGCTCCTAAGCAACCAGAGCAGCTAGCAAACAGGAGCAGCTAACGGGAGTTTTGTGAGGGAGTTTACAGGGGGAGTGTGAGCTGGGGCTAGAACTCAACATTCTTTAAACTTAAAATCCAAAAACAACCCCTTGATATAAACAAAGCAACAACAAAGGAACCAGATGCAGGAGTAAAAGGAGAATGCAGGCAGAAGTCCAGCAACAGAGTGGGTGCTACCCAGTTTATTGCACCCAGTGCAGCACCCTATGGGCAGGTGGCGTATGTGTGCATTCTGTGCAAGGAGCTCCTGGCCCTCAGAGACCATGTACAGGCTTTGGAGACCAGAGTGGCTGAACTGGAGGAGCTGAGGGAGACGGAGAGGTACATATATAAGACTTTCTGGGACACAGTAGAATGGTCTCACTCCTGGTCTGACAGCCTCTGTGCTGTTGAGGAAGATGAAACTCCCAGGGAAGGAGAGAATCTAACTGGAGTAGAGGGAAACAATCCCATAGTTGGGATCCTCCTTCCAGATGATGATGAGGTTTTCTCTCACACTGAGGATGCCTCTCTGGGGGAGGGAACTCCAGCTATTAGGAAGAGACAGGTATTAGTAATAGGAGAGTCAATCATTAGAAATGTAGCTAGCTTGTGATGACCGGGAGAACTGCATGGTGTCTTGCCTGTCTGGTGCGAAGGTTGTGAATCTCTCGAGAGATCTAGATAGACTTACGTGTAGTCCGGGGGAGGAGCTGGTGGTTGTGGTACATATAGGTACCAATGATATAGGAAGGACAGGAGAGAGGTCCTGGAGGCCAAATTTAGACTGCTAGGTAAGAGATTGAAGTCCAGGTCCTCCATGGTAGCATTCTTTGAGATGCTTCCAGTTCCACGCGCAGGGCCAGTTAGACCAGCAGAACTGCAGAGTCTCAATGGGTGGATGAGACAATGGTCTAAGGAGGAGGGGTTTAGATTTACTAGGAACTGGGAAAACTTTTGGGAAAGGGGGAGCCTATACAGGAAGGTTGGGCTCCAGCTAAACCCAATGCTGGCACTTAACATTGAAAAGGTTGTAGAGCAGTTTTTAAACTAAGGCCTGGGAGAAAGCCAACAGGTGGGGAGGATCTATTAATAGAGAATGTCTATGTCCTAGTGAGGACCAGAGGATGGAAAATGATAAAATACAGGCAGGGTCTGATCAGAAACAGTCAAATAAGAGTCCCATTCAATTACATTGTGTAATGGCAGACAGCTAAAAGGAGACAAGTTTTTAAAGTGCTTATATACCAACGCTAGAAGTCTAAATAATGTGTGAACTATAGTGCCTCATATTAAATGAGGATATTGATATAACAGGCATCAGAGAAACTTGGTGGAATGAGGATAATCAATGTGATACAGTAATACCAGGGTACAAAATATATCGGAAGGACAGAACAGGTCGTGCTGGTGGGGGAGTGGCATTATATGTGGGGAAAAAAAGCGTAGAATCAAATGAAGTAAAAATCATAAATGAATCAAACTACCATAGAATCTCTATGGATAGAAATTCCATGCTCTAAGAATATAGCGGTAGGGATATATTACTGACCACCTGACCAGGATGGTGATAGTGACTGTGAAATGCTCAGGGAGAGTACAGAGGCTATTAAAATAAAAAACTCAATAATAATTAATAAAGGGAGATTTTAGTTATCCCCATATTGACTGGCTACATGTCACCTCAGGACGGGATGCCGATATAAAGTTTCTTGACACCTTAAATGACTGCTTCTTGGAGTAGCTAGTCCTGGAACCCACCAGAGGAGAGGGAATTTTTGATTTAGTCCTAAGTGGAGCACATAATCTGGTCCAAGAGGTGAATATACCTGGACTGCTTGGTAATAGTGACCATAATATAATTAAATTTAATATCTCGGTGGCAGGAAAAACACCACAGTGCCCCAACACTGTAGCATTGGAAGGCCAAAAAAGAATTTGAGGAACAGTTAGCCAAAGACTCAAAAAGTAACAGCAATTTTTTTAAGTACATTAGAAGCAGGAACCCTGCTAAACAACCAGTGGGGCCACTGGATGATCGAGTTGCTAAAGGAGCACTCAAGGATGATACAGCCATTGTGGAGACACTAAATGAATTCTTTGCATCGGCCTTCACGGCTGAGGATGTGAGGGAGATTCCCAAACCTGAGCCATTTATTTTTTTTTTAGGTGACAGATCTGAGGAACTGTCCCAGATTGAGGTGTCATTAGAGGAGGTTTTGGAACAAATTGATAAATTAAATTAAAGCAATAAGTCACCAAGACCAGAGGGTATTCACCCAAGAGTTCTGAAGGAACTCAAATGTGAAATTGCAGAACTACTAACTGTAGTCTGTAACCTATCATTTAAATCGGTGTCTGTTCCAGATGACTGGAGGATAGCTAATGTGATGCCAATTTTTAAAAAGGGTTCCAGAGGTGATCCCGGCAATTACAGGCCTGTAAGCCTGACTTCAATGCTGGGCAAACTGGTTGAAACTATAATAAAATTCAATATTGTCAGACATATAGATGAGCATACTTTGTTGAGGAGGAGTCAACATGGTTTTAGTAAAGGGAAATCATGACTCGCCAATCTACTAGAATTCTTTGAGGGGGTGGGCAAGCATGTGGACCAAAGGGAAACAGTGGATATAGTGTACGTAGATTTTTCAGAAAGCCTTTGACAAGGTCCCTCACTAAAGGCTCTTATGCAAAGTAAGCTGCCATGGGATGAGAAGGAAGGTGCTCTCATGGATTGGTAACTGGTTAAAAGATAGGAAAGAAAGGGTAGGTATAAATGGTCACTTCTCAGAATGGAGAGAGGTAAATAGTGGTGTCTCCCAAGGGTCTGTTCTGGGACTAGTTCTATTCAACATACTCATAAATGATCTGTAAAAAGGGGTAAACAGTGAGGTGGCAAAATTTGAAGACAATATAAAATTACTAAAGATAGTTAAGACCCAGGCAGACTGCGAAGAGCTACAAAAGAATCTCTCAAAACTGGGTGACTGGGCAACAAAATGGCAGATGAAATTTAATGTTGATAAATGCAAAGTAATGCACATTGGAAAGCATAATCCCAACTATACGTATAAAATGATGAGGTCTAAATTAACTGTTACCACTCAAGAAAGAGATCTTGGAGCCATTATGGATAGTTCTCTGAAAACATCCACTCAATATGCAGTGGCAGTTAAAAAGAATAGATAGGACAGAAAATATCATGTTGCCTTTCTATAAATCCATGATACGCCCACATCTTGAATATTTTGTGCAGATGTGGTCATCCCATCTCAAAAAAGATGTATTGGAATTGGAAAAGGTTCAGAAAAGGGCAACAAAAATGATTAGGGGTATGAAACGACTTCCATATGAGGAGAGATTAATAAGACTGGGTCTTTTCAGCTTGGAAAAGAGATAGCTAAGGGGAGATATAATTGAGGTCTACAAAAACATGACTGGTGTAGAGAAAGTAGATAAGGAAGTGTTGCTTACTACTTCTCATAACACAAGAACTAGAGGTCACCAAATGAAATTAATAGGCAACAGGTTTAAAACAAAAGGAAGTATTTCTTCAACCTGTGGAACTCCTTGCTAGAGGATGTTGTGAAGGTCAAGACCATAACAGGGTTCAAAAAAGAACTAGATAAATTCATGGAGGATAGGTCCATCAATGGCTATTAGCCAGGATGGTCAGGAATGGTGTCCCAAGCCTCTGTTTGCCAGAAGCTGAGAATGAGTGACGGGGGATGGATCACTTGATGGTTACCTGTTCTGATTAGTCCCTCTGAGGCACCTGACACTGGCTTCTGTTGGAAGATGGGATACTGGGCTAGATGGACCTTTGGTCTGACCCAGTAGGGATGTTCTTATGTTCTTATTAGCATATTTTTATAAAATCATAATGGAGTGCAACATCACAACCTTAATCAGTGCGTAGCATGTGGGTGCACAATGTTGGGCAATGAATTTTAACAAGTGTCTAAATCAAGATTCCAATAAATTCTTCAGCCAGCAAATTTACTATCTAAAGTTGTCCCAAATATAAGGCAGATGCACCAAGACTAAGTAAATCTTTGTTTGTATTTTTTTAAACAAAACCCAAAATCAATCTCTGCATAGTTTCATGATCTTTAAAAGCTTGATTAGGATGTGAAATATTTATAGGAGCGTGTAGCTAAGCAGGTAGAAGTTAAAAGCTAGCACTTCAGCATCCATTCCATGCCTCTCCTATTTTACTATCGGAGGGCAACATAGTCTCTGAGTATACCATATACTTTTTTTTTTGGCAGCATGCTTAGCTTTGGTGAAATGTGACTAAATTTCTCATAGATATCAAATCAAGGACTCCGCCTCAGTCTCTACACAGAAAATGCATTTTCCATTCATCACCAGGTTCTAGCAGAAAGAGTGGGGATCTTCATGGACATATACATTTCTTAGTACACAGGCAGAAAATCTGGAAGGATTTTTTCCAACCCATTCTTCATGTACATATAACTTAGATTTTTGTTGTTCCTCTGGCTACATCAACCAGCCAGTTTGAGGAATTACCTCTTAAAAATGAGATTTAAATCTTTTTAGGAATGGCATATTGGACTTTCTGAGATGTCCTCTGAAGAATTGTGTCTAGCAAGTCTCATTCCTCAGTGTGGCAGGCTGAGGACACTTATGAAGTCAAATGAGAACTCATGCCTACCTTTAGTGTTGCAAATGGTCTGATCCTTTTACATTGTGTGTTCCTTGATGCTTTGTGAGCCAAAGAATGACCTATTAAAGAGCTCTGTTCTATAAAATGTACAGGAAAATAAGCTATACTACCGTTTTGATGGTGGTGGGTTTTTTTTAAGGATAGCTACCTCTGAAGATTACTATTACTCAAAATATTATGCTGTAGTTGTAGAAAGTTAGACTTAAATTCAAGAGGGGAATGTGGCTTGTGCTGAAGAAAACATCTTAGGCAAGCTGATCCTGGTGTAGAACATAATGAGCCTATCTAGCTGTTATGCAAAAAGAAAGGGAATGTGTTTAATACAACTTTTCTTGGACATGGTGCAGAGATAAGCAGTTGCTGTCTTTAGTCACAGTCATACAACATAGTGTTTGTCTAACTGATTAGGAAACCCTATTTTCAGATGCTGAAATTTATTTTAAAAATCATTTGAGATCTGGTCTAAAAGTAACATTTTAAAACATCTCATCTCCTTTTGGACCTCTTAAAATCCCTATAAAGCACACGGACACGCTTTGTTTTTTTTTAAATGCATGTTTTTTCCCCCACTGCAGCTCAATTTATTTTACACTTCAAATTTCCATAGTCCATGGGATAAAGATGCCTTTCAAATATTTAAAGAAATCCAGTTTACTGAAAAATAGTCTTGCATATAGTTCATTATTTTCAGAGCTCTTAATGCAGGGGTGGGCAAACTTTTTGGCCTTAGGGCCACATTGGGTACAGAAATTGTATGGAGGGCTGGGTAGGGAAGGCTGGGGGAGGCTATGCCTCCCCAAACAGCAAGACGTGGCCTGGCCCCTGCCCCCATCCAACCCCCCCTGCTCCCCACCCCTGACTCTCACATCCTATCCAAATACCCCTGCTCTGCCCCCTGATCATCCACCCAGGATGCCCGTCCCCTATCCAGTCCCCCGTACTTACCATCCTCAGGACCCCCACCCCATCCAATCTCCCATGCTCACCACCTCCTGACTGATCCTTGGGCCCCCCCATCCAACCCTCCCTGCTCTCCTTGCCCCAAGTTATCTGTGGGGTAGGGAAAAAGGGGGCTTAGTCCTTTCCCTGTGCATTTCCCCTGCTCATTTGGCTGCTCCCTGTCTGGGCTTGGCTGCTGTGGACTGGGCCAAGCATGCTGGGGGTGGAGGGGGGCCTTGGCTTGCTCTGCCCCAGTCTCTGGCAGCAGCAGGGCCCAGGCCTCTTGACCACCCCCCTGCTCCCCGCCCCCTGACCATGCCATCCTGAAGTACCAGGTTTGGCAGCGCTATAGCTGTGCCATCTGGCCGGAGCTGCAGCCACACTGCCCAGGCGCTGGGGAAGCAGGGAGGGAGGGGAGCAGAAGAGGAGGGGCCAGGGGCTAGCCTCTGCCCTGCTCACCGCACTGCTGGGGAGTTGGGCTGGCTCCTCTGCAAGACTGTGCTGACCCCACTCCCTGTCAGGAGCTCGGGGGCCAGAGGGAAGGGTCCTGCGGGCCGCATGTGGTCCACAGGCCGTAGTTCCCCCCCCCCCCGTCTTAATGTAATGATATATGAGCAAGCTTTTCACAAATCAGATTGCATTGATATTAAGCTACACATGTGGTAGATCGTATTTTCCATCCACTGAAATTAAATCAGGATGCCCCGTCTCTTACCACTAAATAAAACCCTGGGGGTATGTTTACACAGCAATAAAACACCCATGACTGGCCTGGGCCTGTCAACTTGCTCTGTAAACATCTGGGCTTTGACATCTACAATTGTCAATTTTGCAGCCTGAGCCGCAAGAGCCCAAGTCCACTGATGTGGGCCAGCTGTTAGTGTTTTATTGCAGTGTAAAAATGTGTGAAATACTGTAGCAAAGAATTTAATGATGAACAAGTTGATGCAAAGTTTGTAAAATGTAGTAAACTTGTGTTGTCCCAGAACAACCACTGCCAAACCCCATTAAGTATATGTAGTATCTTGTATATAGAATTGACTTTTAAGCCTTAATATGCATTTTGACAGCATGCAGGAGTGTTGTGAAGAATAGCTTCTGTGGAAAGGACTCAAAATGCCATGCTTGGTGTCTCAAGCAATTACCATAATCAGACATGCAAATCAAGTATTTATGCATGTACCTGGTCAGTTGAATACCAGTTTGCAAGCACATGCATGGAATTTCCTGTTCAAACTAGATAGGCATTTGCATTCACTTCTGTGTTTGTCATATCTTGAAAATTGGACGCATAAAGCACTTATTTATAAATACTAATTTTAATGTGAGAACAGCAATGCTGCGTTTCCTTCGTTGTGTTTTTAAAATTTCAATTATGGTGTAGCATGCAGTTGTTGCTTTTTATTTTATAACTTTCAGCCTTAGTGGATATGAATATGCTGGTATTTCTAGATATCTTATTGCTTTTTGTTGTCAAATCTGGATTCTCAAACAAATGTGATCATCTGACTATCCTCAAAATATAAAATATATGGAGTTTCCTTATTTCTAATTGCAAAACATACTGAGTTTGTGATGACAAAACTCAGAACAATTTTTTTTCCTTTCCTTTCAGTGGCCAGGGGAGTTTGCTTCAGCCTTTCATTTACTATAGATTTCTTACATTGCGTTATTCCTCCCGAAGAAATCCATATTGCCGGTAAGCATTACATTGATTTGAGAATTAATTAATGTATTAAAACTTCTGCACAGTAGTATGCTAAAATGTGACATGCTAAAAATGTAATTCATATGTAAATGGGCTAAAAAAAACAACCCCAATTCAAAATTACATTTTCCAAACAGCACCATAAATGGGAGGTTGCTCTTCTCCTTCACTAAATTGTAGTTGTACAAGTAGTATATTGTGAAAAGGTTTCTCATGGCTGTTTTTAGATAAGCTTTTTGTGAAGGGAAGCTCCTCAGTTCCAGGATGGGTTTTGTGACCACAGACTAGTTTGAAAACCAAAACCTCAAAAGTACAGTATACGACAAGAAATCAATCATTCCGTTTTGCAATTGATGTCTTTCAACAGAAATCCAGGAAAGCATTTCAAGCCTTGATATCTTAAAAAATCCTTTAAAACAGTGCAGCATTATATTTGATTCATTTGCTTAAGTGTGTGCCCTGAAGAGATGAACTGGGATTTCCCTGGTACTTACAGGATATTCTGAGTTGTTTCTGTTGTGAGAGTGTTGCCATGCAGTTTTTCTTCCTGGAGGAGGGGGAAGAGGTTCTAGAACGCGGACGTGTCTCTTTCTTTCTTGGTGTCTCTTTGCTCTGTTGCTTGCACCTTCTACACCACCACCACCTCTCTCCCCTGGCAAAAAACTATCGCCTGTCTTTCATGGTGCTCCCTTTTTCTCTGTGGCTGCCTTTTAAGTTTGAAGTAGCTTGCAAAAGTGATTTTAAAAACCTGAAGAATTTCAGGGGCAAGAATTATCAGGTCCACACTGAACATTTCTCTCTCACATAAAATTATTACACTATGTTGTTCTCAGATGCTTTCTAGCTACCTTTGGGTCTAATATGAGATTCTTGAATAATTGAATTGAAGACTGTTTTGAGATTTAATAACTGCTGATGAACACAACTGTGATATAAATATATTTCTGAATTGTTTTATTATTTTCAGGACTCTTTTCACAGAGCTGAGGATTGTTGTTGAACACCTAATAATGAAGCCTTCGTGCCCACTTTTTGTAAGAAGACTGTGCCTCAGTAGCATTTCCTTTATAAGCAGACTGGCACCAACAGTTGCATAATTAACTTTCAGAAACGTGTGTGTGTGTATGTATATATTGTGAACATTATGAGCAGCTGGCATTTCTGCTAATGGTTATAAATTCCAGTTTTTACACTGATCTCACTCTAGTTTATATAAAATTGTCTATACACTTCCCTCTGAGATATTCAGTACATTGTCTCACAAGTAAGTCTTAAGTTTCCAAGAAAATATTACTATGCTGTATTGCTAATTGGTGGAAGTATGTGTTTGCATCTTAGCCGAAATTATTTTAAGGAAAAAATACCCAGTTATGCAGAATGTTAAACAGAAAATTAAATGGTTAACAGAGAATTTTCTCCCGTTTTCCCCATAAAATAGACCTACTGAAAGCAGAGGTGTATTTAAGAATTTTAGTCAACCCTAGCTGTATGCATAGCTACTGTAAGATGTTACCACAGCATAACTTGTAGTCTGTTACGGATAGCAATTGGCATACGGACATATACAGTACATTTTGAACAGTATTCTTTTCCATACTCCAGATATACCCAGTACACTTAATTTGTTTAAATTCACGTAGTCCACTCATGAATGCAAACATGGCCCATTTAGGAGGTAATCAAATGGATTAAAAATCTCATGAACTGTGGTGATTGATTTGACAGTTTTCTGGGGGAGAGTCTGCTTTTTAATGTCATTTAAAAGTGAACATGCCAATAGATCACCTAATGCCCTCATACTTCCACATCCTGCGTTTGGGAGAATTCGTAAAGATCTGACCATGTAAAACTCTCTGAACAGTGAGCTTGTGTTTCTATGTGATGAATGTCTGTCACTATAGTGCATTCACTGACCAGTGGGCTTCTGTATAAAATGAAGATGCAATGTTTAAACTCCTACCCACCTCAAGTCATTGTGTAATGTAATAGTGCAAAAAATTATCATTGCAAATGCAAGTGCTCGTTTCTAAATAAGGTGAGACTAGCAATTAAGGCATCACTGCTTTTTAGAAAATATAGGTTAATCTGTAGCTAGTGCTATATGAATTCTTTTCTCAGTTTCTAAGAACCTCACTGAGATGGAGAATTTATGTAAAGGATTGTACCTGGTCAGACATCTATTGAAACAAATTACTGTAGAGAAAATTTGACATAAATCAATCTGTTTCTACAATAACACTACTAAATATCTTGACTTCAGAAATGCATGTGAAATGGAGTGCTGATTACACATTCACCCAGCATACTTCCTTATTGTAAAGGTATTCTTTTTACCAGGAATTACATTTGTCTGAATTTAGCCTGTTTCCTTAAAATTTAGATCTGATGTTTGGGGGAGTAGGCACAGTATACAATTGATACTTTAGTTGCATAGAAGTTAAATTTTATTCGTTGAGCTTCTCCTTTATAATTCAGTGTCCTTTACTATTGCATGATCAGATCAGACCTTCTACTAAATATTTGGAAAACTCTTGCTCCTTAAGTCAAAATATTTCCTTGTGATTATCTAGCTTCCTTACATATGTTGCAGATGTAGTTTAGACTTGTCAGTCATTAGTTTCTGTCAGGAGCCATGCATTGTACATTTTTGCTCAACCTCCAGGTACTGACAAAAATGATGTGAATAATTTTACTTGATTGCTCTGACCTTGGCTTTTTGAGCATAATTAGCTATTTATGGAACTATTACACACTGTGCAGAAGCAACTGCATGCTATACTCTGGTACAGCTGCTGAGACTTGCAGCCATCCTCAATATCTATGTATCCTGTGATCTGAGTGTTTTTATAAAAACTAAAATTTCTACAGCAATAAAATGAATGTTAAAAGATAGTTTGCTAATAGATGGCTTTCTAGTTTTTCTTCTTTGTAAAGTAACTACAATATTCTGAGACGAGTCCTGAAGTTGAGCAGAGTGTGCAATTTTTTGTGTGCATGCTTTTCTCTATCTATTCCCATTGCTGCACTTGACTCTAATCTAAATGCTACACAGATCAGAGTCCTGACACATCCTTAGATCCATCTTTATTTTGGAACCATCTTTTTACTTATCCTAAGAAAGCGAGATTTTAAAGATTAGCACTGGTGTTCACAACGGTGGAAGGCAGCTTTCAAGAAAAATGTTAGTTTTTCTTTTAAATTGTGGTGCTTAAGTGTCAAATCTTTTGGACCCAAGAACTTCTAGCCAGAAGAATAGAAACTTAAATCTGCTCTTGAGCCTAGCTGTTGTGGGGGGGGGGGGGGGTTGGTATTTTTTGTTTGTTTTTGTTTTTTTTACAGCAGTATGCTGTGTCTAGGACATTGTTGAATGTCATTGTTGGAAAGTTAACGTATATCATTCTTAAATGTCATGCACATACTTGAGGCATGATTAGCCTCTCATTTACACCACTGTAATGCCACTGACTTCAGAGGAATTGCTCCTGATGTACACTTGAGTAAGTGAAAGGTGAATAAAGTCCTTTGCAGTGGTGGTGTAGCTGCGTTGATCCCAGAATATGAGAAATGCAAGGTAGGTGAGGTAATATCTTTTATTGGTCGACAGTTTAAGATTTCTAGTGACAGCTCTTTTTCAGGTCCTTGGTATTTAATTTGCATAAATTCATTGAAACCTTCATTTCACATTGTTTTCTGTAGTCCAATTCTGAACCAGCTAGGGGACTATATGCTAATGACGTGCCTGATTCACCACTTACTTCATTTTTACATGGGTGTAACTCACTTGATTTCAGTGGAGTTATGCTGGTGTAAAATGAAGTAAAACAGTGGTGAATTAAGCCTATTTATTAAAACATCTGTACCATGTGGGAGAGTAGCTGGGTGAATAAGTGAGTAAGTCTGCAATGAATAGAGAACTTGAAGCAGATGAAAGGGCTAGAAAGAGCAGAGCTAGCAGGCCTGAGGAAGGGATGATTCTTTCTTTCAAAGATTTAACTGGGTTGGTTTGGTTCTAATTTAAAAAAAAAATAAAATTGTGAGTAAACTATTAGAAATTGGTTATTAAACTTTCCATGCCTGTGATTTATTTTGACTAATGCCCCATGCTTTGTAGAAGGTTTTCTTATTACTCTGTCACAGTATTACCCAGATTTAGCATATAGCACAGAAATACAGCTGGACAAAACTGCAGGCATAGTTCTGCCCTTAGCTTGAACAACCTAGCTAGTCAATGTTTCACAATACTCGCAGGACACCCAAGTAGTGGCAGTTGTTTTGACCCCTCATTTTGTTTGCAAACTACAAGCCAATGCTTTCCAGCAAGTGTTCTTGATCCTTTGTCAATGCTCATAATACCTATTATCTGACAAACACAGTGTTTTCCCACCATTAAGAAAATAAGGTTGGAAATTCTTGTTGAAAGTTGTTGTGTTTGTTTTTTTTTAAAAAAAGCTGCTTCTCTGTCCCTTTACTACCTGTTTCCCACCATTACCTGTGTGTGAACTTTTTTCCAAATTATAACTAAGTTAAGCATATCATGTGCCAGGGATATCATAGTTTGTCTGCTGAACCCATGGGTATAGTTTCACATCACTGAGTAGGTGAGCCTATCACACATGACTGTCTGACACATCAGAATGAAGTTTTGCAACTAATGTGTGAAACTCAGGTTCCAATCGTGACTACCCATAACAAATTTCACCTCTAATTCCAATAAAAGGTTTTTAGGCTGACCAAGTAGGTTGTGCTAACGTAAATAACTCTTCTGAAACCAGATGGAGTTTTGTATGGTTTAGCTTTTCATAATAAAAAATTCTTATGGCTGTATACAGAGGAGAGAACTGGTTGAGGAACATCAGATTACCTTTCTTTCAGTCCTCTTTAGATAAACATAAACTAAAGCTACATGACCAATTTGGAGAAGTCTCTAACATACAGTTGGGAAATGAGCAGTGTCAGATTTTTTTTTAAACGAAATAATAGGTGTTGTATAAACACCTGTCATTTTCCTATTCTCTAACCAGATTTCTTCTACTTGTATTCCACTTTGTACTTTCAGCTGTATATGTATCATCATCTCATTAGAAATGAAAAAATACTCTGCAGTGTATAAAGGGGAGCACTATAAATTAAGATATTTTAAATTCTGTTCTTTAAGAATATTCTATTTTCAGTCACCATGTATTTTCAATTTCTGTCCTAAACAGTACTTCATATTGTTTTTGAGATGCTAAAGGTATTTTGTGATGATGTGCATATATAATTGCTGCTTAGGTACTTATATGGTCCTCATTACTGTAGTGTCTGAGTGTCTCACAATCTTTAATGCACAACACCCTCTGAGGTAGGGAAATATTATTCCCCTCTTACAGATGGGCACTGAGGAAGTGAGAGAGTAAATGACATTCTCAAAGTCCTACAGGAAGTTTGTAATAGAACAGGAAACTGAAGCCAGGTTTCCCAAGTCCCAGGCTTGTGGCCCAATAACTGGATCATCCTTCCGTTCAGTAACAGAAATGATTGTTCTGTTCCTGTTCTAAAAAAGACATTAAGGCCTAGATCCACAAAGTGACTTAGTCATTGCATCACAATGCCTAACTTTTAGATGTGTAGAAAATTACAGGAACAATACTCCGATCCGCAAAGCCTGAGTTTAGGTACCTAGGTTCTCTATTTCAAAGAATGAGGAGAGCTAGTCAACTTAGAATGCAATCCACAAAAGCCAGTAGGCTAGGTGAAGAACCACCTAAGCTAGCCAATGGGGTATGATGACAATTGGGGAATGCTGAGCCTTGTCCGCTCATGCAAATAGGTGCCTAAGTACTGGCTGCTGAGGAGCCTGTCTCTGTTTAGTGATCCGTGAATGGGAACCCATCTCATGTGGTCAGGTGGCTTAGGCACCTAAATAGGTTATTGTGGGAATGAATTAGATGCCTGCCTTGCTCCACACAATGGCTGGAGGAGGTGGTGCTGGTCACCTTATAACTCTTTAACGCAGGGGGCAGAGCACTCATATGAGAGGTCATGGGTGGCAGGTGAACCCACCCTTGTGGGAGGCTAGCCCCAGGGCTCTTCCCCCCGATCCTCCCCTCTTACCCTTCCTCCCTCACGAGAGACTGGAGCGCGCACATCCCATGGCCACCGTCCCGCTCCCCCAGCCTGAGTGGGCTGGGCGGGTGGCACGGCCAGAACACTCCCAGCCCTGGACTGCTGGGCAGGTAGCATGGTCCCAGCGCCTCCAGTGCCAGGCAGACAGATGGGCAGCATGGTGTGGCCCCAGCCCCAACCGGCCTGCTCCCTCAGCTTATTGGCCATACCTGGAAGGGAGGGAACTGGAAGCAGGTGACCTGGGGGTGGAGTGTGAGCTGTTTGGGGAGGCACAGCCTTCCCCTGCCTGTGGTACCTGCCGTCCACGTTAGAGGTGCTGGGCTTCTGTTAAAATCCTGCTCCCTCTCAGGCAGAGAGGGGAATTGAACCTGGGTGTCCCACATCCCAAGTGAGTGTGCTAAGCACTAAACTAAATGATAGGCACCCCCACATCATCCATATTTTGAATGGGACTCAATCTGGTAGGCAGCCTTTGAGCATGCCTACTGCCTGGATTGTGCTCTGCGTGTGAATTAGACATTCATTTGCTGCCTATTTTCTCTTGGTTTGTGGATTGCTCTGGGGCACAGGCAGGAGATAGGCATCTAAATTGCCCAGAGTGAGGGAACAGTGTGTGTTCTCAGAAGCAGAAACATAGGTGCCTGGGAATTTTTACCCTAAAAATGTACGTGTCGAGTGAATAGTGCACCTAGTGTTTGGCAGGAGTTTTGTGGTTCACAGTGAAGCCTAAAACTGGGATTCAGGTGCCTAAACCTGAGATTTAGGGCTTGTCTGTGCAGTCCTCCAGTTTGGATTACAGGTGTGTTTGGCAGCCCTCACTGGCATGCTATGCTGAAACCACCCTTCCCCCCCATGTGCACGCAGCTGGTGTGAACTAAAAGGCACCTAGTTCACGTTATCTTAGTCCTGTTGGAAAGCAGCACAAAGGAAGCAGAAACTGCAATTCCTCAGCAGTCAGTGAGCAAGTGTAGCCAGCTCTTAATACTGCTACGCCCGCAGAGCTGATGTAGAAAGTAAGAGAGAAGTGACCATATCATAGAGTGACTTTGCGACCATCTGCAAGCTGGTGGAATTTAGAGCAGCTTGTTCTAAATTCCCCAGGGGTTATGGCTGGCACAGAGCTGGCTAGAAAAATAAGGGAATCGTAACTGCCTCCCTGACTTCTCTCCCTCTTTGTTATTTCCAATAGAATCAAAATGCATCAGAGAATCTGACTCCATGAATATTGGTATGTAAGAATATGAGACATCAGACCCATGATGTTTTACTGTAATCACTTATACTGGCTCATTTTGAACAAAGGGGTGTACAATATTTGTGGAGAGAGTACAATCGTTGTGGAAATATTATATTGCAACAGTATCCTAACTGCTAGACACTTCCCAAAAACAAGGAAGAGACAGTCCCTGCCCCGAAAAGCATACAATTTAAAGTTTTTTCTTTTTAAGAACGGGACCTTAAACAATCATTTATTTCATAAGAACATTATCAATGTAATGAAATAAAGCTTCAAAAGCTTCTTTTCTAGAGCATGCCAGCATTCCTTAGTAACTTTTCTGCAAAAGCCAGATCCAATTGCTAATATTGTACAGGTAAGAGAATTTCATTGCTCCCATCTATGCTATCCACTCTATGTAAATTTCTAAAATAAATTGAAAAATTGTTTTCCTCTATTCAAGGACTGAGGCATACAAATGCTAATGTAGGGCTCAGAAGGGAAATAAAGTTCTCCTGCATATTTGAGAAAATCTGAAGCCCTTTCAAGAAAATCTAATAAACATAATAATCACAACCTGCTGACACTAAGGAAAAAGGACCTCATTCGCTCTTTCTTTTATGCAGTGATTTACTGGTCCCTATTGATTTCCAAATTGGATCACTGTAGTAAATTATCCATGCCAGTACCTGTGAAAGTAAGCACTGGGATCCATATTTGTTTTGTGTTCTGCTTAAATCAGCAAGAATGATAAATTTGATGCTATGAAATTGGAAATATCAAGGGCTTTCTTCAATGAATGAGCAAAATGTCTCCACTTGTAATTTATTGCAACTTTTTCACTGTATGAGCTTTGTATGTCTAGTATTTATTTCAACACAAATTAAATTGCTCTCTCCTTCTTTATTGTCACATCTGTGGTATTATTTGATGTCAAAATCAAATCGTGTAATTTTTTTCCTAGATTTCAAAGCAATCTTACAATGTTTAGTTGCAAAGGAACTCTTGCTGCTAGAACTCAGTTTTCTTTTGAGTATAGTTGAGTTACTAGTTGGAAACTTTACATAAAAAATATCCTCTTGTTTACAAAACAGTGCAAGATACTGGGAACTGATGTAATTTATTGTTTTGTTTAATGGTGGAAACGAAGAACTAAGTTCAAAATCACAAATGTCAATAAAGACTTAAGGCTGGATCATCAGCTTGGAGCTATGCTGATTTATCTCAGCTAAAGATTTAGGCCCCAATCCTGCACACACTTATGCACATACTTAACCTTAATACTGTGAGTAGCCCAATTGATTTCAAGTTAAGCATGTGTATAAGTGTTTGCAAGATCAAGGTCCTGTTCTGTAAATCTGTAAGAGGTTGCTTGTTGGTGATCATTGGACAGTAATGAAATAAGGCTAAATACTGATAACTGTTTCCATGGGTTTAAATCTGGGGTAACACTGCTGAAATTAGTAAAGTTGCTTTGAATTTACACCAGTGTAACTGAGATAAAAATCTGCCCATAACAAATATATCAACCAAATCTGACGTTAAATGTGACTATGAACCAGATCCTGCTTATTTTATTCATGTGACTAGATCTAGGCCCTGCGTGGGGACAAGAGCCAGCCTTAGCAGATTTACAGTGGGCCGTCAAACAATTTTTGGCTGCCACTCAATCTCTGTCCCCAGTCAAGTTGATTCTTTTCTATCATAACTGACATATGATCACATTGCTAGTGTGCAGTACTGATCAAAGGATCCGGGGAAGAGATAGCAAGATATTTCTTTGGGATAAAACCCAAACACAACTCACTTCATGTTTACATACAACCTGAGAGTGAGTGAGGTAATTAGTTATCTTACTAGGTTGTGAGGCATTTGGGGCCTAGTTGCCAGCATTATTAAAGAAAACTTCTGCAAAGGAATATTTTGAAATAAACAGGGGTTAACTAGTGCCCAGCCACTGGAGAACTTTGTGTTCACTCTGGTGAATTTCAGCACATTGCTTCTGTATACAACACATTCTACATAAAAGTGTATAGGCGAAGTTTTCACCAGCAGATTGTCAGATCACTCCACTGAGTAATTAAGTTAAAAATCATAAATGATGATAAAGACATAGGACCAGATCATTTACTGGTATAAATTGGCAAAGCTACATTGACTTTAGTTGCTCCAATTGCACTGCAATTAAAACAATCTGTAGCAGTCTGCAAAAAGGGGGAGAAAGATGAAGGAAGGAATAGGACACGAAGGAAGGAATGAAGGAGGGGAAAGAGCAAGAAGGAGAAGCAGCAACTTAAAAAAAAAAAAAAAAGGTCTATATAATGTTAATAATAAGATCTAAGGAGCTCCTTGGGCTCTCTGGTGATTACACAACCCAGGCAAGCCCCACTCCTGTTTATGACATTACTTGAATCCTCTGGATAGCCTTAAAGTCTTTTAGCTGAAAATTACTTATTTATTCTATATTAAAGTGCCATTGGAATAATATTTTTGGTGACTTTTAGTTTGTACAAAACAGAGAGACTGATTGCTGCTGTGGGGGTTGGCCCAGCCTACCATGGTGGAGGATGCTGCAGTGTGTGAGTACACAGTTCTAGCTCACCCCGCATTGCTGCTGCTTGACTGGGCCACTTGACTAGCTTTTCAAGTTTTTACCTTCCCCGTTTCTATCTGTTGCTTTTGTATATCAGCAATTTAGGAAAAATACCATATTGGGATGTGTTCATGGGCCTATCTCTACGTCTGTCTGCATGTGTGTTTTATGCTGGTATTAATTTTTATACTATCTATAACCCAGCAGTTCAACAGCCTGTCTTGGGTTTATATTTAATTTTTTTTCTGTCTTGAAAATCTTTTTACTTTATTCTGTTATCTTAATAAAGGGTACACTCCTCATTCTTGTAATTCTCATAATGCCTCCAAAGCAAAGAGAGAAGAAATAAGAGAGGGGGCTCCCCTGATGAAATCTATTGTGGCATCTAGGACTTTGATAGGTAGCATAAAGAAAACATCCATTGTACTACACTCCTTGCCATGATTCCCTCTTGCTGTTATGGTCAAAGAGGCAGTTCAATTAAGGTCTAATTTGACATACATTGAAATCAAGGAAAGTCTTTCCACTGACGCCAATGTATTTGGATCAGGCCCTTAGTGGATAAGATTTCTGTAACTACAGATCTTTGGCCCAGAGCTACAAAACCTGTTTAAACCCCAGACATCTCAGGTGAATGCTCTGACCACTGGACTAAAAGTTAGAAGATGGGCACCATCAAGTCCTTTTGTGGCCATTTTGTGCCGAGTGAGGGAGGCACCTAACTTATTCTTGTAAGAAACTACCTAGGTGCATAAGCCACCTGATTCCAGGAGATGGGTTCTGCATTAATGGATCACTATGCAGAGAAAGGTGCCTCACTACAGTCCAGACTTTGGCACCTGTTTCCATAAGGGGGTGGGGCTTAGCACACACCACTGTTGTCAACATCTCCCATTGGCTAGTCCCACCAAACATGTTGGTTTTTGTTGATTGCATCTTAAGGCACCTATCTCTCTAAATCCATTGTATATGGATCTTAGATTTCTAATTCAGGTTTTGTGAATGGTAGTGTTGTTCCTGTGATTTTTCTAGGCATCTAAAAGTTAGGCCCTGTGACACTCTGCATTACACTACCTAAATTCCTTCGTGGAACTGGTCCTTGGTTTTAAGTTTTAACATGCAGCCAAGCCCTTCTTTCCTTGGCAGTCCTTTCTCAAGCAAAATTCACAATGTAATAGAAACGTCTGTGTTCCTTCATATGCAACCCAGATTTTTAACATTTTACACAAAAGGTAGTTTGAAGTAATAACCTAGAACATTGTAATGCTGTAGTAGCATCAAAGAACTGAAGATCTCTGATGGTAGCGTAATGGGTCCAACTTTCACTTTCTCATCTCATAATGGAGAAGACATTTGCAATGATCTTTTACAATAATCAGTTTGCACTCTGCTCAAGGTATGACTTGAACACAAATGTTTGGGTATCTAAAACTGTTTTCATATCCTGAGATACAAGCTTAAAATAACTATTCAAGAACTGTTATTTATGTTGAGCATCATGGGTGAAATCCTGGCTCTATTAAATTAAATGGGAATTTTGCCACTGACTTTGGTGGGATCAGGATTTCACCCTAGGACTATAGCTATATCTGTGCAGCGCTCACACTGGAGTTGCAGGAGCAGAGCATCAATATGAGAATTCCTCTCAGCATGGAGAAGTGTGCCGCCATCACCATGCAGAAGCTCATAAGTGGCTAACCAGTTTGGTGTTGGTAAATAAAAGCTGTTGTCATGGAGAGATGAATTGCTATTGAGAGGGTACTGTTGTCTTGGGTCATAAAGCTTGGCAATGCGCAGGAGGTTACTGACAGCTCTGAACACCTGGCGTTTCCACATTGTATAGGGGCCACTGATGAATCCCTATTATCTACCCCACTACCAGGGGTAGTGGTTTAAGGTTGTCTAGGGGTCTAGGATTGGGCCTAGACTAGGAAGGCGTCTAGTCTGTGAAAAAAGCTTATCGGAACATCTCTGAGGATGAGATATTAACTTGTAATCAAAAAAGAAAAGCAGTACTTGTGGCACCTTAGAGACTAACAAATTTATTAGAGCATAAGCTTTCGTGAGCTACAGCTCACTTCATCGGATGCAGCTTATGCTCTAATAAATTTGTTAGTCTCTAAGGTGCCACAAGTACTGCTTTTCTTTTTGCGAATACAGACTAACACGGCTGCTACTCTGAAACCTAACTTGTAATCAGTTTCTTAATGTATTAGGCTTAGACTTATATATTTTTGCTTTATTTTGTTTGGTGACTTACTTTGTTCTGTCTGTTATTACTTGAAACCACTTAAATCCTACTTTTTATACTTAATAAAATCACTTTTGTGATTAATAAACCCAGAGTAAGTGATTAATACCTAGGAAGCAAACAGCTGTGCAGATCTCTCTTTCAGTGTTATAGAGAGTGGACAATTTATGAGTTTACCCTGTATAACCTTTATACAGAGTAACACAGATTTATTTGGGGTTCAGGCTCCCAGAAAGACTGAACACTGGGTGCTTGGAAAGTCCCTGTTAACTGAGAAGCCCCTGGGCTGAGTGAATCTGTTTCAGTGAACTGCAGAGAGGCATAGCCCAACGTCTGGGTCTGTGCTGGAGCTGACTGGACTGTCCAACTCAGCAAGACAAGAGGGGAGGGACGCCTGTTCTGGCAGGAGGCTTGTTCTCAATGGTATCCCAGCTCATCGAGTGACAGTCTCGACGGGAGTCTCTGTGACTAAACCCATCACACATTTGTTCATTTTATTAAAGCTATAGCTGAGCTGTAACCTTAAGACAGTCAGTTCTGAGAGAGATTTCAAGCAGGAGAAGGTGGAGCTGTGGCAGAAAAGATCGATAACACTTATATGTACTTATTTTCAGTACTCGCAAAATGAAAAGGAGTACTTGTGGCACCTTAGAGACGAACAAATTTATTAGAGCATAAGCTTTCGTGAGCTACAGCTCACTTCATCGGATGCATTTGGTGGAAAAAACAGAGGAGAGATTTATATATACACACACACACACACACACACACACATAGAGAACATGAAACAATGGGTTTATCATACACACTGTAAGGAGAAAAGGAGTACTTGTGGCACCTTAGAGACTAACAAATTTATTAGAGCATAAGCTTTCGTGAGCGACAGCTCACTTCATCACGAAAGCTTATGCTCTAATAAATTTGTTAGTCTCTAAGGTGCCACAAGTACTCCTTTTCTTTTTGCGAATACAGACTAACACGGCTGCTACTCTGAAAACTGTAAGGAGAGTGATCACTTAAGATAAGCCATCACCAGCAGCAGGGGGGGGGGAAGGAGGAAAACTTTTCATGGTGACAAGCAAGATAGGCTAATTCCAGCAGTTAGCAAGAATATCAGAGGAACAGTGGGGGGTGGGGTGGGAGGGAGAAATACCATGGGGAAATAGTTTTACTTTGTGTAATGACTCATCCATTCCCAGTCTCTATTCAAGCCTAAGTTAATTGTATCCAGTTTGCAAATTAATTCCAATTCAGCAGTCTCTCATTGGAGTCTGGTTTTGAAGCTTTTTTGTTGAAGGATAGCCACTCTTAGGTCTGTGATCGAGTGACCAGAGAGATTGAAGTGTGCTCCAACTGGTTTTTGAATGTTATAATTCTTGACGTCTGATTTGTGTCCATTCATTCTTTTGCATAGAGACTGTCCAGTTTGGCCAATGTACATGGCAGAGGGGCATTGCTGGCACATGATGGCATATATCACATTGGTAGATGCACAGGTGAACGAGCCTCTGATGGTGTGGCTGATGTGATTAGGCCCTATGATGGTGTCCCCTGAATAGATATGTGGACAGAGTTGGCAACGGGCTTTGTTGCAAGGATAGGTTCCTGGGTTAGTGGTTCTGTTGTGTGGTGTGTGGTTGCTGGTGAGTATTTGCTTCAGATTGGGGGGCTGTCTGTAAGCAAGGACTGGTCTGTCTCCCAAGATCTGAGAGAGCGATGGCTCGTCCTTCAGGATAGGTTGTAGATCCTTGATGATGCGTTGGAGAGGTTTTAGTTGGGGGCTGAAGGTGATGGCTAGTGGCGTTCTGTTGTTTTCTTTGTTGGGCCTGTCCTGTAGTAGGTGACTTCTGGGTACTCTTCTGGCTCTGTCAATCTGTTTCTTCACTTCAGCAGGTGGGTATTGTAGTTGTAGGAATGCATGATAGAGATCTTGTAGGTGTTTGTCTCTGTCTGAGGGGTTGGAGCAAATGCGGTTATATCGTAGCGCTTGGCTGTAGACAATGGATCGAGTGGTATGATCTGGATGAAAGCTAGAGGCATGTAGGTAGGAATAGCGGTCAGTAGGTTTCCGATATAGGGTGGTGTTTATGTGACCATCACTTATTAGCACCGTAGTGTCCAGGAAGTGGATCTCTTGTGTGGACTGGTCCAGGCTGAGGTTGATGGTGGGATGGAAATTGTTGAAATCATGGTGGAATTCCTCAAGAGCTTCTCTTCCATGGGTCCAGATGATGAAGATGTCATCAATGTAGCGCAAGTAGAGTTAACTGCTGGAGTTAGCCTACCTTGCTTGTCACCATGAAAGGTTTTCCTCCTTCCCCCCCTGCTGCTGGTGATGGCTCATCTTAAGTGATCACTCTCCTTATAGTGTGTATGATAAACCCATTGTTTCATGTTCTCTGTGTGTGTGTATATAAATCTCTCCTCTGTTTTTTCCACCAAATGCATCCGATGAAGTGAGCTGTAGCTCACGAAAGCTTATGCTCTAATAAATTTGTTAGTCTCTAAGGTGCCACAAGTACTCCTTTTCTTTTTGCGAATACAGACTAACACGGCTGCTACTCTGAAACCTATTTTCATTCCTGTTACTGTTGTTGTTATTTGCAGTAGCATAGTCTGGCAGACAAAGATTTGGTCTGAGAAACAGGAACTCCTGACTTTGAATTCAGTATCTGGCACTGATTTGCTCTGTGGCTGTAGGCATTTGCCATAAACTTGCTGCTTCAGGTTCCTGGTCTGTAAAATGGTAATATTTATACTTCCCTGCCATTCAGAAGATTAATTAGTTAAGGTTGTGTATATCTCTGAATACTAAGTGTTACTGTTTGAATTTTAAAATACGAACAACCTACATTACATTAAAATTGACAAAAAGAAATGTCAGCCCTATTGTAACTAATGCCTGTCCTAATACAGCAGGCCATAGCAGAGGGCAGACCACCGCCAGCAACAACAACAAAGCTATACCCGTGAAACCAGTGTTAGGGTGTAAGGCTGGGTAACTTTAATCAAGTGCCCTCACCTTGTTGTCTTAATACTGTTATAGGGACTGAACTTATACTGAAAATGAGGGAAGTAGCCACTCCAGCTGTTTACTAGCCATTACTAACAGGGGCTCTGAGCCTGACCCCACCCACATCTGTTTTAAGTTTATGCCCCTGATTAGATTCATTGACCTCCGTGGGGCAGACCCCTTGCCAAATTTTATGGGCCGGGCAGGTCCCCGTTCCCGTTATTGAGGACGGACCCACGGAAGGAGCAGACAGGGTGTGAATTGGTACTGGGCCTTTCCAGACCCTAATGAATTACGCTTTTTTTTCGGTGTAAAGGGGTATTATGGGCCGCAGGGTAAATTTCTCCACGGCGAACAAAATCCTCACGGTCGCCAATTCATTCTACGGGGCTGGGCATGGGAGGTGATCGCAGCGCCTTCCCCACCACCCGGCAGCGAGCGAACGGGCAGACGGGACTAGAACCCGCCGCTTGCCGCCCGTCCCCGGCGGCTGCGCTAACCACGGCGCCTCCCCGTCCGCCGCACAAAGAGCCTCCCCCCTGGCCTTGGGGGCATGCGCGCCCCCTTCCTGGCGCTTGCGCGTTCACGAGAGCAGAGGCGCGTGGGGTCGGGCGCGGCCCCGAGTGCGCGCCGTTTTACATCCGGGTCCCGCGACTCCTCCCGCTCCCGCCGCTCTGGGGGCTGCCCCCGCCGGCTGGCCGGCGCCGGGCGCTCCAATGAGAGAGGCTGCCTCTGCCTGCCTCGCCGGCCCTGCGTGCGCGAGTCCGGCCAGCGGACGAGGATGATGCCGGCTCTGGCCGCCCAGAGGCGGGGATGGCGCTGCCTCTACCTGCGGTGCCAGGCGGCGCAGCTCAGCCGGGTCTGCCACGGTGAGTGGGGGCCCTCCAGCCCCCTTTCCCTGGGCGCCGCCCACCCTGCCCGGAGCCACTGTTTCCACGGCTCTCCGAGGGCGTCTCGCCCCACGTTACCCCTCCTGCACGGTCACGCTGCCGGACCCTCGTCGTAGCCTGCCCCCGTGAGCTGGGCTCCCCACACTTTCCCCCCGTGCAGTGCCTCCCCAAAGGCCCCCTAATCTTATCCCCCCTAGACTGCCCCCATAGTCTTACATTTCCAAAACCCTCTTTAAACCTTCTGTCTCTCCCACTCCCCGATCCGTCATGTTCTCCCAGTTTGCCAAAACCTGGTGGTCTTTAATTACACTCCCATATTCCCCTTTGTTCCTTATCCTCTCCTCTTCAGTGCTCCCTCTCACCAGCTCAGCGCATTCCCGAGGTCCCATCGTAAATCGTATTCCGCAGCCCTTAGCCTCACTTTTTCTCTGCCCGCTGTGCTGAAGGGAGCACCCCCAGTGTTCTCTCAGCTTGACCTCTGTCATTTAAAAATTGCCTGTCTGCTGTGCTGTGTTGCTAACAGCCTCTCCCACCTATTCCCCGTTGAAATGGATTGAAATAATCAGTGTGGGATGAGGCAAAAAGTGCTGCATAAAAGTACTGGATAATAAACTGGAGGAAACAGTTCTGGACTGAATGTTAAGGGGGATAAACTAATGTGACTTAAGAGGTCTTTTTTGTATCTGAACTTCTATGAAAAGGAAGTAATTGAGTAAATTACATGATGACTTCCTGTAGATCAGGTACTTAATCTTTGTGATGTCTAGGGCCACATTCGCAGCTTGTGAAACCCAATATTTTTAACAAAAAATCCATTTATATATATTCTTATATGATGAGCAGAAGGTTCAGAAATTGCTTGTCCTTTGAGTTCACTAGCAATAAAAACCTGCAGCTGGTCAGTTTTATGATCATGTG
Source organism: Dermochelys coriacea (assembly GCF_009764565.3). Classification (NCBI taxonomy): domain Eukaryota; kingdom Metazoa; phylum Chordata; order Testudines; family Dermochelyidae; genus Dermochelys; species Dermochelys coriacea. The sequence goes on along the minus strand of NC_050071.1, from coordinate 98,443,963 downwards.
GTTGTTAGTGGGAGAAGAGCTTGTTTGGGTATGTCTACGGTAGCGTTTTAGAGTGATCCTCCCAACCCTGGTCAATAGCTCTAGCTCTAAATATAGCACTTTGAACAAGCTAGTTTCTTGTGTTTGTAGAATCCATATCTTTTCATATAGCTATTTTCTCCAAAAGAAATGTTGTACTGCTGTTTTATATAAAAAGCTGCCTAGTACTCTTGAGTAAACTTTCCAGTGTATATCACAGACAGTTTCTGAAAATAGATAATAATTTGAAGCAAGAATGTAATGGCTGAATAATTTTAGTCCATTATCAAGAGGTTTCCTCTTTGACTGAATGTGAAATGCCCCCAAAATGTAGATGCATTGAAAATATAGTTGGGTTTAAAAGTATGCATTTGTCAAGTACCATAAAGTGTTGTTTCTGTAATTTCTTAATTTATTAGATACATGTTTAGCAGAGCATATTGCACTTTGGCATGGTATTTACAGGCCTTTTATTATCTGAATCACTTTGACATTAATATAACTTATGTATATTTTGTGTACAGTACACTTATATTCATATGTACCTGTTCTAGCTGTAGTGGGACATAATGTATGTAAAAGACTGTAAGGAATTTTTATGGAGTGCATGCTTTTACCAAACATACCTCTATGATTGTGTTGTGAGATGACTTGTGTAATAATCATGTAGTCCTCTGTTTAATGTCCAGTTATATGCAATGCAAGTAAGATTAGCAGTACTTGATTTTCTAAGTATTTCCCAAAGACACCACACCAGGTGTTTTTTTTTTGTTTTTGTTTTTGTTTTTTTTTTAAGTAGGTGGTTGCATTTCAGTGGTGGATGAAGTTATATTTGCAGAGGAGAGATGTATGCATTTTGTGTGAGAGAGTCTGTTAATTTTGTTGATGCTTTGATTGCTGGCTTATGTTGCTTAACAGAAGTTGGCTGCTAATGCTGATGGACCAGAACTGTGTTCAGTAAATTTGGTATACTTTGGGCCAGTCTTTTAACACTAGCAATTGCCTAGTAAGTGTGGTCTCTCTGCAAACACAGAGGAAAATGTTTGTATGTAATATTTATGTATCACACTGTGAATCACACTTTAATTGTGGCTTTTATGTTGTGGGTTAAGATATTATACCTGAATTGCAGACATCTATTACATATTTAGTCAATTAGAATATTTGTTTTTGGGTGTGGGAAGTGGGATTAAAGGACAGAACTGTTAGGATTATCTTGCTAATAGTTTTGCAATGTATGCCATTGTCATTCTACTGTGATATCCTCTCTGACTGCCAAGTATTTTGCTCATTATAAAGACGGTTTTGTGCAGAGGGTGATTAAAATAGCGTTTAATCGAGCAGTTAGACAATCTTAAAGTAGCTTTCTGTTAGATAATTTAAAAATAATCTCGTGCAGTGTTTCAAAGGACTAGGCTATGTGAGAAACTTAGCAAAAAATATGACAGTATATTTGTGTGTTAAAATGCTTGAGAAGGAGACAGGAGAAGGTTGGGAAATTGGTGAAAGGACTAGTTTTAGCTGTATAGAGTTTACGAAATTTGAGCACAGGTGAAATGGGCAAAAATATTTATTAAAAGCTAACTTCCGCAACTAATCTGAGCAACTCCTATTGACACACGCTTTCTCTTTTCTTCTCAAACTGGTATTTGTAAACCTTTTTTCCCCTCAGGATGGCAAGGCTCGATGAAATGTGGAAGTCTCTCTCGCATACTGCCGTGCCGTCGTCTACCAGTCCAATCACTGAGTCAAGTGAGAGTTTACACTTCTGACGGTCAGAAAAAAGGTCCTGTACTGGGCCCTGAAGGAGCTGTGCACAAAGCTGGAACAGGTTGGTGTGCTTGACATTTGTTTCCATCTCAGTAGTCTTGTAGTGTGTGAACGTATGGGACGTGGTTCTCACCTGTTTTATATTTAAAAGGAGCAGCTATATTAGAGCATTTATTCAGCAAATTATTCTTAGTTTACTTTATGCAATTAAAAACAGATCACAGTGTACAACTGCATGTATTGTTATGCTAAAGCTGCAGAATTTGGAAATAGTCAAACCTTCCTCCTGTATATCAAGACTTCCAGTGAACAAGCATGGGTAAAAACTTAGATACGTTTCCTTTTTGTAAATACATTTTTAAATAAATGATAAATGTTGGAGAGGGATTCGATAGCTCAAGGGATTAGATAATGGGATGCCTCTACAGTTTAGCAATCTGCTCCTTCCAACCTGTTTAGTTACTTGTATAAAATGAGTTGTTGCTAAAGATTGAATTGGCATAAAAATTGAACATGCTGAGTAGTAGTAATTCCTTCCCCTCATGCTTGAGGCAAAATGGTGAGAGCTTAATCTGCTGTTTAAGCTGTTGGTATTCTGAGTATAGAGGATTTCACCCTGTAGAACTGTTAATCTGGCAATGGCCACAAGTATTAAATTATATAACATTTAATGTGATGGAGAATCCCATGGGCAACTTGTACTGTTGTGAAACTGTATGGCCCTGGAATTCCTACTGGAGTACTCTCCCTACAGTTGCTTTAAGGTCTTATTTTTCTTCAGTCTTAAACCAGATGCCTCAGATTCCTGGTAGGACAGAAGCACTACCAATTCCGAGTACTTCCATTCAAGCTGGTGACGGCACCGAGGCTCTTCACGAAAGTCTTCTCTGTGAGGGCGGCCCAGATGAGGTGCAATGGCCGCACCATCTTCTTGTATATAGATGACTGGCTACTAATGAGTAAATCAAGTCAGGAGGATCTGTTGGTAATCCTTGTCTTACTGCACCTTCTGACATCACTGGGGGTCTGCATAAACAGAGAAAATTCCACTTTGACTCCCACAAGGACTATAGATTTTTATCGGAGTGACCTAGAGTCATCCTCAGGAAAAGCCTACCTTCTTAAAGACCTATTTCAGGCTATTCATAGCCTGATAAATCAAGTCATGCTCAAATCTTGCACCACAATCAGGGTCTGCCTTTTCTTACATACATAACACTGTTTGCCAGACTCTGCATTTGCTGCGTGTAGGCCTGGCTGCAGTTTGTTTATTCAATAAACAAGGACAACATGAATACCAGTGCAACAATCCCACCAGAAGTTAGTGCCTCTCTCGTATGGTGGATGAAACCAGACCAGGTGCAAGTGCAAGTCCCTTTTTTTTTTTTTTTTTTTTTTTACCCATCCCTGACACAATCCTAATCACTGATGCATTACCCATAATATGGGGAGCACACATGGACAATCACACTTCATGTGGTACGTGGTCCCCATGGTAGTCCAGATTGCAGATAAATCTGCTGGAGATGAGGGCAGTTTTTCTAGCCTGCAACACATTTTTCTCCCTCATAAAGTCTCTCCACCTAATATTGGACAACGGGACGGGGCTTTTTATGTAAACAGGGAGGAGCAAAATCTCTTCCTCTGAGTATAGAGGCAGTGACTTATCTACCAGATGTGCAGAATACTCTGGCGGACAATCTCAGCAGGCCCTTCTCTATAGACCATAAGTGGGAAATACACAATTCTCTCCTTGACGGAAATCTTCACCAAGTGGGTAACACCATCTTGGGACCTATTCTCATCACAATCAAGGAAGAAATTCAACCTCTACTGTTCCAGAGCATCCTTAGGCCGAGACTCCAGGGATGATGCCCTTGTGTTATTCTGGATGGACCATCTGAGGTATTTCTTTCCTACTATCCTCCTGCAACCTCAGGTTCTCGGCAAAATTCACCGTGACAGTGCCAAGGTTGTCCTCATCACACCCAGTCAGCCCAGGCAGTTTTGGTTTCTGGAATTTCTACAAATGTCATCCTAGCTGTATTCAACCCTTTTTGGATCTTTTAACTTGGGACAAGGGCAGGATCAGACATCCCAACCCAGACCTTCTTGATCTCATGCCCTGGTAGTTGGATGGTGATCCGTTTTGGAATGTTCATGATCTGAGGCCATCCAAACTATCCTTAATAACAGCAGAAGAATCTCCACTAGAAAATGCTGTTTAGCTAAATGGAGGTGTTTCTGTACCTGGCCACAACAGAATCAGTTATCACCAGAATCAGCAGGTGTCCTTGTCATTTTAGACTACCTTCTATCCTTCAAATTGTTAGGGCTTTCTTTTAGTTTGCTGCAGGTGGACTTTCAGCTATCAATGCCTTTCATCCTGTAGTGGAAGGCCACTCTATCTTACTCACTCAATCACAATTTGATTCTTGAAAGGTCTCATTAGGACCTTCCTGTTAGTGTCAACCTATACCACCATAGGACTTAGTACTGTCAGCTCTTACCATATCACCATTGGAATCAATGGCCACATGGTCCATGTCACACCTCTCTGGGAAGGTTGCCATCACATTGGCCATGTCGGTGAGCAAACTGGGAGCACTCGTGTTAAACCTACAGAATGCCATATTTCATAGAGAAAAGATCTCCTTTCATCCCCAAGGTTATTTCAGAGTTTCACATGAGCCAGCCTCTTTGCTTACTGATATTCTTCCCAAAGCCTCTTCTTTCCAGCAAGGAAAAGAGGCTGCACTTCCTCCATGTCGAAAGGATCTTGTCCTCTTCTCTGCATTGAATAGAAGCAATTAGGAAAATACGAAGACCATTTGTCACAATAGCAGAGCGATGGTGAGGGCACATTATCGGCACAGAAACTCTCTATGTGGATCTCTAGATACATATTTCCATGTTATCAGTTGGCACATATTCTTCCCCCGGATGGGGTGTGGGCCCACTCTGAGCGAATAAAACTTCAATGGCATCGCTTTGAGAAGTACCAAGTACTGGGTATTTGTAAGACGGCTACCTGGAGGTCCATCCATGTCTTTATGAAGCATTATGCTCTGGTCTAGACTTCCTCAGCATCTGCAGCTGTGGGGGCATTCATACCAACTGCATCCTCATGCCCTCCACTTATTTTAATACTGCTTACCAATCACCCAGGTGTGGAAGAAGCATAGGGACCAGCACTTGAAGAAATGGAGGTTACTTACCTGTAATTGGAGGTTCTTCGAGATGTGTAGTCCTTATTTGTATTCCACTACCTGCCCTCCTTCTCTTCTGCTTCATATCCTATCTGATTCATGGTAAGAAGAAACTGGAGAGGCATTGGTCCGCTCTGCCCTTTATGCCTTTGATTGCGAGAACAGGGAGAGCAACTGCTTATGTGCGGATCAACAGACACTACTTGCTACAAATCTCCTGTCTCAAGCATGTGGAGCACATGTGTAGCCACATGCGGAATACAGATAGGGACCATACATCTCCAAGAACCTCTAGTTACAAGTAAGTAACCTCAATTTTTAGTGATTATGTCCTTAGGTAAGTCTATCAACCTTCCTGTGCCTCCATTTCCCTATAAGTAAAAAATGGAATATTTTTCTACCTGACTGGGCATTCTGAAGATTAATTTATTAATGTTTAAAGGGCATCTCAATCTCTGCCCGCCCAAAGATCAGCAGTTCTGAATTCTAATACTCCATTCTTTTCTTGTTGGTTCATTGTGTTTGTTGTCAAGTCTCCAGAGCAGGGTAATATATTTTAAAAGGGTACTTAATGCTGTCTGAACAGTCAAATATAAATCTTAACATTTGATGTATAATTATTTTTTTCCTATGAAAGTTTATGGCATAACCTTTCCTTAAATAATGTCACTGAGATACGTTTTTGAACAAGAAAAAAGTTTATCTGTACAACAGAGGGTGACTTCTGGCAAACTCTGGAAGCAAATATGCCAGACAATCTTGTCTGTGCATATAAAGAATGATAGTTTGTTAATACCCATTGTTTTTAAGTGTGATGATAAATGAACAGCAAAGAGTATCTTATTTATTTTGAACCATTTTTTAACATTGCTGTTCTTCAGGCTATCCAGAGAGCAGGTAACACTTTTCAACAGGAAGAAAGGGGCTGAGTTATTTTAAGGCTTTTCCAAATTCACTCGCTGCAAGATCAATGCAAATACGTTAGAAACTGTTTTTGTGTTTTTCTTACTGTTACTTCTGTCTTTTTCCAAAAAAAATATACTCAGACCATGTTAGACCTTCTTGGTAGTTCCTGTTATATCTAATGGCTACTTGCTTGACTTAAGAGTAGCTGTGTAGCCAAAGCTATAAGAACATTTGACTTTTGAATCATTCAAATCAGATGTTAAGTCAGGAGCTTCTCATTAAGCAACATAGACCTATTTGAAGAATCCTTAAGATCTTCTGAGTACTCCAAATTGCTTCAGTTTCAATAAAATTAGTTTTAATTTTGCTATCAATAGCAGATGTGTGGCAAACATCCAGTGCTAGTGTACTAAACACAGTGCTAGATCTGTTTTTTGGAACCATAAGGATTTTATTCTGATGTTACAGTGAGTTAAGATGGTGATTTTCAGAATAAATATTCAGACATGCATTTGAACTATCTGATAACATTTCTGATTTTGTGATTAGAACACACTCAAATTACTAAAAAGAAAAGGAGTACTTGTGGCACCTTAGAGACTAACAAATTTATTTGAGCATAACTTTTGTGAGCTACAACTCACTTCATCGGATGCATCCGATGAAGTGAGCTGTAGCTCACGAAAGCTTATGCTCAAATAAATTTGTTAGTCTCTAAGGTGCCACAAGTACTCCTTTTCTTTTTGTGAATACAGACTAACACAGCTGCTACTCTGAAACCATTCAAATTACTGTACATTGATAGTTTGCAATGAGTCTATTATCTGGAAATACATATTTTTCCCTTTTACTATTTGGTGTCCCATTCTCTTTTTTTAGTAAAACAACTTTTGATTGTCTGTGTTTTGATGAGGAGTAACTATATCTTCAAATTCCAATTACAAGCTAATATACTTCTGTTGTCCAGTTTCAACAGAAATTCATGACACAAAAAAATCTGGATTTTGATTTTTCATAAGCTACTGTGTTCTTCAAAATCTTAACTCTTTTGTTTAAAATGTTTCCAGGTCTTTAGATGGTTTTTAATCAGTAAACCAAAGCATTTGTGATATTTTCTACAGACAGAAAATATATCGTTTTAGACTTCATTATCTTAATGGGGTAGTAGGTGCAAACCTCAATTCTTACTACTTACATGGTAAAATTTTGCATAGTTTGTCCAGAACTATAAAGATGCAGCTGAAAACATTTTGATTCGTGACCATTTTCAAATAGCCTACAATACAGTGAAACCCCAACAACTTTGTTGAATATCAAATTTCAACTTTCAGTGGTAAATTAATGTGTATTATCTATACATTATCTAAATCACATTATCTGAGAGTATTCACAAATACAGTACAATGAGCTAAAAGTGGTCAATTTTTTAATTTCCATGATGATAATATAACTTTGTGCAATTTTCTGTTGGCCTTGCTAACAATAGTCTTTTATTTTATTTAATTATAATTGTTTACATGAATCAGAAGTGAGGGTTTTTTATTTTTTACAGCACGGGATACCAGCAGTGCAGGCCAAAAACCACTTCTATTGCAAGAGCCAATCCAAATAAAAGGTAAACATGTATGTTATGTTGCAATGTTACAGTTGTTAGGGTGTGGTGTTTCCTTTTAAGGTATCTTTCCGACTTTAGAAGTTATAAGACTTGGAGGAAATCACCTTTGAACATTAGGAGGCCCATGAGTAAGTAGGAAGTGTGTAAGGTAGTTCATGTCTTAGGCTTGCTTGCTTGCTTGTTTGTGGAAAAACATTCACATATCAACTTTCCATTTGGTGTCTGTTTATTTTAGAGAATGTCTTCTGAAAATAGAGCTACTCGGAGATGGAGCGAATAATTAGAAATAATGTTGCTGCCATAAGTGTGGCTTTAACTGCCACTTTAAGCTGATAAAGCTGAAGTATAGATTTATCTTCCTTCATCCAGTCTAGTATCTCAGCCTGTCTTTCATGTCTTCAGGGATATCCAGTCAACATCTAAAACTCAGCATGGCCAAAACAGAGATTTTTGATCTCTTTCCCTGCTCCTAGCCTCAAGCCCTCCTTTCTCCTCTTACCATGGTGAAAAACAGCATCAAGTCTATTAAGAATGCTGCAGCTAAAACACCTTCTTGGTTTGTCATTCTGACCATGTCAGCCCCCTCCTTCCAGGGGGTTTCCTCTCTACACCTGCAATGCATACAAGCTTCCTTGTCTTTATCTTTAATACCTCCCATAACTTAACCCTAGCCTACCTAGCTGATCTAACCTATTGTCATGTTGACTGCTGCCTTATCTCCACCACTACTCCTAGCCTTTGCTACTTACCAGTTCTGTGCTTTTATGGATTTCAGAGTAGCAGCCGTGTTAGTCTGTATTCGCAAAAAGAAAAGGAGTACTTGTGGCACCTTAGACTAACAAATTTATTTGAGCATAAGCTTTCGTGAGCTACAGCTGTAGCTGTAATGCATCCGATGAAGTGAGCTGTAGCTCACGAAAGCTTATGCTCTAATAAATTTGTTAGTCTCTAAGGTGCCACAAGTACTCCTTTTCTTTTTGCGAATACAGACTAACACGGCTGCTACTCTGAAAGCTGTGAGCTGTAGCTCACGAAAGCCTTATGCTCAAATAAATTTGTTACTCTAAGGTGCCACAAGTACTCCTTTTCTTTCTGTGCTTTTAACCACTCTGCACCTTATGCATGGGAAAAACTCCCTGATAAAATCTGAATGGTTGCTACTTTATCTTCCTTTAAATCCTTTTTTAAGACTTGCCTCTGCTCCAATACCTACAAAACTCAGGCTGCTGATCCTGGCTAGACAGGTGATACTCTGCCTGTTCCTCCTCCTCCTCCTCTTCTACTTCCTTACTTTAAACCCAATTAACCCTCACTTCTCCCCTCTTCCCCCAACTACAGTACATGTGATTAACACATCTGTGTCAATACTTCACCCTACTCATTTCCTTGTATGTTCTGTTCACATCCTCTAACCTTCAGTGTGGGCCTATTTTTGCTAAGGAAAGGTGTCTTTTGTATAAAGAGATAGCTAACTCACTGGAAAGCAAACAAACCCACAACTTTTTCCTAGTGAAGACGCATCCTTTGTGTCTTTAAATTGTAAGCCCTTCAGGGCAAGGATTCCCTCTTTTGTATTTGTATGATGCTCAGCTCAATGGGACTGTATAGGCCTTTAGGCACAATTGTATCCTAAATATTTACTGTTACAAATAGTAATGAAATAACAAAATACTGAAAACTCTTAAAAGGGGACACTCTTCACCTTAAAATTTGTGTGATGTTTGGTGGGTTGTTTTTAAATAATTTTTTAAACTTTTTTTTATTACATTACTGTGGAAACTTAAAACTAATTATTTTTCAAATTTGTCTTCTATTTTGAAATATTGAGTGATTACTTTGTGAACTGTTGCTAATGCATATCCCAAGATATGAAAGTTGTTAAACTTGTTCAAGGGTTTGTTTAAAGAAAAAAACTAAAGTATGCAAGAGCCATTTTCTCTATTTGACAATTGTTCTTTTCTGTTCCACTGCCAAAGAAACTCTGTGTTAGTGTCCATTAGATCCAAAGAGCAATCTGGGGTAGATCGTGATGCAGCACATACTATCAGATGCTGAACATTTACTTTAAAACAGTGTTGTAGACTAAAAAATCCACTGAATACCATAAATACACGAGAATTTTTGTAAATAAATGCTGAAATCTGTAATGCCTGTGGGTTGCTCAGTGTCAGCTGAAACCTTTTGCTTCAAAGCTTCCAGAATTTGGACCAGAAGGAAGGCACAAATGTTAACATTGAGGATAGTTAACCATTGGAGAAGTTGCCAAGAAATGTGGTGGCCTTTCAATCAGTTGAAGACTTTAAATCAGGATTAGATATCTTTCTAAAAGATATGCTATAGTTCCAGCAAAAGTTATGGGCTTGATGCAGAAATTACTGGGTGAAGGCTTAAGGCCTTTGTTCTGGAGGTGGTCAGACTAGAATCCTAGAGGTCTCTTCTGGCCTTAATCTATGAATTGTAAATTTTCAAAGATCTCTGTTCTCCTTTAATACACCTACTATACTTCATCAACTGTAACTGTTCTTTAATGGTGACCTGCCTAAAATATTAACAGAAGTAAACTTAATAGTGATTTTAAAATTAAAAATCACTGTAAGGACATTATACTTGGCTGACAAGCAGCCAAGAATGGCATAACTGGAAGTAAGATAAATTTGCATTTAAAATTGTATGTATTCTCATGGTCTCCTGCTTGTGCATCGGATTCTGAAAAGTTTATAGTAGAATCTCCTCGCTAGATATTACATACATATAAATAAGGAATGTGTACTTTTAACTGTTCTATAATCCACAAAGCACAGTATGGCAATTTGAAGAGAGAACTCTGGAAAGTATTTGGTGGAGTATTTTAAAAAATAAAGTGGAGGGTACAGTCTGTTTCAGGTCTGGTTTAGGTCTGAAAAGATCTGTAGCAATAGCAAAATTAACTACTGAGATTAGAAAATAATTTTCAAAGTCTTTGGCCACCAGTGACTGATTAGAACTTATGTTTATATCTGCTTTTTTTGTTGCCAGAATAGCTAATTTTATTATATTAAATGTCAAAATTAAGTTAAATTACTCTGTTCTTAACAATGTTTGTTTCCATTCTGTCCAGAAAATTATTAATTTTTCTATCAGAGTACCTTCCTCTTTTATTTCTCTCATTAAATGTCTTTATCCCAGAATCCCTAGCAGGAAGGAAGAATTTACATGTCTCCATTTAAATGGGGTAAATTCATGATTTCACATCGGGCTAAATTGTCTTTCAGGGCATGCTCCATATGACTTTTAATTACACTTGATAATACTTTTTTTGTTTGTTTGTTTTTTAGTTAAAGCAGTTCTTAAAAAGAGAGAGTATGGACCAAAATACACACAAAATAATTTCATCACTGGTGTCAGAGCAATAAATGAGTTCTGTCTTAAATCCAGGTACAGTAGTTTAAGTGAGTTAAAGTATAATTGTCTATATATTTTTGACTTGTTCATATGTGTTTCAGAGGTGAAGAATGGCTTAGCACCATGGGTCACTAATCCTGACTGAAATGTCTAGGCGCCGCTCCAATATACACAATAAATTGTAGACTGACTGAGCTGATGCTTCATTTGAAAATGACCAAGTTTCAAGCTAATTGCAATCATGGTGGCTGATGGATTCAAACTCTTTCCTACCCTTTTAAAGGGGCATTGTAATAATTTAATATATATACTTTTAAAACAAAATGAACTTCATTTAAGTTCTCTTTCCAACAACTCTATCCTTCCTGTTCTCTAGAGTGCTGACTCTGCATGCCAAGAAGTGCAAATCCCATTAGTCACTGAAGAGAAAATGCTGTCTCTGGGACAGCCATCTTTTCACAGGGGGCACAGGCAACCTTGTAGCAGTAGTTAGAAACCATGCAAATCTCTAAAATATGAAACCCCACTTAGAAGCCATAAGAAGCTTCATTTTAAACTTCAGGTACTTTAATATTGTATCTGTTTACAAATGCTTATTATATGTTGCCAAATTAAGACTTAACTCTCACTATTATCCTGACTTAATCACATGTATCATTCTGGACCATGGTTATTGTTACTTAAATGTATATTTAACTCTCTTTAGTGTCTGTCATCCATTGCTGGCATCCATTTAAACAACACAATTCAAAGGTGTGATCTCATTTATAAAATCCTGTTTGATCTTTATTAAATAAGTTGTTTGCAGTAGTAGTGCTGGTGTTGACACGTTTGCCCCAGGATACGAAAGACAAAGGTAGATGAGGTAATATCTTTTATTAGACCAACTTCTGTTGGTGGAAAGGACAAGGTTTTTGAGCATCACAGAGCTCTTTCTCAGGTCTGGAGAATGTAACCTGAGAGTCTTGAGACAAATACGAAGTGGGACATATTGTTAAGCAGAAGGGTTTCACTCATAGAGATGACCCTTCTGCTTAACAACATGTCCCACCTTGTCTTTAGCTCTGACACTCAGGGTACCTTCTCCAGACCTGAGGAGGAGTACTGTAATGCTCCAAACCTTGTCCTTTCCACCAACAAAAGTTGGTCCAATAAAAGATATTACCTCACCTACCTTGACTCACTCTCCATTAAATATGAAAGTTTGGTGATTTTTATAGCAGTTACAACTTTAAGTGAGCTGTAGCTCACGAAAGCTTATGCTCTAATAAATTTGTTAGTCTCTAAGGTGCCACAAGTCCTCCTTTTCTTTTTGCGAATACAGACTAACACGGCTGCTACTATGAAAACTTTTAAATTCTGTTTCTGCTCTGAGTCTGTCTTATCACCCCAGTATCTTAGACCAGCCAGAGGTCTTAATTAAGTGAAATCGGTTTATCATAAATTTATTTTCTCTATAGGCAGATTAATTTGAAAAAAATGTGTTGGCTTTTACATAGGAAGTTCTGGACAGAAATAATAGGACCATAGGTTAGTTACTGTGATAAAACCAAATTAATTCCTATTTTATATATAAACATCTTCTATAATCTGAGTGTCTTGATTCAGATGGTGGAGGAAGTAACTAGGAGGACAGCCATTTTAAACTTGATTCTGACTAGCGGAAGGAATTGTGAATCTGAAGGTGGAAGGCAGTTTGGGTGAAAGTGATCATGAAATAGAGTTCAGGACTCTAAGGAAAGGAAGTGAGAGCAGCAGAATAAGTACAATGGACTTTTAAAAAGCAGACTTTAACAAACTCAAGAACTAATAAGTAAGGTCCCACAGTAAGAAATGTAAGGGGAATAAGCAGTTCAGAAAAGCTGGCAGTTTCTAGAAGAGACAATATTAAAGTCACAAAAGAAAACTATCCCAAAGTGAAGGAAAGATAGGAAGAATAGTAAGAGGCCAATTTGGTGGCATGAGGAGCTCTTTAATGACCTGAAAATCAAAAAGGAATATATAGAAAGTGGAATCAGGGACAAATTCCTAACTGAGAGTACAAAAGTATAGCACAAGCATGTAGAAATCTGAGCAAAATCAGAAAGGCTAAGAAACAAAATGAGTTATACTTAGCAAGGGGCACAAAAGGCAGGAGGAGAGGTTCTATAAATACTTTAGGAGCAAGAAAAAGACAAAGGAAAGCATAGGTCTACTACTTAGTGAAGAAAGAGAGCTGCTAATTGACTGCACCAAGAAGGCTGTGGTGTTGAATGCCTATTTTGCTTCAGTCTTCTCTAAAAAAGTTAATTGTGACCATGACCAGAATCTTAACATAGTTTATATTAACAAAAAGGGGAACGAACACAAGCCAGAATAGGGAAAGAACAGGGTAGTTAATATTTAGATAAGTTAGATATATTCAAGTTGTCATGGCTGTATGAAGTGTACCTCGGAGTGCTTCAGGAACTACCTGAAGCAATCTCAGCACTGTTAGCAATTATCTTTGAGAACTCATGGAGGATGTCTGAGGTCCCAGAGGACTGGAGAAGGGAAAATGTAGTACCTACCTTTTAAAAAGGGGAACAAAGAAGACCTGGGGAATTGTAGACCAATCCGCCTAACTTTGGTACCTGGAAAGATATTGGAACAAATGATTAAATAATCAGTTTTTATAAGCACCTAGAGGAGAATAGGTTGATAAGTAGCTCCAAATTTAGAAGCAAAGGAAGATTCCCAGTGTTATATTATCACAGAGATAAAGAGGCTGCCATTGAAAGAGGCTGACTGCATCTGCAAAGTTTCAGTGCCAGGTGTCTGGAGGATGAAAATATGCTGAATGCAATCAGTATAGCCAACCCTGCTCATCACTACATGTATGTCATGGACACTCAACCTAAGCGTAATGCAATGGAAAATGGAGCAGCAGGTAAAGGGTATGAAAATGAAGACAACTATACTAACATTAGATTCCAGTTTGTTGGAATTGAAAACATTCATGTAACGAGATTCAGCCTGCAGAAACTTTTAGAAGTCAGCTGTACAAAAGCTTTGTCAACAGTTTCTTGTCTGGTTTGGAGAACTCTGGCTGGCTGTCATATCAAAGCTGTGTTGGATGCTGCTACCTTCTTAGCCAAAGCAATAGCAGTTGAAAATGCAACTGTGCTAGTTCACTGCTCTGATCGCTGGGACAGGACTTTCCAAGTTTGTTCCCTTGGCTCTCTCTTGTTGGATGTATAGTATAGAACAATATAGGGCTTCCTGGTTTTAATAGAGAAGGACTGGCTCTTTTGGACGCAAATTTTCTGACAGATGTGATCAATTGATGGTGACCCAAAGGAAATCTCTTGAGAGTTCACTCAGTTTTTAGAAGGTGTGTGGCATCTCACAGAGCAGTTTTCACAAGACTTTGAATACAATGAAGCTTTTCTCCTTCAGATCCATGAACACGTCCATTCATGCCAGTTTGGAAACTTCTTTGGAAACTGCCAAAAAGAGCAAGAAGAACTAAAATTGAAAGAGAACATATTCCCTATGGCCATTTCTTCTGGATGAACAAAAGTAGTATCTAAATCCTCTATACAATCCAGATTTTTCCCAGAAACTTGCCCTCTTGGAGCCTAACACAGTGTCCTTCAATTTTAAGTTTTGGAGAAATATGTACCATCAATTTGACCGAACTATGCACCTCAGGCAATCTGTATTTAATTTCATCATGACCATGAGTAAACAAAATAAACAACTGGAGAAAGACTTTAGCTTCCAGTTCTTTAAAATGAAACAGAATCAGGCAATCAGAAGAATTCCTCACTAAGGAACCATTGCAGTCTGTCCATCCTGCATCCTCAGTAGTCAAATATTCTCCGTGCTTTAGAAGGAGCAGCCTGTTGGTATCTATGAATGACTCCATTTGAACTATAGAGGGCAGCAATACAGCAAACAATTGCTACGGTGAATAAAAAGCAGTAGCCAATATGAATATGTCAAGAACAAATCGTGCCAGACCAACCTAATTTCCTTCTTTTGATAGGGTTACTGGCCTAGTGGATAGCAGTAGATGTGATGTATCTTGATTTTTAGTAACGCTTTTGACATTGTCCCACATGACATTCTCATAAGCAAACTGAATTACTATAAAGTGCATAACTGGTTGAAAAGTCATACTCAAAGAGCAGTTATCAATAGCTTACTGTCAAACTGTGAGGATGTATCTATTGCTGGTCCTGCAGGGCTCTCTTGGGTCTGGTACTATTCAGTATTTTTGTTCATGACTTAGATAATGGAGTGGACAGTATGCTTATAATATTTATGGAAGACACCAAGCTGAGAAGAATTGCAAGCACATTGGTGGACAGGAGATTAGAATTCAAAAGGACCTTGACAAATTGGAGAATTGGTCTGAAATTAAAAGGACAAAATTAAATAAAGATAAATGCAAAATACTACACTTTGGAAGGAAAAATCAAATGCAAAATGGGGAATAACTGGCTGTTACCCGGGGTTCTTTCAACCCAAAGCTCTTGGTAACTTTTACTCTGTGCAAGGTGGTGTTAGGAAATAAATCGGGGGAGACACGGCCATCCTACTGATACATGGCTGGCACAAACAGGACAACACAAGTGCTTTCACTTAAAGCTAAACTTTACTTAGTCTGAAGCAGTTACATCCACAACAGGTTAGAAAAACACCCCAACCCTTGATGATTACCAAAGCTGAGCGTGGCTCTCGAGTGGCATAGCGGCAGGCTTCCGGTGGCCAAATCTTCCGTCTGCCGGTGGGGACTGCAAGATGTATCCAGAGAGAGAGAGAGAGTCCAACTACCTCAAACTTTCCCCCTATTTATACATTAGTAATAGAATGACATGTCCCTTAAAGAAAACTGGTTAAGTAAGCAGTTTCAGTAGTCAAGTAAGAGGTTCCTTCTGATTATCGATTAACCAGGTGTGGGTTTTTCCAGAGTTTGCAGCCTTGAGGCCCCAATAGACATTCCTGGGGCACATCCTGCTCTTCGAAAATGCATGTATCCGCTATCTCAACACAATTCTTATTAGGAAGGATGCGGGGTCAAGCTGCCCTTTCTTTTGCACCCAAAGACTCCCCTCCCCTCCTGCCTTGGTTAAACTAAGCCTGCTGACTTGGCTAATTTACAGCCTGCTGACTTGGCTGCTGTTAGCAATAAGCCATAGTGGTTTCAGGCACTTTACTGGTTTGCCACAGTCTCCCCGTACAGCTAGGCAGTAGTATTGCAGAAAAAGAATTGGGAGGTTATAGTGGATCACAAATATTATATGATCCGGTAGTGTGATGCAATTACCAAAAAAGCAAATATAATTCTGGGATGTATTAACAAAAATATCATATGTAAGGCACAGGAGGTAATTTGTTCTGATCTTCTTGGCATTAGTGAGGCCTCAGCTGGAGTATTGTCCAGTTTTGGGTGTCACTTTTTAAGAAAGATGTGAACAAATTGGAGAGAGCCCAGAGGAGAACAACAAAAATGATAAAATGTTTAGAAAATCTGCCCATCTTTCGTTTTGACAAAAGACAACGGAGGGGTCACCTGATAAGTGTTCAGATATGTGAAGGAATGTTATAATGAGGATGGTGATCAGTTGTTCTCCATGTCCACTGAAAGTAGGACAAGTAGTAATGGGTTTAATCTGCAGCAAGGGAGATTTAGGTTAGCCATTAGAAAAAATTTTCTAACTATAAGGGTAGTTAAGTACTGGACTAGATTAGCAAGGGAGGTTGTGGAATCTCTGTCATTGGAGGCTTTTAATAACAGGTTATCTGTCGGATGGTCTAGAGACTGTTTTGCCTCAGCGTGGAGGAATGGACTTGTATGATCTCTTGAGGTTTTTTCCAGCTCTACATTTCTATGATTCTATAAAGTGTATTATAGTTTAAAAAAAACCAAAACCCCAAATTGTTAGCTAAACGTAGCAAATACCTGCTTAGCAACAGTTTTTACATGGCTTTAGACCTGTGTTACTGAAAGAGGCGGAAATGACCTGGGTATTGGGTGTAATCCTTTAGGCTCTCTTAAAGTGCCACATGACCTCTAATTTTCATGTAGGTAGCTGCCAGAGAGGGAATTAGAGGGAGTATGGGTTAATTTATCCAAAGAATTTCTTCCTTTCAGTTGCTAAGGTATAACATTCCCATGTTCTTAATATGGGCCCACAGTTTGGATTTTGAGCCCAAGCAAATCACATTATGATCTTCAAGAGCAATTTAAAGAACACTTTATACTGATTGTATTGCCACTGGATTGTGTTTAAGTAGAAACCCTCGGCTTTCTGTCAATTTCTTTAAACGTGCCATGTTAAGGAAAAAATTAGGGTAGATTTTTAACCATAATATCCTTTTAAGGATCAGTATGTTTGATCTTTATATTGACTCTTTTATGTGTAGTATGAACATGTTTTTTGTTGCACTGTTTGTTTCCATCTTTCAACAGTGACCTAGAACAGCTGAGGAAAATCAGACGACGAAGTCCCCATGATGACACTGAGGCTTTCACTGTATTTTTGAGATCAGACGTAGAGGCAAAGTAAGCTAACTTTTTTTAAAAGGAAATTATTTGGTAATTTGAGTAATTTAACTTTGGTTATATGAGAGAATGGTATAAGATATAATTTTAAAAGGTTAGCTTTATAATGGAAAGGGCAGTAATATTTTCCTTCTCTACATGCATGTATATAAATGCATGTAGAGAAGGAAAATATTACTGCCCTTTCCATTATAAAGTTACTCCCATTGTTGTAGTAACTCGGTACAATATACAAAATTGAAGGGTCACATTGTATATATCCAAATTGAAATCTAACTCTCTCCACCAAATGCATCCGATGAAGTGAGCTGTAGCTCACGAAAGCTTATGCTCTAATAAATTTGTTAGTCTCTAAGGTGCCACAAGTACTCCTTTTCTTTTTGCGAATACAGACTAACATGGCTGCTACTCTGAAATCTCCCCCTACACTGTCTTATCATGTGAGATTAGTCTGGATGGATTTCTTCCAGAAGAAATATTGATAAACCATTATGCTACTCTGGTATTAATGAAGGCTTGGGTTACGTAGTCAAAAAGCATTTTGTTTTAGGACACATAGTGTGTGGAAATCAAAAGGATTTCCAAATTATTTGTACTTTGTGCAGATCTCTTGAAGTTTGGGGAAGCCCGGAGGCTCTTGCTAAAGAGAGAAAACGGCGTAAAGAAGCAGAGATAGAATACAGAGAAAGTAAGTGTTGGATTTTCAAATGTCTTCAGAATGCTTTATCAATCACTGTTAACTTCAACTTCATACTTCCCTGTGGGAGAATAACACCTCATTCTCTTCATCCTTATATGAGTGTCTAACATACGTATGTTTTTGTGGTAGTGTGAGCATGAGAAATGTGTGTATTGTTAATGTACACAGAGGAGGTGTATGTGATGTGTTTAAATGAGTTCATCTTAACTGAACGTATCCTTGCTTTTGTGGATTAATTTGTAGCTATTGTTAAACAACCTGAAAGGTTTTTGAGCAAAGTTTTTGGTTTTGTGTTTTTTTTCTTCGTGAGACTTTACAAAAATACCAAAACCAATTCAAGCCTTGCCTTTTATTTGTTTTATGCTATTTGAACTACTGATTCATGGTACCTTATCTTTTGTAATTTTTGTCTAATGCTTTTAAAAGAATGTAATCTGATGATCCACTCTTTCCTTTAAAACAAAATTGTAGATTGTATTCATAACATTACAACAAAAACTCAATCCATTCAGTATTTACAATAGATTCCATTTTTCTCTTGTTGGAAGCACTGGCCAATTAAAATAGCAGAAGCAATATTTATTGAGGTGGTTGTTTCAAGTTACGCAATTTTAAAATTAAAGGTCTGTTGTAGTTCATAGAAACAAGTTTACCATTGAAAAAGCTGGCCTGGTCCTGCAAACACATAGCAACTTTGTAACTTAATATACGTGTAGTCCCAATGGAAGGGAAGAGTAGATGTCTGCAATTGTTTGTAAAGATTGTAAGAATTTAAACTGTTTTTAAGGATTTGAGCCAAATATTGCAAAGTTGGAGCCAGAAAGCTTAACAACTAGCAAAAGTTTCCAGATCTTAATGTGAAAGCAAGACTGTAAAAACTGAATAAAATCTCAGTGATACCGTGCTGTTGTACGAGTGTACATTTACTGTATTAGAGCACTGTTCTTTTGAAGTGGGAATTGCCTATCAGGCTGATCAATATTGTCTCATTAATCCTTGTATTCCCGTTTGCACCAGTCTCTTCTCTCTTGTTTTGTACGTGGATCGTAAACTCTTTGGGACAGGGACCCTCTTTTTGCTCCTTTTGTGTGCTTAGTGAAATGGGGTTCTGATCCATGACTAGGGATACCATAGTTCCTTTCTCCCTGGCCTGTAGATTGGATGGCACCTCTTAGAGATGACGTACAGAATCTCACCCCAAACTTAAATTATTTTTTAAGACGTGATGAGTCAACTAAGACACCTGTCAGCTTTTTGGTAAAGATGATGATTTTCGATTTAAATTCCAGTGCTAAGGATTTACCATGTTATGCCTGGGTACTGTTAAGAAACAGATCCTTTAAGAAATCTAAATTTGACCGGATCTGCTTGTTTAATATAAATGCATTTGTATGCAGTAGCAAACTTACCTGAGTTTTGTGTAAAGAAAAAAAAAATCTTGAAATCCTGAAATTATTTTTAACTTCTAAGTGCTGCATGTAACTAGAGTTGTCTTATTGCAGATCTATTTAGAAACCAAAAGCTATTAAAGGAGTACAAAGATTTTCTTGGGGATACTAAGGTAAGAGATCATTTAAATTCCTTTGGTAAAATCACCATTAAGGTGTATGTGTGATTGCTTAGAGCATATTTCTGAGAAAAAGAATGTGGGAAAAAATGTATAGGTGGCCTTACAAGATTTTGGTGAAAGTTATAAATGGCCTGTAATGTATCTGTTTTATATCATTCTGATTGTAATAGAATCTTAAACTTTTAAAATACTACTTAAATGGATTCTGATATGATCATAGTATGAGCGGGTTTGTGGATCTCTTCCTCTGCCAGATATCTAATCACAGTCCCATTGTGATTCCACCCCAGACCTGTGGCAACTTGCTGAATGTGTACAATGCACAAAGCTAATTCTATAGAATCATATTGGTTGCTTTTTTTCCATTTCATTTTCCCTTCATCTGTTTGAACAAATCTCCTCAGCTTGTTTTGGCTTTTTTGCTTCCCTCTCCCTAAGCAACCTAGTTCAGAAAGCTTCTAACTCCAGTCCTGCTGGGTGATACCTGACATTTCTTTCTGTTGGACTCTGGTTCCTCTCCTCACTCTGTTTATAGTTACAGTGGCCTCTCATGGAGGCTGCTATGCTTGCTTAACCTCCTTTACAGCTATTCCTACACTGTCTATTGAGCTGAAAAGGGAGTTGTCAGTATCATGTGGATAACCAAGAGCTCCACAGACCACAGTTTGAGAGCTTCTGCACTAAAACTAGGTATCTTAGTTCTGCATGAGACCAAACTGTAAATCTAGTCAGCTGTCCATGATAAACTACTGGATTATGCAGAGCTATACATCAGCTGTTACAGGAATTCTAGTACTACATGATATTGTAGGTATTGTATGTGGTGTACAGTAGACTACTGATAGTCCTTTCATAAAACCAGGATTTAGCTATATTACTACTTCATTGTTTCAGTTTAGCAATTTATTTTAGCATTCTCTCATTTCTGTACGTAGCCACGCTCCAGCACAGGCGCTATGTTGCTCAAAGGACCAGGAAAGGTGGTGATGGTTGCTATTTGCATGTAAGTTTGAAAAAGTAAATGTTTTGTAAATGCAAGAGTAAAAAATTGTATATCCTAGAAATGGAAATAGTCTGTATATTTGAGTTACAGGTCCTAGTGTTCTCTGCAATTCTGCAGCTATGGAATTTGCTGAAGAGCCCCCATTGCTGCAGCAATGTGACCCAGAAAACAACCTTTATTTAACAGAAATCATGGGCAGATTTTTTTTTTAAATGGGTGCCTAAAATTAGGCTCCACATCCATATTTAGGCATTTAGTTAAATAAATGACATGACTTTCCAAAGTGCTGAGACTCCAGCAGCTCTCATTGAAGCCACTGATAACGTAATAATAAAGCAAACCTGAAAAGCAGCTAAAACATGAATTTCACTCCCCTTTCTCTGTAAAATAATAAAACAAACTACAGCAGTTAGGTTTCATTAGGATTTAATTACCTTTAGGAGATGCTACAGTACAGCTTTAATATTCTGTGGAGTATTATAAATGTTAAAAAAAACAAAACAAAACAAAAACAAAGTATTTTCAAAGTATATACAAAGTATTATCAAAGTAAGTGCAGTATTCTTTGTTTTTAAAAACATTACTTTCCAATGTACATAATCTGTAATGGATCACCCTGTTGATAGTAAGAATTAGCAAAATTCTTCTCTCTCCAGAGAGAGAGAGAGAGAGAGAGAGTTTAGTCTGTAGACTCAAATCTTAGTTGAAATTAATAGATTTATTTGCATGTCTTGACAAACAGAGGTTAGGCTCCTTTTAGGAGTACATTCATCTATATTTAGAGATCAGAGAGACTTGTTCCATCTTTGATCAAAGAAAGGCTAGACTTTCGAACCTCGTCAGCTAGACAATTAATGGTTAAAACAGCAACCAAAATTCTTGAAGGTGAATGGCATAGAGCAACATTTTTTATAGCTCGTGCTCGTTCCTGCTCTTGTATGAAGTATAAAAATAACTTCATGTCTTTTGAAACAAGTTTATTTTTGTTTTGTTTGTAAACTTTAAAAATGTCAGAGGGTTAACTTTTCTGCTTTTGCTGGAGAGTTTCCTTAAGGGTCCCATCAGTAGAAGGGGAGGAGTGTTGAATTTTTCACAAAGATGATATCATCTTCAAGTATTTGTCAGGAGTTTGAGTTAAGTGAAACAAACAGAAACCCTACCTTTTAAATAAACCTGACTGAAAACTATCACTAGTTTCCACAGAGTTTACCCACAAGACAAGGAAGTGAAGACTAAATATTTCTAACCAAAAAAAAAAAGAAAAGACAACCACACGGAAGAATAAAACTTTTTAGATGAGCACAGTGGATCTTTTAAACAGATTCACTTCATTTTTCTAAAAAGTGTGACTATTTCCTCAGATCCAATGGAAGGTAATACATGAGCAAAATAGCAGGAACTATTAAGAAAATAGTAATTTATAACCCCAAGAGAAAAAGCTGAAATTTGATAGGAAATATCCCTGAATTTGTTTACAGCTCCTTCTGCTTTTTGTTCAGAAAAAAGAAGGATCAGGAAAGTAACTTCACTGAAAATAGCCCTTCTCTATCATTCAAGAGATTCTATTAATTAATCTGAGCCTCGAGTTTGCTCTGTTAAATAAATGTACAATAACACCACTGTATGTGTGTACGGGGGGGAAAGAGTGGCCTGTATTATGCACCCTTCCTTTTTCTTTCCTGCACCAGGAAATCATGTACAAATCTTGCCCTTCCTCCTTGGAATTGGGCGCAACCACGATCATGGCACTCATGACCTCGAGGGAACCCCTTTGCAGATTAGGGGTCTGCAGTGGGGTGGAAGGGATGGATGATAGGGCGACATGCGTCCTCCCTTCTCCAGCCCTGCAGAGAATCCCTGAGAAGATAATTGAGTAACAGGCTCTTATCTCTTATGTGGTGCTCTTTCTGAGCATTATAAGAGCTGCAGTGGCTAGTGGGAGAGCCTGGTAGTTTTCAGGGACTTGGGTGGTGCGTGCCAGTAACCAGAATCAATCCAGAGGCACAGGGCTTCCATGTAATGGGCCCTATCCTCCTACATGTCCTCAGCATGGATCTCTGAGACCCAGCAATACAGTAATTCCCCACTTAACGTCCTCTTGCTTAACGTTGTTTTGATCTTGCGTCCCTGCTCAATTACTGAACATGCTCCATTTAAAGTTGTGCAACGCTTCGCTATAACGTTGTTTGGCTGCCTGCTTTGTCCACAGCTGGCAGCCCCCCATCAGCTCTCCTACACCCCTCCCGCCCCACAGTGCCCCCTGCCCACCAGTAGACCCCATGGATCAGCGCCCTCCCACCACTCCCCCACCTCCTGCTCGTGGCAATCAGCTGTCTTGCGGCATTCAGGAGGGAGGAGTGAGGATTCAGTGTGCAGGCTCCCCCCCTCCCCTGCCTCTTGAACACCGCAAAGCAGCTGATTGCTGCGGGAGGGAGGGGGGAGGCTGCATGCTGAGTCCTAACTTCTTCCTTCTGCCCCCTGAACATCGCAAGCTAGCTGATTGCCTCGGGCAGGAGGGAGGGGGGAGGATCGAGGACGCAGCGTGCAGCCTCCCCTGCCTCCTGCCCATGGTAATCAGCTGGCTTGCGGCATTCAGGAGGCGGGGGAGGGAGGGGGAGCCTGCACGCCGTGTCCTCGCTCCTCCCGACTCTCTCCTGAATGCCGCAAGACAGCTGATTGCTGTGGACAGGAGGCAGGGAAGGGAGGGGGGAGGAGCGAGGACTCGGCGTGCGGAGTAAAGGGGGAGGGGGGAGAAGAAGCGGCAGGTTAAGCGTGGAGGCTTGGGGGAAGGGGTGGAGGAGGTGGGCCGAGGGTTGAGCGCGCGCCCCCCCCCAGGTGCTTGCTGAGTAGGGGAAGTTGCTACTGTGCAACATGCTTCTCCTAGCCTACAGCACCTTCAGCCTCCTTGCCTGCTTCGTTGTCTCCAGTGCCAGTGGGCTGTGCCTGCGTGGGGTAAGGCAGGGACACCTCCCAACTATAGTACTGTACTGTCTGGCAAAAAAAAATTTCCCTGGAACCTCCCTCCCCCCCCCCCACTTTACATTCATTCTTATGGGGAAATTGGATTCACTTAACATCGTTTCACTTAAAGTCGCATTTTTCAGGAACATAACTACAATGTTAAGTGAGGAGTTGCTGTATTTGGGGGCAAGCCCTGTGTCTTACTTGACAAGAGCAAACTCTGCCCCTCACCCCTAGACGGACTGATGTGTTGCATTCCTTTACAGAGATTTTCTTCCTCTGAGCCCCTTCCAGTAGTTTTTACCATGGGCTGGGATGCTCTGCCCCAATGTAATATTTTACTTTGTGGGAGACCCAGCTGAGAGAATGCAGTGCAACTACATTCATAGACCTCTAACAGCAAATTATATCTGTGCATAAACACAGCAAATAAAAGCTATATTTCAAGCTCTATTTGAGAAACACGGGGGAAAAAAAATCAATATTTGCCTAGAAGAAAAGAACAATATTGGGGGAATAAATTTTTCATTATCTGGCTTCGTAGAGGGTATTATACTGTCAGTCTAACTGTTTTGTTTGAGATGGCACTTTCTAAAATATTTACAGTGGTGTATACTAAACTTTTCCAAAATCTTACCAATTGGGATGAAATTTATCATGTGTGTTTTCATTCTAGAAGCTTTTATTGGAAAGATTGAAGGAATTGTGTTGTACCATTTTCATATTATCACTGCACTGAAAAACACAATTTTTCATTTAAAAATGTTCAGATGCATTATTTAAAATTGCAGTTTGTGTTTAAGATTTTGTTTGCCATGTACTTGGTATAGTACTTTATGGAGGTTTAAAAGATTGAAAAACAAATCACAAACAAGTGAAAGCCAGTGGTGGTGTACCTTGTTTTCCTTATAATTTGTGTGGCTTTCTAGCTAAGTGCACGTGGATCTGGATAGCCATACAAACACCAGACAGTTCTTGATGTTTGTGACATTTTGGGGTTCAACCCAGACCAGTAAAGGGTTGTCACTGCCTGTACTTCAACTCTGGGTGCCCTAAATGCTATTCTGCTGTGGCTCTCGGCCCAGACACCAACAGCCAACACACAAGCATGCAGGTTACACCCTGGCTTCCACCCCCAATTACTGTTTGCAGAGTGAGCCCAACACACCCACAGTCTGAATTTCCCCCGAACAGTCTCCCTGCAGTGTCCAGCCCTCTCCTGGAACACTCTCAGAAGCTGAGTTTCCTGCTCCTTTAAAGAGACAGAAACAGTAGTTTAACCGTGCCTTAGTGGATCACAACTGAGGATGCAAAATTCAGGATGAACTGTTGAGAAATAGGGCAAACACAACCCGAAACTAGTGGAGTACTCGGACTTCTGTTTTGGGCGGGGGGGGGACCAGGGGCCAGCAGGGCTCGAGCCACCTCCACATGGTGGAGTCCAGAGAGGGAGTGCCACCTTCACCCCCTGACTCACCTCAGCAGGCCACCCAATCGGTTGGGGTTGGGGTGGGGGTGGGGGGGTGCAACCAAAAATTATAACTCACAGGAGGGGGGATTAGCTCAAAAAGTTTGAAAACAGCGTAGGGTGCAGGGATGGGGTAGCTGGGGCTGTGTGCATGTGTGGTAGCTCAGGGTGCAGGGAGGGTATGGCTAGGGGCTGTGTGCAGATGGGGTAGCTCAAGGTGCAGGGAGGGGGTAGCTTGGGCTTTGTGCACATGAGGTGGCTATAGGAGCAGGGAAGAGGGGTGGCTAGGGGCTGTACGCCAGCAGGGTGTAGTTCAGGTTGCAGGGAGGAGGGTAGCTGGGGCTGTGTGCAGACGGGAGTAGCTCAGTGTGCAGGGAGGGGGTAGCTGGGGCTATGTGCTAGGAGGGCTCCGCTGCGGTCCCTGTTTCCAGAGGGGTCTGCCAGCCACAGAACTGGGTCTCCCCACCCCGGGGGCCTCTTACTAGCTGCCTCTGAGGGAGCAAAGGGGCTGGGAGCTGAGGAGCAACTTCAATCTGGGGCACCAGCAGGAGATGAGGGAACGCTGCATCTGAACCAGCCAGAGCAGCAGCTGCCCTGCATTGCCCGGCTCCCACTTCCCGCCTCCGACCTAGGAGAGGAGATGGGGAGGAGGTGTGGAGCTGCCCCCAGCATTGCCTTGCTCTTGTGCTGCAGTTTTGGTGGGGGGCAATGCCCTCCATGTCCCCAACTCTGCCCATGGACTCAGGGCTTCTGCCCCACAGGGACCACCAGGGCCTGGGGTTCTGGGCTTCAGCCCCGCGCCTCCTGGCTTCAGCCCCACGGAGGGCGCTGGGGATCAGGGCTTCCGCTGCAGGGCTTCACAGTCCCCTTGAAAGGGCTCATGGACCCCCAGGGGGCCACAGACCCCTGGTTGAGAACCGCTGGGTTAGATAAAAAGTAAAACAAATTTATTCTGTCAAAAGAGATGTTTTAAGTGAGTTCAAGTATAAGAGATAAAGATAAAGGGTTACAAACAAAAAAAAAGTTAAAACACTCTCTTTCTACTGCCTAAGATATAACTTAACAAGCTACGGTCTTTGTTTAAGGAAGTTTCCTCACCAGTCTTCCTTTTCCTTTTCCAGCAATGGCTGACTAGCTCTTAGTCAGGATCCCCACAGAACCCAAGATGCTTGTCTCCTCAGGTGAAGGATAAATTAAGGGTTCTCTGCGTCTGTCTTTATAGTCCAGTAAACCTTTAAAAGTCTGTCTCTCTCTCTCTCTCTCTCTCTCTCTCTCTCTCTCTCTCAAAGTTCATTGTCCCTGTTTCAAAAGATAGGAAGGTTTCCTGAGGGTGCAGTCTTCATCCCCTCCTCCCCCCCCTTGAGATTGTTAAATGATTACAGCCATGTAAATCTGCGGATATCCGTGGACCATGTTTGCGTATTGGATGCTGATACAAATTTTGTATCTACGCAGGGCTCTATAAATGATCACATTTTCCCCACTTGCTCTCCTGATGGCTTTGTTTGCCTGGCATGCAAATGTTCCTTTCTTTGTCTTTGGTCGCATCTTTCTCAATTTACATGGGAGACGCACTCAGGCAGCCGGAACCACATTCCTTTGTCTGGAAAAAACCCGTTGATCAAATCCCTCTGACGTGCATGGTTTAAATGCATTTCAGTCATACACATCCATGTAATCCTTTTGTGGGTTGATCATTAATATTTTTGCGTGATGGATGTATGATAAATGAGTTATTATTTTTCTAGTGACATATTACATATATAGGGATGTAAATACTGTTTAAAAAGTTAACCGTTTATTTAAAAATATTTCATTTAAATGGTTAACCGTTTAAGTGTCTGGGGCTGCTCCTGCTGGCTGGTGCAGCTGTTAACGGTTAAGGTGGGTTAACCAGTAAGACTCATGCTTACTGGTTAGCATTTTACATGTCTAATGGCATCTTTGAGATACAGATTATAACAATGCTGAGTTGGGGTACACTGAATTGGTCAGGTCAGCTGAAACTCACAGATACCAGGGAGCTCCTTTCCTTCTGGCATAATGATGCTCTTAGGGTTACAATGGTTTCTTAGTATACTTGTGCTTTGTCATGCGGTTCTTTAATGAGTAGCTCTCTGAATCTCCCTACTCTGTGTTTTACTGTCTCTAACCCAGATGGCACAATAATAATATCTAGATCTTATGTAGCTCTTTTCACAGGTAGATCTCAAAGCATTTTACATTTGAGGAAAAGGTTTAGCTATTATGCTGGGCTCTGACATCTCAAATTTTGATGCAGATTTTTGCATAGCCCTCAAATGTATTGTGTCCTCACAGACGATCCAAACCTGGAATTTGGAGGAGTGCAGTAAAATGTCATCAATCCTGGTGGGACTCCTGTGTCATTTTAGAAGGCAGGAATCCTGCAGCTTTACTACATCTTCAGATAAACAGATTAGCTCCTTCTTTCTTTAAATGCAAAAAATTACATCGCTTCAAGAAGTCAGGAAAATTGTTTGCATTGCTCATTAGTGCTAAAACTGTGTTGCACTATGGATAGGAAGAACAGCCTTGTAATTAAACATAGGACTGGAAGCCAGGAGAACTTAATTCTTTTCACTGTTGCTACAGGTTTCCTCTGTGACTCTGGGTTATTTATTAATCTGTCTGTTTTCCTATCTGTAAAATGTGGAATAATACTTCTGTGGGCTGTTGAGACTAAATTAATGTTTGTAAAGCGTATTGAAATCTTTGAATAAAAAGCACTATAGAAGAAAATGTATTTAGCGCTTAAATAACAAGATGATAGGCACCTTAGGAATTCCTTAGATAAGGCCTTAAAATTATCATCATATTCAGTAGTATGTGCAATCCTGTATATGTCCAAGAGGCAGATTTATGGTTTCAGAAGGAAATATAATAATCTGTGTCTTGGTTTTTGTTTGTTAAAAAACCACAACTATAGCATTCCATTAACTTTTTTGTTTATAAAGGATTAAAAAGCCCACGTGGCAGTGTCCTTTTGAGAATTCCAATTTTGAACATTTTTCATTACCAGTAATTTAAGAAGTTGTAACACTAGAATGACCCTTTAGTCTGACTGTATAACACAGAGCATAGAATTTCACCCAGTGTCTCCAACAGCTAGTGGTTGAACTAAATAATATGTTTTAGAAAGAAGCTTATATTTTAGAAATACACTTGCCAATGATTATACTACTTTTATTATTAACTGCTGCACTCTGGTCCATAGAAGACACAAATATCAACATGGTGCTTGCCCGAGAGAATTTGTAATCTAGAAAGCATCTTTAGAAAGACAAAGCACCCTGGGACGCTCAGAGGGGAGGAGTTCATTTAATTTTTTCTTCCTAATGTAATATTCTTTCTCCCCCAACCACCCCTTTGTATCTTGGAAGGAACTTAGTGAAGTGAGACTGTGTGAGGTTACAGCTGGCACACTGAGATTGAAACAGGGCTTTATACAAGAAGGCACACAAATCTTAGTGGGAGAAAGAAAGAAAAAGAGATTGCTGAGGCATGTGCCATTGTGCTAAGGGTCGCAAGGATGGACTAAAACAGTGGTTTTCAAACTGCTGGGTCGCGGAACGCAAGGCACTGCGTTGCGGCGGCTCTGGTCAGCACCCCTGACTGGGCCATTAAAAGTCCAGTCAGTGGTGCTGCCTGGCTAAGGCAGGCTAGTCCCTACCTGTTCTGACACTAAGCTGCACCCCAGAAGCAGTCAGCAGCAGGTCTGACTCCTAGGCAGGGGGCCCATGGGGCTCTGCATTGCTCCCACTCCGAGCACCGGCTCCCAGCCAATGGGAGCAGGGGTGGAGGGACGGTGCCTGTGGGTGAGAGCCATGTGGAGCTGCTTGCGTGCCTCTGCTTAGGAGAAGGACCTGCTGCTGGCCGCTTCTGGGGCGCAGCACGATCCGCGGTGCAAGGAGAGGTAGGAAGCCTGCCTTAGCACCCCCATGGCACCACTGTTTGGGAGCAGCATGAGGTAAGTCCATACCCCAAACTCCTGCCCCAGCCCTAAGCCTGCCCCCCAAACTCAGAGCCCCTCCTGCACCCCAAACTCCTCATCCCTGGACCCACCCTGCAGCCCTCACTCCCGCACCCCAACCCTCTTCCCCAACCCTGAGCCCCTCCCAAACCCCTCTGCCCCAGCTCTGTTGGATCATCAGCATAAACAGTTTTCTTCAACTGTGTCGCCAGAAAAAAAGTTTGAAAACCACTGGACTAAAAGGTCTGACATTTATAAATAGTTGTGCAGTGTCTTGAAGGTGAGGCCAAAAGATTGCAACTTGCAAAAGTATAGGTTATGATATGCAACTGCTGTAAAAGTTGTTTTCCAAAAATCCTAACTGTATATCCCTATATACTACACTTAATTGAAAATGTGTTTAATTTAGTAAATATTGCAGAAGATGTGTATACATTTACTATATGTACTAATCACTGATAAATTGACTTTTGGTGAAATTTAGTTTTCTTATTTGCTGATGGTAGCATATGGTTGTACAAAATATCTGTGATTTCACTGTGTTGATTTAAAATACCAAATGTTAATTTTCATATTATATTGCTAATTCAGCTTTCTTCTCTCTCCAATCTTAGAAATGGGTTGAATTTTTTCTTTAAACTACTCGCATGGGTTTACACGGGTTCTGCAAGCATGTTTTCAGAAGCTATACATTCTTTAGCAGACACTTGCAACCAGGTGAGTAGTGCTTCCATTGCCCTTGTTTAAGTTAAAGTGATTTATAGTTAGCCTCCAAGGAGGAATGCAGACCCTGGAAACAGTTGTGTTGGTAGCAGATAGGAACATTGCTCTCAATTCAGAAATCAAGTGGCTGTCTCTTGGTGGTGATTTGATTAGGGTGGAAAAACTACAGGGCACATGACAAGTACAGGGGAAGTAGCACATTGCGTTTAGTTTTGTGAGGTGAGGTAGGGTATCAGAATACTGCTCTGAGAAGCTTTGTTGGAGCATGTTGTGTAAAATAACACACAGTTGGAGAGAGAGGCTGGAGACCAAAAATTGAGCCTTCAGGTTCTCTAGCTTTTAGTTTACATTGATGTTGTTAATTTGTCGTTTCCATTTTTAGAATTTGCCACAGACTGGCTCTAAACTGTTGCATATTGCAGTGGTTTTGCCTCTTTTAACACTTTAGTGGACTTTTTTCTGTTAATTTCTGTGGTTTTGCATGTTTTTCATTTGAAAGTAGAACAGCAGGTTACACTTTAGTAAGAATAGCTTTGGATTTCAACAAGTTCAGCAGCCATTTTAGCTGTGTCAAGGCTGATCAGTCTAAGAATTTATTTACCTAAACTGTTGTCACATCTGGGAGAGAATGCCTTCAAGTGTCAGTTAACTTGTTACTAAATAATTCCTGCCTTGCAAAGCAAGGCATTCATATTAGAGACCATAACATGCTGTTATGACTAATCTATGATAAGGGTACATTTGTTTATAGTATGGGCATGCAATTTTTTGTAATATGTGAATATATTTTTTGGCTGCAATATAAAAGTAAATTCATTTAAAGAAGAAAGGATAACTAAATAGTTGCTGTCAAATTTCATGGTGATTTAGGCATAACCTTGTCAGAGAATGATGGGGGCATATAGCAAGCAGCCCTGGGTTGGTGATCCTTCCAGGAACAATGTGAGTTCTGAGTACAATGTTAACATTACTCTACTTGGCACTTTTACTCAGAACCTAATGATCTCTCCTTGTATTGCTGTAGCCAGCTTGTCTCTTAATATTATCCTGTGTTTTGATGTACATAATTTGATACACAATTTGTAAACGAATAGCAGAATTATTAATTAATGAATTCATACTGACACTCTAGCCTAAAACCTTGGAAATGGAGAGAAACTGGAGATTATGTAGCTATCTTGTTTCTGATTAGTGAAGTTTGGACTAATACTTCTGCTGGTGTTTCAGTTTTTGTCTATATTTCAGATATGTGGAAGTATTATTCTTCCTTTCTAAATTAATAATTTCCCATACCATCGACCATGTGTCAGGTGAGGTAGTACGGTTCAGTGGAGAAAATACAGGGTAGGACTCAGGAGACCTGGGTTCTATTTCTGGCTCTGCCACTGACCTGCTGGGTGGCCACGGGCAAGTTGCTTCACCTCTCTGTGCCTCTGTCCACTCAGGTGAGGCTCATCAGCTGTGGCAGACAGTCCACCTAGGACAGTGGTTCTCAACCACTCCTGGGGGTTCGTGGAGGTTTTCCAGGGGTACATCAACTCATCTAGATATTTGCTTAGTTTTACAACAGACTTCATAAAAAGCATGAGCAAAGACAGTACAAACTAAAATTTCATACAGGCAGTGACTTGTTTATACTGCTCTATATACACTGAAATATAAGTACAGTATTTATATTCCAATTGATTTATTTTATAATATGGTAAAAGTGAGAATGAAAGCAATTTTTAAAGTAATAGTGTGCTCTGCTGTGACACTTTTTTTTTTTGTATTTTTATGTCGCCTGATTTTGTAAGCAAGTAGTTTTTAACTTAGGTGTACATTGGAGGTATGAAAGACCAATCAGACTCCTGAGGTACAGTAGACTGGAAAGGTGGAGAGCCACTGATCTAGGAGAAGGAAAACTCCGATTTCAAACCGAAGTAATCAGGCCTGGCCAGCCAGTTTTGTAAGAGCGTTTTGCTAATCATGCATACTTAGGGCCATACCAAATTCATGGTCCAGTTTGGTCAATTTCAAGGCCGGGGTTTTAAAGTTAGTTTCCTGTTTTCAGATGTTTATATCTGAAATTTCATGTTGTAACCATGGGGGTCCTGACCCAAAAGGTGGTATGGGTTAGG
Source organism: Dermochelys coriacea (assembly GCF_009764565.3). NCBI lineage: Eukaryota > Metazoa > Chordata > Testudines > Dermochelyidae > Dermochelys > Dermochelys coriacea. Next base: position 98,411,996 of record NC_050071.1, on the reverse strand, counting down.
GGATTGCCAAGCTTTTGTAGCGGAGTCTGGGATTGCCACCCTTAATTTTGCCCTGCTTCTGGCAGGGGTGCTGTCTTCAGAGCTGGGCAGCCAGAAAGGAAGGCTACTGGCCAGATCCTAGCTCTAAAGTTAGCGGCATGTCAGCAGCAGCGCAGAAGTGAGGGTCGCAAGGTATTGAGGGGGTGGGTTATACCACATGTCCGTTTTTCCTGGCAGTCTCTTGCCCCAATGTGGGGCTCACAGCTGGGGCCGCAGCCGCTGCATGTGCTGGTGGGGTGATAGCTGGAGCTGTGGAGCTTCCTGAAGCCAGGGAAAGTTCCCAAAGGTGTGTCTGACCTACCCAGGGAGCAGCCCCTGCAGGGGGAGAGGAAGTCTTCTCTTCCCATCCCCAGTCTGGACTAGCAGCTGAAGCCCTGCATAGGGTAGAAGTCCCTGGCTGGGTACCAGATTTCACAGGGGATATCAGATTTCAGTCTGTGGCATGTTTTTCACAGTCATGAATTTGGTAGGACCCTACGCATGCTCTATAGGTCAGCATTGCTGACTCTAACTAATGGAGAGAGGCAAAGAAGAAGACAGTAGGTCATGTTTCCTCCTCATATCTTAGGCTGGTTTTTTTCCTTTGGTTTAAGTCGCATCACATTTCACTTCTCGACTCCTTTTCCCATTTACATGGGGTTAGAGGTGCCCACAGTTCTTTGCCACTCCTTCTGGCACGGGTTTGTAGGTCTTGGAGTTCGAGTTCTTTTCTCTTCATGCTTCTCTTGACAGAGAAGTATCGTCAGTCTTCCATGTCCTTTGTTGTTGTCGTCTTCCCATGCTTTCTTTTCTGGTCATTCTTCTCCCATTTTTATCACATGACCAGCCTACCTCAAACTTGTTCTCTTCAGCCTGTCTATTGCTGAAAGTCTCAAGTTCATCTTCCCCCAGTTGTCTAAGTAATAAAGTAAAATTACATTTAAAAAAAAGTTAAAAGAATGTTAAAGATGCAACGTTAAGCACTCAAAAGTTAGGAAATACCAGAATTAAGAATGCCCATACAATCTTAATTTGGCCACTTTGTCTGTATGTGCTATAAAAGTCTTGTCCAGCATCACATAGGAAGAGCCAGGAATAGAATCCGGTTTTCTAGAGTCTGAGTTTAATGCCTTAAACACAAGAGAGGCAACCTTCTGCCTCACTCATTGTCCATCCTGTACAATGAATATTAGTCCTGTAGAACAAATAGGATATGATAATGTAATTGAAGGCTATCTCATAATGCATACATATTAAGGGGAGCCAAATCAAGGATAAGTGGGTAACCGTAATTCTGGCATTTTCTATCTTTTGAGTGTCTGACTTTGCAACCTTAATTCTTTTTAATGTAATATTTCAAATGTAATTTGCTAGGCTTTTTTAAAAGGAAGCAGAAATAAAGAAATTGTATTATGTGGAACAACACTGAGCACCTTCATGGGTCATCAGCAGGATTTATGAATTCAAGACGCTTAGATCCGCAGTGCCACAAGTACTCCTGTTCTTTTTGATCATTGACCTCTACCACTCTAGCTAAAAGAGTAACTGATTGCGGATAACAGCCTTCTACTGCTATATGGCTCAGTCACCAGAAGGGGGTGTGACAAATTTTCCTTTCTTACCCAGCAAGTTGCTAGATAGCAGAGGAGTGTTGGGAATCTGGTGTCTTGGATTCTATTACTGGATCTGGATGGGATAGTGGCTACATATAGCACAGCTAAGCACATAGATTTGATACATTTGTTCTGAAAGGCAGTGTGGCAAAGTAAATGAGAGCTGGATCTGCCATATTAGAGAACTGGGTCCAGATTAATGGTCCTTTTATACTATTCCACTGACGTGTAGGGGCCAGAAAAGGGGCAGAGTAGCTCCAGGGAGAATTCTTCCAGTGTAGAAGCAGTATAGAGCTGGTGTGTATGCTTTCTCTACGTTGTCCCCCTTGCAGCCCCACTTGTAGGATATTTCAGAGATAAGCATGTATTATGGGGGGGAGTGACTGGAACCCTCTGACAATTCTGGTCTATACTGCAGAGAGGTCTGTGGATAACCTACGATTTGAGGTTGCCATAAATTATTAGAGCAGCCTCGAGGATTTTCTCTAACTGACTCTGAAGGCCACACTGGCTCTGAGACCAGCCAAAAATTAGTGATGCAAAAAGTGTCTTAAAATAATCTTTGCCACACTACCAACTCAGGTTGTGCCTTGTGTGTGGCATTACTGTGGAGAGGTGCAGCATAGAATCTTCCCCCTAGGCTGTATTTCCAGTTCTGCCAGAAATGACCTTGTACAGCCTTTCATGTACTCCATTTGTAAAACGGGAATGATACTACTGCCCTGCTGTTTAATATTTAAAGACGTGTATGGAAATAGCTTTAAAGACAAGACCTTACAGATGACTTTTTAAAAGTAGGTCAATTTTAAGGCCAAATGACTTTGACAGTTTGCCTTTAATGGTATTCTTTACCAATGTATATGCAGGAGAGCGTTTCTAATTTTAATTGGGAAATTATCAAGAAAAGTTAAATATTTATGCCATTGGAGATGTCTTTTTTTGTTCAAGTATTTATTTGTGAGTTGTGTATATGGATAAAGCACACTGAGATTTAAATCCTGCAAAGATATAGCATGTTCTTAAACACCCATTAATATGATTAAGTGCATGTCTACACTTACTGGGGATCGATGCTGCTGCGATTGATGCACCAGGGGTCAACTTAGTGGGTTTAGTGAAGACCTGCTAAATCGACTGCAGATCGCTCTCCTGTCAACTCCAATATTCCACCGGAACGAGAAGCGTAAGGTAAATCGACGGGAGAGTTTCTCGCGTCAACCCAGCATTGCATAGACACCACAGTAAATTGACCTAAGTTATTCACGTAGCTGGAGTTGCGTAAGGTCGACTTAGACCTTGTCTACGCTACGAGGGTAAGACTACTCATGTGATTAAGGTTAAGCACAAGCCTAAATCTTTGCAGTATCAGGGCCTGGATTTATAAAAGACTGCACCATCAGATTGAATCCATTCTAAACAATGTATCAGAAACATATCAACTCAGACAATTAGTTTTTTCCAGATGTAGGCACAGACAGTATATTTTTATTTTTTTCCAATGGGGTGACTTGTTACAACTAAATATATACCTAGGAAGTTGAAATGTAAATGAAGGCTATTTTAATTTCAGTTTGCCTTAAATGTAATGGAGATGAGTATACTTATTGCTATAGTTTGTTCATAAACTTCTGTTTGGACAGATTTTTTTTTTTTAAATTAAACAGCCTTTGTTTCCTGATTACACCCAAGTGGAGAATGCTACAAAAATATTTATACTATTATATTAAACATGTTCTTAACTTCTGTTTAAATTGTTGCTTTAAACTTCTTGCAGCTAGAACTAATCAGGTTTAGGTGAGTTAGTTTTGGATGACATTGTCCTGTCTGGGAGTGGATGTTTCTTGTGAAGTTACTGTAATTTGAGCTAATGTGTTTTTGTTTCTAATGCTACATATAAAAAATCAGCAAGTTGGATCTAATTTTATTTAATCATATTCTTTCAAGTTAGAACTACTGTCAATATTTTTAAGACTTCCTACAGATGTGTTTTTCCTTTGCATTATGCAGGCTTTGCTAGCATTGGGCATCAGTCAGTCTGCAAGGACACCAGATCCTAGTCATCCGTAAGGCCATTGTCTTTACTGAATTTATCTTGTTTAATAAATAATTACATTTCAATAATTATATATGGGCTTAAAATCTTTTATTTCTTGTGTGCAACCCTCCTTTTATTTAAAGGATCTGTTGTAGTTTCTGAATAGGAGATGAACCATAGTTTTTTTTGTTTTGTTTTGTTTTCCTTTTTGTTCCATCATATTAATCCAGACAACTTAAATTTTTTTAAGTAAAATGGTGTACTCATATGTATATCCAATGTTTTCATTTTTTCTAAACTGAAATGAATAACTTCCAGTTTTACAGTGGAAGTAATAAGAAAAATGTGGGTTCCTACCAAATTTCAAGAGTTCTAAATGATCATGACTTGGCATGTTGTTTTTACATTGTAAGCTTTGAAACTTGTATTTCATTTTCATTGCTATTAGGAAGATACATTTTTATGGGCCCTATCACCTTTTCCAGTAGATAGCTATACAGTATGCTGTTCGTAGTTCCGATTTTTTTCCTGCATGGATGGCAGGATTTGGGCAATACAGTAGTAATGAGACTTCCTTTTCCCCCTTCCCAAAAGACACTGTTCTTTGGAAGGAAACCCTTTGTTGAGATGGTAACAAGAAGTTCTTGGCATAAACACACTAGTTTTAATTTGTATATTAATAAGGGATTTAAGGTTATGCTCTTACTGCTTTGTAAATTTTAAAGTAGTCTTACTGATGTACTGTGGTTCCAGCCTAAATTTTAGTTTTTTTTCACCTCCGAGGGCCATCTAGTTACCCTAGTTAAAATGTTCTGTCTTGTTTGGGTTCACAAAGTCAGGCAAGATTTTCTTCAACTAAGAATCTGAAGTAGCTTCAACTACGGCTTCTGATTTATGTTTGTTTACCAGATTCAGCCGTCTCAGAATAAGATCTTCTTTTTTTTTTTTTTTTTTTAAATCAGGATCCTTTTCAGGTTTCAGAGTAGCAGCCATGTTAGTCTGTATTCGCAAAAAGAAAAGGAGTACTTGTGGCACCTTAGAGACTAACAGATTTATTAGAGCATAAGCTTTCGTGAGCTAAGTGAGCTGTAGCTCACGAAAGCTTATGCTCTAATAAATTTTAGTCTCTAAGGTGCCACAAGTACTCCTTTTCTTTTTCCCTTTACAGTCTTCCCCTTTCCCTCAAATTATGCCCCTCACCTGCACCGTCGTCTCTTTTTTGCAATGCTGCTAATCAGGAGTGGCATTTAACAGGATGCATTATTACGATGCCATTTTAATTTTACCAAAAATATTTAAACCTGCAAACATTGGGGATTTGCAGTCAGCTGAACTATTACGTTTTATGGTATTAATTTAAAGAAAATGAAATTTGTAGACTGACTGCACATGAAGATTTCAATTAGAAGCCGCATTGCAAGGCAGTGTAAATGTTAGCCTATTCATTAAATATCTGAACGAATTTAAAAAAAAAATTAAATTAATTTCATTAATATAAACATGGTACATAATATTAAAGTAATACAACTAAATCTAAATAGCCTGTGTGTGGAGAAAGGATTAGAAAAATATCTAAATTAAATAACATTTACATTGTTTTATATAAATTTTAAAGAAACTGGATGTCCTTTTCCATCAGTATTTTCTTGGATTAGATTTGATTTTAGCAACTGTATTTTAATTAGCTATCAGGAGCTCTAGTTTATGCTTTATCATCAAGCATCTGAATATATTTTTAAAGTTGCAGGCATCTTTTCCTAAACGACTTTTTTTGTTTTCACCCAGGTATGGCTTCACAAATATGCGCTATATTGCCTCCCTAATTAGTGGGGTTGGCATTTTCATGATGGGTGCCGGACTTTCCTGGTATCATGGAATCATAGGCTTACTTCATCCTCAGCCCATGGAATCTCTTCTTTGGGTAAGTCAATTTTTTTTCTATTGTGTTTTAAAACTATGGGTGGTTGGGATGGTTTAATGTAATGAAACCTCAGTATCTGAAATACCTTGACATCCTGAAAGAAAATGTTTGAATCCTAGCAAGGTTAATCAAGCCATCTGAGGTAGTATGTTCAGTGGAACTCAGTGTATATGCCTGAGGTTATTTAAACCAGTTTCCTCTCTGCTTTGCATTGACACTGATACTTTAGTCCATTTTTTAAGAATATGGGTTGTCCTGCTGTCTTTAGCCAAAAATTTCCCTCTCTCTCCTTATACTGGGTAGTGCATTATAATCTGGTTGGTTGTTCAGTCTTCTGTCTGCCACCTAGAGATGCAGCATTGCAGTTGTGGGTAAAGTGATTCTTGTATGTAAAGTTCTTTTGGAGATTTTGGGATGAAAGGTTCTATATAAATGTGAAACTATATACATTCAAAATAATAAAATACTCGTTTTTTTATACTTACAGGCTTATTGTATCTTAGCAGGATCACTGGTGTCTGAAGGAGGTATGAAATATTTGTGTTGCTTTATTCTTAAGCTGATAATGCAGGCACAAAAGTCTGTGGTGATTGTTTATTAAGCTTTTGCTTACAGAACTGCAAAGTTTTGAGCTCTGTTGTTCACAATTTCATTGATGTTTGACATCCTGGTAAACTTTTTCATTGCTTTTAATTTACTTGTGTTCTGTTTAATCTTCTGCTTCAGGCAAAGGAAGGAAACTAATATAATGTGGTGTGTGTCTGTGTGCGTATGTATATTCTAGGTCTATAGTCCTCTTATAGGATGTGAACAATACATATAAGAATGTCTGGCACACAATCTGAAAAAGCAAGCTGTTTGCTGTTATGTGACAGTAGTATTCATCAGTGGGTTGGCTTGTATGTAGAGAAGAGTGTATGGGTAGGGCTTCTCTTTATGAATTGCCACTGCTCACAATACTGATGGCCAGAAAACTTTCCTGGTGACAATATTGTAATATTATATTGATGTTTTGCTTAATAGAACTATTGTTTTGGGATATTATGTGCTGTGTAGATACAAGATTAGAATTCTTGAAATATTTATACTTTCTCACATTTGAAACATGAAAAAATAATTTTTAAATTCAGAATATTACAATTTTCATTGTATTTCTAGGAAAAAAAATTATTGTACTCTACTCTCTGTGTAAAGCTTGTTTATCCCTGTACTTCATGGGTCTGATTTATCAAAGAAATTTTATTGCTGGTATGGTTGGTAGGAGCACCATAATTAGTTTGCTATGATATGAGCAAGAGTTTCTCCCCCACTTCCTATAGTAGAAAGTTGGTCACTTTGCCTCTAACCATTTTTAGCAACAATATTACTTTTGTTTCAGCTACACTTCTTGTTGCTATAAATGAAATTCGAAGGAGTGCCCAAGCCAAGGGTCTGTCATTTTATCAATATGGTATGTCTCTTTATATCAGTATGGCATGTGTCATTATTTAAAATAGGATTTATTACCTGAATTTGCATACAAATAAGAACAGTATAATTAACTCTGTCTCTTGTTGTACATGAGTCATATGATTATGAATACTAGTAACAGGTTTTCACCCAGTTTGTAAAATATACTTATTGCCTTATTTAATACTTCTTAGACACTTGAGTACTAATATTGTTGCATTTCGCAGAATAAATTCCCCATTAGTTTTACACATCTTCTGGACAAGCTTCCATAATTGGTGTACACTGTGTGTTATATGTATTTATGAACACTTACGGAAGAGTTTAGCTGTAAAGTATAGGTTTTTACATATGTCTAAATACATTTTTTTATATTATTAGAATTAGAACGGTTTACAAAACACTGTGAATGATGTACCAAAGCTAAGATTTCAGCATTCGTGTAACTTTTTATTAAATATTCAGTCAGACAGAGTCGTGATCCCAGTACAAACGTGGTGGTGTTGGAGGATGCTGCAGCAGTTTTGGGTGTGACGTTGGCTGCTACTTGCATGGGTCTGACTTCTTTAACAGGTAAAAAACTCCATCTTAAATTGAGGCTGACTCAATTTGAGACACTATCCTCCTATTTTGTATGCTTGGTATGACTTTACCTTTTGACTCCCTTTGTTAATCGCTTTAAATGTATGCACCTTTTTCATCTGGATTATGGGACTCTCCCCATCTTCCAACTCTACAAAGTCAGTTGATAGGAAAAGAAAAATTTCACTTTTGATATCATCCATTTTAAATTTTTTAATCCACTGATTAGTCATTTATAAACTACACTATTGTATGATATATGATTGGTGTATGATAACTAAGGCTATGATTTTGTCGTGGATATTTTTAGTAAAAGTCAAGGACAGATCACAGGCAAGAAACAAAAAAAAAAAAAAAATCACAAAAGCTGTGACCTGTCCCTGACTTTTTACTAAAAACGTTCCTGACAAAATGGGGAGGGAGGAGGCTCCAGCACTCTGTCCTGCCCCTGCCAGCAGCAGCTGGGAGCTGCAGGGTCCCCATTGCTCTGCAGAGTTGGGGCCGGAGTTGTGGGGGATCCTTTCCAGCAGTCACTGAGCAGCTCCAGGGTCCCTCTGCTGCTGGCAGCAGTGGCTGGGTTACTCAGGGGTCCTTGTCGACAGTGGTGGCTGGTTAGTTGCGGGGGGGTCCCTCTGCCACTGCCAGTGGCAGCTGTGGGGGATCCCTTCCCGTGGCCGCTGAGCAGCTCTGGGATCCTTCTGCCTGCAGCGGGGGTGGGGACCGGCTACTTATGACGGCAAAGCAGCTGCAGGGGGGACTCTACCAGCGGTGGCAGCTGGGACACTCCAGGGTCCCCGCTGGCAGCCAGTCAGTTATGGGAGTCGCCCTTGGAGGCTGGGCTGCTACAGGAATCCCCCACTACTGGCTTCAGCAGATGTTATTCAGCATGCTCTCAGTATACCCTAAGTTGCACATTCAGTCAGCAGTTTTTCACACTACACAGTGGCTGGTCAGCTGTGGGGGCCCCCAGTGTCACGGAAGTTGGGGATTCCATGACTTCCGCCACCTCTGTGATATAATTGTAGCCTTAATGATAGCACTACATAAGCTTCAGTTTATGTAGAGTGGCGCCACCAAGATTATACATACATGAGTCGAAAGAATAGTAAATATGGCAGGCGACCAGCTTGGCTTAATGGTGAAATCCTAGCGGATCTTAAACATAAAAAAGAAGCTTACAAGAAGTGGAAGCTTGGACATATGACCAGGGAAGAGTATAAAAATATTGCTCGGGCATGTAGGAAAGATATCAGGAGGGCCAAATCGCACCTGGAGCTGCAGCTAGCAAGAGATGTCAAGAGTAACAAGAAGGGTTTCTTCAGGTATGTTGGCAACAAGAAGAAAGCCAAGGAAAGTGTGGGCCCCTTACTGAATGAGGGAGGCAAGCTAGTGACAGAGGATGTGGAAAAAGCTAATGTACTCAATGCTTTTTTTGCCTCTGTTTTCACTAACAAGGTCAGCTCCCAGACTGCTGTGCTGGGCAACACAAAATGGGGAAGAGATGGCCAGCCCTCTGTAGAGATAGAGGTGGTTAGGGACTATTTAGAAAAGCTGGACGTGCACAAGTCCATGGGGCCGGACGAATTGCATCCGAGAGTGCTGAAGGAATTGGCGGCTGTGATTGCAGAGCCCTTAGCTATTATCTTTGAAAACTCGTGGCGAACGGGGGAAGTCCCAGATGACTGGAAAAAGGCTAATGTAGTGCCCATCTTTAAAAAAGGGAAGAAGGAGGATCCTGGGAACTACAGGCCGGTCAGCCTCACCTCAGTCCCTGGAAAAATCATGGAGCAGGTCCTCAAAGAATCAATCCTGAAGCACTTAGAGGAGAGGAAAGTGATCAGGAACAGTCAGCATGGATTCACCAAGGGAAGGTCATGCCTGACTAATCTAATCGCCTTTTATGATGAGATTACTGGTTCTGTGGATGAAGGGAAAGCAGTGGATGTATTGTTTCTTGACTTTAGCAAAGCTTTTGACACGGTCTCCCACAGCATTCTTGTCAGCAAGTTAAGGAAGTATGGGCTGGATGAATGCACTATAAGGTGGGTAGAAAGCTGGCTAGATTGTCGGGCTCAACGGGTAGTGATCAATGGCTCCATGTCTAGTTGGCAGCTGGTGTCAAGTGGAGTGCCCCAGGGGTCGGTCCTGGGGCCCGTTTTGTTCAATATCTTCATAAATGATCTGGAGGATGGTGTGGATTGCACTCTCAGCAAATTTGCGGATGATACTAAACTGGGAGGAGTGGTAGATACGCTGGAGGGGAGGGATAGGATACAGAAGGACCTAGACAAATTGGAGGATTGGGCCAAAAGAAATCTAATGAGGTTCAATAAGGATAAATGCAGGGTCCTGCACTTAGGATGGAAGAATCCAATGCACCGCTACAGACTAGGGACCGAATGGCTCGGCAGCAGTTCTGCGGAAAAGGACCTAGGGGTGACAGTGGACGAGAAGCTGGATATGAGTCAGCAGTGTGCCCTTGTTGCCAAAAAGGCCAATGGCATTTTGGGTTGTATAAGTAGGGGCATAGCGAGCAGATCGAGGGACGTGATCGTTCCCCTCTATTCGACACTGGTGAGGCCTCATCTGGAGTACTGTGTCCAGTTTTGGGCCCCACACTACAGGAAGGATGTGGATAAATTGGAAAGAGTACAACGAAGGGCAACGAAAATGATTAGGGGTCTAGAGCACATGACTTATGAGGAGAGGCTGAGGGAGCTGGGATTGTTTAGTCTGGAGAAGAGAAGAATGAGGGGGGATTTGATAGCTGCTTTCAACTACCTGAAAGGGGGTTTCAAAGAGGATGGCTCTAGACTGTTCTCAATGGTAGCAGATGACAGAACGAGGAGTAATGGTCTCAAGTTGCAATGGGGGAGGTTTAGATTGGATATTAGGAAAAACTTTTTCACTAAGAGGGTGGTGAAACACTGGAATGCGTTACCTAGGGAGGTGGTAGAATCTCCTTCCTTAGAGGTTTTTAAGGTCAGGCTTGACAAAGCCCTAGCTGGGATGATTTAACTGGGACTTGGTCCTGCTTTGAGCAGGGGGTTGGACTAGATGACCTTCTGGGGTCCCTTCCAACCCTGATATTCTATGATTCTATGATTCTATGATTCATACATCTGCTTTTCAACCCATTCCTGCAATAATGCTGTTTGTCTCTTTGATGGCATTCAATTACATTTCATATTGCTTTAAAAAAGCTTGCATTAAAATCTGTCAGAACTGATGAATCTGAGTGATTTTCTAGCAGTATATTTTAATGAAAATCTTTCTGCCCCTTTGCAGATCTTTCGGAGGAAGCTTTTACTGTGGTGAGCTTCCACAGTTGTATATTACTCTCTAATCTGATTTCAAGTATATTGATTTGAAGCTATTTGAAATTGGGAGACATTTGAATGCCTTTTTTCAAACCCCTGTTATTGGTGAGATTATAGCTTGAAACAATTCTAATAATGCTATTGAAGGATCATATGGATTGGCCTTCCTGTTCTGAAGAGTTGAGGGCTTGAGTCATTCACACTCTTACTCATTCCAGTAGTTGCATTGAAGCCAATGGGACCACTTGCAGACTTTAAAGTTTGTATGATGGGCCATTTCCTTTCAACTGGATTCGAGTTAACCCAAGTTGTAGTTGAATCTTTTTACGAAAAGAGAATCTATCGTAGTCAAATATATAAATCACTTTCTCTCTAGTCTGGTTACATAAACTCATATTCTGGGAAGCTGCGCACAGCCTTGTTACTGGGCTGTGCACTGTTTTACTCTGCATGAAGGGAAGGTTTAGGGAGGAAATCCTATTTCCTTCCCCCAGGATGTAGCTTTGAAGTTATGACTTTAGCCCCAAAGATACATGGTAGCCTTAATACTCCTTATCTGCCAAAATAGGTGAGGAAAATAGAATGGTCTGTATAACAGATTTTGTGGCCCTGCACAAGGGCTGCAGAACGAAACTGTGTTAAGGAGTGTGTGCATTCTCTGCATTGTATCTCTCGCTTCCCCACCATGCAAGAGTCAGAGAGATCCAATAGCCTGTGAGATTAGGGTTATTTGCCCATTAAAGGGTGTTGGTTTTTTGGAATTGACCTAGTAAGAACTGGATAAACATGGTACCTTTCTTTATAGGTCTTTACTAATTACTTGCCTCACAGCTTTATTTGCTTTACTTCATCTTTGACTCCTCTATAAAATGTTTTGTGATACTTTATATTTAGGATACTACTTAAAAATATGCAATGTTGCAGACAGAAAAATGAATATAAATAAATGTATAACATGCCCATTATGTAAGTACTGTAATGTATTCCAAGATGGATTTCTGCTGCTGTCCTGTTTTATATTATTGCTTACATGTTTTAAGGCAAATAAGAGAGATTCCTGTTTTTCTAAAAAAAAGATTGAGTAATGTTTTTCTCCCTCTTTATTGAACTGATGGACCTACTGCTAACTTGATATTTATTCTTTTTGAAGGTTTTACTCGTTACATAGAACACAAAGCAGCTCAAGATTTTGGTTATGCTGATGGTATTTTCACTTGCATGATGCCCATGCCCAGGAATCTGAGCACCTAACAAGATAGTCTACAAATTCATAAGGGGAAGGGGAGCGCATGGGGCTTCCAGGACCTGGGACATGAGAGATTTTACTTTAAATCTTCTATTTTCTTTATTCAGTTTTATTTTCTTAACCAGAAATAAAGACAGGGTTCCCAGTACATACTCTAAAGAAACAGTAATTCCTGTGTAGAGACAACATACTGTCTGCTTTTCAGTATTACAAAGGCTTTGTTTTTACACTTTTCGAAGTATTCTGTGAAATTTAATTTCAACTGGTTTTTTTTTGTGTGTAGGCAACCCTTACTATGACAGCCTGGGATCTCTAGGTGTGGGAACTTTGTTGGGAGCTGTATCAGCTTTTCTCATCTACACCAACACGGAAGCATTGCTGGGACGATCCATTAATCCTGAGCAATTACAGCGACTTACTGAGTTACTGGAAAGTGACCCTGTCGTTAGGTAAGATGAGGATCTTGGTGATATAAAAAGTCTCTTATCAAGTAGATCAAAAAGCAGGAAACTAACATTTGTCTAAGGAAAAATAGTTCAAGGGCATTTTAAGACAAATTAAGTAATTGAAAACAAAGGAGCAGAGATACTTCTCTTGCATTGATTTTTCAGTCTGAATATGGCAGGATCAGGGTTTTGACAGAAACTTGGTTTGGTTTCCTGTGCTAAAAATTTTACTGACTGAATTGACAAACAGGAGAATTAAAGCTTAGCTAAAATAAAGCCTTCAAACGTGTTTTGTGGTGCACTATACTATTAACTACAGCAGTCGGCACAAGAATTTTGAGGGAAAGAGACACAAATAAAATTAGTCTTGTACTGTAAAGTCATATTTCCTTGCTCTTTCAGTATCTATCTTAAAATTCTGGCACTTTTATCCCTTTAATTTTTAATAAAATAGGAGCTGATCCTTGCTTTCAATATCCTTTACCCATGGCTATTTTTTCTGTCTGTGTATCAGTAGCTGGAATATTTATGGTGTTCGTCTTTATGTATTACTGTCAGGTTTGGTCAACAAAAATAGATGAGGAGTACTTGTGGCACCTTAGAGACTAACAAATTTATTTGAGCATAAGCTTTCGTGAGCTACAGCTCACAGTTGTAGCTCACGAAAGCTTATGCTCTAATGAATTTGTTAGTCTCCAAGGTGCCACAAGTACTCCTTTTCTTTTTTGCGAGTACAGACTAACACCGCTGCTACTCTAAAAATAGATGAGTCAGTTTCAATTTCAAGTACTCCTGCAGTAGTACAGTGCTGTATAATTTGGGTTGCAAACAAAAAATTTGAATAATATGCTCTGCGAAGGTTGCTGTAGTCATAGAGCTGTGGTTTTCAACCTTTTCTCATTTGTGGACCCCTAAAAAATTTCCCTAAAAAGACCCCTTTGGAAATCATAGTCATAGTCTGTGGACCCCCAGGAGTCTGCAGACCACAGGATGAAAACCACGGTCAGAGAGATCTGGGAACCCAGCTTACAACACATCTCCCCCTCTCTAAGGTCCTTTCTGAAAATTCAAACGTCGGGTACTAACTCTATAAAACATTTCTTAGCCACACGTTAATATGGTTAGTGGTGGATGGTTTAACTATACAGTTAAAATCAGTTGTGTGGCAGTTACAGAACTAGCAGCACCTTTGACCCCATCTGGTCTCAGAGTGTACCCTCCCCAAGTTAAATGTTAGACTTCTTGGCTTTACCTGTCCTGAGATGGAATCCTGCAATTTCCCCCACTCTTAGACTGGGTCTTTGTGAGCCAACTGTGATTTCTCAGCAGGTCTCATAGGGCTCTAAGGCTTACCGTTGGGAGCTGTAGCTAGTGGTTAATATGATGAAAAGAGAGATTTCTTAAAACAAAGTATTGCTTAATCTTATCAGTAAGAACACTGCAAAGCATAGGAGAAAAAGGATTTTAACACAATAAACAATCCACACCTATATCTTTCTTCCCCAAGACTTACTATCCCCTTGAAGCTTAGGAGGTCTCAACTGCTTCACAGGTTTCAGAGTAGCAGCCGTGTTAGTCTGTATTCGCAAAAAGAAAAGGAGTACTTGTGGCACCTTAGAGACTAACAAATTTATTAGAGCATAAGCTTTCGTGAGCTACAGCTCACTTCATCGGATGCATCCGATGAAGTGAGCTGTAGCTCACGAAAGCTTATGCTCTAATAAATTTGTTAGTCTCTAAGGTGCCACAAGTACTCCTTTTCTTTCAACTGCTTCAGACACTCTTCACAGGGCCAGTCTGTGTCTCTGTTACCTTATTCTTCTGTGAATAGCTCACTGGCGACTGCCCCACCTTCTCTTTCTCGCTCTCTTCCTCCTTTCCCCCCCTTGTAATTACTCAGAGTTCTATGCCAGAAGGCACCATTAGATCATCTAGTCTGACTACCTATATATCACCGGCCACTAACTTTCACAAAGTGGCTCCTGCAGTGAGCCAAATAATTTGTTTAACTAACATATCTTTCAGAAAGGCATTCAGTCTCAATTTGAAGATGTCAAGAGATGGAGAATCTACCCCTTCTCTTGGTAATTTATTCCAATAGTTAATTACCCTCACTATTGGGGTTTTGTTTTGTTTTGTTTTATTTTAAAAGGTGCTAATTTCTTATACGAATTTGTCTGGTTTCAGCTTCCAGCCATTGGTTTTTTTGGTTTAATTTAAAGAGCCCTTTAGTACTCAGTATTTTCCTCCCCGTAAAGGTGCTTATACACTGTAATCAAGCTACCAACTCTCCATCTTCGTCTTGATTGAGCTCTTTAAGTCTCTCACTGTAAGGTATTTTCTCCAGCCCGCAAATTGTTTTTGTGCATCCTCTACCTACTTGAGGCCCTCATCATCCTTTTAAAAACGTTGACACCACAACTGTCTGCAGTATACCAGTATCTGTCTCACCAACGTCATAGGCAGAGGTAAAATCACCTCCTTGATAGTACTCGCTCCTCCCTGTTTATACATCCAAGAATTGCATTAGCCCTTTTTGCCGCAGCATCACACTGAGAGCTCATGTTGAGTTGCTTGTTCGCTATGACCTCTAAGTCGTATTCAGAGTCACTGTTTCCCATGGTACAGACCCCCATTCTGCAGGTATGGTCTGTGTTACTTGTTTCTAGATTTATAACTTTGCAGTGGGCTGTACTAAAATGTGTTTTGTTTGCTTGGTAACTTGAGCCCATTCAATCTAAAACACTCTGTATGAATGTCCTGTCAACATTATTTACCACATATTTATTTATTCATAATGTCATGTGGTACTTAGTCAAAAACTTTATAAAAGTCTAAGCATTGTACATATGTGCAGTTACCTTTAACACCCAATCTGTTAATCTCCTCAGAGAATGAAATCAGGTATTTTTTGACGAGTTTCATTTTTCATAAAACCACTGTGATTGGTGTTAATTATATTCTTAGCCTTAAATTCTTTATCAGTCGAATCCTGTATCAGCTTTTTTATTATATTGCCTGGGATTGATGTCAGACAAGTTGGCTTATAGTTGTTACCCGATTTGCCTTTTTGAATATTAACACAACATTAGTACTTCTCTAATCTTCTGGAATTTCCTCGGTATTCCAAGTCTTATTATAAATTTAACATCAGAAGGTCAGAGATCTCTTCAGCCAACTCTCTTGAAAAATTTGGATGCAAGTAGGGTGACCAGATGTCCCGATTTTATAGGGACAGTCCCGATATCTGGGGCTTTGTCTTATATAGGCTCCTATTAGCCCTCCACCCCCCGTCCCGATTTTTCACGCTTGTTGGCTGGTCACCCTAGATGCAAGTCATTTGGGCCTGCTGACTTATAAATGTTTATATACTAGTGGATTTTATCTAACATAATTCTCTCTTACTAATTGCCTGGAAAGCACTTTCACATCCTCATGATGTGAGTATAATAACTTGCTTTCTTCTAAAGATAAAAAAAAAAATATTTATTGAATTCTGCTTTTTCTGGATCATCAACAGTTTTATCATCTCCATCCAATAATGGGTCGCATCCAATAATGGGTCAATACCACTGCTGGGATTTCTTTCGTTCCTAATACTTTAAAATCTCATTGTTCTTAGGCCTGCCGACCATGGGTTTGTCCCTGATGTTTTCAGCTTCCCTTATCAATTTTGTGCACTTCATAACTTGTGATTTTTATTGATTGCTGTCTTTTTTCCCCCCTTTGCCATTTGTTATATATAGAGAGTTTTTTATTTCTACTTACGTCCTTCACTTTGCCACTGAACCAGATGGACTTGAGCGAAAAGGTGGCCTCTTTCCCGATTGTGGAATCATAGCTTTTTGGCCATATAATAAGTGTTTAAGAAGTAACTCATCCTGTTCTCTACTTTGATTCTGTGACAAAGGCTTTGTTAATTAGCACATTGATACATATGCATTCAAGATTCTGCACTTTTGGGTTATCGGTAACTATAATACAGGTGATGGTATCACTAATGTAGAGCACTCACCCCAAAACACCTCTCTTATCTACTCTATCTTGTCTGAACAAGTTATAACCAGTGACTTTCACATTCCTGTCATGAATTGCCCCACCAGGTTTCAGTAAAGCTAGTTTTATCAAATTCCTTCTCGTCAGTGAAACTTTCCAATTATTTTGTTATCTAGACTCCCAGCATTGGTGTATAAGCAGCTGAAAAATTATTTCTCTTCGCATTATTCATCACATCAATTCAATTTGTTCATGAAATTTTCAGTTTGAGTTTGTATCACATTTATTCCCTGGTATTCAGCATCCTCTTGTCTGCTCCAGGTGGTGTCCTTTTGATCTATTAGTTCTCAGCTTTCGCAAAACAACTGCAACTTTGGTCAGATCTTGGAATTAGCAGTTTCATAGTTAATAGTGCAGATATTGTTTTGTAAATCCTGATCTATTTACCAAGATGTGTTTTATCTGGAATCACTGGGTTGCTTTCCTGTTAAGCTTGCTATTAAACTAGCCCCCTTCCCCCCACAGAAGCACACACTAAACATTCTAATATAGCTGTACAGTAAACTATGCCCAATCACATTCAGTATTAATAAATTAATACTGATCAGCTCCCACATCCTTCACTGTTTTCTCATAGGTGTGCTACTTCTAAAATTAGCTTTCCTATTAAATAAATTTTATTTCTAGTGGTGCAGCATTCAGGTGTGAGGGGAGACGTGTTTTTATAACAGCTTATAATGTTTGACAACTTTTTCCTATGGGACTTTGGTAGTTTCAAGGCCAATATTAACTTGATGACTTCATAAGAGAGAGATCTAAATAGTTAGTGTAAAATATTTAGAACTGGTTGGGAACTAACTTTAATTGTACGAAAAAGAATTTTCCTGGGAAAATTTTTAAATTTGCCAAAATTTTTGATTTTCAGTCAGGAAAATCTAAATTGAATATTTCCTTTGGCATGATTTGACCTTACTTGAAATATTTTTGTTTTTTTAACTGATCCAAAACATTTTAAATCCTTTTAAAAACAAAAAACGTAACAAACCAAACAAAAATCAACCTATGTGAATTGCAGTTCTGGCTCTCATTCTCTCCTATGTGCTGGGGCTCCTGGGAAGGCTACATATGTCTTTAGGCAAAGCACTGATTTCTGCCTGAGTTGCAAGATCTGTCACAGGAGTTACATAACCTTAGGTACATTATGATCATTGTTACTTTGTCAGTACAAGTGTATGTGTTCCAGGCCTTATGTTCATCCACATGGGCTGTGCCATTCTAAAATTCCATCACTGTATAAACAGAGACAGACATTGTTTTGGACACTTTTCCATGAAATTATAAGCTTGTGACAAGTTGTAACATGCACCCTATACTTGGGTCAATGCTCTTATCAAGAAACCAGACAGAGGTTGGTGTCATGATCCTAACAAAGGCTCAGATGGGAACTTCCTAAAATTAGTTTTGAGCATGCCTTGGTAGAACCTACAGAGCTCAGCTACCAACTTCTTTCACTGGAGTCATGCATACCATGTAATAAAATCTTTGGATCCTTGTGGTCCCTGGAGCTTTAGATTCTTGGCTCCAATTCTGAAGCAAAGGTCATGCAATATGGTTGCACTTCTCCAGCTGGCACCTCTCAACTGCCATAAAGTCAGTAGCGCTTTCTTAACAAATTTCACTCCTACCCTTGCTATGTAGCCTGTCTGCTTGGTGCGGGAACAGGACAGAGCTCAACTAGTGGCAACTTTAATCTGGTGTATGGCCTTACGGGGGTCGTAGTCCGCTGTGGTAAATTAGTGTCATTAGTCATCTTGGGGGAGGCGGGGAGAGCTTGAAAATCTAAAAGTAAGCAGGTCCATGATAGATGAGGGACACTTATTCCTGCATCAAATATAACTTGGCACAGGGGAGAATCTATCCTTTATTCTCCAAAAGTGAAGATGTTTCAAATGGTAGCGGTCAAGGAGAGGAAGTGACTTATCTGTGGTTGCTGTTCATTGAAGACATAAGTTGTCATAGATCACTGCTACTTCCCCCAACCACTTTGTCAAAATTTTAAAATACGTGTATGTACGAGTTTCTAACTTGCTCTAAAGGAACTGGTGATTGAGCCACTAGGATCATTTAAGGCAGGAGCAAACACTACTCCTGAAGGAATGCTGCATCAAAAAATTAAAAATTCTGCACATAATATTTTAAAATTCTGCATATTTTATTTGTCAAAATAACACAATATAATCACACCATTTTCAGTTATTTACTGACAAGTATTTTAAAATAATTACTGAAATAATTGAAAACTGTCGTTATAATGTTGTGTTAGTGTTATTTTGACAAATAAAATATGTAGAAATTTGCACAATTTTTTGGCACAGAATCTTTAATTTTAGGTGCAGCATTTCCTCAAGAGTACCAGGGTTCTGTGTGCTGCAGTCTGGATGTGGGCAGCTTAGTTGGGGGCGGGGGGGAATCTGAATGCATAGGGGCTCGTTGCGGGGTGGGGTGAGGTTCTGGATGCAGGGGAGTCCAAACGAAGGTGATTAGGGCTCAGTGGGGGGGGCAGGGTGTTGGGAAAGTGGGGCTTTATGGGGTGTGAGGTAGGGTGCAGATGGTTGGGGCTCAGTGGAGTGGGGGGTCCAGGGGTGAGAGCTCCCAATGCAGGGGGTAAGGCTTGGGAGGGGTGGGGGGATTCTGGGTACAAGGGGCTCCCAATGCGGTAGGGTTGGGGTGGGTGGGTGTGTGTGTGTGTGTGTGTGTGTCCCAAATGCATGGGGCTTGGGCGGATGGGGAGCAGCTCCATGTACAGTTACCCACTGTCCGCATAGCTGAAGAGTGATGGGGCCGGGAAGTGGGAGGAAGGATCACTGTATGGGGAGCTGCTCCCCCTGTCCGCCCAACCCCTGTGCCTCTGCCTCTCCCCCCCCTCGCCTTCTCCCCCTCCAAGTTTCTACAGGGTTGATCTGACCCAGCCCCGTCTTCTCCATGCAGAGAAAGGGGAACTCCATTGTCATCATCCTACTCTTCCACTCCCACCCAGCCAGGACTAATGTCCCTGGAGCCAGAGCATCTCCAGACTTCCCGTTCCCCCTTCAGGGAGGGGAGAATGAGCAGTGGTGCAGCTTTTCTTTGCTTCCCCAGAAAAACAATTTTTCTGCAGGAAAGCAAAGAGACTCTATGGGGCAACATGTTTCTGCATGTGCACAGTGGTGCAGAATTCCTCCAGAAGTAAAACACACAACTCCCTTGCTGTAGTAGATAACTTGGAGCTTTCACTTTGAGCATAGCTCTAGGAGTGGTTATCTATTAACTTATCAGAGAATGGTAATTACAGATAGGAAAATTTCTGGTCTCTACAGTTACCTGTTAACTACAAAGGAAAAAATAAACTAGCCACCAGGTCAGATCCTAATGCTCCTGTAATCAGTTCTCAGCCATTTTATCCCTCTTACAAATGACTTGATGCACTGTTGCAGGCTCAGCAGTCATATTTGTAAAACTTGGTACATTTAAACCAGTACTAAACATAGGAATATGTAGTAATGAGAGTTTGATTTGAAAATATTCAGAGGCTGTAATGGGGGACAGAAGGGAACAGTGCCCCTATGTAATTATAAAATCTTTGAACTGTGACAATTTGTAGTGAACACCAGAATTCACATCAGCTAATTGTTTTGCTTTACGTTGTTCCACGTTTTTTAAAATGATCTATTTCAGAGCAATTCATGATGTTAAAGCCACAGACATGGGATTGAGCAAAGTGAGATTCAAGGCAGAAGTAGACTTTGATGGACGGGTTGTGACTCGTTCTTACCTGGAAAAGCAAGACATTGAACAGCTGCTACAAGTATGTTTAATAAAGCAATATTGTTACTTCCAGCTTTTTTTTCTTTCCCATTATCAAGCATATTAAAAGAAAAATTTGCAAGTAGATGGGATATATTGTTTTGCATTTATATAGCTCCTCATCCTGAAGAATCCCAGATGGCCTTACATATTTAACACCCTGATACAAAGTATACCCAAAGATCATACCATCAGCCTTCACTTCTGTGCTTAAATGCAGCAGTAGTGTATAGCAACACTACAAAACCTTCTTACTACAAGAAGTGTTTAAAAAAACAAAAACAAAACAAAAAAAAGTATCCAGGTCAAATTACAAAGCTAATTTTAAATAATCGGGATATTGCCCAACATTCACAAGTCGTTGTTCTGTCTAGATTTGCCTGTATAATTCCCAGCTCCTTATTCTGAAAAGCTTTTTCTAAAAACCACCCTGATTCAGAGGAAGGCCAGGCAGATGGAGTTAGGCAAGCTCACCCTGTGACAATGCCAATACCACTTCTGCAACACCTTAGAATTTTCTCTGGAAATCTCTTCTCCAAAAACTTATCATTGTAGGTCTTGCAAACTAAGCAGGCTCAGATCAGAACCAGAGGTGGCATGTTTCCAAGTCTGGTTTATGATCGTGCAGCACATTATTTCTCTCCTTGCACTTGATTTTTAAAAACTAACGTACGTTTTTAGAGATGTTGCAGGAAACGTTAAGACTATTTAAGTCAAGTTAGCTTTGTATCCAAGGAATACTGTTGATCTTATACTGTGCTATGCCTATATTAGCGATGCAATATGTGTGTCTTAAATATACTTCAGCCTTATCGCCTGTGGCTGTGATATTACAAGTTAAGAAGCATCTAGCCAGCTCTGTCCTTGGATATGAGACAGCCAAGAAAAACTCATGTTAGTATTGGGATACCATCTATAGGTTTTTATATATCTGTTAGCTTGGGTTTTATTATTTGGTGAAAAATTCCTTTCTTTATACAAGAGGTCTGCCTGGTAATTCTGTAGAGAGTGTTACATCCTGTTTTCCTTAAGCTCTTTCCTTCTGTTTGGTGCACTGTTGGCATCTCCTAGCCTCAGTTCACAGCTGGTTTACTTGGCTCTTTCTGGGGGCCAAGGATGAGTATTTCCTGCAGGCAGCATAGTGAATCTTTAGATATTACTACATTTACTCTGCCACCTGTGATGCAATACATTATACAGCTACCACTAAAGTTACACATTTTTAAATCAGCAGGTCTGGATAACTTGCATCCAAGAGTTTTAAAAGTGCTGGCCGAGGAGCTTGCTGGGACCATTAATATGAATTTTCAATAAGTCTTGGAACACCATGGAAGTTCCAGAAGACTAGAAGAAATGTGCCAATATTTAAAAGGGGTAAATGGGACAACCAGGCTAATTATAGTCCTGTCAGTCTGGCATTGATCCCAAGCAAAATTATGGAACAGCTGATATGGGACTTAATTAATCAAGAATGAAAGGAGGTTAATATAATTGATGTCAATCAACATGGGTTTATGGAAAACAGATCAAGTCAAACTAACTTGTTTGTTCTTTGAGTAAGATTACAAGTTTGGTTGATAAAGGTAGGTGTTGATATAATTTATTTAGACTTCTGTTAGCAGTTGACTTGACATTTTTATTAAAAAAAAAACTTGAATAATAAAAAATTAACATGGCATGTATTAAAAGTTTTTAAAAAAACTGTCTGATAGGTCTCAATGTAATAGTAAATGGGGAACTATCTTCAAGTGGGTATGTTCCTAGTGGACTACTTCAGGAATTAGTTCTTTGCCCTGTGCTGTTTAATATTTTTATCAATGACATGGAAGAAAATAAAATCATCACTGCTAAAGTTTGCAGATGACCCTAGGTTGGGGGATTGGTAAATAACAAAGAGGAGGGATCACTGATACGGAATGATCTGGATTGCTTGATAAGCTGTGTGCAAGCAAATAAATATACCTTTTTAATGCACCCAAATGTGAACTTAGGAACAAAGAATGTAGGTCATACTTACAGGATGGGAGACACTATTCTGGGAAGCAGTGACTGAAAAAAGACTTGGAGTCATGGTGGATAATCAGCTGAATGTGAGCTCCCAGTGCAATGCTGTGGCCAAAAGGGCTAATGCAGGGGTAGGCAAACTACGGCCCGCGGGCCACATCCAGCACACCAACAGATTTAATCCTGCCCTTGAGCTCCCGCTGCGCAGTGCTTACTACAGGCAGCTCCCGGAAACCGCGGCATGTCCCCTCTCTGCCTCCTACATTAGGGGCAGCTAGGGGGCTCTGTGTGCCACCCTCGCCCCAAGTGCCTCCCACACAGCTCTCATTGGCTGGGAACTACAGCTAATGGGAGCTGCAGGGGCAGCACCTGCGCACGGGACGGTGTGGCAAGCTGCCTGGCCATGCGTCCACATGGGAGCCAGAGGGGGGACATGCTGCTGCTTC
The DNA here is from genome assembly GCF_009764565.3 of Dermochelys coriacea. Taxonomy (NCBI): domain Eukaryota; kingdom Metazoa; phylum Chordata; order Testudines; family Dermochelyidae; genus Dermochelys; species Dermochelys coriacea. The sequence continues at coordinate 98,389,077 of NC_050071.1, read as the reverse complement.
CGGGAGCTACCTGTAGTAAGGGCTGCCCGGAGCCTGCACCCCTGAGCCCCTCCTGCCCTTCAAACCCCAGCCCTGATCCCCCCCACCCTCCAAACCCCTTGGTCCCAGCCTGGAGCACCCTTCTGCATCCCAAACCCCACATCCCCAGCCCCACCCCAGAGCCTGCACCCCCAGCCACAGCCCTCACTCCCCCCACCCCTGCCCCAGCCTGGAGCCCCCTCCTACACGCCGAACGCCTCATTTTTGGCTCCACCCCAGAGCCCAAACCCCCAGCCAGAGCCTGAATCCCCTCCCACACCCCAATCCCAATTTCATGAGCCTGCCATACAATTTCCATACCCAGATGTGACCCATGGGCCAAAAAGTTTGCCCACCCCTGGGCTAATGTAATCCTTGGATGTATAAACAGGGGAATATACAATAAGAGTAAGGAGGTTATATTACTGCTTATGTTTGGCACTGGTGTGACCACTACTGGAATGTGTGGTAAGTTTTGGTGGGCATAATTCAAGAAGGGATGTGGATAAATTGAAGAGGGTTCAGAGAAGTCACAAGAATGATTAAAGGATTAGAAAACCTGGCTTCTGTGTTTGAGCTCCTAGAGTAGTCTGCCTATTTTAGCTTAACAGAGAAATGGATAAGAGTTGTCTTGATCACAGTTTAGAAGTACCTGTATGGAGAATGAGCTCTTCAGTCTAGCAGACAAGAGTATGGCAAGATCCAGTGGCTGGAACATGAAGCTAGACAAATTCAGACTGGAAATAAGGTATAAATTTTTAACAGTGACAGTAAATAACCATTAGAACTACTTACCAAGAATTGTGGTGGATTCTCCATCAGTGTCCATTTTAAAATCAAGAATGGTTGATTTTTTTAAAAGACATGCTGTAATTCAAGCAGGGAAGATGTTAAGTTCTGTAGCCTGTGTTATGCAAAAGGTCAAACTATATGGTTACTGTGGTCCATTCTGGCCTTATGTTTTTGAGAGAGAATGAGAGGAGAGAACAAAAAGAGAGAAGCTGCTCTGCCTTGTTAGGAGAAAACGGAGAGGTTTACCAACTTTTTGAAGAGATGACTTTTTGGAAAGACAAGGTGCAGTTCTCTAAACCTAGTTTGTGAATAAAGGAAAAAGTGAAAATGTGTATGTACATAATGCAGGTTTATTGCCAGCCCATCTTCCTCCCCATCTATGTTTTACATCCTTCATCCTCACTGCCCTGAAAAGTCAGGAATGATAAAGAAGCCCAGCCTTTTCCAGTTCTTTGGCAAATGGTTGCCCATTAGGAAACATGAAAATGTTTAAAAATTGATGGTTGCTTGTTTTTCGTTTTGGTTTTGGTTTTTACCTTTCCCCTCCAACCTCTCAAATTCATTTCTTGCTAGGAAATTCAGCAGGTGAAAACTCTTGAGGAATTAGAAGCCTTCATGCTTAAACATGGAGACAATATCATTGACACACTGGGAGCTGAAGTAGACCGGCTTGAAAAGGAGCTAAAGGTAATATTAATTTTTACCAACTGATTAGTCAGTCTGAATGCTCCTATTTTGCTGATATTTAGGGCTTTGTTGTACCTATAAGAAACGCAGGAACAAAATTCAGTTAAGTATCATTGAACAAATCTGACCTTGAAAACAAGTATTTATCATGGCCTGGGTCTGCTTGACATGTGTGGTTTGCATGGTGGTTTGTTTTCTCTGTCCAAGTCGCTTGCCTTTCTAAGATCATTACAACTTACTGATTACAATCCCATGGAATATTACCTGTTTGCATTTTCTGAAAAATGGCACAGTTGTCTCAAAATGTCAGGTCATTTATAGGCCCTTGAACTCTATATCGGCTGTAATGAGAAGCAAAACAGTTTTAAATGATTTTTAACCATACACTTAATGTTGTATCAAAGTGATGTCATTGCATATGAAGAGGGCACCAATTACATACATCTTATTTTTTGTGTTCCTCTTGGCAAAACAGAATATCTGTCACTGCGACTACTGCTCTACCATGTGACACAACTTCAATAGACACACAAACAAGCATCCATCCTTTTTTTCAGTTTAGGATTTAAAGATTTCTTTCAATTGGAACAGCAAAGGTGTGTCATCGTTGTTACATTGTGGCTACTAAAACCTTAACTGAGAAGTTATGATGGGTAGGTGTGGCATGCTTTTATTTTCATTTAGCTTGTGGTCTGTCCATTATACCAAACAATAACTTTATAACTATGGATAGATTCATCACAAGGCCTCTAACACTTTTTGCCTTTTGTGATTTCAAATTCTAGAGTGGTGGTGTTGAGCTGGACAGAGATCTAGTCAGACAGTTGTGTTGTGTGACTCTGGTTTTGTATCATTAATTTATGTGCTGATGTGTGATCACCTAGTTTTAAGCAGATGCTGGGAATTCCCAAAAGTATATGTGGATTGGAGAGGTCTGGGAAGCAGTAGATGTTCAACATTCAGTTCTGTTTTTGGAGTCTGGTTTTCTTGCTTTACATTCTGTTACATCTCACAATCTGGGAAAATGCTAGTGCTTGGAAGAACAGAGTTGTCTGTTCCTCCTAGGATGAAAAGGTGGACAGGGTATCTGTCTCATGCCCTTTGTGGCTGAGCAAAAGAAGGAATAATATGTACAAATAAATTGTATTAGTCTGCATGAAATAAATGGGAAAACTGTTGATATTACAAATTTATGAAAAGCCCCAAAGGAAACTTTAATACAGAACATATCCATTCTGTACATTTCCTTGGTGGGTACTATAAGGTTATCATTTTTTTTAAATGTTTTTCCTTTCTGCTGAAGCATTTATTTTCCTGCTTTTGGAGTAGTTAAGCATTTCCTTTGTCTGAAGATGTGAGGCATTTGGGCAGACAAATATTTCCACAGGCATAGGTAAATCCCATGGTATTTTCCAAGGGGAGCATGGAGCCATGATGATAACCATAGTGTGCCAGATAAATGTTGTGCCTTTGTGATTGCCTTTTCCCTCCATGAGAAGGTGCTGTTCAAGAGCGTGTTCTAGCGTGTGTAGGATTTTTGAGAAACATTCTAAGTAATTTTAATTTTATCTTCCCAGAGTGGTGCTATTGAAAATCAAAATCAATGTTTTGACTATAGTTGGATTTGCTTGCCGGCTCTTAGTGATTTTTGAACAGCAAACTCAAGAATAGTAATTTTCAAAACATGAATCCTATTTTCAGTGTGTATAGGGATTTCAGTAATTATGTTGCTATTGAAAAAGCTTTACCTCATTTAAAGTCACCTGTAGAAATGTTGGTGAAGCATGTCACTTGAAGCAAACATCACCTGTTATGCAAACCACATATTTAATAGTATAGACCAGTTCTTTTCATGCACTTTTGACATTCAGGAAAGTGCCTCTTCTATGTGGAATGTAATTTTTTTTTCATTTGGACATTTTTACCTTTAAAACCAATTACCTTTTTAAAAATTAAATTAATTTTAATTATATTTTAAATTAAATTAAGTTAAAACCAATTACCTTTTTTAAATCATGAGCTGCTTCATACTTTTGAAAGCATTAGAACTAATTTATGAAGTTGTCACCATTCTAGTACATGCTGATAAATGTTCCTTGGTGGACAAATTCTTTAGAGCAGCCTAAAGCATGGATTAAATGTATTAGTCTGTCTTCATTTTAAAACAATTGCTATGTTACCATGAGTAGGGGTTTATTGCCAACATCATGGCAGGTCTTGTCGTCAGCATTATCGTGGTACATTTGATTGTCTATGCTTATTAATATTTTTTGTTTCAGCAACGCAATCCTGATGTTCGACATGTAGATTTGGAAATATTGTAGACTTGACAGAAGAAATCCTTGGAGTACTCTCTTTTGGAAACAGAGATGGAACAGCTATTGAAACTGCAGTCACCTCAATACCATACCTCATTTACTTCATGCTGTAGGCTTCCTGAACTGTTGATACTGACTCGTTTTCTAGAACAGCTTTAGATTCAAAATCAACAACTTTGTTTGGAAGATCAGTTCAACAAAAAGATGCTTAGCATAATTTCTACATGAGACTGTTAGAGGTGAATTTATTTGGGACTTGGAATTTAGATCTTTTAGTTTCTATAAGGCAAATGTTAATGCCTGAAAATACACAGAAGATAGTTTCCCCATTTCAATTTTTTGTCAACTTACACATCAATTTGCACTCATTTAACTACTTCCTTCTAGAAGCCATTGAAGGTATTTGCAAGATACAGATGTTTAATGCTAGAACAGGCTTTGTTTCATTTGTTCTACCTGCCAACCTTGAACCAGTTGTTATATTCTAGCTATATGGTCTCTTTCCCCCCCCCCCCCCATGAATCCCTCCAAAAAGAACTGCCCTTTTCTCGAGTTTCATGATTGGAAGCTTGCTTCTGCCAGTGTTGCAATTATTGACATAACCTCAGAGGATCAGATCAGTCTCTTGAATGCAGCTGGCTTTGGGCTTGGCCTAGAATACGTTGAGTTACTGCGCAGGATGTAGAAACTTCAACAGGCGCTTTTTTTTTTTTTTTTTTTTTTTTTTTTTTTTTTTTTTTTTTGTAGATGATCTTGGCCATGTCTTGTGTGTAGGTTTTTCTCTCTTCGGACTTTTTCCCATCCAAATGCCTTTTTGTTGCTTTAACTTGCTAACGTTGGAGGATATAAATTTACTTAGTAGTTTTCTGATATTTTTCATTTAGCTTTTTTTATCCTTTTAAGAGGCAATATTCTGCTAATGATCTTTGCTAGCAAAAACAAGAGGTGTGTAGCAGTTTTAACATATTCAAGAAATATTTATAATTAAACAGATGTGAAGATGATGTATTAATTTATTTACACAGGCACTACTTGTATGAATCTGAATTGTAAATAGCTTTTTCTCCCCCCCCCCTTCAGAAAAACCCCTTTGTGTGGGGGAAGTAAAACAATTGTGCTGAAATGTGTGTCATGGCTGTCAGTAATCCCAAAACTGAGTGCATAGAATGACGTGTTTGAAATGCAGGATTCTAGTGTTTTACAAAATGGGTTTCTAGAATAAGGCTTTCTGCAATAGGTATCCAAGTCATAGCAGACTCTGTAAGAAATAATCTTTTAATAAAGGCTTAGTGAGTACAAATCATGCAAATCTAATAATTGAAATATTAGTGGAATAATTACTGATAAATCTTTCTCCAAGAAAAATCCTTCATGCACTTTAGAACGTTTTAGTAACATGAAAATTGCTCATGGGAGAGAGGTGGCAATAAGAGCATCCTGATGAATCTGTTGCTGGGTAATCTAGTGACTGACATACTGAGGGCAGAAATGTTGATAGGGAACACAAGTCATCAAAATCAATTTAAGATTAAATCATATGCATTGCAGCAAATAATAATGGTGGAAACCAAAATGTCAGGATTTGATTAAATGCTTTGTAATAGTATTTTTTTAAAATGTCATTTTCCAGTGAATTATGAGAATTTAAAATAGCATGCCTTTTGACAATTGCAAAACACTGCATGCTGTGCATTTTAAATAAAATGACATTCCAAATTTTAGTTTTTAGAGATGAGGCTTTATGTACTGTAATGGATGACTTTGTTACATAGTTGGGAATGAAGGGTCTGTTAGTACCCTTGCCTATAATTCCTATTCCTTCTCTTCTCATCAGTCATTTGTTTATACCCTATTAGAGCTTAATCTAAGGGAAGACTTGATTTTTATCTGTCTGTCTCCCACTGTAGTGCTAATTAATTTGTAGTATATGCTTAAGACTGATCATTAGAAATGTATTTAATAAAAAGTGATATTTTTAAAGTTAATTTCACATATTTGTAAAATGTTACAAATTTGAGGGTAGGTTCCCAAATAACTAATGAGGGACACTTTAGCACATTCTGAATGGTTTACTTTTGAGTCTTTTTCCCAAGTCGTCTTCTCCATATCCCAGCATGCACTCTGCTGATGAAATAATCATCCAGGAAGAGCACTGGAACTTGACTCTGATTAATGCAAATCCTGTTTATCTCCTCTTCTCTCTCTCTCCCCCACTCCCTCCCATAAAGCGCTATAAAGTACTGTTACTGAAGAAAAACAAAACTTTTAAAAACCTAGAAGGGAGGGCAAGAATCTGAACATTGCCTCTGGCCATTACTCTTCAGTGGTGTATGTGACATCACAAGTGACATGTATGCTGGACCATCGTGAATGGGAGTCAGTAATCTATAAGGGGAGTTTGTATATTGTTTTTCTGAAACATCCCCAAAGGTTAGTAAATATTAGAAATGTACTGAAATGCTCCCGAATCTAGTTTAAGATTATGTGCTTAAGTTTCTCTATAAAGTGCATACTACTCTGAAAAGTGTTTGTGTAAAAAATGGTACTTGCTCAATCATAGCTGCTCCCTGCATGTATTCTGATTCATATCTGCCTACTTCAGTGACAAAAATAAGAATGTACTGCTTTTTATTGTCTTTGCAGTGCTATGAGAAAGTGAGCTGGATTCTGTGGCTTCTGTCATCAACATTTATTTACTAAATTCCCATTGGTTACATCTTTGCAACCCCCTTTGAGGCTGTAGGTTTGCACAGGCATCATTAAGAACTTAATTTTATTTGCAAAGCCACTTTCATTGGTGGCGATGCATGAGGAAAGACCCCAGTTTGATTCTGAGAGCCCAGCATGGGTTCTCATGGCTTGCATTTGGTTAAAACATCTTCTACATTGAGCATGACTGATAACAGAAATTGGCATAATAAACCTGGTACCCCATTTTTAGTCACTTTGAGAAGGGAATTGCACTTTAAAGTGGTAACAATTTAAAATATATTAAATTATAATACATTTAATTAAATTGCTGTTAAATGTTTTTAGTGAAAACTGTTACTCAAATTTAAAGCTACAGTATTTTCATGGTCTAAACAACGGGTTGAACTGGGTCCAGGATTTGGTTTAGCCTCGTTACGGTATTCTGATTGGAAGCTTTTGGGGATAGTCCTTTTCCGTGGTAGGATATTTTGGATTAAAGTAAACTTGCAAAATACTAAGGAATTGGGCGTTTTCTTCATGAACCATAGATGTGACACCTTAACTTGTCACTTAATATTATCTCTGATTTGAAAGAGAGATAAAATCAATGGAGCAAGGAATCAGCTAAAATTTAAAATGTTTATTCTAGGATTTTTTTCAATACATTTTCCTCTATCCCTTAAAGCCATGGAATATATTATTTTTATAGATTCTTTTGCCCTTACAGCCTTTATTTTGCAAAACAGGTTTCAGACAACTCTATCCATTTATTTTGTGGGAAATACATTCTCATTATTTCATAATTCAATCTGGATAACATTAAAGAAATGCTTGTGGCACCTTAGAGACTAACAAATTTATTGGAGCATAAGCTTTCGTGAGCTACAGCTCACTTCATCGGAGCATCCGATGAAGTGAGCTGTAGCTCACGAAAGCTTATGCTCTAATAAATTTGTTAGTCTCTAAGGTGCCACAAGTACTCCTTTTCTTTTTGCGAATACAGACTAACACGGCTGCTACTCTGAAACCTGTCATTAAAGAAATGGTGATTGACACAAAAGATATATTTTGAGGAAAGAGTCTAACCACTGCAACTACTGAAGGCTCACAGTTTTAAGATCTCATTAGATTCCTCTTTTTTTCTTGGACTTCTATGCAAACTTCCTGAATACTTTGTCTTCCGATGCTAGACGTGAGATCGTATGCTTTCCCCTTCAGGTGGGATCTTCATTATGGTTATCTGTAGTTGTAATCTCAAGGCTAGGGACTAGTCCAACAAAGCTCTACTTGGAGCTAATCTTGAAGGCTATCCAGAAACTTCAGCTGGTGCAGTATGTGTGGAGCGCTTGACAGTTAAGTAGGGCAGACTGGCAGGAGTATATTGTACTTGTGCACTGAACTTCATATTGACTCCCGGTTCACAATGGAATTTAATTCAAGTTGCTATCTCTAAAGCCCTGAAGAGTATAAGCCTCAGTTGTCTGTTACTGTTCCACCTGGGGCCCTCAGAGGCTCAGCATAAGCTCTTCAGCTTTTTTCTGTTGCAAGGGTACAGGTCACAGGATCCCGACGTTCTCAGTGGTGTGTCCTCCTCTTTAATACTCACATGTGCTAGAAAAGTATGTGGACTACATCCACATTTGGAATGTGACTTAGATTAGCTTTCTGCTAACTGAAGGTCTGGAATCTCCTGACACTTTATCCTACTAGCAAGTTTGGTTCTGGTTTTTGAGAGAGAATATGATCAATCTAACCTTTTTGAAGTATGACAAGACATACTGTGATGGGTTGCATCAAATCCACCTGAGTCCCAAAAATAGAGGATATTATCTTTGCATATGGCAGAAAGTTCGTTTATTTGAAATCTCATTTAAATTATCCTGTTCATTCATAATTTGGATTGAGGCAACTTTACAACAAACGGATCCACAGAAATGTATTGGGATGACTTTGGGTTTGAGAGAAAAATCTTTCTTGTGATAACTTATTCTTATGGCAGTCAGGCCTAGCAGAATAGAATGATCAATATTGGAGAGTATTGATCCCTGTGGTAAAGCTAAAAATGGCCTATAATTGTCCCAAAGTTTATATTGCTGAGGTGAGTTTTTAAAATGAAAACATCCTTCTGTAACTTTACTGCTATGTACCATGTTTTTGTGTTTTCTGTGTTTGTACTCTTTGGGTATTGAGAAACCAACCAGTGAATTGGAATGAAAAAGAATTCATGTAATTGGGCATGTTGAGGCATACTGAAAGATTTTCCAGAAAGGGTGGAATGAACCATCATCTTTTAAATAGGTTATTTTCCCACTGTTTAGTAACACATAGATATTTAATTGTTCAGGCTGTGTCACATACTGAAATAGATGGAAAAAGAATATCTGTTCACTATGGGTTAGAAGAAAGATCTGACTTGCAAGAACAATCTTGTTTTCATAAAACATGCCATTGAGGAAATGTGTGCTCCTTGCATTGAATAGTTATATGGACAGTAGAAACTACAGTAAAACAGACTGTGTTTGAAGAAAAGGAATGAGGACTTACCAAGATAAGCGGTAATGTGAAAAAATATGGGAAGTGGAAAAAATTAACGTCAAATTGATCATATAGAAAATGAGATAAGAAATCAGGTAAATATTATAGTTTGAATGGAAAAATAGACCATAAGAAATTATCTAACAAGGACACAGAATGCAATGTAGTTAATATTAGGATGCTAAGCGAAAAAGAGACTGTTCTGAAACATTTTTATTTCTTTAAAATAATGATTGGGTGAAACAGATACGTTTTTCAGTCTCACTGGAAAGATTTATATGGTGAAAACTGTCTTTGGTGACCAATCTGAGGGACTGACCATTTGTTTCTTGACTGAGGTGACCAGATGAAGGTGGCACAGATTATTATTTCAAAAGTTTGAGGTAGAGTAGTATAAGACAAGAAATTGTCTAAGGTGATCTATCATACAGATTTAATTATTTAGTAGCCAGGGAGGGAAAATTCTGGGTCCTACTGCTAAGTATGATGGAGTAATCTCAGTGTGTAAATATCCCTCTCTCAAAGCTGTTGGCAAGCTGTTTTAAGAGGTAGCGGACAGTGAGTTGTAGGAAAGGATATTAGTATTTGCACTGCACTGAGGAAACTTGAGGATTTATTTTTCAACAAGATCAATTCAGAGCACATTCAACTATGGGCACAAACACTGAATGAAAACATTGGTATTATGTGATTTGGCCACCTAAATCATGTAACTCAGTCCAATAAAAAGAATTTGGAATGAACTGAAGGAAGTTTTTTAAAAAAGGACACCTAACAGCAACAAAACAACTGAAGCACCATCTTGTGGACACATTAAAAGCAGTTATCTCCCATTAGCAAGAAATAAATAGCGTTCCAAAGATCACTGCATTAAATTGTGAACACACCAATATTTAATAGAACAACTGGAAGATATTCCAATCCTTAACTTTTCAGGTTGTCTAAACGTCTGTGGACAAAGTGAAGTGCCCAGTTACATAACTTTTTGCAAATCCTTTAAACCATTAATTGTACTTAGTGTCATGTTCAAGGATTCGACAATTATTTAAATAACATGGAGAGGAAAAACCTAGGTGAGGGGGAAAATCTTGTTTGTAGCAAGTACAGCAGCAGTTTTCCAGGCTACACTCTGTGCACTTTTGAGGGCAGATTCTTTCTCTAACGCTGCTCAAAACTACCAAGAACCATTCAGGTAGAGGTTCTTATTCCCTGTTTAAAGTTTTGTACTGATAAAGCATATGGACAAAATTCTGTATTTCTAGTATTTAACAAAATTTATGAGGAAGTAGAGCTAGGGAAAGAGTCTACTGATTAAATTAGTGAGACAGTTCCATGCTCACATCTGACCTAAGACAAAGTTGATTTTCTAACCCAAATTTAAAGTGGATTTATCAAAGAGAGGTTTATTTTAGGATAAAAGCAACTGTTTTAAATCTTAGAGCAGAAGAAAACATGCTTTCCTAGTGTGGTAGAAAATAAATGTGGCAACTATAGTTTGAAAGGTGATTATGCAAAAATTTGGTTTATTGAAGTGGAAATGTGCTATACTGAATATGAAAATTCATTTCTGTTTAATCATTACCAACACTGCAACAAACCTGAAAGCCATCACTTTGGACCTCTTCACTTATGTGTCTGGAAGAGATTTTTCTATAGAGAACCCCAAAATCGGTGTCCTATGTTTCTCCATGTAACCACATCAATCTTTCAAACAAATGCATGTTCCCACTATTCTGAAGCTTTCTTGTGATGCTTTTTATTTTGCTGTATTTCAGTTACTTTAAGTCTGAGAATCATGCTGACTGAGAGGTATAGGCATCATATTAATAAATATTTATCTCTACATATGTATTTTATTTTGCACGCTTAACATTGGCACATATTGTATCTTGTAAAAATCTCTAGAATCTGTAATTTTTCTTCAGTAAAAATGTTAAATCACAGATGACAAAGATATGCTCTGCTTTAATTTGAGCAGAGCAATTTACATTTTACTTTTATAAGATAAAACAAATGAGAACATTAGCTTTAGGCAGATACCAAGCTGGTTTGGACAGTTTTGCTGGCCATTCTGAGTACAGAGTAGCATTTTGTATATTACAGTAATTTGAGGATTCAGAATAAATGAATGGTTGGACACAACCTCTTCTAGAAATAACTGGAATCTCTAAGAACAGCCACACTATCTATATTTTATATGTTGTCATTTGAAAAAAAGTTTTAAAAAGTGGTCCGTGACCTCAGTCTTACAATAATTTGGCAGCTTTTTGCTCATAGAAAGTAAATTCTTCAATTCTGACCACTCACTCAATCCTGGCCCTCTCCCTCCCCTAACACAATGAGGTGCCTCCCACAAAGCAGAGCATTCAGACTCCCTGCATGGACCAAATCCATGCTGGTTCCCTCCTTGACGTAAACTCCCAGTGTGAATCATCTCTATATCCTGGTTTTGGATCTGAGGGTTAGGTCAAAAACAGCTAGTAGGGGAGACAGGTTGCATTTGGGTATACAAACAAGTGAATGTGGGTTCCCAGAGGCTGAGCTCAATTGTCTCCATACAATAATCCTTATTTGACATGTGGCTGGAAACTAATTCCCCAACACAGCTGTCCCAAGCCCCAGGAAAAAGCTAGGTATCGTCCACCTGGAAATCACATAGCTGAGTGAGGGTTAATAAACCCTGTTTATCAGACACACATCTTTTTTCAATCTGTTACATTGGCAGTCATGAGAAACTTAATGATTTTCCTTAAAATACTTTTTCTTTAATTCTGCCTTTGAGGAACAAAGGTGTCTTGGGCAGCCCAGAATTTAATGCTTTCCCCTCCCTCGGTAACAGGATGAGCAAGAGGAGGGGTTTTTGTTTAATCCCTTTCTCTCTGCTACCTTATATGAAGAGTCTGACTGGAGGGGCATCAAGCTGCTGGAAAAACAATTATTGAAGTGCCACGGCTGGAGAATGGGACCTACAGAAGAGGCTGGGTTAGAAAGCCAAGGAAGGAAGCTTAGAGTGCATTGGAAGCATGGAGAAAGTTACCACCCTAATGTTTCATTTCAATACTTACCATATTGGGGAAAATGTCAGCATGAGCAGGTGTAATATTGAGACTTAACTGACTTGCATAAACCCATTGAGAGTTAGTTGGACAAAAGTCAAGATGCAAACTGATAAATGGTCCAGCTAGAAGCTGAGAAGGATCAGAGGTTTTTAACCCCATTATCTGCTTGTGAACAGGGGACTGGAACAGTGGAGTTTGAGAGGAGGAGAAGGAGATCCTCCTGCTGAACGAATAAGGTGTGAGTACTAACCTTGGGGCGAGTGAGTATGCTTGGCTGTTTGTGTTTTTCTTTCTCTTTCAGGTTATTTCAGTTACTGGGTCAGTTGAGATTGTGTCTCTGGGGACTGCTTGAACCTTTGTTCCCTGGATCATCCTTGATCAGCCTTGAGATCACCATCCCCCTGTGTGACTAACAAGGGGGTAAGGCTGACCTAGAAGGGAAGGCCTTAAAAGCCAGGGGCTAAGTGACCAAGGGGAGCTAGCTAACAGGGCAGCTTGAGAGGAGATTTATGGGAGGGAATCAATATAATCACCTTGGTTAGGAAGGGCCTCCTTGCCAGTGCCAACGCTACTCCTGTCTCCTCCACCTGCGCCTATATCCAGACAGACCACCTGGATGCCTGTACCCAGATCCTGGTGTGGATTTGCAGAGACTGTGGCCTGCATTTCCCATTCACAGAAAGCCAGGCTGGGGGGACCATCCAGTATGAAAGGTGCCTGCTGGTGGAATCTCTCAGGAAGCAGGTGGGGGAGCTACAAGAGGAGGTGGCTAGGTTGAGGAGCATCCGTGCCCACGAGGAATTCCTTGAGTGTATTCATATGGAGACATCCAAGGCTGAGGATGCTATCCAGCTAGAGAGGACTGCTGTCATGACAGCAGGGGAGGAAGATATGGCTCTGTCACAGGGAGGACACTGGTTCCTGGTTACTTCTGGCAGCAGGCCGTGCTCCACCCCTACTCCCAACCCACCCACCATGGTAATGCAAAACTGATATGCTGCTCTGGCAATGAGATGAGGAATCACCCCCACAGGTGGAGGAGGAGAAGCCATGTACCCCCAAGGCTGGGAGCATTGCAGCCACCACTCCCAGGAGGAAACGTAGTGTAGTGGTGGTTGGTGACTCTTCTGAGGGGGATGGAGGCATCCCTCTGTCACCCTGACATGGCATCCCGGGAGGTATGCTGTCTGCCAGGGGCCTGTATTCGAGATGTTATGGAGGGATTGTTGAGGATCATCTGGCCCTCTACTACCCCTTGTGGACACTGATGATACTGCAAGGTATGACCCTCAGCAGATCAGAAGTGACTACAGGACTCTGGGGGTAAGGATGAAGGAGTTGAGAGTGCAGGTGATGTTCTCTTTGATCCTTCCGGTCAAGGGTAGGGGCCCAGGCAGACATATGCATCTTGGAGGTGAATGCTTGGCTGCCAAGATGGTGTTGTCAGGGGGGCTTCCGCTTCCTTGACCCCAGGAAGGAGGACTGCTAAGCAGAGATGGGGTCCACCTATCGAGGAAGGGGAAGAGCAGATTTGAATACAGACTGGCTAACCTAGTGAGGATGGCTTTAAACTAGGTGCGAAGGGGGCAGGTGACCAAAGCCCTCAGTTAAGTCAAAACCATGGAGACCTAGGAGAAGGGTTGGAATTTTGGGGGAGAGTATGGGCTGTCATAGCAGGGATAAAGACAGAACTGAGAAGGGGGGTGAATCAAATCAGTATCTTAGATGTCTGTATACTAATGGGGAAAGTATCAGGAAAAGTTCGAAATGCTAGCAAGTAAACACAACTATGACATAGTTGGCATCACAGAGACTTGGTAGGATAATATGCATGACTGGAATATTAGTATAGAAGGGTACATATTGCTCAGGAAGGACAGGCAGAGGGAAAAAAAGGGAGGTGTTGCCTTGTATATTAAAAATGTATACACTTGGACTGAGGTTGAGATGGAAATAGGAGACAGACTTGTTGCAAGTCACTGGGTAAGGATAAAAGGGGTAAAAAAAAAAAAGTGATGTCATGATAGACCCATGATAGGGGTCTACTACAGACCATCTAACCAGGAAGAAGAGGTGGATTAGGCTTTTTTTAAAACCACTAACAAAATCATCCAAAGCACAGGACTTGGTGGTGATGGGAGACTTCAACTACCCAGACATCTATTGGGAAAATAACACGGGAGGGCACAGATTAGCCAACAAGTTCTTTGAATGTATTGGAGACCATTTTTATTTCAGAAGGTGGAGAGAGCTACTGGGGAGAGGCTGTTCTAGATTTGATTTTGACAAATAGGGAGGAACTGGTTGAGAATTTGGAAGTGAAAGGCAGTTTGGGTGAAAGTGATCATGAAATAGTAGAGTTCATGATTCTAAGGAATGGTAGGAGGGAGAACAGAAAAATAAAGACAATGGATTTCAAGAAGGCAGACTTCAGCAAACTCAGGGAGTTGGTAGGTAAGATTCCATGGGAAGCAAATCTAAGAGGAAAAACAATAGAAGAGAGTTGGCACTTTTTTCAGAGAGACATTAAGGGTACAAGAGCAAATTATCCCACTGTGTAGGAAAGATAGGACATATGGCAAGAGACCTCCATGACTTAACCAGGAGATCTTCAATGATCTAAAACTCGAAAAAGAGTCCTACAAAAAGTAGAAACTAGGTCAAATTACAAAGGATGAATATAAACAAATAACATAAGTATGTAGGAACAAAATTAGGCCAAGGCACAAAATGAGATCAAACTAGCTAGAGACCTAAAGGGTAACAAGAAAATATTCTAAAAATATATTTGAAGCAAGAGGAAGACCAAGGACAGAGTAGGTCTGTTACTCAATGAGGGGAGGAAAAAAATAGATAATGTGGAAGTGGCAGAGGTGCTTAACGACTTGTTTGTTTGTTTGTTTTTTCACCAAGAAGGTTGGTGGTGTTTGGACATCTAACATGGTGAATACCAGTGAAAATGAGGTAGGATCAAAGGTTAAAATAGGAAAAGAACAAGTTAAAAATTAGTTAGACAAGTTAGATGTCTTCAAATCACCAGGGCCTGATGAAATGCATCCTAGAATACTCAAGGTGCTGATTGAGGAGATATCTAAGACATTAACGATTGTTTGAAAAGTCATGGAAGATGGGAGACATTCCAGAAGACTGGAAAATGGCACTATATTTTCCCCATCTATAAAATGGGAAATAAGGACAACCTGGGGAATTACAGACCGATCAGCTTAACTTCTGTACCTGGAAAGATAATGGAGGAAATAATTAAGCAATCAATTTGCAAACATCTAGGAGATAATAAGGTGATAAGTAACAGTCAGCATGGATTTGTCAAGAACAAATCCTGTCAAACCAACCTGACTACTTTCTTTGACAAGGTTACAAGCCTTGTGGATAGGGGTGTGTGAAGCTGAATGGAATCTGGGGGACCCTTGAGGATATTATGAGTATCAATATTGTACAATTGTAATGTTATGTCAGACCATGTAAGGTATCTTCAAAAATGTTTTTTTGCCAGATGTGATAATCTCATGTATTTGTTTTGTATCACTTTTGTATTATGAGTTATAGCTATGTATGCATGTCTGGATTTCAAACTGGTGCTATGCTCCTGGGTGACACCCCAAGACAGTTTGGCATCAGCACTGCCTAGCCTGCTTGATGGCCCATTAAGGACTATCAGCTATACAACTGACCTATTAAAAGAAAGCAGATACACCTTCTGACTCAGCAAGGCAGGCAGGGGCATGCCTATGGACAAAACTCTAAGGCTTTCACTCCAAGCACAGGCTGCATGGCAAAAGAAGATGAAGCTGCCTTCTTAGTCCATTTTGTCTTCAATCTTGCTTCTTACCTCTGGAGGAACTTTAGTACAAACTGAAGCTCTGAACAAAGGACTGAATGACCCATCCAAGCTGTGGATGTATTCCAGAGGGATTAGACAAATACCTATCAGGAATGGTCTAGATAATACTTAGTTCTGTCATGAGTGCAAGGGACTGTACTAGATGACCTCTTGAGATCCCTTCCAGTCCCATGATTCTCTGATTCTATCAAAATTGCAGTTGAGGAAGTTAAAAGAACCCCTATTTTAATTAAGTGTACTTTATAAATTGCTATTCTGGAAAAAATAAGCAGTTTAATTTAGAAATGTATTGCTTTAAACAATTCCTCTCCCCATCCTACCATCAACTACATAGTACTAACTTCATGCAGATGTCTGAGATTATTCCAAACAGAAACATGACCCAAAGAAGTTCATTTGGATTTTTTTATTAGAGCCTGGGAAGAGAGGAGAACAGAAGCATGTATGAAATGACATGTCTGCTGGTTCCGCAGTATGTGCGCACACGTAATATAAATAGGAGAGAGTGCTCATTCCGCAAAATTGGGAAGGATTCTTTTTATTTAAATTTTTTTGCCTCTGTCTTGAAAATATATTTTTTTCTAAGTGGGGAGAAGTAAATAGCTTAATCAGGGGCTTTGAGTGCTTTGTTTTTTTTATAGGGTTTTTTGTGAAAGGAAAAGATGCTGCTTAATGGCACTGATGGTGATGTGACTGCTTGCTTTTGAAGGCTGAATTTTTTTTGTTTTTTGTAATGCTTATAATAAGGGAGGCTCATTTTTTTTCCCTCCCAAATACTTTTTTTTCTTCCTCCTTCAGGTAGACCTTAGATATTGTCTTCTGGGAGTCCTTTTTAAATTGAAATTAAATTGTGGATATTATCTATTATTTTTGTATTAGTGTCATTTTAATACAACCTAATGCACAAACCTTCTATCTAGGTACTTACCTGGTGCCCATCACGGTAGTATTGGAGAATTTCCAGTATTTACAAATAGAAATAACACTTTTGCTCCCTACTTTTGATCCCAGCCTGTAAGATAAATACATGGTTTGTGTGGGAGGGGGAGGGGAGAGAAGAAATTATTGAGGGAAAGTTAAATTGAATGGAAGTAGATGCAAAGTTCATTTCTTCAGGTTTCATACTGTCTCCTTCACCGAGGAACCAGCATGCCTTCAAGTGCATTAAGCAATGTGACTAGCAGTAACACACGTGGATCTGAATGCAGTGAGGCCTGTGGTCATTCTTATTTCTTGCATGAGTGAATTCTATAGTTCAGGTCCAGCTCCTATGAAAGTTCTGTCTCCTGCACTCGCAAGCCTCCCCATGTTGTTCAACGGTTCTGTTGCTCCAGTGGGATGCAACTGTTGCAGGAGGACATTTTGAGGAGGGACTGGTGATCTCTTGAATGCAGAGGGCCAGTTCCATGGAAAGTTGTTTTAGGGCAGTGAATTTTAACTCAAGGGGAAGCCAGTGCAGAGAGCAGAGCACTGAGGTGATGTGTTCACAAGGACCTGTGGTGCTAAACAGAGAGGCTGTTGCATTTTGTACCAGTTGGCACTTTATTGGGATTCGTTGCTTCATTTCTAAGTCCAACTTGTAATAACCAAGCCTGGGGGTCGTAAATGCATGGATCACCAAGTGACGTCTGTGCCTGATAGGATGGGAGTGACATTTTCCAAGCAGTTACAGATGGAAGTGGGCATCTTTTGATGCCAGGTCTACTTGGGCATCCAATGGCATTGAGGAATCTAAAGGGAGGCTGTAGACTGACCTAACAATCTGAGGGCAGATGCTTTTGATAATGGGAGGAGGTTATAGAGGAGGCAGATTCTTCAAAGTGTGTTCCCTCTTCCTGTCTATGTCCCCTTAGCCTTGCCCAAATTCAGCTTTGGCCGGCTGCTGATTTTGGCTATGCGTTGGGAGAGCTGGACGATGTATGGATGATGTCTTCATAGTGCTGGCACTGCAGCCTGTGTTCCCTCACCACCCTTCCTGGTGACTTCATGTAGGTGTTGGATACTATGAGGCTATTGTTTTTTGCTAGCTTGTCAATCTTTAATGGCACTCATTAGTTGTCAGCATTCTGATTCTGCTAGTGATCCCATCCTTTAGAGCATTGGATGAATACCATGTGTTGTGACAAGTGAGTGTAGGATCCAGGGAACTTGAAAGGTGTGTTGTGGGGGTATTGATCATGTTTTGAATAGACAAGTAAATGAGTTTATAATTTTCTTGGGGTATCCCTACAGAGACAGTTAAAGTAGCCTGGCTGACTTATTAGTTCATTTCCATACTTTAAAAGGTTTGGGATTCTTGTAAATTTTTAAAATTGATTTGAAGTGCCTGGATTTCTTTCTCTCCTTCTTTCTGTTGCCCGAGTACCCCAAATAAGAATTTAGAGCCAATTTATGCTATGTGGTGTATAAACAATTAACACAAATTAGTTGCTGCCTCCAAGAGCTCACATTCTACATAATAGGCAATATATAATAGATGAATAAACTGACATATTGGGGTGAGCTGTAAAGAGATGAAGGGATTGTCGGATAAGGAAATAGGTAACAGTAGAGACACGTAAGAGTAGAGGCCCAGTTGTTTCTGTAGTGGTTGTCAGCCTAAATAATGCCAGACAGTGGTGATCTGTAGATCTCCCAGCAAAGGTAAGTTTTAAGGAGAGATTCTTTCAAAGCATAGGGGGCAGAATGGAGAAAAGGTTCTTGAAATTTGCCCTACACTGTACTCTAAAGGCTTTTGTGTGAGAATATCTAATGTGTGGTGCCCAGCACCAAGAGCAGGACCGAGCTTAGATGTTTCCATTTTAGGGCTTGTCTACACTACAAAATTAAGTCAATTTTACCTAATTCAACCTCAAACCTCTGAATTAAGTCGACTGTGCATGGCCACACCATGCTCATTGTCTCGATGGAGTGCATCCTCACTAGCAGTGCCTGCATTGATGCACAAAGCAGTGCATCATGGGTAGCTGTCCCAACTTGCAGCAGTATGTTTTGGGAAGTTTGTGCAATGCCTCATGGGACCAAAACATTGTCACAGGGGAGAATGGGAATATTGCATCGGCATCGCATGATGCACTGTGCTCCCTCCCTCATATCAATGGCAAACAACCCAGTGGTTTTCATGCTTTAAAACTGCCATGTGTATGCCATAACCCCAGAAGCATGGAGCTTGCTCCATTGTGCACTCTTACTGTGAGCATCTCAAACACCTCGCACCTTCTCCTGCAGTATTTTCAGAGCCAAAGTAGGGTCTGCTGTGTGGAACATGACGATATCCTGCAAACAGCCCTGATGCAAGCCCTTGGAAAAAAACAATTCACAGTTGCTGCTGGCAGTCACAGAGCAGCTGCACTCTGTTGAGCACTGTTTCTGGTCCTGTGAAACAAGCACTGACTGGTGGGTCCACATCTTTTTGCAGGTATGGGATGCAGAACTTTCAAATGTGCAAGGCTACCTTCCAGAAACTTTGTGAAGAGCTTTCCCCTGTCCTGCAGTTCAGCAACACACAAATGGGAGCTGCTCTGACAGTGGAGAAGTGAGTGGCAAACACTCTTTGGAAACTTGCAATGTCAGTGGGGAATCAATTTGGGGTAGGTAAATCAACCCTGGGAGCTGCTGTGTTCCAAGTGTGCAGGGCCATGAATAGACTTCTGCTATGAAGGGTAGTGGTCTGGGAAATGTGCAGGACATTGTAGGTGGTTTTGCCACGATGGGATTCCCTAATTGTGGTGGGGTGATAGATGGCATGCATATCCCCATTTTAGCACCAGATCACCTTGCCAAAGAGTACATAAATTGAAAAGGATACTTTTCAATAGTGTTGAAAGTGCTGATAGATCACAGGGTTGCGTTTCGCTGACATCAACATAGGATGATCAGGAAAGGTTCATGGTGCGCGCATCTTTAGGAACTCAGCTCTGTTCAAAAAGCTGCAATCCGGGACTTTCTTTCCAGACCACAAAATGAACAATGATGATATTGAGCTGTCTATAGTTATCCTGGGGCACCCAGCCTACTCCTTACTCCCATGGCTCATAAAGCCATACACCGGCCATCTGGACAGCAGTAAGGAATGGTTCAACTATAGGCCCAGCAAGTGCAGAATGGTGGTTGAATGTGCCTTCGGTCATTTAAAAGGGCACTGGAGAAGTTTACTAACAAGGTTGGATCTTAGTGAAGAGAAAATCCCCATGGTTATACCTGCCTGCTGTATGCTCCATAATATCTGTGGGGAGAAAAAAGGGGGAAAATTTTCTGCAGAGGTGGACAGTTGAGACAGATTTCATAGCAGTCATTTTTGAGCAGCCAGACACCAGGGCAATAAGAAGAGCACAACAAGGGGTGCTGCGTACCCGCAAGGCTTTGAAAAGCCGTTTCAATAATGAGTCACAGTAATGTGAGCTGCTTGTCTGCATTGTGCTTCCCTAAGCCTTCACCTGGCTTGTATCACTGTCTCTGTAAAGCCAAGCCCATGCCCAAGCTCTCTGCTTCTACTCAATAAAGAATACTTATTTCTCAAATTCATTTAGTTTCTTTAACAAACATAAGTAAAGAGGGAGAATGGGGATGGGGTGGGGGGGGGGAAGGGAACCTTGGGGAAAAGGGATTGTAAAGTGGAACGGGAGAAACCTTTTCAGTTGTGTAACATTCTAGACCACCAAAGGCTTGTGAATGGGCGCCTTCTGTTCCTTATACCCTCTCCGAGTTAAGTGAAAGGGTTAATGGACTTTTCACCCATTCCTCATGGAACGCTTGTGGGAAGGTGATTCTGCACCAGGCAATGCTGATTGGCTTCTGTTCCTGCAATTCAACCAGATGCCTCAATATGTCTGCTTGGTCTCTCATAATCCAAAACATCTCATCCTGACTGCACGCTCTGACTCATTGGAAGCTTTCCTGCTCTCCATGTCGAATTTCTCAAACAGTGAAATCCTCTACACTCTCAGCTCTGTCAGCTGTCCCCAAAGTCATTCATGATCTTGGTGAACATGTCCTCCTATGTTCTTTCTCCTCCTTCTAATCAGTGAAAGTCTGCTTTCAGGAGTTGACACGCTGAAGGACACATTTCCAGCTGTCAGTCATGGAAAAAAAAATAAAGAAGCCATTGTACACGAATAAAATGTTTCTATAAAAAAAAAAAAGCCCCTTATTACACTAGGTGCAAGCCATAACATAATCAGAATCTGTAACCACTCACTGCTCTGTTTCACTGCTCCCTCCCCCCACTCCCCCGAGTCATGGGTGACTGCACTTTTAATGAAGTTTATGGAAGGCTCACATCAGGAGCAGAGGTGAGCCTTCCCCATAGCACTACGGGAAGCTGTTTACAAACGGGGCAGTGGGGAATGTTTTCACTCCCAAATTGCGGCATCTCTCATGGGGCTACAGTCCCCTATCAGCCACTTAAACTACTTGCCAACAGTAAAGGCACATTAGCAGCCGCATGGTTTGGCGATCTGGAATATGGGGTGGGTCTACATGCTATTTTTTTCTTGTAAGAGCACTTTTAATGAGAACTTCCCCCTTTCCCCCTAGGTGACCCTGTTTGATATCCATCTCCTGAGGGTAACAGAGGCAGAAAGGAAGGAGATGCTGCAAGTATCTGGGTATAGACCCAGTCCTTATGTTGCTATGCTGTGTACTGCAATGATACAGCAGAATTAATTTAGGAGTTGTGTGGGAAAGTGTCCTACCATGGTTGAAGAAATTAGACTGCCCTGCCCAGAAACTTTCTGCAAAGGATTGCAGAGTACCTCCATGAAAGTTTCCTAGTGATATCCATGGAGGATTCCTGGGCTATCCCAGTCCACATAAACAGTCTTTTCCCAGGGCCACCTTCTGTGTAGCTGGAGCGGCCTCTTGTAAGCAGAAAACCTTGCTTTTTCTTCACAGTAAACATGCAATATCACCGAATATGTGTGCCCACTAAAGTTTAACTAGACTGTGACTGTAATTGCATACTCACCAGAGGTGCCTTCCCCAGCATCACGGTCGGCCACTGTGTTGTCCTGCGACTCTCAGTGCTCCAGGGTTAAAAATATTTCCTGTTTCTCGGGGAGAATGGATTCACCATTCTCCTTCTCCTCCTCCTCCTCTTTCTCATCCACCATATCGTCGTCCTTGTTGTCCCTAGACTGAAACATCTGTGAGGTGTCCACGTTGCTGGTGGGGGTGCTGGTAGGGTCATCCCTGAGAATTGCATGCAGCTCGTTGTAGACCTAGCATGTGTGGGGTTCAGCACCAGAATGACTGTTCACCTCCCTTGCCTTCTGATACACTTGGCAAAGTTTTTATTTTCACACAGTACTGCTGGGTCCCTCGTGTAGCCCTTCTCCCGCATTTCACCAGTGATCTTTGCATAGAAGTCAGCGTTTCTTCTGCTGGATTAGAGCTCTGCCTGCACAGACTCTTCTCCCCACAAAGTGGTGAGGTCCACCACCTCCTGTGCAGACCAGGCTGGAGCGTGTTTGGGGCGTGTATCTCCATGATCAGCTGTGCTCAAACTGGCATGCTCCGAATGCTGGTCAAACAGGAAATGGGAAATCAAAATTCCTGGGCCTTTAACTGGGGAGGGGCTGTTTCTTTTGTACCTGGTGGCAATCCAGCAGAGTTGAGAATGATCTCCAGAGCGGTCACAGATGAGTGTTGTGGGACACCACCTGGAGGCTAAGTAATTCAAATTACACAATGCTGCGTCTGCACTATCTTGCAGTCGACTCATAAAAATTGAATGAAGTGCTACGCCTCTCGCAGAGGTGGATTACAGAAGTCGACATTAGAGGTGACTTAGGTTGGCGTAAAGGACCCAGTAGTGTAGACACATACATTAACAGGTCGACTTAAGGCAGCTTCCTTCAACCTAACTTTTTAGTGTAGGCCAGGCCTTAGATGGAGCTACGTTAGGGCATTGTGATATGTCTGGATACCACTCAGAGTCCGTTCAGAGAGGAAGGCATTGCAATGTATTCTAATACTGGGAAACAGAAATTCCTCTTATCTAATGGCGTGTGTAGTTTCTCTGTAGACATGAACTCTCTTCACTTCCCCTCCATTAGAAAATTTTAAACATGAGTCATCACATTTTCATGTAGGCACTCATGGAAATTGTATCCAACTTCTAACTTCAAAAATAAGGAATATGGCTAGAGAGAGGAAAGGGGGTATGTACATAAAGGAAGTGAGATAAAAATTACACTTACATATTTTACCAAGGGCCAATGATAAATCTGCATGTTTGTTCAGTTCTCCAGATACCACAATCACCTGCTTCACACAGTATCTTTTGACCATATCAGTCATTTCAAAACCACTATCGTGTGAGTGCATTTTTAGACCGGTCTGCCCATTTAAAGTCCCAAGAGGCAAAAAGAAGCAGTTTACGCTTCTGGCTAACAAAGGTTAGGCAAGTGGGGGAGTCTGACCAATGGGCTTAGATTGCCTCATTTAACAGTTAACTCATTCCCCATTTGTGTTTTTTTTTCTTTCTTTCTACCTCCTCTGTTCCATTATAATAAATTGTCCGCTCTTTGGGGCATGGACTGTCTTTCCAATAGGTGTTTGTACAGTGCCTGCTTCAGTAAGGCCTTAGGTGCTACCATAGTACAAATAATATCCATCTGCCAAAAATAGGATTTGTGATTCAGTCCATATTTTGTTCTTTCTAGATAACCGCTCAAACGTTTAGATGAAGACAGGTAAAACAATGCCTGTATAACAATGCAAGGAGTATGGGGAACAAGAAGGATGAACTGGAAGTCATGGTACATGAAGAAAATTATGACTTAATTGGCATTACAGAGACTTGGCGGGACAACTCCCACTGGAGTACCAGCATCAAGGGATATAGCTTGTTCCAGAAGGATGGGTATGGGGAAAAAGTAGGATGCTCTGCATGTCAAGAATGTATACACCACCTCCGAAGTTCCAAGAGGAAGTGAGCAGCAGACCTCCTGTGAGCCTCTGGATGGGGATAATAAGGGAACAGAATAGTAGCGATGTTAGGGTGGAGGTCTATTGTAGACCACCCAATCAAGAAGAGGAAGTGGATGAGGCATTCTACAAACAGGTAACAATATTAACTAACACAGCTGAGCTAAAAGAACAGGAGTGCTTGTGGCACCGTAGAGACTAACCAATGTATTTGACCATAAGCTTTGGTGAGCTACAGCTCACTTAATTGGATGCATTATTAATGGGGGATTTTAACTTCCCTGATATCTGTTGGAAGACTATTACAGACTGCCTAGGGAGGTCACAGAAGCTCCTTTGCAGGAAGTTTTAAAAAAGGCGGCTGGATAGCCATTTGTCTTTGATGGTTTAGACTCAACAAATTCTGCCTCTTGGCTGGGGGTTAGACTAGATGATCCTTGCAGTCCCTTCTAACTCTATGGTTCTATGATCTAGGGACTAAGGTCTTGGCTTGGATACCAGCAGCAGAGTCTCATCAGCATAAAGCGGAAATGTATGTTTCTGCTTTCCCCCTTCAATTCTGTGGATGCTGTAATGGCCTCATGTTACTGCAGCAAATGGTTTCACAGCTATATAAAGTAATCACACACAAACACGTGCAAAAAAAAAAACCTATGTTAAAAGAAAATTATTAAGGGTACAAAGTCAAAGTCCAGCACTCACAATTAGGAAATGTCAGGCTTAAGGTTACCTAACTTGAGTCCTTGACTTTACAACATTGATAATGTTAAATAGTTTTTTGATGTGTAGAAAAAGCAAAGTGAAGGCAGAAATTCCCTTATGTAGCCTCGTATTGACACCCACATGGGTCATCAGCAGGGCTGGAACCTTTAGCTCCGCTGCACAGACTCTTTCACTTGAGCCAATGAAGTAACTCACAGCAGTAGTAGGTTGCCATCTTCTGTGGACGAGCACTAGAGGCAGATGAGATGCACTTTAACAGTGGGTTGTACAGATATTTGCTGAAAGCAGAGGGCGAATGGTGATACTCTGGAATCTTGGATTCCATTCCAGGCTTTGAAGAGGAATCTGATCTAGTGGGAACAGACTTTTCTGCTGGTTTTCCCTAACCCTGTTCTCCCTTCTCCCCCATCACCTCCAACCTATCACTGCTCTCGTTCTGTCTCTTCCTCAGTCCTGGCTCCTGGACCAATCCCAGGCTCCTTGCCTGTTTGGTCCCAGGCTGCTGCTGTTCTCTTCCAAGTCCCAATCTCTTTGTCTGTCTAGCCAGTCCTAGTCTCCCCCTCTTTATCTGAGTCCCAGTCTCCCATCCCATGCCCAGTTTTTCTTCCTCCCCACACAAAGTCCATCTCCTTGCCCAACTGCCCAGCCAATCCCAGTGTCCTCCTCACAATTCCTCATCTGATCTCTCTCTCTCTCTCTCATTGTCCCCCTTACTGGCTCCCCATCCTTGGCGCTCTCTCTGGGCTCCTTGTCCTCTCTGTCCTACCCCAATCCCATCTCCGGCTCCTTGTTCCAGTCTCTCTGCCCAGCCAGTCCTACTTATTCCCTGCCCCCCAGCTCCTTCTCAGTTCTTTGTCTTCCACCTCTCCCTCACAGATTCCTAGACCCAGGCTTGTCAACACTGCGTGGCAATGGGCACTAGAGGGGTATGATTTCTAAAGCACACCAATGTGTTGCACACTAACTGGTTCATGTTGACCCTGCTAGTGCATGCTAAAAATTCCCCAGTGTGCATTAGTGTAGTGTGGTCTCCTTGTCCACCAGTTCCTGTCTGTGGCACAAAGCTTCTCATCCAATCTGTTTCCTTCCCAGCCAAATAGCTTCCAGTCCCATTTTCTCTCCCCTGCCCACAGTCCCACTCTTTCCAGACTACTTGTCCCAATCTACTCTTTTTTCTCTCTCCTCGTTCAGCTTCTGTCCTCCCTGTATTCAACTCACAGGGCTTCCTACTCCACACACTGCCTGGATGCCAGCAGGGGATTACTGAAAGCACAGGAAGGACAGACTCCCTGTTGCAGGGGCCAGCCTCACCCAGACTGTAGCCATCATTCCAGAGAAAATCTTTGAGCCCCTCTCGCTCTGGTCTGGAGGGAGCGTGCTCAGTTGCTCTGTGATAATAGTGCAGGTAGAATCTGAGCGGATGGCGTATGCCCGATCACTTTATGTGGATGGCACATGTACAGTCCAGTCACCCTTAGGAGCTCTGAAGGGATAGTGCATGCATGTGCAGTCTGGTCAACATTAGGAAATCAGAGAGGCTTGAGCGTGGCAGGGGAGGGCAAAATCTGGAAATGTAGTGGCTAAAAATTGAAGATGTCTGTACTGAGCATGTTTGAACTGGCTTATAACTTGGCCAAAAGCCTTATAACAGCCAAATTTGGTCAGACTTTCATGGGAACAGCAAAAAAATGCATCTCCGAAACAAATCCTCTGCCAGATTTCAAGTGCTTGCTCCAAAGCATGGGGGTGCTAGAGCTGTTCAAAGAAAAGGTTGCCAGATTTTTTTTAACATGGGCAAAATACTGTATTTTCCCCCAATGTCATTCTCTGAAATGGCTGAACTGTGTTAGCTGAACATTTCCAAACAAATTCAGCCTGAAGTAGGCACTTGGCATGGAAAATTTCAGCCCATGCTGTTAAAGTTTGGCAAAGTCATAAGAAACTAAAAATGTGGCGCTACAATGGGAAGTTGTTTCGCAATCTTGATAATAAGCCGTGTTCCCAGCCTCGTCTATAATGGCACAGGTCTCTTCCCCTTCCCCAGTTCAATAGAAGTGTTTGAAGATGTGACCATTTGTTGTCGTCAAGGCTGTAACTCCCTTATAGAAAGTAAATTAGGCTATGATTTTTCAAAGGCACATAAGGAGTGACACACCCACCTTCCACTGAATATAAACGCAATTTGGGCTCCTTCCTTTGAAAATCAGACCCTTAATCGAAGAACCAGTTTGCAGTCAGGTTCTCGCTCTACGTTTTCTTCCAACATACAGTGGTGAATAAATGTAAAAGATTTTGTCATGGTGAATTATGGCTTTATATTGTATTAACCTTTGTACTGTTTTCTTATTTAATTGTATTTATTTGTGCTCCCCCACCATGCTCCAAACTATAAAAACACTTAATCAAAAAGACAGTAACACAGCCCTTCATCTACTAATATATTAATATTTAGACCAAATAGTGAATACAGTTGTTTTGACACAATGACATGTTCAGAAAACCCAGCAAACCATTAACTGACAAACTTTTATTGTGCATTGTTGTGCAACAGAACACATGAAACTAGAAGTACATAATAAAACCAATAATCAAATTAGGGATAACACCTAAAATAGCAAACTCTAGTAACAAATGTTTTTTATAATTAAAAAATATTGACTTTAAAAAATTCTCACATTTTAAAGTTTTTAAAAGAAATGTGTTGCCACATAGAAAACAATTCACACATCCTATAGAAATTGTCACAAAAACTTACTAGTCTATATTACATTATGCACTTTGTTGTACGGTATCTGGTATTAGGCTATCCCTAACTTCTATTTACTCTACACAGTACAATCATCAATAGAAAGTATTCATAGAATTAACTACACCTTAACAATAAAAATATTAGGATTAATGGGTTTTTAATCACAGTTTCTCCACAATTATTTGTCATAGAAAATAGAGCAAAGGCAGATTGGCACTAATGGGTATGCAGTACTGCTACACAAAGTTTCAGGGAGGGTAGATACATAAAGGACAGCAAGATTAAAGAATATATAAAAGACAAGGATCTATCTTCCAGAACAATTTTAGGACTATTTTCTGAGTGAGGCGACATAACTTCCTTCTGTTCTAATTTTTCCATGTACATATAGCACCATAAATTAATACAATACTTTTCAAAACACAGTGCTTTAACATGAATATATAGTTGTGCAATGGCTTATATGCTGTTACTTCTGATCCCTAGTGTTCCGTAGAATTTATTCCTAGTTACTTGCAGATGTGTTCTCAGTAATACACATGGATTTACAATGCAATGAGAATACATGCCTTGGACTGGTTAGAATAAGTAGCTGTGAAAGGTTATAAATGAAGTGAGTTTGGCCACGGGGACCATAGTTCATCATAAACCCCGGACCGATTTTGTAATCTGAAACTTTAAAAAATAAAACAAACATCTAAATTCTGTCCTCTGCACATCTGAGACTCCCGTTTGCTTCAGTGGTAGGTGCACACATGCAGCTGAGGGCAGAATTTTGGCATATATAGGTCTGATCCTGAAAACTCATTTTACATAGATAAATAGTTTTTACATACATAAATAGATCAGGCCACAGTTTGGTTATTTTACACAACAGGAGAGGGCAGTATTGTGAGTACCAGCATTTTAGGGCAGAAGACTGACTACCCTTTACATTAAAAATAAAGCTAGACTTGCTGGTTGCTTTAACAAAATCCCTACATTATTATTTGAGAGTGGCCTGCTAATGAAGTGATATTTTTCTCTGTTATTCAAAGTGAAATGTTTTCATTTTTAATTTCATACAATTAAACATTGGAAAGAAGCCATCATGATGTATTTTTGTAAACATTATAGATAATGTCAACAAATTTACAGTATAATGCTGACTCAGGCTGTAAATATTCATTTACAGTATAATGCTGACATGTTTTACAGTTCTGGTAAGGGACACCACATTCAAGACATACCTGCGAGACTTGCACTGTCTGACCAACGTACTATTTTCTACTAATTTTTTTTTTAAAGTGTAAGTTCAATAGTGAAAAGCTGCAACAGAATATTTGTACTGTGGAAGGACACACATGCTGAGCTTCTCCCAAAGGGGACCATCTTGTGCCATTGATCTATCAGCAGAACCTTCTCTTGACTAGAGTAAGGGATTCTGTTTAAAAACCGATGGCATGGTCACACCCAATGCGATTAAATTACTACTTAGTTTTTAGAAATTAAATTTGTTCTACGTCAAATGAAGATTTAAAAAACCCTTTAAAAACATTAGAAAAAATAAAATTAAGAGGTATTGGATGTTGATGGGCCTAAAGCCTATATTGTATTAGACTGTATCTACAAAGGTATGTACAGAAGACTGTTTCCTGAAACACCATCCAGGTACAGCCTGTTAGTAGCTGCAAGGACAGCATAATCTCGCTCTATAGATGCACTGTCCGGCTGATGTGCTTCTTCTGACTGACTGACAGGAGGGGCACTACATACAGCAGAAACCATTCACAATGGCAGACATAGGAGACAGATATGAGGAGGAAATTATTGCATGGGGAATTAGTATTTGAGTGGGTGCCTCACTACTTCACCCTGGGTCCAGCAGGAGTTGTATAGGAGCACCTTGGGTCAGAGAGACCCTGGTGGCTGTTATGGGAGAGCGTAGCGTCTAGCTTTCCCCATCCAGTAGTCACCCGTATGGTGGGGAGAAGTGAAGAAATTAGTTGGTAGATCCTCTGTAGGCCCACACCCCCTGGTGAGGGATGGGGTAGAAAATATTTAGGAAAACAGGCAAAGACGAGGTAGAGATAAAGGCGATCAAAGATGGAGAAGATTCATCCACCTACAAAGAGTTCAATATGTCTGTCAAACCACGATTTGAGGACTTCAATAGCTCAGACATAGGTGAGAGGTTTTTCGCAGGAGTGGATAGGTGAGATTCTATGGCCTGCGTTATGCAGGAGGTCGGACTAGATGATCATAATGGTCCCTTCTGACCTTAGTATCTATGAATCTATGTCTATCAAACAGGAAGTGCTGTCTCAGGAAAAAGCTGATTCAAGAATCTAGGAGTGACGGGGAAGGCCTGACTCACCTGAAGTAGGAGGACTTAAAAATGCTGAAAATGAGAGGGGATTGTGTTGTTTCTTTGGCGTTAAATGTTTCTAGAGTGCATCAGTTTTTTCAAAACTTTCCTACAGTGACAATGTACCCTAATCCTGCTATTGAAAATCTCCAGTAAATTGAGTTTTTTACCTTGGTATCTGCTTCCAATATTGTATTCCATTGTGAATCAGCTTCATTTCTAGCACAAATATCTGTCTGCAACTCTCAATCAGTTCTGGAGCCTATGCTTAAGTGCCCAATAGCCAAAAGGATAAATTGGACTTTTATTATAGAATCCCTCCCTCCATGCACCATTGAGTATCTGAGTATTAGGACCAGCTCATTCCTTGAAACAGATCAGGCAATGAGCATAAAACACAAACAATACCACAAACAAATGCAAATGTAAACCTTTTAAAGCCATAAAATACTGCAGCAAAATAAACTCTCCTGAAATGGAAATTCATGGTATAGCAAACTCATTTTTAGGAAAACTGTGGTGATTAGCTCAATACTTTAGATAAACATAGTATCTATCAATTATACACAGAAATTTTTAATGGTTTAGAAAAACCTGTTACTGTTTTGATACCTCCTAACTTAAGGATTCTGTTGCCAATGAGCAATGCCATTTTAGCACGGAAGTTTAATTTTCTGGTATTGCTGGACAAAGGAAGTATTATTCAGGACTTGAGTACATAACATGAAATGGAATATTCCACATTTTAAGGTAACTTTTTTATAATTTTTCTACACTACTTTCTAGTAAAAAATAGAAGACTACTTCCTTTGTCACAAGCCTCTTGGTTTGATTCTAAATCCTTTACTCAGGCAAAACTAATAGCAGTCAGGAATTTTGCCAGAGTTCAGTTCTGCCCAGGAATTCAGAACTGGATCCAGTATCAGCTAGCAGACAACACAGTGACTTTTTGTTTCTTTAGTCATTTGATACCTTTTTTTAAAAATTAACTTTTCTTTAGAACTAGATGAATAGAATTGCAGTTTTCCTTGAAGATTCTGTGAAAGGCTTGCAATTTATAGGCACCAAGGAATCCCATAGGCAGGCCTTGAAATGAATCATTCTCTGTTAAGTGGAGCACTAGGACAGGATGGAAAACCTGGAATGTTTGCAGTATGAGTTCAAACATGCTTTGGATTCTTAAATGACTTCAAAGAAAGTATCTTCTAATTAACTGGTTGCTATTGTAGTATGGATTTCCTTCATTGACATCAATCTCCAGAGCCATCTTGGATACCCCTATTGAAGATTTCTTCTTGTGAACCTTGATGGTCTATCCCCTCATAATATGAGTTACCATTATGAAGGAAAGTCCCCACTGCACGTCCTTGACGAGCATGTCCTACTGCATCACTGAAAACCTTGTTTATCTGTTCTTCAGATGGCATCCACCAATCAGGGTTGGAAGTACAATGCATCCTAATGAACTCTGTGGAAAATAGACAGTGATAAGAAACAGCTTATCTTTGTAGCATACATTGTTATTGCCCAACTAGCAAGCGCTTATAGCAAGTAATAAATAGAACATTATTATGACGACTTAAACAGGAATAAAACCTTATAGGAAATGCCATGATAATGCCAATTGAACCTATTTTATTTCTAGGCACACTTATTTCACCATATGCAATTGTGTGTGTGTAGGTGTAGTTATAGAGCAATTTCTACTTGCTGAAATAAAACAATAAATTTCAGAGATTTTTATGATATCAAACGTGCAATGCATGTAAAGGTTGGTATGAAATAGGAAATGCATTTTATCTGAAACCTGTAATCCTTATACACTTCAACTTTATTGTGCTTACATTCATGAGTCTTTATGGTCTTCCTCTGTTGCTTAGTTTAATATATGCAGGTTTCAGCAATTTATAACTTAATGTTTCAAACACTATTTCAGATTGGCATCCTTTTTGGGCTGTCTTAATTTTAAATTCTAAACTTATGTTGTGTGTTTCTGGATATGATGTCCGTGTTCTAGAGACTATATTGGCCATTGAAATAGCTAAATGAGACAGCAGGGACTAACTTGCCCTTTCACAGCCTAGCATTGGGTTTATCCATGCATGAGAAACCAAGTAAGATCAAGTTGTGCCATGTTTAAGCTGGCTATTTAAATGGGTAATGCTTATGTCGAATGGCTATGTTTTTGTGTCACGTTCTTATTGTCAAAATTACTATTCTTCCACTTTTTTGTACGTGTGAAGTATTTGATCGTTAGAATTACAGAAGTGGTTTTGACAGGTTTTTAACTCTTAATGCTAGTCAGATCTCAAAACCAGAGGTACATAGACTTTAAAATGACAAAATATAATTTTAAAAGTGGAAGCACTTTACTTTATTTATTGGATGCACTACATCTTAGTCAGCAGTAGACTTTTATTCATTCTCCACAATTATTTTTTCCCCTATGCAGCAGGATATTTCTCATTTTACTTTCTAATACTGACAAGCCATTGATACAACAGGTGGTATGAGTTAATTTCATTACTGTCACACATCCTGAGACCAGGGAATGCTGTTATCATGAGTTGCAAGCTGATCTTTTGGAAAATTGGGACACGATTTTTGCATAGCTACTCCAGCAATGTGCCTTCAAAAGTGGAATCTATTTCTGTTTTAAATTCCTTTTCCTGTAAATCTGTGCAAGCAATACTGTCCTGCGGTCTAGTTATGATTGCATGAGGTTTCATAAACTGGGATGTTGCTCAAGATAATGGTTACTTGTGTAGAAACAGTGCTACAATTTAGGCCTGCTGGGCTTTTTTAAAACTTAAAGATGGTTCCAGAGATCTTTCAATAGAAGAAATAAATCTTTAAAACTTTTATAGATGTTAATGTAAGCTTTCAGTAGTTGCCACTTTCAAAAGGGACAACCTTTTTAAGGAAAAATATTTTTTTCCACTCTTGCTCTCCAAAATGTTCATCTAATCTATTTCACTAGGGCTACAAGCAGATCTGTCCATTTTCTTCCCCCCCAAACGCTTATTAATCTCTTTCAAGAAGCAGCATCTACATCGGACTTCTACAGAAGAGATTATCAAGGTATGTGCCATGTAACTTCAGAAGGCTACACTCACCTATGCTACAGAATTATGGGCTCAGACTGACTGAAAACATATCTTTCTCTTTGGGTGGGTGGAGGAAGAATGACAAACAAGTAATAGTTATAGAATACTACCACTTTTGTTTAGGAATAATCATTTCTTTACCCCTCACCAAAAGGAAACCCTTCAATTCCTCAAGCACTCTTCTTAGCTCTCACAGGTCCTCCCTTGTGCTGTCAGTAAGGCAGGTTAGAAATGGCTCTCTGAAATCAGTCCCTCTGGCTGCAGACAAATAAGTAGTTCTCACCTCCTGCCATGACCCCTGAGGACAGTCCAACATTATGCAATGCCAAGGATCACCAATACTACCTTCCTTTTAAATGAGGCTAGAGAGGCTCATTGGATCCCTGCACTGCAGAATGTTGCACTGCCCGTACACTGCCTGGCCAACCCATGGGTATACTAATTTATAAATCTCTACTGAGCAGTTTAACAGGCAAAATGGACCCCAGACATTTTGACCACCTGTGCAAGATTCTAAATTATTTATGGAAATGCTATTTTTTCCACAGAGGACTACAGGGTACACACATCTATAGCACATGTCTAGTGGTTCAAAAATGATAAAGTTCCAGAGGGCGAAATCTTGCCCATTGGCTGCCTTGGGATTGGAGAGAGTGCAGTGACAGAAGGGGTGGCCATTAGGTGTATGTGAGATGCCTTTTAAAGCCAATAGGTATAACTGAAGGTGACACCACCAATGCCCCATTGTCTCCTAGTCCAGTCCCTGCTCAAAATCTGGCTTGGCAACTGAGGAAGGATAGAGTGGTGGTATGGTTTGTATTATATTTCTGCTCCTGTATAAATTACAATTGAATTTAAGAAATCTTAGTAAAGCCTGATGCACTTCTGTTCAACTTTTAAGTCCTTAGCTTCCAGGGAACTTGACACCTTAAGTCCAGCTCCAAACCTCTCTGCAGCACGCTGCATACACTGAAATGCATTGTCCCTACTTCTTTTAAGCTCTGATAATTCATTTTATGTTGCTTTAACATCTGGTGAATCTTGTGTGTAGCAGAAAATACCATGCCTCAGTCTGAGTTCATGTAAAAATAATACTTTAAATGCATTATGTGATTATGTAAGTATATTACAATTAAAATTCTGCTCTGCCAGGCCTTGTTAGTTACTTCTAATCTAAATGGATAGAAGTTCAGTCTCAAATATAACCATTTCTGCTGCTGGTATTTTCCCTGTATTTTCCTTTTCATTGCTTACTAATAACTTCATCGGTTTTATGTTGTCAATTGCTTCTGAATGACTTTTTGCACATGTAGTGCTATGAAAGTTAGGCTAATTTAACAGAATGAAATAGATATTATATTTGTGAAATGGACACACTAAGACTAATGCCAAGGGCTTTTTTTAAACCAAGCTAGTTAAGTTTTATGTGGATCATTATAAACATTGACAACAAGCCTTAATAAAATATCAGAAAAACAAAACAGGAATTGCCATAGCAGATCAGAGCAGTGGTCCAACTTGTTAGCAACAAACCCCACAGAGAACAATTATGAAATAACCTGCCACAAGAGGAATTTCTTCCTAACCCCTCTGAATTAATGTTGGCTTACATCCTGAAGAATGATCCCTTATAAAATGTATACACATATATTGTATAAAAATTCTAATTTACATGTGGATGTTCTCTTTATCCATATAAAATGTCCAGTCCTGTTTTGAATGCTACTAAGCTTTTGGTTTAAATGGTATATTGAGGCATTGAGTTCCATGGTTAATTATGTATTGTGAACGTCTCCCTGTTCTTGTATTATAAGAGGATAAATAGGAGTATTTGATTTACCTTCTCTGCACCTTATCATGTAGCCTCTTATTTGACCCCTCTCTAAATTAAACAACCCCAGTCTCTTCAATTTCTCCTCTCATGGAAGTTTTTCCATGTCTCTAACCACTTTTTTGTCATCTGTCTCGAAAACCCTCTCTCTTTCTGCTGCAGTAAGCTGAAAGCTTATATTTAGCCAGAGCCAATGT
The DNA here is from genome assembly GCF_009764565.3 of Dermochelys coriacea. NCBI lineage: Eukaryota > Metazoa > Chordata > Testudines > Dermochelyidae > Dermochelys > Dermochelys coriacea. The sequence goes on along the minus strand of NC_050071.1, from coordinate 98,354,232 downwards.
GGTGAAATGAGATCACATATGGTGGACACTGAGCGAAAAGATGCAGTACCTCTGAGACATGTTACTTTTACTGGATCCAGAGGACGTCTTTCAGGACCTGTCTCTCCTGACTGCACTGACCTTTTCCTTTTTCCAAGGCCGCATGAGTACTTAAGCTCATCAGTTGTGAAAACAAATCTGATGAGATATCGAAGTAGCCGCCTTCCATCTTTCTTTGAAGAATTTACAGCCTCATCCCACTGTTTACTAGTGATGTAGACAGGATAGTTGTTCAGCAACTGCTTGCTTCCCTGGAAAAGTTAAATATTTCTATTATTTATTTTACAAGGCAAATAAGTAAAGACTGTCAGTTGCAAAGAAAAATGCTTTTAACTAGCTGAGATGCTGACAATGAGATACCTACAGAAGTGAACAATTGCTCATACTGAGAATGGGGACTTTTAAAAGTAAATTTGCATTTTCTATAACAAGACCCAGGGAGGTATGATGACTGCTTTTTGAGAGTGCGCTATTTATATCTTGAACTGTAACAGGTAAGCTAAAAAGTGTGAAGCTCCAATGATTGGGGATACATTTAAATATAACCTTTCCTTCTTAATCTATTAAAATGTGCAAAAATGTCTTTGAAGAGTGTGATCAAACAGGTCTCTTTATGGCAGCTGACAGTTCACTACTTCAGAAGTGACTTTTTACAGTCTATTTTTATAATAAATGTATTACTTTTTGTTGAACACACCTAAAATCTGACATCAGTTGTATTACTGTGAAAAATATATAAAAAAAAAAATAAACCTGAACTGTAAAAAACTAAAAGCTTCATTACTATTAATGAATGCCACATTAACTCAAATGATAGCTTTACACAAATGCCACTATGTCAACTGGAAACAAATCTGACTTTCAGTCTTCATAATTTATGTGCGCTTTAAAATTCCAATTCTAAATAGATGCAGAGGGACTAATTATGGGAATTTCTGTAACCCATACAACATTTATAAGCCAACTTTGGTCAATTTGGTCAAACAAATTTACTTTAGTTCTTGTTGCCTGTAAAATTCTACAGCATAGGACAAATTAATTAACCCAAGATCTCAGTTTTAATGTACTTGTTCAAAAGTAATTAAGCTATTTAAAGAACAATTTCCTAGAGACTCATTCACTTTTACTGCTACATACATTTATTGCAACTTGTAAATCTAGCACAGTTTCACCAAATTAGGCCTGCTTCATAAAAGCATTGTTAGAGTAAACACTTTCAATGAGAGTTCATTAAGAAAATGTGTTCAGTGAAATACTGTCTTTTGAATTAGTGGAATCTGGAGCACTCTACTGCAGGTGTCACTTGTGGCCCCTCTCTCCTAATGCCACACTATTTGTTTACAAACACAAAAACGCACAATGTGAATTTAAGAAAAAATAGTATAAGATTCCCTCCCCTCTCCCTAGCATCACACACATGTTTATAAAGCCTACTGGGAAATGGTTTGCGGGGGGTTGTGCCTCAGACACCCATTACTTTTCATTTTTTATAACTTTGGTAAATCTGTGAAAACTCAGCAAAAGCTCAGAGGGGTCCTGGTGTATGGCCGATCCACACAAATCATAGCTTGGGGTGAGTGTGCAAAGGTAGTTGAAAACTAACCTTGGCATTTTATTAATCCTATTGCTACATGTGATGGGGTGGATTAGGCCCAGAGGCCCCCTGCTGGAGGCCTCAGGGCCCCACCACACCCCATTCCAGAAAGGAACTGTAGAGAAGTCCTCCAGTCTGCCTAGAGTGGCTGTGGGGGAAGCAGCCAATCAGAGAGGCTGCAGGGAAGAAGCCAATCAGGGTCCAGCAGGCTAGTATAAAAAAAGCTGCTGGGCCAGATTAAGGTTAGTTGCTGCCTAGAGCTGGAGTGTGAATGATATTCCTGGCTGGCTGAAGGAGCGACAGGACCTCTGACAGAGCAGTTGCTGGCAGGAGAGCAAGACTGAACTCTTGGGTGGCACTGGGAATGAGTACAAGACTTCAGCACTATGGGGTTTGTGTTTGTTTTCACAGACTGTGTGTGACTCAGCTAGAGGGCTGAGTTGCTGAAGACTTACTACAATCATAGAGGAAAAAGAGTGCAGGCACAGGTACTCAGCCAGGGGCTGCTTTTGAGAGGTGGATGCTACCCTGTTACACTACCTGTAGTCAGGGCCCTCTACACCATGTTGCAGCAGCCTGCATTAACTTATGCCATCTGCAAATTGCTCTGAGGGGCTGATATCATAGTCAAGGAGCTCTGTGGTGCAAGGGCATCTGTCAAGGTTCCTTCCCCACTCTGAACACTAGGGTACAATGTGGGGACCTGCATGAAAACCTCTTAAGCTTACTTTTACCAGCTTAGGTTAAAACTTCCCCAAGGTACAAACTATTTTACCCTTTGCCCTTGGACTTTCACTGCCACCACCAAACCTCTAACCAGTATTATTGTTCGGAAAGAGCCCGTTTGGAAACGTCTTTCCCCCCAAAATCCTCCCTTACCTTTACACCCCCTTTTCTGGGGAAGGCTTGATAAAAATCCTCACCAATTTGCATAGGTGACCACAGACCCAAACCTTTGGATCTTAAGAACAATGAAAAAACATTGTTTCTTAAAAGAAGAATGTTAATAGAAGAAAAAGTAAAAAGAATCGGCTCTGTAAAATCAGGATGGTAAATACTTTACAGGGTAATTAGATTCAAAACAAATAGAATCCCTCTAGGCAAAACCTTAAGTTATGAAAAGACACAAAAACAGGAATATCCATTCCATTCAGCACAGCTTATTTTCTCAGCCATTTAAAGAAATCCTAATCTAACGCATATCTAGCTAGATTACTTACTAAGTTCTAAGACTCCATTCCTGTTCTGTCCTCGGCAAAAGTATCACACAGATGGACAGAGAGGCGTTGTTTCCCCCTCCCCCCAGCTTTTGAAAGTATCTTGTCTCCTCATTGGTCATTTTGGTCAGGTGCCAGCGAGGTTATCCTAGCTTCTTAACCCTTTACAGGTGAAAGGGTTTTTCCTTTGGCCAGAAGGGATTTTAAAGATGTTTACCCTTCCCTTTATATTTATGACAGCATCCTGGCCACACCCTGTGTTCCCAAGCCTCACTCCCTCTCCTCTGCTCTGCTGGCAGTAGGGAGGGGGAATGGTCTAAGAGTCCCTCTGCTAGCTCTGTGTAACTAGAGGATCACCCTTACTCTGAGATGATCCTCCCTGGGCCAGATCCACCACTGAATGGCCACAGGAGTATCTGACACACCGTTTTTATCAGTAACTTGCTTGTAATCTTTAATGTATAAAGCTAGTTATCCTCCATTTCTAGGCTATTGGAATTTACTTGTTAAACTATTAGGTGTATATAAAAAATTCTGATAAACTAGGAAGAAAATAAACATTCGGTGTTTGTACTAGCAAAACATACAAACTCAAAGTATTACCTCTGAACCAGAGCAGTGCCAGTTAGGACTGTGGTCTTGTCCTCTCTCTCAAGCTAAGCAAGATCTGGCCTGGTTAGGATCTGGTCCCACTACATTCATTGTGGATTAAGCACTTTGCTGAATTGGGGCCTCATTAGGCAGCAAGTTGCCCTAAAAAGTTAGCGTGGAGTGGAAAGCATTGTGCTGATAGAAGTGCAGTCTTTTCAATGCAATGTAAAAAGGACCTGATTGCATGTGGTCCTCTAACAGTTCATGACACTGTACTTGACTTAATTCCAGCTATCCCTACCTATATCCCCTCTCCCCTGAAACTACAGTCTGTTAGGATATTTTTCTTCATTGCCTGTCTAAAGAGACTAGTATTGAGGGGCTCTCTTAAACAGTTGCTATATTCTAATCAAGACATAGCTATGTTAATTCCTGTGTATTTAAAACCCTTTGGGCAAAAGACTCTTGATAAATGTAAGATACATTTTGGTGCATCTGACGATAGTTAAAACAAACTAACTAAAAAACCAACATCCTAAAGAAATATAACAAGCATATACTGGAGGAAAGATTCAGAGTACAAATGAATTCATGCTTATACCTATACATGAGTAAACTGATGAATAAAAGATTAAACTCTTCATATTTTTTTTAATTCAATCAAAAATCCTCTCCTATCGTAACACGTTATTCCCAGTGGATAGTTACAGGACAACCAGTTTTTACAATGGCTTCAAAACTCTGGTTAAGCAAAAAAAAAAAAAGGAGAGAAAGGAAAATGAGAGCTTGCAATTCTTACTGTGAACGATCTCTGATAAATTCAGTTTTCAATAAAATCAAACCACTTGGAATAAAATAAGGTGAGAAGCAAATTGATACACCGTCTTGGGGGCAGATCCTCAGATAGTGAAATCTGCTATAGCTCCACTTAAGTCAGTTTGGACCAGCTGAGCATTGTTGAGCTGTAGCTCACGAAAGCTTATGCTCTAATAAATTTGTTAGTCTCTAAGGTGCCACAAGTACTCCTTTTCTTTTTGCGAATACAGACTAACACGGCTGCTACTCTGAAACTCCTTGCACTGTATCTTCCATGTATATGGGAGAAATCAAAGTCTGAATGGCAGAAGCTCAGAATAACTACATATCTTCCCTCTAAGTTGCATGGGTGGTGGATAGTCGGTGGAGGTATTTGAAAATATTTACAGGAAGAGAGAGCTGTCAACTCCAGATCTGGATATTCTAAAAAGGCTTACACACCAAAAGCCAGCTTCCCCAGACATGTTCTTTCTAGGTCTGGGTTGCAGCATTTTGGGAGGCAATATTAGGGGAAAATTGCTCTAGAGCTGATACACAAGCCATACTTATTCTTTGGATAAGTGGAGGTTTTAGTCTCCAAGGTTTTCAATACAGTACCTTTCAACACCAAAAAACTTATTTTAACCCCCCCCCATCAAACTTAGTGACAAGCGTTCATAATGTCCATCACATTGTTTTGAATCTATCAAACACTAGAGACACTCTACAGAACAAAGTCTGTAATGTTTGAGATGTGAAGAAAGTCTGATAACCACCTTTCAATTTCAACCATCTTAAGTCTGACTTTAATGGAGATCTCTCTGCCTGAGGAAAGATCAGAGAAAAACAATCTATTATGTTACAAGTGTAGTGTGTATGGGGGGGAAGGGAACATCGCTGGATGGAGCAGGTTTGGATTAAATTAGTAGTGGCACTATTCCTTTATTCTTAGTGTTATGTAAATCCAAAAACTTGTTGCATGTTGGAAATGACAGTTTAATGCTAGATTTTATATATATTTTTACTAGTAAATATTCTTCCAGAACCTACTGATTTATTGACCTATACATTTCTTTTGAATGAAATTTCAAACGTAAGTATATATATCTCATGTTCATCATATACTACCTCTGTTGGATGGTCTGTTGGCTGTGGTATCATAAGTTGGTTGTGATGCTGAAGTACAGTCTTCAAATAATCTAAAACAGTCTGGCAGGGCACTGCATGAAACAAATTGCAATTACTGTATATTAGCTGTCTAGCACAAAATAAAACAGCAAGCTTAAGTCAAGCAGTGGTCTCTCTCTGTTGTGAATGCCTATAAGATTTATTTATAATTGGAAATGTCCCTCCTTTTGGTTTGTGCAGGCATTTCGTTCAACAAATATATAACAGCTGATGTATTTTTGTGTATGTTGAGGTATCTGAGGATTCTTCTATTTTCTGGCCACTACTTTTCAAAGGCTTTCCGTTTAAAGAATATAATGCTTGAAGTCTGAATTAGGTCAGCAGCAATAACATTGGAAAAATAAACTCTGCACCCTGTAAACAGCCCAAACCACATCAGGGAGAAAACATTTCTTGGACTTAAATCATACATTCAGTATTAACATGTAAACATGCTGGAATATGTCTGAAGCTGCAGACTCATTACAGTATGCACATTTAATAATACATAAACATTGGGTTTTTTCTTTCCTAAATTTGTCACAAAACCAGGCATTATGGAAACAGTCTGATCTTTCTTCCCTCCCCAACCAAACACACTCATCCATTTCAGTTGTGGTATCACCATCTTCTCCTGAGGTGATGGGTTAATTAGGTCTGATTCAATGATGGGTCTCTCTTAAACAGATTCTGCCACATCCCTGATTAACTCCGAAGTATTTTTGAGATACAATGCTTTATTCCTGACCTTGAATCATTGTAGGAGAATTAAACTAATAGCATTATGCTTGACTTTTGTAACACTAAATACATACAAAATGGTATGTATTTAATCAGTTTTGTCGGGATTGTTCTTATAACAGTGGTAAAATACTTAAGTCTTTGTAGCTTTGGCTAACAGTCCAAAGCAAGATTTTCAGAAGTTACTAGTGATTTTGTATGGCTCTATTTTTGGTTGTCCAACGTGAGATGCCTGAAAGGACCCGATTTTAAGAAAGTGCAGAGCACACTTTTAAAGTGTCACAAGCCAGACACCCCAGAACTGAAGCTCTGATGTCATTGTTCATTCCTGAAAATCTTGGCCCAGTTTATGATGTCTCTGTGGGCTCTGACCTTCTGAAGGAAGACATAATTGTACTTTGTGCTGGGTTTCTTAGAGCTCCCACACACTTACTCGAGCTTCAATTTGTCTTACCTACCCCATATTTTCTTATAAAGTTATGTGATATAGCGGCAATTTAGAAAGCTAGCTTTCTATCAGCTCAATTTTTGACTTCACTACTCTCTGTTAGCAAACCAGCATAGTACCTCAGAAGGGAGTGTGGTGACTACAGAGCAATATTGTTGAAGTAACTGAACAAGAGAAAGTGGATGATTATTTATGAGGAAATTTCTACTGGTCCATTCTTGCTAGTTACCAAGATCTTTGTAAGAAATTAAAGTAACTACATGACACTTAGTTGACATGCAAATAATTTTATGAAATTGTTTCAACTTTGGTAATATGCTGAATGCCCCCACTGTAGCTAGGCTCCAAAGGGCTTTTGAGAGTATTAATTTAACAAATGTGCTGAAGGACCTTTTCAGTCTGGCTACTGGAGTGTAGCATATTGATGAAGCTGAGAAAAAATTGTTAAAAAAACACTGTAGTTCATCTTTAAATGCACTCTAAATAGTCCACTCATCACCTCAGATCTGAACAAAAGTCTGATGTTAACTTGAGAGAATTAGGAGGCTCTGGATATCTGGAGGATAACGTGGTAGAGAAGGTTTATTTTTGTGTATGTGAAGGCTAGTTGCAGGGGGAAGGGAAAATGATCTAGGATGACTGTGTTTTTAAAAAGGTGATTGGGTTGCTTTGAGGGATGAGGTTATTTCTGGGGATCTCTCCTTACATTATTTGTGAATTCCCAACACAACCTGCTTGGCAAGGGAAAAGGGAGGTTCAGCAACCTCACTATCTGACTGGGATGAAGCATTGACTCTATGGGAATTGGAGATGTGTGAGTTAGACACACTGTTTGGGTGTGGGTTTGACGGGCATTGTAAAGGAAGCCCTCTCTATGGGATTTTATTTTTACCTAGGTGAGGCTTCCAAGTTTAATGTGGGGAGCTTTTGGGACTGGTTTGTTTGTATTGTTAGAAAGGGTCTGGTGTTTCCTTTTAGGGAAGGAGGGAGGAGATGAGATGGTAATTTATGGAGCATTTGCACTATGCCCGTGGAGTTCCTACACCCCTGCTCAGGTGGTTGAGATGGTTGTGAATTGCTGCCAGAGGTTGGGTAAGGAAAAAGGGAGGACTCGTGTTCTCCAATCCCTGTGGGATGGGCCTGAGGAACTGAGACAGGAGGAATCCTTTCTTTAGACCAGTGTTTCTCAAATGTGGCCACCGTGGCTGCATGTGGCCACTCGGGGCTTTTCTTGCAACCACAGTCTCCTGGAGGGGATAAAGTAGTGGCACCTCCCCCTCCCTGTTGCTCCTGGATGCACCGCCTTGGTATTGGTTGCTGGAGCCACCAGCAGGGGTTGGGCCCTGCCCCCTCTGGAGACACCAGGGGCTCAACACTGGAGAAGCAGGCAGTCTGTGAGTTCCCCACCTTCCCAGGGTGGTGGAGCTCAGGCTTTGGGCTTCAGCCCTGGGGTGGTGGGGTGGAAGGCTCTGGCCGTGAGGCTTCGGGCTCCATCCCTAGACCCTGTCCCCTGGCCATGGGGCTTCAGTCTCCAGCCCCCTGGTGCTTCCCTGGCCTCTGCTGCCTCCCCCAACCTCCTATCTGGGGCTTAATTTGTCCCTAGGCTTGCCAGGGCTGAGTGTGTCTGCTGTGAAAAGTGATACTTGTATGTTTGTTAATATCACTTTTCACAACAGACTTACACACATCAAAATCATTGTAATTTATTCATTGCTAGCTAGTATGTGCATATTTATTTGTTTTTTCCTAAAGCTAATTAAGTATTTTGGGAAAAAGTGAGCAGCCACCAGCAAGAGTTGGTGGCTGCACTCTGAGGCCACCAAAAAATTTGTTCTGAGAACCCGTTTTAGACAATAGCAAAGTGGATTACATTTCTCTATCCTAAAGGCCTTGTTTGGGGTCTTATCTTAGAAGGACAGGCTTCAGTTGATGGGGACTTACTCCTTCAACTCATATCATTCCATGCAAACTAAATGGCTAATAAAGCCTGCATCATTCATGATGTTATCCTGTATAAGGCCTGAAATCCTGGCCAGACAATGTAGCAAGGCCTGCATGGTTTAAAAAAATTGCTTTCCAAATGGGCATTTTGGTTTAGCATGAGTTGAGAGGATAAGGGAGATGCTGTATCTGTGCTACTTCCATCTGACTGCAAGCAGAAGATGTGTCTCACTCCAAAAATATTTATTTTGTATCTGTTCATTTCATGAGATTCTCAGGACAGGGTTAAATTGGGAACAGCTATGCAGAGCTGCCCTGCTGAGTTCCTAGACGACATGAACAAATTATGTAGACTGATGCTGAAATCACTGAGAATAACTGTCCTAGGCAACTTTAATATCCACAAAGATGACAACTCTCTGGCACTCAGATGCTCTGGTGATGGAGTCAGTGTAAATATCTAGATAGAGCTCTTCAATATTGACTGGAAATCTCATGTGACTTGTCTATTGGGCTCATGATTCTCACAGGAGGTGAAAGCAAGCAGGAAGAGGTCAATTATTGCTGATTGCTAGTATTTTATAAAGGAGAAGGTAAATACTACCTGGATCGAGCTGAATAACTGTTCGGGGCCCCTACTCAAATGACCGTCTCTTGCTACTGAAGATCTTGGTAAACATTGCCCAATCTTATTTTGCAAGCTTACTGAGGAGGTGGTGTTGACAAAGCCAGTGTGGTGTTTGGAAGTCATGGAATTTCTTGATCCTTATACATTAGGATTCCGGATTGGGTGGAGAATTAATTTATTTCTCTGGCTTATTATCTCCTGTTAGCAAAGGGCAAGGATCAGGTGGTCCCGTTGAATCTCTTAGAGCTGTTAGCAGCATTTGATACCATTGAGTGAGTTTATGTAGAACCAATGTGGGATCCTAGCAAGGTGGATGGGATCTCATTTGAGTTTCCATTTCTATTTATTGGGGGGAGGGTGTGTGTGCACGCGTGCATGCATGTGCAGTGCTGGATGATTGCACATCTCTTCTTTTATCGTGCCAAACCAACCTAATCTCCTTTTTTGAAAAAGTAACAGATTTTTTAGATAAAGGAAATAGTGGATCTAATTTACCTAGATTTCAGTAAGGCATTTGATACCGTGCCACATGGGGAATTATTAGTTAAATTGGAGAAGATGGGGATCAATATGAACATCAAAAGGTGGATAAGGAATTGGTTAAAGGGGAGACTGCAACGGGTCCTACTGAAAGGCGAACTGTCAGGTTGGAGGGAGGTTACCAGTGGAGTTCCTCAGGGATCGGTTTTGGGACCAATCTTATTTAATCTTTTTATTACTGACCTTGGCACAAAAAGTGGGAGTGTGCTAATAAAGTTTGCAGATGATACAAAGCTGGGAGGTATTGCCAATTTGGAGAAGGATCGGGATATTATACAGGAGGATCTGGATTACCTTGTAAACTGGAGTAATAGTAATAGGATGAAATTTAATAGTGAGAAGTGTAAGGTTATGCATTTAGGGATTAATAACAAGAATTTTAGCTATAAGTTGGGGACGCATCAATTAGAAGTAACGGAAGAGGAGAAGGACCTTGGAGTATTGGTTGATCATAGGATGACTATGAGCTGCCAATGTGATATGGCTGTGAAAAAAGCTAATGCGGTTTTGGGATGCATCAGGAGAGGCATTTCCAGTAGGGATAAGGAGGTTTTAGAACTGTTATACAAGGCACTGGTGAGACCTCACCTAGAATACTGTGTGCAGTTCTGGTCTCCCATGTTTAAAAAGGATGAATTCAAACTGGAGCAGGTACAGAGAAGGGCTACTAGGCTGATCCGAGGAATGGAAAACTTGTCTTATGAAAGGAGACTTAAGGAGCTTGGCTTGTTTAGCCTAACTAAAAGAAGGTTGAGGGGAGATATGATTGCTCTCTATAAATATATCAGAGGGATAAATACAGGAGAGGGAGAGGAATTATTTCAGCTCAGCACCAATGTGGACACAAGAACAAATGGGTATAAACTGGCCACCAGGAAGTTTAGACTTGAAATCAGACTAAGGTTTTTAACCATCAGAGGAGTGAAGTTTTGGAATAGCCTTCCAAGGGAAGCAGTGGGGGCAAAAGATCTATCTGGCTTTAAGATTCTACTCGATAAGTTTATGGAGGAGATGGTATGATGGGATAATGGGATTTTGGTAAGTAATTGATCTTTAAATATTCAGGGTAAATAGGCCAAATCCCCTGAGATGGGATATTAGATGGATGGGATCTGAGTTACTATAGAAAATTCTTTCCTGGGTATCTGGCTGGTGAATCTTGCCCATATGCTCAGGGTTTAGCTGATTGCCATATTTGGGGTCGGGAAGGAATTTTCCTCCAGGGCAGATTGGAGAGGCCCTGGAGGTTTTTCGCCTTCCTCTGTAGCATGGGGCATGGTTGACTTGAGGGAGGCTTCTCTGCTCCTTGAAGTCTTTGAACCATGATTTAAGGACTTCAATAGCTCAGACATGGGTGAGGTTTTTCATAGGAGTGGGTGGGTGGGTGAGATTCTGTGGCCTGCGCTGTGCAGGAGGTTGGACTAGATGATCAGAATGGTCCCTTCTGACCTTAGTATCTATGAATCTATGAATCTTCTGAGGAATCTCTCCTGAAGTTATTCAGGGTTGTATTTATGCCTCTTATTTAATGTGTGTATGCATGTATGTATGTAAGGCTATGGGGGCAGCCAATAAACCTGTTTGGACTGTGGTGTCATCAGTAGGCTGATAACATGCAGCTCTAGATGCTATGCTGAGAGTGTAAAGAATCACTTAAATCAGTCTAATTAAAAATAATTAGATCTCTGGGAGTTAAAAAGGTCATAACCTAAAGATCTGATCTTTTGCAGGTTTAAGAAACTATCCACTATGAATGATGGATTAACAGCAGAGATCCCTGCTTATTATACCCAATGGGAGAGAAGCTACCATAGAAGCTACAGTTGGTTGCCAGGATTTAACATCTGCAGTGAATACGTGGGCTGGGATGAATTCCCATTTAAAGGAGCCACTGCGGGGGGCCTGCTAGCTTTTGCGATGTTGTAATTCTAATTTTCTTGCTCATTAGGAAGATAAAAGATCAACTGTCTTTATTTCCCAGCTTGATGTAATGTACAATGTCAATGATACGGAGGAAGTCCTAAAGGTGGCAAGGCAACCCAGAGAAATAAACTCTCAGGTAAATATCAGACTTCTTCCTGACTATGGCCCAGAGCTAGTAAAGGAGAAGAAGGATTTTTGAAGAAACTAAATGTAAATTGAGAGAACTGGGTGATGTATATATTTTAGTATATTCAGCAAAACTCCCAGGATGACCGAGAAGTAGACAAGCTTTGTGGAAACAGGACATGCATAAGATGATGTTGGAACTTCACTGTTTATTGATTAAAGTAACAAGACTTTGCTGCTACTCTAAGGAACTAGCTGTATTAGTTTGTTTTCTTATGTTGCACAAAATGTTTTGGGCACTGCTTGTGATGGTTTTGACTATGTTGTTTTCACATTTTTAAAGAGTAGTTGGCTGGGTCATTGACCACAGGATGAGAGTAATTGGAAAAAAATCTACTCTAAAAAGTTTTTGCGCACACACGCGCACATATGCATCATTGATGCCTATTGGTAAAGACTTGTTCAGCACTGTAATACTCATTGTAGCTGAAACATTTAACTGGTGTTCCTCTGCCATTCAGGTTCAAATGATATATGGCATTATTGCCATTTTATGCCTCCCATCATATGGTACTGTCTATCTTTAAATACTGCAGACACAAAATCAACAGTACCTTCATTTAGATCTTATTCCCAAAAGAGATTTCTCTATTCCATCTTTGGATTTGAATGTATTTTGCAAGTGACTGGTGTCCTTATTTGCTGGACCTAGAGAGAGTCTACATTTTAAGTTCATTTTAGGGTATGTCTGAATTGGGACTTGACTGTCAAAAAGATGTAATGAACAATGTTTATAAACCCCCTATTTAGAAAGTACATGGTGGTACAGATTTTTGGTCATATAAAATGAGTTGCTTTTCATCCTGATATATTTGGACAAATACGCTGAATAACATGGATTGTATTAGTTTTGTCTAAAAACACATTTCACTAACAACTTGAAATCACAGAATAATGAAGATCTTGGAGCTGAGTTTCAAAGGGAAAAACAGGAAAGAACCCATGAAGCAGAGAGAAGCTGAAAGATGGCTGGAGCTGCACGTGTCAGCTTGTGAAGAAAAGTGATGGGGTGCAGTGAGGTGGAGAAAAGGTGATGAGAGGACCCAGAGGTTACAGCAGTAGAGGAAAAAGGCTGTATATCTGCCAGGAATTTGTGGTTTTCATGTTTGTTTTCAAAACTGCTGTCAATTTGGTATTTTTGCAATTTGATGGATGAATGAATAAGAAAACAGCACATTTTACTGAGAACAGCATGTAGAAAGTTTTAATACAGAGTAGGGGAATCAACATCAACAGGAAAGGGCATAGAAGATCAGACTAATTGACCTACAGTGGCAGTCAAAGGCCCTATGCTACCAGAGAGACACAGGAGAACTGGTGGCAAAGCGTCTCCTAACTTGAAATGTCCATGTCCTACTGTTGCTTTCTAGGTGGCCCCTGTATCTGCAAACCCCTTCTTGCTCTTGTTGTCACTCTTGTCCTCTCTTCTTCTTCTTCTTTCTCCCTACTGACTGGTTGTCCCCTCCCCTTAGCCTTTACATCTCAGTTTAGACTGTAAGATCTTCAGGGCAGGGGCACTCTCTATAAACCTCCTTACACATTTATATTGCTAATGAATAATAAGGAACCTTGAGCTGATAAAGATGACTAGGTAGAGAGGGGAAGTAGCTACTATAAGTTTAACTAGAAGATTAGGAATTATACCTCAAATTTACATTTTGTGGGGGCAATTCTCCAAAGGGACTTTATTCTAGCAAGGTTGAGCCATCACTTGTTGTGGGTTTTTTTTTTTTTTTTTTTTTTTAAACAAATTTTGCTCTGATTTCCATGGCTTGTAACAAAAACTCTCCCACAGAAACTTTCCATAGAATTTACAATGCAAACAAAAGTTAATAAGGCCCACAGCAGCAGAAGTTACTGTAGCATGTACAGTAATAGGAGTAAAAAGAAAAGGAGTACTTGTGGCACCTTAGAGACTAACAAATTTATTAGAGCATAAGCTTTCGTGAGCTACAGCTCACTTCATCGGATGCATCCGATGAAGTGAGCTTAGCTCACGAAAGCTTATGCTCTAATAAATTTGTTAGTCTCTAAGGTGCCACAAGTACTCCTTTTCTTTTTGCGAATACAGACTAACACGGCTGCTACTCTGAACCTAGTAATAGGAGTGTATGGTGTAAGAACTTGTGTATTTGGAACAGATTGTTTTGGTAAACTAAAACAGAACCATGAAGTTGCAAAGCAAAGCTGAGAGCAGCTATACCCCACAAAGTCAAAGGGTATTCTGACGCAGTAGTCCTTGCAAAACGCTCATTAATTTAAATCAAGGTTTGCTTAGTAAAATGACTTCACACTTTGAAGCTGGAAAGCTGATCAGGAATGGAGAGATCAGATTAAAATGTTCAAAGCAGCAACAGAAACTGAGACAGTGGTTCAAAGTGAACATCAAGGTTTTTTAAAAAAAAGCAATGAAAAAGCTTATTTTTCATATTTTCTGTGGCTGCCTAATCTACCCTGCTCGCCCTCTGGCTATCGCACACAACTTCTCTTGTTAGTCCCCAACCTTTTTAAATTTCTTCATCCACTCCCCCATGAAAAAATAACTGGAGTATTTTCTATGGCTGGGTAAAAGAAGATGGCTATCACTGTGTTGCCTCCTGAAAACTCTCTGCCCATAAATTGCCTCATATCACTTTCACACATGTGCACGCTGAGTGGTTTGCCCAAGGTCACACAGCAAGCCAAAGCCAGGAAGAGAACCCTGATCTCTTGACTCCCAGACCTCTTCTTTAACCACTTAATAATGCCACCTCCCTTTTGGTCACAGTGAGAATGGAAGCAGTATGTGGATTATTATTAAAGCTGTGAGGCATTCACAATTTGTGAAACTCTATGTAAGAACTGAATCGCTGGGGCACTTAATGTATATCGTGCCTCAGATCCAGGTTGTACATGGATCTATTCTAGTCTGACCTCCTGCATAACACAGGCCACAGGACTTCCCTGAATTAATTCCTGACTCAAATCCAGTAGCTGTGATTGGACTAGAGCACATCTTTTAGATAAAACATCCAATTTGCTTTAAAACTTGCCAATGATCCATCACAACTCTTGGTACATTGTTCTTGTGGTTAATTACTCTCTGTTAATGTCTTATTTTCAGTCTGAATGTGCCTAACTTCAACTTCCACCCATTGGATTGTGTTATGCCTTTACTAGATTGAAGAGTCTATTATCAAATATTTGTTCCCATGTAGGTAATTAGAGCTTCACAAATAAGTTGTCCATTTTACCATTGTAATGGTCTCAGTTTTAGCAATATACGTGAGTAAACCTTACCTACAGGTAGTACACTGCCCCATTCTGTATGCCCTCAACTACTTGATGAACAAATAGCATGTTTCATAGCATCTTTTCAGGCAGTCTACCTATGACTGACTCTCTTGGGCACACTACAAGGTGAAAGGATGCTACTAGACGGGGACCTCTGAAACAACAATGTAGGACCTTAGTGGGTGGAGAAGAGTTGATGGCAGAAAGTCTTAATTTTTTCCCATCTGTATATGAATGTTCCAGTTTTTCCTCAGTAAAAATTCTACCAAAGTAACAACTTCATTGCTTTTGTATATCTCCAGAAAACCCTCCCCCTCCTCCCCCCCCGTTTTTTGTCAGCAGTGCAAATGATGTTTTGCATAGCTCTTGTTAGAAATGTGCTGCTGCATCTATTTTTACAATGCAAACTCTCCTTGATACTACATGGGGGTGGGGTGATGTGGAAGTTGCATACCAAAAACTAGAAAATATTCACTATCTGAAAGAAAGGGAGAGGATTGTTCTGAGACCGCTATAGAAGAGGAGAAGGACCAGATCGTTGCATTTATCTTTTATTTATAATGTTGCCATCAGGAGTGTCATATTCCATTTTGAGGACAGACCATAAATTTCCCATTAAGGCCTACTTCAAAAAAAATTATTGTATTGGTCTTTCTTTGGAGGTTAACAGAACCAGTTCAGTTCCATACAGTATTGAAGGAAAAAAGTATGCAGACAGTAAAGCACTCTCTTAGCGATCTGATAGGACATTAATGGCCTCTGTCCTGACATAGTGATCCCTTAAACCAACTCTTCATCTGCATTACTCTAACAGGTCACCATGGTATACAGACTGCCTGCAACAGATGAAACAGTAAAGAAAAAATTTGGAGCACTGGTGGGGGCAGAGGGTTATTACAGTATGATACTGTCACAAAGAATTATTGAATCTTGTGATGAAGTTTCCTTGGTTCCCTAATAAACCCTGCAAAGCATCCAAAACACTTCTGCTGATTAGAGTTGTCTGCTCAGATACACAGAAGAGTGTCTCATGCTGTGAATTTGCTAACTAGTCTGTGGATAAGATCACACTGATTCAGACTAGTCAGCCAGCCTCTGTGCTGGCAGAACCACACTGGAGTGAAATCAGAATGTGGGACAACAAATAAGACATCCTCTCTATTTGATTTTTAAGCAGACTCATTCCTTGGCACTTTTGGAACTTTTGGGGCGCTTTGGCCTACAATGTGGACTCATGTCCTCCATGGTAGCAAAGCAACTGTAGCAGTACCCAGAGTCCTTAAATTTCCTTGACTCTTGTCATTTTGATTTTAGGCCTATGTATGTTATGCAGACAGTGCTGGTTTATCTGTTGATCTTCTGCTGATTAAATGCTAATGATCTATCCACGCACATTTATTCTAGACTTTTTTCAGTAGCCTTTGATAGATCATAGATAAGGTGTTTCTGTTATGCCTACCATCTTTGGTAGGACTATAAAGAATTATATTTGAGTGACTGTAATTACTTTTTAAAATAAGAAAAGCAAGCATTATCTATTCTTCATCTAAGGAAGGCCTGCTAGGACTATTGCTGTTGAGAGGCTTGTCCACTGGCCTTAAAGTATAAAAGAAGCTTCGGGCCTGATCCTTTTCATCTCAGATCTGCTTAAACTTTGACAGAGAAAGTCCAAGTCTCAAGCCTGAGGTCTCCAGGTTTACTCTGGATCCATCCTGGAATTCTCATGGAAGATTTGAACAAACTCTACACGTGGACTGCCTATTGGACTATATGCTTTTAAATTCACTCTAGAAGGACTTTTTACAAATTAGCAGCCTCACCATCTCTGGTATGAAACTGACCTAAGAACTTTACTCAGATCTGCATGTATATTGATCTTTTAACCACAGCAACTCTCTCTTCTTTTGATTAATACATTTTAGATTTAGTTAATAAGGATTCACTGTAAGCGTGTATTTGGGTGAGATCTGAAATATTCATTGACTTGGTGGGCAGTGTGTCCGGTCCCTTGGGATTGGTAAAATTTTAAGTATGGTGAATAAGATTAATCATCTCTCATTAAATTAGATTTGGCTGTCTTAATGGGAGATAAAGGCTGTATTGCCTAAAGGGAACTGTATTTTGGCTTCTTGATAACAAGTGTGGTATTACAGAAGCTGTTTTGTTGCTGGGTTGGTGAATCTAATTATAGAATAGATCACCAGTTTTTGGAATTGTCTGCCCTATTCCTTGCAGTTTGTCTTGAATATGCATTCTCAGTGTGGCCCCTCCAGGCATTACGGTCAAACTAGTTGAGAGCTCACTGACTGAGGATCAGCCAGATAAGTAAGACACAACATTTGGCAGCTGAAGGGAAGACCAAGAGGAACAGTGAAAGCTATGTAAGCTGCTTTGATCACTTTTTGTTCAGATTTGTAACTTGGGGTCTTTTTGGATCTTCATCAGGATGTTCAAACAACTGGGGGCCAAAGGTACTTTTTTCATTTGTGCTTGGCTAGCAGGTTGTGATATTTTTTTCTTCAGGTGCAGCCCTCTACAGTTATCCATGCCTTTCTCATGACTATGGTGGATTACTGTTATGCGCTCTATGTGGGGCTATACCTGAAGAACTTTCATAACCTTTAGCAAATGCAGAATGTTGCAATCCACTAGTTTTATGTGTGTCCAGAAAGGAGCATGTTACATGTGTCCTTTAGTCTTCACTAGCTTCCCATTTGTTTCTGATACTACTCAAGGTTTTGGTTTTAACCTATATTTAAGGTCTAAAGGGCTTGGATTCAAGATACTATGTTCTTATGTGATACCACAGCTCAAATACTTCAGCTGATCTCAAGTGCTAATAGCCCCAAGGTTTAAAAAAGGGTGGAGAGTGTCTTCAGTGAGGGATTTTCTACTGTGGAACATATATTGGCCTCTTTCTCCCTGCTTTGGTCTGACAGAGTTCAACTTTCAGGGCATATTGCAAAGACACTCTCTTTTCCCATGCTCTTCCTGGAGATGAGTGGGAAGAGTTGTGGGGGAATGTTTTTAAGTTTGATGGCTTGGGTTTGTTTTTAGGAGGATACAGTTCAACTTAAATTTTGTATCCACTTTGTTAAAAAGATGGACATGTATGACCTTTGAATAGGTGCTTTTTAAGAAAAGAGGAAATAGATAGGTTTGCAAATTATAATCGCCATTTAAATCACAGCAGAGGCAAGCAATATGAAAGTATGTATTTTAAAGTACCATGACAACCTACTTACAATGACTTAAATACCCGCAAACTAAGCAAATTCAGAGTTATAATTACATTCTATCCAGAACTCACAACATGTGTCAAATGTCCATATGAACTGCCAGACTTAATCAGCAGATAATATAGTATATGATGCAAAATTAAGTGTAATAGCTGGCACAACTGTGGAAGTTACGGTTGGAGCCTTAACACGAGTTCCTCTCTTTTGGTAAGTGCTAATGAAACCCCCAATATACCCTTTTTTAAAAACTAGTTTTAATACGATAATCTAGGTACAGTATATTACATAAAGTAAATTTGATGTTAACATAAATAAAATAGTACATGGCCTGGGAATATTTACCTGGAATGCTTTCCAGTTTTCTCCGGAGTTCCTCATTTTCTTGTTGTAGTGAAATTACCTCCTGCTCTAGCTCTTGACATCGGGGACAGTATCCCTCCTCCTCCTCCTCCTCCTCCTCCGGAAGTGTAGATGATGATGGGTGACCATGGGACTCAGAGGTTGCTGGGGATGTCCATCCACCTAAAGTGTGTACTGGAGAGGTTGAAATTGGTTCCACATCTGCCAAATGGCCAAAATCATTTACTGATGAGGTGTTCTGAGATGCAAAGCTCCCAGAAAGCAAATAGTTTTGAAGGGAATCGGTAAAAACCCTCAGAAAGGCTGAGGTTTGTTGTTTCTTTTGAATATACTGCATCTCTACGTCTAAATTGTCTGATGTCTGACGATGGACCATTTTCCCCAGCTGACACTGCTCTTGTCTTTCACTATAGCTTGTGCTTTCCTGCTTTACACACGAAATCATGGACTGAGAGTGATTGTTGTCCAGTAGTTTTCCACCACAATTTAAAAGATTAAGAACCCGGCTGCATTGTTGGGCAAAGGCATCCAGAATCATACGACTCTCTGAAACAGAAGAAAAGATGAATCACAGCAAACTCAAGCAAAAGATGTCAGACAGTACTAGCTAGTCTCTCTCTCTCTCTCTCTCACACACACACACACACACACACACACACACACACACACACACACACACACACACACAGCACTAGTCTAATGATTTAGAGCAGTTTACATTGTATTTCTGAACATATTAAAATTGTTTCCCGCTCTAATACTTTGGTAACATTGAGATTTAAAATCATCCTTACTTTGCTTCTATTCTGAGAGTACTCTTGTGACCTTGCTGTTAATCAGGAGAGCACTGGGATGATAATCCCTCTGAAAGAGTACTGCACGAAGCAGTGACTAAGACAAGAAAATGGGGAAGAAAACACATTTCATACAATTTGTTACAGGTGTAAGGCCAAATAAATATTTGTCTTGTAGCAAAACATAAGCTGTGAGACAGGGGTGAAAGTAAGATAAGACTTACCAGTATGGGGGCTTGGCTCTGTCCCCCCCTGGAAAAGGTGGGACTGGGGGGGGTCAGTCTCCCCAAGCCAGACCTTCCATGCTGCCCAGCCTGCGCCACCTGGGGCTCTGGCAGTGATTAAAAGGACCTGGGGCTACAGCCGTTGCTGTGGTAGCAGCAGTGGCCAGGAGCGCCATGCCCTTTTAAATTGCGATGCCCCCTTGTTGGCAGCTTTGGCCGGGGCGGGGGGGGGGGGGCGGGCAGCGACGTTAAAGCACGGTTGGTACCGGCGGCCACTCCTTACTGGTATGCTGTACCAGCCCACTTTCACCTCTGCTGTTAGATATAGATACTTACTTAAATTTTGTGCTCTATGCTTTCCTCTTCCCACCAAACCTTCCAAGCATGAGTTGTTCTGTGCTGTGCTTAGTTTTGTGCTTAGACCTTCCATCTCCTCCTCCCATTCTAGACTCTGAATGTGTCCAGATTCCACTGATTCAAGCATGAGCACTTGACTCATTCCTGAATCTAGAGATGTTAGCCTCCCTTAAATACTGCGATGTGTGTCTGTTTTTGGGAGTCCAGCTTGACAACTTGAAAGTAGCCTAATTTTCAGAAAGTGATGAACACAGCAGGCCCCTTGAAAATCAAGTACCTTTAAGGGGTCTCAAGATAGGCACCCAACATCCTTAGCTGCTTTTAAAAATCTTGGTCATAATTTTTAAAGATGGTGACAGGGCCCAACACCACACAGTTGGCATGAAAAAACACACTCCCCCACATGCTTTCAAGAGCTGGTGCATCTCTTAGCTCCACAAGGTAGTTTATTCATGAAAAATCTACTTGCTCCTAATGAGGTTAGTACAACACTCCCTGAAGAGCATTTGAAACGACATGGATTAAGATTATCTCCACCATTCTGGCCCCTTTACACAAGGTAAAAGGGACAAACCAGCATAAGTCTTTAAAATTCCTGGATCCGGCTGAGGGAGAAATCTCCTGGCACAGGAACTGAGGATGACAGCCATAGGCTGGCTTTTGAGGACCCACAAACAAGCCCCTGTATAGGCCATGTGCCAGAGGCAGGGCTAAACTAAAACATATATAGTAGCTTTCTCCTACCACCCTTTCTTTATTTTAAAAAGGTAGGAAAACCTCCCACCCCCAGCAGCTAATAAAACCAACATTACAAAAGCGCTATTACATACAGGAACACCTGCCCTCTTAAGTCATGGAAGGCACCATGCACTCAGCCTTGTACCCCAGTAGCAACGCTACACAATACCTATATACTTCAGTGTAATCTCACATTCACTGTTGTTTACTATCTCTACTAAAACCTTATGTAAGTACTGCTGTCTTTAACCCTTAGAATGATGAACCAGAAACCATATGGTATAGCCCACCAGATACAATGTAAACATAAATACCTAGATAAATTCCAGAAATGGAAACCTAGTGATTCTGGAGCTTTCTAAATGTATGTACTTTCTAAATTTTGATTTTATGTCAATCAGAATGTAAGCACTAACTGTCTCAAGATGTGGTATCTTTCTCTCATTTCTTCACTTCCCTTAGCAAAAAAGAAAAAAAAATCAAAGGATAACATTGATTGGAATTTTGCAATCCTAATACACAGCAATTTTTCATTCATTTTAATCCTATAATCCGATTCCAGACCTGAAGTTGTATTTACTGTTTGCATTTTAATCACCATGGTCCCAATTGATGAAGCAGTTACTCACTCTTTATGCATCCTTGTTGCAAGGGGGCAAAATATGAAAATAACTGAAATGGGATTAAACACTGTACAAATTTTTTTCTAAAAGATATAGGAAAAATATATATTTTGACATTTCAAATATAAATGTTGGAATACTGTATTGTACATGAAAATCAGTAAAGATCAAATCTACAGTATACTCAAAATTTTTTTTTAAAATTATAGTGCATTTGCCATACTCAATATGACAATTGCTCAAAGTGTAAAGGAAATAAGAGTATTGGCTTAATTTTGAATTTAGTATCTGATCTAGTACAACTTAACAGCAAATATGGAAAAATATTTAAAATTTTCATCCATTCTTATTATAAAATTGAAAGTTTAGAAGAGATAACGAATGAATAATAATGAATTTTCATTCTAGTACTTTAAGAAAAACACACAGGTCTGACCATTTAGCACATATTGCAGCAATCAATATTTTAGCTTTTGCAGGCTGCAGTTAGAAATGAAAGCACTGTGCAATGTTTATCATCACTTAGAAATGGATAAGTTTTTTGTTTTTTTATATGAACGCTATAGAATAACACTGATCCGTGATTCTTAATTGATGTAATGTGAAATATATATATATGTGTATTTCCCAAGAAGTGTTCTGCTGAAATGATTGCATAGAATTAAAATTGGATAAATAGTTTATCCTAGTATTACTTTAGCTCTACCTTAAGACTCACTAACTACGTAATTCTATTACACCAGATTCTCCCAGTTTTTACTCTTGCAAAGCTCC
The DNA here is from genome assembly GCF_009764565.3 of Dermochelys coriacea. Lineage (NCBI taxonomy): Eukaryota > Metazoa > Chordata > Testudines > Dermochelyidae > Dermochelys > Dermochelys coriacea. The sequence goes on along the minus strand of NC_050071.1, from coordinate 98,332,040 downwards.
CTTTGACTTCAACAGGAGTTTTGTCCAAGGTAAGGATTTGCCAGATCAGGCCCATAAATACTAATAGATCATGATCAGACAATTAAAAGAATGACCATTCCTTGCTGAACTATTTCATTTACGAGTGAGGTCTGAAACTCAACACCACCAGACAGTTCCTTAGACACACAAACATAACTACTATCTAGATGAGAAGGTGGATGTAATATCTGCTTCCTCTACACCAGAAGTTCCCAAACTTCATTGGTTCACATACCACTTTAAAATTTTTTGTGAAGTGAGTTGATGCAATATCACTATCCTCACATCCCAAATTGTGTTATGTTTACCCCTAGTGGTAACTTCTGGGATTTTTCTTCAGTGTAGAGGATGGATGGTCTTAGGATCAAAATACTGAACTGTGACTAAGCAGATCTGGATTTAGTTCTTAGCTCTGCCACAGACCTCCTATGTGACTTTGGCCGAGTTATTTAGGGTAAGATTTTCAAAGCCACTTGGGATTTGGATGCCCAATTCCCATTTGGTTCCTATTAATTTCTAATGGTTTTGGGGGGCCAAAACCCTTAGTGATTTTGAAATTGCCAACCTTATTGCTTCGGTTCTCTCATGTACAAAATGGGGATAATGAATATTTTTGTCTTTGTTGGGTACTTAGATTGTAAGATCCCTGCGACGGGGACGGTCGCTTGCAATGTGTTTGTACAATGTTTAGCACAATAAGGACCTAATGGAGATTGGGTTTCTAATAAATACTAAGCTATTCTTAGATTCTCAGGTAGCAGCAGTGTGACTTTTTTCTACCTATATCTGGCCAGGAGTTCACGGTCTTCTCAGATAGGAACCTTGCCACAATTACCTATGTCTGTCTCTCTGACCCAGGGCCTTTGTTACTTCCCAGCTGGATTTGTTGAAAAATGACCTACAAAGCATCTATTAAAACACAGCTAGTAAAGAGTGCAGCAATCTGCTTGCGTAATAGTGGTCTATGTATTGAGCACAGATCATCTATGAATCAGTCAAAAGCCAGGATGATGCAGCTGTAGAGAGGAGGTTTTTAAGATGATCAGAACCCAAGCCATGTAGGGATATATAGATTAAGATCATCACTTTTAACTTCGCCAAAAAACTAACTGGGATGTTCTAGATAATAATCCTAAATTTTGAACACTAGGTTACTGATAGTATAGTATTCTTAGTGACAATTGATTCTGCAATTCACTTCGTCTATTGGTCCAACAAAACCCTTTTACTGAATTTCAGGGCACGCTGCAAGGTATATCTATTCATTCAGGAAAGGCCTGAGTGAGTGGGGTGGTGAGGCTGATTATCTTGTTAGAGTAAGTGTGCCCAGGGATTATTAATACAAATTTTTGGCTTGATTTTGACAGTTTACGGAGGAGAAGGTATGACGGGATAACAAGATTTTGGCAATTAACTGATCTTTAACTATTCATGGTAAATAGGCTCAATGGCCTGTGATGGAATGTTAGCTGGGGTGGAATCTGAGTTACTACAGAGAATTCTTTCCTGGGTATCTGGCTGGTGAATCTTGCTCACATGCTCAGGGTTCAGCTGATCGCCATATTTGGGATCGGGAAGGAATTTTCCTCCAGAGCAGATTGGAAGAGGCCCTGTGGGTTTTTCACCTTCCTTTGCAACATTGGGCTTGGGTCACTTGCTGGAGGATTCTCTGCACCTTGAAGTCTTTAAACCATGATTTGAGGACTTCAATAGCTCAGACACAGGTGAGAGGTTTATTGCAGGAGTGGGTGGGTGAGATTCGGTGGCCTGCATTGTGCAGGAGGTCAGACTAGATGATCATAATGGTCCCTTTTGACCTTAATATCTGAGAGTCTATCCATGAGTCTGAGTTGTGACTAAGACAGGATAAAGGCCACCCAAGGCTCTAGATATACCCCAATACAGGGCCCCACCTCTGTGCAGTGGTCTGGTGACTGGGGGTGGAAGGGATCCTCTACTTCCCAAGAGAGGCAAGAATGGCAGCAAAGGGCCATTCTCTTACCCTGGGAGCAGCAGCAGGGCTTTCCCTCTCCTTGGGGCCATTAGGTGAGAGTGGAACCCCTCTTCCCTTGGAAGTTGCAGCTCGGCCTCCCCACTACTCATCCGGCAGCCAGAGTGTATAAACCAGACCCACTGCACTCTTCTCCTGACGCACAGGTCAAGTCTACCAAGAAAAAAGTGAGTATTTACATGTCGGCCACCTCATTGTAAACGCACACCTTTTTTACTAGTGTAGCCATAGCTACACACAGTCATTTGCCAGGATGGTGTTGGGAGTCCCCACTCTCAGCAGTAGAGCTTGGACTTAACACTACATAGAGATGTGTGGACCAGCTTACATCTTAGTTATTATTTCAGGCTGTCTGCAAACTCAGGCAGACATCACTGCATTGGTTATACTCTGTTCACGTTTTCAAGATTTTCTTCAGAGCCTTAAGAACTATAGACATTTTTAAATGAAAGTTGAACTTCTAATATAATTTCTCTCCAGGATGCAGGGTCCTAAACATGGGCCTATAATGCCTGTGCCTTAATCTGGCCTCACTTGTGACCGCCACTACCTTTGTACTGGGTTCTTCTTGCTTAGCTCATAAAGTATACAAACTATGGAGGCTGCGTTCTGCATGCCTGTGTGGCTAGCTGTATGAAAGGTATGGCGTGGATGAGCAGGCAATGAGGCAAGAGCTCAACAGTGCTGAACTCTGCAAACAACATTCTTATTCTGTGCGGGTGGGGTGTGTGGAATTGAAGTCAATGGCAAAATTTAGGAGCAGGCCCTAAATACTTGTATGGTTCAATAATATAGCAGAAAGTCCAAACTTCTGCTTCTCAAAGGACAGGACTTCTGCACAGAACATTCTGTTGTAAATAAACCCTTGTACATATATTTACCAAACAGTTATACATATTTTCTAGAGTATCCCACTTCTGTAGAGAAATCATAAGTATCATGTTTGTTAGCAGCTGCTTGACTGTGTTCCATAAGACAGTGAAATAATACTGTTAAATTATTTAAATTCTCTAGTTTTATAGAGGAAGAAGTATGATCTAGTGGCATGAGTTATGGAGTTTGTTCATCAAAGTGGTTAATTCTCAGACTATATATAGAGGATTAACCTTGTTTGCTACGTCCATAAAATCTCTACAAATTTTAACATATTACCAATGTGTGTGTTAAACTGGAGAGAAAATATGCATTAAAACATAGTCCAATTAATAGAATATATGGCTATCATGCTGTTTAGTAAAGAAATGTCCTCACATTTGTTACAAAGGCAAACATCAACATACCAAAACAGGATCCAATTTTTTAAAATAAATCAATGTGTTAAAAATTACCAGATGAGTGAATATACCCAATGTTATCAGAACCAGATGGTGCTTCCTAATCTTTCTCCTGTTCAGTCACACCCTGAATATTTTCTGGACCATCAGTATATAAAATAGGATGCTGCTATGTGTGATGCCAAACAAAAGCAATCATGCCTGCCAAGCACATACTATAACAGGCAGCATTTCAGCTCTGCTAGACAGAAAGTAATTAGAATGCTTTTAATGTCCAAAAGAATGATGCTGATAGGCTGCCACAGATGTGTAGATTTATGAATATTTATATGGTGGTTTATAGCTGACACTTTTATCAGTTGAAGAAGATAAAATATCTGCCTGGCTCAGAAGCCTGGCAGTCAGGTTAATAAAATCTCATTAAAGAGAATGACCTATGCAATTATATAGGATTTATTGTAATTCATTTTTGATTGTACTCTGCTTAAAGATGCAATTTCCCATTTCCTGATGCCAAATTTAGGTTGCATATCAAGATCGATGTAGGTTTTAACTCTAAACCATCACTAGAAGAAAGATATGCATTGACATCTTAGTATGTTACACCTTTAGAAAAAAATTATTTTGATCTCCTCTTCCTCTCTACGTTTTGTGAAGATACTGCAAAGAAGCAAGAAGTCTATTTTTCTTTTTCTTAATTACAGCCTCTTAAACAATCTGTCTATTAGCTGCTTTCTATGACAAAAAGCCCAAGACCATTCTCCTTCCCTGATTTGCAGATTTCATTGACTCAAGTCACCGCTGTCCTGGGAACCTGGAAGATTTCTGCCTTGGGGTGTCTCTGTACATTGATGTGCAGAAGCAGAAATCGGAGGTAAGCACTTTTCTGAGCCATCAAGATTAGCTTTCGAAAAAGCCCTCCCAGAAAAGGCATCAGCCGTCTTTGATGCAGCTTTTTCTGAGTGGGTTTCCTCCCGCGAACTAAGCCCTGTGATGGCACAAGGTTTAGGCAAGGCGTGAAAGGTTGGCTTCGCGGTCTTGGAATCAACAAGGGGAAAGAGGGAACCGCCCCGGCTTCCTCGCAGAGAGCGAAGGCTCGCTCTCCTGTCTGGGCAGGTTTCATGCGTGTTAGGTACCACCCTTAACTTCCCAAGGGGTCTGCAGGAACTTTAGTTATTAAGCGCGAGATAATTATGCCCCTGGCACCGCATCCTCCCCATGCTGGCAGCCCATCCCCTCCGCTTGCTGGGGGGGGGGGGAGGGCGGCTGCGCCCTTTTCCCAGTGGGGAGCAGCCGCCCCAAGGGGTGGGGGGGTAAAGCCTCATGTGCAGGGTCTCTCCCCCCCTCCCACCCTCCCAGGTGCGCCCCCCGCCCCTCCTGGAAGGGGGCGGCCACCTTGTAGCCCCACGCTGCAGGGTGACTGTCCCCCGGGAGGGAGCCCCCGGCGCCCGCCCGCCCCTCGGAAAGTGCCGCACGAAGTTGCCGAGAAGAGAAGAGTTGGTACCTGCGCTCAGCTCCAGGCTGCTGCTGATGCCGCCCTCGCCGCTGGCCGCGGCCCCCGGCTGGCCGTGGCTGTAGCGGGCCGAGGAGGAGGAGGCTGCCTGGGGCCCCAGCGGCGCGGCGGGAGTCCTAGGGTGGCCCTGCGAGGCGGCTCGGGCGGGCCCGCTGGGGTAGGAGCCGGGCGCCGGCGGGTGGGGGTGCGGCTCGCTGCTGCTGGAGGCGGCGGGCGGGAAGGGCTGCCCCGCCGGCCGGAGGTGGGGGAGCTCCACCAGGGTGGGTCTCTCGTAGCGCTTGGGCAGGGCTGGTCTCTTGCTGGGGAAGGTCTTGAGGACGCTGTAGGGGCTCCTCTGCCGGTAGAGCCTGGGGAGGCTGGGCCCCTCCTCTGCCGCCTGCATGTCCTCCTCCATCATCATCATCAGCATCCCGCCGCTGCGCCGGCGGCTCCCCGGCCCCCTTCCCGCCGGGGCTGCGTCTGCCGCCGCCGCCTGTCGCTGTGGCCCGGCGGAGCCCGGCGCGCGCGGGTGCCGGGGTGATTGACAGGCGGCCGCGCCAATGCCGGGAGGGAGACGGGAGGCAAAGAGCAAGTGCTGAGGGGAATCGCCGCTAAGGAGAATGGGCGAGGGGGGCGGGACTTGGCGCGGCCGCGGGGCCGGCGGCCGCCCCCTGGCCAGCCGCGGGGCGGGCGGGTGGCGCCCAGGCCGGTGGGCGGGGCCCGCGCTCGGGAGGCGCCTCCGCCGCGCCGGACCAGCCGCTTCCCAGCCCGGCCCCTGGCACAGCCCTGCGCGGGGCGGGCTGCGGCGCCTCCGGCTGTGCGGCGAGGCGAGCCGCGGAGCTGGAAGGAGAAGCGCCCCGGGGAGGGAGGGAGGGAGGGAGGGGGGCCGCCGATTCCGCTGTGCCGCGGGGACGATGCGGCCGCTCGCCCCGCCTCGGGCTCCCCTGCCGTGTAAACGGAACTTTGAGGGGATCCGGAGGGAGGGAGGGGCCCCGCAAGTTTGGCAAAGCTCGACCGCGGTTGTGATTGTGGCTGCTGCTGCCCGGCTCCCGCTGCCTCTCCCCAGGCTGAGCTCCGCTCCCTTCCCCTCTCTCCGTGCTCCTGGCGGCGTGTGGCTCAGGTTTGCACGCACAGGCACCTTGCAGGCTACCTCGGTGTCTAATTGCCATTCACCCCCCATCCCCGGGTGGCTCCCTCCCTCGCGCAGGCTGCCATCGCAGCCCGTGTTCCCATTTATTCGAGATGGAATAAATAACGCCATAAATAAAAGTCTTGGGGAGTTCAGGGACTGTCAGAGCTGATTAGGGCACAGAGGACATTTTCTTTCTTATTATGCAAAAGCATTTCATGGCGAAATAAAAGCGGTTTCACTGTAACTCATGCACGTCAGATTTCTAGGAATCCGAGTGATTAATTACATTTAACATTATTTGCAACATCCCTCTGTGTCTGCTTTTTTGCAACTGCTCAAAGGAGCCGGACACGTGGATGACTACCATCTCCTCTCAGCCCCAAACCGTTAGAGGGACAGTTAAGAAAGAATGATTTACCAGTGAAAGACGGGAAGAGAATGAGATGCCATAGAGAGACGTTTCTGAGAAATGGTGGGGATCTGGTTGAGAGGAGAGGCAGCTGAAACTGAATGATATGTTGGAGAAAAATGAACGATAACAAACCGCTCATTCTTTCATGCGAGGCAATTTCATCTTTTGCATTAACGTTTCCCTTCTTCTGTCCCACTCCTCTCAGGCTTCTGGTGCTCCAATTTATCAGGATAACAAAAAACCCATTGGTTTTTTAGAGTAAAATTACAGAGCACTTGACTTAGATTTAAGGGAGGGATCCGTTCCCTGTCATCACGCGGCGTTTGCTGCGACTTATTGTGGTCATCGCTCCCCCATTTCAGCCCTATTTATTTATTTAATCGCACTCAGTGAAATGACAAATAATCCTCCTTACTGAAGTAATTAAAGCCTAAAATCTTAAACCAATCTCATTTCTAAAAGTAGAGTAAACTTCTTAAAGCTGGACTTTTTATAGAGATGATAGATTTTTTGATTAGCAGAATGACTCCATTCTTTGGGGCAGCCACAAATGTCTAAATAAGGCTGCAGTTACAGTTGTTGCTGTTTTATTGCATCAAAGTCAATCATATTTTGTTGTTTTCTGACAGACTGTGTTTTTGACCAAATGTTTTTTATTTTTTTTCTATTTTTAATTCATTTTAGTATAATAGAAATAAAGCAATAGGAATAAAGTTTTGTAAGAATACTGATCTTCCACTTGGAAATGAAATGTTTTGATATCAAACTTCACCATTTCAGGGCTGAAGCAATGTCAAAGGAGGGGCATGAACATGATTATTTGATAGAAAATCTATAATCTGTGTGGTTAGCATCCTGCCCCCACCCCTTTGCCTTGTCCCTTTTGACTGGCCTAAAATGCAGGCATGATTTAAACACAGATCTTGAAATCTGACAGTCTAGTACATGTGCCTGATCCAATACTAATTGAAGTTAGTTGGGCCTTCTAATGACTTTAATAGGAGATGGTCTTGATCTGCTTAGCCACAGACCTTCAAGAAGGATGTTGATACATTGGAGAGGGTTCAGAGAAGAGCCATGCGAATGATTAAAAGGTTAGAAAATATGCCTTATAGTGAGAGACTCAAAGAGCTCAATCTGTTTAGCTTAACAAAGACAAATTGAAGGGGGTGACTTGATTACAGTCTATAAATATCTACATGGGGAACAAATATTTGATAATGGGCTCTTCAATCTAGCAGAAAAAGGTCTAACACAATCCAATGGCTGGAAGTTGAAGCTAGACAAATTCAGTCTGGAAACAAGGTGTAACTTTTTAACAGTGAAGGTAGTTAACCATTGGAATAATTTACCAACAGTCATGGTGGATTCTCCATCACTGGCAATTTTAAAATCAAGACTGGATGTTTTTCTAGAAGATCTTCTGTAGGGACTTTTTGGGGGAAGTTCTAGGGCCTGTGTTATACAATAGGTGAGATTAGATGACCACAATGGTCCTTTCTGGCCTTGGAATCTAGGAATGCTGCCAACCTCTCCTCCCCCACCACCAGGAAGGTTTCTGAGTCACCACAATTTTCCTGGGTGCCCAGCCACTGTCTCTTCGCTTTGCACAGCTCCCTTTCCATGTCTGGAGCTTTTAATATTTAAGGAGTATTTCGATGTCCAATGAGTATTTTTGTGCTCCTCTTCACCCCTCATGGTCTTTCTTGCACAGACTGCTGTGTGAAATTACAGGGTCACTGAAGTGGTCTGGTGTTGCCTACCAGTACACAGTGGTAACAAACTCTCACATATGAGATTTTTAATTTACAGTTTCTTTTCTCCTCAAGATGTGCTTGTTTAGTTCATGGGTTTATTATTATTAATTATTATGACATTAACTTTACCAACTGGAATTTTTTCCAGTTGATGTAGTGTTGGTGAAATGTGCTGGACTATGAGCCTTTGGGAATGAAGTGCTTGCTCTCTTTAGCCTAGAACAGGTATAGCACTAGTAACTTCAGTTCAAGTTTCCCCACATTCATGAACATGCCTCAGCTCTGATCTGGAGAGAGCATCTCTAGATGGAAGAATTTTCCATGGTCATTCATCTTCCGTGTCCATTTGAGTCTTGGCTTTTCTGATAAATTTAATAAAGAGGGGTGACAATTAGTGCCAGTTGTGATTCTATTGATCTCATTTTAGAGATTAATACTAACTTGCACCCATGTAAGGCCATTACAATAATTAAAATATAGAATATCATATGAACTCAATAGCTAGGTTCAAATAAACACAGGCAGCCAACAGAGATGATGGAACAGTAGTGTTATGTGCTGTATTTGTCTTTGGGTTTCCTGTAGTGCCCATCATGGTAGGATCAAAGTGCTTCCTCTGTACATCAGAAATGCATGCTGAGGTCCTTCATGGTCTTCACGGAGCCTTCTGGTTTTTTTATCCCTTCTCTCATATAGGATATTCTTCTTGGGGTATACATCTGTATGTTTTGTTGCCATTATTTTATCCCTTTCCCTCTGGTTATGGTGCAAAAGCCGCTCAAAGAGGAGGATGGATGTAGGACCTTAAGTGTGGTTTACTTTGGATTAGTCTAACCTCATAAAGCTCCTTCCACAGCGGAAGCCCCTGGATTGACCTCCAGCTGTCACAGTCTTTGCTCAGAGCTTTGTGAACTGCATGGGTCCAGAGGAACACAGTTAACTTGGTAGGTCATATAGGAGATATGGTCACTGATATAGCTGCACTGACCCAACTTTGAAGTTCAGGACCAAAGAGCTGAATTGACAACAGAAGCAGACTGGGTGCCACTGGAGGGATCAGAGTACAAGGGTGATGTGCTTGTACCAGTCTATCAAGGATGTGGGTTGCTGCATTCTATGCAGACTAATGCTGGAGCCTCCCACTCTTGTAATAAACCCCTAACCTCTGGTTGAGTTACTGAAGTCTTCAAATCATGAGTTAAAGACTTCAAGTTACAGAGAATCTACCATTTACACTAGTTTAAACCTGCAAGTGATCTATGCCCCATGCTGCAGAGGAAGGTGAAACCCCCCAGGGTCTCTGCCAGTCTGACCTGGGGCAAAAATTCCTTCCCAACTCCAAATATGGTGATCAGTTAGACCTTGAGCATGTAGACCTACCAGCCAGGGACCTGGGAAAGAATTCTCTGTAGTAACTCAGAGCTCTCCCCATCTAGTGTCCCATCACTGGCTATTGAAAATATTTGCTGCTAGCAGTTGCAAATCATGTAGTCTTTGGATTATTATTAATTATTATTATTTAATATTTATATTATCTATCTGCATCACAGCTTCATATTCTAAGACACTGTGTGAATACATTTGAAGACATGGTTCTTGCCCTGATGCTCTTACAACATAAGAAATGATGAGTGCTTTTCAGGAGAAACAGAACGGACACAACCAACTAATTTCACATAAGTCTCCAAGCAGCCTTCATACAATAATGACTTTCTGTTACTGTCATTTGGAGCAGACCCAGAAGTGAAAGGTTATGTATTCCATTACCAAACCACTGAAGCATGCTTTCCGCTATTTACTAATGGTGAGGATTTGAAATAGGTAACAGGAGTGATATTTTGAATGCGGGTGTTTGAAGGCTCTCATTACAGCAGCTTCTAATTAAGAAAAAGAGAAAAGATGGAAAGAAAGATTCCAGGAAAAAGAACAACAACATTGCAATGTATACCTTCTGCCTCGAAAATACTGTGAGGAGCATATTTGTCAGCAGATAGAAGAATACCCACTTTAGACATGGGCTATCAATCATCAACTACCCCTTCTTTAAAGGTGTTTAAAAGCACAGTACTCAAAAAGCAGGTCTGATTCATCTCCATCTTCTGAAGGCAGGGCTAAATCTTTCTCCTCCTACTCAAAGGAGCTGTTCTAATGCAAAGCAAGATTTGGGTCCCAAATGCCAATGCTACTCCACACATTTGGAGCCTTGATGAGCAGAGATTGGCAACTCTGCCTTGTAATCTAAACCACTCTGCAAGCAGAGTAGCTACAATTTGTTTCACTAAATATTTAACTGTAGCTAGTTTAAGTTCAGCTCAGTTGCTCATGTTTATGAATAAAGAAACAAAATAGTGAAGCTCAAAAGGAAAAGATGACTGGGATTCAATATTTCAGCAGCTGTTGACAGGTAAATGTTATTTGAAGTGTGGGCATTCAAAACCACAGGCCTGTGTTTATAAAAATGAGCCTACTAAGGAAATGAGATTGACACAGCAATTCTCTGTTTTTGTTGTCCCCTGAGGTTAGAGATTATGCAGTGCATGGTTCTGTTTTTAGCCTCTTTGGTGATTCAAACTGTGAGAGACTACACTGTGCATATTTGTCAAGGTTACACTCTGATCAAGTGACTCAGGAGTTTTTTGAGGGAGAACATGAACTGCTGTTCTCAGTTAAACCTTGAACCGCGTCCTGTGTCAGAGACCTATCAGCCAAACTCAGTGTTGTCAAAAAGAAAAGGAGTACTTGTGGCACCTTAGAGACTAACAAATTTATTAGAGCATAAGCTTTCGTGAGCTACAGCTCACTTCATCGGATGCATCCGATGAAGTGAGCTGTAGCTCACGAAAGCTTATGCTCTAATAAATTTGTTAGTCTCTAAGGTGCCACAAGTACTCCTTTTCTTTTTGCGAATACAGACTAACACGGCTGCTACTCTGATAAGTGTTGTCAGTCACTGCTTTTCCTGGGTTCCACCTGGAAATGTTAGGTAGTAATGGAAATATATTATCTTGGTTATATTTTATTTTGAGACTGTGACCGTGGTACCGTGAGGTGCCACACTGAGAATGCTTACTCAGGGAAAACTGCAAGGAACAGGGCAGATAAACCCCCAAACTGGTGGTTTATTCTATAATTAAATTCACCAAACCACTAACCAAACAGCTTCTGTAATACCACACTGGTTACCAAAAAGTCAAAATGCAATCCCCTTTAAGCAATCCAGACAGCCAAGTTGAATATAAAAGAAAAGGAGTACTTGTGGCACCTTAGAGACTAACAAATTTATTAGAGCATCTGATGCAATGCATCTGATGAAGTGAGCTGTAGCTCACGAAAGCTTATGCTCTAATAAATTTGTTAGTCTCTAAGGTGCCACAAGTACTCCTTTTCTTTTTGCGAATACAGACTAACACGGCTGCTACTCTGAAAGCTGAATATAGTGAGAGATTACTAAAAACCTTATTTGCCATATATAAAATTCTACCAATCTCAAGGGACTGGACACACTGGCCACCAGATCAATGAATATTTCAGATCTCACCCAAATACATGCTTATTAACTAAATCCTTATTAATTAAATTTAAGATTTATTAATCAAAAGAAAGAAGAGAGTTGCTATGGTTAAAAGATCAATATACATACAGATATGAGTAAAGTTCTTAGGTCAAAAAGAAAAGGAGAATTTGTGGCACCTTAGAAACTAACACATTTATTTGAGCATAAGCTTTCCTGAGCTACGCTCTCTTCATCAGATGCATTCAGTAGCAGTTTCATAGCAGAGATGATGAGGCTGCTGATTTGTAAAAAGTCCTTCTAGAGTCAATTTAAAAGGGTATAGTTCAATAGGCAGCCAATGTGCAGAGTTTGTTCAAGTTTTTCCAGGAATATTCAGTGGATCCAGAGTAAACCTGGAGACCTCAGTCTTGAGACTTAGACTTTCCCTGTCAAAGTTTAAGCAGATCTGCAATAAAAAAGGATCAGGCCCAGAGCTTCCTTTACAGCTGAAGCAAGGGGGGGTGCTGACAGGTAATTCCACCACGAGGGCTTTGATGAAAGCAAGCGGACAGTTTGAGCTCTATTCAATGGGTCCTTTCTTAGACGATACATTCAAGCCATCCAAATTACTAAAACAGTTCACTATGTAGAATTACAAGGTTCAAAGAGAAATGAGGACAATAATATTATAACACCACAAGTCCCATCTAAATGATAATATCTTCTTTTGAGCTCTGAATCAACAGAATACAGTAATGAAGCATTATGAGACAGAAACAGAAGCTTAGCATCAACAAGCTAATTAGATCACATTATTAAACTTCTAACAAGATATAGGTAAACACGGACAAAATATATTTAGTATCTACCCTTTGATTCTCTAACAATACAGGCATACATATTAAAATTTCTAGTCTACTTAACATGATTTTGATAACTATCTATGAGGAATGGCCCTTTTTATCATTTCAATACTCTTCTAATATGTCCTTAAGGGTTGTTTTCAGGTCACTCAGCCTCCTGGTTGCTTAACCCTTATTGGCTCAGCGTTAGAGAGACCTATTGAAATAATTCTTAATGACTGATTGCCTTCAAAATATTTTGTTTGTTTCTAATTAGTGTAAGATTGCTGGGGGGATTGGAGGCATCAAGAAATAAATATTTCCATGCTATATGTGTGCCTTAGCAAAACTAACTCACTGAATACTTGGGTTGAGTAAATAAAAGGAGGGAAGAATAATGGAGGGGAAGTATCAGATATATTAAAAAGGGTCATATTGTGTAAAATGAAAAGTACAGTGCTCTCTGAAGACTGGAAAATGGATAAATGAATTATTTAAAATAGTCAAGTGAGATACAGGAAAAAGTAATGGCTTTGACACCAAATGTGAGGAAAATATTAATATTTTAAGGAATCAAATTGTGAACACACAGAAAAGCTCATTTTAATTAAAGACAGCTAACTTAAAGCAGGATGAAAAAAGGAGAAAATAGTATCTCATGCTCAGCTCTTGGAATTTTTGATAGTTTATATCATGGAAAAATAACAGGTATACAAGTAGGATAATATACTCAGATCTTCAGCAAGCATTTAAAAAGTATCACTATCAGGGTTTAAGTGGCTCTGTGAGGTAATACTCTAGCTTTATCTGTGGGAGCTTAGGTTCACCTGTTGATTAGACCACAGGTTTGGTCATGAAAACCAAAGTTATTACCTTCATTATAAGAGATGAATAAAAGGGGTTCAGTTCTAGAACAGGAAAAAATGGTCCTGGTGCATTAAAACTTGCTAAAGAGTAGAGAACAAATGTTTAAAACTATATAGATGTTTTGATATTTTGCAGTGAAGTGTTACATTAAACTTAGACTCTATACATAACAGTACTTGTGCAAAACTAGTCAGATTTCGTCAAACAAACTGTGCAAGCTAATTGCAGTTAAGACCCAGGAGGAAGGGAGAAAAAAAATTGCTTCCCTAAACTCATTTAGGGGAAGAATTTGAATTGTGCCTCTAACTCTACAATAGATAGATGATCATCCACTCCACATTCAGAAAATGGAACCTCAATGATAATTAACAATGAAATGAAAGAACTAGGTCTGATACGTGCCTGGAGAGACACCAATGTGAAAGCACAGGAATGATAGCTGCTTCTTTATTTTAGATGCACTTTACTCCAGAATAGACCTCTTTCTCACCCTTAAATAAGACCAACTAGAAGTTCAAGAATGTAACATCTTGCCTTTGTTTCCCATAGATGACTCTTCCATTTTCCTATGACTGCAACCAACCATTGAACCATACACTAAATCATGACAACTTAACAGCTTATTCTTAGATGTACATTTCAGAGAGATGAAATAAAAGACTTCCTGTATATTAATAACCCTGTAGAAGTAACATGGGTAATCCTGTGGGAAACCTAAAACTACCCTCAGGGGCACAATAATTGCCTTCACTTCAGAAAAGAAAAAGCAATAGACAAAAACCAATTAAATCTCTGAAGACCATAGTTGTACACTGAGAAGCACAGCAAAAAATGACCCAGTCAGGAGAGGTGCTAAAAATCTCTAGCACACACGAGAACTGAACAATATATTAAAATAAAAAACATAAACTGACAGTACAAAAATGTGAAACCACATGGAAATAGGGCAAGAAGACGACTGTGGGTCCAAATGAGGAACAAATGCTGTCACCCTGCAAATATTGACATCCTGCAAAACTGAGGCCTATAAACATGGCCATAACAAGTTTCACAAGATTAAAAAAAGATGTAAAATCCTGTTTGTTCATTGGTGAGCACATAGATAGTCTTCTCGCAGAAGAGTCTGAGCCCTCTGGACAGGGGTGATTTTAATCAGGGGAAATACAACTATTATGATGAAACAATACTATTAATAATTATATACTATAAATTTTATTATCATTTTACTTAATTAAATATAAATAACATGACAGAAAAACTGTAATATGTGTCTTCATGGATGTCTCAGGATTCTAACAATATCATAAACATTCAGGCTTCCCTCTTGTGGTTACTATACTATCATTAGAACCTCTTGATGTTGCTGGAATTATCCAGTGTCTTAATTACTTTTCTATTATATTCTGTTTCTTTGCTAAATGGCAGTTGGTTTAAGCTTTAAAATGGAGGGACAGATCCTTGTTCACTGAAGTCAGTGGAGCTAACAATTTCTTTGCCACAGAGTATCTTTAATTTTAAAAGGAAATTGTACATTATTTTTCACCTTTAAGATGACAGAAGAAATCTGCTATCCTTGGTCCAGAGTTTGCAACTCTTATTTGGAGCAAAAGGTATTAGAATCTGGGTCACTTATATTGGTGTAAATCAGGAGTAATATTTAAAGGTGGTCCATCAAAACATTTTTTTCAAACAAATGTCTTTTCAAGTAAACTTAATCCCCCCTAAAATTAATTTTCATAAAAAATTGTTTAAGATGAATTTTCCTTTTTTTGATTGAAAACTCCAAAATTTTGACAAAAAACTAAGTTGTCATCATAATTTTGTGGTGAGATCAGATCTATTAACAATGATTTCAGTCGAATTATTCCTGATTTATAACCATTTAACAGAGAGCAGAATTTTTTCTAAAATCTTTATGATGATGTTGGGCAAATTATGATGAGATATTTCATGACAAATGTTTGAATCCCTTCTCCCAGTTTGAGAACCTTTGACCTAGACAAAATAGTAAATGTCAGTAAATGGATAAGAAGTGTTAGTAAATATATATGTCTAGAACAAGTTTATATATATTCCACAAATTTATTTACTTAATTTTTCCATTTTTCATTGAATAATTAATTCATCAAATCAATTTTTCTAGTATTCAGTCAGATCTCTAGCTGGTCAAATACTATTAGCCACCAACACTATTTGATTCTTTTTGCCATTTTATTGTCAAATAATTTATTTGAAGAATACATTTTGGGGGGATTTGATCAGCCATTGTGTACCGGATAGACAGAGATGATATCTGTAATGGTAGCCACTGAAGTTAGTGGATATTGACTTCTGTTATGTAGCAGGGTATTATAAAGCTGACCCATGTCAGGTGGCTTTGACCAGGAAATAAAGACCAGTCTCTTACCAGCATCTGTTGTGTTACACCTTAACAACAATACTCATATAATACATTGCATTCACTATTTAATTATTATTTATTGATTTATTTAGATTAATTAAGAGAAGCACTTATCCCACTAGTACCTCTGACTCTCTCTCCTGTACCTAAATCATCTCTGCCAGGAGCACTTCTAACACTTCAAAGCTCTAAGCAGCTGCAAAATGACCCCTACTTTACATTAGGCTGAGGCACAAAGTGGACAATATTCAGTTCTACAGAAGCCAGCATTGAGGTAAATTATCTCATAGCTCCTCACAGCTAGAAAAGGGATTCAAGAAATATACCACTGGAAAACAGAGACTCCTGCTTTCTACTTATTATTATTAGTCATATTATCATAGTGCCTAGGAGCCCTGCTCATTGGCCAGGACCTCATTGTGCTAGGTACTATACTAATACTGAACAAAAAGACAGTCCCTACCCTAAAGAACCTACACATTAGCTATAAGACAAAAGACAACAGATGGATACGCACAGATAGATGGGGTTGGGGTACAAGGAATCAGTGAGACAATATTGGTCAGCACAACAGCCAGCAGTTTCAGCACACCAGTAACTTAACTGTTGTCAAGTGTTTGTGTAGGGATCATGACAAAGGAGAGTTTTGAGGAGGGTTTTGCAAGAGGATAAGAAGTTAGTTTTGTGGATGTTTTTGGGGAGTATCTCCAAGCATGAGAAGCAGCATGGCAGAAAATACAAAGATGCTTGTTTGAAAATGTAACAAGTTGTATTTTATTTACATGCTGGAAAGCTTATGTTTGGAAAAGTTATTTTAGGTCATTTTTTAGAAACAATTTCTCTCCTATTGGGGCCTGAAAGGTTGAATTTGCAGTAACCAAGGCTGCCTGGATTTATAAGCAGAGGGTTACAAAAATCAGTACCAATAAATATTTTTAAAACTCTTTAAAATATTTCTTAAATAACGTCTCTGTAAAATATATAGCATATAGAGAATATACAATGGGGTGATGTTGTATAAAGGTTTCACTGGAACTCATATGAGATGACCTGCGTAACTAACTTGTGCCTTCACCATTCAAGGGTAAGGCAGTTCATGCTACAGTATAATCTTTGTACTACAGTGTAATTTATTCCCTATTTAAATATATATCTTGTATGTCTATCCTATATGCATATGTAATAGACTATATGATGTTCTGTACAAAAATGATATTAAGAAAACATTAAAATTAGCTAGTTAAGCATTTAAATCAGGAAATAACAAAATTAAGGCTGTACATGCAACATTAACTCTACCCCCTCATGCATATGCCTTATGTTAAAGTCTATAATTACATTATAAAATATAATTTTTCAGATTATACAATACAATATATAGGATTTTTTATATAGTTTGGTAAGGTGTACAATTAATTAGGCAGGTTCTAGGAGGATTAATAACTATATATGTACATTGTTTATACAAACAACTTTCATGAACTCAGTCCTGCATACCCAGGAGGAGAAAATCCTGTAAATTAATAATAGTTAATATTTTCCATACAATGACCCCCCACTAAAACAGCAGGAAAACATTTCATGATTCTTCCTCCTTTTATTCCCACAAACACCATCTAGCCAAAAAGAAAGAGAATGTGTTTGTGATCACCTGGAATTTTCTTGCACCCAGCTAATTGAGATCTCATACCGAAAATTTTTACTTACAAGAGTAATCTTTAGGCACATAAGTAATCCCAATGATAGTAAACTCTTAATAATTTGCAGGAGTGCCTGCTAAAGCCCTTTAAATTGCTTCATATAGAGCAATCTGTGCCCAGGCAGAGCCCTAGTGCAGGTTTTATAGACAAACTTTTATGAGAAGATAGTGTATTATTTGGGAAACAGCATGTGACTAAATACTTAAGGATTATGTCATAAAACATACATGCAAGGGGGCAAAGTTAAGGATCTACATACAACCTTAATGTCATTGTTTCTGAATTTTTGAGTACATAGGACAAAATTAACGTTCTCTTAGCATAGCTTTTGTAGGGAATTTTTCATATACATAGTTTGTGCATAGTGGGTATAAAATATGTGATGGTGATAACCATGTAATAAATTTCAATCCTAATAAATGTAATTTACCTTGCACATATTATTTTATTGCCTCACCTGCACTAATACATTTTAGGTGGAATACCTTTTATCTCATACTAATGAGGAACTTCAAAGAATTGACATTAAAACTAACTAAACTGTTAGAGGAATGTTGTTCCTTTCCCCAAAATCTGGAATATGCCTTCCAAATTACAGTGGCCTGAAGTCTAGGACAGACAGTGTCCAGTGCTGTTCCAGTGACAGTTTTAAGGTCTAATATTTCATTATTCATCAGGGCTAAGAACCACTGTTTTATACCGTTAGACATCAAGAAATCTCTTTCCCATGG
The DNA here is from genome assembly GCF_009764565.3 of Dermochelys coriacea. Lineage (NCBI taxonomy): Eukaryota > Metazoa > Chordata > Testudines > Dermochelyidae > Dermochelys > Dermochelys coriacea. Next base: position 98,313,907 of record NC_050071.1, on the reverse strand, counting down.
CATAAGGATTTGTTGAAAGCCTTGACAGATAGTTAGATAATGGACCCTTATAATTAAGATATGTACAAAAAAAGGTACTTTAGGTAAATTGCATAAAATATAGTACTGATCATTTTTATCTGGCTTTGAGGCCTGTACAGTTGGACTCTTGGTAGTAATGATATTTGGCTTTACAGATAGCAGGATACAAAAATAGCACTAATATTTTATTAAATAAATCTCTAAAATAACTTTAAAAACAATTTTCTGTAAAATATGTAGCGCATGCAGAATATGTGATGGGGTGTGGCTGTATAAAGGTTTGATTGGCACTCCTTTGGGATGCCCTACATAATTCTCGTGATTTCACCACCCATGAGAACTGTGGCCAAATCAAACTCATTAAATCTTTATACCAGCATTTCTTCTATATTTTTGCACTATCTGTCTGTAATATCTAAAGATCACAATTGGGTGAGGTGCCATATTGAAGTCAATCTGTTTTTATTGCCTAAAGAGTAATGGCACATTCTTCACATTTGAGAAGAAGACCCTCTTTCCAGTACCTGAAGTTTGCAAACTCCAAGTTTTGTTGTCATATGTGAGGTTTCCAGTGATGTTTAATAAAGGAAGAGAAGGGAAAATGAAAGAGGAGGGACAACTTTGTGATTAGGAGACATGACTAGGAATCAGGAGACCAGTGTTTAGTCTTGACTTCCTGTGTGACATTGGAAAAGTGTAAAACACTAGCTTTCTGATGTAGCAGTGTTTTATCCCCACTTTGCACTGGTGTAAAGGACTAGATCATGTGCGCAGCATTGGAGAAATTGGCTCAGTCCATCTCAGTTCCCCACGAGTAAAGTGGGGATAATAGTTCCTTTCTCCCACCCTGTGCCTGTCTGGTTTATTTAGATTGTAAGCTCTTTTGGACAGGGATTGCACATTGCATAGTACAATGAGACTCTGATCTTGGCTGGGCCAGAGAGAGGGATCCAGATGATATTGCCACCCTTACCAGCCCCAGCTGAATCCCAAACACCACTTGAGATGAAACAGCATCCGACTTTAACAACAGCAGCAGCAGCAACTCCTTCAGCCCATCTCAACTAATCTCTCTTTTACCCAAAAGGACAGTTATTACCATCGTTGATACCATGTAAGAGATGGTCAAATATGGGGGGTTTTCCTTCGAAAACGCTCTCCAGCTAATGGGAAAGGGAACAAAGCATGTTGTTAATATGAAAGTTGTATTTAATACCTTACATTTCAAATTCTTTAACCATTTTCCCTTCTTTATCTTTAAAAACGTTAAAAGGATTTTTGATGGTGTGTTTGCCATGCTGCTAAGCAGGCTGAGGTCTCTGTATACCAATCTCCGTACCTTATTTAACACTGTTTAATATTGGACAGTGACTGGGTTATGTTAACGGCTTTTGCCCCTATTTTCCATCTAAATTAATACAACAGTATTACTGTGATACTAATAGTAATAATAATGAATAATAAAATAAGGTTAATTATGCAGATCATCTGTTTTTCATTAGCTTACGATGGTGTTTTCAGACTTTAGGCTGGGCCTTACAATATACACGCTCTCTCTCCTTCTGATTCATGCACATGAAATATTATTTATAAAAAATCTATAAATAAATTATAGTATTTTTACTTAAAGTATTTATGACATTTAGTATTTTTCTGATACAAGGAAATGTATTCACTAGTATCAGAGATACAAATATAGTTGGATACGTCTGAAACCTGCTGTCAGTCACTTTGGACTTTTACTGAAACTAAGTAGATCTAATACTAACTAGCAACTACCTCAAGATTCCAAACTGCGATCCACTAATGCACTCATCAGTGATTCCGTGGCCTGCTCATAAACACTAAGAATAAAATGCAAGTTTAAAATACTCAATGCCATCTTCTCTTCTAAAGCCCCTGTCATTGCAATCCATAAGTAAATCAATAAATAACCAAACTCTCTACTGAACTCGATAGCTTGTAGAAAGCCAATATCTCTTCAGCTTAGATGTAAGAAGAAAAATTGTATCTAACTCTTGGATCAAAGAAACAAAGAAGTTCCCAATTCAAGGGACCCAAAACTGAATTCCAAGAAGATGAATGAAGCCTATTTTTGTTTGAATTTTCTGCCTCTTATTTTACTATATTTCAGTATCTATAAAGTAGGGGTGGCTGGCTTCCTATCAAGGAGAGAGAGACTCCAAAATCTTGAACCTGTATCTAGGATAAACTAGAAACTTTGCATTGCTAGATCTTAGAAACTGAACTGGTATTTTAGGAGGCAGAAGTTCACTGATTTACATTTGTACAGACTGATAAAAACCATTAAAATGTTTACAAAGCAGTTTTCCCCTCTAACATTAAATTTTATGGGAAGAAATCAGTTGAAAGACGTGATTGTAAAAACCCTAACAGCAGAATTTTACATGAGCAGAAAAGTAGAAAATCTGCAATTCCATGCAGCAAAGACGTATTAATTTATAATTTCTATAGCATCAGATGTATACATTTAGCAAATATAAGAAGACATGGTTCTTGCCTTATGGAGCAACCTTAGGTTAGACGATGTACAGGAAAAGTTGAGATGCAACACTAAGCCTCAAGAATTGGTATTGTTGGGGGGCTAGCATGTGTTTTGTAGATTAGAATTTTTATTTCAAAAAGGAAGTGATTGGGAGAGGATGGCTATAGTAATTCAGTTGCAGTAATGCAGCTGGAAGGTATAATTACCACATCAAAAAGAGAGAAGATGAGCCAAATGCTAGTGCTATTTCTAAGAAAATAAAAGGAAGTTTTTGTAAGACCGTTAATATGACATTCAAAGAAAGAACCAGAAAAAGGACAACGCTCACACACTGATAGCAGCAGTCAGAGTCAAAACTGATATCCAGAAAGGCTGTAATACTTCATATCTGAGAAGTCAACCCCCATAAATTCTGTCATAAAAATAGTCACCATTAGAATATGATCTGACATCCAGTTATGGCCTGTAGCAGGAAAGAAATGCTTCTGATACTGAGGACTTACATACAGCATTTTCTGTTGTTTGATACACTTTACAAACATTAATTATTCTTTACATCACACATGCAAGGCAGGCATTATCCTCCCTTTAGAGTTGGTGAAATGGAGGCAAACACATTAATTGCTTGCTTTTCAAAAGTACTGGGTATCTTGCAGTGCCCTTTGACTGCAGTGGGCTTTGAGGGTGCTCAACACTTCTGAAAAATCAGGATTTACATGATTTGTGCAAGACCACACAGCAAAGCAGGGGCAGAGACAGGATTGCAATTTAGGATCAGCTAACTCCTGATACGGTACTCACTCCTTCAGACCATGCCGCCTTCCAATAGCACTGAGACAGTCTCAGCTTTAGTAACAGAAATAGAAAGAGCAACTGATTATCGTCAGCATGGTAATGACACCTCAAGCCACAGTGACAAGTAATTGAAACAACAAGGGTATTATAGGCACTTAAAAGCAGAGATCTTAAAATATACAGAAACCTGCACAGATAAATGGAATGGGTAACTAATAAATTTGCAATTATCTGCAATATAATATTTGACCCAAGATACAGTCATTCCTGACAGTTCCATAATATCCACTTCCTGCTCTTAACATGGTAGCGCCTCACCCAAGAGGGGGCTTAAATAATAACAATTAGTAATTCATACTTATGGTAATTTTCACCTGTAAATCCTAACCAGGGTGCAGATGGCCTATTCCACACAGGAAGGACAACAGTCACATCCATTAAGGACCTAACAGCAGATAGGACCGAATTCCAAAACCCGATACCCATGAGGCATCAATCATCAAATAAATAAATACTATTTATAGCTGTTGTTGGCCAGTAATGTATTTTTTATACTGGCCTAAAAATACAGGCCTAAACATTAAAAGACTGTCAAATGGTGTGTTCTTCATGGTTATATTAGCCTCTGTAGATGTTAAGGAATACTTTGTTATAAGCTCTCAGGGGAACATGAAAACCATCTCCAGTGTAATTCACCTGAGCTAACTTCTAATGGGGCTTGTTTCTCAGTTATCTTTATTATATGAGCTAATATTTTATTTTTTTCAGTAGGCCTTATAGCTTATTAATGATACTTTACCTATCAACCATTCTGTATTTCCTACATTACTTTACCTTCACTTTTAGGATGTTTTTAGTATTTATATTCACATTCTTTGTATTATGTGTTTTAGGCATACATTTTATACATTCAGGATCTATAGTACTTAACAGGAAGTTTTGCAAAATCATAGAATCAGACTGTAATGATATACAAAGAGATTAAGGCTATTTAAGTACTTGGCTACTGGATGGCAGATGAAGGTCACAATGATTAAATGCAAGGTAGAACTGTAAGCAAATTGATAAAAACAGGCAAGTGCATGAAGTAGCTTCTGTCAGGGGTTATTCTCATTTGTCATGTAAATGTTGCCTGTAATAATGTATTTACCAAAACCAAAGTTTGCAATTTGCACCTAATACTTCTCCATTTATACAGCTTTCATCTAACATTATATTCATTGTATTTGGAGGAATCAAAGAAATGGGAGAAGTCATAAAAAATAGTCCCCCTTAACCACTGTTGACCTGATTTTATTACTTATTTACAGTAGCATCCACTATATTTTAGGTGCTTATATTTCCAATAAAGGAGTCTTAGAATCCCTGAGCTGTAATTCACTGCATTGTGAAAGAACCTGTAATATCTGTCCTGAGGATGGCAGTATGCAGAGAATGGAGAACTGAATACAGGGTAGAGTCACAAGGGGGACTTAGGTGCCTAATTGCCACTTTAGAGCCCTAAATCAAAAAATTAGATTCTCAAAAGCCCAGCTCAGCTACTATCTAATCCTGTTGACACCTAAATTCCCTAGATACCTAAGTTTCTATAAGCAAAGTACTCTAGGTCAGTGTTTCTCAACCTTTTAGATACCAGGGACCGGCTTGCTGCCTTCCTAAACTGTGTCTGGGAGATCTCAGGAACTGATGCTGGTCCACGGAGAAACACTGCCCTTGGTGACTCACTTTCTGCTGGTGGGTTTACACACAGTCATCTCGGGCTTGCACCAGTGAACCGTGCAGAACCTAAATAACCTCTACACCCCGGCAGGATTCACAAATCAGGTGTTCCTCTGCCTGTCTTGCCTGAAGGGCTCGGTGTGGTAGATATAGTCAGAGGTTGCCTTAACGTACTTCTACTGGATCAGGCCCCCCACAAAGCATAGCTGGAGAAGGCACTGCCACCATTCTAGACACCCTTTTATCCAATAGCCTAGTGGTATTGGATAAAAGGGCACTCACCCAGCGTGTGGGACACCTAGGTTCAAATTGCCACTCTGTCTGAGAAAAGCAGTGACTTTAACTCATGTCACCCGCCTACCAGCTAAATGCCCTAACCACTAGGATATACAGGTTTTCTCTCTCTCTGGGCCAATGAGCATATAAGGATTTATACAAAGTGGAACAGCTTCAATAGGAGAGATTGAGAGAGCCCCATACTGCCTAGCTCAGTGGTTAGGCCACTTATCTGGGAGATGGGTTCATGTTATTGCTCTTTCCTGGCAGAGGGGGAATTTGAGACTTGGTCTCCACATCCAGGATGAGTGCTTGAACCACTGGGCTATGGGGTCAAAGGCAGAAGTTTAGTTTTTCTTGAGAAAGGGCTGACCTGCTTGGATACCTAACTCCAGCTGAGGGTTCACAGCTGTGAATCTGTGAATCCCAGATTGAGGGAGGTGCCTCCTTGTGGCCCAATTTAGGCACTTAACTCCCTTTTCAGGGTTTAGGCCACACCCTTCTCCAGCTTTTCGTCCTGGAACGCTGAGCCTAAGTCCCCCTTGTAAATCCCACCTTCAATGCTGTGTGCTCTGATAAATCATTGCACTAAAAAGGTAGTGCCCATTCTTAGCTGTTGTCTGCAATGGTGAAGCAGCACAAGTTCTAAGCCACCATAATAGAGGGGTCTCAGACATTTTACTGTTTTGTCAAATACATTTGTTCAGAGAAAGTTTTTGTGATATGGTGGTAAAGACAGTGGAGTCCTGTCCACACTAACCATTGGTGGCATTAGCTGTAATGAGGGTACTAATCTTCCTAGTGCAGACAGGGCCTAAGAGAAGAAGGCAGCAGGGGCCTTAACAAAACTAAACACCTATCTGAAGTGGACTAGATAGAGAAAAGCGGGATAAACATCAAATCCTGACTACTCACAATGAGTTGCTTGAATAATGCTATAGAGCAAGAATCATTTGCAGAAATTATTTGGCCAGTGATTTCAGACAATGAGTAAATCTGAGAAAATTGTGATTTGTTCACAAACAATTCGCAAACAGAAGAAGATAAACTAATTGAATATGTTTTCTTATGAACTATTTGTCTAGCATTAATAGATATAGGAATGAGCTATATCCCATGACTCATTCAAACAGGCAATTGAGATAATTAGAAGGGGGAAGCATTATTGTTCTAATTCTGTATTCCCCAAATTCCCAGTGAGGTCTGTGCAGGATTGGATCGTTAATAAGAAACAGAGGATTTCATTCTCATAGTTCTCCTGATAGCCGGTCACTTTCTACCCAGCAAGATCCCAGACTTGACTGTCTCTCATAGATTGTATGGGAATTTCTGCGACACTATATTATATATGTGTAAGGATAATAGAATTATCAATATAAAAATCTGATCTTTCCATCTCTGTAATTTGTTCCTATGTTTACATATTGTTGTATTGCCAATTATACCCTCTTATATATGAATTGTAAATTCAAAATTAGACAGCGAATGATGTCTCAAACCCCAGTTTACTGAATAGAAAAAAGCAAAATTGCTGCCAGAAATGATTCAAGATGCTTCAAAGTTCTGTAGTGCTATCATTATATGATCAGCAAAAATCAGTACTGAAAATGAGGGAAGACATGAGAGAGGAGATATAATTGGAGTGTGGGGGTCCCATTTGAAATAAATTATCGTTTGAAAATATGCTCACTGATCTCCAAAATGGTGTCAGGAGCAGAGACAGTGAGTGAACGTATATATAGATGATCTGTGTCCTATGCTTCATTCAGTCAGGCAATCAAGATAATTAGAGAGTACGGGAAAGATTGATTAATGGCCGAGACAGACATTGAGTTGACCTTTTCCTTATTACTACAGCAGTGGATTTAACTAATCTCCATTTAGTGGCATTTAAAATAGAGAAGTGAGCTGTTATAGATATACTAAGTGTGTAACTAACAATGGATGATCTGAGACCCCTCTATTCTGGTAGTTGTGAGTCCCACCTTGTAGTGCCACACCATGTTATATACCTGTGAATAGATGGCTTCATGAACCCATTCTCCATCACCAGGGTCAAATGGCTTGCCATTTTTGGGGGTCAGAAAGGAAATTCTCCAGCTCAGATTGACAGGGAATTTAGGGTTTTTTTTTAACCTTTGTCTGCAGAATGGATCCCCAGCTGGGATAACCTGCGCATATCTCACCTAATAAAATATCTTCCATTGCCTGAGCCTCAATCACTGATGACCCCTTAGTCTCTCCTGTTCTCTACCTGACACATGCACCTGTTTAGTCCTGAGGACTGAAATGCTTTAGTCTAATTGAAGTAATTGGACTCAATATAGAAATACCTGGGTGAAATGTAATGCCTGTGATATACAGGAAGTCAGACTACATGAATGAGTGGTCCCTTTGGGCCTTAAACACTATGAAATCCTCAGGTAGTGTAAACTGGCTTATCTTCACTGACTGGCTTCAATGAAACTACACTGAATTACAACAGCAGCAGAGCTAACCAGTTATTTTATTTTACTGAATAACTGGTGTGTACTTTAATTTACGGTTTCAAATTTAGCCCCAGTTCTGCAATTGGCTCTGCATGGACAGACCCCTGTGCCAGCACAGACATCTGTTGAAATCAATAAGGCTCCATTGGGGTGCAGCAGTTCCACTCACAGGAGGTAACTTGCAGTATTGGCATCATATTGAAATCCAGCTGGGAGTAATTCTAGAGCTTCTGTGGAATAATTATTGGCTCAGTTCAATCAAAATGTATTTGAAGCGGCAAGGTAGATGGTTTTATTAGATCCTCAGACACATGGGGCCTGATCCATTGGCTTCAAGGGGCACTCAATCAGTTCCATGAGTATTAGTTTCAAACTCAGTGCTAACCATTATATGAATCTAGGCACTGGTCTACACTATGGGGTTAGGTTGAATTTAGCCACATTAGGTGATTTAAAAATGAATGCGTCTACACAACCAACCCCGTTCTGTCGACCTAAAGGGATCTTAAAATCAACTTCTGTATTCCTCCCCGGTGAGGGGAGTAGCGCTAAAATTGACCTTGCTGGGTCGAATTTGGGGTAGTGCAGATGCAATTTGATGGTATTGGCCTCTGGGAGATATCCCAGAGTGCTCTAATGTGACCGCTCTGGACAGCACTTTGAACTCCGATGCACTAGCCAGGTACAAAGGAAAAGCCCTGGGAACTTTTGAATTTCATTTCCTGTTTGGTCAGCGTGGCGAGCTCAGCAGCACAGGTGACTATGCAGTCTCCCCAGAATCGCAAACCAGCTCCAGCATGGACTGAAAGGGAGACACTGGATCTGACTGCTGTGTGGGGAGAAGAATCTGTGCAGGCTGAACTCCGATCAAAAAGAAGAAATATTAATATAGATGCCAAAATCGCACAGGGCATGGTGGAGAGAGGCTACAACAGAGACACACAGCAGTGTCGTGTGAAAGTTAAGGAGCCCAGGCAAGCCTACCAAAAGACAAAGGAGGCAAATGGTCGCTCCGGGTCAGAGCCCCATACATGCCGCTTCTATGATCAGCAGCATGGCGTTCTAGAGGGGGATCCTACCAGTACCTCACCACTGTCTGTAGCCGTCTGCAAGGGGGGAGTATCATGCAACAGGGAGGAGGATTTTGTGGATGAGGAAGAAGAGGAGGAGAATGCGCAGCAGGCAAGCAGTGAAACCATTCTCCCTGGAAGCCAGGACCTTTTCATCACCCTGGAGCCAATACCCTCCCAAGGAGGGATCCCCGACCCTGAATCTGGAGTAGGCAGTTCTGGTGAGTGCACATTTGTAACTACAGTACAGGGTTTAAAACCAATAGTGTTTAATGTTTGATTTGCCCTGAAGAATTGGGATGCATTTGCAGCCAGTACAGCTACTGGAAAAGTCTGTTAACGTGTCTGGGGATGGAGCGGGAATCCTCCAGGGACATCTCCATGAAGCTCTCCTGGAGGTACTCTGAAAGCCTCTGCAGAAGGTTTCTGGGAAGGGCTGCCTTATTTCGTCCTCAACGGTAGGACACTTTACCACACCAAGCCAGTAGCAAGTAGTCTGGAATCATTGCAGCACAAAGCATGGCAGCGAATGGTCCTAGGTTTTGGTCGCATTCAAGCAACATTCAGTCTTTATCTTTCTGTGTTAGCCTCAGGAGAGTGATATCATTCATGGTCACCTGGTTGAAATAGGGGAATTTTTGTAAGGGAAAAGTAAAAGGACCCCGTTCATGCTGGGTTGTTTGCACTTGGCTAAAAGGGATCATCCCGGAGAATAGCCACACGGTGGGGGGAGGGGTGAAGGGATCATCCCAGAGAATAGCCACATGGTGGGGGGAGGGGTGAAGGGATAATCCCAGAGAATAGCCACGCAGGGAGGTGTGTGCTGCACATCCACCCAAAAACCGCAGCCCCTCCTTTTAAATGTGAAACCCAACCGGCATTGCTAGCTATGGGAAAGAATGGCGCTGCAGTTTGAAAGTATTCCCACATGTTATGAAGGCAGAAGAAGCCAATCCCGCATACCAAAAGGCTTATCATGGCTGCCTGGAAACTGAATTCTGTTGCCCAGACGTGTGTGATGTGTCACCATACCGGCAGGCGCTCAATATAAAAGGCAAAATGCGACCTTGTACCTAAAGAACATGTGCTGTCTGTTGTGAATTGCTAGACTCACTGTGAAAGTCTCCCTTTTGTTCTCAGAAATGTATCATCTTAAATTTTACTATCCCTTTTTATCTCCCCCGAGGTGCAAATGTTTCTATGCTCCCCCATCATCTCTGTCCCTGACGTTATCGCAGATTAGAAGGTGGAAAAACCGCACTTGCGATGACATGTTTTCCGAGCTCATGCAGTCCTCCTGCACTGATAGGACACAGCTTAATGCATGGAGGCATTCAGTGGCAGAAGCCAGGAAAGCATTAAGTGAGAACGAAGAGCAGAGGCAGGAGGCGATGTTGAGGCTAATGGGGGAGCAAACGGACATGATGAAGCATCTGTTGGAGCTGCAAGAAAGCCAACAAGAGCACAGCCCCCCACTGCATCCATTTTATAACCACCTGCCCTCCTCCCCAAATTCCATATCCTCCTCACCCAGACACCCAAGAATGCCGGGGGGGGGGGCCCTCCGGGCACCCAGCCACTCCACTCCAGAGGATGGCCCAAGCAACAGAAGGCTGCCATTTAAACAGTTTTGATTTGTAGTGTGGCTGCAATAGCAATGTGGCTTTGTCCTTCCCTCCTCCCGCACCCCACCCCACCTGGGCTACCTTGTCAGTTATCTCACTTTTGTTTTAATTAATAAAGAAAGAATGCATGGTTTCAAAACAATAGTTACTTTATTTCCTTTGCCAGCTGTCATAGAAGGGGGGAGGGTGGTTGGCTTACAGGGAAATAAAATCAACAGAGGGGGCGGGTTTGCAGCAAGGAGAAACACACAAAAAACTGTCACACTGTAGCCTGGCCAGTCATGAAACTGGTTTTCAAAGCCTCCCTGATGCACAGCGCACCTAGCTGTGCTCTTCTAATCGCCCTGGTGTCTGGCTGCTCCAAATCGCTGCCAGGTGATTTGCCTCAACCTCCCACCCCTGTGTAAATGTCTCCCCCTTACTCCCACAGATATTATAGAGCACACAGCAAGCAGCAATAACAATGGGAATGTTGGTTGCGCTGAGGTCTGACCTAGTCAGCAAACAGCGCCAGCGAGCTTTTAAAAGTCCAAAGGCACATTCTACCACCATTTTGCACTTGTTCAGCCTATAGTTGAACTGCTCCTTACTACTGTCCAGGCTTCATGAGCCATGGGAGCAAGGGGTAGGCTGGGTCCCCAAGGATAACTATTGGAATTTCAACATCCCCAACAGTAATTTTCTGGTCTGGGAAGTATGACCCTTCTTGCAACTGCTCCAATAGCCCTTTCCCAGCCATCCCACATTGATGTCGATGAAACATCTCTCGTGATCCACCAGTGCTTGCAGCACCATTGAGAAGTACCCCTTGTGGTTTATATACTGGTTGGCAAAGTGGCCAAGATAGGGATATGTGTTCCGTCTATTGCCCCACCAAAGTTAGGGAACCCCATTGCAGCAACGCCATCCAGTATGACCTGCATATTTCCCAGAGTCACTACCCTTGATAGCAGAATGTCAGTGATTGCATTGGCTACTTGGATCACAACAGTCCCCACAGTAGACTTGCCCACTCCAAATTGATTCCCGACTGAGTGGTAGCAGTCAGGGGTTGCAAGCTTTCACAGGGCTATTGCCACTCGCTTCTCAACTGTCAGGGTAGCTCTCATCTTGGTATTCCTGCACTTCAGTGCAGGAGAAAGCAACTCACAAAGTTCAAGGAAAGTAGCCTCAGCATGTGACACTGACTGCCAACTACCACAGGTTTTGCATAATCAAAAGCTATATCCTCTCACCCTATTCGAACAGGTTTCAGAGTAGCAGCCGTGTTAGTCTGTATTCGCAAAAAAGAAAAGGAGTACTTGTGGCACCTTAGAGACTAACAAATTTATTTGAGCATAAGCTTTCGTGAGCTACAGCTCACTTCATCTTGCATCGATGAAGTGAGCTGTAGCTCATGAAAGCTTATGCTCAAATAAATTTGTTTGTTTCTAAGGTGCCACAAGTACTCCTTTTCTTTTTCACCCTATTCTGTATCCTTAAAAAAAATGCAGTAATGCCTTTTTAATGCTATTTCACTTTCCCAGTACTCTTACCAATCCTTTTCAGATTATATTTTTTCACCTTAAAGTGTCTCAGTTCTTCATAAAGAATCTTTATTTATTCTCCATGCATTGCCATAACGGATGCTTAACCGTTTCTTTAACTTTGCATGTTTCAAACAATCCGTCTTTGTGCATGTTTAGTAGATATAAATTACCATACAGGCCACAGTGACCTGTTAGCACTCTGACTTAGTGACTTTGCTTCTTCTCTCTTAGCTGCAAAGTATAACATTATCCTCATCTCTCTGATATATTTCATAGAACCTTAATCCTTTCTTCCCCTCCTTGGTTTATATTTCTAGTCATTCCTTCTTAAGTTCTCTCAAACAAACTTTTGAAGTCCTGTGAACTCATAGTGATCGTTATATACACCTAATTTTTAAGGCATTTTCTGCTGCCTTATCTGCCATTTCATTGCCAGGTGTCCCACTGTAGGCCAGGGTCCATGCTATTGCTATAAGTATACCTCATTGGATTATCTCTGTAGTTAAGAACAATATTTCATTGATTAAGTTATAACCATTTTCAGAGGTTTTCTTTCTGATTGCCATTATACCTGATGGAGATTCAGAAAGGATAGCCGCTGTAGTTGGGTGTACATCCTTTATCCAGCTCAGTGCCAATAGTATGCCCACCAATTCAGCCATCATTATAGACCCTCAAACTGGATAGCATCATAGATCTCTTAATTCCAAATTCAGGGGTACAAAAGACCATAAATGCTGAGTTTCTAATCTGCCGGGGGAGCACCTCCTCCCAGGCCCCACCTCCACACCATCCCTTTCCCCAAGGTCCCACCCCCACCCTGCTTCTTCCCAGCCCTGCCCCTCTCAGCTCTGCCCCCTCCCTCTGCTCCTGAGTGCCTCCTGACACTGCAAACCAGCTGATCCATGACAGGTGCTGGGAGGGAAGGGGACGCACTGATATGTGGGGCCTGGCCAAAGACTGGAGGTGCTGGGGGGAGGTTCTAGTAGGGGGGGCTGCCAGTAGGTGCTCAGCACCCACCATTTTTTTCCCATGGGTGCTCCAGCCCCAGAGCTTTTTCAGTTATCCCTCGATGCGAGGATGATGTCTGCCAAAGGGATTCATTGGTGAGTTTTTAAGTGGCTGAGGAGCCCAATTCTTGCCCTGCAGATTTTCCCACAGAAGTGACAGGTGTAATCTTGGAGGAGACATAGTTGTTGGCTGGACTGCTGTGCCCTTTCTTTCCTCCTTTGTTGCTTCTCTGTCTCTTGAACATGTGTGTTCTCCTCAAAGTGAGCTGTGGCTTGGTGTATGGTGTGGTGCAACTGTGTTCTGTTCTGTGCCGAGAACTCCCAGTTTGTTGGGTTGATGCTTCCCTTTTTAAGATGTACTTTCAGTATGTCTTTGAAATGCCTCCAGTGCCCTCCACATGCCCTTCTTCCCTGACTTAACTGAGAGAAGAGTACTTACTTCAGGAGGTGAGTGTCAGGCATACGTACACAGTGCTCAGTCCAGCTGGAGCATCCATGGAGTTGACAACTATGCAAAAGGCTGTTCCCACTCTATCTGTGTCATCATTTTTAGATCCATCAGTATAGATTTGGCAATGCAGACCCCATTTGACATGTATACATTCATAAGTTTTATTTGTCATATTTGATGGGCCTGCTCTTCCCTTTGTTTTATCATATAATTCCAAATCCACAACAGGAGAGAACTGTTCTGCTATAGTTTGATTTTCCATGAATAAAGATTTTAATCCCTTCCAGTCCTTCCTTTTCACTCAAACCTTTTACCCACCTTTGACCCTGTTAGCATGTGGGAGTTTGTGGTGTCCTGTTGCATCTTGTCTACTTAATTCCCAACAGTCTTTGTATATTTGTTTAGTACTCTTATCTTCACTATTTCCATTAACCCAAAAGGTTAAAACTAACAATTTCATCCTTACATTTATAGGCATTTCTCTGGTAGCTACCTGCATCACAAACAACAGTTGCATGATACTCACACCACATGTGATTCACAGAGCTTGGGCTGGGCTGGTTCAAGTTTTTTAAGTGTTGATTTAGAACCTGAATTGAAGGTTTGGCATGCATAATCTGTAAATGGTTATTAGTGGTCCATAAATCATTATCACATGTTCTTATCTAACCCCAATTGTTCCCAGTAATACTTGTAAGGAGATGTATTTAATCTTGATATTATCTATATCAGTGTTTCTCAAAAACCGGTCTGTGGACTGACATCGGTCCTGAAGATCTCCTTGACACAGTTTGGGAAGGCAGCAAGCCGGTACCTGGTATCAAATATATTGAGAAAGACTGATCTATATGACCCTTCCAAGGTAGTTTCTTATCAAAAATAACTCCTAAGAATATAAAATGTTGAACTACCTGAATTTTCTCTGCATAGAGATATTGGTTCCATTCCTCCCCAATCGTCCTCCTTGTGAAGATCATTCCTTTTGTTTCAGCAAGCGAGAACTTAAATTGCCAAGTATTTCCCCATTCTGAAATCTCCTGTTGGTTCTTTCCACAGCTATTTTAAGTCTTCCATGTTTGGTCAATATAGCTCAATCAAACTGCAAATGGGGGAATACCTATTCCTGCCCATATACTCTCTTTAATTAATCATAATGTTAAACAAAGTAGGGCTGATAACACTGCCCTGTGGAGATGCCATTAGTAAGTTTATAAATATTCGACAAAGTCATCCGCACCCTGACTTGCATAGTTCTATCACTTAAGAAGTCTCTTATCCACAACAACATTCATTCTGATTGTGGCTAGTTATTATAGCAAGCCTTCCCTTCACAGCGTGTTATATCCTTTTTCAATGTCCAACAGGACAGCTATCATAAACTTTCTGTTTCTCATGCTGTTTTATATTTCCGTTTCTAATCTTACAATACGATCAGCTGTGCATTGTCCTTGCAAACCACTTTCTACACAGTTTAGAATTTCATTTTTTGTACATTACTTTCTCCAACTCTTTCTTTGCCTTTTTAATAAGTTTTTGTGCCATTGCTTTATAACTTTTATCGTTCATTAAATCCTTGCTATTCATTGTACTTTTTTGCTTGTTTATATGCCTTATTTCTTTCTTTAATTGCTGCTTTACAATCTTCAGTCTATGAGGGAACTGGATTTCTGAGTTTGTGGCAATTCAATATCTTGCATAATGCTAGATTGGTTGCTGCTACAGTTCCCTTTATTATATTATGAAATTCCTCTAAATTATCACTTTTACAGTTGGTACTTAGATATTCACTACACCACACGACAAGAAGGATGTGGAAAAATTGGAAAACATCCAGTGGAGGGCAACAAAAATGATTAGGGGACTGGAACACATGACTTATGAGGAGAGGCTGAGGGAACTGGGATTGTTTAGACTGCGGAAGAGAAGAATGAGGGGGGATTTGATAGCTGCCTTCAACTACCTGAAAGGGGGGTTCCAAAGAGGATGGATCTAGGCTGTTTTCAGTGGTAGCAGATGACAGAACGAGGAATAATGGTCTCAAGTTGCAATGGGGGAGATTTAGGTTGGATATTAGGAAAAACTTTTTCACTAGGAGGGTGGTGAAACACTGGAATGCATTACTTAGGGGAGGTGGTGGAATCTCCTTCCTTAGAAGTTTTTAAGGTCAGGCTTGACAAAGCCCATGCTGGGATGATTTAGTTGAGGATTGGTCCTGCTTTGAGCAAGGTGTTGGACTAGATGACCCCCTCAGGTCCCTTCCAACCCTGATATTGTGTGATTTTATGATTCTATGATTCAATACACTTTCTCTTAAAGAGTCCCCAGTTTGCTTTTCTAAGGCTCCAGGTAGGGATTCCTTCAATGTTTACAACCTTACCTTGGCCTTGATATATAATTAGCATAGGGAAGTGATCACTTCCCATTCCATCTTCTTTATAGATTTCCCAGCTGCATTTACTTGCTACATTGCTTGTTGTAATTCTCAGATCTAAATATTGAAAGGTTCCATTCACAAAATTAAACCTAGTAGCTGCTCCAGTATTTAGCAATACCAGATTGTGCATGTCAATGAACTGTTCCAGGCATTGGCCATTTTAATCAGTTTTCCGGATTCCCCATAATTCATTATGGCTATTAAGATCTCCACAAATTAAGTATAGGCCTTTGCCACTCTTAACTAATCTTCCAATTCTAGATGGTCTAGTTTTTTTTACATGGGTTGTAAACATTATACGTTCATATAAAGGTGTGAGAATTCTTGATAAGTATCTCAACAGTGTTGCACTCAAAACTTAGGTTCTGTATGTCTATTTCGATGCAACTAAGTCCTTCCATTATAAATAAACAGACCTCACTTATCACATCTTGATTTCATCATACCATGGAAGTCTAAACATGAGTTTTCTTACCAACCATGTTTCTTGTACACATATTGGCTTCTTTGATCACAGGATGCTGTTCCAGGAAGAAGGACTGCTAAGTGGAGACAGTGTCCACCTATTGAGGAAGGGGAAGAGCATAACTGGATACAGACTGGCTAACCTAGTGAGGAGGGCTTTAAACTAGGTTTGAAGGGAGCAGGTGACCAAAGCCCTCAGGTAAGTCAAGAACATGGAGACCTGGGAGAAAATTTGGAATTTGGGGGGAGCATGGGCTGTTATACCAGGGATAAAGAATAGACAAGACAGAAGTGTGTGGGGGAAATCAAATCAGTATCAATTAAATGTCTATATACTAATGCAGAATCAATCCAGAACAAAATCAATAAAGCCAGGAACACCTTCAGGAGCTTAAATACAGTCTGGAAATCATCAAAATACAACACCAAAACCAAACTCAAGATTTATCAGAGCTGCATACTTCAACGCTACTTTATAGTGCAGAATGCTGGGGAATGAAAAAGTATGACAGGTCCAAACTGATTTCATTCCATACAACCTACCTCAGAAAAATCCTCCGTATCTTTTGGCCCAGAACAATCTCAAACCAAGGTCTATTGACACAGTGCAGCCAAGAGGATATGAGCACCGTCATTGCCAGGAGGTGCTGGAGATGGATCGGTCATGTGCTTCGGATGGAAAATGATTCCATCACCAGAGTAGCAATAAGACGGACACTTGAAGGCAAGCGAAAACAAGGCCTCACAAAACCAACATGGCGAAGAGCTGTGGAAGTGGAGCTGAAAAACCTGGGGCACAGCTGGGGAACCATTGACAGACTTGCCAGAAACATAGGTGTGGAGGAGCTTCGTCACTGCCCTAATGCCACAGGCATAATAGGAACATAGGATGATGATACTAATGTGAGAAGTATGGGGAATAAACAGGAAGAACTTGAAATGCTAGTAAATAAACACAACTATTACATAGTTGGCATCACAGAGTCCTGGTGGTATAATACGCATGACTGGAATATTGGTATAGAAGGGTACAGCTTGCTCAGGAAGGACAGGCAGGGAAAAAAGGGAGGAGGTGTTACTTGTATATTAAAAATGTATACACTTGGACTGCGGTAGAGATGGAAATAGGAGACAGACTTGATGAAAGTCTCTGGGTAAGGATAAAAGGGGTAAAAAACAAGGGTGATATCATGTAAGGGGTCTATTACAGACCACCTAACCAGGAAGAAGACGCTTTTTATAAAAACAACTAACAAAATCATCCAAAGCACAGGACTTGGTGGTGATGAGGGACTTCAACTACCCAGACATCTGTTGGGAAAATAACACAGCAGCGCACAGATTAGCCAATAAATTCTTGGAATGTATTGGAGACAATTTTTTTATTTCAGAAGGTGGAGAGAGCTACTAGGGGAGAGGCTGTTCTAGATTTGACTTTTACAAATAGGGAAGAACTGGTTGAAAATTTGGAAGTGGAAGGCAGCTTGGGTGAAAGTGATCATGAAATAGTAGAGTTCATGAGTCTAAGGAATGGTAGGAGGAAGAACAGCAAAATAAAGACAATGGATTTCAAGAAGGCAGACTTCAGCAAACTCAGGGAGTTGGTAGGTAAGATCCCATGGGAAGCAAGTCTAAGGGAAAAAAACAATAGAAGACAGTTGGCAGTTTTTCAAGGAGACGTTATTAAGGGCACAAGAGCAAACTGTCCTACTGTGTAGGAAAGATAGGAAGTATGGCAAGAGACCACCCTGGTTTAACCAAGAAATCTTCAATGATCTAAAAATCAAAAAAAGAGTCCTACAAAAAAGTGGAAACTAGGTCAAGTTACAAAGGATGAATATAAACAAATAACACAAGTATGTAGGGACAAAATTAGAAAGACCAAGGCACAAAATGAGATCAAAATAGCTAGAGACATAAAAGGTAACAAGAAAATATTCTACAAATACATTAGAAGCAAGAGGAAGACCAAGGACAGCATAGGCCCATTACTCAACGAGGGGGGAAAAATAATAATAGAAATGTGGAAATGGCAGAGGTGGTTAATGATGTCTTTGTTTCTGTTTTCATCAAGAAAGTTGGTGGTGATTGGATGTCTAACACAGTGAATGCCAATGAAAATGATGTAGGATCAGAAGAGGCTAAAATAGGACAAGGACAAGTTAAAAATTACTTGGACAAATTAGATATCTTCAAGTCACCAGGGCCTGATGAAATGCATCCTAGAATACGCAGGGAGCTGACTGAGGAGATATCTGAGCCATTAGCGATTATCTTTGAAACATCATGGAAGAGATGGAGAGACTGGAAAATGGCAAATATAGTGCCAATCTATAAAAAGGGAAATAAAGACAACCCAGGGAATTACAGACCAGTCAGCTTAACTTCTGTACCTGGAAAAATAATGGAGCAAATAATTAAGCAATCAAGTTGCAAACATCTAGAACATAATAAGGTGATAAGTGACAATCAACATGGATGTCAAAAACAAATCGTGTCAAACCAACCTGATAGCTTTCTTTGACAGGGTAACAAGCCTTGTGAATAGGGGGGAAGCAGTATATCTTGACTTTAGTAAAGCTTTTTATACTGTCTCTTATGACCTTCTCATAAACAAACTAGGGAAATGCAACCTGTATGGAACTACTATAAGATGCATGCAAAACTGGTTGGAAAATCATTCCCAGAGAGTAATTATCAGTGGTTCACAGTCATGCTGGAAGGGCATAATGAATGGGGTCCCGCAGGGATCAGTTCTGTTCAATATCTTCATCAATGATTTAGATAATGGCATACAGAGTACACTTATAAAGTTTGCGGATGATACCAAGCTGAAAAGGTTGCAGGTGCTTTGGAGGATAGGATTAAAATTCAAAATGATCTGGACAAACTGGAGAAATGGTCTGAAGTAAATAGAATGAAATTCAATAAGGACAAATGCAAAGTACTCCATTTAGGAAGGAATAATCAACTGCACAAATACAAAATGGGAAATGACTGCCTAGGAAGGAGTACTGCAGAAAGGGATCTGAAGGTCATAGTGGATCACAAGCTAAATATGAGTCAACAGTGTAATGCTGTTGCAAAAAAAGCGAATATCCTTCTGGGATGTATTAGCAGGAATGTTGTAAGCACGACACTAAAAGTAATTCTTCCGCTCTACTCTGCACTGATTAGGCCTCAAATGGAATATTGTATCCAGTTCTGAGTGCCACATTTCAGGAAGGATGTGGACAAAGTGGAGAGAGTCCAGAGAAGAGTGACAAAAATGATTAAGGTCTGAAAAACATGACCTATGAGGGAAGATTGAAAACGTTGGGTTTGTTTAGTCTGGAAAAGAGAAGACTGAGAGGGGACGTCATAACAGTTTTCAAATATGTAAAAGGTTGTTACAAGGAGGAGGAACAAAAATTGTTTGTCTTAACCTCCAAGGATTGGTCTTAAATTACAGCAAGGGAGGTTTAGGTTGGACATTAGGAAAAACTTCCTTATTGTCAGGGTGGTTAAGCACTGGAATAAATTGCTTAGGGAGGTTGTGGAATCTCCATCATGGGAGATATTAAAGAGCAGGTTAGACAAACATCTGTCAGGAATGGTCTAGATCAGGGGTGGGCAAACTTTTTGGCCCAAGGGCTACATCTGGGTATAGAAATTGTATGGTGAGCCATGAATGCTCACGCAATTGGGGTTGGGGTGCGGGATGACGTGAGGGCTCTTGCTGGGGATGCGGGCTCCAGGGTGGGGCCAGAAATGAGGAGTTTAGGGTGCAGGAGGGGGCTCCGGGCTAGGGCAGCGTGTGTGTGGAGGGTGGGAGGGCTCTGGCTGGGGGAGCGGGCTCAGGGGTGGTGCTGGGGATGAGGGGCTTGGGGTGTAGGAGGGTGCTCTGGGTTGAGACCAAGGGGTTCGGAGGGCAGGAGGGGGATCAGGGCTCAGGCAGGGGGTTGGGGCACAGGGGGGTGGCTCAGGGGTGCAGGTTCCGTGCGGTGCTCACCTCAAGCGGCTCCCGAAAGCAGTGGCATGTCTCCCATCCAACTCCTATGTGGAGGCGCGGCTGGGTGGCTCTTCTGCATTCTGCCCCATCCACAGGCGTTGCCCCTGCAGCTCTTATTGGCCATGGTTCCCGACCAATGAGAGCTGCGGGTGCTGCACTTGGAGCAGGGGCAGCATGTGGCAAGGAGCTCCCTGGCTGCCCCCATGCGTAGGAGCTGGAGGGAGGACATGCTGCTGCTTCTGCGGGGAAAATAAAAGTAATTTGCCAGCTACCTTAATATGCGGAGCCATGCGGGGCGGCCCCTGACCCTGCTCCCAGGCTGGAGCTCAAGGGCCAGATTAAAACGACTCATGGGCCAGATCCGGCCCGCAGGCTGTAGTTTGCCCACACCTGATCTAGATAATACTTAGTCCTGTTACAAGTGCAGGGGACTGGACTAGATGACCTCTTGAGGTCCCTTCCACTTCTATGATTCTGTGATATCACATCAAGTTTGTTTTCCATTTTAAAAACAGTTCTTTTTCATTCCTGGCTGTGTGTATTAAACCATGTGCATTCCAGCAAAAAATCATTAGAACCATGTTGTTTAATCTACATTATTACTTCATTTAAAATCAGATGAATGCAGTCTATCAAGAGATTGCCTATATGCAAATACTCTTCTGCTGCTTTGGCGATAATGTTTATTGTTTCAGTCTTCTTCCCTGTTTATAAAGTGCAATTAATCATGTCTATCATAAATGCTATAAATTTCTCTTTGCCTACAAGCAATATATCTTCTATTCCACTTATATTATCTTTCCTTCCCTGAACTGCATGTTGTTGTACCAGCAGCTATTTCTCTCACTGGACTTTTCCTCCTTCTCCACTTACCACTGTGAATATCTTTTGGTAGCTCCTGAAAAGGATATTTTATGGCTAGTTTTAATTTTCTGTATGTCTCTAGCTCGTTCTGCTGCCACACATGCTTTGTATGCTGCACTGTGCTTATCCCCACACTTACTGCATTTGAGTTCTGATCCTTCTATACAGTTCCCATATGGATGTTCTCCTCCACATTTTCCACACCTCATTTTCCCCTTACAGACAGCTGCCACACGCCCAAACCTTTGACATTTGCAGCATCTCAAAGTGGCGAGATATATGGTTTAACCCAGAAGAGCTGATATCCTATTTTAACCCTATTAGATAGTGTTGCACCTTTAAAATTGGACTCAGATGGCTGTGGATGGCTTGTGTTCTCTCCTGCTAATCGGTCACTTAACAAACAGCACTTGGCCCTCACCTATATCCCTTTTAATTTCATCTTCAGTCATGCCAAGTGAACCCCATACATTATCTCTTTTGTTTCTGATCTATATTAAGGTAGCTGGCAAATTACTTTTATTTTCCCTAAAATTGTAGTTGTAAGAAGTTTCTCAGCCCGTTCCTTTATATGTACATTCTATTAATAAATCTTTCCCCTCCATTCTTTTAGCTCTTAATGTAGCCTGATATTTTACCTAATCCATTTGGCTGTTTTCAAGGGATTAACATTTCCCATCTTTACATCGTCAGCTAGGGATTTGACAATTATAAGATGTTGATCTTTAGCCTTTCTCTCTTTTCCATCCTTGTCTGCTCCCTCTTCTTCTGAAACAAGAATTTCTATTCACTTTTTCTTCTTCCCAATCTGAAATCATTCCTCATCCCTTGCTCCTTCTCTCTTATCTTCCAACATAACTTTCAGCCTCTCCCTCTCGCCCTGTATTTCCAGTTCTGCTCAGTAAAACTGTTTACCCCAACTTCCTTACCACCCACCCCTCCCAGTTGGGCTAAACCTGGCCAACTCTGCAGGTGCAGCCAGGAGGCACAGTTGGTCTCGTAGGCCCACATTAACCCTTTCAGGGCATGTGTGGGGTATACACCGCATCACAGTCACATTAATCCGTGACTAAACTCATGAGCCCTGATCCTGCATTGGGCTCTGAATGGACAGAGCCTTGTGCCCATGTGGAGCCCCACTGATGTCCTAATCACTGCAGGATCAGCGCCACAGTGAAATGGGGCAACTCAAGTGCATACAATTTCTTATGTATGTACATAGTTGCAGGTTTTTGTAGTTGCCATTGTTGCCATATTTTGTAGATCAATATCTTATTTTATTGGTGGACACCATGCATACGTGGCACCAAGAAACCTGCTGCTATTTAGTCCGTTGCTCCAATTTAAATAATTTAAAAATAGCTTAATTTAAAAAAGATAAACTGAAAAGCAAGTAAAGTAACAAGATAGCTGGGTTTTAAGAAAGGCTGTGGGAGTCACTGAACACAAGTTTGCAAGTTACAGATTTCCATGATGCAAGTGCAGATTTTTTTGATTGGACTAAGCACAATGTACTTCGGGCTCTGTACGTCAAGGTGCTGAGCAGTTCTGTGTGGCACAGAGTATCCATAACTCTCACTGGTGGCAATGGGAATTGAGGACATTCAGCACCTCATGAAGTTACCTAACTCCTGGCAGGAGTAAGCTCTGAAAGCTAAATCACATTTCAAAATGTATCTCTTAGTGGGATGTGGTCCCCTCCCCCACCTAAATTTCAAATAACATCACTCCTTAAACTGGGAACAAACATTCTACTTATGGCTAGACTGCATTTATTAGTAATTTTCACATAAATCAACTTATATGAAAATGTATTCATAAGCTGAGCTCTCTCTATAGTTATAAAATGTTTCTGCATCTATGGTAGAAAATAGCTTATTATGCAAACAGCATTGCCAGTGTTACATTATGCATGGGATTCACCTGGAGAACATCACAAAAGCTTCAACCAAAGGAAAAAAAAAGAGGGGAGAAAATCGGATGTTCTATTTACTGCACCACTTGCCTATTATAATTCGCTGTAAATGAGCTGATATCTGTACTTTGGAACATCTTTTCTATCTGCTGTCGTAAGGTCACAGAAACAAGAAAAAGAAAAAAAAGAACAGAATGGAGGACTATGAAGCCTTCCAAGGGATGGCCTTTAAAATGCCAAGCCAATTTAAAAAAGATGAAATCCAGTTGCCATTTTTGAATGGTATTTAATTGTATTTACTTAGAAATGACTTGGTTATTTCTCTGAACACCTGATTTAATTCAGAACCCTGAAGGTTTACACTGGACTGTCATTATAAGCAATGGCATTATTAAAAAGCTTGAATAGACCAGATTAGTTCAGAAAAGTATTGACTTAGATTTAACTTTAAGCTAAAAAAGGCAATTACTCAAACATGCCATGTCTCTGCTTGTGCTGGGATCTGTTTCTCATTCCCAGAGAGAGCAGTTTTACATTTTTGTAGGGTGAAAGGGGTGGAGCTTTAAAGTGAAAGGGCTAGGGGAGGAATGCCCCAGTGTAGGGGGATCCTCTGGAAGTGCACAGTGCCTGAGGTGTTGCTATGCCATGTCCCTTCCAGGAGCGGTTGTTGTGAGCAAGGCAATGTAAATTAGAGCAGGCCTACCGCAGTGCAGCCTTAGGATCAGGGTTGATCACGGTGCAGAGCAGCCCTTGCCCAGAGCTGAGGACTTGGGCCAAATTAATTCTGAATCTTTCTCATGCTCTCAGACATTGCTTAGGACACAGACAATGCTCTCCCACAATTCCTGTGTATCCTGGGCTGCTCTTCAGATGTCCTCTATGTTGTTAAGTCCCACACATTTTCCCTCTCACACTACTGTTTGGCAGAGGAATTCTTTTGGTTGGACCCTTTTATATGTTCCTCCAGCTAGCAGTGGCACCTCTGCTATGTCAGATGCTTTGGCTTCATTCTTAACATGTCCCAGATATTTTCATCTTCTTTTCTGGATAACTTTGGAGATAAGGAATAGCTGAATCTCTGATGAATCCTAACATATGTTATAAATTCATTCCATCTAAAACCTAGTATTTTCCTGAGGTATTTGCTTTTGAATGGATTTAGACATCGGTCTATACCAAAATTATTATTTGTTTTTTCTGCTAATAAGCATTTATACAGCATCATAAATGTACATAGTGCTTTGAAACACAGGCCATAAATCCTGTGGGCTGCTCCGTATGTTCTCTGGGCTAACGAGCTGACAATCAAAATTACACAAAACAACAATCTAGGCCCTGGTCTATACTAGGAGTCGAGGTCAAATTTAGCAGCGTTAAATCGATTTAACCCTGCACCCGTCCACATGACAAAGCCCTTTTTTTTGACTTAAAGGTCTCTTAAAATCGATTTCCTTACTCCACCCCCAACAAGGGGATTAGCACTGAAATTGCCCTTGCTGGTCGAATATGGGGTACTGTGGACGCAATTCGATGGTATTGGCCTCTGGGAGCTATCCCAGAGTGCTCCGTTGTGACCGCTCTGGACAGCACTCTCAACTCAGATGCACTGGCCAGGTAGTCAGGAAAAGGCCCGGGAACTTTTGAATTTCAATTTCCTGTTTGGCCAGTGTGGCAAGCTGCAGGTGAGTGCAGAGCTCATCAGCAGACGTGACCATTACGGAGTCCCAGAATCACAAAAGAGCTCCAGCATGGACCGAATGGGAGGTACAGGATCTGATCGCTGTATGGGAAGAGGAATCTGTGCTATCAGAACTCCATTCCAGTTTTCGAAATCCCAAAACATTTGTCAAAATCTCCCAGGGCATGAAGGACAGAGGCCATAACAGGGACCCGAAGCAGTGCCGCGTGAAACTTAAGGAGCTGAGGCAAGCCTACCAGAAAACCAGAGAGGCAAACAGCCACTCCGGATCAGAGCCCCAAACATGCCGCTTCTATGATGAGCTGCATGCCATTTTAGGGGGTTCAGCCACCACTACCTCAGCTATGTTGTTTGACTCCTTCAATGGAGATGAAGGCAACACGGAAGCAGGTTTTGGGGACAAGGAAGATGATG
This sequence comes from Dermochelys coriacea, assembly GCF_009764565.3. Lineage (NCBI taxonomy): Eukaryota > Metazoa > Chordata > Testudines > Dermochelyidae > Dermochelys > Dermochelys coriacea. Next base: position 98,288,634 of record NC_050071.1, on the reverse strand, counting down.
ATGATGAAGTTGTAGATAGCTCACAGCAAGCAAGTGGAGAAACTGGTTTTCCCTACAGCCAGGAACGGTTTCTCACCCTGGACCTGGAGCCAGTACCCCCTGAACCTTCCCAAGGCTGCCTGCCAGACCCACCAGGCGGAGAAGGGACCTCTGGTGAGTGTATCTTTTAAAATAGTATACATGGTTTAAAAGCAAGCATGTTTAATGATTAATTTGCCCTGACATTTGCAGCTCTCCTGGATGTACTCCCAAAGCCTTTGCAAAGGGTTTCTGGGGAGGGCAGCCTTATTCCGTCCACCATGGTAGGACACTTTACCACTCCAAGCCAGTACCATGTACTCAGGAATCACTGTAGAACAAAGCATTGCAGTGTATGTTTGCTGGCGTTCAAACAACATCCGTTCTTTATCTCTCTGTGTTATCCTCAGGAGAGTGGTATCATTCATGGTCACCTGGTTGAAATAGGGTGCTTTTCTTAAGGGGACATTCAGAGGTGCCCGTTCCTGCTGGGCTGTTTGCCTGTGGCTGAGCAGAAATGTTCTGTTAGCCACGGGGAGTGGGGTGGGGCTAGCTACATGGTGGGGGGAGGCAAAATGCGACCTTGGAACGAAAGCACATGTGCTATGTATGTAATGTTAACAGCAAGGTTTACTGTGAAAGAGTGTACCCATTGTTCTATATAATGTGTCTTTTTAAATACCACTCTCCCTTTTTTTTCTCCAACATCTGCATGTGTTTCAAGGATCACAGGATCTTCTCCTTCCCAGAGGTTAGTGAAAATTAGAAGGCAAAAAAAATGCACTCGCGATGAAATGTTCTCTGAGCTCATGCTGTCCTCCCACACTGACAGAGCACAGACGAATGCGTGGAGGCAGACAATGTCAGAGTGCAGGAAAGCACAAAATGACCGGGAGGAGAGGTGGCGGGCTGAGGAGAGTAAGTGGCCGGCTGAAAAGAGGGCTGAAGCTGAAAGGTGATGGCAGCGTGATGAGAGAAGGCACGATTCAATGCTGAGGCTGCTGGAGGATCAAACTAATATGCTCCAACATATGGTTGAGCTGCAGGAAAGGCAGCTGGAGCACAGACCACCGCTACAGCCCTGTGTAACCAACCGCCCTCCTCCCCAAGTTCCATAGCCTCCTCACCCAAACACCCAAGAATGCAGTGGGGGGGGCCTCCGGCCACACAGTCACTCCACCCCAGAGGATTGCCCAAGCAACAGAAGGCTGGTATTCAGTAAGTTTTAAAGTTTTAAACTTTTAAAGTGCTGTGTGGCCTTGTCCTTCCCTCCCAGGCTACCTTGGCAGTTATCCCCCTATTTCTGTGATGAATTAATAAAGAATGCAGGAATGTGAAGCAACAATGACTTTATTGCCTCTGCAAGCGGTGATCGAAAGGAGGAGGGAAGGGTGGTTAGCTTACAGGGAAGTAGAGTGAACTAAGAGGCAGGGGGCTTCATCAGAGAGAAACAAACAGAACTTTCACACCGTAGCCTGGCCAATCATGAAACTGGTTTTCAAAGCTTCTCTGATGCGCACTGCGCCTTCCTGTGCTCTTCTAACTGCCCTGGTGTCTGGCTGCATATAACCAGTGGCCAGGCAGTTTGCCTCAACCTCCCACCCCACCATAAACGTCTCCCCTTACTCTCACAGATATTGTGGCGCGCACAGCAAGTAGTAATAACAGTGGGAATATTGGTTTCGCTGAGGTCTAACCGAATCAGTAAACTGCGCCAGCGTGCTTTTAAATGTCCAAATGCACATTCTACCACCATTCTGCACTTGCTCAGCCTGTAGTTGAACAGCTCCTGACTACTGTGCAGGCTGCCTGTGTATGGCTTCATGAGCCATGGCATTAAGGGGTAGGCTGTGTCCCAAAGCATAACTATTGGCATTTCAACATCCCCAATGGTTATTTTCTGGTCTGGGAATAAAGTCTCTTCCTGCAGCTTTTGAAACATACCAGAGTTCCTGAAGATGTGAGCATCATGTACCTTTCCCGGCCATCCCACGTTGATGCTGGTGAAACATCCCTTGTGATCCGTCAGTGCTTGCAGCACTATTGAAAAGTACCCCTTGCAGCTTATGTACTCACTGGCTTGGTGCTCCAGTGCCAAGATAGGGATATGGTTTCCGTCTATGGCCCCACCACAGTTAGGGAATCCCATTGCAGCAAAGCCAATGACCTGCACATTTTCCAGGATCACTACTCTTGATATCAGCAGATCTTTGATTGCGTTGGCTACTTGCATCACAGCAGTCCCCACAGTAGATTTGCCCACTCCAAATTGATTCCCAACTGACCGGTAGCTGTCTGGTGTTGCAAGCTTCCACAGGGCTATTGCCACTCGCTTCTCAACTGTGAGGGCTGCTCTCCTCTTGGTATTCATGAGTTTCAGGGCAGGGGAAAGCAACTCACAAAGTTCCATGAAAGTGCCCTTATGCATACGAAAGTTTCGCAGCCACTGTGAATCATCCCAGACCTGCAACACAATGCGGTCCCACTAGTCTGTGCTTGTTTCCCGGGCCCAGAATCGGTGTTCCACCGCATGAACCTGCCCCATTAGCACCATGATGCCCGCATTGCCAGGGCCCGTGCTTTGAGAGAAGTCTGTATCCATGTCCTCATCACTCTCGTCACTGCGCTGACGTCACCTACTCACCCGGTTTCACTTTGCCAGGTTCTGGTGCTGCATATACTGCTGGATAATGCACGTGGTATTTAATGTGCTCCTAATTGCCAAAGTGATCTGAGCAGGCTCCATGCTTGCTGTGGTATGGCATCTGCACAGAAAAAAGGCGCGGAACAATTGTCTGCCATTGCTCTGACGGAGGGAGGGGTGACTGACGACATGGCTTACAGGGTAGGCTTACAGGGAATTAAAATCAACAAAGGGGGTGGCTTTACATCAAGGAGAAACAAAAACAACTGTCATACAGAATGGCCCCCTCAAGGATTGGGCTCAAAACCCTGGGTTTATCAGGCCAATGCTCAACCCACTAAGCTATCCCTCCCTCTGGTAGTTCAGTCAGGATTGAATCTCCATTAAAGTTTTCAAGGTGCCCCTGACAGACCTCACCAAAATGATTTTCGGCCGTTCATTTCACGGAGAGAGGGAGGGAGGGGGGAGCAAATGAATACAAAACAAATATGGTGTATTTCTTGTTTTGATCCACTCAATATATCTTTTACATCTTTGGCTGGCAGCAGACGGTACAGTAGGACTGCAAGCCATCCACATCTCCTGGATGCTCGGCAGAAGATGGTGCAATAGGACTGCTAGCCATCCTCATCTCCTGCCTGCTCACCATAAGATGGTACAATAGGACTGCTTGCAGGATTAAAGAGAATGACCTGGTCAAGTCACTCCTAATTTAGTCCCTGCACCCATGTCTGCCCAGGCGCTCCTGACTGACCTTACCGAGGAGGCCAGGAGCACCTCAGACACGATGAAGATGGTTTTCAGGCCTATTGCACCGTCTGCTGCCACAAGGCAATGGGTTGCTGCTGCTGTGTAGCAATGCAGTACCACGTCTGCCAGCACCCAGGAGACATATGGTGACAGTGAGCTGAGCGGGCTCCATGCTTGCCGTGGTATGGCGTCTGCACAGGTAACTCAGGAAAAAAGGCGCGAAATGATTGTCTGCCATTGCTTTCACAGAAGGAGGGAGGGCCTGATGACATGTACTCAGAACCACCCACGACAATGTTTTTTGCTCCATCAGGCATTGGGATCTCAACCCAGAATTCCAATTGGCAGCGGAGACTGCGGGACTACCCACAGTGCAACACTCCGGAAGTTGATGCTAGCCTCGGTTCTGTGGAAGCACTCTGGCGAGTTAATACACATAATGCACTTAGAGCATTTTGTGTGGGGACACACACAATCGACTATATAAAAACGATTTCTAAAAAAAGACTTCTATAAATTTGACCTAATTTCGTAGTGTAAATATACCCTAGGTGAGGGGATGTGTGGCAATAGTTGATGAAGCAGGGCAGATTGGAGAGGCCCTGGAGGTTTTTCGCCTTCCTCTGTAGCATGGGGCATGGTTGACTTGAGGGAGGCTTCTCTGCTCCTTGAAGTCCTTGTACCATGATTTAAGGACTTCAATAGCTCAGACATGGGTGAGGTTTTTCATAGGAGTGGGTGGGTGAGATTTTGTGGCCTGCGCTGTGCAGGAGGTCGGACTAGATGATCAGAATGGTCCCTTCTGACCTTAGTATCTATGAATTTAAGAGCAGGGGGCAGGGAGGAGGAATTGTTTGAAGAGGTGGATTTTAGGGAGGGATTTGAAAGAGGAGGGAGAGAATGCTTGGCAGGTGTGGACAGGGAGGGGCCAGCATGATAGAAGGGACAAAGTTGAGAGTTGGAATAAGAGACAAAGGGAGCATTAAGGTGATAAAATTGTAAGAGTCATAGCTAGTGGCAGAGAAAGATGTGCCCTCCATTTTCCTCACTGTTAAGCTATGACTTGGACTCACTCTTTGCTGCTCTGTGGGGATCTTGCCTGCATGGCTCACTCTCAGTCAATGTGCTTCCTTCTGGGAATCTGTAACCCACAACCCCTGAGGCAAACTTCCTTCCTGCCCTGCATTCTGCAGAAGAGGAAGTGGGTCTTTCATTAATATTAACCACATTACCCAATCGGAAGTGGTTTAAAATATTATGCTAACTCCTGTGTATAAAGATTGATTGCTACTGTCTAGATTAGTAATCAGCAGTTTTGTTACTGTGGCAGTTCTGATCTGGTGCTGAAGCAAAGTAATGGGAAACTGTTTGCAGATTTATAACTGGGTTAGAGCCCTAAGTAAAAGTCCTTGAACATAGAGTTACTGGGCCAAATTCATCCTTGCTGTAACTCTGCGGAGTCTGGGCCAAATTCATCCTTGCTGTAACTCTGGAATTACTCTGAGGCTCATTTGGCACACTTTGTTTGAAGAGGGCTCGAAAGTAGTCATGCAGTTTAATGTCAAGATTTTAACTTCACTGACCATGTCCAAAAGTGCCAGTGTCTTTGTGTGTCACTAATATTCCCTCTGTTCACATGGGGCACATGTATTCTGCATGAACTGCAAGAATTGCCATGTACTGCACATAGCCCAGATATTGTTCACTATATTGAGTAGAAGCCCCTAGCAGCAGGAGTATTCAAGTGACTGTTTTTAGAACACCTACGACTGACTGCTCACTGGCACAAGGAAGCACATCTTAATGCTCAAAGAAGGGTTGCTATTAATTCGACATTTGGATCTGCTCCACCATGGTCTTACATCAGCTAGAATCTGGAGTCTATATAAAGTTACTTGCTTGTTAGGAAGGGTCACTCCAATGCCACTGCTTTGGACACTTTCAAGAGAGAAGGTCTGAATGTCTATACACCAATGCCAATAAGAATTACTGGGATAGAGGCCCAAATCTTCAAAGTTATGTAGGTATTGCCCTGCTCAGTGTTGCAATGTCTAACTCCTAGGTGGCCTGCCACCTAGTGGATCCTCCGTCTGAGTTATACAACCCAGGCTCTCTATACAATACAAGGAGAGAATCAGGAGTCTAAGAAAGGGCTCTTCAGAAGCCAGCAAATTGAATGAGGAGACACCTAAGCTACCCAGGAGTGAAATGTGGAGGAGAGAGGCAGAGAAGAGAGAAGGGCTTAGGTGCCTGAGCTGCTGACTTGGTGTGCCTGGCTTATGGGCAAGAGATAGACCCTTCCACTCAGAATCCTCTGCCAAGCACCCTCTCCTGGAGTCTGGCATCTAAGTGAGTTCAGCTCATAGAATCATAGAACATTAGGATTGGAAGAGACCTCAGGAGATCATCTAGTTCAACCCCCTTCTCAAAACAGGACCAACCCCAACTAAGTCATCATAGCCAGGGCTTTGTGAAGCCGGGCCTTAAAAACATTTAAGGATGGAGATTCCACCACCTCTCTAGGTAACCCATTCTAGTGCTTCACCACCCTCCTAGTGAAATAATTTTTCCTAAAGTGACCTTCCCCAACTTGAGTGACCTGCAACTTGAGACTGTTGTTCCTTATTCTGTCATCTGCCACCACTGAGAACAGCTGAGCTCCATCCTCTTTGGAACCCCCCTTTAGGTAGTTGAAGGCTGATATCAAATCCCCCCTCACTCTTCTCTTCTGCAGACTAAATAACCCCAGTTTCCTCACCTCTCCTCATAAGTCATGTGCCCCAGTCCCCTAATCATTTTCGTTGCCCTCCGCTGGACTCTCTCCAGTTTGTCTACATCCTTTCTGTAGTGGGGCCCCAAAACTGGACGCAATACTCCAGGTGTGGCCTCACTGAGGTCAAATAGAGGGGAATAATCACTTCCCTCGATCTGCTGGCAATGTTCCTACTAATGCAGCCCAGTATGCCTTTAGCCTTCTTGGCAACAAGGGCACACTGCTGACTCATATCCAGCTTCTTGTCCACTGTAATCAGCAGGTCCTGGGGTGGGGCCTTGAGGGGAAGAGCAGGCCCTTGGGAAGAAGGGGTGGAGCTGCGGGGGGGGAGGGTAGAGGAAGAGGAGGGGCCCCCACTTTTGGGAAGGCTCTTAAGCCCTGGCTGTCTCCTGCTCATGTGAAACACCTCTCTCACACTTACCCTATGTTTTCCTGTGTCCCCAACAGTCTTTTGTGTGGATGCTGTTCTGTCATCCTTCACACCTATTGGCGGTCTGCATCCAGTGGGGTCTGATAGGTATCAGGTCTTAGCTGTGCTCAGAGCATGCCTATGGGATCAGGCCCTACTGCCCAGGTAGGCATCCCCCCACCTAGTTTGAGAATCCTACTTTGGGACCTCTGAGGCTTTGCCTTGAGCTGAGCTCCAACCTGCTCATTAACTCTGTATGTGTGTTTGTGTGTGTGTGTGTGTGTGAGCTCCAGGGTGTAGGTGGCTTTGTGAATGCTGACTGACAGAAATATAGGCACTAGGAGACTTAGGGGCCTACTACAGGGTTAAATGATAGTTGAGCAGCATCTTTGAAAATATCAGTGGTGCCTAAATGGTGGACATAGGTGCTTAAAGAGGCAGATAGATGTCTAAACACTTTCGAGGATATGGTTCACACTGTTCTGTTTGATCCCCTTATGAATGCTTACCCTTGTTTCTCTACTCCTTCTGGGGAAAATTCTGGTTTCCATTGAAGAATGAAGCCCAAACAGGCTTGGAAATGGTTTAAATCAAGGCTGCACCCATTTACAGTGGTGGAGGATGTGGTCCATAATATTTAAACCAGACTGTGGCAATTAGTAATAGAGGTGAAGTATGAATCCTAGTGCTTGAATTAATGGCTAGAATGCACATTGTAACCAAGGAGACAAGGAGCAAGAAAGAATTGAGTATGTATAAGATGGTGTCAGCCTGTGATCAGCCTGTAAGAGATCAGTTGCACTCTGAGCTACATGCTCATATCCAAGAATGCTGTGTTCGGGAATCCAGCTCCCATTTGTGAGGTTCTGTCCTGTGGAAGGTGTACAATGGTAATTCTGAGCAGTGCCCTTACCAGCTTACTCTCCGGTGAGAACTAGAAATCTCAAAGGAGTAAACAGTCATAGCTCTTATTCAACTATGCGAGAGAGTAAGGACCTGCCACTTACTTGGTCCTATACAGTTTGTGACTCCGGATCCAAGATTTGGCTCCCTTGTGTATAGGCATTATGATACTGTGTCTTTAATTACATGATCATATACTTTTTTATACTATTTTTTCCCTGTAAGACTTTGTCTCATTCAGTGCACAGGATAGATGCTGCTCACTGAATAGGAAGCTGTTCAGTATTTCTTAAGTCAATGTATGGCCCTATGTCTTATTTACAGCAAACCATCCAAGCCCTGAACTGACTACAGAATTATGAATTTCCCCATAGGCTTTTCTATGGAACTTATCACTATAGTATCTGAGTGCTTCACAAATATTGTGAATTTATCTTCACAGCACAACTCTGAGATAAGATAGTATTCTATTATCCCCAGTTCACAAATGGGAAATGGAAGCACAGACAGATTAGGCCAAAATTGTCAGAAGTGTCCAATCAATTTAGGTGCCAAACTTGAGACATCTAGATTTTTCAGAGTACTTAGCATTTTTGTAGCACTTCATATGTTCAAAGCACATCTCTAATTGGCTTCATTTGCAGCTGTGAACGCTCATATCTTCTGCAAATTGGAAACTGGTGTCTCAAGTATGCAGAAAACAAGAAACACACAATTAGTGACTACCTGTGACAAGTTTGATTTAAGTGACTAGCCCAGCATCACATAGGAACTCTGTGGCAGAGGCAGGGATAGAAACCAGTTCTCCAAGGGAAAATTCAATTTCTATTAGCACAAGGCCATCTTTTTCTCTTCCTGAAATCCTCTGCCTCTTTCATTATACACCCTTCCAACATCTGCAACATAGGAGGAAGGGGTCCTACAGACAACCGCCTCATTTACTACACACTCCTGTCTAATTCTCTGAGCACCATCCATCTGGTGCACCAAATGAGGCAGGGGTCATTTTGAAAAAATAGTATGTGATTATGTAATTAAAGACTGTATCTGCGACCATGGTCACTGGAGAGGCTATACTGAGAATGCTCTATCGGAGAAACTGCAAAGACTAGGGTAAAAGATGCCCAAAACGGGTGATTTATTCTATAATTAGATTTTACAAAGTCAGTAACCAAACTGCTTCTATAATATCTTACTGATTACCAAGACACTAAAATACAGTTCACTTTAAGCAATCCAGCCTTTGGCTCCCACTAAAACATCCAAGTCTAACATAGTGAAGGCCACTTAAAACCTTATTCACCATATATAAAGTTCTACCAATCCCAAGAGACTGGACACATTACCCGCCAGGTCAATGAATATTTCATATCTTACCCAAATTCATACGTACCGCCAATCCTACTATTCTAAGTTTTTTTTTTAAATACAAAGAATAAAGAAAGAGTTGCTACAGTTGAAGATCATTATACATACAGATATGAATAGCGTTCTTAGGTCAGTTTCATAGCAGAGATAGTGAAGCTGCTGATTTGTAAAAATCCTTCTAGAATTAGTTCAATAGGTTATAGTTCATAAGGCAGTCAATGTGCAGAGCTTGTTCAAATTCTTCCATGAGAAATTTCAGAGTGGATCTAGAGTAACTTGGAGACCTCAGTGGGCTTAGACTTTCCCTGTCAAAGTTTATGCAGATCTGAGATAAAACAGGATCAGGCCAAGCAAGCTGTGGTCCCAGCAGGGCCTCCTTGGCTGAAGAATAGGCAGTAGTGAGCTGGAGCCGGTTCGCACCGGTTCACACGAACCAGCTGTTAAATTTTGAAAGCCGGTATAGAACTGGTTGTTAAAGGGGTTGCTCTCTGCTGGGGAGGCTCCCCTGTGAATTTTTACTCACCCTGCGGCACTACGAGTCTTTGGTGGCACTATGAGCCTTTGGCGGCACTTCGGCGGTGGGTCCTTCACTTGCCCCGGGCCTTTGGCGGCATTTTGGCAGCGGGTCCTTCACTCACTCAGGGCTTTCGGCTGTGGCTCCTTCAGTGCCACCAAAGACCTGGAGCGACTGAAGGATGTGCCGCCGAAGTGCCGCCGAAGGCTCGGAGCAACTGAAGGAACCGGTTCTTCAGCTTCTGGCAGCTCATCACTGAGAATAAGTAATGTATATTGTTGCTTTGAAGCCAGTCTGTTTTCTAGGCATACACAGGTAATTTAGTTGCATTCATTACCATAAAGCAATTAACCATCAAACTGTTCACAGATAGTTTACTATAAATTTCAAAGAGAAATGAAAACAATAATATTATTTCACCACAAGTTCTATCTACATGTTAATATCCGTGTTTGATTTCTGAATCAATAGAATATAGTGATGAAACATTATAAACAGGAACAGAAGTTTAGCCTCTACAAGCTAATTAGATCACATTCTTAAACTTCTAACAAGATATAGGTAAACACAGAGAAATACATTTAGTATCTATTTTAATTCTCTATCATTACAGGCCTACATTTCAAGGGCTCTAGTCTATTTAACATGGCTCTGATAACTCTCTATAAGGAATGGCCCTGTTTACCGTTTCAATACTCTTCTAATATGTCTTTAAGGGTTGTTTTCAGGTCACGCAGCTCACTGGTTGCTTAACCCTCACTGGCTCAGTGTCACAGTATCATAATCAGAACTGAGTGAATAACTGATTTTTTGGTTCAGTGGCTGAAAATATCTGGAAAAAATTGTTTTGAATTGATTTTTTTTTAAATGTTCTCACCAAAATGAAAAACTAAAAAAAATTAGTTCAGGCAAAAACAAACAAACAAACAAACAAAGAAATATTTCAAATGTCAAATTGAAACAACATTTTTGAAATGACAATTTTGAAACTGTTCATTTTAATGTTTCCAAAATTTTTTTCAGTTTTTGGGGGCTGAAACTATACACTGAATTTGTCCCAAATTCACTAGCTGTTTCAGTGTTCTGAAAAATCTCTTTTTTGGAGAATTTACTATTTGCTGGGGAAAAAATTGCCCAGCTTTAATAATAAGAATAAATAATACAACTTTGGCATTTTCTAACATTTGAGCACTTGACTTCACAACCTTAATGTTTTTTTAACATAGTTATTTTTAAAGAAATGTAATTTCCTGGGTTTAAAAATCAAACAAACAGAACCCTCTCTCCCTTCTCCCTCAGTAATTCTATTATGTCGAACCATATTCAACCCCACATGGGTCATCAGCAGCATTGGAATATTTAGGTCTATAACACAGACTTCTGCCTCAGGAACTAAGGCGTAACTGTAGCAATAAGAGGTTATTGTCTATGTGGACCAGCCACAAGAGAGTGATGAGACACACGGTTTGTCAGTGAGTTTAACTGATATTTTCTGACAGCACAGGAATGGTGAGATTTAGTAATCCCAGGCCCACTTCCAGGTTCTGAGCAGTCCGTGGCAAGGGTGTTGAAGGCCCAGTTCAAAGATTATATCTACCCTGCTGCAAAAGGCCACCCAACAACAAGAAAATACCATTGCCACAAATGCAATCACCACAAAGTACTTTCACAAAGGGACCTTCCTAGCTTTCTCTGAAGCAATCTCATTAATTAGCTCAGCCCAGTCTATCTGCCTCGCTTCCTATTTCTGTACAGAAATAACTGCCAGATTGTTTAACCTTTCTTGCCCCATGACCATTCTTAGGTCATGATTAATTCTAGCTTGCTGAAACTGCTTTCATTAACAGCCACAGTTACAGAAACAGCACTGCAAATTTTTTTCTGTCTTTCTGTGTTAGGGAAACTCGCATCTAAAGACCTTTTGTGAAGGTGGCTAAAGAGATCAGTGGATGACTTTGTTTCTGAGTCTTCCCTAAAGATTGGCTTGCAAAAACTGTCAAAGAGCTCAACCTCATTCTCAAAACTCTCAGAGTTTCAATCCTTAGCTGCTTCCTAAATTTCAGATGTGCCTCGTTAGGTTCTTTGCTGCTGAGACTTTTCAGGTTCTCACCCATCAAAAAGCAAACCTTTCTTCAACTCCATCATATGTATTGCCAGAGACGGGGACATGGGCAATCAGGCCTCGAGATTACAGCAAGAGTCAGTAGCCAGGATTAGGATCCAAGATCAGAACCGGAGTCAGAAGTCAGGAACTGGAACCTAGGATCAGATCTTGGTTACTTGGAGTGAAGCAAGACAGGGGCATGGCTGGGTCCAGGGCAGGGGCAGGGCTGGGAACAAGAAGATGCAAGAGCTAATGCAGCAATGGGAGAATGCTTTGAGCAGCCACCAAACTGCTGCTGCTGCTGGGCTTACGCACTAGTCTTCTGACTCTTCCAACCAATCAGGTGGTGTAGCCTATCAGGCAGCCTACTACAGGCCAGCTGTACTCATTAAGTTGCTTGGAGATTGGCTCTGCTGCAGGCCCGGATTCCTGAGACTTACACATCCTACTATCCAAATGTGGTAATATTATGTCTAAGATGGGGTTGCAAACCTCTCATTCGAAGATTTTTTTTGGGATCTGATGACCTTTCATCCTTTGCAAGTGCACTTGCTATTACTTTCCTCCCTCAAGATCATTTCTCTTTGAACTGTGTGGATCATCCTAACATTTCAGCTTGTGAAGCAGCAGCTTTCTTACATGCAATGAACCCGGAGGCCCATAATTCCGATAAAGCATGTTGAAGACCACCAAGTAAGCTGTGAGCCATTTGAATGTCATGATCTGGACTCTGCGATTTTTGTTCACAATGTTAATTGTTGATAAAATAGTATACCACATTTCGGCCAAAACATGAAACAAAAACTCTGAAAGATTAGTTTGCAAACTATCTGCTTCCAACTTAATTTCTGGTGTAAAATTATGTGAAGCCTTGAATTAATCTAAAGCATCAAGAAGCATCAGCCTGATTTAGCAGTGGATGGATTGCCTCTACCCTTGCTGACCATCTTGTCGTGCTTTGGGATTTTAATGTAATGCTAATGTGTTTTTTTAAACACATCCCAATGACTAGTAGTAACAGAAAACAGGATATACAGAACAATTCTGAAAAATAGAATTAGGGAAACAACCATTTCAGCAGCTTCTCCAATAAGATTCAGTAACTGGGCAGCAAAGGGAATGAAGCATGTGTGCTGATTTATTTACTGAATTTGAGCTTGAACACCTTTGTATGCTGTAGCCAAGTTAGCTCCATTGTTATAGCGTTCCCTTTTGCAATCAGCCATAGCTAAACCATCTTTTTTTCAGCTTCTGTAACATCACATCCATAATACCTTCCCAGTTTTGGTATGGATATCAATGAAATCTACAAAGCTCTTAACAACCTTCATTCCATCTTTTGAAACCTCAACATACCTTAACACCTGAGCCATTTGTTCCATTTGGGAGAGGCCTAGAGTGCCATCAAACATAATAAAGAAGTATTTAGCTTTCTTAACCTTGTCAAAGATAGTGTGCCATACTTTTCTTGTGATCCTACCAATAAATACATTTTGAATTTGGTTTGATCAGTACATTACCTTTGTGGTAGTGGCCTTAATAGCTTTCACATGATTTTGCAACATACTATCATAGCTAGCAGACAATTCAAGTAAACCCCCAAAATTACCATTATAAGGACTGTCTAATTTCTCATCTGAACCACTCAAAGCTAAACACCGTTCATCTAAGTACAACAAAATACCCAGAGACATACCAAAATATTGTGCCATGTGTCTTTCTGCATTTGATAGCAGGTTTGCATACCTTTGTCAGTTGTGCAACCCTTTCCCAAGTTCCACCTAGCAAAAGATTGCCTCCATGTGCTCTTTAGAACATTTGTGTTGGCATAATTGCATGCTAAAGTGGAAAAAGTTTGTGAATCCAGTTTCATGGTTTTTAAAGGAAGGTGAGGAATTTGGCTGGAAGAGCTAACAAGCAAAACAGAACAAGGAGGCTAGATTTGAAGTGTACATCAACCAAGATCACTGGTGTAACTCCGCATTACAAATTTTGACAAAGAACCATGATTTTAATACTTCTTGTGTTTGCTAGGTGAAATTTCTTGCTCTAAATTAACAGTGGGACCGTTTTCTACCAGAAAACACCAACAAGAATCTGTCACTTGTGGACAAGTAGCTGGATCTGCCTTGTCAAAGTCAAAACCCCATACTTTCAGTAGCTGAACCACTTTTAGTATCCTCATCTATAACAGCTGCACTAGCAAGCAATGGGCTATTTTCTGTCCTGGACACAGAGACTCCAGGACCCAACAATTCGGTGACAAACTCTGTGCTGCAGTCAGAGACTCCAGCACCCAACAAGTTTGACAAACCCAAATCAACATCTTCAGTAGCTAAGGAAGGCTCATAAGTGCAAGTAGTACACTGGGCTGTTTACCAGGAACACAGTTGAATTTTGCACATTTCAAGAAACAACTCTCGTACGTCTCTGATCTTCTTTTTCACAGGCCTGCTGCAGCTTGCACTTTTGAGCACTGCTCATGTGAGTGTAGGTATTCATGGCAAAAAAATCATAGTTGATGTCATAAATATAAAGGGAAGGGTAAACACCTTTAAAATCCCTCCTGGCCAGAGGAAAAGCCCTTCACCTTTCACCTGTAAAGGTTTAAGAAGCTAAGTTAACCTCACTGGCACCTGACCAAAATGACCAATGAGGAGACAAGATACTTTCAAAGCTGGAGGCGGGGGGGGGGGGGGGAGAAACAAAAGGTCTGGGTCTGTCTGGGTGATGCTTTTGCCAGGGACAGAACAGGAATAGAGTCTTAGAACTTAGTAAGTAATCTAGCTAGATATGCATTAGATTATGATTTCTTTAAATGGCTGAGAAAATAAGATGTGCTGAATAGAATGGATATTCCTGTTTTTGTGTCTTTTTGTAACTTAAGGTTTTGCCTAGAGGGATTCTCTGTGTTTTGAATCTAATTACCCTGTAAGGTATTTACCATCCTGATTTTACAGAGGTGATTCTTTTTACTTTTTCTTCTATTAAAATTATTCTTTTAAGAAAACTGAATGCTTTTTCATTGTTCTTAAGATCCAAGGGTTTGGGTCTGTGGTCACCTATGCAAATTGGTGAGGTTTTTTTTTTACCAAACCTTCCCCAGGAAGGGGGGTGCAAGGTTTTGGTGAGGATTATGGGGGGAAAGACGTTTCCAAACAGCTCTTTCCTAATAAAAAACCTGGTTAGCCGTTTGGTGGTGGCAGCAAAAATCCAAGGGCAAAAGGTAAAATAGTTTGTACCTTGGGGAAGTTTTAATCTAAGCTGGTAAAAGTAAGTTTAGGAGGTTTTCATGCAGGTCCCCACATCTGTACCCTAGAGTTCAGAGTGGGGAAGGAACCTTGACAGTTGACAATAAGAATTCACCCACCATGCTCTTCACAAATTAATTGCTGGTCTAGAATGACTGTGGTGGTGGGCAAAAGAGCTAATTAATGTCTCTGTGAGATTCTGAGAGAAATCAGGTGAAAGATCATAATATCTCTGTGAAACTTAGAGCTACATCAGGTGAAACTAATGAGCCAGAGCTCAGGTGTGCAGATAAAGAACATAAGAATGGCCATACTGGATCAGACCAAAGGTCTGTCTAGCCCAGTACCCTGTCTTCCAACAGTGGCCAATGCCAGGTGCCTCAGAGGGAATGAACAGAACAGGTAACCATCAAGTGATCCATCCCCTGTCGCCCATTCCCAGCTTCTGGCAGACAGAGGCTAGGGACACCATCCCTTCCCATCCTGGCTTATAGCCATTGATGGACCTATCCTCCATGAATTTATCTAATTCTTTTTTGAACTCTGTTATAGTCTTCACCTTCACAACATTCTCTGGCAAAGAGTTCCACAGGTTGACTGTGTGTTGTGTGAAAAAATACGTCCTTTTGTTTGTTTTAAACCTGCTGCCTATTAATTTCATTTGGTGACCTCTAGTTCTTGTGTTATGATAAGGAGTAAATAAAACTTCCTTATTTCCTTTCTCCACACCAGTCATGATTTTATAGACCTTAATCGTATACTCCCTTAGTCGTCTCTTTTCCAAGCTGAAAAGTCCCAGTTTTATTAATCTCTCCTCATACGGCAGCTGTTCCATACCCCTAATAAATTTTGTTGCCCTTTTCTGAACCTTTTCCAATTCCAATATATCTTTATTGAGATGAGGTGACCACATCTGCACACAGTATTCAAAATGTGGGCATACCATGGATTTATATAGAGGCAATATGATATTTGACACCTCAACCTGGGACAGTTCCTCAGATTGTCGCCTAAAAGGAATGACTCATGTTTGGGAATCAAGAGATGGACACAGTTACAGAGAAGGCTAGGGGCCCACACAGAAGAAAAGAGGGAGAAGTTTAAAAAAAAACAAAAAAATGGGCCTCAGGCCCAGCACTCCCAGTCTGACCTCGCCTGCCTCCCCCATCCCCACCCAGCTCCTCACAACTCTGCATCTAAGTCAGGCTGTTTCTTCCTTCTTTTTTTATGCCGCTTGGACACCATTAGGGGGAGTATTGAGTGCACTGGAGATCATTTTCCTGCTTGCAATCTCAGGCTCCAGAAATGGCCCCCACCAGCCGGGAAGAGCCATTCCAGGAAAATCCTTGCATAGCCCCAAGCCAAAACATGTTCAGTGACTTCCGGGGGTGAAACATGTTCAATATAGATAGAATATTTGGAGGATTCTGCTGTGAAACTCTAACAAATCTCTACAATAATGTGCAAACAGTGATTTTTCAGAGGCTTATAAATCAGCAAAATTTGGGTGGATTTTTGGCCCCTGGACAACTGCTCCCTGCCACTGAAATTTCAAGACCCTGCTCCAAAGCATGGAGGCATTACAGCATTTCAACAAAATGGTTGTAAGAATTTTTAACATTGGCAAAACAATGTATTTTTCTCTACTCTCATTCTTGGAAACAGCTGAACCATTTTTGCTGAAACTTTAAAATAATTACACTGAGGCACACATCTGACATGGCAAATTTCAGACCAAGCAGTTAAAATTTGGCAAAGCTTTGACCAGCTGAAAACAAGATCTTTTAATGGAAAGCATTAGGTAACCTTAATTATAAGTATTGCTAACAAGGCCACCTGTAATTATTTGTACCTTGGAAAAGGAAAGTACATGGTTGCTCTGCTTTGTTACAATAAGATTTCATAAATATAACAGCAAGTAATGAAATAGTATTGAGGCAGAAGTGAAATCATAAGTTCATATAATAGCAAACTTAAAGATTTTATTACTGTGATAAATACTGAACCTTTAAAGTATTATTGGCTTTTTATTGCCATCATTTATATGGTACAAATCTCTGATTTTTACTTCCTATACTTTAAACTAGTGAGTTGAGCTATACAGCTATTTCCTTCAGTGTGAGAAGAATAAGTACAATATTGTACATTTTCCAATGTGGATATACTCACAAAGGTGATATGGCCCCAGACAGAGCAACTTACTTGTACAATATTCTCCTATCATAGAAATGAGGGTCTGCAAAGGACCTTAAGAGGTCATCGAGTCCATTCTCCCCATCCTGAGGCAGGACCAAATATACCTAGACCATTCCTGACAGATGTTTGCTTAACCTGTTTCTAAAAAACTTTCAGTGATGGGGATTCCACAGCCTCATTTGATAACCTATTCCAGTACTTAATCCTAGTTAATTTTTTTTCTTAATATCTAATCAAAATCTCCCTTGTTGTGATTAAGCGCTTTACTTCTTGTCTGACCTGCAGTGGAAATGGAGAACAATTGACCACCATCCTCCTTATAACAGCCCTTGAGATATTTGAAGACTGCTATCAGTTCCCCACTCAGGTTTTTTTTCTCAAGACTAAACATATCCAGTTTTTTTAATCTTTCTTCAGAGATCAGGTTTTCTAAACCTTTTATCATTTTTGTTGCTCTACTCTGGCTTCTCTCCAATTGTCTACATCTTTCTTAAAGTGTGGCACCCAGAACTGGATACAACATTCTAACTTGGTGCTCTGGGGGGTGCAGTGCCACTTGTCTCTCAAACTTGCCCCCTGCCATGTGAATGCAGGGCATGAAATGGGAGTGAGTGGAGCCACTGGGCGGCTGGGATCAGGAGGAGCTGCCCTAGCCTGACATGGCAGTGAAGCATTGAACCAGAGGGGCACCAGGGAGTGGCCAGGAAGGTCCCAGGGGTGGTGTATAAGAGGCTGGGTCGTAAATTGTTGGTGGGCTATGGGGTGAGTAGCGATGGTTGGGGACTAGTGAGAGATGCTGGGGGGCAGTTGTGGAGGGTCTGGGGGATTTTGGGAGACCATGTGGTAGGTTGGGGGCTGTGATGTTGAGGGTAAACAAAATTTTTGATTTTGGAATCGAGAAGGTGCCCCTAACCTGTTCTTGCACCAGGCCTCTCTGGAGCCTTGCTATGCCACTGCTCTCAAAAAGGGAAATTGGGTTGCTTTGTCATGATTGGTTCTTGGTAAATCCATGTTGCCTATTCCTTATCACCCTCTTGTCCTGTAGGTGCTTACAAATTGATTATTTAATAATTTGTTCCAGTATCTTTGCAGGTACCGAAGCTAGGCTGACTTGGTCTATATTTCCCTGCATCCTCTTTGTTCTCTTTCCTAAAGGCAGATGCTATGTTTGTCATTCTCCAGTCCTCCTCTGGGACCTCATCTATCCTTTGAGTTCTCAAAGATAATCATTAAGGGCTCTGAGATTGCTTCAGTTATTTCCTTAAGTACCCTAGGGTGAATTTCTTCAGGCCTAGCTGATTTGAATACATCTAACTTAGCCCTGGTCTACACTATGGGTTGGGTTGAATTTAGCCACGTTAGGTCGATTTTAAAATGAATGCATCTACACAATCAACCATGTTCATCGACCTAAAGGGCTCTTAAAATCGACTTCTGTACTCCTCCCTGGTGAGGGGAATAGAGCTAAAATCAACCTTGCTGGGTCGAATTTGGGGGAGTGCAGATGCAATTTGATGGTATTGGCCTCCGGGAGCTATCCCAGAGTGATCCAATGTGACCGCTCTGGACAGCACTTTGAACTCCGATGCACTAGCCAGGTACAAAGAAAAAGCCTCGGGAAATTTTGAATTTCATTTCCTGTTTGGTCAGCTTGGCGAGCTCAGCAGTGATCATGCAGTCCCCCCAGAATCGCAAACCAGCTCCAGCATGGACCGAAAGGGAGACACTGTATCTGATTGCTGTATGGGGTGAAGAACCTGTGCAGGCTGAACTCTGATCAAAAAGAAGAAATGTTAATATATATGCCAAAATCGCACAGGGCATGGTGGACAGAGGCTATAACAGGGACACACAGCAGTGCCGCGTGAAAGTTAAGAAGCTCAGGCAAGCCTACCAAAAGACAAAGGAGGCAAATGGTCACTTTGGGTCAAAGCCCCATACATGCCACTTCTATGATTAGCTGCGTGGAATTCCAGGGGGGAACCCTACCAGTATCCCACCACTGTCTGTGGACACCTGCAAGGGGGGAGTCTCATACAACAGGGAGGAGGATTTTGTGGATGAGGAAGAGGAGGAGAGGAGGAGAATGCGCAGCAGGCAAGCGGTGAAACCATTCTCCCCAGCAGCCAGGCCCTTTTCATCACCCTGGAGCCAATACTCTCCCAAGGAGGGAACCCTGACTCTGAACCCGGAGAAGGTAGCTCTGGTGAGTGCACATTTGTAACTAAAGTACAGGGTTTAAAAGCAATAGTGTTTAATGTTTGATTTGCCCTGAAGAATTGGGATGCATTCGCAGCAAGTACAGCTACTGGAAAAGTCTGTTAACGTGTCTGGGGATGGAGCGGGAATCCTCCAGGGACATCTCCATGAACCTCTTCTGGAGGTACTCTGAAAGCCTCTGCAGAAGGTTTCTGGGAAGGGCTGCCTTATTTCGTCCTCAACTGTAGGACACTTTACCACGCCAAGCCAGTAGCAAGTAGTCTGGAATCATTACAGCATAAAGCATGGCAATGAATGGTCCTAGGTTTTGGTTGCATTCAAATAACATTCGGTCTTTATCTTTCTGTGTTAGCCTCAGGAGAGTGATATCATTCATGGTCACCTGGTTGAAATAGGGGAATTTTTGTAAGGGAAAAGTAAAAGGAGCCCATTCATGCTGGGTTGTTTGTGCTTGGCTAAAAGGGATCATCCCGGAGAATAGCCGCATGGCGGGGGGAGAGGTGAAGGGATCATCCCAGAGAATAGCCATGCGGGGAGGTGTGTACTGCACATCCACCTGAAAACCGCAGCCCCTCCTTTTAAATGTGAAACCCAATCCATTGCTTGCTATGGGAAAGGATAGCGCTACAGTTTGAAAACATTCCCACATGTTATGAAGGCGGAAGAAGCCAACCCTGCATACTAAAAAGCTTACCATGGCTGCCTGGAAATCAAATTCTGTTGCCCAGACGTGTGTGATGTGTCACCATACCGGCAGGCGCTCAATATTAAAGGCAAAATGCGACCTTGTACCTAAAGAACATGTGCTGTCTGTTGTGAATTGCTAGACTCACTGTGAAAGAGTCTCCCTTTTGTTCTCAGAAATGTATCATCTTAAATTTTACTCTCCCTTTTTATCTCCCCTGAGGTGCAAATGTTTCTATGCTCCCCCATCATCTCTGTCCCTGACATCATCGCAGATTAGAAGGTGAAAAAAACGCACTTGCGATGACATGTTTTCCGAGCTCATGCAGTCCTCCTGTACTGATAGGACATAGCTTAATGCATGGAGGCATTCAGTGGCAGAGGCCAGGAAAGCATTAAGCGAGAACGAAGAGCAGAGGCAGGAGGCGATGCTGAGGCTAAAGGGGGAGCAAACGGACATGATGAAGCATCTGTTGGAGCTGCAGGAAAGCCAACAAGAGCACAGCCCCCCACTGCATCCATTATATAACCACCTGCCCTCCTCCCCAAATTCCATATCCTCCTCACCCAGATGCCCAAGAATGCCGGTGGGGAGGCTCCGGGCACCCAGCCACTCCACTCTAAGCAACAGAAGGCTGTCATTTAAACAGTTTTGATTTGTAGTGTGGCTACAATAAGCAATGTGGCCTTGTCCTTTCCTCGTCCCGCACCCCACCCCACCCGGGCTACCTTATCAGTTATCTCACTTTTGTTTTAATTAATAAAGAAAGAATGCATGGTTTCAAAACAATAGTTACTTTATTTCCTTTGCCAGCTGTGATCGAAGCGGGGAGAGTGGTTGGCTTACAGGGAATTAAAATCAACAAGGAGGGCAGGTTTGCAGGAAGGAGAAACATATACAACGGTCACACTGTAGCCTGGCCAGTCATGAAACTGGTTTTCAAAGTCTCTCTGATGCGCAACGTGCCTAGCTGTGCTCTTCTAATTGCCCTGGTGTCTGCCTGCTCAAAATCAGCCACCAGGCGATTTGCCTCAACCTCCCACCCTGCCATAAACATCTCCCACAGATATTATAGAGCACAGCAAGCAGCAATAACAATGGGAATGTTGGTTGCGCTGAGGTCTAACCTAGGTTGGCAAGGTGCTTCGGTGCCAAGATAGGTGTATGTGTTCCGTCTATTGCCCCACCACAGTTAGGGAACCCCATTGCAGCAAAGCTGTCCAGTATGACCTGCACATTTCCCAGAGTCACTACCCTTGATAGCAGAACATCAGTGATTGCACTGGCTACTTGGATCACAGCAGTCCCCACAGTGAACTTGCCCACTCCAACTTGATTCCCGACTGACTGGTAGCAGTCAGGCATTGCAAGCTTCCACAGGGCTATCGCCACTTGCTTCTCAACTGTGAGGGCAGCTCTCATCTTGGTATTCCTGTGCTTCAGGGCAGGGGAAAGTAACTCACAAAGTTCAAGGAAAGTGGCCTTACGCATGCAAAAGTTTCGCAGCCACTGTGAATCATCCCATACCTGCAAGACTATGCAGTCCCACCAGTCTGTGCTTGTTTGCCGGACCCAGAATTGGCCTTCCACTGTATCAACCAGCCCCACTGCCGCCATGATGTCCCAATTGCCACAGCCTGTGCTTTCAGGAACATCTGTGTCCATGTCCTCATCACAATTGTCCTCCTGCTGGCGTCTCTTAGCCCGGTTCTGCACATACTCCAGGATAATGCGTGAAGTGTTTACAATGCTCACAACAGCAGCAGTGAGCTGAGCGGTCTCCATGCTTGCCGTGGTATGACGTCTACATGGGTAACCCAGGAAAAAAGGCGCGAAACGATTGTCTGCCATTGCTTTCATGGAGGGAGGGGCAACTGATGACATGTACCCAAAACCACCCACGACAATGTTTTTGTCCCATCAGACATTGGGAGCTTAACCCAGAATTCCAATGGGCAGCGGAGACTGCGGGAACTGTGGGATAGCTACCCACAGTGAACCACTCCATAAGTCGGCATTGAGGACACACTCCACCCACTTAATGCACTTAGTGGGGACTTACACAATCAACTGTATAAAATCGATTTCTAAAAATCAACTTCTATAAAATTGACGTAATTTCGTAGTGTAGACATTATTGAAATATTCTTTAACATGTTCTTTCCCTATTCTGGCTTGTGTTTCTTTACCATTGTTGATCATATTAATTGTGTTAAGCATTTGGTCACAAATAACCTTTTCAGTGAAGACTGAAACAAAATACGTATGAAACACACAAGGCTTCTTGGTGGTATTCATTATTAGGTCTCCTTCCCCACTAAGGAATAGACCTATGCTTTCCTTCATCTTTCTCTTGCTCCTAAAGTAGAACCTCTCAGTGCCTTTTATGTCCCTTGCTAGGTGTAACTCATTTTGTGCCTTAGCCTTTCTGATTTTATCCCTACATGCTTGTGTTATTCTTTTGTATTCATCCTTTGCAATTTGTCCATGTTTCCACTTTTTGTTGATTTCCTTTTTGATTTTCAGGTCGTTAAGGAGCTCATGATGGAGCCAGGCATGGGTGGCACTGGTGGGTGAAGCTTCCCCGGGGAGGCTAGCTCCCTGTTCCACTTCTTCCACCCACAGTCCCATCCACACTCAACATCTGCACTGCCCCAGTCCTCACCCTCTCGCCACGTGCATCCCTCCTCTCCTTCCAGGTTGGCCCCCCTGCTGCTGCTCACCGCATGTGTCCCTCCTCTCCTCCCCCACTTGGCCCCCACCTGCAGCCGCTCGCTGAACGTGTCCCTCCTCCCCTCCTTCCCCACTAAGCCCCCCCACCGCTGCTCACCACATGCATCCCTCCTCTCCTCCCCCCACTCCCTGCTCGGACCCCCTCTCCTCCACACCCCCTGTTTCCCCGGGGCCCCTGCCACTCACACTCTCCACCCCTTCCCTGATCTGAGTGCTCCCTTCGCCCATCGTGGAACTTGAACAAGTAACAAAACTTGGGGGGAGTATTTGCTGCCCCCAGCTACCTCTAATTGCTGCCGGCCTAAGCCAGGCAGTGGCAGCCCGAGAACACTGAGCTTTTATATGCACCATGCAGGTTCCTGAATGTCTGAGGAGGCAATATCTGCTACTCAGCTTCCTGGGTTCATCAGTAAACTCCCTGTGGGGTGCAAGAGACCTGAGAGACTGAGTAGCAGATACCACCTCCTCAGCCACCTGGGAACCTGCATGGCATATAATAAATAAACAAAAGCTTCTAGCAGAAGCAGACTCCCATCAGGGAGGGGAAGAGTCGGGATGACAGGGTCGGTGGTGGTTGCGCCAGGGCTGGCTTAGCCTTCCTGGCCTATTATAACCACTGCCCATGCTTACTGGCCTCTTACTATTCTTTCTGTCTTTCCTTCACATCGGGATAGTTTGCTGCTCTGCCTCTGATATTGTCTCTTTGAGAAACTACCTGCTCTCCTGAACAACTTCTTCCCATGGGAACTTACCTATCTGTTCTCTGAGTTTGTTAAAGTCTGCTTTTTTTTGAAGTCTATTGTCCTTTTTCAGCTGCCCAACTATATTCAACCGTGTCTATTGTAACGGCGGATACTACAGCCAGAATAGTTGAGACCCAAGTCTATACAGACCTCTTCAGGCATCCAAGAGAATGCTTGTCATCAAGGCACCGGTTGTGGGCCCACTTGCCCTACCCAGATTTCTCTGTGATCTTGATGTGGCATGAAGAACAGTCTGCAGCTGATGTTAGAAACTCATCTCCTACAACTGACCCAACTGTGTGTATACCTGGCTTTGATTTGTCATGCTGCTCACAGGCCTTTCTGAACCAATTTTGAATGGGACAGGGTCAACGTGCAGCCAGCCTTCACACCTGGGGCTAATGAGAGGATCCAACATATGATGAGGCCAAAGACAGACAGTGTCTCACATCATTGACCACTACCATCTGACCAGATTTGATGGTGGTCTGAGGGCTCTGCACTTCGCTGATGAGGCTGCCGCAAACTGGCTCCTCAAACTCTGCATCTGATAAAAAGATTCTGCTGCCCTCACCCCTTTTCCTTAGAATCATGAAATCTATCATTGCATTGTCACTTTCACCCCATTCCCTTCCATCTTTGCATTCACAGCCAATTCCTCTCTGTTAATCAGAATTAAGTCTAAAATAACTATGTCACTGGTTACCTCCTCCATATTCTGAAACAAGTGGTCCCCAGCACATTCCAATAACTTATAGGACATTTTGTATTTTGCTATATTACTTTTCCCACAGCTGTCTGGGTAGTTAAAGTCCCAGTTACTACTGTGTTTTGGATAGTTCTTCTATTTGTTCTAGAAATCCCTCATCTATCTCTTCCTCTTGAATTGGTGGTCTGTAGTAGACCCGTGCATGATGTCACCCGTTTCCCCCCCTATTTCCTCAAGTGAATGGTTATTACTGTTATTTACTCTTTATATTACAGTAGTACCCAAAGCATCCAATCAGAAGTAGGACCTCGTTGTGCCAAGTACTGTGGAACCCTTGCAAGCACAGTACCCTTGCAAACACAGTCTCTGCCCAGTGATCTTACAAGTGAAGAAAAAGAATGGATGTCAAAAATCAAGGCCTGTGAATATTATTGCTGAAAGCTGCTGGGTTTATGCTGCTATACTTCTCACTACAATCTTAAATAATCTTCTCTGGGGCCTTGATCCTGAACCCACGGAGATCAAGGGAAGTTTTGTCATGAACTTCAGTGAATACAAATTCAGGTCCATACTCTCAGTGATGATAAACACTAGACAGTTCTAGAAATCTCTGCAGATTGTAGTGATTGTAAATTTCTGGATCAAATATATTATTTTGTTCCTTTCAAATTTCAAATGAACATATGTTCCCAAACATATGTTTATGTCGTGAATGGTAACAAGAAAAGAGTATGTTGCATATGGAATAGGTGGCTACATCTGAGAAGAACAAAGAATGAATGAAATGACATTTAACCACTACTGCCCCTGATCCATATGAGCAGATCACTCGTGCTTGATGTAATAGTGAGAAGTCCTCTCATCCTGTGCAGGTTCCTTTTATTCTAACAAGGAGAGAGGATTAAATCTATGTATTCACACAGGCAAAGCAAAAATATGTTATTCCTATTAATATTTATAAATATCTACCTATCACATAAGCTGTGAGTGAATTTACAAATAGAAAACATAATTAATATGAAGAAAAGTACTATTTTCAATAGGTGGCATCGATAGACAAGCCTTCAGCATTCTAGCACTGATCCCAGCACCAATTATAACATAACAGATAAGAGCACTGAAGAGCATCACCTTCAGCTTATACCAAAAAGGGACTCTCCTCATATACACTCACCTTTAGGTGAGTGCTTAAGTGAACAGTTGAGTCTGGCCCTGAATGGCAACGTACTTGGATTCTGTTGGACCAACAAGAAGTTGTAGAGATCTTTGAGTATATGGTACCTCCATTTTCCCTCAGTGCTCCTTTACTGATCACCACTGTTGGGGTGGTATTTAAGGAGAAATGTGTTGAAATTTAAGTTTCAATTCAATGAATTCACATGTATGGCTTTTTAACAACAATTAGCCAATACTAAAGGAATACACAATGCTTCTGCAGTTGCCAGCAGTCCCAATTTATCTGGAACTGTCTCAAGTTTGGGGAATTTGTCCTAGGTGCTTTCAGATACAAAGGAAGGGATAAGAGGGATTAGGGCATGTACAATGGGGGATGGTAGAGGGAGAACAAAAGGGGGTAATTATGGGTGCTCTGGAGGGAATACAAGCTGGTGCTATATGAGGAACACAGAGGAGTACAAGGGAGTTGCGAGAGATGGGAGGGAGATGAGAAAGAAGTGAAATAGTCAAGGGACAGATAATCCAGGAGTCTGGAAGCCCCGGTGCCCTTCATCCACCTGGGCATTCTGTTGTAGAAGAGGCTACTTACTGAAGCAAGTTTTGTTTTCTGAATATGTTGCCTCCACAGATCCCCTCTGTAAACTGTTGGATAAATTTAGATGGAATAAATGGGCAAAGATGTTAACGTAAGCCAGTCACTGTCCAACATTAGACAGTGTTACACAAGTTTCGAGATCTCAGCCTGCTGAGTACCATGGCAAACATATCATTACAAATCCTTTAAAACTTTTATGAAATGTACAGAAAAGAAGGAAAACCATTTGAAAACCAAGGAAAACCATTTAAAATATCTAATAAGGCTGTCATTTTAACAACATTCCTTGTTCCCTTTCCCTGTAGCTGGAGAGAGTTTTAGAACGAAAAAACCCTGTTGTCTGGCAGTCTCGTAGATGGTGATAAAGATAGTAATAGATTTCCTTTTGGGGAAAAGAGAAAAAGATAGCTGAGATGCTGGAGCTGCTGCTGTTGTTTTTAAAGTCAGTTTTAGAAGGGAAAGCCCCCTTGTTTGACAGTCTCTTAAATGGTATCTAAGATAGTAACAACTGTCATCCTAGGTAGTCTTTGGGGTTCAGCTGGAGCCAGTAGAGGGAGTGATGTCATCTGGGCCCTTCTCTCCAGTCTGGTCTGGTCAGGATATCTCTCAGAATTAGGACGAAGGTCCAGGGTGCCAGGAGATGGGTGAGGGTTGGCAGCCATAATAGTGAAGTTTGCTCCAGTCAGGTTCCATCTGTTCTTTCCAAAGTCTCTTTCTTTAAGGATCCACATAGGGGATGGTGGGTGGAGTAGCCAATCTGCTCATTATTTTGTCCGTCAATTAGCTCTAATTTGCAAAACACCAATTTTGGTTCATTAATTTCTGGTTCCACATCTTCTGTTTTTACCAAGTATGATATCAACATAGTCCTTGAATCATGTATCATCATGTATCATCATAGCACTGTATGTAAGGGAGCAGTATGACTGTTCAGAGCTCCGGTACGAAACTGTGGAAAAACCTGAGTGTCTCTGGATTAAGTTTAGAAGTGTGTGCAACAAGAGTGATGTCATGGTGGGAGTCTGCTATAGACCACCGGACCAGGGGGATGAGGTGGATGAGGCTTTCTTCCGGCAACTCACGGAAGCTACTAGATCGCATGCCCTGATTCTCATGGGTGACTTTAATTTTCCTGATATCTGCTGGGAGAGCAATACAGCGGTGCATAGACAATCCAGGAAGTTTTTGGAAAGCGTAGGGGACAATTTCCTGGTGCAAGTGCTAGGGGAGCCAACTAGGGGGAGCGCTTTTCTTGACCTGCTGCTCACAAACCGGGTAGAATTAGTGGGGGAAGCAAAAGTGGATGGGAATCTGGGAGGCAGTGACCATGAGTTGGTTGAGTTCAGGATCCTGACGCAGGGAAGAAAGGTAAGCAGCAGGATACGGACCCTGGACTTCAGGAAAGCAGACTTTGACTCCCTCAGGGAACAGATGGCCAGGATCCCCTGGGGGACTAACATGAAAGGGAAGGGAGTCCAGGAGAGCTGGCTGTATTTCAAGGAATCCCTGTTGAGGTTACAGGGACAAACCATCCCGATGAGTCGAAAGAATAGTAAATATGGCAGGCGACCAGCTTGGCTTAATGGTGAAATCCTAGCGGATCTTAAACATAAAAAAGAAGCTTACAAGAAGTGGAAGGTTGGACATATGACCAGGGAAGAGTATAAAAATATTGCTCGGGCATGTAGGAAAGATATCAGGAGGGCCAAATCGCACCTGGAGCTGCAGCTAGCAAGAGATGTCAAGAGTAACAAGAAGGGTTTCTTCAGGTATGTTGGCAACAAGAAGAAAGCCAAGGAAAGTGTGGGCCCCTTACTGAATGAGGGAGGCAAGCTAGTGACAGAGGATGTGGAAAAAGCTAATGTACTCAATGCTTTTTTTGCCTCTGTTTTCACTAACAAGGTCAGCTCCCAGACTGCTGTGCTGGGCAACACAAAATGGGGAAGAGATGGCCAGCCCTCTGTAGAGATAGAGGTGGTTAGGGACTATTTAGAAAAGCTGGACGTGCACAAGTCCATGGGGCCGGACGAATTGCATCCGAGAGTGCTGAAGGAATTGGCGGCTGTGATTGCAGAGCCCTTGGCCATTATCTTTGAAAACTCGTGGCGAACGGGGGAAGTCCCGGATGACTGGAAAAAGGCTAATGTAGTGCCCATCTTTAAAAAAGGGAAGAAGGAGGATCCTGGGAACTACAGGCCGGTCAGCCTCACCTCAGTCCCTGGAAAAATCATGGAGCAGGTCCTCAAAGAATCAATCCTGAAGCACTTAGAGGAGAGGAAAGTGATCAGGAACAGTCAGCATGGATTCACCAAGGGAAGGTCATGCCTGACTAATCTAATCGCCTTTTATGATGACATTACTGGTTCTGTGGATGAAGGGAAAGCAGTGGATGTATTGTTTCTTGACTTTAGCAAAGCTTTTGACACGGTCTCCCACAGCATTCTTGTCAGCAAGTTAAGGAAGTATGGGCTGGATGAATGCACTATAAGGTGGGTAGAAAGCTGGCTAGATTGTCGGGCTCAACGGGTAGTGATCAATGGCTCCATGTCTAGTTGGCAGCCGGTGTCAAGTGGAGTGCCCCAGGGGTCGGTCCTGGGGCCCGTTTTGTTCAATATCTTCATAAATGATCTGGAGGATGGTGTGGATTGCACTCTCAGCAAATTTGCGGATGATACTAAACTGGGAGGAGTGGTAGATACGCTGGAGGGGAGGGATAGGATACAGAAGGACCTAGACAAATTGGAGGATTGGGCCAAAAGAAATCTAATGAGGTTCAATAAGGATAAGTGCAGGGTCCTGCACTTAGGATGGAAGAATCCAATGCACCGCTACAGACTAGGGACCGAATGGCTCGGCAGCAGTTCTGCGGAAAAGGACCTAGGGGTGACAGTGGACGAGAAGCTGGATATGAGTCAGCAGTGTGCCCTTGTTGCCAAGAAGGCCAATGGCATTTTGGGATGTATAAGTAGGGGCATAGCGAGCAGATCGAGGGACGTGATCGTTCCCCTCTATTCGACACTGGTGAGGCCTCATCTGGAGTACTGTGTCCAGTTTTGGGCCCCACACTACAGGAAGGATGTGGATAAATTGGAAAGAGTACAACGAAGGGCAACGAAAATGATTAGGGGTCTAGAGCACATGACTTATGAGGAGAGGCTGAGGGAGCTGGGATTGTTTAGTCTGCAGAAGAGAAGAATGAGGGGGGATTTGATAGCTGCTTTCAACTACCTGAAAGGGGGTTTCAAAGAGGATGGCTCTAGACTGTTCTCAATGGTAGCAGATGACAGAACGAGGAGTAATGGTCTCAAGTTGCAATGGGGGAGGTTTAGATTGGATATTAGGAAAAACTTTTTCACTAAGAGGGTGGTGAAACACTGGAATGCGTTACCTAGGGAGGTGGTAGAATCTCCTTCCTTAGAGGTTTTTAAGGTCAGGCTTGACAAAGCCCTGGCTGGGATGATTTAACTGGGACTTGGTCCTGCTTTGAGCAGGGGGTTGGACTAGATGACCTTCTGGGGTCCCTTCCAACCCTGATATTCTATGATTCTATGATTCTATGTCAACTTGGCCTTTTTGTTTGGACTGATTTACATGTCTGGTTTTCTTGAACCTGTTTAACACTTATTTTTGAAAACAACTTGAGTGACTTTTCACAGTTAGTTCTTATTAACATTTGTTATATAGGTTATTGTGACATCATATAAACTTTTACATACTTTTTACAGTAGCACCCCCAATTAGGGTAAATTTGTAGGCCTGGTTATCACAACGTAATTCACATGCCTTGCCTCATTTCAAGCCATTGTGTAACTACAAGTGTATGCCCCTCTGTTTCACCATTCTAGAACTGAGGGTGTAAAAGCCCCACTCTGTAATGGTCCCTCAGT
The DNA here is from genome assembly GCF_009764565.3 of Dermochelys coriacea. Lineage (NCBI taxonomy): Eukaryota > Metazoa > Chordata > Testudines > Dermochelyidae > Dermochelys > Dermochelys coriacea. The sequence continues at coordinate 98,258,956 of NC_050071.1, read as the reverse complement.
TCCTCTCAGACTCAGTCAAGACACCCTTTAAAGTGGAGGGGCCAGTATGGATCTGAAGAAGCAATAAATTGAGAGGACAAAAGTTATTTCACTAAGTAACTTCTTTTTCTCTTTCATGTCACCACCTCTACAGATTGCCAGAGGGACAGACTAGCTACCAGTGAAAAATCCTCTGAAGACAAAAAGAAAAGGAGTACTTGTGGCACCTTAGAGACTAACAAATTTATTAGAGCATAAGCTTTCGTGAGCTACAGCTCACTTCATCGGATGCATTTGGTGGAAAAAACAGAGGAGAGATTTATATACACGCACACAGAGAACATGAAACAATGGGTTTATCATACACAGTGTAAGGAGAGTGATCACTTAAGATAAGCCATCACTTGCAGCAGGGGGGGGGAAGGAGGAAAACCTTTCATGGTGACAAGCAAGGTAGGCTAATTCCAGCAGTTAACAAGAATATCAGAGGAACAGTGGGGGGTGGGGTGGGGAGGAGAAATACCATGGGGAAATAGTTTATAGATCATACCACTCGATCCATTGTCTACAGCCAAGCGCTACGATATAACCGCATTTGCTCCAACCCCTCAGACAGAGACAAACACCTACAAGATCTCTATCATGCATTCCTACAACTACAATACCCACCTGCTGAAGTGAAGAAACAGATTGACAGAGCCAGAAGAGTACCCAGAAGTCACCTACTACAGGACAGGCCCAACAAAGAAAATAACAGAACGCCACTAGCCATCACCTTCAGCCCCCAACTAAAACCTCTCTAACGCATCATCAAGGATCTACAACCTATCATGAAGGACGACCCATCACTCTCACAGATCTTGGGAGACAGGCCAGTCCTTGCTTACAGACAGCCCCCCAATCTGAAGCAAATACTCACCAGCAACCACACGCCATACAACAGAACCACTAACCCAGGAACCTATCCTTGCAACAAAGCCCGTTGCCAACTCTGTCCACATATCTATTCAGGGGATACCATCATAGGGCCTAATCACATCAGCCACACTATCAGAGGCTCGTTCACCTGCGCATCTACCAATGTGATATATGCCATCATGTGCCAGCAATGCCCCTCTGCCATGTACATTGGCCAAACTGGACAGTCTCTACGTAAAAGAATGAATGGACACAAATCAGACGTCAAGAATTATAACATTCAAAAACCAGTTGGAGAACACTTCAATCTCTCTGGTCACTCGATCACAGACCTAAGAGTGGCTATCCTTCAACAAAAAAGCTTCAAAAACAGACTCCAACGAGAGACTGCTGAATTGGAATTAATTTGCAAACTGGATACAATTAATTTAGGCTTGAATAGAGACTGGGAATGGATGAGTCATTACACAAAGTAAAACTATTTCCCCATGGTATTTCTCCCCCCCACCCCACCCCCCACTGTTCCTCTGATATTCTTGTTAACTGCTGGAATTAGCCTACCTTGCTTGTCACCATGAAAGGTTTTCCTCCTTTCCCCCCCCCTGCTGCTAGTGATGGCTTATCTTAAGTGATCACTCTCCTTACAGTGTGTATGATAAACCCATTGTTTCATGTTCTCTTTGTACGTGTATATAAATCTCTCCTCTGTTTTTTCCACCAAATGCATCCGATGAAGTGAGCTGTAGCTCACGAAAGCTTATGCTCTAATAAATTTGTTAGTCTCTAAGGTGCCAAAAGTACTCCTTTTCTTTTTGCGAATACAGACTAACACGGCTGCTACTCTGAAACCTCTGAAGACAGGTTAGCAATATTACTAATTGAAAATGACTGACACACTGCTGTTGTGATTGCAGGATCCATATGGAGCTGGACACAGTCATGAGGTAATAATGCTTTGTAAATGTATCCACTGAGTCCTAGGTAGCAGATTTGCAGTTTTCAGCAATCCCAGCATTTGACAAACAGATGCTTCAGAAACTGCTACTCTCTCTGCATCTAGTAGAAAGGGCTTTAAATCTTTTCTGGTAAGCACAATGCACATAGCCTGTGTTAATACAGAATTTGTTTCATTTATATCACTTCTTGACTTCAGTAGGCTGGTTTTTAGCTTTTCACAAAAAGCCACAAACAAGGTTGTGGATTTCTGAGAAGCATTTATCTAAATAACTGATCAATCCTCTAACATCCAAGTTGCTCATTATACTCACTGTAGAGACTGCAAGTCTTGAACCCTGGTCCACAGAGCTTGCTGGTACTAGTAAGCACCAACCTGCCACCCATTGACCTGCTAACTGTTGTCAGAATAGGACCTGAACTGTGACGGAGGACGCCAGTCCTGTAATGCAATTGGCAGAATGCTGGGCGTTCTGATTGGTTCACAGCTTCTATATAAACCTAGCACAGGAAGAGGAAGCTGTCTGTGCAACTGGATTTTATTTTCTTGGGACTGTGTCCCTTGCTCCTCTGTCCTGTTGCTAATCTCCTGGTAAACTGACGCTGCCTGCCTTCTGACACCCGACTCTTGGTTTGCCCTCTGACCTTTCTTGGACTCTGACCTTCTGGTATTGGACTGGGCCTGACTTCCGCTTAGATTGCTAAGTGGGACTGTCCACATCCCGGTCATGAATGACACTTACCCAGAAATGACTGAAAATGGGTTAGAAGGCATGCAAAGAGGGGCAAAAGAGTCCCATGAATTACCTCCCCTTCTACCAAACTTGTGGCAGTTCTCTTACTGTTCAGTCAGAGTGCCACAGATTGAGAAAGGAGATGGCTACTCCCTGTGGCATCACCTCACTGCAAATCTGCAGAGACTCTGTAGAGTAAGGCGATGCTGACCATGTCCTTCCCCTCTGTGCACCAAAACCCTGCTGAGCAGAGTGCTGGGATAGGCTCTGGGAGGGAGGCTGTGGCAGCACAATTGCTGTGAGGAAAGGAAGCTCTGGGGGGTAGTGTAGAGGGACTGAGCCTGTGTGCTAATTCCCCAGCTCTCTATAGGTGTGCCAGGATCCACAGTTTCAGTGTAAGAGTCAGGCCACCTTTCCTTTCTGTTGGGGAAAGGGAACTTTAAGTGTGATAAGGAAAGATCTAGTTGAGGCGTAGTGGTTGATGACAAAAGCATGATAGTTGGGAAGCAGGAGGTGACATCCAAGGCTGGAAGGGGTCCCTTTGAGATGGTTGTTTTGCTCACAGGTAAGATGAGTGAGCCCTTTGGGGCTGGCAGCTGTAAGACCAGGGAGGTGATTGCTGGGCTGTAGGTGGATGAAGGTTGAATGAGGTATACAGGACAATGGGATAATATCCCTTTTGAAACTTCAAAATGGAGAACGTAAGTGTGCTGTCTCAGATACAAGGTGGGTCTGATACAATAATAGTTCACTATAGTCACTGCAGAGCAAGATGATTGTGTTTCTAGGTAAGTGCCATTAGCTATTGTTAAGGTGATCGATCACTTCCATCATTATTTTATGCAAGGAGTTTCACAATTGGAGCTAGTTATGGTGCATTATGCCTGCTTAAATGTTGAAAGCAAAAGGGAGAAATTGTTAGATGATTACAAAAATTGCAAGACTGTCATTTCCATATTGAACATGGACAAGGCAAAAAATTGTAATAGATGTAGTATCTAGATACCTTAAGTTGGGAAAAATACTTTAAAAGTCTGCATTCAGCATGAGGTGAGGGAAACAAACAAGAAAATTCTTCCATTTAGTTTTTCCAATATAGAAAGATCCTCTAGTCTTCAGAATCTGTGGCATCTCTCTATCTAGGTTTTTGTATACCTCCATTGCTGACTGCAAGATGCTCTGAGTTTTCAGGGCATAAACTTCTGAATGAGTTTTTTTTCTGTAAATGTTTTCAAAACTTAGATTGATAACTAAATCTCTCAGATGCAATCATGCAAAGGCATATAGGCCCAGATTCATAAAGGTATTTAGGCATTGCTCTGCTAAGCATTGCAAAGCCTAAGCGAGACAACAAAGTCCCATTTTCAAAAGTCCAATAGCATTTGGGAGCACTTAATGATGAATAATTGGCTGTCTAAGTCACTTTGGCCCAGATCCTCAAAAACACTTAGGCACCTAAGTCCTATTTATTTAGGTGCCTAAATACTTTTGGGGATCTAGACCTTAGGCCTTGTGACACTGACTAAATAATAAATATCTTAAACGTCTGGACCATAGTCTCCTCTGGCTGTTCCATCAGAATGAGTCTCCTAGTAAGGACTGACTGCAGCTACCTAAGGACTGACTGCAGCTACCCCTGCATGGGCGCACGGGAGGACAGCCCCCATGTACACACATGCAGAAGACAGCCAGAATGTTGGGGCTTTTCTCTCTGATTGAACGGGGGAGCAGTATGTCCAGGTGAGGACATGACCATGGTTCCAGCCCCCAGTACATTTACTAGCAACTGGGAACCAAGACTGTGGGAGAGCACTTGTGGAAGGTGCTCAGATATTATGGTCATGTGAGCTAAGAACATGAACAGAACAGAGTAGAAAAGCATTCATGCAAATGGTCTAGAGAGGCATGCTTTAAATAAACTGTTTAAAGTTTTTTAATGATGAATGGTGCAATCCATCACTATTAATTATGTAACACACTGGTTGTGTTAAAAATCATGCCTGCCTCTAGTATGTGGCTCGCATGGGGAGAAGAGCCTGTTCCAACCACCAGCTATCGAGGAGTTACTCTTTTATGCCAATATATCTGAGGCCTTACCCGAAGAATCCCTTCCCTGTCACTTCTTTTCTTAATCTGTTTCCTTCTGCAGTTCCCTCTTCCTACCCACTGCTATTCCATAGAAGCTTTGGCGGTATTTGTGGAATCTGGTTTGACTATAACATGCCCCCTAGCCACCTTTGTGTCTTGCATATAAAGACTTACAATGCATCCGATGAAGTGAGCTGTAGCTCACAAAAGCTTATGCTCTAATAAATTTGTTTGTCTCTAAGGTGCCACAAGTACTCCTTTTCTTTTTAATGGGCTTTCTGGAGCTTTTCTTGCCTGACAAGTTTTCAGCAGAAGTCCACACCCTTATTGTGCCTGAAGGACACTTACATGTAAGTTATTTGTTTTCTTCCCTTATGGCATGGGTGACCCCCCCTGGCCAGAATTTAGTCCGTTCATTGACTCGAACAGAGTCCTCAAAGGTATTTAGGCACCTAACTCCCATTGATTTGGGCTTCAGTGCTTAGATACTATAGTAATAGGCATGATGATGCCTAGATAAGGTGATGTTGGACCCATTATGTGTTAACAGTATGTTTATTTTGGGAGATGATGGTACCCAGTGGAAAGTAGGTAACAATTGGTCAGCCAGTGTCTACAGATTTCAAACAGCTGGTTACCTCCCCTGCACAGAGGAGAAAACAAACCCTGAATTCTTTGAACTTACACACACTGTACTCACAAATTATATTTGTACTGATAGCTTTTCTTTCCTATTCTTTTCCCTTACCTAGTTTAATATGCGTAGCTGTAAATGGAGAAAATGTGCCTCTGTGCTGGCTTTGCAAAGATAATCTTGAAGGGTATAAATGAATGTACATATTGATGAAGCAATTTGTTTTTATTGACTTCTTGCTATGTCTTCCTGAATTCCTCATACATAGAATAGGCTGTAACTATTTTGTTATGAAGAGTGCTGCAAAATGTATTTTTTGCAAGTTCTAAAGGGGCTTGGATAGCTTATACACAAAACTGCAGTACCTATGGTATCGATTCATTGTAATTGATATAAGTATGATCAAGGGTCTAAAGAATGATGCTGAGATAGATGTCAAATGCAGGCTCAGCAGAATTCTTTTATAGGGAGCCAGAGCAGTTAAGGGGAGGTGATATCCCTATCTCAGCCTAGTTTGAGTGAGGGTATTATAGAAAAAGTTGAAAGATAAGGTGATAAAATTTCATTTCTGCCAATGAGTGAAGGGAGTGTTTTCATACAACCAGTGTCTTACAGAATACAGCTGAACAAAATATTGCTGGACTCCGGTAATAGCTGTCTGATATGTTGTTTATAGTAAGTACAAGGGGGATGATGTCCTTTTAACATTTTGCCATAGGTTATGTATAAAGTACCATCGGTGTACCAAGCACTATATTGACAGGTTTCAGAGTAGCAGCCGTGTTAGTCTGTATTCGCAAAAAGAAAAGCAGTACTTGTGGCACCTTAGAGACTAACAAATTTATTAGAGCATAAGCTTTCGTGAGCTACAGCTCCGATGAAGTGAGCTGTAGCTCACGAAAGCTTATGCTCTAATAAATTTGTTCGTCTCTAAGGTGCCACAAGTACTGCTTTTCTTCAAGCACTATACTGAAATAGAGGTCAAGAGCCCTGTCCCGAGGCATCCAATTTCCTCTAAAACCCTCCAAATACTAAAATTTCCTCCAAACCCCTCCAAATTCTCAAAGTGGAAATTATTATAGGACTCACTTTCTTTCTCTTCTTTGGAATCCAGGACCAGTCTTTAGCATCACACACACAATTAATAATTTCAAATCCTTTTTACTGAATAACACTCTGCAGTCAACTGTTACAGCGCAGCAGTTACAATGCACTCTAGCTAGACTATCATCACTAGCAAAAGATTTGTTTTCATTTAAAATGAAAAATAAACACTGGATCCAAGCCCTAAAATATACATATTTATACCTTACAAATACAGGGATAGGGACTTCTGACAATTAGAGATCTTCTGCTTTCAAGTAGGTTCACCCTGGGTATTATATTGATTGACACTTAAAATATTTAGTATTACATAACCAGTTGTTTCAGCATCCATTTGAACAGATCTGCAAGTTCAAATAAGGGAAAAAAAACCTCTGACACCTACTGTATTTGTGGGCTCATAACAGATCTTTGGTTTAATGATGTGATACACCTCATAAAGACATCTGGCCTCCTATCTATGGTTTCTCCTTTATGGTGTTTTCCCAGTCTCAATCCCACTGACTTCTGTAAAATTACAGCAAACTGTATTGAGATCCAATCCACAATTCAGTCTGGGTTACCCCTGGCAGCTTTCTTCTCCCAGCTAGGCTGGGTCTGACGACTGCTCTACCAGTCACAGTGCAGGGTGAGCAACAAGAGTAAGGCAACAGCCTTTTAGGCAAGTAGCAAACTTTCCTATTCCCTTAACTATAACCCATTTCTATATAAAAATGCTTATTTTCCTTCTTGGGACTAGGGACTTTACAGATACCTTAACCTATAACTGCTGCAGACCAATAAGGTCCAACAATGCTGTGAAATTACAGGAAACTGTATTGAGACCCACCCTACAGATTTATTCTGGGTTATTCCTAGCAGCTCTATCTTCTTGTAAGGCTGGGCTGGATCTGACTGGTGCTCAACATGGCTGCCAGTTTTGAACCCCTGCCAGCACTCACTACTGATTAGTCGGGAGCTAAAGGGATAGGTTTACAGTGTATATGCAAGAATATCTATTCTTTATGAAGCCTCCCACATCAGCTTCAACTTCCTACACTTCCTCTAGTGTGCTGAAATAGCAACTACTACTTTGCAGTCCCTCAAGACTCTATACTGCCACCTTGTCTGGGAATGTTTCCATATCAACTCAGAGCATGTAGAAACAGCAGGTATAATTGCAGCAATAAGGTTTTTGTTTTGTTCTTTGTCTGAACATCATAAAAGAAGAAAAAGGAGGGGTTTACACCAAGAAATGCAGGACTCCTGCTCAGGTGCCACCTCTTGACACTTGCCTTGCCAACTTGCCTTGCCTGTAATATTACTTTTGGGGGGAAAGTTATGACATCTCTGGTACCACCTTGAGTCATCTAACTCTCTTGACCCCTTTCATTCTGGCTTGGGCACAAAGACTACATTAGTCTCAAAGGATGAAAATGTCTACCTAATGATGGACAAAGGTCAGGTGTCCAAGCTAATTCTTTCAGATCTCTCAAAAGCCTTTGATATAATTGATCATGAGATTGTTGACCTGCCTGTGAGGTAGATGTTTGCTTCTGAGCTGTTTCATTCTTTCCTCCCAGAGAAATCGTAAAAGGTTAGATGTTGGGCAATTGCTCAACTGGTCCTGGTGCACTTTCTTGAGGTGGCCTGCAGGATTCTAGTCTTTCAACAGTCATATTCAACATCAATGTGAAGAAACAAGGAGAGCTGAGCTGCTCTGGCCTGAGGCCATTAATATATATTTTTTCATTTACATGGGTTTTTTTTATGAACCCTATTACTATACTAAAAGGATTAAGTTTCACAGCACTCCTGTGAGGTAGGAACAAATTAATGTACAAATTTACACATGGTAAAACTTAGGCTCACAGAGGTCGTGATTTTGCCCAAGGTGTCACAAGCCCAGGAATAAAATCCAGATCTCCTGATTATCAGTCTAGTGCCTTAAGACTGGCCACAAGACCATGCATGACCTTCTCATGCAAATATGGATGTCATGCAGCTGTGCACCTCATTTTTAATGAAACCCGGACAGTCGCTTGGTTGAGATTAGGGCTTGGTTACAAGTGAGTTGACTAAGACTCAACCCATCTAAGGCAGAGGTGATGTTGATAGTCAGGGGGAAGCACTTGAAGAGAGGCAGGAGGGATATGCCCACTTTTTTGTCATAGATTTCCATAAATAAGGTGTGCCTTCTGTATTCCTGTTGATCCTTGGATCCCATGCAGCCTCTGTGTCTGCAAGCACCTTTTTCTGCTGTTTAACTAGATGAACATGGTAAGTTTATTGTTAATATGGACCTTGTAAATTTCCCTGGGAGCTCCCAACTGGATTATTCCAATGCACCTTACATGGTACTGTAATAAACTTGAAGGCCACTTAGTTGCTTCAACTAATGCAGGTTGTGTATGTCAATTTACTTAGCAGTGTCCATTACAAGGAACATATATGAGTTCTCCAGAGGTTGCAGTATGTGCCCTGTCACTTCCATTCATGGTGTTGATTTTGGTTTGTAAAGCTTACATGGTTTGAATCCTAGCATCCTGAGACTTCCTCTCTCCTTGGATACCTATGCAACAGAGGAGATCAGCTAGGGTGCTTTGGCTAATACTCAATATTTGAATCTGGGTGCTGGAGGCAGGTCCTTCTCAGTTGGAGAGACCTTAGCTTTTGGAATTCCCCTTTGGTCCACTAGGGCCAAATCTTCAGAAGTGCCTGTCACCCAGCAGCCCCAATTGTGATGCTTATGTCATGATGCTTATGTCAAGTGTCTTCAAAAGCTCATGGCACGAAATGTGCAGAGCTCATTTGAAAATCTGGCGACTTCAGACCTTCAGGACACTATGGCATGCTCACTTATCTATTCAAGCTGTGCTTGAGGGAGTGGTGGAGTGAGAGTAGCGATGAATTTAGGGACAGTATGAGGCTGCCTTATTAATAATTGTATTTAACTAGGGCTGTGTGGGAATTGGAAATTGTTTTATGGGAAATTCCACAATTTCAACATTTGTGCTTTGATTTGGAACAAAACCAAGGAACTTTGAAATTTCCTGTGAAACAAAATTTCCAAAAAAGTTTTAGGTCAATCAAAACGTTTTGTTTCAATTTTGACATTTAATTTTTTTCTTTATCAGAATGCATTTTTCAACTTTTTCTGAAATTAAATGTTATTGTAATTGACATGTTCTTGTGGGAAGTTTTCAATTTCAGCAAAACAGCATTTTCTGATTGAATGCATTTCCATCAGAAAACTTTCAGCCAGATCTATATTTAACTTTTTCACATGCTCTTCCAACTTGTTGGCTAAGCACATTTTATGATCTTAAATAAATATATCTAATGACGGCAAAGGAAAATATGGTTGGGAAGGATAGCATTCAGTCACAATGGACCTTGCAAACTCAAAGTACTAACCATGATCTGTGCACCACTGCTGTGTCATGTTGGAATACAGTAACTCCATTGGCAATGCTGCCAGCCTTATTTTTACACAGTACTGTTGTATTTTAGGCTTTCATAAATGTAAGCTAACAATACTGTAAAAAAACTCTATAAAAAGGCCAGCAGAGTGAGGCTGATTCAGAAGAAAAACTGACATGGATTATGGAGATATGAAAGTGTGATGGAGTGAGGGGAATGTCTGTCTTTCATTCTCTCCCACCAAGTCTGTTGAGATCAGCTGGGTAGTTCTTGCTTGCAATCCCAAGGATCCATCTGCTTTAGACAGGGGACAGAAGCTTCCTGTGTTCTGCCTCCTCCATGGAACTCCTTTCATGGGGATGGCTACATGAATCCTTCTGTGGCAGTTCTCAAAACTCATAAGCTATTTTGATCATTTTATTCATTAGAATTATACCATTAGAATCATGATACCATTATAAATAGCTTCCTACTTTCATTTTATCCCTCTACACAGACTGGAAAGGGATAGAGATTTAACATTGGTGTATGGCTGTAGTTGGGACACTAGGCCCAGGTTTCTTTTAATAAATGATTTCTTTTGTTTGTTTCATAGATTTCCCTGATGTCTTTTTGGACACAATTTATTATAATTACTACATTTTCATTAAAATTTAAATTATTGAATAAACCAGAATAAATAGTGAAAGTTTTAAAACAAACATCTGCCGATATATAAAGGAAGAAAAAGTGAATGTCATATGGTACAGTAAATGCCCTATAAAGGAAGGGAAAGAAGGAAGAAGACTGTTATAAGACAATCCCTGAATGAACTCAGGGAGGGAAAGAGAGGGAACACCCAGAGATGCAACACCCTGTCCTCTTCCACCAGCATACATCTTTTTGAATGATTAGCTTCTCTTCCATTATCTGCTCAGCTTTCCCCTATTCAGGCATTTTGTCAGTAAGTAAAGGATGTATCTTTGGGTATGGTTAGAATATCCAGATTTAAAGTTTGTGTTGAGAAAAGCGTGGGAAATGAGTACTCAATAATATTTTATTAAACACTTGGAGGTTGATTGTTCATTTACTGAGAGACCAGACAAAGCTCCTTTTGAGAAGGGTTACTGGTTCCTCTTCTTTTCTGCAAGAGAGTTGGGATCTTTAACAGACATGCAGCTGATATAATGTTCCTTTTGCAGCTCATCATCCAAACGACACATCAGACGTTCCTGACATCAGTCAAATCACATCAAGGTGTTGTGGAGAAAACATACCCATGACTATTTCCTAAAAATATGTGAACTTGTAACCTTTTGGCTCATGGACAATTATATTATGTCTTGTGAAGCTTGATAGATAAACATAAAGGATCAAATACATCTTTGGTGTAACTTCAATGGAATTGTATCAGGGATGCATTTGGTTCACTCTGCTGAGCATCAAACTCAAGTTGATCAAGATCTTTCCTGTTTTACAAGATTGTTTTAATGTTAGGGAAATTCGAATTACCACAAATATTTTCAAAATTTACCCATATCAGAACATATGACATTTAAAGGTGATCAGATCCTTAGAAAGATAATCTCTTTGGATTTGTTTCATTTTAGGAAGAAGAGATCAGTGCACAGAAATTACATACTGATGGGAAGCACATCTTGTTTTCAATTACAAGTCCAACAAGGATATCATATTTTAACTTTGCTTTTGACTATTCAATGGATCTTAGATAAAATAAGGAAAATTGTGATTGTAGCAGAATAGGAACTTTGATCATATTGCCCCTTGCATTGACAGGCATGTTAGAAATGTAGATGAATAGATACATTGATAAGAAAGATAAGATAAAGCCAAGTGGAATTCTGCTAACTTTGAGTCATACTGCTAAATAAGTTAACTTCCAAGGTCTTTTGAAGACTAGAGCTGCTAGATTCATGACAGTTGGAACAGTTTACATAGTCCTGATGTTGTAAGGCCAGATAAAGTAAAGACTGCAGCATTGAATTTGTGTCTCTTGCTTAGTTATGCTTTTAATTTTAATTAGCTCCTCGAAAGAGCGAGGCACTTGAAGAATTTGACATGTTTGGCAAACTCCAGCAAAAGTTGATATAATACTGATCCTGTGAGATGATATATTTTAATTCCTTTTAAAACTAAATTCAGAGTGAACAGAAGCCATGTTGCAGATCCAAAATGGCAGCTCTGGGGTGCTGGTGATTTGTGACTCCTGTAAGCAGTTTCAGCTATGTTTTCATGTTTTGTCCTACACATTCAAAGTACCTGAGACATTAAGTCTGCAAGTGGCCAAAACAAATTATTGACGTTTTCTTGTTTGCATGAAAATCCCTACTAAGATGATGTAAACAAAGGTCCGGGATTCATTTATACCTAGGCAATGTGTGCTCTGATTTTGTTGAGACTGACCAAGTCTCAGGAAGATGTCTATTTGGCAAGAAAAATACCAGGTTTTAATCAAAATATCCTGGAGTAGGCCTCTGTTAGAACTAACTTTAGATGATGGTGCTTAGCCTCTGAAGATGCTGCTTATCACACCCATTCTAAATCTTAAACACTTAAATTGCGGTTGCTGTCTTTGTTACCTGTTGGTACTACCCAGTTCTTGCATACATACATCTTCAAAGAGCTTTACATGCACTAACTCATCAATTCAAACAACATGTCTGAAGGGAAGTAAATATTGTTAGCTTTATTATCTCTATTTTACAGCTCACAAGGGCTTAGGGAGAGATTTGAAAATGTGCCTAAGGGATTTCGAGTACACTAGCTTTCAGTGGGACTTGTGCTTCTAACTTTCTCCAGACATGTCTGAAAATCTCCCTTGAATCTTGGCCCCAGCAAAGCCCTCAGCAGTTCAGTGACCTGCTCAGGGTCTATTGTAGTACCTGGTTACATGGAGCCTGAGAGGGGAGGATTCACCCCACTCATGGAGCCAACTTCCTCGCACAGCACTTGTGGCTACCCAAATCCCTCCCCCTTCTCAGATAGGTTTGCGTCACTGACTCCACTGAGGTTGGCTGTGGACAACCACAATGGACAAAAGACAATGGTGCACGTTGGGCTGACATTAGTGGAAGCCCTAGACATGCACAGTGCCTGCCTTGATTTACCAGCAGGAGTTGGGTTCTTCCCTGGATGACAGACAGCTGGAGAGAGGCTGAAGGGGCTATACAGTCCAAAGATGTTCTCTAGGTGACAGCTCTAAAGTAAGTTAGACAGCCAGGGAGCTGTAATGGGGTCCATTGGAGCAAAGTTCTCTCTACCCCACCACTCCATGCATGGGAAGCTGTAAAGAGTTTTCCAGTGATACCTATCCCTGTGTGCTAAACAAGTGTGGTTCACTTCTGATCTCCTTCTGCTGAAACAAAGTAGGAGTTACTCCTAGGACTAGAGTAACTCTTGCAGCCAAAGCAGGGGTGAGCAAGCATTGGGAGATTTATTCTGTATGCCTGCTTTAGGAGTAGTGGAGTGCTTATTTTCAGGAATTCATTACCTTGTGCCCCGAGTTGCTCCATAACATCCAACCATAAGAGTGCACAGGTTTTCTCCCCTCTCGGTGCACCGGGGATAATTTGTATGGTGAAATGTCCTGTTATTTTTGGTATAGGTGTCAATACTTTTGTTTCTTTCACAGTTAGATAATCAGGTGTACTTCTGATGGTCTATATTTAATTTTTTGCAGAGTTATTGTAGCTGTGTTGGTCCAAGGATATGAGAGAGACAAAGGTAGGTGAGGTAATACAGAAGTCCATCCAATAACAGATATCACTTCACCTACCTTGTCTCCCTCTGTATTAATTTATAACAAATACGGTGCTCTCTATAATAACCCTAGTCTGAACAGAAGCACCAAACTTCACATTACAGGCATATGCCAAAAGATGAAGCTCCTTTATATTTCCCATAATAGAAACACATTGTATTCCTAATATGGAATATTTAACCTTCACGGAAATGATTGTTTTCAAAAGTCTGTAAAAGTGAAATACCTCTAGAGGGCACTATCAGATTCCAGTTGAAATGAATTCACATCATAGTACTGTAACAATGCTACATAGACAGAGAAGGTGCAGTACCAGTTTTTAAAAAATAGCAATTCTGTTTTCAATAAATGCTTTTGGTTCACATATTTAAAATATGGACTTAAAGCCCTCAACATTTTGCAGGGGCAACGTAGCTTAATTCAGTTCATATTTGCTAATAAAATGTATTTGCATAAATATCACATTCCAGAAGAAAACAGGAAAAAGGTATTTCTATTCAACTGCCTTGTTATAGGCAGATGTTGCCTTTACACCTAGATGATACCCTCCAGATGTTTGGACAAATCTTGTTGATATCAAGGCCACTGCATGGAGAGAGGACAGTATGTGATTCTTAGTAATATTTTCAGAACAGGTATTTTTATACATTTTTCATTTAAACCTTACAGGAAGTAAAACAAACAAACAAAAACGAAAAACATTAAAACAACAACAAAGTTTTGGGTAGATGACAGTCAGCTCATACTGGTATCCATCACTGTACTATGAGAACCTGGATATGTTAGACAGATAGTCCCATTATTTTAAGTAGAACTAGTTAAAAAACTCTATGTTTTGAATCATTTGGGACCCAAAGCACACTCATTTTTAAATAACGTCAACAGAAACCAGGTGTGCTCAATTTCTCAAGGAGTGTCAAGTACCTCCCTAGATCAGTCCTAAATACAGTACTGTACAACCCTAATTATTTAAGTGTCATGGGGCAATTGAACACATTTAAAATATAGGTTTCAGAATCAAAGGAATTTTCAGTGTAATTAACTGAAGTATTTGTTGGGAGATATGATCTTGTTTTTATATCCCAGGAGTTTTGGATAACTGAGATTTGGATAACAGGAGCTGTTTGGTATATGATTCTGGTACTCTTCCATTGCTGTCAATACTCTACTGTGGCTTGCTCAAGTATTTTGCTCTGCTTCACTTACTGTATGGAGTCCACAATGAATAATTATTGTGTCCTACCATGCAATTCCCTTTCCTTTTCCTATCTTGATCATCAGAGTGTGTCAAACTAATAAGTAGTAACCTTGTTGCACTAAAAAATACAGTAACTTTAATTTAGTCAGGCTACAAATGATACTGCAAAACCTGATATACATATATTTGACACATCCCAATGTTTTCATGAAATCTGCCAGTGTATTTTTTTCAGAGCACAACCTGTATTCGTGTGCACAAAATGGCAGAGGAGACTGTGTTTTAGTGAGCTGCAAGTTTCCATTGCTTTAGCAAATTCTAATGATTTGCACTTGCTATTTGTTCTAAAAATAAGCACATGTATCCTCCTAATAAAATTTGCATGCAAATTTGGCTCATTCATCTCAACACGGGGGTCTAAATTATTCACGTAAAATATTCATTTTGAAATGTAAGCAAATTTTCATATAGAAATCTGAAAAAAAATACAGGAGTAATCTTATATTCTTGTCACTGCTGACATTTTTAATCAATGATTTACATCTTAACTCTATATTGATTAAACCTCTTTTAGAATGATATGCACATCTATGATACACATTTATGCAAGAATTTCTATACACACAGAAAGCTCTTTAAAACTCTGAGGGAAGGATGGTCTTGTAGTTAAGGCACATGAATAGGGGCCAGGTAGCTGAGGAGATATACTTACCTTGCCCACAGGCTTCCTGTGTAACCTTGCTAAACAACATGTTTGTGTCTCAGCTTCCTGTCTGTAAAATAAAAATACTACTACTCACCTACCTTAAAGGCTATCAATGTTTCTAAAGCAGTTTGGGATCCCTAGATGGAAGATGCTAATGAGTACTCTTATATTAAAATAGTATTAATGAAGGTACAACTCAGTGTAACAAACACAGCGAGTTCTTTCTAGTTTTTGTCTTAATTTTAAAATGTGAATCTAGTCTCAAAAGTCACCATGCAGAAATGGCATCTTCTTACTCAATAGATCTATTCCTTGTGAGTATTCATGGTCATATTTCTAGTGACTTTTGTGACAAAAGTTTACTGCCATTTTCCCTTGTTATATTTATTGGTTCTGCAGTTCTAAAAGCAGGAGTCTGATTTGTCTTGCATAACCCCAAGTTTTACCTCACTTAAAAGCTTCTTGCTTACAAAATCAGACATAAAAAATACAAAAGTGTCACAGCACATTATTACTGAAATTTTTTACTTTCCATTTTTACCATATAATTAAAAAAGAATCAATTGGAATAGAAATATTGTACGTACATTTCAGTATATAGAATATAGAGCAGTATCAACAAATCACTGTCTGTATGAAATTTTAGCTTGTACTGACTTCACTCTGCTTTTTATGTAGCTGGTGTAAAACTAAGAAATATCTAGATGAGTTGATGAACCCCTTGGAAGACCTTTGCGTATCCCCAGGGGTATGTGTATTCCTGGTTGAGAACCACTGCCCTAGGCAAATCTACTAATAGCACTGGAGTTATAAAGATTGTTGGTGAGGGCCTAATTCGAAGATCAGGGATCACAGAGGTCTAATGAAGGACCTAAATTGACCTTCAGGAGCTTTATGGCTATTGATGATATATGAGAAGAAAGAACCCAGCTTGTCTCCCCGATCCTAGTTTGTGTTTGCAACTATTAAAAAAAAAAAGAAGTTCTTGTAAACTCATACCACTTCTTCTGCCTTCTTTTGCAGGATTGGGCCCTGTAGACAGGGGTAATGTCTCCTTTCTTATTTAGTTTGATAAATACTGCACTAGGATTTCTGAAAGCACATATCTTTGTGAGAATCTGTTACTTAACTGACTGCAGATGCTGTCATAAACACTAAAGAATGTTATAGCTTATACTGTCTTTGTAAAAACAAAACAAAACTGTCCTGGGTGACATATCTCAAGGTCTCAGTTCAAACCTTTTCAACAGTGTGTTGTAAAAATGGTCAGAACTGTATAATCCAGGCCAATTTCTCTCTGAGTATAAATCGGCGTTCTACCCTTGATTTCAACAGAGCTGCACTGATTTAAACAAGCAGAGGATCTGGTTGAAAATGTAAATTACCAACCCTGTGAGATGCAGTATATATAAGCAGATGTTAAAACTACAATCAAGGCCAATTCCAGCTAGATGCTATTCTATTTAGGTTGTTTTACAATGCCCATCACTGTGGTATCTATCTGGGTGCTTATGCTTCAATTCTATCCAGTACAAGCATATGATTGTAACATTTATGAATTTAAAGATTAAAATTCAAAATGTTCTGGACAAACTGGAGAATTGGTCTGAAGTAAATAGGATGAAATTCAATAAGGACAAATGAAAAGTACTTCACACTGGAAGGAACAATCAGTAGAACACATACAAAATGGGAAATGACTGCCTAGGAAGGAGTACTACAGAAAGGGGTCTGGGGGTCATAGTGAACCACAAGCTAAATATGAGTCAATGGTGTAACACTGTTGCAAAAAAAACCAAACATAATTCTGGGGTGTATTAGCAGGAGAGTTGTAAGCAAGACTCGAAAAGTAATTCTTCTGCTCTACTCCATGCTAATTAGACATCAACTGGAATATTGTACCCAGTTCTGGGTGCCGCATTTCATGAAGGATGTGGACAAATTGGAGAGAGTCCAGAGAAGAGCAACAAAAATAAAGGTCTAGAAAACATGACCTATGAGGAAAGATTGAAAAAATTGGGTTTGTTTAGTCTGCAAAAGAGAAGACTGAGAGGGGACATGATAACAGTTTTCAAGTACTTAAAAGGTTGTTACAAGGAGGAGGGAGAAAAATTGTTCTTCTTAACCTCTGAGGATAGGACAAGAAGCAATGGGCTTAAATTGCAGCAAAGCCAGTTTAGGTTGGACATTAGGAAAAACTTCCTAATTGTCAGGGTGGTTGAGCACTGGAATAAATTTCCTAGGGAGGTTGTGGAATCTCCATCACCGGAGATTTTTAAGAGGAGGTTAGACAAACACCTGCCCGGAATGGTCTAGATAATGCTTAGTCCTGCCAGGAGTGCAGGGGACTGGACTAGATGACCTCTTGAGGTCCCTTCATGTCCTATGATTCTATGATTTCACAAATAGGTAATTTATATTTTGGACCAGATCTCCAGCTGCTGTAAATCATTGTGGCTACACTGAAGTCAATGGAGCAATGTCGATTTACACTAGCACAGGTCATACACTCTGCACCGTAATTTTCTTTCTAAAAACAGTGTGCAACCACAGCATCTATCTAGTAAAACTTACCCCTGTCATACAGAAAATTAATTCTAATGACCTACCAAGATAGATCTGCTGAACCCCCTTCTCCTAGGATCCTTAACTTAATGAAGTTTAAGTTGCTGCTGAGAGATAGGATCTAGGCAGGTGACAGAATAAACATATCATATTGCTCAAGGTTAAGGAGGGGAGTATAGCAATGTATTATCAGACCATGAACTCAAAATTAATGAGTCAAGATCCAAAAATTATTGAGATTGGTTTAGAAATGGTGACATTTTTATTTGACTTCTGGTTTTAAAGCTTTAGAAGTCATGTACCAAGGTTTTCACCACAACCTCGAGGGCAGAACTTGGGTGACAGCCTACGGTGTCATGGTCAAAAGGCAAGGAGCTGGGCAAGCCCGGGCTGTAAGGCAGTGGAAGGGACCTCAGGGCAATGGGGAAAAGGAGAGAGGCAGTGGGGCCTGAAGATGATGGAGGGTGGATGGGTGAAGAGCCTGGGGAGGCAGTGGAGTCCAGGAGTGCCAAAATACAAGTTCCCCCAGGGTGCCATTTTCTCTAAGGCTGGCCCTGTATAAGGCTGGAAACGTACCTTTATTTCAATGAAAGTCGAGAGTCTTGTGTAATCATATGATTCCAGGAGCTGCAGCGTTAAGAAAACCATCAAATATCACAAATCTCACAATACATTGCGAGCACTTGTCTCTGCTAAATAGAGAGGGAGCACGCCGCCTCCTCTTCCATGGTCTGGGCACTCTACCTTCCCGCAGGGGCTGGCTGGTTGAAGCACAACTCCCTGTCACATCACATGCGTTAGCTGGGAATTAATGCTGAAATGACTCCTCCTTGTCCTGAGGGGGCTGACGTGGCTCACAAGCCTGGCAGAAAAGCCTCTAGGGAGCAGAGCTGGGAAGAGTCATGGGTAGCAGCAGGATACAAGGCGGGGAGAGCTCATTCTCTCTCCCCACCTTCATTCCAGTCAGCACCCACTTCCCAGCACGCCCACCCTCACCCCTGTCATCACTCACAACTGCTTTCTTTGCCCTCCCTGGATCTAGGGTCCCTGAGCGGGTATGTGTGCAAAGGGACCATCCTACCATCTGCCTCTTGGGAGCATGAAGGGAGCCCAGGCCTCCACTAGAGGAGCAACTGAAGAAGACCGCCCGCCCCCAACAGAGCCCTAGACCAGGCAGCAGCCCTAGTGAGTGGGGAGCTCCCCCACTCCATTTGATTTCCGTCAACCACTGAGATTGCTAAACTCAAGTAAATAATTGCATAGGTCTCTACTGCTGAGCAATAAACTTTCTGCCTTATTGTGTAAAGCCATCGGAACTTTTTCAGATGTGGTGTCTGTCACCATAATATGTAAGTGCTGAATGGGAAAGGAAAAGGCGGGGGGGAATCACTGTTAAAATAAATAATAATAATTAATCATGAGGAAAAAGAAATCCCAAGGAAAGAAAAATGTGCTGGGATCGAAGCATGTTGTTTGAGGTGAAATATACCAAAAGAGTGACTGGAATTTTGAACACTAAAGAACAGCACAGAATAAAAATACAGTTTGCTGCTGCTGCTGATGATCTGAATGGGCCTCTGAGGACTCCTCTCCCCTCGCATTTTCCTTTCCTTTGCACTGCCGGGACCAGGACCGGCTCCAGGCACCAGCGAAGGAAGCAGGTGCCTGGGGCGGCCAATAGAAAGGGGCAGCTCCGTTCGTCATCGGGGCGGCTCATCCGGGTCTTTGGTGGCAATTCGGCGGCAGGTCCTTCATTCCCTCCCTTCCACTTCGGGGGCTGCTCAATCGTTTTTTTTCGTTTTTTTTCTTCGCCACTTGGGGCGGCAAAAAAGCTGGAGCCGGCCCTGGCCTGGACTCTATTTTTTGCCACTTAAATGACAGCAGTTAGAAAGAAGCACATGTATCTCCCATGCAACAATGTGGGACAGAGGCGGGATTCTTACAGAAGAGATGGCACTGGCAATATTGTGCAAATTGTGATGTGATCACTAGTGTTGCTTTTGTTGTTAATTACTTTTACAGTGTCCAGACGCGTGCCGAGTGCTTTTTAGGAGAAGCATAAAGGCCAGGAGCCAGATCCTCAAGTGGTGTAATTCAGTATAATTCCCTTAAAATAATGGTGCTATTATGATTTACACCAGCTGAGAATCTGATAAGGTCCCTGTTCCAATGAGTTTACAGTCTTGCTAATACTCATGTGCTTAATTTGACTTCAGTGGGACTGCTCACATGCTTAAAGTTAAGCATGTGAATAAGTGTTTGAAAGATTGGGGCATAGTTTTAGATGTGAAGGGAAAAGTGATGGTTGTGTGGGGAAAATAGGATGAGGAAAATGGGGAGCAAGGACTAGAGTTGTACTAATAAGATGATATAGATCTTAGTTTAGGCATGTGCCTGTCTTGTTCCATTAAAAGTAATGTATTTTTAAAACTAATTATCATCGCTGATTCGCATCTTGTGGATATCGGGGAAATAATGAGTCTTTAAGGAGCAATGTGAAAGAGGAAAGAAATAGAAGCTGCGAACACTATTGTAGGTTGTCTGTTTAATATTCAAATAAAATTTAATATTATGTGTGTATAGTTCCTAACACAAGGAGACCTGATCTTTAATTGGGTCCTTTGGAACTACTGTAATATAATTAATAATATAAATAAAGTCATTTCTTTGCAGTTAGGGAGATCTTGCAGCACAGAATATAGAACTTTTCTCCTTTCTTTAAATGGAAAAATAGTGATGGAAAGGAAATGTGAACTTGACATTTTTCTTGGCTTTAAAATGGTATTAGTTTCCACCACCTGCTTATGAAATAGGTAAAATTTCATTTACTAAAAGATCTTTGTTTTAAGCCTTCACTTGTATAATAACTGTCATAACTAAAAGGCAAACTTTCAGCGGTAGGTTTGTGCTGTTGTCCCCCACTGAATGTGTAAGTGTAGTTACTGGCTATATGAACTTCTGTGACCCTTTGAACTTTTCATAATGAGTCTAACTGGATTTGATATGTTTGCTGTCTTATACATAGATGCTAGCAGTTTCTTTCTGATAGTAAATATTTTTCATCTGATTCAATCTCAAATTATTATTTGTGGCTTTAAAAGTAATTTGGCCACAAATAAGGACTGCAGACCAGTTGGCTCTAGCCAGCATTTGTTTCACATAAATCATGGCTTGCTTTAGGTTAAATTCTATTTGGAATGGAAAATTAATTTGTTTAGTTGTGCTGGGCTGAAGGCATTTAATTGGACCATATTGTCACTTTTCTTTGGTAACATAAACAAGCTCACAGACTGTTCAGCCAATATCAGTAAATGTAATCGGTCAAATAGGCTCACTCAGCCATAATTCAAAAGGTAAAAGTCTGATAACTTAGTCAAACTTCACCTTTCATGAGCTATCAGTTCATATATCACCCTTGACATAAAAAGGGCCTCATTCCCAGAGCATTAGCCCCAAAGGCTTTTCCTTGTGTTAAATTCTTAAAAATAGCATATGTGCACAGGACATAAACCTCAGAAACTTTACACCAGCACATAATATCTTACTAAATCGGACCTCAAGAATAATTCATCAGGACTACTTAAGTTTATTTGAAATTATACTGTTCGTTCATGAAAGTAAAACCTTTCAGATCAATGCTTTAATATTAAATCCAACCGAAAGTATCATCACACTTCTGCTCTCAACAACAGTAAAATTAAGTAACTATGCTATTTTATAGTATTTTGAATTGATTAATTGAATTAATTGAACCTCTACTGCTATCCTCTATAGTTACTTATAAGCCATTTGTTTATAAATATCAGCTGAATTTGTTTGAGCCCGCTCCCACTATAATATTCTAGCTCGGCACATATTTCTTATTGAAAGGTTTCATGCTAATTTTTTAATCAGGTAATATTTTTTTTTATTTTGAGATCTATAATGTGTTTGTGTTTCACAGCAACACCACAAATAGTTATATGGAGCAACAGACAGATTTTATTAGTGGGTAAACATGAAAGTGCTTCCTGCTTACTTAAAATAGGAAATAACCACGGTATTCAGGATACCACTGTTGATAACTATGGGTAAGTGATGGTAAATAATGCAAGTTGCTGTATATTGTTATAGGAACTCCCAGACCTGGGCTGACCAACCTTTGCCCAAGGGAGGGTGAAATTGCCAATGTGCTAGTCTCTTGAGGCCTGCACCTACGTGGTACAAAATGTAAAGGATAGCAGCTAATTATTATTATTCTTTATTGGTCCTATGGTGGCTAGCAGCTCCAGGACCCATCGTGCTAACTGTACAAACAAATATTCTTATACTTAGATCCACCAAGCCAATCACAAAACAGCTTCTGTAATACCTTACTTGTTACCAAGAAGGCAAAAGTACAGTTCCCCTTAGGCAATCCAGCTTTTGCTCCTACCCAGATAGCCAAGTCAAATCTAGTGAGGATTACTTAAAATCTTTTTGCCTATCTGTAAAGTTCTACCAATCCCAAGAGATTGGACACATTACGTACCAAATCAATGGATATTTCAGATCTTACCCAAATACACACTTGCAGCCAATTCTTATTAACTAATCTAAGATTTATTTTTAAAAAAGAACAAAAAGAATTACTGTGATTAAAAGATCATTATATGTACAACTATGAATAAAGTTCTTAGGCAGTTTCATAGTAGAGATGGTGAGGATGCTGATTTATAAAAGTCCTTCCAGAATCAATTCATTAGGTTATAGTCCAATAGGCAGTCCATATGTCAAATTCTTCCATGAAAATGTGCAGAGATATTCTAGCATAGGCTTGGAGACCTCCGTCTTGTGGCTTGAACTTCCCCTGAAAAAGTTTAAGCAGAGCTGAGATAAAAAAGGATCAGGCTCTCGAGTTCTTTTATACCTGAAGCTCAGCTGATAAACCTCTTGGTAGCAAGTGATCACAGTCGGCATTCCTTGGATGAAGAATAGTTAATGCACATTGCTGCTTTGAACTAAATTCCTTTTTCCTAGCATACATCAATAACTAGCTGCATTCATTAGCATAAGGTAATTAACCATTCAAGCAGTTCATAGTCTACTACAAACTTCAAAGAGAAATATAGACAATGATATTATTACGCCACAAGTTTCATCTAAATGTTAACATTCCTTTTTGATCTCTAAATCTATAGAATATAGTAACAGACAGGAACAGAAGTTTATCATCTACAAGCTAATGAGATCACACTGTTAAGCTTCTAACAGATATAGCTAAACATAAACAAAAACAATTACTATTTACTTCCAATTTTTTTACCATATAGGTTTACATTTCAAATAATTTAATCTACTTAACGTGACTTTGGTATCTACCTACAAGGAATGGCCCTGTTTACCATTTCAATACTTCTCTGATATGTTCTTAAAGCTTCATTTTGGGTCACTTAGCCTTCTGGTTGCTTAATCCTCTCTGGCTCAGTGTCACACAGGCATATAAGCAAACAGATTCTTGGTGCTGTTTTTCTTCAAACTTTATGAGCATAAACTATTGAAAAATTAGGATTAAGTAATAGGTTTTTTAAAAAAACCTGCACATTAGTTTCTTTCCTATTGCAGATTTCCTCTCCTACTTTCATATTCTAGTCATTCTCACCTTTACTCTCAACATAGCTGATAAATGATCAGAAAAAGAAAATGGAAAGATTATGACATCAGGGAGTTGCTCATCTGAGTTTAATGGTACTTATTTTTACAAATATTGATTTAAAATTGTTATCTAAGAGCTGCAGAAGTGCATTTCCATGCTCTGTTTTGCACCAAAAACATCTACACTTCCTATGGAATACAATTGCCTTCAATTTATATAAGCTTTTGCTTGCAACAAATATGAGCTTCTCTTGCCAGGTTCTTTATACGAGGTTCACTTACAGTCTGCACACATTTACTGGAATGTGGCAAAAGCAATTTGTAATAGGTCTGTCTTCTGGTTTCATTTTGAGATAAGGAAGATGAGAAGGAATTGTGACTTGAAGTGAATGATAATGATCCAAATTGATGTCCATATTTACCACCCATTTGCTAATCGCTATGTGATAAGATCAATTTAATTTGATTTTCTGTCAAAGCAATATGATGGGGCTCATATCATGGCATGTTCTGAAAGGTGCTATGAATGATCTAATATGGGACTATATGAAGAATATTTGTAGAATTGATTATTAGTTTGTTTCCCAGATTATTCAAATTATAACTGTGTATAATACTAAAAATATGGAAATAATTATTCCCTCGATTAAAATATGCTAGGATTGGCATAAAATCATATACTGTATATTTGGAGCCTGATTCCTGGATGGGCCTCATTCAAGGGTGAAGGGTAGAAGGAGACTTCTCCTGCCCCTTTGTGCAAGGAGCAGGGACAGCTAACTACAGGCTTCCATATTCGGATCAAATTGTCCCAAAGGAGGGAGGAGAGGAAGAGGGCTATGGCTCTCTCACAGGTTTGCACTGCCAAGCTGAGGTTAAATGCCACAGGTTAGCCCATAAAATGCAAAACAACATCAAAATTATCCTTCTTGGAGGCAGCTTCCTCTTTATACTTAATGGAATGTTTGGGCATCTCAAACAGCGACACTGTCAACTGTGCCAAAGAAACACATTTATTCCTACTGGAGTTCCACAGCCAATGCACTTGGGACTACAGCACTGTTCCCCATTTTTAGCAGGTGCGTGGCTATTTTATAATGTGAGGGGAAGAAATATTTATCTTCTTGTTACAGCCTATACTGTAGTAGACACAGTGGAAATCTAGGAATGTTTTTCTAGTTTATATTTGTAAGTGATCTGTAGGGCTTTTATTCCCAAAGGAGGCTGAGTAAAGAAATTTAGTAGGGGCTTCAAGAACAGCCATGTTTCACTGAGGTTGGTAGACATCTCCCTCAATGTACTGTAGCCCAGTGACAGAGATGTTGATACAGCCAACATGTACATATTCAGAACACACTTTTAGACCATTTGTATAACACTAATTCCTCTGTTTCTGTTTTATTTCCTCCAGAATATCTCACCTGCTTTAAGTATTCTGTCCCATAGCAATTTTCTGCTAGATCTACTCTGTCACTATTTGCTATATTGTTTCTCAAGAAATAAATGCCCAGAAAATGTGGTCTAGACTAAAAGTCATTTAGACATCTTTTCCACATTCAGCCAAATATGACTAATGGACAGTTAAGCTGTAATCACATAAATTCCCTTCTTTCCTGTTCACAAAAGTTCAAACTCATGGTGAAGAAGTCAGTGGAATTCAGCTATTCTCCTTGGGGACGTAGATTGCCATTAGTCTAGCCTTTAACAGGGTACATTTAAAAAACATTTTTGTCCCATTTTCAGTTTAACACATCATGTTGTAACTGGGTATTAGAGATGCCTCAGTGCATGTTATGTATCACATGTGCCACAATGACAATAAAGGGCTTTATCTACGTTTCTCTTATTGGCTGATCTAATCTCTTTTGGTGTTTTGACCGAGACTTATTGCTGTGGTATCTGAACACCTTGGAGTCTAAGCCTATGACCCTAGCCAGTATAAGTTTTTGAAAATAATGGTGTACTCCTTTCCCGACTGCCTGAGAAGCAGAAGCTGCACATTGGGCAATTAAAACAAAACAAACTTCATTTCAAAAAACCATTGAGGTTTTAGAGTAACAACAATGTATTTACCTACCATATTTACAAACCTCAGTTCCTAAAGCAAAGGGAAAGGAATAGTCAAGGTTATCATCAATTTTACACAGCCCACATCATAAAGACGTACAACCAGCAGAAAGCAAAACAAATAACTGCCCTTATGTGACAAAGTGGAAGTGTTCTTAATGTTTTCTCTGAATACTGTGTGGATGCCTCAGTTTCCCCTAGGCATTTCTTAAGTATCTAGGTGGTAGGATAAGGGTATGTGATTGTTACAGAGCCCTAGAGGGCCAGTGTGATGGTGTCTGCATAGAGAATGGCCGACACCCTGTCTCCTGGCAACTGATGGCCTGGGCCCCTCCTCTGTAAAGGTGCCAACTGAAGGTGTTGGGGAACAAAGAGCTCTGATGGCCTCCTGGCCCAGAAAAGGGACAAAGGCAAGGGGAGGGGCTGGAGAGTTTCAGTTTGGAGCTGGCTGGGGAAATGGAGGGAGGCCAGATGGGGCTCTGGAGTCCCTCCCCTCCAAGATGGACCTGACTGATGGGTCCTGTTCTCTGTACCTAAAAGCTCTGTTTTAGACCATGTTCCTGTCGTCTAATAAACCTTCTGTTTTACTGGTTGGCTGAGAGTCACGTCTGACTGCGGAATTGGAGTGCGGGCCCACTGGCTTCCCCAGGAGCCCCGCCTGTGTGGACTCGCTGTGGGAAGTGCACAGTATGAGAAGGGGATGCTGAATGCTCCAAGGTCAGCCCCAAGGAAGATAGTCTGTGTAAGCTGTGTAAGCTTCTTGCCCTGGAGACAATCTGCTCAGAGAGAGGAGGCTCCCCCAGAGTCCTGACTGGCTTCATATGGAGTAGTTCCAGAGCATTGCCCGGTGACTACATGACACCTTCTAATTCCCCAAAGTATTACCCATCCTAGATACATTAGCTGTCCCCAAATGCCAGTGCAAAAGAATATCTTTTTTCTAGATGCCCTGAAGATAGTATGAATTGAGTTGAGGAGTATTCACCTGCAGACAATGCCCTGCAAGCAACTCCCTCTCTTAGGGCCTAATCCAAAGCCTACTGAAGTCAGTGAGAATCTTTCCACTGACTTCAATGAATTTTGGATCAGTCCCTTATATATCAGGCCATTTCCAGCCTGATCACTTCTACTAATCTCAGCTATGGAATATGGCATGTGGAGGAATGCAGTCTTGTCATTAGGATGGTCCTAAATCTTTTTTGCTTTATGTTTCAAAACCAACATCTTGGGGCTTGTCAACACTGTGGAACAATGTGTATCAGTAGGATATGAATTCTAATGTACACCAACGTGGCTTGCATAGACCCTGCCAGTGTGCACTAGAATTGCCCTCGTCCACTTTAACTTCAGTGTTCACCAGGAGGGTCCAGAAGAGCCAGTTAATGTGCAACACGTTAGCGTGTGTTAGAATTCACACCTCACAGGTGCTCATTTCACACTGGATAGACAAGCCCTAAGACTTCACCTGGAAACCAGTGGGCAACTTGGGCTGATCAAGGAATACCAGTAGTCACAAACGAGCTGCAATATTCTTCACTAACTTCAGTTCTGAATGGATTTAAAGTGCAGATCGCATTGCAGTACTCCAATCGTGAGCTGACAGATAATGAATAGTAGGAAGGTTTGCATCCAAAAGAAAAGATTGCAGCTTTCTGGCCAGATGCAGATGGAAATAAACAGTCTAGGTCACTGCTAGTATTTGATTGTCTAAAAGCAGCTGCATATCTAACCAGACCCCTAACTTGCAAACATCGGTAACATGCAATAGATGAGTATCTTTTCTTGGAGAAAGTTGCTGCCTTTATCTCACCATAGTCCAGGGTTGGTCTTGATGACTTCTTTAGGTCCCTTCCAGCTCTACATGTCTATGATTCTATATTCATGTCAGTTTTGTCTGCACCGAATCTCAGGCAAATTGCTTTGACTCATGCATAAATTGTTTCCAGTCACAGTGAAAGACACTTGATCTCACACTCTGAAGTGGACAAGGTAGAGATATAAAGTGTCATCAGAAAACTGAAAACACTTCCACTCAGAGTTTGTGGCACAAAGTTCTCCCAGCATATCCAGTACCTTAGTAATTCCTGCAAAGTCTCAAACACCAGATTTGTTCTGGATGAAAAATAGCCTGGTCAATCCAGACAGTCTTCTCTTGGTTGCTGATATGCGTCCATCCTGATGGGAGGAAATTGTTGGCTACTTTGCAGCTAAAATCTATCAGATTCAGTGCAAACTATGTGTATCACAGGAAGCAAGGCTATATACGGAGGGGATGAATGCAAGGCCTTCTCTGCTTGAAACTGGCTGAATTCAAACAGAGAAGACCTTCCATCTTCGGAGTTGGAATTTAAACCTAGAAAGTGAAGTCCCCAGCAGTGCTTGATTGGAATATTAGAGTGAACTGGAATGAGGATTCAAGTAACATCAGACAGGACCTGTGTGATGCCTGGAGGCAGACCAGAGCATGGTTGATTGACTTCTTGCCAGCTGCCTTCCTGCTGAGGTGGGTGCGGCCATCTGTGTCACTTGGAAGGAAGAGTGGGAGAAAGACAAGAGTCCATCTGGGTAGTTAGGTGGGAGATCATACTGGGGAAAGGGCTGGGCTGTGGGCCAAAATTTGTCTGGGGAGGGAGCTGATGTCTTGTGGATTTAATCCTTTTCACCTTAATCCAACTCTGACCCCCAGCAAATTGGTTAGATGAGAAGAACAAGAGTATGAAGTATATAAAAGTAAACAGAAGAACTTCAAAATCAATGTGTATTTAAAGATACAGAGCAGCAGAGATATGAGCTTTGCAGGCTAGACTGAGGGTGAACATTTCAAAATGGCCTAAGTGATTTAGGGGCCTAAGTGCCCAAAGTCATTTTTTAGAATAGTATTTAGGCTCCTAAGTCATTTTGAAAATTTGAAAATTTCCCCCCTTACCCTTTAAGGCCCGTCCCTGAATAGAATGAGGTGAAACTACCCTTGGCCAAGGGGATTGCAGGGAGAGATTGTGCCTTAGGGAGTCACACTAAACTTCCTAGTATATGTGGAGAGGAGTAAGGAGGCATGGGTTGTGCAGGCTGCTTCCCCCATTGCATCCATCCCGCTAATCAGGACCATAAGGAGGGGCTGAGGCCATTAGGTTGCTTTTAATTCACTTCTAGTGTGACTCAGCAGAAACATGCAGATATTGGAACTAAAATAGATGCTTTCAGGACTCCCAGTGGTGGGATTAGCAGTGGCAGATGAAGCTAGCTAGGAGACAAATACATTGATATCTGTTGGAAAATATCTGACCGAAATCAGATAAGCTATCCTTGATAGATCAGTGTTGCTCTGAAGTAGTTTTAATGATTCCTTTTTATTTGATCAATGGTATTGAAATCCATACTTAAATAAGTACAATGAAAACAGTTAAGTTGTTAGTTTCAGAATTACGCAGACATTTTATTATTAGTCTAACAATGGCTATTTTAGCCCTTAAAATATCCAGAAAAATAGAACGGAAATGATCTATACATTTGCCAGAGTCAGATGAGTAACAAGATGGTACCCTGACAGAATTTCAGAACTCTCTGGACACAATTGCATGCACAAATATATGTGCACCTTTATTTGCTTAAATTATATATCTGACAGGCCATTTTCTTGTATAATATTTGTGACTGAATGGACAGGCATAGCAATCGTATGTGCTGACTAGGCGATCAAACACCTATGCATTTGTGTTTGCATTTTTACATGCAGAGTTCTAAATGTCTAGAGTTCTAAAGGTCTTATTTTACCTTTCATCTTTGCACAGAGCTGGGCAATTGATGTCAAAGTGAACTCCAAATGTGGAACAGGGGTAGAAAATGGCTGTAAATTTTAGGCACACAAGGAAAGTGAGCTGCAGGCATTCAATCGTAATAAAATTTAATGGTGAAAAGAGTTTTGAGGATTGCTACGGTAGATTTTAAATTTGGTTGGAATATGGCCATTCTGATTAAAATGTATAAGCAAATGAGAAATGGTGGGTAGTGTCTGAAATAAATGATTAAGTTATTGCATGCATAGTAGGATTATCAATAATGTCATTTTATGAACATTCTCAATGGACTCCATGTCTCCTATGTTCCTGATAGGAGATGGAATTTTCTTTGCCAATGTTAACAATGAATGGTGTATAATCAATATTTTATTGTAGGTATTGATGTCCTTCTCTACTAATCTTATTAACAAAGAACTTAAGGAAAATAACCCATTTATTAGCTGATACTGTACTAGATACTGAGAAGGAAAACCAATTTAGATTATCTACGATTTTCAAAAGATGAGCAGTCTTGCCTTGATCTGTCTGATTTAGTTACTTTAGAGAAGTAGAAAAGATTTAGCCCTTTTCAAAGCAGCAGCAAATAAGATTGGCAATGAAGAGCCTTATTTGACAATGAACAAATAATTTTGCAGCCCTGTAGAGCATTTAAAGAGACTGCCCCTGGGCTTTCAACTACTCCGTTGTTATTTATGTTGCAGTAGTGCCTAGATCTAATATGGAACTGTGGGAGGTACCTGGAGAAACAAATATAGTAAATGTAGTGAAATCCCAATAACTTCAGTGGGGATGGCATGCAGTTAGGATCCTCTTGGGAGCATATCCTTGTGGTGCCAGACCTTATGGCTGACCAAGGAGAACATGGAGAGAGAGTACTGAGCAAGACCTAAAAGCTCTTATTGTGGATTTCCATCAATGGGAAAAATATGCCTTCAGCAGAAAGAGGTGGGGGCAAACTGTGAGAGTTGCCAAGGACCTCCATAGTCTAGGGAGCCAGGGAATAGTAGTCACCAGAGACCACAGACAGGGATCTAGGCCCTATACTACCAAATATAGCATAATCAGACACTGCCCCAGATAGCTCACAATGCAGGATTTTGGCAAGATTCTATAGGTGGATAAATATCCAAATAGAAGTTGGATGATTAATAAGAGAATGGTAAAGGCAGGTATATTTGAATAAATAAGTAATCTCAGTGATCAAAATAGCTATAGATAGCTGCCAGCCTAGCCAGTGCCACAATCTAAATCTCTGTTTCACCAAAGTACTCTCTGTTTAGAAGCCCAATGCTGTGTTT
Source organism: Dermochelys coriacea (assembly GCF_009764565.3). Lineage (NCBI taxonomy): Eukaryota > Metazoa > Chordata > Testudines > Dermochelyidae > Dermochelys > Dermochelys coriacea. The sequence continues at coordinate 98,228,139 of NC_050071.1, read as the reverse complement.
AAACATCTACATTCGTTTTTTATAGATATTGTTGTTTAATTAGTTCACTGTTGATTGCTTGCAATTTATCATTGCTTCACCACTTTGATTTTGCACTCAGTTGAAGGCTCTCTTATATGGAATTTATTATTATTATTATTTTATTTTATATAGAAGAAGTTGGAACTTGGATTACAAGCTTATATTGCAAAATGAGACTTTGATAATAATGAATCTGAGAATTTTGATTTTTACTGGGCTAATGACTGTGACTGACAGAAGAGCCATTAAGCACTGGCTAAGGGATATTTGATAGAGTGGAAGGAACATGGTGCTATGAAATCTGTGATGGGTACTGTATCTGCAGTTAAGAATGCCCAATGATTGGATAACATAAGGAGATGATATTGCCTAAAATTAAGACCATCACCATCCGATGTGCAGATATAAAAATGTGCAGATTGCAACCTGACACATAGTTTATGATCTTTCCAGGGCAGGGATTTTCTTTGTTATTTGCCTGCACAGAACTTAACACAATGGTCCCAGGTACTTAAATGGTGTTCCTAGGTGCTACTATAATAAAATAATAATAATAATAAAATATGCTTGACAAGTAGTATATGGAAGTGAACACGTCGAAGATCAAGTGGATGCAGAATTAGTGTTGTGGGGCAGGAATCATCACTGTAAATGGGAAAGTAATCAAAGAGGTTGACAAATATATTTTGTCAGGGTCAGCAGCTGATAGGGACAACTCATTCAAAGGGGAATGCAGTAGGAGAAGAAAGCTGGGGTGGGCAAGTTTCAACAAAATAAAGACGTCTGATAATGTGAACTGCCCAGGAAGGAAAGGAAAGAACTGTTTAACTCCACTGTTCTGCAAGCAATGATAAACAGAGGGAAAGCTGGTCAAAGACCAAAGCGGAGGAAGTGCTCTCACCCAGAGAGCAATCGAAAGGCGAATGTGTAAGTTATTGGTTCGTGATCACATACCAGATGAGGAGATCAGAAGGTGTACAGAGATGAACGATGTAGTGTGGAGATGGGCAGATAATGTAGTCCGCAGACAAGACAATAGGTGGACAACCCGCATCAATGACTGGATCCCCAGAGACCACAAGCGACGGCTGGGCAAACCAAAAATGCGCTGGGCCAATCCCATGACAAAACTCTTTGGCCAGAAATGGAAAGAACATGCTTGCAACAAAATGGAATGGTGTGTTGTTGACTTGCATTCATGGAGGGACAGATGAGGACAAACCAGACAAAGTGACAAGTAGTATATGAAATTCAAAATAAACACAATGGTATGTGCCAAGAAAAAGAAAAATTCTGAACTCAACTCAACTCTGTTAACAGACAGAAGATAAGACACAGTAAAACAATCAAAGATCCTGGTAGTTTTAGAGAAAAAGAAAAGAAAAAAACCCACTCCTAGAAATATGAAATAAACAGTAACTCTTGAAAAATTTAAGCTAAGTACTTTTTAGTTTTAGTATCTTAGCATTTTAAATGGTAGGATTTGTGGTAAGTCCATTAATCAAGAAGGTAGAAAAAGAAAATCTTCATCTAGATCCAGGAAAGCATTGCAGCTATCACATCAATTCTAAAATCATAATATAAATTGCAGACAGCTATCTGGATTTGAGAAGTGTTTAGATTACCCAGCCAAAGCTAGAAACCAAAAATCTGAACTACGTGGACAACAATTGATCATTAATTAGAACTGAAGTCAACTATCTGGTGCTGGGGAAATGGCTAGGATATGAGCCAAAACCATACAGTGAGATGTCCAAAATAGGTTCATAATAATTTATCACTAATTTGAGTTGAGATAAATTCAATCCAAGAAACCAAACACTGATAACACAATGAACATAGCCTGTGATGAAAAAGAAAGACTAACAGAAGTTCAGGATTCAACTGCATTTAAAACATTGTTGTTGTGATTGGAGCTCTAGTGTTGAGATATTATTATTATTATTATTTATTTTATTTATTATGTTAGTTAACATTTATATTGTAGTAGAGCCTAAATATGAGAACCAGGTTGGTCCCATTGTGCTAAGCATTGTCCAGACACATAATAAATGACAGTCCATGCCCCAAAGAGCTTTCCTGTCTAAACGACAAGACACAGTAAGTAGATGAGACAAACAAGCTGGTGGAGGTGCTGGGGTAGGGGCAACAGGGTGACAAACATAAAAGGATGTGCCCCATGCATAGCTATTCAAGAGAGCAATGATCACAGCCTGCCACCTGCCTAGCCATGATCAGGCTGAACTTTACTGAATGCACTTGGGAAGAGGTGGGTTGGGAGGAAGGAGTTGGCGGGAAGCAGAGTGATGGTTTTTCAGATTGTCGCTGGGAGTTTTTAACCACTTATAAGGGGAACATGGGAGAAAGCACAAAAGTGATTCTTTGGAGAAGCGGAGATGTGGAAAATCAAAGCTGGCACCATTGGCAGAGTGAAGGTGGGAGTCAAACTTGCAATAAAAGAATAGGCTGAATAGGAAGGGTGAGGCTAAACTGTTGAGGGCCTCATAAATTAGTACAAGAAGATTGTGTGTGACACAATGGAAGAGGGAGAGCCATGGCGGGAGGACTTGAAGAGGAAGATGACATAATCAGAGCAGTGAGCCAAGAAGATGATCTTAACAGCTGTGTTTTGATTGGACTTGAGTGGAGCAGGATTATAAACCTCAAGGTCAGAGAGGAGATTATGGCAGTCAAAGCATGAGATAATCTTGGAGAAGAGTTTTGGCAGTGTGTGCAGAGAGAAAAGGTCAGATCTCGGACATGTTGTGCAGGAAGAATCAGCAAGATCTTGACATAGCCTGGATGTGTGGGTCAAAGGAGGGGGCTGAGTCAAAGATAAAGCCAAGATTTTGGGTTTGAGAAGCAGGGAGGACAGTGGTGTTGACCATTGTTGGTATGGACCCTTTGTGGGGAAAGGGACCCTTTGTTGGTATGGACCCTTTGTGAGGAAATGGTGTTGACCATAGTTGGTTTTGACCATGTTCAGTGTTAGTTGATAGCTGGCCATTCAGGAGATGTCAGAAAGATAAGCTGAAATTTTAGTTGGAATGGAGTGAGATAGCTCCAAGTCAGAGAGTCAGATTTTTGAGTCATCAGCAGAAAGATGGTATTCAGAACCATCATTGCAATGTAATCAGCCAGAGATTGAAGAAGACATTGGTGGAGAGACAAGAGAAAGGGGGCTGAGCACACAGCCCTGTGGGACCCCCACCAATAGAGGTAGAGACGAGAAGAGGGATTTCTTTGGGATTTGATTTATTTTTAATTTTGGCAAAGGCAGATTGAGCCCAGAATAGGTTATTGGTTGGATATATTTATTAGAAATAAAAACAAATAAATAAAAACATTCTCAATGTTTTTATCGAAAATAACATGAGAGTAGGCTGGAGATAGAGCCCTAGACTGAAGAATGAGTGATGACTATGGTGTATGTCAAAGGGTTTTCTGAAGCAAGAGCTTCCACAAGCAACTAGCAACACAGTGTGATTAGCTGAGAAAACTTTGTTCTGTTGATGTAATGCTTGCAAGTTGGAGGTAGGTCTACACTGGCGGTGAGCAAACTATGGCCTGCGGGCCACATCCAGCTCGCGGAACCCTCCTGCTCAGCCCCTGAGCCCCTGGCCCGGGAGGCTCGCCCCGGGCCCCTCCCCTGCTGTTCCCCCTCCCCGCAGCCTCAGCTCACTGCACCGCCGGTGTAATGCTCTGGGTGGTGGGGCTGCGAGCTCCTGGGGCAGTGCAGCTGCAGAGCCTGGCCTGACCCGATGCTCTGTGCTGTGCAGTAAGGGAGCAGGGAGCAGGGTGGGTTGTATAGAGGGCAGGGGAGTTTGGGGGGTTGTTTGGAGGGCGGGGGTGTGGATAGGGGTTGGGGCGGTCAGAGGGCAGGGAACAGGGGGGTTGACTGGGGGCAGGGGTTTCAGGGGGGCAGTCAGGAACGGGGGTTTGGATGGGGTGGCGGGGGGCAGTCAGGGGCAGGGGTTCTGGAGGCAGTCAGGGGACAGGGAGTAGGGGTGGATGGATGGGGCAGGGGTCCTGGGGGGGCTGTCAGGGAATGGGGGGGTTGGATGGGGCAGAAGTTGGGGGGCTGTCAGGGGGTGGATGGGAGGGGCGGGCCACACACCCCAACTGGCCCTCCATACAATTTTTGAAACCCGATGCGGTCCTCAGGCCCAAAAGTTTGCCCATTCCATGGTCTATGCTGCAAATAAGTTCCATCCCCCCCTGCAGCGACTCTTAGAGCCCGGGTCAACTGCCTGGGGCTTGTGGGGCTAAAAAGAGTAGTGTAGCTATTCCCAGTCAGACTGGAGCCCAGTCTCTGAGACCCACTCCCCTCACCAGGTTTCACAGCCCGAGCTCCAGCTTGAGTGGGAACACCTAGACTGCTAATTTTAGTCCCAAAGCATGAGCCCCAGGAGCCTGAGTCAATTTACCTGGGCTCTGAGACTTGCTGCCATGGGTTTTCTTTTGCAGTGTAGATGTACCGTTGCTGTTCTGTGAGTGCAATTTCTAGGACAGAAATGGAATAAGCTCTCCTTGGTCTTTTTTGTGCAGTTTCAGCTAAGCCAAGTTGAATATGCTCTTATTACTTTAAATAAAATCAGTTGTTATTTACTTGCCTCCGGGCTCTTTGTTAATTCTTACTCCAAACACGGCAATGGTGACTCAGACATATTATCACAAAGGCTCAGCAGTAAACTGTTGTGTATTTAACACTAAATTGTGATCAGCAAAAGGGATTCACAATGCTCTTAGAAATAATCTCTATAGGTTAAGCTTTTCCCAGCAGTAAACAAAGAATACAACAATATTCTCGAACTGCACAGTAGGTGGCAATGTGCAGTTACTTTCCTTTGTGAGTTTATATATAAACCATCTATTTGACATTTGATGTAAAAGTACCACATCTGGTAAAAAATAAAAATGATCAGGTCTGAGACTATATTTGAAACACTATCAATTTCATATATGTTTTAAGTCTATTTTAAATTTTAGTATATCATAAATCCAGTTGCTTTTATAGGTCAGATCCCAGAAGAAATCCAAGCAAAAGAGATTGAAATGTAGATAAGCAAAAGAAAATTTCCTTATGCTGTCGTGTATAAAAATATTAAGTAATTTTTAGAAGTCAAGTTATTAATTCCCTAAACACATGGATACACTGAATCTATGTGAGTATTTTAAGTCAAACTGAAAACCTAAATATTTTAAGTCAAAATAAAAGTTTAAAATAAAATATTTTATTGCCTTCCAATAAAACTAATGTGTTCACCAAAACATTTTATGAGTCTATTCTTACTTTCTTAAAGATTTGGGACTGTACTGTGCTTATACACCATGGGACATAGTTGACACTTGTTCCACATTCAAAGACCAGGCTCCTAAATTTACTCAGCTCTTTTCTTGCTTATGTGTGCATAACTCTCATAAACTTCACAATTGCACTGCATCTACTGAATGTGCAAATTTCATATACTTTAAATTATAAAGTGGTGGAATATGCATCTTTTGTTTTATGTTTTGTTTTTTCAGATGAATCCAGTGCTTGTGAAAGATGCCATAGGGAGAGCCTGGGAGACTGAAGTCCCCTCGTTATCCATGGAGCAGTTCAAGCACAGGGAGCAGCAGACCAGATTTCATTATATCATCAGGCCAATGTAACTGAACTTTTTGGTTTCAGAGTAGCAGCCGTGTTAGTCTGTATTCACAAAAAGAAAAGCAGTACTTGTGGCACCTTAGAGACTAACAAATTTATTAGAGCATAAGCTTTCGTGAGCTACAGCTCACTTCATCGGATGCATTTGGTGGAAAAAACAGAGGAGAGATTTATATACACACACAGAGAACAGGAAACAATGGGTTTATCATACACACTGTAAGGAGAGTGATCACTTAAGATAAGCCATCACCAGCAGCAGGGGGGGGAAAGGAGGAAAACCTTTCCTGGTGACAAGCAAGGTAGGCTAATTCCAGCAGTTAACAAGAATATCAGAGGAACAGTGGGGGGTGGGGTGGGGGGGAGAAATAACATGGGGAAATAGTTTTACTTTGTGTAATGGGTTCAGGACCAGATTCTGTGGTCAGCTACATGCCTTTGTGCTCCTCTGAAGCATAAAACCAGTGTGAGCCCTTTAAACTAAGTATTGTGTTAGGCCCTTTGAGCTAGATTCACAAGGGGGCTGTAGGTGCCTAACTGCCACTTATGCATCTAAATCCAACATTTGAGCACCACTGGCTTTCACAAAACTACCAGCTCAGCTGCTGCCTAACCCTGGAGGTGCCTAATGTACCTAGGGGCTTTTAAAATGTATTTAGGTGCCTAACTCCCATTATTTTCAATGGAAATTAGGTGCTTAAAGCTTAAATACCTTTACAAATCTGGGCCTAGGCCCCTAAGTTTCCACCATTAAAGTCCCCAGATGCCTAAATTTCTGCTGCTGGGCATGTGCAAACCTGCCTAAATCCTGACACTGGTGAGCTGCTCGGCACCTAATTCCCATGCCTAAGCCCCACTGGGATTCACAAACTAGCTGTTCCTCTGCCTATTTTGCCTGTGGGGCCTGATCCCATACGTGTGCTCAGAGCAGGTCTAATGTGTACAAACAGTAGTGATGGTGCCTCCCCTCTTTGTACCAGTAGCCCAGGGGTTAGTGCATTCACCTAGGATATGGGAAATCCAAGCTCAAATCCCCCCACTGTCTGATTTACAGGTCTCCCACGTGAGTGTCCTACCAACTGGGCTATAGAGTCAGTCTCTTGCTCTCCTGCTGGCTTAATGACTAGTTAATTAGCCCCAGGGCTATTGGCTATAAGGGGGCATCAGCACAAACTTCTCCTCAGTTTTTCTTGAGAAAGGACTGACCTGGATAAAGTACCTGACTCCAGGAGAGGGTTCATGGCTGTGAATCCTGAGCAGAGATTGGCATCTGCCTCTGGCTTGGAGCTAGGTGCCTAACTCCATTTTAGGGGTAGGGGTTGGCCCCACCCCTCTTTTTGGCACTTCCTATTGGCTAACTTAGGTGGCTCCCAATTCAGTGTGCTGGTTTCTATGAATCCCTTTTTTAGGCACCTAACTCTCCCCCAGCAGCTGATCGTTGCAACACTTACGTCACTTTATGAATGTAGCCTTTTGAAGCCAGACTTTGGGAGGCCAGTTATTAAGCAGGTGGGAGGAGTCAAGACCTTTGGGGTTTATTCAGGGTGGGTGTATCTACAGAGCTAGGCAGCAAGAAGCCCTTCTCCAGTGAGGAGAGACCCCAGACGGAGTGAGAAGACACCAGACTGAGTGAGCACAAGGGACTTTGGATCGTGTAGCAGTTAGTGAGGGAAGCAGGCTCTGCGTTGAACTGTTATTAGGTGGTACACTGAGAAATTAAAACCTCTTTAATAAAACTTTCCCCTTGAATAACAGACCACAAAAAAGTAAATCCTTTTCCACTTACAGTTAAAACCCAATCTAGTAAAGGAGGTAGAAGACCAGCAGCTGACTAGCCAGGGTGGGCACTACCCAATTTATTGCCCAGAGTGAACACTGTGTGATTGTTCACTTTGTGGCCAAGTGGTGTATGTATGCACCCGGTACAAGCATCTCCTGTCCATCAGAGCCCAGGTACAGAGCCTGAGGCCAGAATTGCTGAACTGGAAAAGCATAGACCAATGAAACTGTTTATAGACACTGTATAGGGACATTGTGGAGCAGGCCCTCCTCAGAACTGACTTCCCCGATCTTCCAGCCAGTCATATGGTGGAAGAGCACCAAGGGGGGATGGAGGGACACACCTCCTTAGATGGGACTCTCCTTCCAACTGAACTAGTGGAGACTGACAGCTCCTCATGCACCAAAGAGACAGGCTGTGGTGGCAAGGGCTTTATCATCAGGGATGCAGACAGTTGGGTATGTGGTGACTGTAAGAACTGCTTGTTGATTTCACTGTCAAGTGAGAAAGTAGCAGATATCATGAAGACACCTATACAAAACTTCTGATGAGTTCCGGAGGAAGATCTGTGGTCATGATACGCACTGATAGGAGAAAGGTCATAAAAACTAGGTAAAAGGCTTAGGTTCAGGGCCTGAGTGGTAGCGTCCTCTGAAATGCTTCAAGTTTCATGAACAGGTCCAGCTAGGCAGAGGAAACTTCAAAGTCTGAATGTGTGGTTGAGAAGATAGTGCAAAGAAGAGGGATTTCAGTTTATTTGGCACCGGTGAACATTTTGGGGAAGGGGGAGCCTATTCAGAGGGCATTGGTTCCACATTTGTCAAAATGGAACTAGACTGCAGGAATATAAAATAAATAAGGTATCAGGGGAGTATTTAAACTAAGTGCTGGGAGGAAACGAGGAGCTGAGGAGCACATAAGTCGGCCAGAGATATCTGATTCATCAGTAACACAGTGGTATCTGCAAAAAGAAAAGGAGGACTTGTGGCACCTTAGAGACTAACAAGTTTATTTGAGCATAAGCTTTCATACATCCAATGAAGTGAGCTGTAGCTCACAAAAGCTTATGCTCAAATAAATTTGTTAGTCTCTAAGATGCCACAAGTCCTCCTTTTCTTTTTGCGGATACAGACTAACATGGCTGCTACTCTGAAACAGAGGTATCTGTGTATCCAATAAAGGGTAGGATGCAAATTACAATTGAACTAGAACAAGGAAAGGCTAGAGTTAAATAAATTCTGTAAAACTGGAAAGGTTAAGGAATAAAAAAACAACAGGCACTTAACCATATTTGTTATTCTTGACTATATACAAATGCAAGATGTTTAAAAATGAGATGGGGAACTAGAATGCCTTGCAGTGGATGAGGACCTTGATATAATAGGAATTAAGAAACTCAGTGCAATGACAAAAACAATGGGATACTGAGTTCTAAACTATATAAGAAAGATAGACTAGGCTGAAGAGGTGGGGCAGTAGTGCTGTACCTAATGGATTCCATAGACTCTAGTGAGCTAAAAATGGTGAGTGGAGAGGAGCAACAGTTGAACCTACATGGATACAATTCCCCATCTCTAAGACTGTAAATATACTAGCTTGGCTAAACTACCAGCCATTGGACCACAAAAAGAAATTGAATGAACAATATAGGGAGAGACCAAAGAGGCAGAAAAATTTAACAAAGAAAGATAGTAACTGTTCAAATGGCACAACAGGACAAAGTTTAGAGAATCACTTTCTCACTATTCTAAGTGGTTGCTTCTCAGAACAGCTAGTTCTACAGCAAACAAGAGGCGAGACTATTCTTGACTTAGTCCTAAGCAACACACAGGAGCTAACTGTGGAATTGACAGTAGCTGAGCCACTAAGAAACAAGGGCCACGTCTCTGGGGCAGCTACAGTACCAAAAAGTGACAATGGAACTAAACTCTAGGTGCATGCATGCTACCTCGAAGGCTTGTACTTATTTTACTTTTAACTTCACGGCCTTTTTGACTTAACTTCTCATTTCTCCCTTTCTAAAACTGCAGGGCAAAGAGACCACTAAGTCTGGGAAGGTCCTGACCCCATTCCTCAGCTCCCGGGGGACCCTCCCTGTGCCCCCCGGTCACAGCCCCACCAGCTCCTGGGGTCCCTCCATGTGCCCCAGCTTCCAGCCCCCCCAGCTCCCGGGGGCCTCTCCCAGTTCCCCAAGGTCCCAGACCTCCTTTCCATGCCCACCCAGCTCCTAGATGGCCCTTCCCTATGTCCCCAGATCCCAGCCCCCAAGTACTGGGGGGCCCTCCCTGTACCCCAGGTCCCAGCCCGCCTCCATACTGACCCAGCTCCCAGTGGGCTCTGCCCTATGCCGCCAGGTTTCAGGCCCCCCCAGCTCTCTGGTGTGGGCCCTTTTCTGTACCCACAGGTCCCAGCCTGCCCAGCTCTCTGGGGTCCCATCCTTGTGGCCAAAGGTCCCAGTCCCCTCAGCTCTCGGGGGCTCCTCCATGTGCCCCTACATCTTAGTCCCACTCTATGCACACCCAGCTCCCTCTGGGCCCCTCACTGTGCCCCCAGATCCCAGTCACCCTCCATACTCACCTAGCTCCCAGTGGACCCTTCCCTGTGTCCCGAGGTTCCAACCCCACTCTCCCAGGGGCCTCTATCTGTGCTCCCAGGGCCCAGCTCCCAAGCTCCCTGGCAGCCCTCTCCCTGTGCCCTCAGGTCCCAGCCACCCAGGTCTCGGGCCCTCCCCATTGTGCCCCCACATCCTATTCCCCCCCCATGCCCACCCAGCTCCTAGTGGGCCCCTTTGTGTGCCCCCAGCTGCCAGCCCCCCACTCCCAGAGGGCCCCCAGGTACAAGTCCCCATCCATGCTGACCCAGGTCCCAGTGGGCCCCTCTGTGTACCCAGGTCCTAGCCCCTCGTCCCACCCCACCAGCACCGAGCTGGTTCTTCCCTGTGCCCCCAGATCCCAGCCTGTGATAATCCTCTCCCTTTGCACCCAGGTCCCAGCACCCCCGCCCACTTCCCAGGGGGCTTCTCCCCTGTGCCCTCAGGTCGCAGACCTCCCAGCTCTTGGAGGTCCCTCCAACTTCCATGTCCTATCCCCTTCCCCATGACCACCCAGCTGCCAATGGGCCCACCTTGAGCCCCCAGGTGCCAGCCCCCCACTCCCAGAGGACCCCTCTGTGTGCTCCCTGATCCCAGTTCCCTCCAGGCTGACCCAGCTCCCAGTGGGCCCCTCCCTGTACCCCCAGGTCCTAGCCCCCCCATCTCCCAGGGGGCTCTGCCATGTGCCCTTAGGTCCCAGCCCCCCAGCTCCAGGAGACCCCCCCTCCCTGTACCCCCATGTCCCATCTCCCCCCCACATCCCAGCGGGTCTTTCCCTTTTCCCTAGGTCCTAGGCCCCCCGCTCCATGTGTTCCCCCAGGTGCCAGTCCCCAACCCCCACTCCCAGAGGGCCCCTCAATGTGCCCCCAGGTCCTAGCCCCAGCTCCAGGGGATCCCCTCCCAAGTCCTGCCCCCACCTCCAAGGGGGCCTCTCCCTCTGCCTGCAGTTCCCAACCTCCCCAGCTCCTGGGCAGCCTCTCCCTGTGCCCCCAGATCCCAGACTCCCCACCTCCCAGGGGTCCCTCCATGTGCCCCCACATCCTATCCCCTACTCCATGACCACCCAGCTCCCAGTAAGCCCCTCCCTGTGCCCCCATATTCCAGCCCTATCCTTGCCCACCCAGCTCTTTTCCTCAGGTCCCAGCCCCCCCAGCTTCCGGGCATCCTCTCCAACCTCCCAGCTCTTGGGGGGGCCTCTCCCTCTGCCCCCAGGTCCGAGGCCCCCCCACCTTCCTGGGGCCCCCTCCCTGTGCCCCCTAAGTTCCCTCTAAACTGTGTGGCCACACAGCTGTGCAGCAGCCTATCAAGGGCCACACAGGTGCTCAGTGCTGTGGCAGGGAGGCACAAAGGCACCTATCCCATGGCTCCAGTTCTGTACCTGCTGCGGTGAGAGAGGGCTGGGTGGCGTCCTCGCTCCCCACCATGGCCCCAGGGCAGCCTGTACTCCAAACCCTTCATCCCAAGCCCAGCCCAGAGCCAGCTGGCGCCCTCCCCGCCCCGCACTCCAACCCTCTGCCTCAGCCCTTAGCCCCCATCACACAGTCCAAACCCCTCAACCCCCATCCCCACCACACATCACCTCCATATTAGTGCACATATCAAAATTAATTCTGCACATGGATGGGAAAAATTAGAGGGAACATTGGCTCCCAACCCCATCCCCTAGGTTCCTGGGAGCTCCTCCCATTGTCCTCAGGTCCCAGCCCCCCTGCCCCACCTGCAGCCCCATCCCTTTGCCCACAGGTCCCAACCCCTCATCTCCCTGGGTCCCCCTCCTTGTGCCCCCAGGTCCCAACCCCCCAGGTCTTGGGGACCCCTCCCTTTGCTCCCAGGTCCCAACCCCCCAGCGTCCAGAGGCCACCGCTCTGTGTTACCAAGTCTCTCAGGGAAGACTGTCAAAAAACAGGGCAGCTGCTGCAAGCTAGTGGTGTATCTATAATTAGCTTTCACCAAGCCAGCGACAAATGTGACCTCTTGGATCACTATATCAGTCTTACCATGGAGTCACAGACAGTCCACTCAAACACTTCAGTCTATCTTAAGACCCAAACTAACTGGACTTTGTGATAATAGGTCACTTAAGCCAAAAATCACACTATATCAGGTTGCTCTCAGTCCCAAGAGCCCAATCACTTACTCCAGCTCAATTGCTACTCTAGAACTTACACGAAAGACAATGGTAGTAGCCAATTCTATAGTAAACTCACTAAAGGTTTATTAGCTAAGAAAAGGAAGTGAGCATTACTGAGAGGTTAAAGCAGGTAAAATGTATGCACAAGCGCATCACAGTTGGTAATTCCAAATGGGCGCAGTGATGTGATAAACTGCCAGTTTCCCAAAAGTATTTCCAGGGTACCCAGAGTGTCTCTGGGGATCTCCGCTTTGCATCTGATACACTTTCCTGTAAGAGTCCAAACAGTCCCGCAATGAAGGATTTTTCCTTCAATCCATACTTACAGCTGCTTCTCACAGAAAACCAGCTGACAGGGTCACTACCCACATGGGCTTTTCCTTTGATTACAGAGTGTGAGAAATCCATTTTGAGTCTCTGCCCTCCGATCAACACACACAATGACCACTGGCTTTGAAATTAGCTCTTTTCTGTTAGATTTCTTCATTGGCATTCTAGAAGGCTTCTTGCTCCTTTGATGGGTTCTTTAGTTATAGGGGTATAACAGGATACAGATAAAGTGAAAATTCAAGTAACGTCCCATTATTTTTCATGAAGTTTAAACACCAAATACACTTTGATCTATACTAATACACAAGTGAATTGGTCTGGGGCATCGGAATGAGGTGGCACCTCAGAGTGTCATGCCAGACATGGCCAACTCAAACTGCACATGACACACAGTGTAGCTGCTGATGTCCCCTACATAGACTGGAGCATCTGGTGCAAGGCCACATGTACAGACTGGTGGGATCACATTGTCATACAGACTTGGGATGACCAGCAGTGGGTCTTCAAATTTTCATAAAGGCTACATTTCTGGACCTTTGTGAGCAGCTTGCCCTGACCCTCTGATGTAAAGACAGGCATAAGGCCACCCTTGCCAGTCCAGAAGCGGGTTGCTGCAACTGTCTGGAAGCTGATTACCCCAGATTGATACAGGTCTGTTGCCAACCAGTTTGGTTTTAAGAAGTCAACCCTGGGTAAAGTGGTGGCAGAGGTTTCTGAGGCAACCAGGCATGTGGTTTACCCTAAGGTGGAGGACATACAAGATATACCTGAAGTAATTGCTGGCTGTGAGAGAATGGGATTTCCTAACTGTGTTGGGACCATTGGTGGGACTCATGTGCCTAGAGTTTGCCCTCCGCAAGGAGCAAAAGTATATAAACTGCAGTGGGTGCTACTCCATTGTTATGCAGGCCTTTGTGGACCACAGAGGTCAATTTATGAATGTCAACATGGGCTGCATGGGGACAGTTCATGATGCCAGGGTTTTTCAACAGTCAGGTGTCTACATTCATGGACAGGCTGGGACGCCATCCCCACCAAATGACATTGTCAGAAATGGAGTTACTATCCATGGTGGCAGTGATGTAATAAACATGTCATCTTATGGCATGGCACCTGATCCCCTGCTGTCTTTTCCCTTCATTTCCTGTTTGCTGTGCACTTGGTGCTGGGGGTGGAGGCATCCTCAAGAGAGGGATAAATATAAAGGGATACATGAGGGAACGTTGTCCTGCCCAGGCATTCATGGGGCCTGACTGCATGGGCCACCCAGCTGTGGAGTCTTCCAAGCTCCTTCTGGACTGCAGCACAGGGTAGCATGCAGGGACTCAGGCCATGGTGTGTGTGATGCCACTACTCTGAGTTGACATTCATAAATTCATAATGACCGCAAAACCGTTCTTTCTGCCAAGCTCTGTCCTTCTGCCTTAGACACTATTCCCAAGCAAGTCCCTGCTCCTGCACTGCAACCTCGTCCTCAAGCTGTGTAGCCAGCCTGAGCCTTTTCTCTTGCCGCACCCATGCCTTTTCTCTAGCTGTAAGTCCCTCTGTCTTTGGTACAGGACCTATTTGTTGGCCCTCTCCAGAACTGCAAATCTAAGTTCATCATGGACACACTTCCTCTTAGAACAGCACGTGAAGGTTCGTTGGCCCATGTTTGTGCTGCAGTGTGGGCAAGCTGTGGAGGTGCTGCAGCCAGTATAGCTCAAGGGGCCTGGAACAGGACAAGACAGAGGGTCATTGTCTCAGATAGCTCACTGCAGGAGCAGTGAAAAATCCTTGTGGAATTTCGAGGCCATAAAATGTTACTTTTCTAAACTGAACTTAAGTATGCTGTGCGAGGGACGCGTCAGTCCACAGAAGCTCCCTGGACACAGCCAGGGTTAACAACAGCAAAAGAGGTGCAGAGACAATAAGTGGTAAGTTAAAAATTCAGAGCTGTTTTTTGTTTTCTAAACATTGCAGAACTGCTTGGAGTTGGGAACAGTGCCACCAGTGGCTGTGCTACAAAAGGTTTTTCTATCATTTCAGGCCTTTCACATTGTGGAGGTCATAACAGTTCTTGTGCTGCCTGACTGGCAAAGGAAGATGTTATTCCAAACTTCCGGGGGGGAAACCTGAAGTATAAGCATGCCAACGCATAGCCTACCTTTAACTGAAATGGACTAGATTAGTTAATGGAACACATTTCCCCTTCCCCCTCCCCCAGTTCACTGTTTCCAGGCAGCTCGTTACACCGCTGAGTGGTTACAGAGCAGAATACTTACAAGTATGGCACTGTAAGGTTATTATTTTTAGGAAACAGGGATGTCCTAGCAAAAATCTGCATCTTTCCAGTAAAAATTCACTTTCAAGGCATTTCTATTGTTTGCATTTCTCCATGTGGTGGTGGGGGAAGCCAAGCTGCTGGATACAAGCCACTATTAGTGGATACACGCTAACAGCGAGAGCTTCTAATAACTTTAGCATTGGTTCACAGAATGGAAATTCCTCCCATTGCTGTATTAATAAATATTAAAATGGAGCCAGAAACTTACCAGGCTCAGGGGCGGTTTCTATCCCGTCTGTGTGTGCTGCAGGCTCTGCAGCAAGTTGTTTTTCTGGGGGCTGGGAAACATCAAACAGCTCCTTTGAGTATGGCCCCAGGAAGTGCTGCTGCTGCTCCTATGGCAGAGGCTCCCCGGGGAGCCAGTTTCTGCAACAGAGTCACTTTGCTGGCCTCACTCTGCCCCTGCTGCTCTCTCCTATGTCTCCCCATGCTGGATTCTGGGGCCAGCAGGACACCATTCTGGCTGACCAGGTCATCATGCACAACGGTTGGCTCCGAGCTCAGTGCCATGCCCAGCACCCAGTCAAACTCCCAGAAAATGGGCATGATGTTGGTGAGCTGCCTGAAGTGCGGTTCTTGTCCATGGTTTTCTGGTATTCACTCTCGAGATGCTTAATCCGCTCCCTGCGCTGGTCTCCAGTCTGGTAAATTTGCAATGCTGCCAGGTTCTTCGCTATTTGCTGGGATGTGTGGTCATTCCTGGAGTACTTACTAAAATCCATTGTTTTGCTGGCCTCGCACCAGAGATTTACCAAAACCTGGCTGTGCTCCCATGACCATGAAGCAGCATGCTTTGCAAAAGGGTTGTTCTGTTCAGTCCCCATTGCAAACACAAACGGTGTGTTTGCAGGTTAGTGGTCAAAAGACAATGGGAGAGCTGAATGCTGACTCACTGAGCTGCTGCACTAAACCTTCTGTTGTCACTGGAATTGACTGGAGATTCTTGGGCTAGAGGGAACAAAGGAAGCTGGCTCATCGGACTGTCGGTTATTTTTGGAGGACTCCTGGGACTAGGGTGACCAGACTGCAAGTGTGAAAAATCGAGACGGGGGGGCGGAGGGTAATAGGAACCTATATAAGAAAAAGACACAAAAATCAGGACTGTCCCTATAAAATCGGGACATCTGGTCACCCTACCTGGGACCTGAGTGGGGTGGGCAGTGGGGCTGTCTCTACACTGCAAAGCAATAGGGCTTGAACCCTGGATCCCAGCTTGACTCAGGCTCGGACTCTCCACCCCCCTAGAGTGCTAGGTCCGAGCCTGAGTCTGACAGATTTGTGTGTAGACAGAAGGGAGTTCGAGCTCAAGCCTGAGCCTGAGGCTGGGTTTACATTGCAGTGTAAACCAGTGAGGCCCAGAGTTTAACGATGTTAAAAAGGGGATTGGATATTTATATAGACAGAAAAAATATCCAGAGTTATCCTAATTAATGATAAAAAAGAAGTGGAAGGGAGATTAAACCCTCATGCTTTAGAGCTTATGCAATCTCCGACTATTAGAGATCAGGATGAGACCTAATGTGGAGGTGACAGGCAGGGAGCAGATTATTCCACATCTCCCTTCTGTGGGGTTCTTACACCTTCACCTAAACCAGGGGTTCTCACAACAAATTTTGTGGTGGCCTCCAAGTGTGGCCACCACCTCTTGCTGGTGGCTGCTCTGACAGTTTTTCTTAAAATATGGAATTTTCGGAAAAACAAATAAATATGGACATACACATGTCCAAGTCATTGTAATTTATTTATATAAGGTTTTTTTTTCAGACTCAATAATAAAAATAATGTACAATTGTCTCTATTCGTTAGTGGACCTCAACAGAATAGAAACACTAGTAAGGTGCTTTGCACCTTCTTATCTTTGTTGTTGTTGTTTCTTTTGCTTTTTTGGCTGTTGTTTTTAAATGTGCTAGCTAGTAAGCCTGCTGCTGTGAAAAGTGATACTTGAATGTGAATATCACTTTTCACAGCCTCCCAGCTAGCTACTAAGTCTGCTGTGAAAAGTGATATTAACAAACATACAAATAGCATTTTTCACAGCAGATTTATTCAGCCCTGATAAGACCAGGGACAAATTAAGCTCTTGATGGGGAGGTGGGTAGGGAGGCAGTGGGGACCTGGGGCGATGGGAGGGAGGTGAGCCCAGGGCCAGAGCCCAGGGGTCGGAGCCCAAAGCTCCACAGCCTGATCCTGCAGCCCGCCACCCCAAGGCTGAAGTCTGACCCCACCACTGCCAGGAACTCAATGGCTGCCTGCTCCTCCAGTGTCTGTGTCTCCAGAGGGGGGCAGGGCCCAACCCCTGCTGGTGGTCCCAGGGGGAGGTGCCACTGCTTTGCACCCTCCCCCTTCCGCCACTTCCAGCTCAGGAGGCTGTGGCCACAAGAAAAGCCCCTGGTGGCCTCTTGCAGCCACAGTGACTGCATTTGAGAAATGCTGATCTAAAGCATCCTCTGCTGGCCATTGTTGGAGACAGGATACTGTACTAGATGGAGTTCAATTCTGATACAGTCTGGCAGTTCCTATGTTCTTGTGTTAACCTCTGAGGGTTGTGGGCAGCTGAGTGCAATTTATAGCAGCCCTGAAGTTTCTATAAATTGTGCCAGCTGGCTCTAGGATTGGGGGAACGCAAAGGTGGCTTAAAGCTTCAGTTGTCCCTCCCTTAGGTCCTATGGCAAACTCAGCTGCGTGAGATCAAAGAACTAGGCCTCAGTCTCTAACCCACCTAATCCTTGGTTCTTTGGCTAAAGCTACCAACAGGGGTGTCAGTTACTGTCAGCCATGGTGGTGGTATTTATGATGTCTAGATCTGCCCATTAGCTGTACTGAGGCCATCAGGAATACAGCTCTAGTATAAATCATGAAATGCTGGTATTTTCTGACCCAGAACTTTATATTCATATCAGGAAACTCGCCATGGAGCTGAAGAAATGGAAAAGAAAAAGGGGACAATGGTAAAAGACTGATAAAAAGAGAAAAGCCAGCACAGAAATAACAAATGATCAAACTTTCAAATCCCAGCTTCCCTTTTTGTGTGTGCAAAGTTGTATATGCAAAAACCTGCATGCACATTTTTGACCACTATCCCCTGTGTGTACAGGGTGTAAATCAGGGATAAATTTGGCCCAGAGGGACCACTCATATGATTAAACATGCAATATTTTTCTCTGGGTATTTGACATTAAATACTCATTATGCAAAGATAACCTGGCAATGACATAAGCTTGAGCCTTTTTCAAGTTTACATCTATAGTTGTTGAATTTTTAATAAAATTATCTTATGAGAATTGTTAAGTAAAATTCCAAGAGGCCAGTACCATAGGTATAATGTGGTAGCAGGATTATTCTTTTAGGTGAACTCTGTCACTTTTTAAGGAATTATTTGTATAGCACTTTGAAGATGTAGAACACTACATGCAGTGCTAAGTATAAGCATTTCCTATAGAATTACTTCACTCATATTTTTCTTAATATAATAATCATGCCCACATTGTAAGAAATTCTGTAGTCCATCAAGTTGGAGATTTTTCTGACATGGGCTATTAGATATTTTCATGACACTGTTTCATATTTCAAAAATTAAACTACACAATTTCTAGTTAGTAAACGTTAGGAATCTGGGCTTAGTTCATTTGAGATTGAAATTTAAGTGCTCTCACACTCTGTGGTGTGTTGTAGAAGCAAATGCATTGGTGTGTTAGTATATTAACTAAAATCCCGATTTCCTTTTTCATTCAAATGTTTTTTTTTCTTGGCTATAATGAAAAGCAGGAGTCTGCTCCCCACTCTGACAAAAACAAAATTTATTAACACTATCTCCCTTTCTTCCAGTCTCACCCTCCCTCCTGTCCTCTCAGACATTCTAGTCTTCAATTTTTAGTGCTTGTAGGCAGACAGGAGGTACATTTTGCTGTGGAGCAAAAAAGGTTTTAAGTGATATTGACAAAATTTCTCCCTTTTGGCCTGTCTGTAGTAGTGTGCCTGAATATGATTGTGCCTTTCAAGTCTTCTGATTAGGCATTAGGGAATAGCATAGCAATAGCATATTGAATTTTTCTTGTCTAGTTTGCTAATTTCAATCTGAGGTCCATAATGCTTAAAATTGCTACACTTGAAGGCTGTTGGAAAAGGAGTTCCTAGCAGTCACTCTTGCTCTCCCTCTGTCGAATCACACTGAGGGAATCATGTGCCACCTACTATAGATGATTAATATTTTTAGTTATAAAAATTGCCCAAAATTTGGCCATTCTTGAAACTCATTTTTTTGTGAAATCATTTTGATTGTTTTTTCTCAGAATAGTCAATGTTTTGAAAATATTTAATGGAAACTTACTTAAGGAAAAAATGTATCCTATTGGTTGTTCTTCAAAAATTTGTTTTTGTTTGTTTGCTTTTAGTCTTTAGGGGTGTTTTGGTTTTTGCAGTGCAAGCGGTTGCTGTGTAAACACATATGGGATTTTTCCAAAAGTGATTTGTTTTAAAAATTTTAAAATCAAACAATTTTGTTTTTGAAAATTTCCACTTTAAAAAAAATGGCGGGGGGGGATTAAAAACCCTCTGCAGAAAAGAATCAGAATGTTTGTCCAGTAAGAAAAAAAATGAAACAACAATGAGTTTTGGGAATTTCTAGAAATTAGTTTCCTCACCCTGCTCTGCTAGCCACAAGACAATTCTGAGCAATAGTTCGGTAGGCAGGACAAGTAGGTGCATGTCTCAGAACAAGGCACTCAAGGAACTGACTATATAATTTCCCCTCCCCTTCTGACCAGCCCTCATGTCCTTTCTACTTCCAAAACCCCTATTTGCAGTTGGGTTCTGAAGTAGAGGGAGGTGGGCGAACCAAGGTGATTAGGAAGAGGAATATATTCAGTGTATAAGAGTGACTGTAGGTAAGCCACCCATCTTCAATCCTTCAGGCATTGCCTCCACAGAGCCCCACTCTAGGAAAGCACTGACCTCCCTCAGGAGTTAGGCTGAGCAGCAATGAATGATCCATTGCTGAACTCAAACCAGCATCTGCTCTTGATGTTGTATTGAGAGAGTAGTGATTTGTGAAGGTATGATCCAAACTCCACAAAAGGGCACATTGTTGATATATGCCATTGAAGCTGTCATCTTCCTAACTGAATGAGCCCTGAGGCATTTATAACACAGAATCATATAAATTAATATATGGAAGGGATCTCAAAAGGTTATTTAATCTAGCCTTCTGCACTGAGACTGGATTGTGTAAACTACATCGTCCCTGACAGGTGTTTGTCTAACCTGTTCTTAAAAACCTCCAATGACAGATTCCACAACCTTCCTTGGAAGCCTATTCCAGTACCTAAACTTTCTTATAGTTGGAAAGTTTTCCCTAATATCTAACCTAAATCTCCCTTGTTGAAGATTAAGCTAATTATTCACAGGTAAGGTTTTTCTAAACCTTTTATCATTTTTGTTGTTCTCCTCTGGACTCTCTCCAACTTGTCCACGTATTTCTAACTTTTCCACATCTTTCTTAAAGTGTAGTGCCCAAAACTGGACAAAATACTCCATCTGAGGACACACCAGTGCCAAGCAGACCAGGACAATTGCTTCCTGTGTCTTATATAGGACACTCCTGTTAATACACCCCAAAATGGTATTAGCCCCTTTTGCAACTGCATCATACTGTTGACTCATTTGTGATCCACTATAACCCCCAGATCCTTTTCTGCAGTACTACTGCCTATCCAGTTCTTTCCAATTTTGTATTTGTGCATTTGATTTTTATTTCGTAAGTGTAATACGTTGTATTTATCTTTATTAAATTTCACCTTGTTGACTTCATACCAATTTATAAAGGTCATTTTGAATTCTAATACTGTCTTCCAAAGTGCTATCAACTCCTCCAAGCTTGGTGTCATCCTCAAATTTTAAGTCTACTGTGCACTCCATTATCCAAGTCATTAGTGATGTACTAGACCCAGGACAGACCCCTCCATGATCCCACTAGATAGGTCTTCCAGTCTTCCCAGTTTGACAGCAAACCCTTCATTACTACTCTTTTAGTATTGTTTTTCAACCAGTTGTGCACCAACTTTATAGTAATTTCATCTAGTGATTCTGTCAGAGAAGGAAATCAGGTTGGTTTGGCAAGATTTTTGACAAATCCATGTTAGCTATTACTTATTTCTCTGTTATCCTCTAGGTACTTACAAACTGATTGTTCAATAATTTGTTCCAGTATCTTTCCAGCTATCAAAATAAGGCTGACTGAATACATAGTTTTATTTGCTTAGACAGTTTTGGCAGAGATGGCCTGGTCTCAAAATTTTTCTCCAAAGATCATGAGTACTGTCTTTGACTTTCTAAATTATTTAGTTATATGCAACAGCTCATTTAATTTAACAGCTCATTTAATATCCAGAGAAGCTAACCTCACCTCCCTGGTATGCCTATAAGACTTTGGAAAAAAACCACAGGCAGTGATATAAGCCATTTGAAATGAAAAATGGTACATTACTGGTCAGAAATTTGGGAGAGGCCCATTATCATTATGGAAGAAGGTATAAGGTTTATTGGCCATCAGGACTCGTGACTTTAAGCCAAGGTAACCGGAAAAAAAAATCACCAAAAATTCTTTGAAATAGTTGAAAAATTAAAAACACTAAACAAGCATTTTTGAAAACTATAAAAATAATTCTGTTAATATTTACAATTTATTTTGTCAATTTTCTGATACAGAAAATAGAGAGAAGGTAGCTCCACAATCCCTCTGGCAAGCAGAGAGAGAGGAACTGAGGCCAGATGAACATTACTTTCCATCACTCTGTCAAAGGACACTTGTGAGGAACCTGACCACCAGCCATCACTGAAAAAGGTTCTATAACTAGGTGGCCTGGCAGCTGACTCTCCTTCATAACCCTGTTTCCACTGTAGGAATGAGCTTTTTCCAGCTGTAGGCCAAGAATAAGGATACAAATTTAGGGGCTAATCCCATAAACTTTTACTCAGTTATTGTGAAGTTAATGGTATTAATAATGTGAATAAAAACTATTCTTGTGACTAAGGGTTTGCAATCTTAGACCCTGTTTCTTCAGATTACATTTATTTAGTGTTAGGGCAAAGTGAAGATGGGCGAGTCATGTAGTCTGCAGACAAGACAATAGATGGACAATCCGCATCAGTGACTAGATCCCCAGAGACCACAAGTGACCGCTGGGCAGATTGAAAACGCGCTGGGACAATCCCATGACAAAACTCTTTGGCCAGAAATGGAAAGAACATGCTCACAACAAAATGGAATGGTGTGGTGTCGACTTGCATTCATGGATGGACAGACGAGGACAAGCCAGACAAAGGTGACATTTATTTAGAGAACTTGGTTTGCATCACACCGAGTTTTCAGAAGGTGACAGTTAGATTCAGCCTTAGTGTCATTTGAAATTCAAGACATTTAGGAGGGGTGGGGGAACCAAAATGATGTCAATCCTGCTGAAGTGTGACATACTTGTGTGCCAGGATGATTTTATGATATACATATCTCACCCCTGGGCTAGGTAAGTCTTTCTAATTGCTTATGAATCTTTGCAGGACTTTCCCCCATACTTGCTTTTGGGGAAAAAATGGACTGATATTCTCCAGCTAAGCATCCAAAAGTTCTTCTGACCTAGGAGCCGCTCATTTAAAAGTGCCCATGGTATAAAAGTGACAACAATACAATACGTAATATTATTAATATGTAATAAAATATCTTCATGGTTTGGGACAATCTTGGCATTGGATTTCCATAAGATATGAGGAAAAAGCAAACGGTTTCATGGAGCAAGTGAAAAAAGTCACCACAAAAATCTCATATAGTAGAACTATCAGTAAAAAATGTGAAGCCAATAGTCTTTTAGTTTAATACACATTTTTATAAAAGCACTATGTTACTACTAGTCCCGCTTTCATGCATTACCAAATCAAGCCACATTAGCAACAATCATTTATCAAAAGAATGGATATTTAGGCTTTTAAAAATAAGTAGCACTTTAATTAATTGTACCTGTCCCCACAATTCAGGATGTTAATGATTCTTAGAATAACTAAGGCTTTGGGTAATAAGAAATAAAGAGCTAGGTTATTACTATCATTTTGCAAGATATTATAGAATTTTGATTATATTGGTCTGGCTCCTGCCTTATACAGAGAAAGAGGGACGGTCAGAGAGTTATCTCAAGTGCCTATAAACAAATGCAAGAAACTTGGGAAACAAGCAGGGAGAAATGGAAGTCCTGGCACAGCCAAGGAATTATGATGGGATTGGAATAACAGAGACTTGGTGGGATAACTCACATGACTGGAGTACTGTCATGGATGGATATAAACAGGCAGGGCAGAAAAGGTGGGGGAGTTGCATTGTATGTAAGGGAGCAGTATGATTGCTCAGAGCTCAAGTATGAAACTGCAGAAAAACCTGAGAGTCTCTGGATTAAGTTTAGAAGTGTGAGCAACAAGGGTGATGTCGTGGTTGGAGTCTACTATAGACCACCAGACCAGGGGGATGAGGTGGACG
Organism: Dermochelys coriacea; assembly: GCF_009764565.3. Taxonomy (NCBI): domain Eukaryota; kingdom Metazoa; phylum Chordata; order Testudines; family Dermochelyidae; genus Dermochelys; species Dermochelys coriacea. The sequence goes on along the minus strand of NC_050071.1, from coordinate 98,204,796 downwards.
AGGCTTTCTTCCGGCAACTCACAGAAGTTACTAGATCGCAGGCCCTGGTTCTCATGGGAGACTTCAGTCACCCTGATATCTGCTAGGAGAGCAATACAGCGGTGCACAGAAAATCCAGGAAGTTTTTGGAAAGTGTAGGGGACAATTTCCTGGTGCAAGTGCTGGAGGAACCAACTAGGTGCAGAGCTTTTCTTGACCTGCTGCTCACAAACCAGGAAGAATTAGTAGGGGAAGCAAAAGGGGATGGGAACCTGGGAGGCAGTGACCATGTGATGGTCAAGTTCAGGATCCTGACACAGGGAAGAAAGGAGAGCAGCAGAATATGGACCCTGGACTTCAGAAAAGCAGACTTCGACTCCCTCAGGGAACTGATGGGCAGGATCCCCTGGGAGAATAACATGAGGGGGAAAGGAGTCCAGGGGAGTTGGCTGTATTTTAAACAATCCTTATTGAGGTTACAGGGACAAACCATTCCGATGTGCAGAAAGAATAGTAAATATGGCAGGTGAACAGCTTGGCTTAACAGTGAAATCCTTGCTGATCTTAAACACAAAAAAGAAGCTTACAAAAAGTGGAACATTGGACAAATGACCAGGGAAGAGTATAAAAATAGGGCTCGGGCATGCAGGAGTGAAATCAGGAAGGCCAAATCACACCTAGAGTTGCAGCTAGCAAGAGATATTAAGAGTAACAAGAAGGGTTTCTTCAGGTATGTTAGCAACAAGAAGAAAGTCAAGGAAAGTGTGGGCCCCTTACTGAATGAGGGAGGCAACCTAATGACGGAGGATGTGGAAAAAGCTAATGTACTCAATGCTTTTTTTGCCTCTGTCTTCACAAACAAGGTCAGCTCCCAGACTACTGCACTGGGCAGCACAGCATGGGGAGGAGGTGACCAGCCCTCTGTGGAGAAAGAAATGGTTTGGGACTATTTAGAAAAGCTGGACGAGCACAAGTCCATGGGGCCGGATGCGCTGCATCCGAGAGTGCTAAAGGAGTTGGCGGATGTGATTGCAGAGCCATTGGCCATTATCTTTGAAAACTCATGGCAATCGGGGGAAGTCCCGGACGACTGGAAAAAGGCTAATGTAGTGCCCATCTTTAAAAAAGGGAAGGAGGAGGATCCTGGGAACTACAGGCCAGTCAGCCTCACCTCAGTCCCTGGAAAAATCATGGAGCAGGTCCTCAAGGAATCAATTCTGAAGCACTTAGAGGAGAGGAAAGTGATCAGGAACAGTCAGAATGGATTCACCAAGGGCAAGTCATACCTGACTAATCTAATTGCCTTCTATGACGAGATAACTGGCTCTGTGGATGAGGGGAAAGCAGTGGACGTGTTGTTCCTTGACTTTAGCAAAGCTTTTGACACGGTATCCCACAGTATTCTTGCCAGCAAATGAAAGAAGTATGGGCTGAATGAATGGACTATAAGGTGGATAGAAAGTTGGCTTGATTGTCGGGCTCAACGGATAGTGATCAATGGCTCCATGTCTAGTTGGCAGCCGTTATCAAGTGGAGTGCCCCAAGGGTCGGTCCTGGGGCCGGTTTTGTTCAATATCTTCATAAATGATCTGGAGGATGGTGTTGATTGCACCCTCAGCAAGTTTGCAGATGACACTAAACTGGGAGGAGAGGTAGATATGCTGGAGGGTAGGGATAAACTACAGAGGGCCCTAGACAAATTAAAGGATTGGACCAAAAGAAATCTGATGAGGTTCAACAAGGACAAGTGCAGAATCCTGCAGTTAGGACGGAAGAATCCCATGCTCCGCTACAGACTAGGGACTGAATGGCTCGGCAGCAGTTCTGCAGAAAAGGACCTAAGGGTTACAGTGGACGAGAAGCTGGATATGAGTAAACAGTGTGCCCTTGTTGCCAAGGCCAATGGCATTTTGGGAGGTATAAGTAGGGGCATTGCCAGCAGATTGAGGGACGTGATTGTTCCCCTCTATTCGACACTGGTGAGGCCTCATCTGTAGTACTGTGTCCAGTTTTGGGCCCCACACTACAAGAAGGATGTGGAAAAATTGGAAAGAGTCCAGCGGAGGGCAACAAAAATGATTAGGGGACTGGAACACATGACTTATGAGGAGAGGCTGAGGGAACTGGGATTGTTTAGTCTGCAGAAGAGAAGAATGAGGGGGGATTTGATAGCTGCTTTCAACTACCTGACAGGGGGTTCCAAAGAGGATGGATCTAGACTGTTCTCAATGGTAGCAGATGACAGAACAAGGAGTAATGGTCTCAAGTTGCAATGGGGGAGGTTTAGGTTGGATATTAGGAAAAACTTTTTCACTAGGAGGGTGGTGAAACACTGGAATGTGTTACCTAGGGAGGTGGTGGAATCTCCTTCCTTTGAGGTTTTTAAGGTGAGGCTTGACAAAGCCCTGGCTGGGATGATTTAGTTGGGGATTGGTCCTGCTTTGAGCAGGGGGTTGGACTAGATGGCCTCCTGAGGTCCCTTCCAACCCTGATATTCTATGATTCTGATTCTGTGATTTACTCAGTGTGAAAATTGCTGATGGCAATCTATAGTTTAGACAAATATCTAAAACAATTTCTACAATAAATTATTTCCACAGGTTTAGCTTAAGTATGTACCATATACACACAAATGATTTTAACGTAAAATCAAAACAAAATGTGGCAAATTAATTTTAGGTATATAAAAGTACCAAATCCTGAGGGTAGCTAATGTGCACCAAAACAGAGGAAACTGCAGCAAATGGGGAAAAGAACATAGGAACTGCCATTGTGGGTCAGACCAACAGTACATCTAGTCTAATACTCTGTCATGGCCAGTGGCCAGTACCAGGTTTCAGGGAAAGGTGCTAGAAAAAACTCATAGTAGACAGTTGTGAAATAACCCATTCATTGGAAAGCTCCTGCATATTTTTAAGCATTCAGATTTCATTTTATATGTGGGATGGCCTCTGCCTCTGATTTTTATAACTGTTTGTGCAAGGTGAATCTAATCCTCTGTAGTGAATAGAACATTGATGTTTCATTGCAGTCAGTGGACCTACACACATGCATAAAGTTAAGCACATGTGTATGTATTTGCAGGATTGGGGCCAAGATTTGTGCCATTTAGGGATTTTAGTGAATAGATGAGTAATTGTGCAATTGATGGTTGTGCAAATTTAACTGGGACACTAACAAGAACTGCCATCAGACTTCACAAGAGGGGAGTAGAGAGCAGGGGAGCAGCTTCCATATGGCAGGGACATAAAGGATCTAACTGGTGGACTTGTACTGAGAGTCCCAAGTACTAAAGGTCCAAGAGAGCACAGGAGGATCAGTTGAGAGACCAAAAACAACCTCTAAAACATCACAAAGTTTGTGAGGTGAAAAAAAGAGAGAAAGATTCCTGTATCTACAATTAGGTCTATATCAAGGAGAGAATGGAAGTACACAAGAAGTCAAAATAGTGTGTTGAAAACTTTTTTTTTTTTTAAAAGGAGACTTGTTTCTTCAAAAGGGATGTTAAGTCACTGGAAAACTCAGCTGTGACTTTCAGCATTTCCCCCATAATTCCTATGATGTGTGACACTTTTTACCATGGCTGTTCCCCCTCCAGAGCTTCATCCCCAAATTTGATATGATAAATCTGCAGCATATAGAATATCCGCTTAAGGAGCCCCTATAAATATATGCTCTTGACTCCCAGCTAGATCCTGATCCAGCTCCCACCCAGGTCAATGAAAATATTCATGTTGACTTCAGTGGGAGCTGGATCAGGCTTCTGAAGATCATATATTTTAAACCATTCCTTGCAGGCTATGTTTTTTAATCACAGAGATAGTCTTAGCATCATCCTACAAAAACTGGAAAAAAATAGGCAACTTGAAGTCAGGGCAGATGGGCAAAGTTTAATTTAAGCCATTGCAGTAAAATGAAGAAGCAGAAGTAGGACAGAATATCACACTTGTAACTTTAAATGATTTGGCTGTTTATATCACAAACCTATTTTCTTTTCTTTCACTTAATATCCTATTTACACTTTTTAAAATAAAGCTGCAACCTAAAATAGCCATGAAAAAATTAATTGATGTTTACATAATTTCTGTTAATACCAACACAGGCAGGAGTTAGTTACCGTAGCAGGTTGCCAATGGTTACACCAGCAGTTCCAACCTCATACGTCATGACCACCCTGACAGCCAATCACACAGGAGGCACAACAGACCACTTAACAAAACTGATGAGCCACTTGCTCTCTGTTTCTTACGGGCATCCAGGATGAGGCTGGTGGAAGTAACATGTGTCCACCTGGTCACTGACAATGAAAACACTAGTAGGCTCATCCTCAGCTGCTGTAAATTATCATAGTTCCATAGTCAACTTAGCAATGACCATTTACACAAGTTGAGGAACTGGCCCCAGGAGCAAGAGAACATGTTCCAGATAGCAAATCCACCTCCGTGACTAAGTAGGTCACAGCAGAAGGAATTGTTCGGAGTACAGTAGTAGCCATTTAATCAGAGTCATCAAGATGATTTGGCAGTTATTGACAAATGTCCAATAAGAGGCAGACCATCATCTCAACTATTAGAGGGCTCAGTTCATCTACCTTGACCTTCAGCCCAGATGTTTTTGTTTGTGGGTGTTATTAATTGGCTGTATCAGTTTGTGGTCGATGATATGTTTTGTTTGTATTTGATTTAAAAAGAAACTGCAGATGTAACAGTAGCTATTTCAATCAGTGGATATTGACACCTGCCATGTGACCTTTCGTAAACAAGACCCAGGCAGTGAGTGGGGCCAGACACTAAAAATAAGTTTCTTACCAGTAATTCAGTGGGACACACCTTTATTACAATTGTCCTTCCCTGTCCTTCTCATTGCACTTATTCCCTCTTTTAATGCCTTTCCCATCCAGAACTCAAGCCTCTCGTATTCCACCTTCCCACACCACTAACCACCCCCTTCTACTACTTCCTCTACCTCACAGGCTTAATTTCCCTCCGCTGGTACATCCTTCATGCAACACTTACCCACTTCTCCACTATTCCCTCCCTTCTTCCCCCTTCCCTGTTGTAACCATCCCATTTCACAGTGCATTTATACATCTCCCATCCTTTGCTACTACAGCTTTCCCTAATATCAAATCTGCTCAAGGCTGTTCACTTTCTTACCTCAGATGGAGTCCATCTTCCCCACCCTGTTTATGCTCCTGTTGTGTCCTGTCTGTCATTTAGATTAAAAGCATTCTAGAAAAGGGATTGTCTTCTTTGTTGCAGGCCTGTACAATGCCTAGCACACAGGACCCTGATCCTGGATTGGGGTTCCTAGGTGCTATCCCAGGATAAACAATGATTATCTTCAGAATAGAAACTCTGGAGTTTTTTTTTTCTCTGTGCACAATCAATAAAGCTGTCAATAAATCAATAAAGTCCTAATGAATCAGGAGAGGGGAGTCACCCACTTTAGGATCATTAAACATGCCCCTTTCCTGCCCATTTTCCTGCAACCAAAGGAGTTTTTATTGCATCAACAGTTTATTAAAGCAGCCCAAAATTTTACTTTAACAGTGTCACTTTGTACATCAGTTTCTATTACTAGGTTTCCTTTAATTTTTCCTTACTTCATTTTGTTTTCTTGACAGTTTGGTATTTAATTCCAAGCCCCGTTCAAGCCCACACCAGGCCTGTCACCTTTATTTTCCAAAGAGGGCTGAGCCTGTGGGGCTGAGAAGGAGTGACATAGCTGTTCCTGTGTCCTCATCTTTTTCTGCTGGTGGAATAATAGTATGTCACCAAGCATCAGAACCCCACAAAAGGAATTGCTCAGTTATTAATGCTTGCGAAAAATATTTTCAATGACCTTTCTGTTGGAAATCTAATTATTTTCCACATGCATCGGTGGAGCTGTTTGGAATTCTTAAAGTGTCTCTTCTGTTATATTGCTATTTGACATGTTATGCACCAGCTGAATTAAAAAAAAAATAAAGTAGTAGCAGTCCTCTAAGTGTGCCTTTTGCAGTTTACATTAGTCCACTTTAAAGTGGACTAAGCTAAACCATACATAGGCACTCTTAGTATGGAGTAAGAGTGTTTTCACAAGGAGCTAGTGCAGAATAGCTATTGTGCTTTTAACCTTCGTTTATTCCACACTAACTTTCCATGTAGATAAGCCCTAAGAGAATTTTTCCTGTTTGAAAGATCTGTAACAGTCTTGGACCACAGGCAGGACACAGTCCAATATTGTTTCAGTACTTCTTTTCATACTATTCCTCTCTCTCTATTTCTGATTTCACAGCTGGAGATCCTTGTGACCGGCCCCCCCAGGATACAACCTGGAACTGGGGTACCACTGTGCCCTCTGTTTTACCAATCTGGGTTCCCTCTCAGACTGTGATGTTGTGACAAGCTGCAAAGCCCTCAAAACTTGCCTTCAAACAAACATCCACAGGCAGGGGTCATACCTGTGTTCATGAATGCTTTGCCAGCCAAAATACTCTTCAGCTCTCCAGCCTAGGACACCAAAGCTGTACGGTCCTGCCCTGTCAAAAATCTCACCAGTAAAAATTACTACAATTACCCGGTCTGCCACTTCTACAAAGGAAAGTGGAAATGCACCAACCCTTATTCGTGAGCTGAGATTTTTCCCCAAGCACTTAACAAACCACACTGTTTTAGGTAAAAAATATAAAACAGATTTATTAACTACATAAACATAGATTTTAAGTAGGGTTGTCAATTAATCACAGTTAACGAATGTGATTAACTCAAAAAAATTAATCCTGATAAAAAAAATTAATCATGATTAATCACAGTTTTAATCACAAACAATAGAATGCCAACTGAAATGTATTAAATATTTTGGATGTTTTTCTACATTTTCAAATACATTCATTTCAATTACAACAGAGAATACAAAGTATACAGTACTCACTTTATATGATTTTTATTACAAATATTTGCATTGTAAAAATGATAAACGAAAGAAATAATATTTTTCAATTCACCTCAAGTATGCAAATGTAAACAAACTTGTTTGTCTGAGCGATTGGCTGAACAACAAGTAGGACTGAGAGGACTTGTAGGCTTTAAAGTTTTACATTTAATGTAAATGTATGCAGTTTTTGAATGGAGTTATTTTTTTGGTACATAATTCTACATTTGTAAGTTCAACTTTCACGGTAAAGAGATTGCACTACAGTACTTGTATTAAGTGAATTGAAAAATACTATTTATTTTATTTTTACAGTGCAAATATTAAAAATTAATATAGTGAGCACTGTACACTTTGTATTCTGTGTTGTAATTGAAATCAACATATTTGAAAATGTGGAAAACATCAAAACTATTTATATAAATAGTATTCTATTATTTATCAGCGTGATTAATCATGATTAATTTTTTTAATCGCACAATTAATCGCAATTAATTTTTTAATCGCTTGACAGCCCTAATTTTAAGTGATTATAAATGATAGGAAACAGAAAAAGTAGAGTACCTAGCAAATAAACAAAACACAATCTAAGTTTTATACACTACACAGGATTTGAATCAAGCGGTCTCACACTGATAAATAGTACAAGCAGTTTGTGGATGTTTCATACACAGGCAGGGTTTCCTTCTTTCCCACCTGGGATCAGCATTTCCCCAGTTCAAAGTCTTTGTTCTTCCAGAGACATTTCCAGGTGTTGATTTGTGGAGAAAGTGAGGAGTTCAGTATAATGTGATTTAGTCACAAGACCTTGCATGCTCCGATGAGTCATGGCAGCCATTATTCATAGGCAGACTGAAGTGTCCACAGGTGAGGATAAGCTCTTCCATGGCCCATTGTCTAGGTTGATAGGCCATTCAACTTGAATAGGCCATTCATAATGTGCTGTCTAGACTACCCAGAGCAAGCATATTTGAAATACAGATGCATAGTCAATGTTAATAATTCCAGATACAAAAAGGATACATGCATACAAATAGGATAATCATATTCAGCAAATCATAAATTTGTCCATTGACACCTTACATGACACATCTTGTACAAGATGCAACATAATCATACCATAAACACATTACTATTGTGAATATGGGGTGCAGAGTGTCACAATCCTCAATGGCAGTGTCACAGAGTGCCCTGTGTGTTGAGCAGGGCCACCCCCACTGGCACAGTGTGGGGTAGGTACACCCCATCACACAATCGTCAGGAGTCCTGTGGGAATAGGCAATTGTGATACAGAGGGCTCAGGACTCCTGGCAGGGCCAAGCGAACAATCAGTCTGCAGCTCCTGGGCAGGACAGAGCACAACAAAAAGTCTATGGTCCCTGAGCCTCCTGGCTGGGGCAGGCAATAGGAGTTGGAGCTTTGACCCTCTGGGCTGGGCAGAGCATAGCAACCAATCAGTCTGCAGCCCCTAAGCAGGATAGAGGAACCAATTAGCCTGTGGCTGTAGCCCCTGGTAGCCACACCTTGTGGCAAGTGCAGGGATGGGATGTAGGGGAACCCAGGCGCACCCTACTCCACCCAGTTCTGACCTAGGGCCCTATGAAGCTGGGAAATTACCAGTTACAGGAATAAATATCAGCTTCTAATACATCCCCTGGGTCACTTCCTACCTCAAAGCTCATATTGGACATCTTCTCAGCTGGCAGCAGTTCAGTGTCCCAATCTGTCCCCACGGTTGACGTGTCATCTGCAGTACAGTCCAGGTCCACAGCTCCCACCTCTTTCAAGAGTTGCAGGCATCTCTGCAGAAGCCTGCAGCACACATCCACATCCACATCCACATCCACATCCACATCCACATCCACATCCACATCCACATCCACATCCACATCCTTCTTCTCCTTCTCCTTCATGTTCATCCTCATCCTCCGCCAGGCCAGACTGAGCTGGGCTTCCTCCTTTTATCCGTCCCTTCCACCTGGAGCATGTGCAACCAGGGTGAGGGGGGCGTGGTCTCCTGGGCCCATAGTGATTGGTCAGACCTTGCTGGCTCAGTGCGGAGTAAGTACACCAGAAGCAGAAAGCCTCCCAGAGAGTCAATGGGGCCACTGACTCTCTGGGAGGCTTTCTGCTTCTGGTGTACTTAAAAAAAATTGTTAGTTTTTGTGTCTTTAGCTAGTTGCTTTTCAGATTCTTTTTTGGCCTGCCTAATTATACTTTTACACTTGACTTGCCAGAGTTTATGCTCCTTGTTATGTTCCTTAATAGGATTTGACCTCCAGTTTTTAAAGGATGTCTTTTTGTTGCTAACTGCCTCTTTTACTCTTTTACTTTTAGCAAGGTGGCTTGTTTTTTGGTCCTCAATTTCCCTCTAATTTTTTCCATCCATGTGCGGAATGAATTTTGTTATGTGCAGCACAATATCAAGGTAATGTGCGGATATGCACCATCACCTCCATACTTTCATAGCAGCCCTTATCCCACGAAGAGCTCACAATGTCCTACTGCTAGTAGCTAGATGGGTCTTAGGGAAAGTCTGTCTTCAGGTGATGTCTGCAGTAACTATCTGTTCATTCCTACTGCCTCCTTCCATAAGGATCAGTACATGCTTTGCAAACTATACATATAAATACACCACTGAAATGCAGCCACCTCTGGGGAGAAAAGTCAGCAGCCAGCTAGGCCAACAGCACAGAGAGCATTGTGCAGTAGTTTGGAAAGAGAAGGGGAATTTTGGATAGGAAGAATCTTTTCCTCTTATGCAAAATGCTTGATGTTCAGAAAGGACTTCATACGTAAAGGTCTCATCTGAATGTAAAATATAATACTGCAATATTAGAAATCAAAGTAAATGTTTCTTTTTAAATCGGGACGGTAAGGCTCAAAATAATTTTAAAAAACACTCAAATTCCCCTTACTACTGTCCTCTTGTATTAACAATACAAACCACTTTAAAACTCCTACAGACTATTCAACTTTCATGTTTATATTTTTACACTGGATCAGCTTGGACAATTAAAGTTCACCTTCAGATTCTCATGCACACACACAATGATCCAATGTCTCAGTTATTACAGTGAAACACACATAGCTCTGTAAATTTACATAGCACTTTACAAACACATGGGTTCAGGCAAACTTTCACTTGACATGAAGTTCTCTTACTTCTTTCCACGAGGCCACTCACATGAGTAACAGCTACATGACTATTACTTTTCAGGATCAGGCCCCTAGATATACCACATGTCCTCCTGACAACTAAAGCATAGCAAACACTGCTAGGGGAGGTTCAAATCCACAACAAGGAATTGTTGTCCCAGCCCCAGGGTTGCAGAGGGGAGAGAGGACTCCCCCCACCCCAGGGCTGGGGGAGAGAGGCATCTCTCCCCACCGCAGCCCTGGGGCTAGGACTCCCAGCCCTTTCTCCCCGCCACAGCCCTGTACCCCCAAGTTCTCCCATCACCACCCATCAGCTCACCGTACTGTCCCCACCTGTCCCTTGTGGCTAAGCCCCTGTGTGCGCACCTGCACTAATCAGGTGGCAGCCCTTGATGGGAACCCAGGTCCTCATGCTGTTTTTTTTATTTGGGGTGTACATTTAGCTTGAGCCTCTATTATGGTGTTTTAAAAAAGTTTCCAAGTACCTTGCAGACATTTCCTTCTTGTAACTGTTCCTTTTAATTTCTATTTAACTAGCTTCCTCATTTTTTGTAGTTCCCCTTTAAAATGCCACTGTGGTGGCTTTCTTTGGTATATCCCCCCTACAAAATTAAATTTAATTACATTATAGTTGCTATTACCTGTGGGAGATGGAGACTATCAAATGTTCTAAGGAAGAATTTGTCAATGGAAGATAGCAGAATTTGGCAGAGCATAAAGCTACCCCACGGGTCATGAGTAACGAAGTAAACAAGATTATATACAGGTTGGGAATTTGGCTACACTACAAAGCTAATAGCATGAGAAGCGACTTCTAGTTTCCAGCACAGCAGAATAATGAAACACTAAGATAAGGACATTGGATAATGAATTGTAAAAAGGATAAACAACTATCGTATATATATGACTGTATAATCAGAAATAAAATGCTTTTACCAGCAACTGTCTCAGTTGTGCTGCAAGCCAGCCTGCTAACAGCGACAAATGGTGACCCCGACGTGATAGGAATTCCGTGAGTTCGGCACCACGTCTGGAGTAAGAAACAGCAGGGACCGCCGCTGCCGGTGTCCTCAATTTAACGGAGGAACCGGGACGCCCAATTGAGGCGAGGGAGCTCCCCACTATTAAAGGTGAGCGGCGGGGGACATCTCTCATAATGGGAGTCGCAGCATCTGCAGATGAGCAGGCCGTATTCAAGGTCTTAAGCAATCTGCTCAGTAACCAGGAAGAAAAATTTTCCCCGGAAGCTCTTCAAAAACTGCTTCGGTGGGGAAGGCGACGGGGTTTTTTGGTTACTGCAAAGAATGTATTTGATTTTTCGGTATGGAAGGCGTTGGGGGAGGACATGTGGGATTCAGTGGGTGTTGGGAATAAAGAGGCTATTGCGTTAAGCCCTACCTGGCGAATAGTTCATCGAGCCGTTACAAATGCGGCAGCTCAGGCTGGAGCTCGTATCGCGCTACGTGAGGTGCTTGGGTCGCCCCCTAAAGGGGTGTTCCCGGCCGGGGCGCGAGACTTTTTTGACAAAACAACACCCACGATCCCCTTGGTACCCCCAGAGGCTGGTGAAGTGCCACTACCTGGAGATGCCGATTGCTCCGGTAATGAAGAATCAATGGCAGTGGATCAATCGGTTTCAGAGGGACAATCTCCCCAGGGCAAGGTTGTTTCTGTGCCTGAGAGATCCGGGCTATATCCTTCGGTGGAGCATCCTTCGGTTTTACTGTCGGCCCCTGTTGCAACGGTTCGGATTACTGATTTGCTTGAGGGGGGAGAATTTGGTGACTTGACGCAGGAACAAATAATTCGCCGTTTGTACAAGGAGGGCAGTAAAGCTCAGCAGATAATGGATGAACTGGATCGAAAGGAGGGCAGACCAGCGGGATCATCACAGTCACAGTTATTGAAACAGCTACGGGATCAAGGCATACCAGATCCTTCGCAGTGGCCTCATGTTTGCAAATTATGCGGATATTATGACTGTACGGAACATCTCACATCGGAAGGAGCCTTGACGACAACAGCAGAGGAAGACTACCGTAAACTTTTGAATCCTATTACGCGACCGGTCCGACCAAAGGCAAAGCCTCTGCCGCCTGAGTACTCTCCGGTCAAATGAGAACAAGGGGACAGAGGGAGAGGGGTGATTTGTAGAACAGAGGGAGAAAGGAGAGAAGGATCCCCTGATCCGATTAAGAGGTCGCATGGGTTGATAAAGAATGCTATTATTGAAGGGGAATTCTTGGATGCTATGCCAGCTACGTTCCCAGTTTCAGTATCACAGACCGGGGCTAGAACATGGGTACCGTTAGATTGGAAACTAATGAGGGAAGCCCAAAAGGCTATTATGGCATATGGGCTAAAAAATCCTTATGTACAAGCATTATTGGAGCAAATGTTTTCGGGGCAGGCTATGTGTCCTTTTGATGCACAAAAATTTGCTGACATGCTATTAACACCCACACAGAAATTGTTATGGAAAGATTCGTGGAAAAAGAAGGCTGAGCATGCGGTAGCGACTAATTTAGATAAACCCCAGGGCGACCCTCTCCAGGCAGCAACATTAGACATGCTGTTAGGAGAGGGGCGATTTGAAGATCCTCAGGTACAGGCGCGATTGGTACCCCAAATATTACAACAGTCTCAACTTCTAGCATTGGAGGCATTTAAGGAGCTCCCTGATTTGGGCACCCCTTCACCCCCATATTTAAAAATCACGCAGGGTATGGGCGAATCCTTTGCCCTCTTCTTGGATCGTCTAAGAACGGCATTGGATAGGGCCCCTAATTTAACACCAGAAGCCCGATCAGCGCTAGGATTAGATTTAACTCTTCAAAATGCTAATCCCACGTGTAAGAAGATTTTGGTGACTGCCAAAATCAGCCTCCCTAGTTGATATGATTGAAGCCTGCACTCATGCCCCTTGGTGGAGGAGGAGGATAAGGCAAAGATTCATGCACGCGCCTTGGCGGTAGCGTTGAATACCTCCAAGCCGAATTGGCGAAAGGGAAGGGAGGGGGCGTGTTATCAGTGTGGTATGATGGGTCATTTAAAATGAAACTGCCCAAAGAAAAGGGCACAAACGCAAAGCGGCTCACCCCCTGCCCCTTTTCCTGGGACCTGTAATCGATGTGAAAAATTCGGCCACAGGGCCACGGAATGCCGCTCTCGGTTTAAGAAGGATGGAACCCCATTGCAGGGGGCAGGAAACGCCTCGCAGAGCGCCAACCGGCAGGGCGTGAGGACAAACAATACTCGGGCTGCTTGGATGGCCTCCGCGGGGCAACCGCTGGCAGTTCCGGAGTTGATTTGGCCACCACCACCGACTTTACATTAGAGAATGATGAGGTAAAACTTGTCCCTTCCGTGGCCTCTGGACCGCTGGGGCATGGGCTAAGTGCGTTATTGATTGGCAGACCATCTTCTTCCCTTAGGGGGCTCTTTGTGCTTCCTGGGCTGATTGATGCTGATTACACAGGGAACATAGGAATTATGGTACGGGCACTTTGCCCGCCCATTACAATTATGGCCGGAATGAAAATTGCACAGCTAATACCTTTCTGTGCGACTGTTCCCTCTGCATTACCTCAGGTGAGAGGGACCAGTGGGTTTGGGTCCTCAGACTCTACGCCACTGACGACAGCATTTGTTCTATCAATCGGAAGGGACCGTCCTATGCGTGTAGTTCAATTCAGAGGCCAAGATGGCTTTTTCTTTGAGCACCGAGTTCTTATTGATACAGGAGCGGATGTTACGGTGTTGCCCCTGCATGCATGGCCATCGGCATGGCCACTGCAGCCAGTAACCACACCCCTTCAGGGTATCGGTGGGCAACATAATCCCATGTTGAGTGAATTCTTTATTAACATTACTGATGTCACTGACCATACATTGATGGGGTCGGTTCGCCCTTATCTTGTTGATACAACTATTTGGTTATTGGGGAGAGATTGTTTAAGTCAGTGGGGAGTCACGATTAGCTCTCCGCCTTTCTAGTAGCGGCCACTGAGGAGCGGCCAACCCTTGCATTATCCTGGCGTTCTGATGAGCCGATCTGGGTCGCTCAGTGGCCGCTGCCAACAATTAAGCTTGCCGCGTTAACGGAATTGGTGGCTGAACAAGTAAATCTCGGCCATCTGGAATCCTCCGTTAGTCCATGGAATATGCCTGTATTCACTATTCTTAAAAAATCAGGGAAATGGCGTTTATTGCAGGACTTACGTGCCATTAATGCCATCATAGTCGATATGGGCTCCTTACAACCTGGCCTACCTGCCCCGTCTATGCTCCCATCTGAATGGCCGTTACTTGTTATTGACTTAAAGGATTGTTATTTTACCATTCCTTTGCACCCAAAAGACAGAGAACGCTTTGCCTTCTCTGTCCCGACTGTAAACCATGAGGCTCCTGCCCTTCGATACCAATGGAAGGTTTTGCCTCAAGGAATGAAAAATTCACCCACAATCTGTCAACTTTTTGTTGCATGGGCTATTCATCCTATTCGAACAAGGTATCCCCACTGGAAAATATATCATTATATGGATGATCTTTTGTTTGCGGCTCCTACAGCCTTTGAACCCTCTGTTATTGCATTGATTACTTCCCAATTAGCGCAAACAGGTCTTGTAGTGGCCCCGGAAAAGGTTCAAACCCAACCTCCCTTTTTATATTTGGGCCTTCGGGTTACTGATCGTACAGTACGCCCTCAAGAATCAATCCTGAAGCACTTAGAGGAGAGGAAAGTGATCAGGAACAGTCAGCATGGATTCACCAAGGGAAGGTCATGCCTGACTAATCTAATCGCCTTTTATGATGAGATTACTGGTTCTGTGGATGAAGGGAAAGCAGTGGATGTATTGTTTCTTGACTTTAGCAAAGCTTTTGACACGGTCTCCCACAGCATTCTTGTCAGCAAGTTAAGGAAGTATGGGCCGGATGAATGCACTATAAGGTGGGTAGAAAGCTGGCTAGATTGTCGGGCTCAACGGGTAGTGATCAATGGCTCCATGTCTAGTTGGCAGCCGGTGTCAAGTGGAGTGCCCCAGGGGTCGGTCCTGGGGCCCGTTTTGTTCAATATCTTCATAAATGATCTGGAGGATGGTGTGGATTGCACTCTCAGCAAATTTGCAGATGATACTAAACTGGGAGGAGTGGTAGATACGCTGGAGGGGAGGGATAGGATACAGAAGGACCTAGACAAATTGGAGGATTGGGCCAAAAGAAATCTAATGAGGTTCAATAAGGATAAGTGCAGGGTCCTGCACTTAGGATGGAAGAATCCAATGCACCGCTACAGACTAGGGACCGAATGGCTCGGCAGCAGTTCTGCGGAAAAGGACCTAGGGGTGACAGTGGACGAGAAGCTGGATATGAGTCAGCAGTGTGCCCTTGTTGCCAAGAAGGCCAATGGCATTTTGGGATGTATAAGTAGGGGCATAGCGAGCAGATCGAGGGACGTGATCGTTCCCCTCTATTCGACACTGGTGAGGCCTCATCTGGAGTACTGTGTCCAGTTTTGGGCCCCACACTACAAGAAGGATGTGGATAAATTGGAAAGAGTACAGCGAAGGGCAACAAAAATGATTAGGGGTCTAGAGCATATGACTTATGAGGAGAGGCTGAGGGAGCTGGGATTGTTTAGTCTGCAGAAGAGAAGAATGAGGGGGGATTTGATAGCTGCTTTCAACTACCTGAAAGGGGGTTTCAAAAAGGATGGCTCTAGACTGTTCTCAATGGTAGCAGATGACAGAACGAGGAGTAATGGTCTCAAGTTGCAATGGGGGAGGTTTAGATTGGATATTAGGAAAAACTTTTTCACTAAGAGGGTGGGGAAACACTGGAATGCGTTACCTAGGGAGGTGGTAGAATCTCCTTCCTTAGAGGTTTTTAAGGTCAGGCTTGACAAAGCCCTGGCTAGGATGATTTAACTGGGACTTGGTCCTGCTTTGAGCAGGGGGTTGGACTAGATGACCTTCTGGGGTCCCTTCCAACCCTGATATTCTATGATTCTATGATTCTATGATTCTCAACATTTAACATTTTCACCTCATGTCCAGACACTATATGATGCTCAGAAATTACTGGGTGAACTTCAGTGGCTCCGCCTACTTTGTGGTATCACAAATCATGATATATCCCCTCTCCTTCCTCTATTAGAAGGGGGGAGAAGTCCCGGGGATAAACGACAATTATCAGCACAACAGCGGGAGGCATTACAACGAATTGGTCAAAAGGTTGGAAATGGTTATTCGGGCAGATACAAAGAAAATCTGCCCTTTGTGGTAGCAGCTTTTATTTTGGATTCAGTATTGGAAGCATTGTTATTTCAATGGGATGAGAAGGATAGAGATTCGTTAATAGGGTTAGAATGGATATTTCCACCCTGTAAAAATATACGGACAGTGACTTCCAGAGTTGAAGCTATAGCTATGTTAATAATGCAAGCACGAAAAAGAGTAACTACCATGACAGGGACTGATCCGCACCAGATTTTGTTACCCTTTTCCAAAATGGTTATTACACAGTTGTTGATGCATGATACTATGTTCGCCATTGCCTTAGCTGATTATCAAGGCCAATTGAGCTGTCACTACCCGCCCCACCGTCTCTTTTCCTCCCCTCTGCAACTAGAAAGACACCTTATGAAGCAAGAAAGACCGGTAAAAGGAATAACGGTGTTCACTGATGCGGCGGGACGAACGGGAACTGCGGGGATGGTATGGTGGGATGGATGTGTTTGGGCCCATAAAAAGATTATTAGTGAAGGATCAGTGCAGATACTAGAACTTTTGGCCATACTTATGGCCTTTGAAAATTGGAGCAAAGAACCACTCAATGTTATAAGTGATTCCAAATATGCTGTGGGCTTGGTGAATAAGTTGGAGAGAGCGATGCTTGGAAGAATTCACAACCTTAGATTACAACAAATACTTTTGCGTCTTTGGCATCGACTTGATGGGAGAAGGGACAGATATTTTGTGGGGCATTTAAGAAGCCACACGGGCCTACCGGGATACTTAAGTATAGGGAATGAGCAAGCAGACACTCTAGTAGGATCCGTGGTGGTACCGAATCAATTTGAGCAAGCCCGTCTCTCTCATGAGTTCTTCCATCAGTCGGCAAGAGCTCTTACTCAACAATTTTCCCTACCCATATCTCAAACCCGGAGTATTGTGGCCTCATGCTCAGAATGTAATAAACTAGCCCCTGCTTTTCCTATTGGGGTCAATCCCCGAGGCTTAGAAGCATTAATATTATGGCAATCAGATGTTACTCAATATAATCCGTTTGGAAAACAGAAATATGTTCATGTATCTATAGATACGTTCTCTGGGGCTATTTGGGCCATGCCCCATGCTTCCACCAGTAGTAAGGATGTAATCAAACATTGGCAGGCATGTTTTGCAGCGCTAGGTGTGCCAAAAACAATAAAAACAGACAATGGAGCTGGGTATATCGCTAGGCGTACGCAAGCCTTTTTGTAATTGTGGGGAGTAAACCATAAAACAGGGGTGCTGGGGAACTCTAAAGGCCAGGCCATTGTTGAGCGCACTCATGCTACTTTAAAAGGAATGTTAGATAAGCAATCACGATGTGGGGAGGATGCTATACTGCAGACTCCCACTGGGCGACTAGCGAAGGCTATATATGTATTGAACTGGCTCCAACTATTAATGCTGTTGATAACAGTAATAATGTTCCAATACAAAAGCATTTAGAGGGAACAGGGATGGAAAAGGAGCAGGAAAAACCAAAGGTAAAGTGGTTTGATTATGCCTCTCAACAGTGGAAAGGGCTGGTACCGTTATTAACCTGGGGTCGGGGTTATGCTTGTGTCTCCCTTGACGCAGGTCCTCGGTGGATACCCGCAAAGTGGGTCCGGCCCTGTATTCAGAATCAACGAAGGATGAAACTACTGCTTCTATGGATAATCCTATGGCCGCTATGGCTAGTCTCTTCTCTGCTTACACGCATTGATCCCCGTCAGAACGTATGGGTCACCTGGGCGAATCAGACAGGGCAATCTTCATTTTGTTTATCTATGGCAACACCCGCGGACCCTTTTAGTACGTGCCTTATAGGTTATCCGAGTATAGATTTAAATGGATATCGAGGGTACGTTAGCAATGATAGTGTCCTTCGCTCAAGTGATTTTAATGATACTAATATTAATAGTACTTGTTATTGATTATATAATGGGACACCAGGGCAACAGTGCCCGGGGGTTGCTTGGAGTTTATTGCAAGGAACGCTAATAAATTTATTAAATCAATCACTGCTTAACCCACCCCAAGAACTCACATTATTAGGATCCTTACCCGCAACAATAAACGATACTCATAATCATTCAATGGGGTGCATTGAATTAGGTGGACAATTCCATGTATTGTATTCTCAATATGGGTGGAAAATGAATGTTTCTATGTTTTCTAATATGCAAAATACTACGACAATTGCCTCCTTTGTGGCGGGAAATTATTGTCAGCAAGGAGGGGCCAACCTAGGCTTACAATTGCCGCAAAAGGGTATATGGAATAATGGATCAGCAAAGGCATTACCACCAGGGACCTTTCTTATTTGCGGAAATCGCGCATGGCAGGGTACCCCTAGTTTTCCCATGGGAGGGCCATGTTATTTAGGCCACTTGACACTGTATGCACCTAACCGTAATATGATTAAACACCAAAACAATCGCCCTAAGCGAGCATTGGAGGACTTTACTCCTGATTGTAAGGATACAATAACCTTTTGGGATACTCCTTCAAAAATATTTGCAGCATTTCTTGCCCCTGGTGTCGCTAGTGTAAAGAGTTTAGTTGATTTAGAGAAATTGGCTTGTTGGAGTATTAAGCAATTTAATCTAACCTCAGAAATATTAACTGCTTTATTAACGGATGTAGATAGTATTCGTCATGCGGTATTACAAAATCGTGCTGCAATTGATTTTTTGCTGTTAGCCCATGGGCATGGATGTGAGGATTTTGAAGGTATGTGCTGTTTTAATTTGTCTGACCATTCTCATTCCATCCATGAATTACTAGCACGGTTAGAACAAAATCTTCATAAATTAACAAAGGAAACCAATCCCTTATGGGATTGGTTGTCTAAATTTGGATCGCCCGGCTGGCTAACTTCGTTGTTACATATTATAATAATAATGGGATTTTGTATTTGTATTTTTTGCTTATGTGGTCCTTGTATAATCCAATGTATGCGTTGGGCTATATCTCGCATGGTTTCTGCTGCCTTTAAAAAACAAAAAGGGGGAGGTGTGGGAAATGGAGACTATCAAATGTTCTAAGGAAGAATTTGTCAATGGAAGATAGCAGAATTTGGCAGAGCATAAAGCTACCCCACGGGTCATGAGTAACGAAGTAAACAAGATTATATACAGGTTGGGAATTTGGCTACACTACAAAGTTAATAGCATGAGAAGCGACTTCTAGTTTCCAGCACAGCAGAATAATGAAACACTAAGATAAGGACATTGGATAATGAATTGTAAAAAGGATAAACAACTATCGTATATATATGACTGTATAATCAGAAATAAAATGCTTTTACCAGCAACTATCTCAGTTGTGCTGCAAGCCAGCCTGCTAACAGCGACAATTACCGAGTGGTTCGGCCATATTGACCTCTTGGATGAGGATCCTGTGCGCTACTTAAGACTAAATCAAAAATTGCCTCTCCCCTTCTGGGTTTCGGGGCCCAAAAAGCCGTCATTAATGGTGCCTAGAAATTTTATCTCTGTATCCCGCACTAGGTGACATGTACCCAGTCAATAGAGGATATTTGAAATCCTCCATTAGTATTGGGTTTTCTGTTTTTGTTGCCTCTTTAATCTCCCTGAGCATTTCACAATCATTGTCACCATCCTGGTGAGGAGTTTAGAAGTATATTCCTACTGCTATACTCTTATTTTTTAAGCATGAAATCTATAGAACTTCTATGGTACAGTTTGAGTTATTTAAGATGTTTACTATATTTGACTCTGTGCTTTCTTTAACATATAGTGCCAGTCCCCCACCAGCACCCCTCTCTGTCATTCCTGTATAATTTTATGCCAAGTTTCTGTGATGCCTGCTATAGCAATATCCTCATTTAATAACAGGCACTCAAGTTCACCCATCTTAGTATTTAGACTTCTAACATTTGTATACAAGCATTTATAATATTTGGAATTTCCAACCTAATGCTTTGTAATACTCTGCCACCATTAGAGAGACAAGGTGATGAGGTAATATCTTTTATTGGACCTCACCCACATTCTCTCTCTCTAATATTCTGGGACCAACGCGGCAACACCTATACCACATACAACTATGCCACCATGTCCTTTGTACAGAATCCCACTATTGACTACAATTTCATCTCTATTATCCTGGCAAACTTTTATGCTTGGAGGTGTCTGTCAGACTTCCTGCTAGAATTAGTCTTTCAAACTAACTGTTAAGCTTAGGTTATTTTGCATCTCCCTTTTGAGTGTCAGATTTTGTTTCAGAAGTGGATAGTGATTTAGCCATATTAACTTCAAACTCCTATTCCTGCAGTTCCTTGCTTTCTCTTTTCATAGGTGCTCTTAAAAGCCTGTCATCTATAAGAAACTCCTTATCCAGGCCTGTATTTTACAAGTTTTCTTGCAATTTCATTATAATTTCCTAAAGTGTGGGCAGTGTTTTGCACAATAGCTTCTGTAATATGGCTTCCTATGGTTTATGGGGTGTTTCTACCTCAGTTGATTTCTGCTCATAAAAATAGTCACGAAACTGTTCACAACCAAAAACTGTTGCCGGAATATTTTTTTCAATCTGAGCATAGCTGTGTTGTTTTTTAATCAGAGTTTTGAATGCACGTCCCAGTGGTGATCGTCTGGCACAAGGACATTCCCCAATCAGAGGAGGCTGTAGCAAAGGAGATCTTTGGCTGCACGTTATTTTTGAGATTAATTCAGTACTGATAATTCTGTATTTTTTTAATTCACAAAACCCATTCTTTTGTCAACCAGCCCAATGCAATTCTGTACTGTCCTCAAACAACATATGAGTGGAGCATTTAATTATTCTGGGTCTCTGCATTAGCACAATTGCCTTCATCTTCTTAGGTCAGACCAAACTGCATTGGTCATGGAGTATGTATTCCTCATAATTCAGCCTGATCTGGCATGTTGTTGTTGTTCTTATTATATTACTTATAATTGTATTGCAGCAATCCAGTCGGAGTGGTGGGGAGAGGTGCAGCGTAGGGCCATTAGGGAAGACAGGTGTGGTGAGGCTTTGGGAAGGGATAGTAGGCCTCGGGAGTGAAGGGGCAGTAATGCAAATGGGGAGGAGGTGACGTCTGGGAAGAAGGAAGCAGGGACTACAGAGTGGGTGAAGGCTGCGAGAAAGGGGCAGGAGGTGAGAGGAGGTAGTAGGAGAGGAGATGGGGGCGAGGGCTGAGAGAGAAGGGTGAGGGCAGTGGGTTGGTCCTGCTTTGAGCAGGGGGTTGGACTAGATGACTTCCTGAGGTCTCTTCCAACCCTAATCTTCTATGATTCTGTAAACAGAGTCAGGATGAGCTCTACCCTGACATATGATGGCGAGTCATGGTGGGTTGTGGAAAAGAACTTCAGGGGCTGATCTCATTTGTATAGGCACACCCACCCTGCATAGATGGTCACTTTAGCTGCTGTAGGAGCCCCAGTTTCTCTGTTACTGGGGAAGGAATAAACTGTTATTATCCTGATTATGTGAATCTTGGACAGTGGAACTATACTTGGCCTTTTGTTATGATGGAGGGACTCACCATCAACTAAGCAGCACTCGCTAGGCAAGGGTCATGGGTTCCAAAGCCCAGTGAATAGAGAGAGAGAGAGAGGTTGGGGATAGGTATTAATACTTGGTGGTATAGACCCCGATAAGGGCCTTACATGCTAATTGCATTTCCTCCTCTCTCTGGAATATCAGAGCTAATTTTGATTCCATTAGGAGTCTAGTTACAGGCTGCTGAGCTGAATTCACTTTGGGCTAATGGTGCACTAGCACTGAGGCTCCCTTACTACAAGCTGAAATCACAAAAGAGCTAAACTTACTAAGAGCTAAAATCACTGAGTGTTGTGTCGTGGGGGAGCCTGAAGATATATGGCGGAGCAGTTTGCGGGATGGTGAGCAGAGTAGAGCGGCTGGTGGAAGATTGCAGTTTGCAGGACGATGAGCAGAGCAGAGCAGCTGTTGGAGCAGAGCAGTTTACGGGACGGCGAGCAGAGCATTGCAGTTTGCAGGACGGTGAGAAGAGCAGAGTAGCTGGTGGAGCAGAGCAGTTTGTCGGATGCCTGGAACAGCTCACGGGGGTGGCTGGCAGAGCAGAGCCCCATGGAGAGGTGGGGCAATCAGCTTTGGACCACGTAAGGTGCCCCTTAACCCCTCCCGCTCCATTTCCACTCAGGTTGGGAGGTAAAACTCTGAAGATAAACTTTCGAACTCTGGGGCTGCCCTGACCAGGGACAGAGACTTTTGGGTCATTGGACTTTTGGGACTTTGGGTGATTTTGGGTTGCTGGACTCTAGAACCAAAGGGAAATGACACACCCCAATTTTCTTAGGGTGGGTTTTTGCTCATGGGTTGTGTTATGAATCCTGTTGGTGGTGTTTCCCCAACATAATGCCACATTGTTTCTCTCTGTTATTAAAAGGCTTTTTGCTACACTCAGACTATGTGCTTGCGAGAGGGGAAGTATTGCCTCTTGGAGGTGCCCAGCGGGGGTGATATATATTTGTCCCAGGTCACTGGGTGGGGGCTCGAGCCGGTTTTGCATTGTGTTATTGGAATGGAACCTCTAGATACTGAACCCGGCCCTTGAGCCGCCAACTCTGACGGGCAGAAGGGTTACAATTCTATAGGTCAGGGAAAAGACTGGGAGAAGGGGAGGGAAAGGGAAAGGAATGAAGGCAGCAGGCACAGGGTATGGAAGGATTGGGAGGGGAGATGCAGGCGTGAGGACAGTTGGGGAGGCAGGGTAAGGACTGGGCAGGTGCGGGGGTAAGGGACAGCAGGGGAAGACTGGGAGGGAGGGTGCAGGGGTGAGAGACAGTGGGGAGAAGGGCTGGGAGGGAGGGTGAGGGACAGCAGGGGGAAGGGCTGAGCAGGGGTATGGTGGGAAGGGCTAGGAGGGAGGTGCAGGGGTGAGGGACAGCAGGGGGAAGGGCTGCAAGGGGGAAGCTAGGAGGGGGAAGAGCCTGTACTAGTGCTAGCTGGAGTAGATGGCCTCTGCAGTGTATATAGGAGAGATTAGTTACACTTTTCTCTGAGCAAAGCTTGTACTCCACTATGTCTTCAAGAGAAGTTTGTAGCTCCATCAACTGCACAAGCAACCATCTATTTGTGGTTCAATTTACAAGCATTTAACTCTTCTAAGATGTCACAGGTGCAGCTGATGTGTCTTCTATAATCTGAACATCCAGGATGCATCTACTGGCCTACCACGGACATCAAGATAACATACACAATGACTTAATACTTGATGCCTATTTGCATTGGTGTATTCATCTGCCATGTATCCATATATTTTGAATATGGTAATTCTTCACTCTTTCAACTGCTGAGTCTTTCACTGTTGCATTGCATGCTTCTAGACAGTCAGCTAAGTTTTTTTTTCAGAAAGATAGCGAGCATTTGCCAGTCTTGTTTGAAACTAGTGTCCAACTTCAGGATTAACAAATGACAATGCACTTAACATTGGCCTCCAGTTTGTAGTGTCTCCTGCTTAAATAGAAAGTATGATGCAACAGCCATGTTGGGTAACATAAACTGAGATGAGTCTTTAGCATTTTTAACAGTCTCATGAAGTTCTTCTAAAATTGGCTTTGACAGTGACTGGCTTCTAAGGCTTTCTGCATGTTGATGCAGTCAAGAGGCATGGTATTTTGCAGCCTTTTCATATAGGTTGTCCGTATTGGCTTAGCTGATCAGTCTGGCAAACCCAGCTCCTCCACTTTTACTATATAAATCCATGATATGCCCACATCTTGAATACCGCGTGCAGTTCTGGTCACCCCATCTCAAAAAATATATATTGGAATTGGAAAAGGTACAGAGAAGAGCAACAAAAATGATTAGGCATATGGAACAGATTCCATATGAGGAGAGAGAAAAAGACTGGGACTTTTCAGCTTGGAAAAGAGATGACAAAGAGGCGATAGAATAGAGGCTTATAAAATCTTGACTGGTGTGGAGAAAATAAATAAGGACGTGTTATTTACTCCTTCACTTAACACAAGAACAAGGGGTCACCCAATGAAATTAATAGGCTGCAAGTTTCAAACAAACAAAAGGAAGTATTTCTTCACACAATGCACAGTCACCCGTGGAACTTTTTGCCAGGGGTGTTGTGAAGGCCAAAATCCTTGTCCGTGTTGTGAAGGCCCAGTCACAAATCTAGCAAATTCTGGAGCGACATCCCTAAAACAGGTTTCAGAGTAGCAGCCGTGTTAACCTGTATTCGCAAAAAAGAAAAGGAGTACTTGTGGCACCTTAGAGACTAACAAATTTATTAGAGCATAAGCTTTCGTGAGCTACAGCTCACTTCATCTGATGCATTTGGTGGAAAATACAGTGGGGAGATTTATATACACACACAGAGAACATGAAACAAGGGGTTTTATCATACACACTGTAAGGAGAATGATCACTTAAGATGAGCCATCACCAGCAGTAGAGGGGGGAAGGAGGAAAACCTTTCATGGTGACAAGCAAGGTAGGCCATTTCCAGCAGTTAACAAGAACATCCGAGGAACAGTGGAGGGAAGGGGGAAGAAATAACATGGGGAAATAGTTTTACTATGTGTAATGACTCATCCATTCTCAGTCTCTATTCAAGCCTAAATTAATTGTATCCAGTTTGCAAATTAAGTCCAATTCAGCAGTCTCTCGTTGGAGTCTGGTTTTGAAGTTTTTTTGTTGAAGGATAGCCACTCTCAGGTCTGTAATTGAGTGACCGGAGAGATTGAAGTGTTCTCCGACTGGCTTTTGAATGTTATAATTCTTGACATCTGATTTGTGTCCATTTATTCTTTTACGTAGAGACTGTCCAGTTTGACCAATGTACATGGCAGAGGGGCATTGCTGGCACATGATGGCATATATCACATTGATAGATGCGCAGGTGAATGAACCTCTGATAGTGTGGCTGATGTGATTAGGCCCTATGATGGTATCCCCTGAATAGATATGTGGACAGAGTTGGCAACGGGCTTTGTTGCAAGGATAGGTTCCTGGGTTAGTGGTTCTGTTGTGTGGTGTGTGGTTGCTGGTAAGTATTTGCTTCAGGTTGGGGGGCTGTCTGTAAGCAAGGACTGGCCTGTCTCCCAAGATCTGTGAGAGTGATGGGTCGTCCTTCAGGATAGGTTGTAGATCCTTGATGATGCGTTGGAGAGGTTTTAGTTGGGGGCTGAAGGTGATGGCTAGTGGCGTTCTGTTATTTTCTTTGTTGGGCCTGTCCTGTAGTAGGTGACTTCTGGGTACTCTTCTGGCTCTGTCAATATGTTTCTTCACTTCAGCAGGTGGGTATTGTAGTTGTAGGAATGCATGATAGAGATCTTGTAGGTGTTTGTCTCTGTCTGAGGGGTTGGAGCAAATGCGGTTATATCGTAGAGCTTGGCTGTAGACAATAGATCGTGAAGCATGTAGGTAGGAATAGCGGTCAGTAGGTTTCTGATATAGGGTGGTATTTATGGGACCATCGCGTATTAGCACCGTAGTGTCCAGGAAGTGCATCTCTTGTGTGGACTGGCCCAGGCTGAGGTTGATGGTGGAATGGAAATTGTTGAAATCATGGTGGAATTTCTCAAGGGCTTCTTTTCCATGGGTCCAGATGATGAAGATGTCATCAATGTAGCACAAGTAGAGTAGGGGCATTAGGGGATGAGAGCTGAGGAAGTGTTGTTCTAAGTCAGCCATAAAAATGTTGGCATACTGTGGGGTCATGTGGGTGCCCATCGCAGTGCCGCTGATTTGAAGGTATACATTATCCCCAAATGTGAAATAGTTATGGGTGAGGACAAAGTCAAAGTTCAGCCACCAGGTTAGCCGTGACATTATCGGGGATACTGTTCCTGACGGCTTGTAATCCATCTTTGTGTGGAATGTTGGTGTAAAGGGCTTCCACATCCATAGTGGCCAGGATGGTGTTTTTAGGAAGATCACCAATGGATTGTAGTTTCCTCAGGAAGTCAGTGGTGTCTTGAAGATAGCTGGGAGTGCTGGTAACGTAGAGCCTGAGGAGGGAGTCTGCATAGCCAGACAATCCTGCTGTCAGGGTGCCAATGCCTGAGATGATGGGGCATCCAGGATTTCCAGGTTTATGGATCTTTAGGTAGCAGATAGAATACCCCAGGTCGGGGTTCTAGGGGTGTGTCTGTGTGGATTTGTTCTTGTGCTTTTTCAGGGAGTTTCTTGAGCAAATGCTATAGTTTCTTTTGGTAACTCTCAGTGGGATCAGAGGATAATGGCTTGTAGAAAGTGGTGTTGGAGAGCTGTCTAGTAGCCTCTTGTTCATATTCCGACATAGTCATGATGACGACAGCACCTCCTTTGCAGCCTTTTTGATTATGATGTCAGAGTTGTTTTCTGAGGCTGTGGATGGCATTGTGTTCTGCACGGCTGAGGTTATGGGGCAAGTGATGCTGCTTTTCCACAATTTCAGCCCATGCACGTTGGCGGAAGCACTCTATGTAGAAGTCCAGTCTGAGAGACTGCTGAATTGGAATTAATTTGCAAACTGGATACAATTAATTTAGGCTTGAATAGAGACTGGGAATGGATGAGTCATTACACAAACTATTTCCCCATTTTTTTTCCCCCCCCCCCCCCCCCCCCGTTCCTCAGATGTTCTTGTTAACTGCTGGAAATGGCCTACCTTGCTTGTCACCATGAAAGGTTTTTCTTCTTTTTCCCCCCCTGCTGCTGGTGATGGCTCATCTTAAGTGATCACTCTCCTTTCAGTGTGTATGATAAAACCCATTGTTTCACGTTCTCTCTGTGTGTGTGTGTATATAAATCTCCCCCTGTATTTTCCACCAAATGCATCCGATGAAGTGAGCTATAACTCACCAAAGCTTATGCTCAAATAAATTTGTTAGTCTCTAAGGTGCCACAAGTACTCCTTTTCTTTTTATCACTAAAACATAGTCCAATGCTCCAGCTGCTGCTGTTTGTCATGCCACCTTTCACTCTACCGCTCTGTCCCTAATGTCCCTGCACTGTCGCCTTCTGCTGCCACTGTGACCTCTGCCGGTTGGTCTCTCGAGGTTCCACCCAGGTCTCAGTGATTTCAGCTCTCAGTGAGGGAACCTTGGTGCCACTGCAGACTGGGCTGTCTCTTCCACAGAAACACTGTCCCACAGCAGATCCAAGCACTTAGACCTGCTTATCAGTGATTTCAACTCTAGTAGTCACTTAACAAACCAAAAGACTCTCTATGGAGCCTAATCAGCTCTCTCCCTAAACAAGAGAAAGGGGCAGGTCAAATAGGGCCTGTAACTCTTTGGTAGAGCCCACACCACTAAGCAAAACACCTGTGCTCCACCTGCTCTCTCTTCACTAAGATGTGGCATCCAAACCTCCCGCTTAGAGAATGCAGTTCAGTTGAGGGTGACCAGTGCTTAATTTGTAATGAAAGCGGTGTCTGGGGCTCAAGCAAGTTTGTTACTTTCATAACTGATGTGACAAGCCCTGAGGTCCCAGGGCTATGAACTGCCAAGTCCAGAGAAACTGGGGCTCAGTCCTGGCAAGCCCTAGCACAAATGAAGCACTGGAGGGAATCAGGATAACAACATTTCAAGACCCCCCCCCCCATTTAATACTTAAGTGATTTGCAACCCAACACCAGCCAGAATTGATCAGTTGAGCAGCACCGCTCTGTGTGCTGGATGTGGAGGCAGATAGGTGTGTTCATGTAAATACAGTCTGGTCCTGAAGCCTTTCCACCCACCCTGGCTCATCAGTAGCTGTCAGGGGAGAGCTCATTCCCACCTTGCTTATAAATGATCATTTGAAATTATTAGGTAGGCCCCTACAGCCCGAACAAATGTGCCCACATTGTCATAAAGCACAGGTGTAGGAGGAAGCTAGGCTTTGTTCAGACTTCAACCCCCTTATGCTTGCTCAGGTCCAAGTATGTTCTCAAGGACAGTATGTGCTTTTAAAGGGTGTGTTGCTGTTTCAGTTTCAATGTCCAACCAAGGACTAAATTAGAAACATTGCATGCAAGGGGGGGTGTTGGGGATATTCGGGGGAGAGGGGGGGCTCTGTGCGCGGCTCCCCCCGGCAGTCAGGGCTGAGAGTCCAGCGGGGGCCGGGAGCTCAGCGCCCTCCCCTCCGCCGGGCTCGCCCTGAGCAAGGGGGGGCTGCGCTCAGGAGAGCCGGCCCCCCATGGGCGCGGTGCGCTGGGGGCCGCTCTGAGCCGGGCGGGGAGCGGCGCGGCAGCAGCCCGCGTGCGCCTCCAGCGCTGCCGGCGGGGGCAGCCCCGCTAGCCTCGCCCGCCGGGCGCCGCCTGGGATGTGGCCGCGAGCAGAAGCCGCCGCCGCCGCCGCGAGGCGCCGCGCCTGGGCTGAGCCGGGAGCGGGTCCCGCTGCCGCCGCCATGGGGGACCGGGGGCTGCCGCTGCTGCGCTACCTGCTGCTGGGCTTCCTGGGCTGGGGCGCGACCGCCCAGCCGGCGGGGGGCGAGTATTGCCACGGCTGGGTGGACGGGCACGGCCGCTACCACGAGGGCTTCCAGTGCCCCGAGGACTTCGACACGCCGGACGCCGCCATCTGCTGCGGCTCCTGCGCCCTGCGCTACTGCTGCGCCGCCGCCGAGGCCCGGCTGGAGCAGGGCGGCTGCACCAACGACCGCGAGCCGCCGACCCCGGGGGTGACCGCCCGTGAGTGTCCGGCCCGCGGGCTCCGCCGCTTCCTCCGGCCCCGGGCCCGACGCTCCAGCTGCTGCTGCTGCTGCTGCTGCTGCGCGGGCCGGGCGCGTGGCCGCGGCTGGGGCCCAGCAGACGCGCAGGGCCGGCGCGCGCGAGGCGGCTCCCGGGCGGGAAGTGGCGGCGCTTCGCCGAGCCAGCGCGGCCCGCGGCTGCGGAGCGCCCCGGCCGAGAACTCCCCTGGGAAGCGAGGGAGGCTGCTCCGGGCCCGGCGCGGCGGCGGGTGAAGGGGGAGCCTGGCCCGGGGCTGAGTCCGGCCCCTCCCTGACGGCTCGGCGGCGGCGCCCCAGGGCGCACGCGAGCTGCCCTGGAGCCGGGGCTCGCTGCCGCGCGGCTGGGTGGGCTCGGCCGCGGGGGAGGGGGAGGCGCTGGGCCGCCCGCTCGGACATCGGGGCGAAGCTGGCCGCCCTAGTCGGGCTTTTAAGCAGCCAAAGGGGAAGCCGCGTTACCGCGTCCTTGGCTGCGCGGAGGGCGGGCAGAGGCGGGCTATTTTTACGCTTCTTAACTGGCCGAAGGTGTTGCTGGAGCATCCTGAGCGAACGAAAACCCGCCGCCTTACGGCGAAGGGAAGCCGGGCTGCCCCGGCCAGCGCCGTCCGAAGAGCGCTTCGGGACTGTTCAAATCAAGTCAACAGCTGCTGGCAAGGCGGCTTTGCGTTAAGCACTCCCACGATTTAGAAGTGGCCCAAACATTTCAGTCCCGTGCAAGCACAAGGCAAGTTTCGTTGCAGCGAGCTGGCGCCCGGGCAGCGAACGAGCAGCTGCAAAGCCCCATCCGTGGCCGTTTTATTTTTTCTTTTCCAGACGTGACTAACTTTAAGGGTGAAAAAGAATCAGACCCGGGTCCCAGGAACGTCATTGCTCTCTCGATCTGTATAAACAAACAGGTTTCAGAGGAGCAGCCGTGTTAGCCTGTATTCGCAAAAAGAAAAGGAGGACTTGGGGCCCCTTAGAGACTAACACATTTATTAGAGCATAAGCTTGAAGTGAGCTACAGCTCATGCATCCGAGGAAGTGAGCTGTAGCTCACGAAAGCTTATGCTCTAATAAATGTGTTAGTCTCTAAGGGGCCACAAGTCCTCCTTTTCTATAAACAAACAAGTCATCCAGCAAAAGAGTTGAAAGATATTTTGCTGAAAATCAATCAATTGCTTGCCCCTAAAAAGGGGCTGGAGCTTTGGAAGAGTTAGTCCATAGTTTCGGGCAGTTATAATTTGCAGCGGTGAGTAAGTTTCCGAAAAAGCTTGTTGGAAAAGCGGAGCCTGATTCCTGAACAAAGGGAAAACCGAGCTGAGCACTGCGAGCTATACTCATGCTGCAAACAGGACGAGGCGGACTAACCATCCAGGATTTCAAGATTGATCTAAAATATTAACGCTAAGAATTATTCTATTAAAATTGTCAGGCGGACATAATTTTAATTTCTGCATGTAGGAACTAAAGGCTAATGAAAAATCAAATGCAGCTTATTGCACGATCAGTGAAGTTGTCACTTAGTATCAGATCATACTTACCGCTGGCTCGCAGTTCACACAGTTCATTTGTAATACATGAAAGGAGTATATTTTAACAAGCGCAGTAGTTGATGAGAATTTAAGAATAATGTGGGACTTTGAAAACTTTGCAGAGTTAAATAGATGACGTATTTCGGAGTGTTAAAATGTACTTATTTATTTTTTATTCAGAGCCGATCTACGTTCCTTTCCTTATTGTTGGATCCATGTTCATCGCCTTCATTATTGTGGGTTCGCTGGTAGCGGTTTATTGTTGCACGTGTTTAAGACCTAAACAAACATCACAGCAGCCAATACGATTCTCTCTTCGAAGCTATCAGATCGAGACTCTTCCAATGATCCTGACCTCCACTAGCCTCCGGACCCCGTCTAGACAGTCCAGTACTGCAACCAGTTCGAATTCTACTGGAGGCTCCATTCGCAGGTTCTCTTTCGCCAGGGCAGAATCTGGGTGTTTAGTGGCATCTCCACCCTCATCTTACACATCTGGCTGCTTACAAACAGGCCATTCTATCCACCTAACTCAGCCAGCTGGATTTTTGGTGTCATCACCCTATTTTGGCTATCCTCTCCAACCAGAACCTTCCTTAGCCGGGAGGAGCTGCCCAGATTTTAGCTAGGAGTTTTCAAAAGTAACATAGCCATAGGAGGTATACTGCTGCCTTGTACATTTCACATTAATATGTTCTGTACTTATTGAACTCAAAACCATGTGAATAGGGGAGATGCCCATTTAAAAGTGCAAGATTGTGTAGAAACTGGTACAAATACTTTAGTTGTAAAACAGTTTCCTTGTATGTAACTGCATATAAATTATGAAACATTTTAAACATTTATTTCTTTCAAAAAGTGACCTTTTGGTAATTTATTCTAATGTGTGCAGAATATCTTCAGAGAGATGTAGAAGACCAATTTGGGATAAAATTATTAATAACATAGCTAGAAGAGTTATACATTACTTTTGAGGTCCAAATGATATTAACTCAGTTATAACAAACCAGCAAGATTCTGCAACTCTTGAACAATTGTTTACTCACCAGAATAATCCCATTTACTGCATTGATACTGCTCAGGTGAGTAAGGGTTGCAGGATCCTGACCTGGAGTTGAGGGAAGAAAGCTATAAAAATGGGGGGGGGGGAAGAGGGAATTGTATAAGGTTATAGATACCAGAATCTGATTTTTTTTAAAGTGCACATAATATAACCAAGACTAGTGAGCATAAACTTTACTTCTCAAAATAAAGTGTTAGAAAGATAGGGCCAGATATTTTAATACTGTTTAGGTTTTGTTTAAAACATGCCCAAGCTCCCAGTAGTCAGATCATTATATATGGAAAAAGTACAGCCTGCACAATAATCTCATTTAGAGATGGTCCGTGTAAAATCCTAAAAACATCATTACTTCAAAGCATTTTTATGAAAGGAGAATTTTCGGTCAGCATTTTGTTCAGCAACATTTATATAAATACATATTGGACAAAGTCGTCTTCAAGTTCTGTTTGTAAAATTAGTAATGTATAAAATGTAAAGACAAATTTGTAATTTAAAATGTATGTACAGCATTCACAACATTAATTATTTAGTAGTCATATTGAATTGTTTTATGTCAAACTGGTTGAAATTTTAATTTGATTATAATTCTCTACAAAATGCCATTCAGAAACTGTGAACCCATTAAGCAATGTTCATTTTGATACAGTATCAATACATTCATATTTTGTTTTCTATACATTAAAAGTAGTAGTAAATTTTGTTCTTTTGCAAACTTACATCCATACACCTGTGATGCTGCAGATTTAATATAGTTTATAACAGTGTTGAATATGCAGTTAACTAATCAGATTAACATAACTGACGAATTTAATGTGTATATAAAATAAAGATAATTATATTATATTAAATTGTTTACTACACTGCTTGAATTTACAATATCCCATTATAGGACTATGTTTCTTCCTCTGTTCCCTTCCAAAAATAACCAACCAACCAACCAACCAACATAAACCAAAAAACAAACAAACAAACCCCAAACATTAACACAAAAACAAGTCAAGGGAAAGGAAAAATGAGTCCAATCAGGGCCTCTACCTTGCATGTATTTCTGTACATAGATAAAGCCATTCTGTCTCTTTGGGTTTCCTGTATGGCTACACTGAACTTGCTAATCTTACCAAACCACATCTGCAGATGTGCTAGGTATTCTTGAAATATTTTATTATAATTGACAGTTCCATTACACAAGCATTAGGGCAAGTTTAATTATCAAAAGCATATTTAAATTAGTATAAAATTAAGGAATTTAGTTAAAATGATGTCCATCCTTTTTACATTAAAAATGTGGGCCATTTCTCCAGAAAAGTTTGCTTTCTGTCTCTTACCATACACTTCAGTCAAATTCTGCTCTCATTGAAGTCAACGGGATTGACTTCAGTGGGAGCAGGCTAGGGACCTTTCTGAATTTAATTTATTTTTTCTCGAGATTTAAGTAGAATTTTGTTCTTTAAAAATAAATGCTCAGGTATTTCATTTTTTACTTTATATTCTAGTTTGCCAATTGTATTTTTCATAATCTTTTCATATACTTTTTCATTGCATTGTCGACACGAAGTGTCAATAGCCATTTCTACTAAAAATGTAGTGTTAGTAGAACCGTATAAGCAAGGGGAAGAAGATTCTCTTGATTCTATACATTTGACATTTTAAATATAATATGCAGCTAACATTGAAAATGTATGAACTTTGACTTCCATTCACACTTAAAATCATAATACAATAATGGTTACATTTAAAAATAATTTAAAAACTTTTCACATCCTTGTAAAATTGCTATGAAAATTTACCAGTCTAAGTTAAAAAAAATCTATTTGCCCAACCCTTAGCAAGATGATTATGAAGAAACTAACTCATTGTAATCACTTAGCAAAGAAAAAAAAATTACTTCTTTCCAGGAAGGGGGCAAGTAGAATTTTGCACATCTCTGTCAATGTCTTATAGGGCCTGATTCTGACTGCAGCAGGAGTTTTGTTTGAATAAGGCATATGGGACTAGGTCCTTAAAGAAAGTATTAAATATTTTCTGGAAAAAATTACCCAAGAGTTTACATAGTAAATTAACTGTGTCATTGTTTGGGAGCAGCCTGTAAGATCTGTTCACACAACTATTAAGAGTGGCACTACCATGTGTGAGAGAGATATGGATCAGAGGAGATGTGATAGCGGTCTACAACTACGTTCATGAGGAGAGGATTTAGCAGACAAAGCATAACATGATCCAGTGAGTGGAAGCTGAGATTTGCATGAATTTAGACTAGGAAAAAGTGTAAAACAGTGAAGGCAATTAACCACTGGAATCACTTATTTAGGGATGTGGTGGATTCTGTCTTAAATTATGCTCCATTCCAACTATAAGTCACAGACTTGATAAAATTCTGTGGCCTGTGTTATGCAGGAGGTCAGACTACATGATCATAATGGTCCCTTCTGACTTTAAAGTATGAATCTACAAATGCATTAATAACATAGGTACAGCATTTGCAACTTTTAGTAATGCTGATCTACTTACTCACACAGGTAGTTTCACTGTTTAAGCATTAGCTAATGTGAGTAAAGGAAACCTATGTCACAAAATCTGACTTTAGGGCAAGATCCTGCAAGATGTCAAAGACTCTGGCCCTAATTCTGTAAAGCACTTGCTCAGCTTCATGCACCTGAGTATTTTAATGTAGGATTGGGATCAGGTTCTTGGAATCTTGCAAGATGGAGCCTCTAGACCTTGACAAATGAGGGGTGTGGATGAAGCAGCTGTGCACTTGAGATGGGAAGCCTGGAAAGAGGGTCCTTGGATTACTGTATCCATGTTTATCTGGAGCTAGTGATAAAACCCTATGTGTGGGCAATGAGCCACACTATTCAAGTCCATGGATTGAAATAATGATCACAGCCTGCTTATGGTTTAAAGATTGAATTTCCCCTATCCCCGTAGGCTCTCCAGCATGAAGTCTGATTTATTTGGGCTACGTGTAGGAATGGTGAATTTCATCTCCAATGAAGAGGAAGAACTATAGCTATGGCAATATGGACGCTAAAAAAATCCATAAACTATAATAATCTTCTAACCTACTATAGATACATTAAAAGGTAAATCACATTCAGGTCTGTGATGTAGTTTTAATGACCAGTTAAAGTGTTTGTTTTGAAGGGGTTAGGTGGTGAATGTTTGAACAAAATGCATGAAATGAATTAGGTTAATATAGCTTATATGTTTATGCAGTGTAATACTGCAATTTAGATTAATCAGCATTATGAGCACAGGGGGCTCGAGTCTTTCCCCACTTTTACTAGTGTAAATTAACTCCACTAACTTCAGTGGGGTGACATCGGTCTAAAGTAAGTACAAGTGACAGGATAATCAAGCCTAGTAACTGAATCCTGTCAGATTCATGCACATTATGGATTTACTTTTCAGAGGTGCTGAGCATCGGCAGCTCCAATTGATGTCTACTGGAGTTGTGCGTTTTCACTACTTCTGAAAACCAGAATGGGACTGATACAACTGACAATGCAAAGTCCCTGATATACTTCTTGCGAGCATCTATAACTTGACAGCAATATTAAGGATATTGGGCCAAATTCTGCTTCCAATTTCTCTTGTGGAAATCTGGAGTCATGCAGTTGACTTGAACAGGAATATTCTGTATTTGCAGTGTAGTAAAGGCGCGGATTTGGATTCACTGACTTCAGTGAGAGTTTCATCTGCTCGCTACATATGCCCCTGAAAGAATCCCAGATCCGTCTGTGTTAAACTTATTTTGCACACTAACTGCAAAATATCTGAAATTTTAAATAATTTGTCACTTTAATACTCTTTTCTGATCAACTTACATCCTCTGTCACTTTTGAAATTAACTCCATGTGCATAAGAAGTTAATACCTGTCTACCGCACTTCAATTCTGGCCTGGATACTCCCACTCTTATTCAGGTGATACATACCATTAAGGGAGAAACATCTTTTGGCAGTGACAGTGGATGATGGACCTTTAACTCCAAGCCCTCATAAAAGTCAAACAAGACTCCCTTTTAATCAGTCTCTTCCCTGGCTCCTCCACTGAAAAGCTTTCCTATTTGAAAGAAGAAAAGGAGTACTTGTGGCACCTTAGAGACTAACAAATTTATTAGAGCATAAGCTTTCGTGAGCTACAGCTCACGAAAGCTTATGCTCTAATAAATTTGTTAGTCTCTAAGGTGCCACAAGTACTCCTTTTCTTTTTGCGAATACAGACTAACACGGCTGCTACTCTGAAACCTATTTGAAAGGGTGCTCTTCCTGTTCTTTACCATGAGTATCCTCAGACCAGGACTCACTAGGTTAGTTGCAATCTTCCATGGTCCTTTTTCAATGTTTAAAGCAAACTCCTCATTGACTTCAATGAGACCATGAGTGGGCCTCTGCCAACAATCATATTTATTAAAAGTTGTAGAATACTTTGCTATTTTCTCCATTTGTTAGAGTAATACAAAAGTGTTCAGGTACTAGTGTGGAAATTATTTTATTTCCAGTATGTCTCATTTCAACTAATTAAAACAGAAATAATGAAATATGAAAAAGTTTTCCTTTGAACTTTACTTGTAGCACTTGCAACCAAAACCTTCAAAGTTTTTTTTATTTAATGGCAAAGTTTATTCAATTTTTTTAATAACAATTAAAAGACAAAACATTAAAAATTTGCAGTTCAAAACATGCACATTCACAAAATGCCAATGACAAGTAACATTGCATAGAACTTAAAGCGTTACTAAATTTAATAAACACACAGTGCATTTAATGTCCAGTTAAAACTAAACCTGAGAAAAACTACCATAAACACTGAGTCAAAAACTCTCCATTCATGCAGCTTCACAATTTCCACAACAGTTTCAGCAGTAATGGTTCAGTGGAGCTGGAAAATCCTACCTTACCTTGAACACAAACTTTGCTTTGACATAGTAGCTGCCTTTCACAGCACTTTATACTTATGAAACACTGAAATACTTAATGATACTCAAGTCAAACAAGAAAAAACAGTATTAATGCATTTATGGCTTCTAGTCTAGAATAAAGAAACACTAAAACATGATTTTAGCTTTACATGTTCTGATCACAGCTTTGCAATTACTAAATGTCGTATGTATGGAAATGCTTATGTTTAATTCAAAATACATAAAAAACAAAGGGCCCAATCTTGCAAATTCTTACTCACACAAGTAGTCTTTATTCATATAACTACTGAAGCCAATTGGGAGAAAGGGTTTGCAGGATCAGGCACAAGTTTTGGAATGCTAAATATTCCTCGTTTAATGAAGATGTATCAGACAACATTTGTTGAGTTTTGCTAGGAAAGAATATACCCAGTACTAACAAAGTTGGATTGACCAATTAATTAACTTCCAGATCATTAACTTCTGGATACATTACGTTGTGAGTCTATAAATGAAGGCAGAAAAATGACAACTGCAACAACCATGTATTAGCTCAGAAAATTTTAAAATATTAATTGATGCAGACAGGATGATTAACTCATCAAAACTACAACTGCTTTTACACAGTATAAATCAAGATAAAAAAAAACAGGAAAACACTATTTTCCCTTCCTTCAATTTAATGTACATTCCAATTCAAAGTTAAGGCAACAAAGGAAGCTCCTTGTGACATTTTGTAAAAGATATTTTTGTGATATAGTGGATTTTATGGGGTTTACAGGAATCTTTAGCTATCTGTTACTGTCTCAAAATATTTTCTCTATCATCTTTACACAAATAGAAAGATGATTTATTATAAATCTATTGAGGCTGCTTTCCACATATAAGCCTAAAATCAGGAAATAGCAAAAGAAAGTCCAAATACAAATGATGATTAGGCTGAATAAATTTTGTAACAATTAATTAGCCTTTTGAATAACTGTTGCATTCGTATAAGTAATTCAAATAACAATACGCACACAGGATCAATTGATTTCTGACTGGCACAGTTTTGGCTTAATTGAAGGAACATTTTTAATGATAGTTTTTTAATTGTTATTCAGTGCACATAAGGCAGACTGCAAATTACCATGTGAATTCCATATTGGACTTTATTCACACAAAATTAAAGGTTTAAGTGATCAGAATAAATGCATTATGATTAGCTATTGTAATTTGACTAAACTATTTTCTTCATGAAAATGAATACCTGCATAACCAATGGCTCAAATAAACAAACACATTTATTAATATCATATAAATAATATACTATCTTTCTGTGCACTTTAACAGTGTGCAAATAAACTGTGTATTGTATTCCTGAACTGATTTTTTTTTAAAAAAATCTGTTTTACACAGGCACACTTTGCTGAGGTGATCTTATATTTTGAAGTGGAACTGTATAAGCAGTAAAAAAAAGCATTTTTTTTTACTAACTTTCTAAACAGGACTATTATCTCACAATTGATTATCATCAGACAATAAGCAACATCTAGTATGTGTAAAAATATATCCAAAACAGACTGACAATTGGGGAATAAAAGTATATACAAACTCAAACTACATTTTGTCAGGCACTACTTAAAATTAAAATGTGTAATCACACAAGGATGACATACATGGTGATGAGCTTACACCTGCTTTGGAAATAGAGCAATATACAACATAATGCAACATCACCAGCCAGAATTTCAATACGAGTCCAGGCTCTCAACAAGATGTGCTAATAGCCCTCTATCTTCTTAGCAATAAAGAAAAATGGAATTGGAGTAAACTGCATGTCATTTTTGTAACCAGCTGTAGGTAGCAGGGCATCTTATTTTCTGAATTCTTGTAAATATAGCATACTTTATTTTATAGGAAGGTAAACCCAGGATAAAAGTGAAGCTGCTTGTAAATTTCATTACAATACAATGGTTTTACACTACATTTCTTTGCTTTGCATAATTTTTGCCAAATCAATATTTATGCCTTTTACAACTGAAAAAGGATTTTTAAAAATGCATTTACTTTTAAAGACAGGCATGGACTGAATTGTTTTATATTAGTTAAGTCACTGAGGAATGTCATTTAAGAAATTTGTTGAAGTCAGTCATTCTCCGATGGATATCAAAAATAGGGATCCATATTTTAAGAAAGAGGCATGCTCCAATTTTTTTTTTTGCCTTAGGTCAAGTGATATAGCCCTCCCATATTGATCCATCTATTTATCTATGCCTGAAATGGCTTTTCTGAAGGCAGTTCTTCTCTGCATGACTGACTAACAGTGCTGTTTCTAGTGGAATACGTTTTCTTTGTCCCTATGTCTTCTGTGTTCTCTTGTGTTTAAAGATCACTCAGAGAAAGGGAGAGGAAGAGAATGCATAACATACATATGAAATGTGGAGGGCCATTCCATCAATTTGTCCTCCTAAGTATGTACTTTCATATGGTATCTTCCTTGCTGGGGCTTTGATGTATGATGTGATTTGTATATTTTCTCAAAATGAGAGGTAAGGAAGTTGTGTAGTGTAGGGAAGTGATATGTGGAGCCTGCATAGTGCTGAAAGGCAAGGGGACAAAGTTTTGTTCTTAATAAGTATATGAACAGTCAAGAAATGATTGGTAGGATCTGGAAAAGCTGAAGAGATATACTGCTTGTTATTTACTATCTAGATTGGATGATTCTGAGGACAAAAGTGATAAGAATGAAGTTCTTAATAACATGAAAGGAGAATGGGAAAATTTCTGTTCCATTCTCACATACAGTTTTACTTTGAATGTCAATTGTATCTATTTTACTTAGCCTAGCAGTCTGAAAAATTTAAAAACTAGGAAGCATTCTTCTCCATATAAAATAAAATTAAAATTAAATTATTATAGTTGACTTTAGGTCAGTATTAAAACAGACAAACTTAAAAAAGTTAAATTGGACTCTGATTGTGCCATTGTCACAAATAGATATAACATCTGAAAAAGTCAGGCCATCATTTGATAGTGGGCGGAGATATACCAAATGTAATTAATTTTTCAAAATTTCTTATTACAGTGTACTCCTGGTGCGAAGTGTAACTTTTACACCGCTGAGCTGAGCAAATTGTGGAAAATTTTGTTTTTGTTTGTGCATTTTCTCTTCATTTCTGTTAAAAGCTGAGAGTATGGAGGTTGCTATGTGACAAATAAGCTGTAAAGAACTACTTCAGTATATTTGGGTGCATAGTAGGAGGTGACGCTGGTGCAAATGGAAGAGTACATACCACACAGAGCTAAAGGGCATAAATTGCTTTAACAAGTCATGTTCCAGATAACTTTAGAATAAAGATGGTGAAAAGCCCATAAATAGCTAATCTGTTTTTATGAATTAGGACAAACTTTTCCGATCAATTGTGACCAGATGTGCATATAAAGCACAAGCATTGCAAAAAATGGCTATATTATGATGAAGAAAGGTAAGACAGAGCAATTTTGTTTTGTTTGTAATTTGAACAAAACTTGGAAATATGAGCACCATGCTAAAAGGTGGCAGCCATATTAAACAATAAAAAATAAAAAGCTTTTATCAGACCAAAGGTGCAAAGGTTTCACAGATTTGAAAGCAAGTGCCATGAAGGCAACTCGAATTAGGCTCATTATCCTGTATTTTTATCAAGTATGGAGAATCAACATACATTTCTGACATCAGCACTTTAAGTTAATTTCCTTTTCAATTTTTCTGCAAATGACTACCAGAAATTCTTGAGAATTGCAATTATCCAACTTCTTTGGCAAACTTATTTTTTAGGCTAGTTTGACACAAACACCTATAGACACCTTGGTTTGAAATCTTGCTTAATAAGGTGAGTTAACACCATTAAAATGTTGGTTAGTCAGCACTTGTTGAAATCAAAGGCTTGTTACCAACTGTACTTTAAATGTATAACCACTTATGAGCCTACACAAATGTTAATAATCTATGTATAGTGGTAATCTGACCATTAATGATGTCCAAGTAATATGATATATGAACAATACTGATTCATCCTCGTTGTAAATAAAGGATCTTGCAAAACACAGGTAATTTTCAACCTCTGTTTACAAAGACAAAGCAAATACTTGTTAAAAATGTCAAGAGATGATGTGTTACAGTAGAGTTGCACAGTGCTTATGTCTATTGAATACACTAATCCAAACTTTATGGAATAAAATCATCGTAGATCTTTCTGTAATCTTTGTGATTGGATCCTGCTAGCAGATCCCAGCAAAGATCTAGTAGTTTGTCTTACTTAAGTAATTTTAAGGGCTCTGTGTCGCAAACTGCATTCCTTCACCATTCATCAGGTCTTTGTTTTGTGGTATCATAAGCTCTTATTACTTCAGATTGGGAAACTATTCCATTTTCATCTTGAGAGAATGCATAGCCATCTGCAGATACAAAACAGAAAATAGTTAAACACTGATTACTGTTTCATTCTATAGAATTGGAAGACTTCTCATTTCAATGAAACCAAATCAAGATATATCACATCTAACCGTTTTCCCCCATTTACTAGGCCAGTAACCCTGTCAAAGAAGGGAGATTAGGTTGGTTTGGCATGATCCGGTTCTTGACAACAGCTTACAAACTGTTTAATAATTGCTTGAGTATTTTTCCAAGTATCAAAGTTAGGTACAGACTGGTCAAATACCAATAACCACATCTTCAGAGGGGGCGGGGAGAGAGAAGAACTCAAATCCTTTCATGATACTGGGAGACAGAAAGCACAACAGAAATAATTCTGTACAGTATCCAGGGAATGCCATAAAAAGGCAATAGATTCAATTAAACGTGATTATATATCACAGAATCATAGAAATGTAGGGATGGAAGGGACCTTGAGAAGTCATCAAGTCTAGCCCTCTGCATAGTGGGCAGGACCAGTAAGCCTAGACCATCTCTGACAGATGTTGTCCAAACCTGTTTTTTAAAACCTTCAATGATGGGGATTGTACAACCTTCCTTCAAAGCGTTTAATAAATGATCTGAGTTTAATAAAGTCTGCTTTTTTGAAGTTCATTTGTTCCTTATTCTTCAGCTCTCACTCCTTCCTTTCTTAGAAAATCATGAAACTTATAATTTCACAATTACTTTCACCCAAATTGCCTTCCACCTTCAGATTTGCTATCAATTTCTCCCTGCTGGTCAGAATGGCTATCCCCCAGGTTAGCTCCTCCACATTCTGAAACAAAAAGTTATCCCCCAACATTCCAGAACTTACTGAGAATTTTGTGTTTTGACATATTATTTTTCCAACAATTGTCGGGGTAGTTAAAGTCGTCCTTACTACCAGGTCTTGTGCTTTGGATATTCTGTTATTGTTCTAGAAATGCTTCATCCACCTTCTCTTCCTGATTTGGTGGCCTATAGTACACACCTACTATGATAGGTTTCAGAGTAGCAGCCGTGTTAGTCTGTATTCGCAAAAAGAAAAGGAGTACTGTGGCATCTTAGAGACTAAATTTGTTAGTCTCTAGGTGCCACAAGTACTCCTTTTCTTTTTACCTACTATGATATAACCCCTTTCATTTTTAGCCAGAGACTATCACTGGTCTGGCCTCCCACCATCCTTCAGAACATGTGTATATATCTTGATGTATAAGATGCAACACCTTTCCCTTTCACCTTGCCTGTCCTTCCTGAACAAGCCATACCACTGTATACCAAATATTCACACATGAGACGTATCCCACATGTGCTAGTACAAATATATATACTAGTACAAATGTAGTCACATACAAAACCATTATATACTATTTCATATATAAATTTTCAATAGGTGCCCTTCCTCTTTGGGAAAAATCAAAATCAAAACAATTTCAGGATCATGGTCCAAAGTTTACATCATCATACTTGTAATAAAAGCTGTTTGTAATTCAAACTTAGAGTTTTAACACAAACAGATTTGTCCCTTTCTTAAAATATATTAGTATATTAGGTATATTTTTGTGTGTGTTTGTTTTAGGTAGATATCTTGTAAAAAGTGTTTTTAATAGTCCATTGTAGCAGAAATCAAGATATTGCATTTTTTACAAACAATTGTAGTAAAGTATTGTTTTGTGTCTTTATTTTGAAACCGCATGTTATTCTTTTAAACAGTGAACACTTACGAAGCAAGTTTTGCTGCAGAGATTCAGAGCGGTACAAGTTCACAGGACTCTTCTTAAAGACATTCTTCAGTAGTTGAGCTCTTTCAGTTAAGCTAGAAAGAAAGTGGAAATTTGTGAAATATATCAATTTATGAATGACAATGTATAGTTTGCCCATGGGACATTAAACAAGGGCTGGCAACTTAAAAAACTGCTCATTACAAGGTAGGAAAAAAATAGTGATCAGTCTTTATTTAGGTTGTTACCTGATCGAATTATTAATAAGACATATGATTAAAATGGTGGCAAACTAAAGTATTTCAAATACTGGTTTATGTTTGTAAGTTTCCTGGGGAGAGACTGGTTTGTGGTTATGTGTTTATACATTGACTAGCATATTGAGGACTCTAGGTTAACCATAATACAAATAATAAACTAACAATACTATTAAAATATTTAGTGCCAGATTCCACCTGCCCTTTTGTTGTGCAGGTAAGGGAAGGGATAGAGACTTCCCCAATCCAGCATGACCTGCATAAAGACCATGCAAAATTGCAGCCCCTACATACTAAGAAGTGTAAGAATTACTCCCTACTTGCCCTGCTATAGTGCCCCAAAGAGGTGGGAAGTGCAGGGAAGAGAGGGGGCTAAGGTCTTGCCCCTGATACATCAGCCAGCCATGTTGTGTCGAGTATAATGCCTCCAGGAAGGGTGTTGCAGTGTGTGAACTTCTGGTGAGCTCTGGGAACTCTCAGAAGGCATTCTGCTTGTCTGGCACATTATTCCTCATGGTGCTTGCTTTCAAGGGGTTAGCTCGGCACTGCTCCTTAGTACAGGATATGTACAATTTACATAATCCACGCCTTTAATAATTATCTCCAAAACAGAGTTGCCAAGAATTTTTGAAATGTGTTCAAGATCTGTCCCTGGGAAACAGGTGCCGTGGATAGATGATCCGCTATTGTTAGAGACTGGGGTTGAGTCTGGACTAGATGTCAAATTTAAAAAGGGGTAAA
This sequence comes from Dermochelys coriacea, assembly GCF_009764565.3. Taxonomy (NCBI): domain Eukaryota; kingdom Metazoa; phylum Chordata; order Testudines; family Dermochelyidae; genus Dermochelys; species Dermochelys coriacea. Next base: position 98,161,193 of record NC_050071.1, on the reverse strand, counting down.
AAGAAAAGGAGTACTTGTGGCACCTTAGAGACTAACAAATTTATTAGAGCATAAGCTTTCGTGAGCTACACCTCACTTTATTGAATGCATTCAGTGAAAAATATAACTAGAAAATATAAAAAGGGTAGTGAACTGATGGTAACATACATGACTTGTTTTGGTAAAGTGTTTTTTTTTGTAAGAAAACATTCTACAAGTACATTTATATAAAGTACCAATCCATTTTGACAAATATAAACAATATGCCCTGGTTACTATTGTTTCATAGATTTCAAACATGTTCCATAATCTGAAGTACATGATAATTACAATTAAATGCTAGTGATTAACATTTTAAAGCTGCACATACTCAAATAAGAGGAATCAACACTATTTTTTTTACTGGAGGTGTCTGATTGCCTACAAATGAGTACTGCACTTTATCAAGGTGTTTTCAGAGATGCTAAGTAAATAGTAAGGGACACATTTTCGCAGATATTTGCATTGCGTTTACAATACAAGTAGTAGATGCATGGACTTTTGTGCACAAAAGGTTTTCAAAGATTTATGTGCAGCACCTAGGCAGTTGAAAATTAAGCTATAACTAAAATTGTAGGTGTACATGCAGATTTCTGGTAACATACACATTGCTGAGAGTTTAAAGCAGGGCTTCTGTGTGTCCATCCAGTTATATACTGTCCAGTTCTTCTCCCTCCCAAAACGCTGCAACTTAAGTGGCACCTGATTACTATTTTGTCTGCTACTGCAAAATATACTGGAATATGATCCAGACAGCTCTTCACCTGAGCACAAGTAGAAAAAAAAAAGGTGTGTGGCAGGGAACGAATGGCAGTTTTAACCAACTGGATACACAGCACTGGTCGAATGTTACAGGGTTTGATGTTTTCAAGAAACAACAGGCTGTCTCCTTCCAATGTATCTTTCTTCCCAATTCTTATAGTTTCCCATGATAAGACCCTAATTTATTGACTAGAAAATAGGTGGAGCTGGCCATAGCATAGAAAGCTTGAAACACTTTCTGATAATTTTAAGAAGATTTACTGGCAGGAGTTGGGAAGGAATGTAGAGAGGACTGAGAATAGTATTACACAGGCTTTTCAGGCAAACCACAGGAACTGTGCCCTGACTGGGCCTCAGTGTCAGACACAACATGCTGAATGTTTTGTCTTCTTGTGTGAGCTGCTTTATCAACATGACCCAGGGTGTACAGATAAAATTCAAAATGGAACATTTTGAACTCATGCTGCCTGCTGAATCCTTAGAGCTGTGAAGAAACCGTTCAGTTATAACTGTGTTCATGGCAATCTTGGGAACCTACTAAGCTAAGTTAGGATGTACTGTGAAGTGTTTTCAATCCATTTTTAAAGCCGAAGGGACCATGGTGAGCTAGTCTGACCTCCTGCATACACAGGCCGATAGATTTCCTTGTATTAATTCCTGATTCAAGCCCAACAGTTGTGATTTAAACTAGAGCACAATCTTTTAGATCAACATTTTCTGGGATGGAGCATCCACCACAACTTTCGGCAAGTTGTTCCAATGGTTAATTACCATTAAATGGTTAATCACTATTAAAAATATTTGCCTTATTTCTAGTGTGAGTTTGTCTAGCTTCAACTTCTGGCCATAGGATCTTGTTATACCTTTTGTCTGCAGGATTGAAGATCCCTTTATTAAGCAAATTTCTGTTCCCAATGTAGATATTTAGGCCCAGACCCTCAAAGGTATTTAGTTTCTAACTTCCAATGATCATCTTTGAAGATCTCGTTCTTACAGAGTAAACAAATCACCCTTAACGTAAACTTTAATAAGACAAACAGATTGAGCTCCTTGTGTCTTTCACTATAAAGAATGTGTTCCAATCCTTTAATTATTCTCAGGGCTCTTCTCTCAACCATATCCAATTTTTAATGTCCTTTTGAAAGATGTCTTGAAGACCTGCTTGACTGATGATAACTGGAGGAAGATAAAATCCAAGATAAACTTTTACATGAGCAAACTCTGTTGTCCTGAGAACAAGCTGCTCCTAGTGCTTGAGATACAGATGTTTAGTTAGCAAAGGTGATGCACCAATTAATTAAGTTGGATTCTAACCAATTTAATTAAAATTTTCTCACATTGACAAAGCCTTAGTTATTTCAGGGGCAACCATGATGCCAGCATCAACCCAGATCTTGTAACAAATCAAAAGAAAATATCTCAAAGTAAAAGTTACCTATAAAATACTAAATATACAATACAATTAACTATACAAATTCAGACAGATTTGGAAGGAAGAAATGGAGAAAAACTTGGCAAAGCCAGACTCTGGGCACAGCTGAGGTTCTTCTGCTCACAGAACAATCTTGGGAACAATCTTGAAGAAGGAGGTATTGAAAAGGTCGGGGACAGAACTTACCTTATGTGACAATGGGCACTGAATATGTTTAATTTTAGGAGGGGATGCTTGTGCAATGCTTAATGTACTCAATTCTTCAACAATGTTCAGAGCCTCTGAGGGGCTGGCAGTAAGGGACATCTAGGTATATGCAGAGCCCACACTGAAGACAAACTATACCTCTCCTGATAGACTCCCTTTTGCTCTGGCAACCCCTGCTCTAATGAGATCCACAGTGACACATTCTATCCAGCTCTCTAACCCTAGTCATTAGAATGGTGCCTATAGAACTACCATGATTATCTCCTGCTTTGGCCTGGAATAAGCCATCAGATGGGTATTTCTGCATATGTAAACTCTTGAGAACTGGGCCTTATATATACACACTTTAAATTCGTATCTGAATACTAGTTATGGAACAACTTCTCATTGGTAGTTTGTGTATCATGAAGACTCAACTATATAGGGCTCAATATCTGAACTCAAAATGTAATTGAAGACAGACATCTTAGATAAGAAATGTACTATACTTTCACTCCATACTGTATTTTCAAATACATAGGGACCCAGTTTTGCACTCCTATTCAGTTGAATAGGGATTGTAGGATAATGCTCTTTACTTGTAACTATCTTTTTGGCATTCAAAATGAGTTCTGAAAATAACATCTATCAGAGCCAAATGTAATATAATGTGAGGTGTGATACATAAGCAGTGCTAGGTGACAGTACCTCACCGTTTGTGCTAATTAGGTGCACTAGGAGGCACAGACTGAACATTAGCACCATTCAAATACATGAAGTGTGTGTATTCTTAAATAACTTCTATCTTGTATGGTTTAAAGATTTAAATAAACTAGTAATTAAATGCATCTTATAACGTAAATTAAGATGAGCAAGAACAGATTAAAATTTGCAACCATCTAAAATGCTTATTGCTTTATATATTCCTATGACATTTTAGTTTAAGAATATTTAAAAGTGGCTTACATAAAAAGATAATATGATTGTATTAAGAAGAGGCACTTGTGACATACCACTATTTCAGTACACCTGCACAAGTCAAGGTAACTAGTCATGTTACTGTTCACATATGCCCAATTCAATGCCAGTAAAATATTTTTACATAAGTAAAAAATTTTTTTTAAATACTGAAGTAGTACACATTTTAAGAGTTGCTGAGAGGTGGGGAAATGTTTTTTGGCAATGAAGGTCTGAAATAATGGTTTATTTTTAAAACACTTATTCTCTCTTACTTTTAGTCATTTCAGTTTTAGGCACAAGAGGTTTCTTGGCATATCAATTACAATGGATCTGATAACAAAATCAAGCCACCCTGCAGTGCAAATTACCTGTTTTATTGAGGCAATCACATACTATAGGCTCCCATAGGCTTCTCTGGTCAGTGATATTAAAACTCAAGTTCTCTTTCAGTTAGAAAAGTGACTGTGTAATAATGGCACCTTCTTGCTAAATCTATTTTCTTACTTTGCTGATGAAAATGTATTTGTACTAGTGTTAGGTGTATTGTTTACTGAAGTACAAGATAAATCTTATTGACAGTTGGGCAGAAAAATTCAGATTGTGGAATCTTTATTACTGGAAGGGATGTAAGATTTAATAAGAACACTCATATTAAGTTTGCACTGATCACAATTAAAATATCTCGACTTCAAACCTAAGAAATCTGATACTGAAATCACTGAGAGGAAAAAATAGGAAATTTCTAGAAAGTCACTTTTAGAATTAATTTTCAAATGCTATACCACCTTTTAAGTGCATTATATGTACAATTCAAAAATTATTTTAAAAAATAAGAACTTTTTTTTTGTTTCATATAAGCACTGGCAGTAAAAAATTGGTGAGAAATTTTACAACTTCGTTGAGGATTCCTTAGGTGTGTTCAAATCAAAACAGAGAAGAGTGAGGATTGACTGAAAATATGGGGAACAGCTCGAGATTATTTATTCCATCTTATAGACCTTTCTTTTACAACATAACATATTAAAATGTAGAATGCAATGAAGTCACTCAAAAAATAAAACATTTTAGATAATGCCATTCTAAATGGTATTAATTAATCCTCATTTTTAAAGACAAAGATTTTATCACAGTATTCAAAAGAATGTGCAGTAGGAAAAAATACCATTTCTATAACTTTGCAGTCTTATTCCTATGAAACATATATTCAAATCCATGCAATGTCAGGGCAAGAAAAGTATTACAATCTGGACTGGACAAATGTGGTACCTGGTTTCTACGTCAACAATAGCAGTGAAATAATTAACATTTTTGGAATTTAAATAGTTAACATCTACTCAGAATAAATGATAGAAATTCAAACCAAAGGGTCAAATCCTGAACTATTGTATTTGTGAGATGGTATTTTTAGTTTCTGTTATGTTACTTTGCGACAAGAGGAAATGAATTTGTCAGTTATGTCCTCCTCATCTTTACAGTTCTCTCCTGACCATTCAATGCTTCATATTCCCCCATAGTAAAAAATTAATGTAGAATTTCATGTGAACCAACACATTTTTCTATTGCACTAAAGTAGAGCACTAAGACACCAAAGATATGCTAAAGCACCACTAGAAAAAATGAGAGAATGCCAGAACAAAGTGCTGAAGAATAAAAAAGAAATGTGCCAGAAATAACTGGTAAGTCTTGTGCCATGTGTTATACCCCAAGAGTAAAAATCCTCTGAGATGCTATTTTTAAAGCAGCAGAATTGTAAGTAAGTAGTCATCACAGGATTAGAACTTTTGGGTAACTTAAGCTTCCACTGAAATGAGTGGCAAGCCTGGACATCTGAAACCCAAGAGTGAGACTCATGTAAGAGGTTATGTTCAGAGAAGCAGAATCATACATAAGTAATCTTCCCTTCTCTGCAACCAAGACTGGGATATCAGAGTTGGTTTCACTTCTCCTCTGCACTTTTCCCGTGACTATGGGAATGAAAGGAAAAGAAGGGAAATTACAGAGAAAGTTGTAAGGAACATAAAATGTATCAATCTCTATTGTTAGTGGATCCCCATATCTCCTTGTGGGATAGAAGCATTTTGCAATTGTGGCTCATGGCAAACAAGTCTATTATTGGAGTTCTCCACATCCTTCAAATCTGGTGAAATATTTGTTGATTGAGGCTACATTCCCCCTGGAAGGGCTGAGGCAATTAACATTGAATTTCCTGGATATGACAATTACTTTGACAGCTTGGAGATTCTTTTAGCCACTTTAGTATGGGTAATGCTTACTTAAGGAGGGCAACATTTTTTGACCTTTGATTGCAAATCACTACAGTATTTTCGGAATGGACTAGAACCAAATTCAGTGAAATATGATGATTTTCATTTCCAGTCTGTTGATATTAAAAAGTGTGCTCACTATTTAACCACTTGCTCTGCACATATGTCTGGTGCATATAGGCTGCTACAACATAGGAGATTTACTGTTGGTTATTACAATTTTCCAGTGTAAATGTTAATGAAACTCCCTGAAGAGATAAGCAGGTTGGGCCACCAGATCAGAGACTCCTGACTTTCATTTTCTCAAATAAAGAGTTTCTTCTACAGAGAATGACATTTTGCCAGGTAATGTGAGTAGATATAATTAGGGCTGTCAATTAATCACAGTTAACTCACACAATTAACTCAAAAAAGTAACCGTGATTAAAAAAAGTAATTGTGAGTAAAAAATTAATCGTGATTAATTGCACTATTAAACAATAGAATACCAATTGAAATTTATTAATATTTTTGGATGGTTTTTCTATATTTTCAAATATATCGATTTCAATTACAAATAGAATACAAGTGTACAATGCTCACTTTATATTATTTTTATTACAAATATTTGCACTGTAATAATGATAAACAAAACAAACAGTATTTTTCAATTCACCTCATACAGTACTGCAGTGCTATCTCTTTTTCATGAAAGTGAACTTAAAAATATAGGTTTAACTACTGCACTCAAAACAAAACATAAAAACCAAGTACATAGAGATGTTGTTGCTAGGACGAAGGTGTATGAATTATTCTTCTTAACCTCTGAGGACAGGACAAGAAGCAATGTACTAAATTTGTCCGCAAGGGAAGTTTAGATTGGACATTAGGAAAAAATCCTGCAACATGGTTAGCTTGGAATAAATTGTCTAGGGAGGCTGTGGGAATCTCCATCATTAGAGATTTCTAAGGGCAGATTAGACAAACACTATCAGGAATAGTCTAGATAATACTCAGTCCTGCCATGAGTGCAGGGGACTGGACTAGATCCAGTCCTATGATCTATGATTTGAATCGTAAAACTTTAGAGCCTACAAGTCCACTCAGTCCTACCTCTTGTTCGCCAATCTCTAAGAGAGACAGTTTGTTTACATTTGTGGGAGATAATGCTGCCCACGAATTAATTACAATTTCACCTGAAAGTGAGAACAGACGTTTGCATGGCACTGTTGTAGCTGGCGTCACAAGATATTTATGTGCCAGATGCGCTAAGATTCATATACCTCTTCATGCTTCGGCCATCATTCCAGAGGACATGCTTCCATGCCAATGACACTTGTTAAAAAAATAACGCGTTAATTAAATTTGTGACTGAACTCTTTTGGGGGAGAATTGTACGTCTCCTGCTCTGTTTTACCTGCATTCTGCCATATATTTTATGTTACAGCAGTCTTGGATGATGACCCAGCACATGTCGTTTGTTTTAACAACACTTTCACTGCAAATCTGACAAAATGCAAAGAAGATACCAATGTGAAATTTCTAAAGATAGCTACAGCACTTGATCCAAGATTTAAGACTCTGAAATGCCTTCCAAAATCTGAGGTGTAGAACATGTTTTCAGAAGTCTTAAAAAAGCAACATTCTGGTGCAAAATTACAGAACCCAAACCACCAAAAAAGCAAATCAACCTTCTGCTGGTGGTATCTGACTCAGATGAGGAAAATGAACATGCGTCAGTCCACACTGCTTTGTGACATTGTAAACAGCAGCATTATCTCCTGCAAATTGTTAACGAACTTGTTCGTCTAAGTGATTGGCTGAAGTAGAACAGAATGGACTTGTAGGCTCTAAAGTTTTACATTGTTTTATTTTTGAATGCAGGGTTTTTTTACATAATTCTACATTTGTAAGTTCAACATTCATGATAAAGAGATTGCATTACAGTACTTGTATTAGGTGAATTAAAAAAATACTGTGCCTTGCATAATGACAGGTTTCAGAGTAGCAGTCGTGTTAGTCTGTATTCGCAAAAAGAAACGGAGTACTTGTGGCACCTTAGCGACTAACAAATTTATTAGAGCATAAGCTTTCATGAGCTACAGCTCACTTCATCAGATGCATTTGGTGGAAAATACAGAGGGGAGATTGATATACACACACAGAGAACATGAAACAATGGGTTTTATCATACACGCTGTAAGGAGAGTGATCACTTAAGATAAGCCATCACCACACCAGCAGCAGGGGGGGGAAGGAGGAAAACCTTTCATGGTGACAAGCAAGGTAGGCTATTTCCAGCAATTAACAAGAATATCTGAGGAACAATGGGGGGTGGGGTGGGGGGGGAAAACAGGGGGAAAGAGTTTTACTTTGTGTAATGACTCATCCATTCCCAGTCTCTATTCAAGCCTAAGTTAATTGTATCCAGTTTGCAAATTAATTCCAATTCAGCAGTCTCTCGTTGGAGTCTGTTTTTGAAGCTTTTTTGTTGAAGGATAGCCACTCTTAGGTCTGTAATCGAGTGACCAGAGAGATTGAAGTGTTCTCCAACTGGTTTTTGAATGTTATAATTCTTGACGTCTGATTTGTGTCCATTCATTCTTTTACGTAGAGACTGTCCAGTTTGACCAATGTACATGGCAGAGGGGCATTGCTGGCACATGATGGCATCTATCACATTGGTAGATGCGCAGGTGAAGGAGCCTCTGATAGTGTGGCTGGTGTGATTAGGCCCTATGATGGTGTCCCCTGAATAGATATGTGGACAGAGTTGGCAACGGGCTTTGTTGCAAGGATAGGTTCCTGGGTTAGTGGTTCTGTTGTGTGGTGTGTGGTTGCTGGTGAATATCTGCTTCAGATTGGGGGGCTGTCTGTAAGCAAGGACTGGCCTGTCTCCCAAGATCTGTGAGAGTGATGGGTCGTCCTTCAGGATAGGTTGTAGATCCTTGATGATGCGTTGGAGAGGTTTTAGTTGGGGGCTGAAGGTGATGGCTAGTGGCGTTCTGTTATTTTCTTTGTTGGGCCTGTCCTGTAGTAGGTGACTTCTGGGTACTCTTCTGGCTCTGTCAATCTGTTTCTTCATTTCAGCAGGTGGGTATTGTAGTTGTAGGAATGCATGATAGAGATCTTGTAGGTATTTGTCTCTGTCTGAGGGGTTGGAGCAAATGCGGTTATATCGTAGAGCTTGGCTGTAGACAATGGATCGTGTGGTATGATCTGGATGAAAGCTAGAGGCATGTAGGTAGGAATAGCGGTCAGTAGGTTTCCGATATAGGGTGGTGTTTATGTGACCATCGCTTATTAGCACCGTAGTGTCCAGGAAGTGGATCTCTTGTGTGGACTGATCCAGGCTGAGGTTGATGGTGGGATGGAAATTGTTGAAATCATGGTGGAATTCTTCAAGGGCTTCTTTTCCATGGGTCCAGATGATGATGATGTCATCAATGTAGCGCAAGTAGAGTAGGGGCATTAGGAGACGAGAGCTGAGGAAGTATTGTTCTAAGTCAGCCATAAAAATGTTGGCATACTGTGGGGCCATGCGGGTACCCATCGCAGTGCTGCTGATTTGAAGGTATACATTGTCCCCAAATGTGAAATAGTTATGGGTGAGGACAAAGTCACAAAGTTCAGCCACCAGGTTAGCCGTGACATTATCGGGGATACTGTTCCTGACAGCTTGTAGTCCATCTTTGTGTGGAATGTTGGTGTAGAGGGCTTCTACATCCATAGTGGCTAGGATGGTGTTTTTAGGAAGATCACCAATGGACTGTAGTTTCCTCAGGAAGTCAGTGGTGTCTCGAAGATAGCTGGGAGTGCTGGTAACGTAGGGCCTGAGGAAGTCCACATAGCCAGACAAACCTGCTGTCAGGGTGCCAATGCCTGAGATGATGGGGCGTCCAGGATTTCCAGGTTTATGGATCTTGGGTAGCAGATAGAATACCCCAGGTCGGGTTCTAGGAGTGTGTCTGTGCGGATTTGTCTTGTGCTTTTTCAGGGAGTTTCTTGAGCAAATGCTGTAGTTTCTTTTGGTAACTCTCAGTGGGATCAGAGGGTAATGGCTTGTAGAAAGTGGTGTTGGAGAGCTGCCTAATAGCCTCTTGTTCATACTCCGACCTATTCATGATGACGACAGCACCTCCTTTGTCAGCCTTTTTGATTATGATGTCAGGGTTGTCTCTGAGGCTGTGGATGGCATTGTGTTCTGCAGGGCTGAGGTTATGGGGCAAGCGATGCTGCTTTTCCACAATTTCAGCTCATGCAAGTCGGCGGAAGCACTCTATGTAGAAGTCCAGGCTGCTGTTTCGACCTTCAGGAGGAGTCCACCCAGAATCCTTCTTTTTGTAGTGTTGGTAGGAAGGTCTCTGTGGGTTAATATGTTGGTCAGAGGTGTGTTGGAAATATTCCTTGAGTCGGAGACGTCGAAAATAGGACTCTAGGTCACCACAGTATCATGTTCGTGGGAGTGGAGGGGCAAAAGGAGAGGCCCCGAGATAGGAGATTCTTCTGCTGGGCTAAGAGTATAGTTGGATAGATTAACAATATTGCTGGGTGGGTTACGGGAACCACTGTTGTGGCCCCTTGTGGCATGTAGTAGTTTAGATAGCTTAGTGTCTTTTTTCTTTTGTAGAGAAGCAAAGTGTGTGTTGTAAATGGCTTGTCTAGTTTTTGTAAAGTCCAGCCACGAGGAAGTTTGTGTGGAAGGTTGGTTCTTTTGGCTGAACTTTGTGACTTTGTCCTCACCCATAACTATTTCACATTTGGGGACAATGTATACCTTCAAATCAGCAGCACTGCGATGGGTACCCGCATGGCCCCACAGTATGCCAACATTTTTATGGCTGACTTAGAACAACGCTTTCTCAGCTCTCATCTCCTAATGCCCCTACTCTACTTGCGCTACATTGATGACATCTTTATCATCTGGACCCATGGAAAAGAAGCCCTTGAAGAATTCCACCATGATTTCAACAATTTCCATCCCACCATCAACCTCAGCCTGGATCAGTCCACACAAGAGATCCACTTCCTGGACACTACGGTGCTAATAAGCGATGGTCACATAAACACCACCCTATATTGGAAACCTACTGACCGCTATTCCTACCTACGTGCCTCTAGCTTTCATCCAGATCACACGATCCATTGTCTACAGCCAAGCTCTACGATACAACCGCATTTGCTCCAACCCCTCAGACAGAGACAAACACCTACAAGATCTCTATCATGCATTCCTACAACTACAATGCCCACCTGCTGAAGTGAAGAAACAGATTGACAGAGCCAGAAGAGTACCCAGAAGTCACCTACTACAGGACAGGCCCAACAAAGAAAATAACACAACGCCACTAGCCATCACCTTCAGCCCCCAACTAAAACCTCTCCAATGCATCATCAAGGATCTACAACCTATCCTGAAGGATGACCCATCACTCTCACAGATCTTGGGAGACAGGCCAGTCCTTCCTTAAAGACAGCCCCCCAGTCTGAAGCAAATACTTACCAGCAACCACACACCACACAACAGAACCACTAACCCAGGAACCTATCCTTGCAACAAAGCCCGTTGCCAACTCTGTCCACATATCTATTCAGGGGATACCATCATAGGGCCTAATCACATCAGCCACACTATCAGAGGCTCCTTCACCTGCGCATCTACCAATGTGATAGATGCCATCATGTGCCAGCAATGCCCCTCTGCCATGTACATTGGTCAAACTGGACAGTCTCTACGTAAAAGAATGAATGGACACAAATCAGACGTCAAGAATTATAACATTCAAAAACCAGTTGGAGAATACTTCAGTCTCTCTGGTCACTCGATTACAGACCTAAGAGTGGCTATCCTTCAACAAAAAAGCTTCAAAAACAGACTCCAACGAGAGACTGCTGAATTGGAATTAATTTGCAAACTGGATACAATTAACTTAGGCTTGAATAGAGACTGGGAATGGATGAGTCATTACACAAAGTAAAATATTTCCCCATGTTATTTCTCCCCCCACCCCACCCCACACCCCCATTGTTCCTCAGATATTCTTGTTAACTGCTGGAAATAGCCTACCTTGCTTGTCACCATGAAAGGTTTTCCTCCTTTCCCCCGCTGCTGCTGGTGATGGCTTATCTTAAGTGATCACTCTCTTTACAGTGTGTATGATAAAACCCATTGTTTCATGTTCTCTGTGTGTGTATATCAATCTCCCCTCTGTATTTTCGACCAAATGCATCCGATGAAGTGAGCTGTAGCTCACGAAAGCTTATGCTCTAATAAATTTGTTAGTCTCTAAGGTGCCACAAGTACTCCTTTTCTTTTTATAAAAATACTATTTCTCTTGTTTTTTACAGTGCAAATATTTGTAATAAAATAAATATAAAGTGAGCACTGTACATTTTGTATTCTGTGTTGTAACTGAAATCAATATACTTGAAAATGTAGAAAATATCCAAAAATATTTAAATAAATGGTATTCTATTATTAATAGCACGATTAATCATGATTAATTTTTTTAATTCTTGACAGCCCTAATATTAATGCAAAGATCAGCCAGGATTAAGGCACCAAATTAAAACAAAAAAATCCCTAGACCAAAGAACTAAACAATTTGTCTGGAGGATGAATGGGGCCAATGAGGAGGTCTTTGCAGCTAGTGAAACTATTTTCTGAAGTATTCTCCAGAGGCCTTCTTAAGATTAATGCAAGCTCACAGATGAACTAGATTGTGAGATGGTTCCAGAGCACTCTTATGGATTTATGATCATCTTCAGTGATAAAAGAAAATGTATCTGTTTGTAAAAACATTAACCCTAATAACAGAAGAAGAAAATATCTTTGGACACAAGAGATGTACTTTGAGGACGATATGGTTGACTGGAGAGAAGGAATGAAACTACTTGATATAAACCACATACTCACACAGGGAAAAATGACTGATAGTCTCTGGAAGCACAGTGAGGTTCACCTGAGCTATAACAAGTACTGGGGACCTGGAAGGAGATTCAGTGTGATGGAGAGGTGCCTGTTTCCCAGACAACTGAACTGAAATCAGCAGTCTGGGAACACAGTAGAGATGGGAACAATGTTGCAAGATTCAGCATCAAAAGAAGCACACTGATTTACTCTCTCCCAGAGTCTTTGCAAAGGTATTCCTTTCATCATTCTTTCTGCTACTACAGCAAAATGTTCTCGTCTGTTCTTTTCTGTCTCTTCTTCAGTATAATTCTTTGCCATTCTTCTGTAACTTTTGAATAAGCTTTTATTTCTTCAAGTCTCCTGAAATTATTCCTTCTTCCTTTTCAACCAGACATGCCTGGCACTGGGAAGAGAGCAAGTAGTCGGGGGAGTGCACTTTGTGGAGATTTAAGTTTGATTTATTTCTTACCTGTTTTACGTTTGTCTAGTGCATTTTCCTTTACTTGATTTAATATATGAAGTAAGACAGAGGTTCTTTAGATTGGTGTTACATCAATTTGTTTTCTTTAATGTCAGCAAACTGTGCAGAGATTTTGCTATTTTCCGTTAGGCCCTTAAAAAGCCTTGAAAGGCTTTTGACTGAGTTTAACAGTTGTCCTTAGGCAAAGTTTATAAATGTAGCTCTGAATGAACCAAGTTCTAACTTGTTTTGTCTCAATTGTGAACACTGCCAGAGCAGCAAAACAGGATTTTAAAACCAGGTTTCATCCACAATGACTAGACAAATTTGGCAGAACTTGGTTCAGCCACAAATGAACAAACTCAGTTGAAAACATTTTGTAAATAATTCCTTAGGCCCTGAACTTTCAAAAAGATGCACACAGATGGATTCTTGTACCTGCAGAGAACCCCATCCATGTGGATGCAAGTGTCTGTCTGCTTGCATCTTACTGCAAGATCAGAGCCTTAATTTCTTGATAATTTGTATAATGTGACTATGAACATTCAACAGCAAGAAATTATTTTAAAAAGATCAATCTACAGGTATTTTACAGTACCTCTTGCCATGCACAACTGCCCCTGGATCTTGAGATTTTGCTTCCAATTCCTGAACTTCATCTACCAGTGTCTTAAAAGTAGATCTCTTGATTCTGCAATATGAAATGCTTTCAGATTTACTCTTGTTGAAACCATAATATATGCCTTTTTCAAGACTCTATAATAGAAATTTACAAATTCATTTTTGCCAAGTGATTTCAACTTTAGATTTTGAAAGGAGAAATTTTAAAGAATACACTAAATAATACAGGTTTCAGAGTAGCAGCCGTGTTAGTCTGTATTTGCAAAAAGAAAAGGAGTACTTGTGGCACCTTAGAGACTAACAAATTTACTTGAGCATAAGCTTTCATGAGCTACAGCTCACTTCATCGGATGCATCAACAAATTTATTTGAGCATAAGCTTTCATGAGCTACAGCTCACTTCATCGGATGCATCCAATTTGCAAATTTGTCAGTCTCTAAGGTGCCACAAGTACTCCTTTTCTTTTTACTAAATAATACACTTTGTCAGCTGTTATGCTAAGCACAAACAACAGAAGTTATCAATTAAAAGTTCTGATTTACAAAAATATTTAAAAAGAAATAAAGTAGTGGTACATTGTGGCAAGATTTGTAAACTACAAACAAAGTGAGTCATAATTTGAAAGAATCAATGAAGCTCTTTATATTTTCTTAAACTGGCCAATACTTAGAAAAATTAAAACTTGACAATTTTCCCTCTAAGTTTTAACAGTTCTATACTTACACTTTGTATGTTACGTCAAAAAGCAAAGCTGTCACAGGAATACATAACAGACCCATCCAAAAGATTCCAGAGCTGAACAACATAACTGCCTGGATAGATAAATCACAAAAATGATACCATTATAAAAAAAACTCCAAACCTTTAGACGTCTCAGCATTTTCTTGGCTCAAAGTATCAAAATCAAATTCATCCAAACTTTGCTGGGCTCTCTAATGCAATATAAAAATTACTGGGCCTTACAGGAGTTGTCCTTACTCATTCTGGGTGAAAGTCCCTCAAACACTTAATATGTAAGTAAATGTTACTCATGTTAAAAGCTTCATGGAAAGTTCAAACTGTTCAGTTCTTAAAAATAAAAACAAACAAACAAAACCCTCCCCTAACACCCATCTTAACATCATTCCATTTCAAATACTAATAAAGAATATTATTAAAATAAGATATAGCAATTTAAAATAATGCTAAATCTTTGAGAACATGTTCTAATAGCACTCCTGTTTGCTGTCAACCCTAATATGAGATAATGGATACCGGAAAAGATATTTGTCCTTACAATTATCATGTCATACATCTCCCAGGAGCACCCATTATTACTACTACTAAACTGAATACTGTTTAAATGTTTTGTTTATAATTCAGAACTGCAAAAATAATGAGAAAATATATACTTCACCTGCTTTCCTGTACTCCTTTAACAAAACATCTAAACAAAAGCTGTTTTTAAAATAAAGCACATTGCTGCAAAAATTGAATACTTTACTACCAACACACTTTTTGGCTTTTAGTTAGGTGTATAATTTAGTCTTTACTTTTTACTGTCAGAATGGAAACCAGAATTTCTCCTGTCCATTTTAATTAACTTGTTTTTGCACACCTGTTACAACCACAGACAAAATAAGCAATACTCTTCTGCAAAATTAGTATAAAGGGCATTAAAATAATCTTAATTTGCCTTTGTAACACATGCCAAGCATCTACATTGGAGATATTATGATTGCAAAGAAAATGATCTATGATTAATAAATAGTCAGTTGTTTGTAATCAGAATATTAAAAATGCCTTTGTAATGCAATTAGATTTCACAGAGATTAAGAGTAACATTGCTACACAACAGCATTTGAATTCTTTGATTTCATTTCTTGAAGTCTAATTGCTTCTAAAGGTTAAATTTGCAGCACCTAATTGAAATAATAAACAAACTGCAAAATTTTACTAATATTAGCAATACCCCATTAAAGGAAAAATGCAGACACCTTGAATAGTAGCTTAAATACTACTTTTTTTTTTTTTAGCACACATAAATTAAAGTTTGTTTCCAATCTGTATGTGGTACATTACTTACGGTCTAGAAAGAGAAAGTTGTTTTCACAAAGTCTTATTATAATGTAGGTAGCGAATATAGCCCTATTCATTTTCAGAGTGCATGTAGATACATGTATTCCTTGGAAAACTTAAAATTTTAGCCAAGCTGCAAACTGCAAATGTATCTTTTTTATCTACATCCATGTTTTATATGTATATAGTTATACAGGTGACTGAGGATGCCCTGAGCACTTTATTTTTTAGCCAGAATAATTCCTATAAACAAATTTATAAATTCTGAATAATAATGCTAGGATTAAAATAACTAAATTCACAACTTCAGCCAAAAGATCTTTTTAGAATCTGTAACAAAACGGAGAAAAATTTATTCACATAAAAGTCACTTGATATTATAACCAAAACATGACCCTTGACATGCTTGGTGACATGCTCAATTCTTACAATCAATACTAATAGGAAATGCCTATCAAAACTACATTTTGTAAAAGCTTTTAAAGTTTACGTTAAAGTTTAAGTAAGAGTTATATAGACCAACATTTTCCTAAACAAAAAAGGCAGAGAAAAATCACAGTTTGATCTGAATCACTTTATATTATTAATTTTAATAATATTTTTAGTTTAGTTTAGTTTAGTAACAGCAAAGAACTATACTTGCTTTAGCCTCTCTATTAAATGTTTCCTAGTGAAACAGCAAAAGTGATAATGTAGGCCTTAGGATGTTAATTCTGACTATTGTAATGCTAACTATGAATGAAGCAACAACTGGCGCCTACTATTCAGTCCATCCAGCCTTTAGCTTTACAAATGAACAACATGAATTGAGAAAAAAAGTTTTTCTGCGTCATATTTGAAAGCCTGTCAGATTTTTTTTTCTTTTGCAGAGTTAATCCAAACCTAAAAGATTTAAAGCCGACATTCGCATTAAAGACAGAGGGCCTCTTTGTATTTTTTGGATGAAGAGGGAAAAAATAAAATCCCACAGAGGTATTTCCTTCCTTTCTGTACAAGAAAGCTCCCCCCTCTGTATAAACCATTTTTGTCTCTAACTTTTCACATCTCTCTACACATAGGCAGGTCATCTGGGAAATGGCAAACCAATCCTTTTCAGACAATGGCACTAACAGGAGCAGCCTGTTCTGGGGATGGACTCTGGCTGCCTCTGTTCGTGGTTCACAAATTGTTCCTAATGTGTGAGATTAGTGGTCAATGCCAAGTTTTTTTCCTCTTTAGGCCTTGTGAAACCAAATAGAATCTGCCACAAAAGTGGCTCCCAGGGGAATTCAAAAATAATCCAAAGTAAGAGTTAGAAAGCCTAGTAAATTGTAGGACTAACAGGTCCCAGGGGGAAAACAAATAATTGCTGTCTAAGTAGCATGGATACGCTGCAAATGTTGACTCTCAAAATTAAGACTTTCTAAAATAAATTAAGATAGCTCATAAATGTAGCTTTAGCAGAATTTTTCCTGATGCTGTTTGAGTTTGTTTAAAGAAAAAAAATTCCTGAAGATTGTTACCATATCACTTTTAATTCACTAGAATATTAAAAGCCTTGCCTGCAGAACTTTTTAAAAGCACTGAAGGATAATGTACTATCAGAAAATTACATATCAAGTTGAAATGATTAGATAACAATATTCACTCTCTCTTTACTATTTATGAAACATTACAGATACATTCAGACAAATCATTTTTAAGGATGAGGATATCAGAAAAGCGAGGCAACAAAGTTGGAAAGAGCAATAAAACCATTCTGTGGAAAGGTTTATAAAACCTTTTCAGTTTATCTAATCTAGCTATCATCACTGTAGTACTGGTATGTGAATGCCTCCCAGTATTTAAGGATAGAAATAACAGTTTCTCCCTCTTTCTTCTTTCTCATCTACAGAGAATAACTTAACTTATAGTTGGATTTTGTGTGTGTGTGTGTGTGCGCATGCACACACTAGTTAAAGAACTGAGGCAAAGCTAAGCCGAAGATGAGTTTTGGATTTAGTTCTCAATGCAGTGAGGTTAGAGGTCATTTTTATCTTTTCTGGTAGTTAGTTCCATAGCCCTTTCTTTATATTTACAGCTTAGAAAACAGAGCTCCCACTAAGAAACCATATTAAATGTATACAACCTTCTCCCCCCGCAAACCTGGTGGTACACAATACTAAGCAGAGGCCAACAATAAGGTGAGGAGAGCATCAGGAATGAAGTATCAGGCAATCTGTCAGCAAGTGGAGAAGGAAGCAGTAAAAAACCACTGCTATCTGAAAAATCCTGTGAAAAAATTCCTGTGAAATGAATAAGAATTTGTCCAAGTAAGGACTGAATAAAACTGAAGGATTTGTCCACGATTAATTAATATTAATAATATCTGATATTGTCAGCACTTATTATTTTTAAAACTGTATTTTGCAGGATTATTTATAGATAGGTACATAAACATAACTATGATTAGAAACACAGCTGTATGTGTCCTCTCCCCCTGGCCCAATTATACAATGAGTTTTATTTTCAGTTGAGTATCATTTTCAGATAAACATACAGATTCAAAAAGGTATATGAGTTGAGTAAGATTTGGTGCACAAATAGTGCAGGGTCTCATTTGATAGTTGTTCCTTCAAACCTTGTTCTTCTTCAAGTGATTGTCTATATGTGCTCTATGCACTTGAGATTGCAATGTTTTGGCCAGCAGTGTCCATTGGGCTGCACCTTCACCCTTCATGCTCTCAAGCCCGCCAACGAAAGGGCATAAGCAGGGCATGATGACCAACCAATCCTCAATTCTTTCTTAATGTCTATGGCTGTGAGATGGAGTCGATTTAGCTGTGTCCCTGTCGTTCGCAATTGCAATAGTTTCATTATAGGATAGTATAGGATAGCAGTGTAGACATTCCTTCCTGGAGCCCAGGCACTGAGACTTGGGGAGGATCACAGAGGCTGGGCACATCAACACTGCTATTTTTAGCCCTGAAGCATGAGTCCTGCGATACTGAATCAGTTGACCTGGGCTCTGAGACTTTCTGCCACTGGTTTTTTGAAGTACAGATGTACCCTATGAGACCTGTCTCAGACCCAGAGAGATGAGATACACTGGAGTTGGAGCAGTTCTCAGCAAAAAGTGCCCTCAGCATCCAGGGCTCTGAGGGTATGTCTACACTACAACTGGGGTGTAATTTCCAGTTTGGGTAGACATACTCACACTAACTTTGATCAAGCTAGCATACTAAAAAGAGCAGTGTAGAGTACCAGTGCGGGTGACAGCATGGTGGCTAGCCAATGCTGCAGCTATACTGTTTTTTTAGCAGTTAGACATTATATGCCAGCTGCACTGTAGATATCCCAGTGCTGTTCTCCTGCATCCTGCTGTTTTTGCCTCTTCCCAATCTGAAAGGGGCAGCTACCTGCACCACTTCTCTAAGAAGCATGAAAGAGGACCCCCTGTTAAATGTACTTCTTAAAGAAAGAGAGAGAGAGACAGGTCTCCTCTTTCTGTTGTTTTTAAAAAGAGCAGCTCCAGGCTGAGTCATTGTTGCTCTGGTAGCTGCGAGGACTCAAGGGTCAGATCTCTGATACCCATTGTTATCTCAGACTTGTATATGGCGATTAAGGTACTGCATCAGGGGCTTTCCGTGCTGGAGCTAGGCTGTTCTCAGTGGTGGCAGATGATAGAACAAGGAGCAACTGTCTCAAGTTGCAGTGGGGCAGATCTAGGTTGGATATTAGGAAAAACTATTTCACTAGGGTGGTGAAGCATTGGAATGGGTTACCTAGGGAGGTGGTGGAATCTCCATCCTTTGAGATATTTAAGGTCTGGCTTGACAAAGCCCTGGCTGGGATGATTTAGTTGGGGTCGATCCTGCTTTGAGCAGGGGGTTGGACTAGATGACCTCCTGAGGTCTCTTCCAACCCTAATCTTCTATGACTCTATGGTGGCCAGCAATTTACCTTGGTGCTGACATTCTTGGTACTGCCTATATCAGAACCGCTGGCTCTGGTACTGACCATACTGACTTTTATCTTAGTTTTGATGCCATTGGTACCAAGAATTACGGTACTGGCAGATTTGGCTATTTCAGCCCTTCCCAAATATACTTTACTGTCTTTATTTGTAACACTGATGGAGCCAGTACCACAGCCATTGGTACTGGGATGTCTTCGGTACTGACTAAAAAGCTCCCTGAGAGTCTAAACTTCAGACCTGAATGAGGGCTGCTCGTCCTTTACAAGAGGAAGATTTCAGAGTAGCAGCCGTGTTAGTCTGTATTCGCAAAAAGAAAAGGAGTACTTGTGGCACCTTAGAGATTCTATTATTTATCTGTCTCAGATATCAGTGCGCATGATTCATATCCTTATTCTCCTAGGGCACCCCCTCCATGACTCATATTTTTCCAGTAGACTCCACAGTTAGGGGTCACCGTAATCTAAGGGTGTTTCGGGAAGGACCCGCTGTCTAGTATCCCCTTCCTTGGTCACTCACTCAGTAACCATATGGACTTCATTCCTGGCCTTACTAGGCATTTTGGTGTGTTCATCACGCTACAAGGCATAACTTCTTTGCTGTATCAAGAGTAAGATCACCTTCTCCACAAGAGTTATCTAGAGATCATCCTCAACAACAACCATCTCACGTTCCTGCTACAGAGATTTCACCAGCACAAATTTCTGAGAAAGAGAAACTCTAGCACCAACCTGCTGAAATCATAACTGCTCACAAATTATCTTTGTCACCTGATGAAGATGTGGTGCCATCCTCTACATCACCTGATGACTAGTAGGCATTTCAGGATCTCCTTTGCAAAATGATGGAGGTGTTGGAGATCCCAACAGAGTCTAGGGAAATGCCCACAAATTGCTGGACATCTTACATTCTTCTCTTCCTGAAAAACTTGTTAGGTCAGTCAATGAGGGCCTTCTGGAACTGGCTCAATTATAGCTAACTCCAGCCTCCATACTTACAACTACAAAATGATGGACAGGAGACACAAAGTTCCCTCTGTGGGTTTTGAATATTTTTATTCCCATCTTGCACCAGGTTCCTTGGTTGTCATAGCAGCTCAGGCGAGAACAAGACACAAAACATTCAAATCTACTCCTAAGGAGAAGGAGCCAAAGCATCTGGATCTTTTCGTTAGGAAGAGTTATTCATCTGCTATTTACAACTTTGAATACCTAACTACCAAGTTCTAGATATGACTGTTTTAATTGACACAGAGTATCAGACTTCTTGGATAAGACCCTGTCCAATTACAGGGAGGAGTTAAAATAATTGATTGCAGAGGCTCAACTAACAGGAAGGACCTACCTGTTGGCTGCTACTGATGCATCATACTCTGCATCTAGATCAGTGATACTAAGACTGAGGCTTGCAAGTCGCAAGTGGCTCTTTAATTTGTCTCCTGCAGCTCTTTGCAGCACGATATTAAAACACTGGGTGATTTAGTTATTAACCAATCAGGATGCTTTTACTATATTATTAACCAATTGTAGTTGATAAAATAATAATACTTGGTCAGTCATTTTGCTGTGAAAATTATCTACCTATCTATACACACACACACAAAATATTTCCCCTGTAATACTGTTTAAATATGAATATATGGTATTACACTGAATGAAACAATGAATTCACACTACTGTGGCTTTTTTGGGTAATGTTGATCACTAATTTGGCTCCTGAACCAGTGCAGTCTGAGTATCACTGATCTAGATCAATGGCTACAGCAGTCACCATGCATTATGTTGCCTTCCTTCAATCTTCAGGGATATCCATGGATGTCCAAAATACCATTACACCTTTTTGACCTGAGCAGCTAGTCAAAGTTCAGGGCCCTGAAGGTGTTCCAGTTGGAAGTAGAAATTGACAATGGAGTCTGGACATTTCTTTGATGCAATCTTATTTATTTAAAAAGTATGTACAAAGTCCAGTTCTCTGATCACAGGAGGAACCAAAACATGATATAGGTTCTTTGCTTACAGTCCTATGCCTCTTTAGCAGCCCCAGCCCTAGAATTCCTTTCCCTAGCTTCTTCTAAGGTCATACACCATGATTGTTCAGGCTACTCTCTGTCTATCCTCCCTCTCTTTGGCAGACTCCCACACCTACCTGATCAAACAACACACTGTGGAACCCTTTGCCACATAGTGTTAATGTGTGGGCAGACCCTACGATGCCGTGTTTTAGGCGGATCTTCTTAACTGTCTCTCATAGCTCTCTTACATGAAGGATGTACTCATACCCATCAGTTTAAATGAGGTTCAACCTATTCCATAACATAGGTGAACCCGCTCATAATGATACTATTGAAGACCTTCCCTTTGAGAGTAGCCTGTCTTAGTGCAAAAACTGATTAGGTGTTACACATAAACTCTGGAGCAACATTATTTTTCTTTGGCATTTATACTCATCAGCCTGAGAGGAAACAATCCAGACACTAGTTGCAGTCAAGACAGTTTTCTTCGTACTATCAGCCTTAACAAAGGCCACCTGATCTTCCCAGAAAGAGGAAGAAATTTCCCAGAAGGATCTTCTTCCATGGTAAACACTGCCACACAAACCCCTACAATCTTCAAAGCAGTCAGTTTGATGCTCAGTTTGAGAGCTGTCCAACCAACCTCAGAGTATCCGTATCATTTCCCTGCCCATTTTAGGGATGATTTAGGGCACAGTAATTACTCCGGTGGTTCATGTCCACACTACCATCCTTCTGTCGGTGGTACGCGTCCTCACCAGGAGCACTTTCACCAACTTAAGAGGCAGTGTGGGAGGCTGAGAGCCTGGGCTTTCAGCTTCACATTCAGCTCCCCACCCGGAGCCAGGCTGCACCAGGGGCTCTCAGCTCCCCACTATGGACATGCATCCGATGAAGTGGGTATTCACCCACGAAAGCTTATGCTCCGATATGTCTGTTAATCTATAAGGTGCCACAGGACTCTTGGCCGCTTTTACAGCTGTGAGCTCTGTGGCTGTGCGCAGCCACTGGGCTCCTCCTGGGGAGCAAGCAGTCTCCAGGTAGTTGCTGGGCTGCACACTGGGCTCCCTGCAGGGAGCCTGGCAGCTGTCCTGAGGCTCCCAGCTCCCTGTGGGAAGCCCTGCGGTTGTCCTGAGGCTCCTGGCTTCCTGCGGGAAGCCTGATAGCTGCACCAAAGCTCCTGGCTCCCTGTTGGGAACCACCCAGATTCTGGGTGTGGAGCTCCCCACCAAAAGCCTGGCTGCGGCAGGGAGTGGGAGCTGGGAGCCTACGGGCAATATCAGGGCTCCCCGCAGGGAGCCTCAGTGCAGCAGGCTGGCTGCCAGCAGGGAGGGTGCAGCCCGGCTGGGAGTGGGGAGCCAAGGCAGTAGCTGGACTGGGAGCGGGGAGGCTCTGAGCAGGGTGGGCGCAGCCCAACTGGTAACGGGGAGCCATGGGGGCACACAGCTGCCCCAGTGACATCTTCCATTATACTTTCTAGGCTATTACTTTTTCACCTGTATGCCTACAATATGTTAAATAAAATTGTGATCTACACCATCTGTTGAAAAACAAATTCATCCAGACCATTAACATTTTTAATTTAGCTGGCTTATGCTGTTTTTGCTTTGTTAGTTATGTACTACAAGACATTCCACATCATGCTACATATTGTAACGGTCACACAGCATATTTTGCATTTTGTATCTAATTTAAAAAATATTTGAAGGTAAAGAAAGATATCCATTTCTCTGGTTTCTTCGAACCCAAAGAGTTTAATAGGAAATCACTAGTCTGCACATTTTTGGGTTTGCAGATGTTCTCAAAACCTGATGTACTGCAATAAATTATGTATATCTTTCTCTTTTTCCAGCAATATTTAGGAAAAATACTGTGAAGTTATTTCCTAAAACTACAGTGTTGTAAGTATGACTTTTATTTAGCCTATGTTCCTGAAGAGAGAGATTTGAATAATGTCCCTAGATATTTTTAAAAATGTTAGGGACAGTAGAAATATCAACCAACGGCCTCTTTTATTAGTCTGAATGTTGTGCTTTGCTCTATTAGATAAAAATCTGAGACTGCAAGTAAGTTCTTCCCTGGAGGGTACTTGTTTAAGTACTTTAACCTTTGATAAACATCTACATTTTTTCTTTTCTCAAGAAGTTTAATTTTATTATTTATAGAATAATAATTAAAAGATGAATATGAAATATTTTAACAGTGCAATTCCATATGTAAGATAATTTATTATGTTGGATAATACAGACTGAAGCAATATTTCAGAAACTAATACTGTTAATATAGTATAATAATACCTTTCCTACAGGGTGCAGCTAAAATGTCCAACAAAGAGTTTTATTGTTTTTCACAGGGATTCTACAAACCTCAATCAAATGATCTGAAATTCTGTAAAACACATGCTTGTTCCTTAACTTCAATTTCCTTCAGTAGTTTTATAGATCCCTTAGGCCAGATGGAGCAGAAACAGATGGTGTTCTGGAGAATTTTACAGTGCACGTCTACAGTACCACAATAAATTTAACAGTTCTGCAGATACAGAGCTTTTGTTATTAATTTCGATACAAACTGTTTCTTGTTGCAGTAAGTTTTATATTTTTAATCTGGTTTACTAATCACAGTGGCAAAAATAGAAAAGCTCAATCCTCACTTTAAAAATACATAAGCACCCAACAGCATCATTCAGACATTTATGAAAGGCAGGTAGCATAAGTTTATACAGTGCAGTACTTTCCCTGGAGCGTGCCTTGCCTCATAAATTGTTTTACTGGTGTGAACATATACAAGTCAGGTTTTTTAAAAATGTCTCCTTCTCTTAAATCACATCCATGTTTGTTTGAGGAGAGGAGACAACTATACCAGCTAACTATATCACAGCAAGATTTTCCTATTAATCATTTTTTAAGTCAAGCTGATGTCTTCTTTAGTGCTCCACTAAACAAAATGAAGGATTATCTGCATGAGATCTGCAGAACTCTTCAGTTATAAAATATCTATCTCCTATCACATTTACACTCTACTGAAACATGAACAACCAATAACTACTTTGATTAGAATTATGTATGTTATAGGAAACTTTAAATGTAGATGTTTATTTTAACATAACTAGATTAATTACAGAAATATACCACAAATAAGTGACCACAAGATCAGTTATTTTTCCCCAATAGCTATAACATGGAATATAGAAAAACACAAATAGCATTTCATCTGGTAGTACACTGTATTGTAGATTAAAAATGCTTTTCACCTGACACTGTTATAATGTAGTTTTATGACTTTCAGAGAGTCTGGCAAAGGAAAAATGTTTGTACAAAATCATCTGGTAAAGGAAAAATCATTCTACAAAATAAATAAAATGCCACAACAGATATGAAGAGTTATGGACTTTACTTTTAGACGTTTAAGCAAGCTAGATTTGCTATATATGGTTATAAAATTAGAAAATAGTATAGTTTTAAAATATAATGCAAGCACTCGTTCCTGTTCCCTTTGTTAACATTACCAGGCTTCTGTATATATTTTATAATACTGGATACAGGTTGGTAGAAAGTCTAAAAGAGTAGTAAAGTATGCGGGATACAAATATGACCCAGCAGTTAGCCTGAATTATGAACCCTATGTAGAAGGAACCAGACTCAAAGAGAAAAACAGGGGAAATTACTTACTTGTAATTCTGATTATCTGAAGATATCATTCCAACAGAATTTTTACTCTTGAATCTGAGTTCCTCAGTGTAAGGTCGTGTCTCCACAGATACGGGAATCAAAATAACTACATTGGTTTTATTCATGCCTTTATTTATTTGGTGCAAGTCTGTTTATGGACACTCTTATTTTGGACAAAGAATGCCATACTGTAATATAATTTAAGTCAGTCAAAATAGATTTATAAAGGTATGTGATAAAAATATTCTTGCAGTAGGCTGCGGTGAGCCTTGTGAACCTTGACCTGGTTTACTAGTTTTAGACCAGGCAGGTCTCTGCAATATGAAATTCAACCAGACAGCTACATAGTCGTTTTACTAACAGCATTGTCAAGTGAACTGATGTCAGAAGAAACAAAAAGTTTGGTGGACTTTCTAAGGGCTTTAGTGTGCTCCAAGCAGAACCTTGACATTTTAACATCAAGTGTATGGAGAAGGGTTTCACTGGAATGGGTGTGCAAAGGTGACAAGAATGTTAAAAAGACAGACCCATTAAAGTGAAAAACAGTCACTATATTGGAGAGGAAACTCTGATGAGCCTGGAGCACCACACTATCTTTGTAAAATCTGGGTCAAGCACTAGAGCTTTAAACTTGCTTGTAGAAGTTGCTGCCACCAGGAAAAAACGTTGTGTAAGAAACTTAAGCTTAAAGAAACTGAGTGGTTCAATAGAAGTTTTCATCATCTTTTCCACGACCACATTAATATACCATGACATAGGAAGCTTTTTGATGCAGGTATTTAAGAGTGCCAAGTGCCAAATTAACCTGATGACCAGGTGCTCACTTGTCTACCTTCTACTAGTAGACAATAGAACACAATAGCTACCATATATACTGGATGGAATTAGTCCGTAAGTTAGCATCAGACAGTGTGTGAAGGTAGTCAAGCAGTTTTGTGCAGCACTTGGCCCTGACTGCATCAACCACAAATCTTTTCCAACTGGAATTGTAAATTCTTTGGATGGATGGCTTCCGTGATTCCAGGAGGACTTGAGTCACTTGCATAGCAACAACAGTCCTACATATCTCTACCTTGTCAAGAGCTAAGTTGTCAGGGACAGAGTGCCTAGGCTTGGATGCAGCAATGTTTCCTGGTTCTGAGTGATGATCCAAGGCAGACTCTCAGTATCTTATGAAGTCCATCAAAGTTGGGATGTCATGCCTCCAGATGGTAAGAAGTTCATAGGAGATTTTTATGGTGATGGGAATTATGCCTATGGTGGGATACAGATAATGGATGATAGATACTGGAAATGGAGACAGGAAAGTTTTGCTAAAAAGGATGTCCAGGGTATTCTGGGTGCAATGAGTGGGAGCTAGCATGGAGCAGTGGGTGAGATTCTGGGTGGCCAGTGGGTGTGGAAGGAAGTAAAGGAATAGGGAGGCAGTGAATGGTGGAAAGGGGGTAGGGGAATACGCATGTTGGCAATGAGTGGGAGTAGGGGAAAGGAGGGAATGGTCAAAAAGGGAGCCGGGAGGGGTGGGGGGGCAGTAAATGGAGATAACTGATCTGAATAGGGTTAGAGAAGGAGTGGGTGTGTGGATATTGCCATAAGTAAACAAGCTGCTGGAAGCTGCATGAGGTGAGCTGAATGTGGAGCTCTGGAAGGAACAAGTCAGAGTTCCATGCAAATGGGAGAGGGAGGAGGTTATGGTTCCTGGGGGTGGGGGGGGGAAGATAAGAGAGCAATTGGTGGGTTGGAGTTGCAAGTAGAAGAGAAGGTCGGGAGAGGAGATGCTGGTGGCTCTGCAAGAGTTGTAGTGACTGAGTGCTCAAGACAGTGTTGCTGGGAGGCAGACAGCAGCAATGCCTTGAGAAGCTGCTGGTTCAGACAGCTGATAGGGAGGCTGTGGGAAGCCAGCTCTTCCAACGCTTCCTCATAATAACAGACCTTTTTCTCCTACCCACATTCCATGCTTACCTATGCTTCTGGAGTCAGCAAGGTCAAGATGAAGGTTTGGGGGAAGCATGTATACTGTCTACAATTAAAAAAGTTGCAAATTATGAGAGATTACAAGAATTAGGAATCTAAAAAGTATCTCTCTTTTCTTTTCTTTTTCCTTTTTTAGGTGGGACAAGTGAAAATCCCAGGATATGTCTGGTTTCTCTGTAGTGGTGTCAAAAAGATCATCTCCCTAATAAATGTAACCACAAGTGACTACAAAGCATTGTGTTTCCTTTCTGATAATTTATAAAAACACAATGTTGTCAGGCAAAATTTCAGGAAAATGATCTGTAAAGCAAATTGTCTAGTGTGGAAGTATTCATTCAGTACTTATGGGCAACAAATACAGTGAAGCCCATTGAAAGGTTTATTGTTACTGCAGTTAACCATTATACTGTGTAATACAGATCACATTACACAGACTGGAAAGTTACTGTGAGGTCACAGGAAATTTTGAATTGTATTCCTCATTTTCTCTCATACATTTTATGTCAAAGTTCCTTCATTTGAAATCACAAGGTTTTCTGCTACTTCTATAATCCCTCATGGTAGAAAAGAGATCTTATGACAATTTCCTATGAACATTTACTTACTTTACTTACTAGAATAGACTCAACTCTCAAGAGGTGGAAAATGAAATAGACTCAACTCTCAGAGGTGGAAAATGAAATTTAATGTGCTTATTCATAAAGGTTCAAAATAAAATAAAGCACATAAAGAATGCCAAAGATAAAGATGGTGAGGGCTTGAGGCAGGGGGAAGCAAAACCTTTTACCCACCAGTGTTGGCTATATCTAGCTGTTCCTCCTGTCACAATTTTACCTATACCAGGGGCTAAATTCCTTCTAAACTCTGTGGCTGCACAGCTGCCTATAAAGCACCGCACAGGGCTGTGGCAGGGAGAGATGCCTCTCACCAAGCCCCGAATCTGCCACGGTGCCCCTCCCCTGGCCCAGCCCTGGCCCGACCCTGCCATGGCAGGGTCAGGCATCCCTTCCCCGGCCCCAATTCAGCCCGGCCTGGATCTGCTGTGGCCAGGGGAGAAGCACCTATCTTGTGGCCCCCGCCCAGGACCTGCCATGGCCAGGGGAGAGGCATCTCTTCCCCAGCCTAGGTACTGCTGAGGGGAGAGAGAGCTTGGGGGGAGCCCCATTGCACCTGAAACCCCTCATCCCCAGCTCCACCCCAGAGCCTGCACCCCCAGCCAGAGCACCCCCCCACACTCCAACCTTCTGACCCAGCCCTGAGCCCCTCATCCCTGGCCCCATCCCAGATCCCTCATATCCCCATGCAGGATTCCCAGTTCTAGTGTGAGGCAGACAGAACAACTATAACTCTAAAGGTATTTTGTAAAGCTGCTTGAAAATTTAAAAATTCTAAATTTTTTGGTGAAAAATCAAGGAACAAATTTTTCACAATTCCCCATTCTATCCCTCCAATTTTCAACCAGGTCTAGTGTTTTAGTTCCTGGGAGAAGTGTCAGCAGGTAGGAGACAAAGCCTCCTCCTCTTCACATTGGTAGTCATATGCTACCTTGGTGTTAAACTGGCACCCTAAAAACCTTTTAGTAAGTCCCATATGACCATAACCAGTGAAAGAACTTTGGCTGAAGCTGCACCTCTTCAGGAGGATGAGAATGCAGATGTGAGAAGAATATTGACAGGATAATAGGCCCGTTAAAGTGGAAGTCTGTCATCACCTTGGAAACTAATTTTAGGATGAGTCTGCAGCACCACTTTCTCCTTGTAAAACTTGGTATTCAGTGAATCAGTTTGAAGCCAAATCACTCTACATACTGAAGTCTCTGCCACTAGAAAAATGACCTTCCATGTTCAATAAAACTTGAGCTCATAGGTACTCAGTCATTCAAAAGAAGTACTCATCAGCTTTGTAAGGAGTACAGCTGGTAAAACTCATTTAGAAATTCAAGATTTCTAAAAAAGAAGTGACCACTTTCATAAAAACTTTTGTGCAAATCACATCCTTATTTTTTGACTAGCTCAAGCCCCCATGCAAATCAGAGGACAAGAAACTGAGGAAACATTGATCTGCCTTTGACTAATTAATGAAATGGCTGCCAAATGTATGTTGATGGAGTTAATCTTTTATGTTTGACTCAGACAGGTGAAGAAAGTTGTCAAGCAGTATCTGTGCAGGCAAGCAAATGGACATACATGTTTGTTGCACCACACCACAATCTTGTCCACCAACTACAACTACAATATTTTTGTTAAATGGCTTATTCAAGGCCAAGAGGTCTCAAGCTACCTACTCTGATATATTGTGTCTACAGAATTCCACCCTGTCAGGAACCACTATGTCAATAAGGTGGTGTCCAGATTATGATGGAATGAAGGGCCTACAAAATTTACCCAAATTGTGAGCTCACCTGTAAAAAGTGAGTGTAAGTTCATAAAATGTCACAGTAACCTATAACAACAAATGTTGTTGGGAAATGGTACAGAAGTGAGACAGTCCAAACAAAAAAGCCTACTGATATAACTCAAGGACTGCGTTAAGATCATACTTGTCAAACAAGAGAACTGTGGAACTGAAAATCAGTGAATCAAAGTTGGTGTGTTGAAAAGTAGGTCTAACTGGTAGACAAAATAATGAGAGGACAGGCTATTCCACCCATCACTCCCATTTGGGGGTTCTTAAAAAAAGAGATGTTGTGAGAAAAATACAGATGAACAGAAGGAGGTGACTGTGACACTGGCTGACTGAAAGACAAGAGCAGGGGAAGGAATAAGCTTCACCATCATGGATGCCACCCTCACCATCTTCATTCTAACTCTGAAAGAAAGAAGAAAGATGTTCTGACCAGACAAGGCTAAGAGAGGGAATCAGATGATGTTACCATCTCCAGTGGCTCTGGATAAATCCTGAATACCATCTTGGATGCAAGACTTTTTAATACTCTCACCCTTTGTGTGTCCTTTTCTTTCCTCACTTTAAGTCTTCTCTTTCCTATCTGTCTCTCCTTTTTCCTTCTGTCTAATAAGGATATAATAACGCTTTGTTGGCCAAGACTGTATATTCTGCAATAATGCTGTAAGTCTGTGACCAAACAGAGGCCTCTAAATTGAAGGCACTAAATAGCCCAATGCCAATACAAGTTTGCCTGGTTTCTGAGTGGCTGATAAGACCAGGTGCTGTGCCTATATTTCTCCAGCAGCTGAAATTGCAAGTGAGAGTTAGCATCAGAGATAAAAACTGCATTTTCTATCTTTGCTTTCCTTTTCTCTTCCCCCTTTTGTGTGTGTTTATTTCCTTTTGTCTTCTAGCAAAAGGGATCAGACTTTAATAACAGCAACAACATCAGCTCCAGCCCATCTTAACTAACTTCTCTTTACCCCCAAAAGTATAGTTATTACCATCTAAGAGACTGTCAAGCTTGGCTTTTTTTCCTTCTAAAGACTCTGTCCAGCAAAAGGGAAAGGGACTAAGGAATTTTGTTGAAATGAAAGCCTTACTTAATACTTTAACATTTCAAATGCTTTAACTGTTTTTTCCTCCCCTACCCATCTTTAATAAAGGATTAAAATATTTTTAATTATGTGTTTTCCATAGCACTAAGTAGGCTGAGGGCTCTGTTTAATTTTTTAAAATTTTGGACAGTTTCAGACTCCTGTTAACACCTTTAACTCTTTGGATGCATCTAAATTAACACAACAGTGGCATGAGTTTGATCTGCGCCCACACTGTCAGCTGGATGGGACTGGCTTTGGCCATAGACAACAAGTTGAGAAATCAGAGAGATGACTTCCTAAAATGAAAACTTTACTTATGAGTAGTTCAGGAATCTAGCATTTAGCTGGTACAGATTTCCTAAGCTCTTAGAAAAGCAATGTGTGGATTTAGGAACACTGCAGATTTTCTAATGTAAATACAAACTGATTTTAATAACAAAATAATCACCTTATTAATCCCACACTAAACAAGCAAAGGAACCATTTTTCAACACAACAAATTAAATAAAATAATTATGAGTTTGTAGTCAAGCTGCTTTGGAATTATTATGAGCCAAAAAGTTTGAAACATTTTTAAGTAGGGAAAGCACGTCCGTTTTTGGAAACCTATCTCCAAAATGCTTCATCTGTCTCAACATTTTGTATCATCCAAAATTGTATCTCAACCTTTCCAGAAAATAGAAATTTTACCCTGGTATAGTGTGACCAGATGTCCCGATTTTATAGGGACAGTCCTCATATTGGGCTTTGTCTTATATAGGCACCTATTACCCACCCCTCTTTCTGTCCCCATTTTTCACACTTGCTCTCTGGTCACCCTACTCTGGCATAACACTGGATTTGTGGAATTAGTAGTGGAGATATTCAAAATGCACTGCTGTGTGATAAATTACACTTCCTTGGGCAAAAGCTCATGCTCATAGCAATACTAGCCTCTCCAAAGGAGACTGGACACAGAAAAAGCATGTTGCACTCTTTGCAGAGGAGTGAAATGGCACATGCTTTTTGTGCTCCCAGCCTACAACACCCCCTTGAGTTATTCTGTAAAATATGTGGCATTTAAACAATACATGATGATGTAATATGATAGTTTTAATGGCAGTTGTTTAAGATGATCTGCTTCATTATTTGTGAGCAATGGGACCCTCCTAAGATCATTCTGATAATATGTTTGTGGGACACCATTCCACCCTCTCTCTCTTTCTCTCTCTCTATGTATATATCACATAAAAATGTTAAAATAAGTTATTCAGGTGGCAAAGGTTTGGAAATGATTTAAGGTTGCCTATGCAACTGTAATTTGGCCTCCTTGTGTATACGCAGTCTTTAATTACATGATTATGTATTATTTTTCCCATAAGCTCCCTGCCTCATTCAGCGCACAAATTAACATCTTTCAACAAAGTTTTAAATAACTTTAATTTACCATGGTTTTTCTGTATTTAACTTCCTAAGCTTTTTTTAAAAAAGAAAAAAGGCAAACCAAATTCTGTTATGTGTTTGTAACAACTCCGCAATGTGCAACATCATCATCAAGATTTGAACCCAAAACCTTCAAGCACTGCAGCACAGATCTCTACATCACTTTGTCTAAATAACTAACTAGTAGAAGGGGAAAATTTGAGTATGGTTTGCAGGTTTGGACCAATACTAAATTCTTCAGCATACAATTGAAAGAGAAATACAAAATTCCTGTTAAAATGTTTGAAAAATGGAGTACAATAATACATTCTAAGGAAAAAAATAACAGACAGGAGAAAACTATGGGCATGAAAGTCAATGGATTCTGTGATTTAGGGTTTCTGCAATTTTTGGAGGGTTTAATAATTTCTGCAAAATTTAAGATTTTGTTAAAATATATGTCTGGTTTTCTTATGGTGCAAGAAAGATGTTATAATATTAACAAATGTACTTCTGCAGTTATATCCATATATGAAAAAAAAGTCCCCATCCAAATAATTCCAGTGCCCAAATTTTTAATTCACTAAGTTGCGTGAAACTTTCTCAATGAAAATTAAAACTTGCCATGGTACAGTAAAAGCTGCTTTATCTAGCACTTCACCAACCCAAAATCTCTATAAACCGTCATTTCTGATCTTCATTGAAAGTCCAGTTGGCGCTGGGCAGGCAGGGGACGCAGGAGTGGGTGCAGAGCGCAGGCTCTGGGAAGGAGTTTGGATGTGGTTGGGGGCTTGGGGCACAGGAGAAGGTGCGGGATCTGGGGGCCACTCACCTCGGGCGGCTCCCCGCAAGCGGTGACCTGCCCTGGCTGCTCTTACGTGGAGGTGCAGCAGGCAGCTCTGCGCACTGCCTCCACCCTCAGGCGCCACCCCCGCAGCTCTCATTGGCCATGGTTCCCGGCCAATGGAAGCTGCACAGCCAGTGCTCGGGGCTGTTGGGGCAGTGTGCAGAGCCGCCTGCCGTGCCTCCACCTAGGAGCAGCAGGACAGGTCGCTGCTTGCCAGGAGTAGCCCGAGGTGAGCATCCCCTGGATTCAGCATCCCAAGCCCCAATTCCCTGCCTCAGGCTCTTGCCCGCACCCGAACTCCCTCCCAGAGCCTGCACCCCACACCCACTTCCATGCCCCAACTCCCAGCCCTGCATCCGCTCCTGAACCCAAACGCCCTCCCTCTTAGTTAATCGGCATTTTTCACTTACCTGCACCCCCCCAAACCCCCAATACGCTGTGGCAGTGTTAAAAAATCCTCTCAAATGTTGGGGAAAATCCTCACAATTTTCTTCTGTCCCTGCAGCAAACTGAGTATTTCAACAACATTTTATGCAGAAATTTGGAGATTAGTTAAAAGACACACTTACCTCCCCGGACATGTCAGGTGCCATAGGAATGACAGGCCACAAGGATGAGTAGACTCCAAAAACACTATCCAAAGCGCAATGCTTCCCATATTGCTATATGGCTAAACTGAAAAACAGAACAATCAAAACATGTTTAACATTTATTCAGTGCCTACAATGAGTTCAGTGCTATACAGAACACCATAAGAAAGATGGTCTTTTTCCTTGGAAATTTACAGTGCAATTCTGACAAGTGAGATTTTCAAAAGTGCCCAGCATTGACCCAACTCTGTGCCTGCTAAGCAAATGGTAAATCTACTACTGCCCTTTAGATGGAGCAAAATAATACTTAATTTCAAAAGTAAATTAAAAAAATTCCCATACAGCTTAGTGATTACATCCAACTTGTGCCTTATTGCATAACCATGTGATATTATTTTAATCTTTGTCCTAAGTCCCTCTTCTTCATTGCTTTTCATTTGTTTTTGACCCACAATATTTTGTCATTTCAGAGTATTATCTATATAAGATCTTTGAGGCATGCACTGTATCTTTACTTGATACTGTAAAGTGCCTAGCATAATTTGGGTGATAAATGAAATAATTATTAGTGGCAATTAATAATAGTAATAAGGAAATGTAATCTATCACATATTTCTATAGTGTACTTGAGAGCACGAATAATAAGCATTTTCTTACCATGGTCCAATATGAAGTCTCTAATCCAGCTTTTAAACACACTGTTATCACCACAAACTATTAAAAAAGGAGAGAAATCTGTTATTTTCTTTAATAAGTCTGATACACAGGAATTCAAAATAAAAAGACCCACAAAGGGCTTATGTTTAACATTTAATGTAATGCACATGAAAAAATCACATGCATTATTATACAGTTTATGACCCATTAAAATAGCAATCATGCATACGGTATCTTAAAACTTATAAAACATGACTTTCATTCCTTTTTATTATTACTATTTCATTCATAAAAACATGAAATAATGAATGAATGAACGATTAAAATTATTCAGGACTATGCTCCCACGCAGCAAGTGGAAGAAATGGAACATTTCTTAGAAGAGTTGGAGGAGGCAATGGAGAAAAGATCCATCTTCACAATCATACAAGGGCTTCAATGTAATAGTAGGTGGAAAGGAGTGTGAGAATGAAAAGTACATGGGAAAATTCGGTAAAGGTGTAAGAAATGATTGTGTAGCATGTTTGGTTGCATTTGCATCCACTAATGAATATATTTCAAAAAGAACAAATGTTGGTAGTGATGGAACAAAAGCCCATATGGAGTCATACTGAATCAGATTGGTTATGTATTGTCAGATACCAGAAGAATCTTCAACGATGTAGCAACAATAGGAAAACTAATTATTTGCACAAGCTCAGACCATTGTATGTTGTGCTCAAAACTATGTGTTGACAATGCCTATGAAGACTGAGTCAAGAAAAGCTAGAAACTAAAGCGAAAATGGCACTTAAACGAAGAGGCATTTGCATAGGAAGTGAGTGAAATGGACCTCGAGTACAAGGTCAACAAGGACATCAATGAGAAAGACAAAGAGTTTATCTTTCAGATAATCTCAGCAGCTAAGAAAGCAAAGGTATTCAAAATGCTGGGATGCAAGCAAAGGATCAACGAGGAAACTGTGAATCAGATGGCGAGGAGGGCACGCATGAAATTAGAAAGAAAAATGGGTGAAGAATACAGAACGCTCTGCAAAGAAATTCATGTGAAGATCAGAGAAGACTACGAAGACTTCAGAAAGAAGAAATTGAGAATGGAGGCTGAAAAGTACGAGAGTCTGAAGAAGGCTGAAACAAGTTATCTCGGCAGCTCTGAAAGATGAAAATGGTGAAAGGACATTGGAAAGGAGCAAGATGAATGAAATATGTACAAAATTCTACAATGATCTCTACTCCTTGCATGTCAATGTCCAGCGTACACTTTCAAGGCAGCAGGCTATAGAAGAAGTTCCTGATGTTACGTGGAAGAAACTGAATACGCAGTTCATAACATAAGGAGATGGAAGAGCCCGGAGTGGACGATATTTGGCCAGAATATCTCAAAGCACGGGAAGATACTCTTTTCAAAGCATTGGCACAACGGTTCATCATCTACATCAATAGCAAGTGTGTTCCGGATGCCTAGAAGAAATCAAAAACAGTACTATTGATGAAGAAAGGTGATCCAGAAGAAGTGAGCAACTATCATCTGATCACACTCCTCTCACAAGCATATAAACTCTTCACCCGCATCATACTCGATCAGATTAAGAAGGATCTTGAAATGTACAAAAGCAGAGAACAAGCTGGTTTCCACTCAGGGTATTCAACAATTGACCACATCAAGTCAGTTTGGCTGCTGAACAGAGACAATTCATTCAAAGGGGAATGCAGTAGGAGGAGAAATGCGGGGTGGGCAAGTTTCGACAAAATAAAGATGTCTGTGATGGATGATGAATTAAGCATGAAGAAAAGGAAAGAACTGTTTAACTCCACACTTCAGCCAGCAATTGCCCAAAGAATATAATCATGAACCTATGTGTTATCAATAGAATAATAATACGGAGTGGAAAGCTGGTCAACGATGAAAGCAGAGGAAGAAAAATTTGCTGTTACCCAGAGAGCAATGGAAAGGGAATGTGTAAGATATCACTCCGTGATCACATACTGAATGAGGAGATCAGAAGGTGTAAAGAGGTGACTGATGTAGTGCAGGCGATGTACGACGCAAAGCGGCGATGTGGGGTCATGTAGTCTGCAGGCAAGACAATAGGTGGACAACCCACATCAGTGACTGGATCCCCAGAGATCACAAGTGGCCACTGGGCAACTGAAAACGCACTGGGCTGATCCCATGACAAAATCTTTGACCAGAAATGGAAAGAACGTGCTCGCAAAAACAGAATGGTGTGGCGTCGACTTGTGTTCATGGAAGGACGGACGAGGACAAGCGGACAAAGGTGATTTCATGTTTTGTAATTGGTATAACCAACCCTTTCAATTCAGAATCTTTAATATATGTACTTACAATTTTTAATTTAGATTTCCCTGGTGATCTTTAACCTAAAGAATTTTGAACTTCACTGTACTCAGTAGACTAATGAGATCCTGTTATCTCTGTTGCTCATTTAGGATCTGATGCAAAACCCACTAAAGTCAAAGGGAATCTTTTCCATGGGCTTTGAAACAGCCCCTCATGTCAATGGAATCTGTTCCAAAACATGTTGTGTAGACTTTTTAGCACCACAGAAGTCAAATTAATTTAAGAATAGTTTAAAAGTTGTGGTGGTGCAGTTTTTTTTTGCCTGCCTGGATAGGAATATAAGATCCCATTTGAAATTACCACAGATATTGATGTAGCCAGGAAAGTTAGTTTATTAAACAAGTACTAGTAATGATCGCCACCCTTAGAACTGTAGAACTTTATTCTTCTGAGACTCTTCTTTAGTTTCAGAAATCCTAGGACTTTTTTGGAATAAAGAAAAGTTCCCTGGAAACGTGGTAAAAAGAATCAAGTTTTCTGTTAACCAAGGAACAGCTGCTTCATGGTTCTGTAATCCACCGGTAAGTGTGTGTTATAGGTCCCATTCTGTGACCAATCGACAAAGCATGAGTCTGTTACAGGCCCAGCTGTAACAGCTCTTGCTTTTTGCTCCGGAGGTTCCCAGTTCATTTCTCACTGGGTCACTCAAGACAGGAGCTGTCATAGTTACACAACTCCAATAGCAAAGCATTACACTATTTGACCTTGACAGAAGTTAATGACTATGATGTTGCATTTGAAGCTTGATTAGTTAAGGAGATGGAACATAGGCATCCCTTGGGATGCCTAGGTTCTTCTGTTGATGATATCTGGCTGTCAGACCAAGGAATAAGATGTTGCCAGTCCAGTGCCATATATGCACCAGCTGGGGCACTCTCTGAATAGGGAATCCCTGACCTCTTTGGGTTCATTCTCTGATGGCAGGGAGGAGGGATCTCTCTGCTTGATGCTGGTGAGAAGTAATATGTTGACAATGGGAAGGAGACATATACTTCTTATTGAAAGGTTATCCCAAGGGATGGAACTGGACTGGTACAAGCTCCAGGCAGGGCAGCTCTTCAATACTGGGAAGGTCTCCTGGGTGGTATGGATGCTTCTGCAGAATATCTGAGGTCCTTTCTTTGCTCCATCATTGGCATTAGTACGAGGATCTGTGCTGGTCTGCTCAACTGCTTAAGGGATTTGTCCTTAGAGTGGTGTTCTGTGTGCTCTCTCCATAAGTTCTCCTCGGTCTAGGAGCTATGCTTATGCTCAGACTGGTTATGTGAGTCTCTATCCCATTTATGAGTGGTTTCAGGTGCTGGCTTTGCTGCTTGAGCTGATTTGGGCAGTTGGTACATAAACCTGAATTGTCAGTGCCAGAACTACTAGTGATGGGGCTGTTGATGCTGAGGCAACTGGTGCCAAAGCAGTCATCAGCACTGACTCCATCAGTATCCTCTTCACCTTCTTTTCACTGCTCAACCCCAAAGTACAGAGAGTTTGAGGGCGCACTGGCCATTGCTGGTTTATCTGGTCTCCCTCTAGTCATAACTATTGCCTTTGGGTCCAAAGTGATCCACATGGGTGGCATCCAGTAGATGTATGTTGAGCTGCACATCCCCAGACTTGCATGTCCAGGCTGAGAAGGACTAGCACACCGAGCACTTATCTGGGATGTGGCTCTTCCTTAGTCATCCTGTTCAGTCTCCCACAATTCTGCATGTCTGGGCTGCTCTCCTCACTCCATAGCTCACCAGAGATTGATCGCTGAGATTTCACCACTGCATGCTCTGGCCATGCCCCCTCTGCTCCCACTTGCTGCAAGCTTTTTCAAATCTGTAAAACTTGTGTAATATCACTAACAAATACTCCAGAGGTAATGAAATAACTATGTACATTAGACCAAGGAAGACGGTCATATGGTAATGATGTCACTTAGTATCTGGCCTTTGGCTCATGAGCCATATAGAGATAGAGTTGGTAGCATTTTGGGAGATGCTGCTAGCGCAAAGGACAATTATTGGTAAGAAATTTTCCATTCTGCAGCCAGGCATCTCCTACATTATGGACATCTGGGAAGCAGAAGAAGTGAACTGATATAGGGGATGATTATGAAAAAAAAGTTCTATAGGAAGGAAACAAGGAAGTACCCCTCTCTTTGCTCAAAAAGAACAGGAGGTCTTGTGGCACCTTAGAGACTATTTATTAGAGCATAAGCTTTCGTGAGCTACAGCTCACTTCATCGGATGCATTTGGTGGAAAAACAGAGGGGAGATGATATACCACACAGAGAACATGAAACAATGGTTTATCATACACACTGTAAGGAGGGGTGATCACTTAAGATAAGCCATCCCAGCAGCAGGGGGCGGGGGCGGGAAGGAGGAAAAACCTTTCATGGTGACAAGCAAGATAGGCTATTTCACGCAGTTAACAAGAATATCTGAGGAACAGTGGGGGGTTGGGGGGAAAATAACATGGGGAAATAGTTTACTTTGTGTAATGACTCATCCATTCCCAGTCTCTATTCAAGCCTAGTTAATTGTATCCATTTGCAAATTAATTCCAATTCAGCAGTCTCTCGTTGGAGTCTGTTTTGAAGCTTTTTTGTTGAAGGCTAGCCACTCTTAGGTCTGTAATCGAGTGACCAGAGAGATTGAAGTGTTCTCCAAACTGGTTTTTGAATCTTATAATATCTTGACGTCTGATTTGTGTCCATTCATTCTTTTACGTAGGAGACTAGTCAGTTTGACCAATGTACCATGGCAGAGGGGCATTGCTGGCACATGATGGCATCTATCACATTGGTAGATGCGCAGGTGAACAAGCCTCTGATAGTCACCTCGATTACAGACCTAAGAGTGGCTATCCTTCACATCCTGGACATAGACTCTGTCTATGCCTTCTTGGAGAAAGTCCAGAATGGTTGGAATCCCTGATTTCTGAGATTTGCATTGTGCTTTGGAACCAGTTGTTGAATCTGGACCACAAAGAAGAGGCACACTTTTAGTGTCCATAACTTTCAGAGACAAAGCATGGTCTTAATAAGTCGGAACAACAGATTGAGATCCTCTAGTGCTTCCTCTGAATAGCCAGGCTCTTAGTTGAAGCTGGTTCAGATCAGGATGCAAAGCATAGGACTTGCAAGAGAATGTCTGGTCTTCACAGAAGCTGGAGTGGAGGCTCCAGGTTTCAGATCTATCTGATCTGAGAGTCAAAATCTTCTTGGCTAATGAGTTATCAGAATTACAGTATCTATTCTCGTTTTATTTTCTGGGCCACCTTCCCAAGTAGCGGAAAGGGTGGAAACGCTGCAATAGGCCCTGGCAGCCAACTGTGTGATAAGTAAGACTCTGTGTTTGTCACGGAGGTCACAGATTCCATGACCTCCAGGACTTCGGCAGCAGCCCATGCGGCTGGCCTGGGAGCCACCTGAACAGCTCGGGCAGCCCCTGGACCAGTGTGCAACCAGCTGCTGCTGGGGAAGTCTCGCCCCCCCGGACCCCAGCAGCAAAAGATTTGGGTGTGTGGGGGGACTCAGGGCTGGAGATTGGGATGTGGGGTGGTGCTTACCTGGGGGGGGAGAGGGGGCTCCCCA
This sequence comes from Dermochelys coriacea, assembly GCF_009764565.3. Taxonomy (NCBI): domain Eukaryota; kingdom Metazoa; phylum Chordata; order Testudines; family Dermochelyidae; genus Dermochelys; species Dermochelys coriacea. The sequence goes on along the minus strand of NC_050071.1, from coordinate 98,121,031 downwards.
GAAGGATGAGAGGAAATCCCCCTACCTTAGCTCCACGTGCCCGAAGGCACTGCCCCCACGGCTCACACTGGCCACAGTTCCCAGCCAATGGGAACTGCAGAACCTGGGGTTTGGGCGGAGCGGAGGCAGCATGTGGAGCTAGTAGCAAGAGTGTCGCCGCTTCCCAGGAGCCAGGTAGGGAACCTGCCCCAGCCCTGCCAACCACCCCCCTCCTGCACTTGCGCGCCCCCTGGCTGCAACCCTCCTTCCTCCTACCCCCCCCTCGAGTACCCGCAGGGCCACCCACCACAGGCACCCACAGCGCTCCCAGGGCACCCCCCCTCCCCCCCCCCCCCCCCCTGAGCTGCTTCCCGCAGTTTTATTCAGGGGTATATAATAAAAGTCTATGGACAGGTCATGGGCCAAGAATGTTTGTTTACTGCCCGTGACGTGTCCATGTCTTTTACTAAAAGTACTCGTGACTAAAATGTAGTCTTAGTGATAAGGCATCTGTCTCCCAAAAATCTGGAGTCTGCTTCCTTTTGAAGTATTTTGGCATCTTTGTGTTAATGTGATTTGCAAACAGGTCAGTCAAAGGTAGGTTAAACATCCGAAAAATGAGACTGAAATCGCCTGATTCATGGCACCACTCAGAGTTGTGACCCTGAATGATCGGACCCATTTTATGTAGATTACTCTGAGGGAAAGAATAACTGCACCACCCATCTCATTATTCCACTGTTTCCACTTGTAGTGCCAATTCCTTGTTCCCCCTTCATTGTTTTAAATATGCAACCATATTACATTGTCTGATCAAACTAGAAAATGGTTCCCCAAACTAGGATGGACGGGAACAGTTGCAGAGAACAGTTTTGACTGCTCTCAGCTCTAGCAGCTTTATGCTGTGAGTCTTTTTCCCCGGGTTCCAGAGATCCTGGATTGTTCTGCTCTCCAGATGAGCTCCCCAGCCCCTCTAGGCTGGCATCAGTTGTGAGAGCTAGAAGATCTGGAAGGCAGATGGGCATGCCTTTGCAGGACATTGTTGTGGCTGATCAGCATTGCAGGGAGTTGAATATGTGTTTTCGTGACTCATACTTGATCTTTCATGTATTCTTGGGAAGTGGTCCCACACTTTGGGATGAAGGCTGAAGATATCTGCTGGGTGACTGACCCATGGAATGATCCCTACACATGACGCCAGGAGACTAATAGCTGGAAACACCAGTGCTATGGTAGGCCTCTTGCGGCTCCAGAGCCAAGATGATAAACTCCTGGATTTTCTGGAACCTTCTAATGATGGATAGATCTTTTGCTATGATGATATCTATCTTCTCTCAGGTGGGTTATTCTGGTGGATGGACTCAAGGAACTTCTCTTGACATTGATGACTGAAGCTGTGTTCCTGTCGAAGATTCAGCATCGGAGGCGTGGCTCTGTTTGCGCTGGTTGCAATGGAGCTCTGATCAGGATGTTTGTCTAGGAAGGAGTATAGGAAAGTTCCTTACAACCTGAGTCTGGCTATAAATCACCACCATCTTTCTAAAAAACCCTGGGAGACTACTGGACAGGCTGACCAGGAGTGTTCGGCTACGGATAATGTTCCTCCTGCTGTAGGTGAACCTCAGAAGTCTGTGGTGGCACAATCTGATGGGGATATGGAGATATGTGTCTTCTAGATCCACTGAGGTCAAGTAGTTCCCCCAGAACAGGGATGACACCATAGAGGACAGCGTCTACATCTGAAACTTCATTTTCTTCATCCATTTGTTAAGCCTTCTGAGTTTGAGTAGGGCTCTGATATCAACCTCCTCTCTCCCGCCTTCCTGTTAACTTCTGAATGATGAAGAAGATGGAATAGAACGCAGAGAACCTTTCTTATGTGGGAACACACTCTATCATTCTCATATCCAGAAGATGAGATATTTTGTTCTGGATCAGATTGTGTTTTGAAGGGTCTCTGGAAACTGGCACCTGGATGAAGAATGGATGGGATGGAGCCTGCAGCTTGAGGAAGTATCCCTAGAGCACTATCTCCCTGATCCACTTGCCTGTAGTCAATGAAAACCATTCCTTTAGGAAATGGGAAATTCTACCCCCAGCTTCAGCTCTGAGTGGAGCCCTATGTGACCTGTGTCATAAAGTGGATTGGTGGAGGTTCAGACTCCTCTGGACTTTTGTCCCAAATCATGATTCAGCTCTTTTCCTTTGGATAATCTGTTGTGCCTGTGCTGGTATCTTTGTGAGGATGAAGGGCAAAAGGAGTGCCTCTGTCTGAAGGTTGGTCGATATTCTCTCCTGAGGACATTGAGTGGACAAGAGAGAGACTGGATTCTGCCGCTGCCACTGTCAGCCACCACCTTATCCAGCTCTTCTCCAAAGAGGAGGCATCCTGTAAACTTGGCTGAGCAGAAGGCATGCTTAGATTGAATATCCACTTTCCAAGACTAAAGCTCAGTGGCACCTGGTTACTGAGCTGGAAGCCACGGCTTGGGCTGAGAACCTCATTGCATCTAATGCTGTTGCTAGGGGTGACTTTCTTTAAAATGGAAACAGAGTCAGGTTGATCTCTGTCCTTATGGAATTTAAGATCTTCCAGCCACGAGAGAGATGCTCTTGCAAAGCAGGGAGGAGGACTGAAGGGGTATCACAGCCATGGTGGAGGATTTTGAGGGGAGAAATTTACTCTAAGACTTACTCTCAGGAGCCTGTTCAGTTTGGATTTGAATCATGGAGACAACCTTACTGCACATAGTCTAAAACTTCTCAGAGGGACAAAAAATCTTTTGCTGTATTTTTTCCCAATCCTGATCAGACTTGGAGTCCAATAGCTTACCATCCTCAGTGGATGAGGGGGAAGGAGGAGGTGGAAGAAGAGTCAGAGGACTTTTATCTCCTGGATATTTTGAGCTTTTCCCCTTTTCTGCTTTTGTTTTATTTAACTCTTTTTGCATGCTTTGGGAGCATGGAGGCTCTGCTGTGCCATGGTGAGGCCTTTTACAGCTTGCCTTCTTTAGGGCTTGAAGCCCTCTTAAGGGATCTGTCTCTGAATCATACCCCATTGGCTCTCCTTCCCCCTGGGTCAGAGTCCTCATGGTTGACTTGGAAGGGAGAGGGGCTGATTAGAAGCCCTGCTTTTTTCCCCCAGGGCACTCATGACCCACTTTAAGACTTGGGGCGGAGGGAACCTGCGAGTCTCCTTCTTTGTTCTGTAGAGGCCCTTGGGACTTACTCCCCAAGTTGAGTGGTCAAGGTCCTCCTTGCTTTTGGAACTTCGCCCTGCTCTGCACTGGAATTCCCGATCCATTATTCCTCTGCTGAATCGTGGCTGCCTTGATGGGTAGAGGACTCTACCTGCCTGTTTGACTCATAGCCCTGGGACCTAATGGAGTTAGGGTTGGTTGGATGGGTGCAGGCTGGGCACAACTCATCATCTGCCAAGCCTGGGAAGGATGCCTCATATATAGATCACCACTTGGATTTGAGCCAGTGTTTTCTTGGCAGTTCTGCCATACCTGCATAGGGGCAGAGGAGGAGGCAGGGAGATAGATGCTGCAGAGAAGGCTGAGGGTGGGTTATACTCCCGGCCACTTAAACAACCCATGGAGGAGGATGACTGCTGAAATGGAAGAACACTGCTCCCTGCTGCCCAAGAACGGGGCAGACATTTTTAAAAAAAATAAAGGTGATGACAGGAGCAACTGAAGCAGCCAAACTGTTTGCTGCTGTGGAGGCAGAGACTCTGGTGGGAGTGGAGGGGACATGGCCACAGTGTGCAATACCAAAATGCTGATCCACCTCCAGTGAGCAGCAGAGGGAGGAGAGCAGCCCAGATATCCAGAATTGTGGGAGATGCTGGGCTCCAGAAGAGGCATACGGTGTGTCCATCCTTGATGGGGATCAGTACACTGCAGAAGGCTGGGTTTGTATCCTGAGGGCTTGGACTTCACCACAAGGTGTGGTAGTTGGCATGAAGTGCCTTGCCTGACTGTAGAGGAGGGCGTGCAGGGGGACTGAATGGTTTTTTTCTCTTTTTTTAAAGGTACATCCTTTAGAGAAAAAGCATGATGATAATATTTTTCATTAAAAGGTTGAAAGAACTGACTTAAGGTCTCTGAAGGTCGGACACTTGCTGGGTTCTGTCTTGCTGCCATGGGTGGTAAAAGGGAACTGAGGGAGGAATGCAGCCATTCTGTCTTTTATGCCCTTTCATGGGAACACAAAGAGGCACAGGGAATATACATGGCTCCCACAGACACTGCCATTCAAAAAAATCCAATCTCGCATGCATGCAGTGCATACACCTTGACAGTACTATCCACACTGACACATACTTGAAGAAGAATTGACTATTCTGGACTATTTCCTCCTGTTTCAATTCAGATACCTCCCATTTCACTAGGGAGATGAGCCTGATAAGGATGTCTGTTTGTACTTCTCTAGCAGGATTTCACTTGTTCTGTGCATATGGAAACAGGAACATTCTTTCAGGGAATGAATCCCTATCTTAAGAGAGGAAAGGAAAAAGAGGTGCAAGTAACAGTATGAGATTGCTGCTTTTAATTACCTGAGGAAGCCCTCAGCTGTTGGTTGAGAGAGGTATTTAAGAAAATAAAAACATGTTTTTATTCCATTACCTAGTACAGGGGATAGAAAACTAAAGAAAAGAACGAACAGTAATTAATAAACAAAAAGAAAGTAACAGGTGAGTGAGTTACGTTTCCCACCATTTGGTTACTTCTGACAACTTAGATGCCTCCAGGGGGAGAATCTAGCAGGTCCTTGTAATTGGCCTTGACTCATGGGGCACTATCCCCTCCAAGATTAAGAGGAGGAAGAGAGAACACAGGGCCCCAAACCAATTTCACTGCTGAATCAGCTGGGGTCAGTCCCCCAGAGATTTACATGCGCCATGGAAAATGCAAGGAAATTAGAATCCTCATTCTACCCTTTGCACAAAGGACAGCACCCCGTAAAAAGGGCAAACAGGCCTGTCCTTTCTCCCTTGTTTTGTGAGCTTACTGGAAGAGAACCAGAGTCTGCAAATCATGCACCTCATAAGATCATCCAATTTGTCCATTTATTCTCAAGACACCACATTGTTTTTTACATGGAAGAGTTGACACAAAGAAAGAAAAAGTATAAATAATATTAGAAACATATATTTAAAATATAGGCATTTAATATATAATTATTAAGTGTACATATATGAAAGGAAGAAGAGGCAAAGTTAAAAGAGAAAGAGATTAGAAAAAATAATCAACAAATAGAATACCAGACAACGGCAGCAAACTTACAGTGTAAACAATGTTTCCCAAGAGCAGGTAGTCTGAAGTTTTACCATTGCCAAATACAGTACCTGCAGGAAAAAAAAGAATGATGATTTTTTTAAAAAAAGGTTTATTTATGGGCAATTCCATTTTTGTAAAGGTATAGTCTAACAGGACTCTTTCTGTTGGATACTGGGTCTGGTGCTCCCAACACAAGACAAGGCAGAACTTCCTGAAATGAATGCCTTTTAGATCATCTTTAGTAGTGGTGACCAATGACTGGTCAGAGCAGGGAGAGCAATTATTAATGCCTTAGCTCTCCAGAACTTTCCATCCATGAGTTATGCAAGAAACAAGAGCTTCCCATAAAAGCTAACTATATTTTTAATCACGTAATTTACACACACAATAACTTCCCTCAAGGCACATCTGAAGTATACATATTTTTGGACATGATACTGTCTGTCTGCCTGCCCGCCTGCATATCTATCTATCTAAGCAAACATGTTTCTTGAATAAAGATAGCCAACTCTTCTGCCCTAGCATTTTAATTCTTATTTGGGATGTTTGTTATTTGAGCTGCACAAAATTGGACAGCTTTGTGAATTTGTGTATTTAATGTGTGACTATACAAGTTTGTGTGGGGATATACACATCTTATATACACTAACTTATATATACTAACTCATACACAAACATAAGTATCTGTGTATATATACACAACACATTTGCAAAGGCTTCCTGAAACATGAATTTTGAAGCAGTGCCTTCATACTTTTTTATACAGAACATACTTGATTGCCTACTTCCAGCAGTACCAGCTTTTATGATCACAGTTCTCTGAAGGGTCTTAGTATGTAGGATAATTGTAGTCTCCAGAATACTTATGTGATGTTGTACCTGAAAAGACCAAATTGACTGAAGCATTTCTGGGTGGATTCCTCATCCTAAACGGGATGTTTTGGTTTTCACTAAAATGTGTGTATGTTCAATATAGAAGAATAGCATCAACTGCACTGCAGTATAGGATGAGTACTGCATTAACTGCACCCAGGGGCAGCGATTTATATACACTCGTGGTGCCTGGGCACCAGCAATATTCAGGGCCTGGGGGCCCGGCTCCACCAATATTTGGGGCGGGGTCTCTCTGCCGGCCCCGCCTGCTGCCCCCTGCATCTCCCCCGAGTGTCCCCAGCCCCCACTTGCTGCCCCCGCTCACCTCCCCCTGGCCCCAGAGCCTGCAGCTCACCTTCTCTGCCGGCTCCCCAGATCAACTGCTGCCGCAGGGCCCTAGTGCCCCCCCATTCACTAATGGCAAGGCAGGCTGCCCTTACCCTGCCCTTCCTCCCTCGCCCTGAGCCTCTCCAATCCCCCAAACCTCTCAACCCCAGCCCCAGACAGAGCTCTTATCCCCCCGCACCTAATCCTCTGCCCCAGCCCTGAGCCCCTCCCACACCCCAAACCCCTCAACCCCAGCCCCAGACAGAGCTCTTATCCCCCCACACCCTAATCTCTGCCCCAGCCCTGAGCTCTCCAACACCCCAAACCTCTCATCCTCAGCCCCACAGCCCTTACCCCTGCACCCCTCCTATCCCCAAACTCCCTTCCACAGCCTGCACCCCTCCCCCTCCCCCACCCAAACTCCCTTCCAGAGCCTGCACCCCTCCCCCCACCCAAACTCCCTCCCAGAGCCTGCACCCCCCACCCCCTCCTGCACCCCCACCCATTGCCCCAGCCCAGAGCCTACACCCAAACTCTGTCCCAGAGCCTGCACCCCCTCATCCCCTCCTGCACCCCCACCCATTGCCCCAGCCTGCACCCTGCACCCAAATTTGCTCCCAGAGCCCACACCCCTCCTGCACCCTAATCCCCAGCCCAGGTCCTGCACTCCAGACCTACTCCCCGCACCCAAACTCCCTCCCAGAGACTTAGGCAGGTGAGGGGCAGAGTTTGGGGGGGGCGGGTTCTGGGCACCACCAAAATTTCTATAAACCTGTCACCCCTGACTGCACCTTATATTGCAAACAAACCAGAAAGTTTATTATGTTGTACAGATCCCAATCACTTTAGCAATGGAAAGGAAGCACTACTGTAAGTAATAATTTTTTTTATGAAGCAAGGAGGGAGACAAAAATGGAGTGGGATGAGAGACCCGAAATAAAAGGAGACAGGTGGTAAGAAAGGTGAAGAAAAAGAAGGGAAATTTGGGTGGCAGTATAGAAGGAAATAATGGTCAAGTCAGAGGAAAAAAAGGGGAGCTCTTTTCCTCTTTATTCAGTTTGGGTTGAGAGCATGAGAAAGATATAGAACTCAACAAGCAGGTAGTTGCAGTCTGTAGTAGAAAGTATGCTGCACAATCCACTTTTTGTTACCTTGCCTTGCATTAGGTTTATTGATATTCTGTTGATTAATTTCATTATTCCACTGTTTGTGAATTTGAACATTTTATTTGTTGTCTTTTACAAAAGGCTGGAAGAGAAATTAGTTTTATCGTGCATCAGAAGTGCTGCTGTCTCTCCCCTTCAAAAGAAATCACTAATGGCTCATCAGGATACTGGGATATCAGCAGTGTCACACTCAAGAATCATAAAGTTACTTTTTTACTGACAGAATTAGAAAATTATGACAAAATCTTATTTTAGGAAAATGGGAAATTCCCAAGCTTAATCAGCCTTCACTTTGTTTAGTGACCTTTGCAACAGCTGCTGTTAGTGACAGCTCTTCTGTTGGTCAACAGTGAAAAAACTGGTACTGACACAGCTACAACTACACTGCATATTAAAAAAAACCTGACAGTCAGAGAGACTGGGGCTATTACTACTTGCTGACATGATATATGTTGCTGCCACAAAAGCTATAGATGTGGATGTTCCTGCCTGTTTCAACACTAGATATACAGAAGACCAAGAGAGGTGCACAGACCGAGTAGAAGCAAATAGAGGGAGTTTGCCTAGGGGGGAGAGCCCAAAGATTTTATTTGCCTTTCAGCCTTCTGGGAACAGTAAATACAACAACTGAAGAGAAGAGACTCTTGATACGTTAAAAAGAAAGAAAATATGGACAGTGAGGAACAGCTGTTGTGACCTGCACAGGATGTGCCATGTTTGTCTTTCTGCCGGAGGACAGAAGCATCTTCATCTGTATGAGTGCAAGCTGGTCTCCATAGTGGAAGAAAAGATTAAAGGACTGGAGACCCAAGTATTGACCCTGCATTGCATCAGAGAAAATGAAGACTTCCTGGATAGAAGTTAGGATTTGGGATTGTGGGTAGAGTATGCTGAAGAATTGGAGAGGGTAATACAGGGGGGACTGAAGAGCAGGGAAGAAAATTGGCAGTGCGTAACCTGCACAAGAAGAAGAATCAATTTACTCCTAATACAGATAGATCTAAGCAACCGCTTTCAGACTCTGGGCACAGGTATTACTGCTAAGAATACCTTGGAAGAGTCATCTGAGGGAAGAAATTAGAAGGAGACCCTGTCGACAGGAAGGCATGGAATGTGTTGTCTTAGGGATGGGGGGTTCCATGACCACAACTCCCAAAAGGAGGAGAAGGGTGGTGGTGGTCAGGGATTCCTCCTAAGGGAGACGGAGACAGAGTCATCCATCTGCCATCTGGACCAGGAATCCCAAGAACGGTGCTGCTTGTCCAGAGCTAGAATTTAGGATGTGATTGAGAATCTGCCAAGACTCATTAAGCCCCAAGACCACTACCAATTCCTACTTATCCACGTGGGCACCAATGATACTGCCAAGAATGACCTTGTATGGATTACTGCAGACAACATGGCTCTGGGAAGAAGGATAAAAGAATCTGGGGCTCAAGTGATGTTCTCATCCATCCTCCCTATTGAAGAAAAGGTCCAGGAAGGGACTATCGTTTCGTGGAAGTAAATGCATGCCTACCCAGGTGGTGCTGGTGAGAGAGATTTGCCTTCTTCGACAATGAGCTGATGTTCCAGGAAAAAGGATTACTTTGTTGAGATAGGCTCCATCTATCAAATACTGGGAAGAGACTCTTTGGACATAGTCTGGATAACTTGATGAGAGCTTTAAACTAGGTCTTCTGGGGGATAGTGGCAAAAAACTGGCCAATGCACATCTAGGCTCAAGTAATGAAGACAAGGGAAAGGGCTTAAATTCTGGAAAAGGGACTAGAAAACCACAACTGCATTAAAAAGGCAAGAAGAAAAACAACAGGGCAGTCCGCAAAATATCTTTGATGTCTGTATACCAATGCAAGAAGTATAGGGAAACAAGCAGGATGAACTACAAGTCATGGCATATGAAGAAAATTATGACTTAATTGGCGTTACAGGTGGGACAACTACCATGATTGGAGTACCAGCATATACACACTTGCTCAGATTCAAGAGCAAGTGAGAGGCAGATCTACTTAGAGTCTCTGCGTGAAGATAAAAAGGGACAAGAATAGTAGCGATATTATGGTAGTCGTCTATTCCAGACCACAAAATGAGGAAAAGTAAATGGTGAGGCATTCTACAAGTAGGTAACAAGATTATGTCTTGTATAGAAGGTATATCTTGACTTCAGTGTGGCTTTTGATACTATCTCGCCTGACCTACTCATAAAAAAACTAGGGAAATTCAGCCTAGAAGGAGCTACTATAAGGTGAGTGCATAACTGGTTGGAAAACCATTCCCAGACAGTAATTATCAGTGGTTCACAGTCAAGCTGGAAGGGCATATCAAGTGGGGTCCCACAGGCAGAGCTGTTCCTAGGGGTGTGTGGGGCCTGGGACATAGGTGCCGAATTTCTAATCTACTGGGGGGTGCTCCCCCTAACTCCGGCCAGGCCCTGCCCCCACTCCACCCCTTCCCCCAAGGCCCAACCCCTGCCCCGTCCCACCCCCCCGCCCAGTTCTGCCCCCTCCCTCGAGCATGCTGCTCCCTGGCTCCTCTCCTCTCCTCTCCCCCCCACCGCCTCCTGATGCTGCGAAATATCTGATCCGTGGCAGGTGCTGAAAATGAGGGGAAGGCTCTGATCAGCGGGGCCCACAGGAGGGCATGAAACGCCGGGGGGGAAGGGGAGGTTCTGGTAGGGGAGTTCTTCCACACCTGCCTGCCCACCTGCTGCTCGCCTCCCCGCTTGCCTCTTCACCCTGCTTGCCCCAATTTGCCATAACCAGGGATGGCTCTACTCACAGGGATCAGTTCTGGGTCTGGTTCTCTGTTTAATATCTTCATGAATGATTTATATTGGCATAGAGAGTACACTTATAAAGTTTGTGGATGATACCAAGTTGGGAGGGGTTGGAAGTGCTTTGGAGGACAGGAGTAAAATTCAAAATGATCTGGACAAACTGGAGAATTGGTCCGAAGAAAACAGGATGAAATTCGATAAGGACAAATGCAAAGTACCCCACTTAGGAAGGAACAATCAGTTGCACACATACAAAATGGGAAGTGACTGCCTAGGAAGGAGTACTGCAGAAAGGGATCTGGGGTGTCACAGTGGATCACAAGTTAAATATGAGTCAACAGCGTAACACTGTTGCAAAAAAAAGCAAACATCATTCTGGGATATATTAGCAGAAGTGTTGTAAGCAAGGCACAAGTAGTGGTTCAGAAAGTTGAGGAAACAACTAGGAGGTCATCCATTTTGGATCTTGTTTTGACCACCAGGGATGAATTAGTTGCGAACACGAAGATAGTCGGGAACTTGGGAGGAAATGATCATGATGTTATAGAATTCAAGATCCTAAGGAAAGGAGGACATGAGAATACCAAAACACTGGACTTCAGAAGGGGCGATTTCAGCCAACTCAGAGAAATAATAGGCAAGGTCCCATGGAAAGACCAATTAGGAAGAAAATGAGATGAAGGGAGCAGTTCCTAAAAGATGTAATACTAGAGGCTCAACATCAAGCTATTCCAATGCAGAGGAAAGATAAGAAGAGCAACAGGAGGCCAATGTGGCTGCAAAAGGAGCTTTTTAGCTATCAAAAACCCCAAAGGGATACACACAGCAAAAGGAAGGAGGGGCATGTCACCAAGGAAGTATACATGGGAATAGCACAAGTATGTAGGGACAAAAAGAGGAAAACCAAGGCAAAGAATGAGTTACAGCTGTCCAGGAATGCTAGAGACAACAAGAAGGGGTTTTTCAGATATGTCAGACAAAAAGAATTGTCAGGGATGGTGTGGGTCCATTGCTCAATGGAGAAGGTGAGCTGGTAATGGAAGATGATAGGAAGGCAGAACTGCTCAGAACTGTTACTTTGCTTCAGTCTTCTCACAAAAAATGAAGTTACCAAATGACTAGCAAAGTTACCATAGACAATAAAGGGGAAGGGATGCAGATCAGGATACGTCAAGAATGTATCAGAGAACTTCTGACCAATTTCAATGAATTCAAGTCAGTGAGGCCCGATGCTATTCACCCCCGGGTGCTGAAGGAATTAGCTGAAAAAAAAATGTCAGCGCCACTGGAAATAATGGAGGCAAACTTATGGATGACAGGAGAAGTCCCAGAAAACTGGAGAAGGGTTTATGTACCGCCCATCTTTAAAAAGGGGAAAAAGGAGGACCTGGGAAACTATAGACCAGTCAGCCTGACCTTGATATCTGGGAAGCTACTAGAACAATATATAAAACATTTAATTTGCAAATACCTGGAGGATGCACAGGTAACCATTAGCAGCCAGCATGGATTTACTAAGAACAAATCATGCCATTCCAACTTGATTTCTGTCCTTGACAGGGTAACTGGTTCAGTGGATAGGGGAAATGTGGCAGACATAACATACCCGGACTTGGCTTTTGACACAATCCCACATGACAATAAACTGGAGAAATGCGGGCTCAGAGGAACTACCATTAAGTCAATACATACTGGTTAAACAACTGCAAACAATGAGTTAAGTATTAATGGAATGATGTCAGATTGGAAGGAGGTCTTGAGAGGGGTTCTACAAGCATGACACAAAACTAGAGGAGTTGCCAATACTTTGAAAGGCAGAAGATTAGGACAGATTCCATCAACTCAGCCAAAATAGGATGCAGATGGGTTAAGAGAGGCAACCCAAACAAATCTAATGACCAGTGAGTAATTTTTCATTGTCATTTGTCCCTTCCTTCTCCCATCCTTTGGAAAATTCCAGATCATCAGTAGACATATTAAGCAGTCCTATAAGGGAAGGTGGGTTTATATGAAAGGTGACTTGGAATATGTTAAGTATTAAGTTTGCCTCTGCTACCTATAAACACATGGAAAAGTGAGAAACATTTGTAAGGAACTGACTATAGCTTTGCACATTTTTAGCTTTGCAACTTTTTAGTCTTAGTCCAAACCTGTGCAGGAGATGGAAATACCCTTAGGTTAGAGTGATCTCTCAGTGGCAGAGGTGGAGTTAAGCCCATTTGTTCACAAGTATGTAATCAATGACTGTTAGGGTATGTCTACACTACGAGATTAGGTCGATTTTATAGAAATCGATTTTTAGAAATCAATTTTATACAGTCGATTGTGTATGTCTACACTAAGCGCATTAAGTAGGCGGACTGCGTTCTCACTACCCTGGCTAGCATCGACTTACAGAGCGGTGCACAGTGGGTAGCTATCCCACAGTTCCTGCAGTCTCCACTGCCTATTGGAATTAAGCTCCAATGCCTGATGGGGCAAAAACATTGTTGCGGGTGGTTTTGGGTACATGTCGTCAGTTGCCCCTCCCTCCGTGAAAGCAACGGCAGACAATCATTTCACGCCTTCTTTCCTGGGTTACCCATGCAGACGCCATACCATGGCAAGCATGGAGCCTGCTCAGCTCACTGTCACCATACATCTTCTGAGTGCTGCTGGAAGACGCGGTACTGCATTGTTACACAGCAGCAATTCCTGATAGCCATCGTACGTGTCCTGGGTGCTCCTGGTAGACCTTGGTGAGGTCGATCAGGGGAGCCTGGACAGACATGGCTATCCTCCTCTTAGAGCTCCGAATGGGAGCCAGAGACTCCAGGTCATTCTCTTCTTTAAGTTTCATCTCATGGAGATTCAGTCCTGCCTGGAATATCATGCGAGCTGGAGGCTTCTGCCTCAGGCTGCTCTCCCAGACGGCAGCACCGTGCGGTCGCACCTACCCCAGCCTACTCCTTGCTTCCATGGCCCATGAAGCCTGGACAGTAGTAAGGAGCAGTTCAACTATAGATTGAGCAAATGCAGAATGGTGGTAGAATGTGCCTTTGGATGTTTAAAAGCTCATTGGCGCTGTTTGCTAACTAGGTCAGACCTCAGCGCAACTGACATCCCCATTGTTATTGCTTCTTGCTGTGTGCTCCATAATATCTGTGAGAGTAAGTGGGAGACATTTATGGTGGGGTGGGAGGTTGAGGCAAATTGCCTGGCATCCGATTTTGAGCTGCCAGACACCAAGGCGATTAGAAGAGCACAGCAAGGCATGCTGCGCATCAGAGAGGCTTTGAAAACCAGTTTCATGACTGGCCAGGCTTCGGTGTGACAGTTGTATGTGTTTCTCCTTGCTGCAAACCCGCCCCCTTTGTTGATTTTAATTCCCTGTAAGCCAACCACCCTCCCACCTTCGAAATAAAGTAACTATTGTTTTGAAACCATGCATTCTTTCTTTATTAATTAAAAAAAATGAGACAATGGACAAGGTAGCCTGGGTGGGGTGCGGGAGGAGGGAAGGATAAGGCCACATTGCTTATTGTAGCCACACTAAAAATCAAACTGTTTGAATGACAGCCTTCTCCCCCCGCCTCCCACATTCCTGGGCATCTGGGTGAGGAGGCTATGGAACCCTGGGAGGAGGGCAGGCAGTTATACATTGGATGCAGCGGGGGTCTGTGCTCTTGTTGGTTTTCCTGCAGTTCCAACAGATGCTTCATCATGTCTGTTTACTCCCCCATTAGCCTCAGCATCGCCTCCTGCCTCTGCTCTTTGTGCTCACTTAATTCTTTCCTGGCCTCTGCCTTTGAATGCCTCCATGCATTAAGCTGTGCCCTATTAGTGCGGGAGGGCTACATGAGCTCGGAAAACATGTCATTACGAGTGTGTTTTTTTCGCCTTCTAATTTGCGATAACCTCAGGGACAGAGATAATAGGGGGAGTGTAGAAACATTCTACGCTCTACAATTCCGGGGGACTGCATGGTCACCTGTGCTGCTGAGTGCTGCTCTGTTTGCCACACTGACCAAACAGGAAATGAAACTGAAAAGCTCCCGGGCTTTTCCTGTGTACCTTGCTAGGAGTTCAAAGTGCTGTCCAGAGCGGTCACAATTGAGCACTCTGGGATAGCTCCCTGAGGCCAATACTGTCGATTTGCATCCTCACTACCCCAAATTCAACCCAGCAAGGTCGATTTTAGCACTACTCCCCTTGTCGGGGAGGAGTAAAGAAGTCCATTTTAAGAGCCCTTTAGGTCGACGGAATGGGGTTGGTTTTGTGGACGCAGTCATTTTTAAATCAACCTAACGTAGCTAAATTCAACCTAACCCCGTAGTTTAGACCAGGCCTTAGTGTTATAGTAGCCAGAGACTCTACTTAGGGCGTTAGAAATGGAGAAACTATCTTTGTACTTCAAAAGGACTGCATATGAAGTAGGTAAAACTAAATGGTTCTCTCTACATTCACAATGTGTAGTTTCTTCTCAAGGGGAGAGGAAGGATTTGGATAGATGATTGGCAGGATCATGGGCTTATTAACATGGAAATCAAAAACCACTTAGGACTTTCTAGACAAATGAAACAACATTCTGTCAGGTGAAAAACTCTAAGAATGGGAGTTAATCTATTGAACTTAATTATTCAACATGCAAAGATGAGGTTTTAGCAATGAATGGAGATACTTTCATAATAAAAAGATGCAGGAAAACTTTCACACATATCGCCACAGACCTTAGAGGCCACCCAGATAGTAATTGCCCTGTCCAATCTGATTTTGCATAGTGTCCAGAGGAGAACAGGAAAGTGAAAATATAATGAAATGTCTTTTCCCAAATCAGAGGAATGGATTTCACCACAGGAAGGAGAGGTCTAAGAGCAGAAGCATGGGATCTGAAGGCAAACCTATTAGTTCAACACCTGCTGCAGAGTGAGAGGCCACCTTCCGGTGTATGTCCCTTAGCTCCAGAATAAAAGAAGAGAAGACTGAACTATGGAAATCACTTTCTCTTTTTTATTCTGGAACCAGCTAGATTAAAAAAGACTTGAGAACTGAAGTATGGGGATGTCCTCATTGCTTCTTCGATGAAGGTTGGTACAGTGTAGAGCCTTTAAAACACAAAAATACCAACCCTTGATTCCCAGCATAAACAAATTTTTAGTTATACAAGTTTCCATCTCTGATTCTGTAACATACCTTCCAAGAAACTACAGGTGAGTCATACCATCTCTCTGCACCTCAGCCTCCTCTTCTATAAAATAGGGACAATATTACTTTACCTCAGTGCTTTTTCAGTTCTGAGGAATTGAGAAAGAAGGCAGTTTGAGAGAGAGAGTCATTATTCCTCAAGAAAAAGGAAGTCTGCTCAGAAGATGGAGGACTCCCTGAAGTATTTCTCAGATATTTTCTGCACCAGTGGGAGCTTGTCAGATAGTCACAGGATACTCTGAAGGCTTCATTTTGACATTCTTTCTACACAGTCTTATAGGAATTCCAGAAAGATGCTCTCCAAAAGTTACCAGGGACTGGAAACCTTCAAACTGGTGTACAGTCATCAGATTGTTCTTAATCATGGTCTTTTCTAGCTAGGTGTTTCCTAATTTTGTCCCTATTCTCCATGTCCCTTCCTAGTATCAATCTTGCTCCTATCTTCTAATTTGAAAGAGAAATTACTATACTGAACAAAGGGAGCTGAACTGGAAGAACTGAAAGCTAGACTTCATGTTTTCAGCACAGAAGACAAAAGTAATAAATGAGATGTAAGGGGTGATGTCTTTATGTCTTTCACAATTATTTTTCTCCATGCTTCCTGATAGAGGATGCTACAGTGCTGCTAGTCTAGAATTTTCCTCATGATGTAAGAAGAAACATATGAACAAGAAATGGGATGGAAGAGAAACCTCAGAACAAAGAAGAGAAGGAGTCTAAGGAAAACACTTTTCAAATTTTTCAGATGCTTTGGTTGCATTTTTAGATGTTCAAAGCTTTCTAGGTCTGATTTTCAGCATTTTAGCAAATGCTAATATGTTCAGTTTACACACAACTGACTAGATGACCATCTTATAGCCCATGTACATAGAATCATAGGACTGGAAGGGACTTCGAGAGGTCATCTAGTCAAGACCCCGGCACTCATGGCAGGACTAAGTATTATCTACGCGATTCTTGACAGGTGTTTGTTTAACTTGCTCTTAAAAATTTCCCATGATGGGGATTCTACAACCTCCCTAGGCAATTTATTCCAGTGCTTAACTACCCTGACAGTTAGGAAGTTTTTCCTAATGTCCAACCTAAACCTCCCTTGCTACAATTTAAGTCCACTGCTTCTAATCCTATCCTCAGAGGTTAAGAACAATATTTCTCCCTCCTCCTTGTAACAACCTTTTATGTACCTGAAAACTGTTATCATGTCCTCTCTTAGTCTTCTCTTTTCCAGATTAAACAAACCCAATTTCTTCAATCTTCCCTCCTAGGTCATGTTTTCCAGACCTTTAATCTTTTTTGTTGCTTTTCTCTGGACTTTCTCCAGTTTGTCCACATCCTTCCTGAAATTTGGCACCCAGAACTGGACACAATACTCCAGTTGAGGCCTAATCATGGAGTTGAGTGGAAGAATTACTTCTCACATCTTGTTTACAACACGCCTGCTAATACATCCCATAATGATGTTCGCTTTTTTTGCAATAGTGTTACACTGTTGACTCATATTTAGCTTGTGGTCCACAATGACCCCCAGATCACTTTCTGCAGTACTCCTTTCTAGGCAGTCATTTCCCATTTTGTATGTGTGCAGCTGATTGTTCCATCCCAAGTGGAGTACTTTGCATTTGTCCTTATTGAATTTCATCCTATTTATTTCAGACCATTTCTCCGGTTTGTCCAGATCATTTTGAATTTTAATCCTATTCTCCAAAGCACTTGCAACCCCTCCCAAACTGGTATCTTCCACAAACTTTATAAGTGTACTCTCTATGCCATTATCTAAATAATTGATGAAGATATTGAACAGAACTGGACCCAGAACTGATCCCTGCAACACCTCACTCGTTTATGCTCTTCCAGCATGACCATGAACCACTGATAACTACTGTCTGGGAACGGTTTTCCAACCATTTATGCATCCATTTATAGTAGTTCCATCTAGGTTGCATTTCCCTAGTTTGTTTATGAGAAGGTCATGCGAGACAGTATCAAAAGCTTTACTAAAGTCAAGATTTAACAAGTGCACCGCTTCCCCACGTCCACATATTACCCTGGCAAAGAAAGCTATCAGGTTGGTTTGACACAAGTTGTTCTTTACAAATCCATGCTCACTGTTACTTATCAAATGAAGTAAAAATCTTAAATGAACTAAATTGTACTATAGAATCTCTATGAAAAGTAATTCCATGCTTGAAAAATAAAAATATAGGAGTAGGGCAGTGGTGAGCTGGAGCCGGTTCGCACCGGTTTGCTAGAACCGGTTGTTAAATTTAGAAGCCCTTTTAGAACCAGTTGTTCCATGAGTGACAACCGGTTCTAAAAGGGCTTCTAAACTTAACCGGCCAAAGTGGCACCTTAGGTGTCAACTCCACGGGTGCTCCAGCCCTGGAGCACCCAAGGGGAAAATTTGGTGGGTGCAGAGCACCCACCAGTAGCTCCCTGCCCCACCCCCGGCCCCAGCTCACCTCTGCTCCACTCTGCCTCCTCCCCTGAACGCGCTGTTCTGCTTTGCTTCTCTGCTTTGCTTCCCCCCCAGGCTTCCCGTGAATCAGCTGTTCGCGCGGGAAGCTGGGCAGGCTGAGAAGCAGGTCGCGGCTTCCCGCTCAGGCCCAGGGAGGTGGAGGTGAGCTGGGGCAGGGGGGCGCGAGGAGGGCCGCCCGCGCCACAGCAGGTAACCCGGGGGTGCGCAGGGGAACGGCTCCCCGCCCCAGCTCACCTCCGCCCCCCTCGGCCTGAGTGTGAAGCCGTGGCCTGCTTCTCAGCCCTCCCAGGTTTCCTGCCAAACAGCTGATTCATGGGAAGCTGGGGGGGGGCGCGGAGAAGCAGGTGAGTTCAGGGGCAGAGCGGAGGTGAGCTGGGGCCGGACGCAGGGCAGGGAGCTGCCGATGGGTGCTCTGCACCCACCAAATTTTCCCCGTGGGTGCTCCAGCTCCAGAGCACCCGGAGTCGGCACCTAAGGTGCCACTTTTGATGTGATCAGTGGGGGGAGTGGCTGTTCCCCCTGTTCCCCCTGAGCTATGCTCCCCCGCCCCTAGGAGCCAGAGGGACCTGCCGGATGCTTCCTGGGAGCTGCCCCAGGTAAGCACCTCCGGGACTCCACCTTGCCCCCCGGCAGGTGCCTCTGGCTCGAAGGCATGGGGTGGGCACCCACTACGGTGGCCCACAAGACCCTCCTGCCTGGTTCTGGGGGCAGTCAGGGGACAGGGGAGGGGGGTGGATGGGGCAGGAGTCCTGGGGGGGGGCGCATCAAGGAACACGGGGGGGTGGTTGGATGGGGCAGGAGTTCCAGGGGGCGGGGGTGGGCAACGACCCCCTTGTGGGGTGAGGAGGGAACCCGTTGTTAAGATTTGGCAGCTCATCACTGGAGTAGGGCTATCTTACAGACCAACTGACAGGGATGGTGTTAGTGACTCTGAAATGCTCAGGGAGATTAGAGAGGCTATTAAAATAAAAAACTCAATAATAATAATGGGGGATTTCAACTATCCCCATATTGACTGGTACATATCACCTCAGGAAGGGATGCTGAGATAAAGTTTCTTGACACCCTAAATGACTGCTTCTTGGAGCAGCTGGTCCTGGAACCTACGAGAGGCAATTCTTGGTTTAGTCCTAAGTGGAGCACAGAATCAGGTCCAAGAGGTGAATATAGCTGGACCGCTTAGTAATAGTGACCATAATATAATTAAATTTAACATCCCTGTGGCGGGGAAAACTCCACAGTGGCCCAACATTGTAGCATTTAATTTCAGAAAGGGGAACTACACAAAAATGAGGAGGTTAGTGAAATAGAAATTCAAAGGTACAGTACCAAAGTAAAATCCCTGCAAGCTGCGTGGAAACTTTTTAAAGACACCATAATAAAGGCCCAACTTAAATGTATACCCCAATTTAAAAAACATAGTAAGAAAACCAAAAAAGAGCCACCGTGGTTAAACAACAAAGTAAAAGAAGCAGTGAGAGGCAAAAAGACATCCTTTAAAAAGTGGAAGATAAATCCTAATGAGGAAAATAGAAAACAGCATAAACTCTGGCAAATGAAGTGTAAAAATATAATTAGAAAGACCAAAAAAGAATTTGAAGAACAGCTAGCCAAAGACACCAAAAGTAATAGCAATTTTTTTAAAAAATACATCAGAAGTAGAAAGCCTGCTAAACAACCAGTGGACCACTGGATGATCGAGATGCTCAAGGAGTACTCAAAGATGATACGGCCATTGCGGAGAAACTAAATGAATTCTTTGCATCGGTCTTCACTGTTGAGGATGTGAGGGAAATTCCCAAACTTGCGCCATTCTTTCTGGGTGACAGATCTGAGGAACTGTCCCAAATTGAGGTGTCATTAGAGGAGTTTTTGGAACAAATTGATAGACTAAACAGTAGTTAAGTCTCCAGGACCTGATGATATTCACCCAAGATTCATAGATTCATAGTTTTGAAGGAACTCAAATGTGAAATTGCAGGACTACTAACTGTCATCCGGAACCTATTTAAATCAGCTTCTGTACCAAATGACTGGAGGATAGCTAATGTGATGCCAATTTTTAAAAAGGGCTCCAGAGGTGACCCTGGCAACTACAGGCCAGTAAGCCTCACTTCAGTACCGGGCAAATTGGTTGAAACTATCATAAACAACAAAATTGTCAGATACATAGATGAACGTAAGTGGTTGGGAAATAGTCAACATGGTTTTTGTAAATGGAAATCATGCCTCACCAATTCACTAGAATTCTTTGAGGGGGGTCAACAAGCATGTGGACAAAGGAGATCCAGTGGATATAGTGAATTTTGATTTTCAGAAAGCCTTTGTCAAGGACCCTGATCAAAGGCTCTTAAGCACAATAAGCAGTCACGAGATAAGAGGGAAGATTCTCTCATGGTAACTGGTTAAAAGATAGGAAACAAAAGGTAGCAATAAATGGTCAGTTTTCAGAATGGAGAGAGGTAAATAGTGGTGTCTTGCAGGGATCTGTACTGGGCCCAGTCCTATTTAACATATTCATAAATGATCTGGAAAAAGGGGTAAACAGTGAGGTGGCAAAATTTGCAGGTGATACAAAACTACTCAGGATAGTTAAGTCCCAGGCAGACTGTGAAGAGCTACAAAATGATCTCTCAAAACTGGGTGACTGGACAACGAAATGGCAGATGAAATTTAATGTTGATAAATGCAAAGTAATGCACATTGGAAAACATAATCCTAACTACACATATACAATGATGGGATCTAAATTAGCTGTTACCACTCAAGAAACAGATCTTGGAATCATTGTGGATAGTTCTCTGAAATCATCCACTCAATGTGCAGCAGCAGTCAAAAAAGCGAACAGAATGTTGGGAATCATCAAGAAAGGGATAGATAATAAGACAGAAAAGATCATATTGCCTCTATATAAATCCATGGTACACCCACACTTTGAATACTGCATGAAGATGTGGTTGCCTCCTCTCAAAAAAGATATAGTGGAATTGGAAAAGGTTCAGAAAAGGGCAACAAAAATTATTAGGGGTATAGAATGGCTTTTGTATGAGGAGAGATTAATAAGACTGGGACTTTTTAGCTTGGATAAGAGGCAACTAAGGGGGGATATGACAGAGGTCTATAAAATCCTGACTGGCATAGAGAAAGTAAATAAGGAAATGCTATTTATTCCTTCTCATAATACAAGAACAAGGGGCCATCAAATGAAATTTATAGGTAGCAGGTTTAAAAGAAACACAAGAAAGTATTTTTCACGCAACGCGCTGTCAACCTCTGGAACTCCTTGCCATATGGTGTTGTGAAGGCAAGTACTATAACGGGGTTCAAAAGGGAACTAGATAGTTCATGGAGGATAGGTCCATCAATGGCTATTAGCCAGGATGGGCAGGTATGGTGTCTCTAGCCTCTGTTTGCCAGAAGCAGGGATTGGGTGACAGGGCATGGATCACTCGATGATAACCTGTCTGTTCATTCCCTTTGGGGCACCTGCCATTGGCCACTGTGAGAAGACAGGATACTGGGCTTGATGGACCTTTGGTCTGACCCAGTATGACTGTTCTTATGGTCTTATTACCTTATTATCTTTTAGATGTTTGCAAATTGATTGCTTTATTATTTGCTCCATTATCTTTCCGGGTACAGAAGGTAAGCTGACTGGTCTATAATTCCCTGGGTTGTCCTTATTTCCCTTTTTATAGATTGGTACTATATTTGCCCTTTTCCAGTCTTCTGGATTCTCTCCCGTCTTCCATGACTTTTAAAAGATACATGTGAAAGAGAAGATATTTACAAATGCCCATATACCAGGTCACTTAAAATCAAGCTCTCTAATGACTATCCAGAATATTTAGAAAGTATAAATAGCCTAGAAAAATAACATCAGTATGTCAGTTTTGTGGCAACCTCGGACTGCAGATGTTAGAGCATTCTCACAGCATCTCAGCAGTCTTGTTCAGCTGCCTGAACTCTTTGACTCCCACCAGAAGCTTTATCCTATATCAATAGTGTGATCACTAAAACATCCCCCTCTGCATTATACAATTGGAGTAGATGGCTTACCCCTTTCACTTTCCTCTATCAGTAGCCCTATAAGATTGTCAGGTGTCCGGTTTTCGACTGGAACGCCCGGTCGAAAAGGGACCCTGGCGGCTACAGTCAGCATTGGTGATGGGGTCATTAAAAATCCGGTCGGCAGAGCTGCAGGGCCAAGTCCCAATCTGTCCTGGCACCGCGTTGTACCTGGAAGCAACCAGCAGGTCTGGCTCTCAGGCAGGGGTGCCACGGGGCTCCGCGCTCTGTCCCTGCCCCGTCCCCGCTCCGAACACTGGCTCTGTACTCCCACTGGCTGGGAACGGAAGACAATGGAGCTGGGGGTGGTGGTGTTTGTGGGTGAGAGTAGCGCATGGAGCCCCCTGGGCCCCCCTGCCTAGAAGCTGGACCTGCTGGCCGCTTCCGGGGTGCAGCGCGGACCCAGGATAGGCAGGGAGCCTGCCTTAGCCCCGCTGTGTGCTGACCAGGAGCCCCTCGAGGTAAGCCCATGCCCCAATCCCAAGTCCCAACCCCCTGCCCCAGCCCTGAGTCCCTCCTATACCCCAAACATCTCATCCCTGCCCCCACCCAAGAGCCCGCATGCCCAGACCAGAGCCCGTACCCCCTCTGGTACCCCCTGCCTCAACCTGCAGCCTCTCCCACACGTCGAATCATTCGGCCCCACCCCCCAGCCTGGAATTCGCTCCTGCACCCCAAAGCCTGCACCCCCAGCTGGAGCCCTCACCTCCTCCCGCACCTCAACTCCCTGCCCCAGCCAGGAACCCCCTCCTGCATCCTGAACTCCTCATTTCTGTCCTCACCTTGGAGCCCACACCTCCTCCTGCACACCAACTTGCCCCAGCCCAGTGAAAGTGAGTGAGGGTGGGGGAAAGCAAGCCACTGAGGGAGAGGGAATGTAGTAAGGGGGGAGGGGCCTCAGGGAAGGGGTGGGGCTAGGGTGTTTGTTTTTGTGAGATTAGGAAATTGGCAACCCTAAACCCTATCCTAGCAGCTGAAGCTCTCCTGAGGTATTTGATCCCAGTATTTGTGGCCCTTCCATTTCCTCCTCCTAAATACTAGAACCTTTCTACATCTCCAAAACATCCACACAGCTTCCACAACTCTCCTCCTTGTCTGCAACCAAACTCAACTGTCCTCCTGGAGCAGTGGTTCTCAACCTGTGGCCCGTGGGTCACTTGTGGCCCAATCAGCACACAGCTGCAGCCAATGTGACATCCTCAGAGCCATACAAGTAGTATTGGATGCGATCCACATATCATGGTAAATAGGTTGAGAATCACTGTAAGAAATCTTCCCAACTTCACCCGATCACCTACCCAGTTGCCACTGCCCTCCCATACTCCCCTACACACTAATGAGCTAATGTACCCCCTGAAAAATATAGGAGTGTAAGGATTAATATGGTATTTACCCTTCCAAACTGAAAGGGCAGTCAAATTGACAATACAAATACATGATACTACGATTACATAAACTGTAGCAAATCAAGTAAGTATCAAATCATATGGATGTACAAAAACTGAATTTATTTTAAAACCAATTTTATCTCCCATACTTGTGCATAGAATGTACTAAATTATGAAAAAGGTATTCTTTCTTTCCCACAATATGAATAAAAATCTTTAGATTGGATATGTTGATTTAGTTTTAAAAATAGTACATAAAAGTGGAATAGTGTAACGTTGTTGGTATTTATTAGTTTAATCCTGGAAATTATTATTTTTCAAGTAAAGTAATACAGTACTTTTCAGAGTTTGTATTTGTTTTACTTACTTACCATACTGGAAGGCTTTTAGTGGAAACCAAAACAGAATAACTGAGTGGAAGAGGCCATTTAAACAATGAACCCAGAAAACCTAAGGGAAAATAAAAATCCATGAGAACCATTTGCGATAAACTATCTCTGTGAACCATGACCTTTTTTTTATCTTTGAGTTAGATTCACAAAAGGTGTTTTGTCAAGCCACCACTGTGAACTGATATAAATGACAGGCACTTTCTGCCTCTTAGCACTTCATGGGTCATATGTTTATTTTTATGTTTCAAAAAAGGTGCTTACTGTCACTTTTAAATTTCACAATTATCAGTAAAATTTTAAAATAGATACGAAACAGTATTTTGATTATGCTGAAAAATACGCAACAAAACAGACAACTACAAACATTACATTTCTTAGATAATACTCTAAAAATTACTTTAGCATTTGGGTTTAATTTTACCTTTCCTCACATGATACACAATTTGTATAAAAGGACCGTTAAACTCAAATGTCTACACAAACTAGTCTACATATTTCAGATACAAAATAAAATACAAATTGAAATTAAAAAGCATCATTCTTGGATTTTCTTACTGTATAATTCATAATAAACTTTCCATACCGCTTTCTTATTTGACAGAGACAAGTTATTAAACTTGAAAACTCTTACATTTGTGCTAAATTACTCTAATTTTACTATTGAATTTATTAACATTTGTGAAAGACAAATACTGTTCATAGGAACTGTGCTGTATATTTATATAAGTATTTAAATTGGTGCTATATTTCTATAGCTTTATTGGTGCTTTCTATAGCATACTGTAGATAGGTATAAAAGAACTGACTTAGCAATCAAGAAAAATGGATTTTGAACTCTTGCATACTTCACGACAACAATTGTGTTTTATCATTAGAAATGCTTTTTACAAACATAACATTTATTGTACAAAACTGACATGTATTAATAGTTTTAAGATGTTCGAACAACAGAAATGAAGTTGCCTGCCTCACAAAATTTTCCACTGACTCAAAGTCCTTTATTAGCTTACCCACCTACTTTGGGTTGTATGATCCAATTTATACTCCAATACTTTGCACATTTGAACTTGTGTTATTCATTAACCTTTGTCTCTCCTTCTTGCCATGTCATTACCACAATTTTTTATTTGACAGAAAGCACAGGTGGGTGCAAGAAATATTAGTTCTACTTTTCCATTTTCCTGACCAATACTTATTGTCACATGCTAATCCTTTAACCTCTGTCATGACCTCATAACCCCTGACCCTTTTTACCATAATAAACCTACACATCATCGTTCAGTGCAACAATGATTCCAATTGTCCCACACCCAGAACTCACACCAACTATTCTGCTTATAGTTAAGATTTTGTAGACATTTGCTCAATAACATTGCAAAAAAATTGCAAGGGATATAGCCACACAATTTCCATGAGAGCTGTGTGTTTAAGTCCTGGACAACCCTGAACACTGAAGGATTAAATAAGGAATAAAATTATAAATTTTCATTTTTTTCTGTGAAATATACCACATATGGATATAACTGACCTAATTTAAGGATCTTTCTGGATTAATTAACTGAAAATTCAAGAAGCATTACTTAGCATGCCATGTGATTTTTCACAACTTTTACCAGGATTCTTTTTGGTTTTGGCCAATTTAGTTATAAGCCTCAAATAATATGAACTACTGGGAAATGATTTACTAATACTAAAAATATGTACTGACCATTACAGTATGTAGAAAGAGAGTAATAATATCAATGAATACAATTCCCATATACATACAGGAATGTTTTAGAATTCGATCAGTACTAGTCTCACTAATATCATATTAAGGTGATAACACAACCATACTAATGGATCATGTGACCAAAATGCAATTCTTATATATATTTTTAAAAGAGTTACAATGACACAGTGGATAGCCTAAAAATATTTCCTACCAACCACTTTCAGTTTTGGTTGGGGGAAAAAAAAAGAAGAGTAAGAGGAAAAAATTCTCACATACTAGTCCTAACAAAGATTGCTTAGAACTTAATGTTACATTATATATAGTGGACCAATTCCTCAACTGGTTTAAATAGGTATAAATCTATTGACTTTAAACAGAACTATGCCAATTTACATCAGTTGGGGATCTGACCATGTCACATTATATCATACAGTATATATTACCAAATATATGGAGACATTGCTAATCATAAATTGAGAATTTAGATGTCTCTATCTTTAATAATGGTTACCCCAATGTATACTTAAACTATCTGAGATCGCATAGACATGTGTGTGTGTGTGTGTGTGTGTGTATAAATCAAATCAGCATAACAACTGAAAGGTGCTGCACATCAATGTATATGTGTTAAAAAGTTTTCAGATTCATGCTATTCTATGGCATGTAAAATACAAACTTATTATTTACTTACTTTGTAATTAAAATTTTCATTATATTCATAAAATTACAGTTTCAAAGATGTATGTCAGTTTGCCTTTCTTTTATTTACATTATTTTTCCATTTGTGTAAATCTGCAAGAAACTGTATTTATTCTAAAACCAGCCCAACTTTCAGTTTCAATTTTGCCAATTTAAAAAAAAAACTAGTCTTCGCAGTATAGACACTATGCATTTTCCACCAGTATTATCCATAGATCTCTTTGAACCTAACTCCAAACACACAATTTAAATTCCTTGTTAAAACAGGACTAGTATGTTTTTTCACAGCTCAAAATTAATGAAGAATGGTATAAGGCTCCTCCGCCTACCAATTTAATGACAGCTCTTATTGTCCTTTGCTCTACTTCTCCACATGGGTCAGTAATCCATTTCCACACAACAGTTCAAGTACATAAGATTTGAGGACCGAAAGGACAAATCACTTCTGCCTGAAGGAGACAGCTTTATTATCAGCAGACAAAAAACAAACCGTTTTTTAAAATAATGTTTGCCAGTATATAAAAAACTGGATAAATAAGATTTGTGCTTTTCATAGACAATGATTTCCAGTCACTGAAAACTGACGGGAATATTAAAAAACAACCCTCCATTTTTAACTTTTTGAGACTATATGGCACAGGAATAAAATGGATAACCACCGTGCATTTAAGTTTGTTCTAATTTTAATGCAATTGTCTTCTACCTTTGTGTTAAAGTCCAGGGCATTTTGAGAAGTCTTGTATAATTCTGGATATTTCAACATATTTTCCTTTCGGCAGGATCTCTCAAATATTCCAAGAGTCAGTGGTGGCATAGCTGTAAACATCTAACATATAAATAAAAAAAATGTATCATGGAGCTGGAGAACTAAAAACTTCATAAAGAATCAAGAGACTAATAAAAATTGTTAAAAAAAATAGGAATTAAATGCATTAAAAACCCAAAACCTTACCACATTGTAAAGACCTATACACCATCTTTCAAAAAGAATTTGTCCAGAAAAGCCATTAACAAAAGCAAACCAGCTCTGAAAAGGAAGAGAGATATGTGACTTATATGTTCTACAAAGAGTTTTAAAATACACTTTAGCTCTGCTTTATTAAAGGGATGTTTTTAGGACATTCGCTAAATAGGTCTGAATATTTTAACCTTTTTCAACCCTGAAAATTACTGATAAATCTCAACTGATATTTTGTTCAGAGCAGTATGACGGGTAATAACTAGTCACATATGTTAGCAATTCTGTTTCTTTGTCTAAATCTGAACCTTTTTCTAAAAGAAAGCTAGTTTCAGAAACACTGATGTGCCTCACATGAGACTTATTCATGTAACTGTGTTTATATCTACAGCTAAAATGTAATTTTCTTATGAATAATAGTAAAGAATATAACACACTGATATATTTTAGTTCAAATAATTTTGCCCTATAATTTTGTATTTAAGCCCTGATTTTGCACTATAAACTGCATGGGTAGACTTTTTTCCCGCATGGCACTCATTGTACAACCAGGCATTACAGCAAAAAAATCAAGAATTGAACCTTACTTGAAAATACTTTAGAGTACTGGAGAGGAGTATTTTAGAAAACTGTTCTCACATTAGTATTATCCCTTACTGCACATGGATTCACATGAAGTTAGATTCTTTAGGGTATAATTCTGCCATTCTTAATTTAGCTGGTACTTTACTCAGTACTGGAGTACTCTCTGAATAAGGTACTGGCCAATGTAAGTAAGGTAATGAAGAATCAGGTGCTTATGGAATTTGGGGCTTATGTTTTTATTCATTATATCACATATAATTTAAAATATAAATTAACAGTAAAAATTAAGTGTTATTTAAATAATATTTCTATTCACAATTTAAGGCTCTGTATTTTATGAAAAGGTCAGAAAAATAACCTAATAAATGTTTGGCAGCTTATAATATTAACATTTATACTATTTTAAATATAAAACATTATATTAAATTTAATGAGGAAACAAAACAAAACCCAACTTTCTGAATCAGTACAGATAGCGAATCAGCAGTAAGATTAATAAAAAAGCTTGACATGTTGGTCATGTGAATTTTAGAAGCAGTGTGGCATAGACTTTGCCAGAGTTCATGTTTCATTTAACCTCATTCTGGTAGCATGAATTTCTACAAATTTACCATTTATCAGTATGTACCCAGGCTGGCCTCCAGATGACCAGTTCCTGTGAACAAACAGATCTTCTTTTATCATGAGAGGAGGGAATGCTTGAACACATAAAAACAAATATCTGATTCATGAGATGGAAAAGAAAACAAAGTAGCAACTATTACCAAACAAAAATTAAATTTAATTAATCTCAAAATTGTGAACCATTCAGCAAAGAAATTCAGACTAAAACAATCTTTAACACATTTACTTGCAGAGGCCAGTTACTGAAACAATATGGGACACAAAAATCATACCATAGGATAAATTATGGACAGTTTTAATACTGAAATTCCTTGCTTTTGTTAATTTTATTAATTAATGTCCTTAAACTCAGTTTGCTATTTATACGGTTAATATTTCAACCTATTGCTTGAAAACAAGCAAACAGACTAACCCATATCCTGAACAACAGTATATGATAGCCGACAAGCCAGATTTTAATGATGTCTGTTATGTAGCATATTTTGACTTTTGATTTTTCAAGTATGGACTATGTGAATATATTTTTGTGAATTTATAATACACATATAATCAAGTTGTCTTTCAGTAATGAAGGCTTCAAAACCACTACACTTTACTGCATTAATACATGAGGCTCTCTTTCTGTTGTCTGGCATTGCTGGAACTGTATGGAAGTAGCTAGCAGATAAATGTGTACAGTGCAGATAATTCCATGATCATTTCAATATATAACTGGGGGGCTTGTGTCAGCCCTCCCGCTTTCGCATTCTGGTTCACAGCCCACCCATTGCCGAGACCTTACCATTCTCTCCTCCCACCAAATGAGGGTTAAGGTGGGATATAAAGGAAGGGGGGGTTGGCTTTCTGATGTTCCAGTCATAGGAGCCCCAAACCCCCATTTCCACTCCTTTAATATTTTCTTTAAATCAGAGGTGGGCAAACTATGTTTCGCGGGCCACATCCAGCCCATGGGACAGTCTTGCCTGGCCCTTGAGCTCCCGGCTGGGGATGCTAGCCCCAGGCCCCTCCCCTTCTGTCCACCCTCCCCTGCAGCCTCACCTCGCGGAGCTGCCAGCGCTCTGGCCCGCTCCTCCTACTGGCCACTGTGGCGGCGTGGCTGGTTCTGGCTGGGCGGCAGGGCTGCGAGCTCCTGCTGCTCTGAGTGGTATGGTAAAGGGGAAGGAGCGGGGTGGGTTGGATAAGGGGCAGGGATCCAGGAGGCAGTTAGGGGACAGGGGGCGGTTGGATGGGGTGGAGGTTCGGAGGGGGTCAGGGAGCAGGGAGGGTTGGATAGTCATGGGAGGGCCTGTCAGGGGGCAGGGGTGTGGATAGGTGTCGGGGCAGTCAGGGGACAGGGAGAAGGGTGGGGTCCCGGGGGTGGGTTGGGGCAGAAGGTCCGGGGGGGCAGTCAGGGGACAGGGGGGTTAGATGGGGGTGGAGTCCAGGGGGCAGTTAGGGGACGAGGAGCAGGGGGGGTTGGATGGGTTGGTGGTTCTGAGGGGGGCAGTCAGGGGGCAGGAAGTGGGAGGGGGAAGATAGGGGGCGGGGACAAGGCTGTTTGGGGAGACACAGCCTTCCCTACCCGGCCCTCCATACAGTTGCGCAACCTCGATGTGGCCCTCCAGCCAAAAAGTTTACCCACCCCTGCTTTAAATCCTTTATCAATCCATTTATCGGATCACTGTATCCCTTCCCTATGGAGTACCTGCACTGGACATCCACCCTGCATCAACATAATGAGTTGTGACATCATAGCCTAACTCCTGTTCCACGGTTGCCCCCAAGCAAACTCTCCCACTTCCAAACCTGCTGTGAGGAAGGCGAAAAAACCCCTAATTCACCTAGAGCAATCTGGAAGTGAGAAAAAAATTCCTTCCCAGCTCCCCAAGAAAGAAGCAACTAGTGCAGTGCCCACAGCAGATCCTGACCAAACTTGATATTTCACCACTTCCACATGTGAAAGGGTGGGTGCTGCTCCACCTGGTCCATGTGAAAGAGAGCTTCTCCTGTCCCAAATGCACAGTTCTGGTCATCTGGGGGGATGAGACAGCATCCCCACGCTGACCTGCTCTGCAGCTGTTGCAAAATCACTCCACGTCTCTCTACCCCTTAAAGAGATGCACACCTTCATCCAGCAAACCACTCGATGGTACCCCCTCCCCGCCAGCTTAATGTGCTATGCAGTCATTGTTGCAGTTGAATATAAATATATACAAAAACCATATATTAAAGGAATGGTATTTGGATTGCAAAACCAAGCATCTGAAAGCCAGGAAATGCCAGAATTTAGGATGCCATGACAACCTTAATTCTACTCCCTTGTGCATTTGTGTTCTGAGACAGTCTTTAACTACATGATTATATGTTACTTCTCCCCCCCCCCACGGGGGGCGGGATCCCTCTCTCAGTCAGTGCACAGGAAAACAATTATTTTCAAAAGTTCTCACCTAAACCTGAACGGAATTTCATAAGACAAGGAAAAGTAGTTCTTTGGCCTCAAGGATTTCCCCTTCAAAGGCCTACTGCATACAAGGAGGCAGATGCTTCCAGCCTGCTGCTGGAGCCGGAACCCAAGGAAGACTTCGGCTGTCCTGAGGAGACTACCCAACACACAGGACGCAGAGGACGCTCAGAGTGTATCCCTGGGAGATGGAGGACAACCCTTGAATGCAGGTACACCCGAGGGAGAAGTACAGGAATCAGCCCAGGGCAACCAGACTCCAGAGGTGCCACTGGAGATACGGTCAGTGTGTTGTGGGGGAATGCTCACTGACCTAGTGGCAGACCACTCTGCTGCTGTTAGGGCCCTGGGCTGGGACGCGATGGAGTTGGGCAGGCCTGCTTCCCTCCTGCCATCCCACTCTTGGGGTGGCAGTATTCCCCCTCCTTAGGCCAGGAGGCCTGCACTCCTCGGACACCCATTGCCTGAGCCCCACAGACTGCTCGCTGGGTGCTCAATCACTGCCGGAGCCCTAGACTGCTCGCTGGGTGCTCAACCCCTGCCCCAGACTGTTTGCTGGGGCCCCTGCCCTGGCTAAGGGCCTGGGCCCCCAAACCACTTGCAGCTACCTTGACTAAGGGTTAAAGCCTTTGACTGTGTGGTGCCCCATCCTGGCTGAGGGCCTGGGGCCCTGAACTATTTGCAGATCTACCCTGCCTACGGGTTGGACCTGGAGACGACTAATTTCCCCATTTACTTAGCCTGTTTCAGGAGTGTGTACAGCAAACAGGCGTGGCCTCCATCAGAAACGACAGCAAGGGAGAATCACACCTACCTAAACTCTTACAGTTAGAATTAAAGCTGCCTCTGAAAATGTAATTTGGTCCTCTTATAGGTAGGCAGTGTAGCCCCTGTTAAGGAAAACATCTGTATTCATGAAAGAACTTAAGTATGTGCTTAAGTCCCATCAAAGTCGGCAAATACGGATAAACTTCAGCTTTCCTTAATCAGGGCCTTAGATAGTTTTGATCAGAATCACATAGGATGTCTGTGGCTGAGCCAGGAATGGAACTGAGTTCTCCTGGTCCTATTCCAGTGCCTTAAAAAAAACAGAATATAATTTTCCTTCCTACAAGCCTCTGTGCCATACACTGTCCATCCTGTGTACTGAATAAGGCAGGGTTTCCAAAGAACAAATTGTATATGATCACATAAAGACTGTATCACAATGCATATGCCACATGTTTTATTTTAGATTTTCAAACCAAGCCAAAAAAACTACCACAACTGTACATGTGCCCACAACCTTAACTCTGCCCCCCTTTACCCTTCTGCATATATCCTTTTACTAGATTATTTTTTATTATTTTTTATTTTTATTCGCTGCAGATGTTTGGTTTAGTTATGTTGAGAGGAACTAATTTAGTCAAGGTGTGTGTACAGAAAAGCAGTTAAATAGAGTGAATGAAGGCGCACATCTCTAGAGGGACAGAATTAAGAATGTTATACCTGGTCTGTGGCATATGGTACCTGTGATAATGGTAAGAGGGGTGACTCGTGAGGGGAAGAATAGAGAGTATATTCCGTAAG
Source organism: Dermochelys coriacea (assembly GCF_009764565.3). NCBI lineage: Eukaryota > Metazoa > Chordata > Testudines > Dermochelyidae > Dermochelys > Dermochelys coriacea. The sequence continues at coordinate 98,088,525 of NC_050071.1, read as the reverse complement.
GTGGTTTACCTTTTCCTGTACTTGCTTTTGTGGATTTATGTCATGGCATGCTCTCTGTGCAGCAACCCTAGCTGCTTCCAAATTAGTTTTTTTTATGCATTAATTTCCTAGGGTTATTTTAAGTTTAATGGAAATGGGGACTTGGGTGAAGTGGTGACAGAAGCGCAGCCACTAATTAAGAATATTTTATCAATTGGCAGCAGTACATGAACCTTTGTGTGCCAGCGGCTACCAGTGAACCCTGAGATAAAGATAAGATAAGATAAAACCTGACAGAAAAGTGTAACTCCTGAGGAAGAAGATATTTTCTATGTTCAGCTGCTTCCCTCCATCAGTTAGGCTTATATGCACCTAGCCCCAATCAACAAGCAGGTTTGTGTGCATAGCACAAACTTTCAGTGCTTCACTACCAACTAAAAATGACCCTAAACCCATTTTTTAAACCTGTGCCTGTTGCACCAGATCTACTCAGGATCTCCTTCTCTACCAAAGTACTGTTTTTAAAGAGATATCAGTCAACAATGAAAAGTACAACTGCCAAGGGAAAACTTTAGCCAGAGTCTTATTTCAAAGATTTACTATTAAAAAATTATGAAAAGAAACTGAACAAACACTATGCAGAGAATTCAAATGGCATAAAACCTAAGCCTGTGAGAAATTTCACATCGACTGCCTCCTTACCTTTAGAGAGAAAACAAAATGTTATGCCCCAATTTAAATAAATTTTAGAATACAATTCCAACTCTGAAGTTATTTCCAGATCCCTCTATATTCCTTAAACATGCTAAATCCATTTTTAATTTTCAAATTACCATTGTTGTTTCCTTGTAAATTAATATAGTTGTTTCCTTGTAATATAAGTCCCACTCAGCATTTTTAAGATTTTAACATTTAAAATCCATAAAACCCTAATTTTTATTTAGGTTTACAATAGAAGTATTAAGAGATTTTTTAAAATGACACTATCATCTTGTTTAGGCCTAAAATTTATCATTTTTCAAGGCAGGTAAATACCATACTGTCCTAGAAGAAAAATCTTGAAGAAAATAATAAATTGGGCCAGATCATGGTCAAATCTCCATGTTCAGTACAAATTACTCCTGGGGAATTCTGTGCCAAAAAATTAAATTCTGCACCAAAACATTAAAAATTCTGCACGCAATATTTTAAAATTCTGCATATTTTTTGTCAAAATAATGCAATATAATCCAGCTAGTTTCAATTATTTTGGTAATTTATTTAAACTACAATATAATGGATGGAGAATGGGAGTGGGGAGCATTGGGGGAAATCATCAAACCCCCTTTGTCTAATAGTAATATAGCTAGTATTGACCCTTTACTTCTAATTATTAGTCAACAAATATATGCAGCCATGTTGCAGCCATGTACTCAGAGTTACATCATAGGCAACTGAAGAGCAAATGAGGGCTGGGGACTCAAACTCACAATTTTTACTGGCTACTGATCATCTCCAAAAAGGTCAGTAGCAAACAGTTCATCGAGCACATTTTGATAGGAATTTTTTTCAGTCCAACAATTTAGACCAGTTCTAATCACTAAAGCACCATAAACATTTATAAGGCCATACTGTCCTTTACACCACTCTGGCAATGTGCAATGTAAAGGAGCCTTAAAATTTTTACACCAGTTTTATATGCCTCGGGGAATTCACTAAGAACAATAGGAACAATTCACTAAGCAGGCAGGCTGGTACATTCTCCTCTGCCAGAGGAAACAGAGCCTGCCCTATGCCTACTTCTTCAGAAATACCCAAAAGCCCTGCCCCTCCACGCTGAGCGTGCTGCAATAGTGAGCGAGATGGACAGAGTCTCTCTCTCTCTCTCTCATACACATGACTACCCAGCCCCCCTCCATCTCCCCAAGTAGTGAGTTAAGTCTCTACTGGATTCTCTGGGTGCCCAAACCCACCTGTCTGCACTGCCAGGGAGTGTGCGCATGACCGTTCTTGCGGCTTCCCTTTGCTTCCCTGTCAGAAGTAATTTTTCTGTGGGTAAGCAAAGAAATCTGCGGGGGCCATGAATTCTGTGCATGCAGAGAGACACAGGAGTAAAATACATCAGAAGTTCTGTGGCACCACACGGTTCCAAAGCGCTGTTTTCATCCACGGATATAGACTGGGAAGAGAACCTTTTGAGGTAGCTACCTAATCCTGCCTTCCCCTCCAGGGTGGGGAGAGAAATCACAAATTCCATGATATATGGTGTTTGAGGAGACAGAATGTCTCTAACGTCTGAGTAGAAGGGGTAGAATCCTTTCCATCTGTAAGACAGCTGAGGAGGCTCATTTGGACTCACAGTTTATAGAGTTCAGAGCAGCAGCTGTGTTCGTCTGTATCCGCAAAAAGAAAAGGAGGACTTGTGGCACCTTAGAGACTAGCAAATTTATTTGAGTATAAGCTTTTGTGAGCTACAGCTCACTTCCCAACAGCTCAAAAAAAGGGCTGCTTGTCAGAGAGAGGATAGGGTCATCAGTACTAAAATCACCTTCATGTCAAATTGGAAAAAAAGGCACACACTCTGCTTGTGATCCCCACTGAAACTCTGTAGAGCCACATTCCTATACTTACACTCATACACACATTCTACAGGGCTTACTGCAGCTTTAGAAGGGGTAGAGGGCATAAAGACCCATGGAGAGCTGTTTTGGGGATAGGGCACTCATTTTCTTGGGAAGGCATGTTTTACTCTGATTAATGTGGGCAATGGAAGGGAAGTTGTTCTTCAGGATATTGGTGTCTAAGAAATGTGGTGTAGACTCTAGAAAGAAGATTTAGACAATGTCTGCAGGGCTGTCCTTAGGCATACACAATGTATGCAGCTGCGTAGGGCACCTGAAAATTTGGGGCAAAACTGGGTCTTAGCGTCCATCCTCCTAGCTTTCCTATCCGTGTTCTGACCCTTCCTGCAGGCTCCCACAGCTGGCTGCTGCAGCCTGGTGAGTCCTCCTTCAGAGGGGATCTAGTAGTTAAAAGTGAAAAAGCCTCCAGCCTGCCACACCTATTAGCACAGTATTGAAACTGTTAAAGAGCCATTTAACAGGCATTTGCCAAACCCCAGGTATATACTGTCAGTTTTTGAATTTACTTACAAAAACAGTTATGCATTACTGTAATATTTACTCAGAACATGTCAGTCTACAGGACCTTAGTTTAAAATTTGCTTTAAAAATATTTCATTAGTTGGTGAAGATTATAAAATCACATCTCTAAAAAATCCTTACATAGATTTTTAGATGCACAATCATCTTTAGTCTTAAATGCTTGGATCTTCAGACATATCGTTTTTTAAATAAATCCTTCAAAAGACCACCCTTATCTAAAAATACATATTTTAATTACTATAGTAAAAAAAACTTGCTTCCAAAGTCTTCCTGTCCTTTCTGTCCGTCCCTTTCTCCCTCCACCTCCTCTCCCTCCACTCCCACATTGAAGAGAGCCGTTAAATGGACAACACCCCTTTCCTTCCAGATAGCTGGACAAAGAGTTTCCCTTTCTTTACTTCTGACGATCCAATAAACTAGTTTTAAAAGAACCCTCCAGCAAAATCAGTGTCTTAGTAAGATATAAAATCCTTTGTTATGCCTAAAATCTTTGGAAACATATTTTTTAAAGTTGGTGAAATTTCATAAACATGTCTATTGTTATTGAGATCTCACAAAGTAAATTAGTGTTCCCTTCTTCTAAAAGCAATGAACATTGTTATGAACACACTAGACCTCTGTGACTGATTAATTTAAAATAATGTCTTTGTTTCAGTGAGTTAAATATTTAGTAATCTGGAATGATTACTTTATGAAGGTTTAAGAGTAGATTTAAAATATAAAATCAGCTTAGAAATTCTGATTAAGAAAATGTAAAACAGAGAAGAGCTGCATCATGTATTCCATAATATTTAATGTTGTGTTCAGCAAGACAGATGACTCACCCTTACTACAAAGTTTTTGCAAACAAATGTAGGACAAACTTCAGGGCTTGAAGTCAAGAAATCAAAAAACCTGAGACTAACATTTTTTATTCCCAAATTTAGTGTTTTTAATTAGGTACCTTCTGCATGTCCATTCTGCATGAGGGAGAGGGTATGGGGGCGGGTCTCTGAGGGGAACTGTGACTCTCCACCACCCGTGAGGCGGGCCGGGCGTCTCGTTATCCTTTGCTGTCTCATCCCTCCCCACCCCCGGCCGGGCTGAGGCTCGGGCTGCCATTGGGTATAGGGGCACCAGTTTAATAATACTGTGTAGGGCCCCATAAATCCTAAAGACGACCCTGATTGTCTAGATGTGTGAGGCAAGGGAATCAGGAGTCAAAGGTAAGCTCCAGGTTATGGGCCTGAGTGAAAGGAAGGATGCTATGTTAAACTGATTAAGAAAAGGTGGAAGTGGAGAGGGATTTGGAATGAAAATAATGAGTTCAGTTATAATGATGTTCAGTATAAATTGATGGGCATAAAAGCAGGAGAAAATGTCAGGGAGCTAAGACAGCGGACTGGATGGAAGACAAGTCAAGAGTGGAGAGGTAGATTTGTGAATTATTGATAGTTTGTGAAAGTTCGTAGTTAAAAGGTGTGTGAAGAGTTGCAGTGCAGAAAAAGAACAGGTTGGGTTCTATTGTAACTTATAATGTATGTAGTATAATTGAAGCTCTTATAGAAAATTGTATCAACTACAACCCATAGATGTAACTGGGAAATTAAGACTGGGCTTCCAGACGAAATTTAATTTCTTATCTTTCTTCAATTTAAGCCAGAACCTTAGAATCTTTAACCCATTTTTTGTTTTGAATTTCTTTTGTCTCATTTTAAAAGAAAAAGCTTCTATATACATCTTTTATAAAGTCATTATTTTAAAGCTGTTAATAAACATCAAAACAGGTGCTCCACATTATTAGCCAACATGCAATGCCTTAAAAAACTGTGGCAAAATCCTGGCCGCAGTAAAGTCAAAGGGAGTTTTGCCATTGACTTAAATGGGAACAGGATTTACCCTATGTTTTGAAATCTAGAAACATAAAATTGTGGTATAGCTGAGAAAAAAATCTGAGCTGAGTTCTCTATCAGGTGATAGGCCCCAATTCTGCATTAAGAACTGCTAACATGGACCCACAATGCTTATGAGAAGTCTGGGACTCTGCACTGGTCTAGGGATCCATGCTAGTGGACTGAATATAGACTCAAAGCCTTAAACTCTTACTCAGCAAGCTGCGTAAATATATGCCTAACTTCAATCACGCTAGTAGAACCACTAAAATTAATAGGGGTACTCATGCTTAAGGGTAGGCACATGCTGAAGTACCTGCCGAATCAGGGCCCTAAACTGGAGTTATTACAGACCACTTATGGATTTCTATAAATAGGGTTTAAGTGCTAATAAACCCTAACGGATGGATGGAGGTGTTGCTTTAAACTCGGAGTCAGTAAGGCACTTAAGCATATGCTAAACTTTAAGCACATGAGTAATACTATTCAAGTTCAGCACATACTTAAGTAGTTTGCTAAATCAAGGCCATTGTGAGACATTATTTTTTATCACCGCACAAATGCCTACTATGAAACTTCATATTAGGATTAAGTTAAAATTACTATTCTATAACAATCTGTAGTATGGAATAGTAACAAATACAAAGGCAGATTTTACTAGGTTATCTGTGAAACCCACAGCAACCAATAAAAACTTATTTTAAAGCAACTTTCAGACCTGCCTGTCATAGTATTATTTTTTAAGTTCCAAGAGGTATGGCAGCAAAAGCTTCACATTTTCCTGATATAGTATTTCTCCATATTAAATAGCAGTTTACTAGTAGTCACTGAACTTTTTGCTTCCATGCCTGATCAGTACAAAAAACTGAAAAGAGATTCATGCCTGGCAGTTGTCCTTGCTAGAGACATTCAGTGATGTATTTTTCTGTCTATTAATTCACAGTATTGACACTAGCCATTAACACCTGCAAAAGATGTTTTACCTGGCAAAAGTTGGGTACATAGGAATTAATCTAAAGATCTTGTCTCACATACAGTTTCATTATGTATTTTTAAAAATTACATGTTATTATAACTAAAAATAAATATATAGTGTATTTCAGTTAGTTTTAAATATTAAACAAAATATATATATTTTGTTTAACATTAACGGGTATTAATAATGCATTTTCAAATTAAGACTTGAGCACTGCACATTTCTAGTACAAATCGACAACTAATTTTCTCTGGAGTAAGTAATACGATACATAGATAGAGCCCTGTGTGGAAACAAAATTTGTATCCGCATTTGATCCACAAACATGGTCCGTGGATATTAAATGGATATCCACAGATTTGCAGGGCTCTAGATAGAAAACTTGGATCTGCATCCATCCACGAACATGGTCTGCAGATATCCGCATCCACTGATATAAAGCGGGTATCAGCAGGTTTGCAGGGCTCTGTACCTAGAATTAATGTACCAATTAGGTTAAAATTTTCAAATTTTTATGCTTAAAAGTTAGACACCTAAATGTACGTTCTGATTTTGATGATGAGCAACCGCAAGTCCCAAAGAATCTTGAATGCTTCACTTTGCAATTGTAACATTTTAAACATATTTTATGTATGGAAAATTGTAGATAAGACTGTATTTAATTTTTTCATTATAATTTTTCATTTGGACCTTTTTTCAAAGCTCCTGAATTTTTCACACTGTTCGTTTTGTTATATTTTCTTCTAAATAGAATACACATCCAATTAAGTTAAAGGAAATTTTATAAAGTAAAATTATAAAGTTAAAACTCCCCAACAGCTGCACTATTTGTGACAAACCTCATAAAAAAGATAAAGTTTTTGCCTTTAAAAAAAAAAAAAAGCAGAAATTAAGGCAAATTTTCAAACACAGAGGGTCAAATGTTACGCATCTAATTTGAAAGGTCTGATTTTTGCAAGTGATGACCTAAATAAGGATTTTTATTTAAAAATGTAATCCCATTCAAGATTTTATTAAAATAGTATAAATTTGTATCTTATGTATGTAAAAAAAAAACAAGCCCCCCAAACCCCAAACAAACTTGCCGTGCTCTGATATGGACAAACTTGTTTTTCCTAATTTTGACCAACACAAACATTGTGAATTCAGGTTTCAGAATAGCTGCTGTGTTAGTCTGTATCCGCAAAAAGAAAAGGAGGATTTGTGGCACCTTAGACACTAACAAATTTATTCAGAAGTTTGAATTAAATGTAAACATCACTGGGTTTCTCTTTCATTTAAGAGAAAAATGTGATGAAAGGTGCAGAAAGAGAAATAATGAAAAACAAAGAAAGGTTGTGGAAAAAGGAGGAGAGGGAGAGATAGAAATTCTAATAAAAAATTATCTCGACAATAATCCATAGAATAATTATGTTAAAACAATGCTTGGATTGCAAAGCTAAGCACTGTAAAGTCATGAAATGCCAAAATTAAAGTTGCACATGAAAGTGCAAATATCCCTAACAATATGTGTATATTGATTTCAACAATTTCCATACCACCATCAACCTCAGCCTGGACCAGTCCACACAAGAGATCCACTTCCTGGACACTACAGTGCTAATAAGCGATGGTCACATAAACACCACCCTATATCGGAAACCTACTGACCGCTATTCCTACCTACATGCCTCTAGCTTTCATCCAGATCATACCACATGATCCATTGTCTACAGCCAAGCGCTACGATATAACCGCATTTGCTCCAACCCCTCAGACAGAGACAAACACCTACAAGATCTCTATCATGCATTCCTACAACTACAATACCCACCTGCTGAAGTGAAGAAACAGATTGACAGAGCCAGAAGAGTACCCAGAAGTCACCTACTAAAGGACAGGCCCAACAAAGAAAATAACACAACGCCACTAGCCATCACCTTCAGCCCCCAACTAAAACCTCTCCAACGCATCATCAAGGATCTACAACCTATCCTGAAGGACGACCCATCACTCTCACAGATCTTGGGAGACAGGCCAGTCCTTGCTTACAGACAGCCCCCCAATCTGAAGCAAATACTCACCAGCAACCACACACCACACAACAGAACCACTAACCCAGGAACCTATCCTTGCAACAAAGCCTGTTGCCAACTCTGTCCACATATCTATTCAGGGGACACCATCATAGGGCCTAATCACATCAGCCACACTATCAGAGGCTCCTTCACCTGCGCATCTACCAATGTGATAGATGCCATCATGTGCCAGCAATGCCCCTCTGCCATGTACATTGGTCAAACTGGACAGTCTCTATGTAAAAGAATGAATGGACACAAATCAGACGTCAAGAATTATAACATTCAAAAACCAGTTGGAGAACACTTCAATCTCTCTGGTCAGTCGATTACAGACCTAAGAGTGGCTATCCTTCAACAAAAAAGCTTCAAAAACAGACTCCAACGAGAGACTGCTGAATTGGAATTAATTTGCAAACTGAATACAATTAACTTAGGCTTGAATAGAGACTGGGAATGGATGAGTCATTACACAAAGTAAAACTATTTCCCCATGGTATTTCTCCCCACCCCCTCCACCCCACCCCCCACTGTTCCTCAGATATTCTTGTTAACTGCTAGAAATAGCCTACCTTGCTTGTCCCATGAAAGGTTTTCCTCCTTCCCCCCCTCCGCTGCTGGTGATGGCTTATCTTAAGTGATCACTCTCCTTACAGTGTGTATGATAAACCCATTGTTTCATTTCTGTGTGTGTGTATATCAATCTCCCCTCTGTTTTTTCTACCAAATGCATCCGATGAAGTGAGCTGTAGCTCACGAAAGCTTATGCTCTAATAAATTTGTTAGTCTCTAAGGTGCCACAAGTACTCCTTTTCTTTTTGCGAATACAGACTAACATGGCTGCTACTCTGAAACCTGCAAAATTTCCAATCCTGCAAAATTTGTTGAGATTTCTAAAATTCTCCCGTTCTCCATCAGGATGAAACTGAGAGCTTTTGGAATTTTTCCATGAAAAATAAGAGAGAGAGAGAGAGAGAGAGATAGAGAGAGAGGATATGTCTACAATTCAAGCTGGGGGTGTAATTTCCAGCTCGAGGTGACATATCCACGCTAGATCTGAGTGAGCTAGCATGCTAAAAATAGAAATGCTGCATGCACAAGTAGTGGTGGTGGGAAGGGCTAGCCACCCCAAGTACATCTGTAGTATCTTGGATGGGTATGTACTTGACATGACCACAGCTACACTCTATTTTTAGTACACTAGCTTGATCACAGCAAGTGTGGATATATCTCAAGTTGGAACTTACACCTCCAGTTCAAAGTATGAACATAACCCCACAGAGAGACAGACCCCAGAAAAGTCAACAGCTTGGTAGATAGGTAGTCTCTTGGGGTACATGACACTAGACCTCAGATCCTCACTATGCCTGATTTGGAGCAGAAAAGAAAATAATAATTTGTTATACAGAGATCATTTTAATAGGAACAATGCAATATTAATACCCAAAAGTAAATGAGAAAGATTTGCACTGAGAATATATTTTTTTCATAACAAAATCAAATGAAATCCAATTTAAAACAAAGTAAGCTATTCATTATTAATAATTTTTACTTTGAGTGATAACTCTGAAATTATTTTTAAACTCCCTTAGAAAATCATGCAATATCTTTGAACACTTAAGAAATACTTTAAAAATAAAGCGTTTGAAAGGCTAATATTTGATATACTGTACCATTACCTCAATAATATAAAGGACTATATTCTTGTAGAAACAGTACAAGATGCATTTAGCTATTCTGTTGTAGTTCCAAGCACCATGAACCAACAACAAGTTCGTCAGATATCTGAACTGCAAACAATGAAAAATATCTTTAAAAACATGTACATTGATCAGCGTTGCATGATATAAAAGTATTTTGTTTTAATATGTTTTACAACATAATGATTTACCTGTGCTATGGAGTAATCTGAAGAATTAGCTGCCTGTAGCCCTTCATTTCCACTAATACCAACGCCAACATGTGCTGTCTGTATCATACTAACATCATTTGCTCCATCACCAATTGCCAGTGTTACTACTTTAACCTGGTTTTTTACCATTTCTACCACTTCAGATTTCTGAAGAGGAGACACCCTTTGAAAAAAAAAAAGAAAAAGAACAAACCCTGACATGGAAATTCTGAATGCACATTATGTTAAAATATTTTTTGTTCTGCTATAGGGCAATAAAGTAGGTTAAATACAGTATCTGTCATTGAAATTCTCTTTTTACTTCCCTCAAAGACACATTCACAGGATTTTTCAGCAAGATTAGAGTAGGATTGAATTTCCCATACATATGCCAAACATCACTAAAATACCTGTTATGAAATGCAGAAATCTGCATTAATACAGCATTAAGGCTGTATAGTTAAAATATTAAAAAGTCAGAAAATGTAAAGGGGAAAATCGCAACAGCAGTGTTAACTTAGATCCATTGTATATTTTATATCTGTTTTAGATATGTTTTACATGTTATTTATATATTTTAATGTGTTTATTTTACAAACAAATAGTAATATAATAAAATCACATATTAAAATAGAAAACAGGAATAGATAAATACTAAAAGTGGTCAACATTGTTGAACTAACATGTTGGAATCTTAATTTTACAAAAAAGTCAAGGAATGAACATTTTAATTATGCAACTATACTGTTTTACTCTTTCTTGCACTGCTGTTGCAGTTGCTGGCCTCCTCCCGCCAAACAATTTTTGTACTGAGCCAGGAGTCCTACTGTTTTCTGCTGAGCTTTATAATTGGGGTCTGCTAGGGGAGCGTGAAGTTTACCCGCTCTTCTGGCTGACATACTCACTATGAGGAAAGATGTCTTCTGACATAGGTGAGGAAAGGAACCGGTGTTCATTGGCTCAAACAGAAGGCCCATGAAAGCAGTGAACACAATATTAAGGTGAAGAATCCTTCATTGGGGAAAGACAAATACCACCTTTTAAAAATCTAGAAAATCTTCCCTAAGAGGAGAGTGAATTGCTGAGATAGCCACAAAATGTACTCTCAGAAAATTCAGAAAAAGACATGACAATTTGAGATATACCAGGTACTCCAAAATGCGCTGAATCCTAGTTTCTGAGGAAGGTACACCACGGAGAGTTGACCACATTGAAAATTGCTTCCACTTAGCTAAATAAGCAGATGTAATGGGTTGTTTTCTGCTGTTAAGAACATCCTCTGAACTGCCAATGAGAAGTCTTTCTCTGCCTGATCGAACCACTCAACAACTATGCTGTATGGTACCAACTGTTCAACACTGGATGCAATAACTGTCCATGTTATTGGGACAGTAGTTTTGGAAGAGGAGGCCGAGGCCCTGGAGGCTAAATCAAAAGGTGAAGATCTGAGAACCAGCACTGTCTCAACCATGCTGGAGATATAGGAATTATCTTGGCATAGTCTCCCTTCTAGAATATCCAAGTCTCAGAGTGATTAGGACCCATTTGTCCATTGTTATAGATTCCCAAACAGTGAGGAAATGGGATAATCCACCCCCCAAAATGGTCGGGGGGACAAGGTGGTAGGAAGATCACCAATGACTTTACTGCTGACATTAAATTAGAATGCAAATGGGCTGCTTTCCATGGCTGACTTTGCGATTTTGTGTTTCTATTTTGAGAATATGGTTGCCTTGATTGGTAGGAAGGTTGCCTATAATACTATAGGCAGTATTGAAGTTGTCGAGATTTGTATTGGCACCTTCTGGGGGTTGGAGTATAGACCCTTACGAGCATTCTTAGAGTCTTTAAAAGAATGTAAGGTCTCATCACTTTTATCCAAAAACAAGTAACCATCATCAGAAGGAAAGTCTTTAATAGTTTGTTGAATGTCTGTAGCTATGCCTGAGTTCTGTACCCAGGAAGCTCGCCTCATTGTTATTGCAGAGGCCATCAAGCATTAGGTACATCACAACATTCCTTCTGGCCTTAGAATCTATAAATCCATGAATTCAACAGATTGGACTTGTGTCTTAGCCAACCCAGGAAAGCCTTAACTTCCTTTCTTGCCTTCTCTCCAGTAGCTTTTCAGTTAATTTGGATATTGCATCCCAGTTTACAAAGTCCTATTTAACTATCAGTGCTTGCTGATTTGCTACATGCATCTGGAGAGAGAATGTGGAATAATTATTTTCTCCCAAACAAGGTAAGCCTCTTGGTGTCTTTTTCTTCATTTAAATCTCTCTTGAAACAATCTCTCCTTAGTGGCTGTCAATACTAAGCAGCTTGGGGCAGGATGGGAATTAAAACCCTAAAAGCCTTGCATAGGGACAAAATAGCATTTATCCATGTGCTTAGCTGTAGAGGCTAGAAAGGTTGGCATATGTCATAAGGTCTTTGCCAGTTCTAGAAGAGCTACACTAATAGGGAGGGGCAAAAACCTGGAAAATGTCTAAAAGCATGTGTTTTGTTGTACAAGCTTAGCTTGTATACTCAAAGATGCAGCCATTCTTCTCAGAAGCTACTGATGAGACTTAAAATCAACTGTCTGGGACCATTAAGTCATGGGTAAGGAGGAACACAGGTTCAGATGAATCGTCTTGCAATAAAATTGGTTCCTAAGGCAATGGCTCCTCCTGCAGCATGGGCTGCTCTGGGGGAACAGTATCTTTTCATATTTCCAACAGGTGGCTCTGGAAGGTTTGTCACCATGCGCTCAGATGACCTTCCCCTAGTGTGGGGTGATGATCATGATCTTGGGGAATAGGAGACACACCAGACACACAGTGGCCACTGAAGGAAAGTGTAAGGCATGGGGAGTCAGTAAGAACTGGGCCACAGTGATCTGTCCCTGCTGTACGATCAGTCCCACTCTAGGGACCAATGCTCCCCTTCTGGAGGCAATCTGGAAAATTTGCTAGACCATCTGTGTCAAGAGATGGACAGCAAACAACTAGGAGAATGAACCAGATTGTGAGTGATCAGTAAGTATTGGGGAGTGCAATACCGATTGGGGCTACTAGGCGACCTGGTAGATATTTCACCAATTGTAAAGAGGTTAACATCAGTACCAAGGCATGTATGGTAGTTAGTATCATAAAGGTTTCACAAGACATTGATGGCACAGCATCCTGAGATGGTTCTGGGAAAGAACTTGTAGTCAGTATGGTGGTAGAAACTGGAGTTGCTACCCAAGCCAATTATTGTTCCGGTACCAGCATTCAGTGCTGAAGTAGTGCCCAAGACTGAATGGCATCTGAAAACTGTACTGGTGCCAACACAGTGTGCACTAGTACCAAAGATGGTACTGGAGAAGGAGCTGAGCCCTTATTATACTTCTTAGATGATACTGGCGTCAGTACCACTAACAATCCCTGCATCAGAGCGGAGGAGACTGAAAACTCCCATAATGAAGGAGGTGCCAATAAAGCAATTGACTCATGAACCACAGGAGAATCTGAGACAAAGAGGCAGAGCAAATCCTTTCCTGATTCATAAGTTCGTGGAGTTCTCAGTACCAGAAATGTTGCTGCTGTAACAATGTCCACTGGTACTAGACTAAATGGTCATCCTGCAAACTGTACCAGAGTCAAGGGTATTGTACTGACATCCTCCTACTGCAGTACTGGGGAGACATGGGCTGATGGTCCAGCTCTATCCGCAGTACCTGCTGAATCCTGATGGTGTCCTGAGTCCTTTTTCAAAGAAGTTTTCTTCGACTTTAAGTCACCTTGGTCTGTCTTATGTGTCATTTTCTGAGTAGGCCCTGGAGAACACTGACATCTCTTTCTTCAAGGAGAAGAGGCCAAGTCCAGGGGTCTGTCTGAGACAACCACAGCTACATTTGGAGTCTGTGCACAGGAAGCAGGGTGATCACTAGTCAGGCCCAGAGCCAAGCAAGTCTCATTGCCCGCTTCATGAGGTGGTGGTTGAGGTGCAAGTCTCCTGAAATCTGCATTCTTTTTCTGAATGAGTGGCAGATATTGGACCTCTCCTTAATGTACCCTTCACTGAGGTACAAAAGGCAGCAAGGCATGTAGGTCTCTATTTGGAAAAGACATTTTGTACAACAGGTAGTGCTCAAAGCCTCTTGAGTGCTGCATACCAATGATGTTTAACACTGAAAACTAACTACAGTATTAAAACACACTTTAAAATATAAATGAAAACTTAAAAGGTGCTAACTGTTTACAGATAAGGAGAAAATTAAACTAGCTATCTACACAGAAGAAAAACTGTGAGGTAAATCACATGGGGAGCTCTGACTCAGGCCATGGGCAGTGAGAAGAAACTAAGGGGAGTTGCGGCAGCACCACCCTGATATAGCTTAGGGAGGGGCCACAAGGAAATACAGGGTGCATGGACTGCTGCAAAAGGTACTGCTTCAGTACCTAACTCTCTGGCTCCAGTGTGATGAGCATATACACATCTGAGTGGAATAGATGTGTGAACCTTTTCTTTCTTAGAGTGCCTCTGAGTATTCCTACTCATGGGAGGTTGGTGAGAAGTATGGCCCAGGTGGAACATGGGCTGAGTTGTCAACTGAATAAAGACTGTAGCACAATTTCAGAAATCTAGCACTGAAGTGAAATGCTAAGTTTAAACAACTGCATCTCCTTATATAATACCAAGTACCAAAAGTTCAGTACCATGATGGGGTTCCTGCAACCCTAAAGGACACAGTTTACTGAAGTTTCTGGAAGCTCCAGGCCCAGGGGCTCATGAGGATGGGAATGCTGAGAGGCCCTCAAAAAAGAATTATTCTTATTTATACTGGAAAAATGTTATCTTTATGGCCGTTAATGAGATTCTGGGAAGGACAGAACTCCTCTCTTTCAACAGAAATTTAGTAAAATTGGTGAATTAGGGCAGTGGAAGCACGTTATTTATATTAGTTAATTTACAAGAGTAAAAGGTGGTGTTAATGATGGTTTATAAAAAATGAACCAGCTACTAAAAGTGAAATAAAGTTTTTATGATTGCATGCATTAGCCAAGTTCTTTGCCAACACAAACTGCTGGTATTAATAAAATGTTCCCTCTGCTCAACTGGAAGCATGCCTCACAGCCAAGTCTGGAGAGTCTGCTTGTCCTGCCATGGAAAAGATTGATATAGAAGGCTAAAACAGGCTCCTTTTTACAGGAGCATGACAGATGATTCATAGTCTAGTTTCACAGAGGAAAAAATTTCCCTGCTGCCTCAGCATAGATGCTTCCTTCTTGTATTATTCCTTTTTTTCCCTCTCAGAAAAATATGAAGAAACTGCATAAAATTCTCTACATAAAAAGAACCAAACTTTTTAATGTAAATCAGAATGTAATTAAAAATAACTGAAAAAATAATTATCCCCTGCACATTGCTCACACTTTATTTTCAGGGATTTTAGTCATATTTTACATTTTGCTCTTGATCCCAACGGATACCTCTAGTCCTCCAGTCCCAGTAATTTAAATTCTTATTTGGTGGATACCACCAAATAATCTGTTCTGTTACTCTGGTGATTCACATAATGTCTAGCATTCCTAACAAAATGCCCTCATGAATCACAGGATGAGTATTTTATACTTTACCCCTCATCTTCTGGAGTTTGGGTGTAATATTCCTAATAAAGCTGCAGATGCTACTCAAACACGTATGTTCATATTACTTCCAATCTTTGTATTCCTGGATTTAAGGCCATTAGGAAAATATTATGGAAATACCTTTTTCTGATTAAAAAAGATTCAGGGATGAAACTATACAAAATTCCATTTTATTCCTGGTCAATCTCAGGATTATTTACAGTAATAACTCTTATCCTTTTTCAGCTACATGACGTTAAATCAGAAATCAGAAAGCAAGAAGATCAATTGATCTTAGATGACTTAAATGTATTCATTAAACTCAAACACTGAAACTGGTAACACTTTGACACTTTTTTATTGTTATAGGATGTTGCTTGCTGCCAGCAAACATGCCTTTGATCTATGGGCAACTACAGACCTCAGTGGAAGTGACGGGAGCACTAGGCACTAGGCACCTTAAGCCTAAAGAAGGGAGCAACTAAATACTTCTTTATTGATAGCTGAAATAATGGAATCTACCACCCAAGTCATGGACCAGCAAGTCCAGGATGGAGGAGAAACTGAACCATATGGGCCATGGGGTTTCCATGGCACCGAGAGCAAACACAGGGACTGGCTGGATTGCATCTGTGTGTATCTGTGCATAAGAATCAGGAAGTAACCTGAAAAGGCAGGAGAAATCTCAAGAAGCACTGGTAGTATGGCCCTTGGAGGAAGCCAAGAGAGAAAGCTGTTCTTATCTCTAGGTTGATGCTTTGATGCTTCTCTGATCTTGAACAAGTCCCCTTGTTATGGTGGGCTACCAATCTGAATAGACTGATGGCCATGATCAGGAGAATGGGCTCTGATTGTGAAGAAAAGGTCTTAACAAACATGTATTTCCTTTGCACTTTTTGTTGGGTATGAGTCCAGGCTTATAAAAAAAGTCTTAGAAGCTATCTCGTGTATTTTTGTCTATGAAGTTATCTCTATGCAAGGCCCAGGAGCTGGAGTTAAAGGTGGATAGATAACCTTGTAGAGATCAGTGCCTGAATCTTGTTGACCCTATCCTATTTTAGGTAAACACTAGCTGTCTTTGAGCCAGATTCTGGACTCCTCTTTTGCTTGTTAATTCCTCCGTGTTGTAGTATGGATTACAATACCCTCTTCCAATTCATGATCACATATTATGAAAACAATAAATTATAATACATAATTTATTTCTATAAAATCTTTATTGACTTTGACCTTTTATATTCTCTTTTCTCATATGTTGTTAAACTATCTAGCTAGCTATGTATGCAATAAGACTGGTGCCAGAAACAAGTCTACTCCTGGATAGTATTTTCTATTCAGAAAGAAAAAAAGAACACACCTCAAGCCTTACCTGCAACAAATAACAGCTTTACATGACAAAGCCAAATCCAGGAAATACTGTCTTACTCCAAATGTCAAGGCATACTTCAGTGTTTTACCATCAATTATAAGAGCAAAGTCATTTTCCTTCCTCAAAGCATCACCAAGAATACTGCAATGGTGACTTAGGGTCTCTCTTGTTCCCTGTTACACAACAAATATACATGTTAATTATTTTTATTTCTCCATTCAATTGAATGTTGCTCCATTCAAAATAGTTTGTACTTTTTAATGCAGTAGTAAACATCAATTGATACAGTACTTCTACCACCAAACATATACTCCACTTAATCTGTTGTCCGGCTATACTGAAAGAAGGACAGGAGACACCTGATATGGATTTAATCAGGCCCCAACTTTATTATTAGATGTCTGCGACTGCCCAGCAGATAAAAGTGTATAGTGCAGGCAACTCCATGTTTATTCAAATAACTCCACCAGTGCCCGTTCATTTTCCATCCAGGTCCCCAAGCAAACCCATGGCTTGGACCTTACCATCCATCCCCACTCATAGGAGGGTTAAGGTGGGCTATAGAAATGAGGGTTGGCTCCCTGCTGTACCAATCACAGGAGCCCCGAACCCCCCCATTCTGTTCCTTTAACCAGCACCCTCTTTTTAAGTCCTTTACCAGGCCATTTATCTGGTCACTGGATGCCTTCCCTATGGAGTACCTGCACTGGATATCCACCCCACACTTATAAAATAAGTTGAGACATATAGCCCCTACCACCTTTTCTCCTCACCATAATGGGTCCTCCCTGACACCTGCTGTGGGGAAGGTGAAAAAACCTCACTACACCGAAGCCAATATGGTGGTGAAGGAGAAATTACTTCCCACCCTCCCTAAAAAGGAGTGACTAGTGCAATGCTCACAGCAGGTCCTAACCCAACCTGATATTCACACCTCTACGGGAGGGGGGGTGGGTGATGTCTTGTGTGCTGCCTGGAGAAAGGGCTTCCAACACTCAGGGCTTGCACCTTTAAAGCCTTACATTTCCCAGGGATGAGTCAGTGCCGCAAAGCTGACCACCACCCACCTTTTTGTATCAATTTCTGACCTCCTTCCCTCCCACTGCTGCTTTCCTTTGGCAAACCCGGACAATGTTTCCCCCGCTTCAGGTGAGGTGCAGTCATTAGATTAGGTATCTACATTTATTTTTGAAGTTTTTGGAAAAACTTGTGATTATTACATCAAAAATATCTGGGGAAAATATGCCAGTGCCTTGAACTATTTTAGATATCATTTGTTTAGGAACAAATATATACATTACTGTGCTAGCCAACAGTGATGACTCTAAAGCTGCAAAACAGTTTTTAATATAACCTCATTTTTACATGGTCATAACTTGCCAAAATATTCCACTTCTGGGCTAAATATTTCTTTATCTCATTCTTGGTTCTTGCCCGTATATATAATATTAAAAGGAAAATCTAAGCAAAATATGGTAGTAGTTTAAATTACTGGATAGTGAAAAAAAACCTATACTTTTCCCCCACTGTAGAAAAATTTGAACCATACATTATTTAAACAGCCCACAGCAAAAATAATTTAAATTTTAAATAGACTTATAATTCTTAGTAAGGAAAACGTGTTGATACGTTTGGGGTGTGGAGAAAAATAAAAGTTACAAATAATCACTTCTGGGTGTGCTTAGATATGAACAGGTCTTCATGAAGCTCCAGCCCCTTTGTGACATTAATGCATTTTTCTTTGCCTAGCTTGGCAGGACCAATGGCTGCTTTCAAGTTTTATATTGAAATATTCTTCAAATTCAAAATAAACAAATAAACTCTCTCTATCTCTATGTTGCAAAGATGCAGCCATCCAAACATAAAACATTGAACTACTGCCCCATTAATCTAGATTTACATATAACTAATGCCAACCAAAACACAGACGCAAAGACTAACCACACCCTCAACGTTGTTCACCTATGAAAAGGACTATTTAAATAATGAAACTATTAAGCACATGCAATTATTTTCTTTCGTTTAAAACCCATGATATACAAAAACTACACACATGCAATATTAAGGATGTGTAATTAAAAAAAATCTTAAAAGGTTAGGAAATAAAAAATTAAGGTTTCAAAAGCAACGTTAATTCTGCTGCAATGCATACACAATATATTCTATTCCTGCTTTTCAGTTAAAAGTGCAGCTTAATATAATGCTATTTATAATATAAATGGATGTGCAATACTATGACTATGGACCTTTTCAGGACTCTTGGGCCTCAAGATGCCTACTTCCACATCTTGATAAGGCAAAAGCACAAGCACCACTTAAAGTTTATTGGCCAATGACCACTATCAATACAAGATACTATCATCTGGGCTGTCAGCAGTCACCAAGGTGTTCACCAATTATCAGGCTGTGGTTGTGACTCAACTGTGTCATCAAAGCCTGAAGGTGAATCTATATCTGGATTCCTGGCTCATGAGAGCTCAGTACTATAGTGAAGTAGCTGAGACCCTGTGGGAGGGCTTGCTTCTTCTTCACATCTCTCAGTCTGTGAGTAAACAAAGAAAAAATACATGCTGGTCTCAACTCAGTCCTTTGAAGGGCCCTGCCTAGATTTCACCAGGGCTCCTGGCATGCCTGTCTCAAGATGGTTCCAAAATCCCATCCAGTGAATCTAGCTATATCCAGGCTTGAAGGCCCAGTGACATTTTGTGTGTATTAGTCTTGATGGTTGCCCGCATTTTTGTCATCCATCCTCTTTGCAAGATTACAGATATAGCCATTGCAGGACTGGTTGAATCTGTTGTACAAACCAAGTATTTTATAGTTTGGATATGACAGTTTCTTCTTAAGAAGGTCTAAGGCTCTAGTGAGGCAACACAAATAGAGTATGTCTTCAAGAAGTTGCCCTTCCCTCAGCCTGCTCTTCAACTAACGATAGAGATGTTTCTACTCTGGGTTTAGGAGTATATTGACTATCTTTGACTGTTGAGGTATTTGAAGACTGCAGGAGTCGAGACTAAATCAACTTGCTAGAGCCAAGGGCTATCAGGCTTCCTTTCAAATCCTTTCTCCCATAGATCAGAGGGGATCTTCTAAAGATTTTCACTGATATTATAGTCTCAATGTATTTCCTGGATAGGGAGGATCTCAGCCAACTTGTGTTATATCAGGAGGTTACCGATCTGTGTGAATGACGCATCTGGAATAAAGTGATCTTTATTTATACCTGATGGTGCATGTTTAAAAAAAGATACCATTGCCAACAATCTGAGTTGGAATGTTGGAGTCGGAGTGGTTCACATAAGTGGTCACTCAAACCCTCTGTGGTTTGTCTGATAGGTGTAAGGGGTGTGCTTATGCTGAAGACCCAAGTCAATTCACTTGTATATTAGCATAGATAAAGTAATTGTTAAGTGTATAAGAGTGTTTGGTGTTTAAACTTCATGAAAATGAATGGAATATTACATGTATTGTTTTTATTTATGTGTATCCTGTTATAATGGAGCAAACATTTATGTTATGCATACCCCTGTAACTAAATAACCCATCAAACAGTGAAGAAACATGGAATGCAAATGAAGAACTTTGAAAGTGCTAAGTTCAAAGCAAGTGGTCATTGTGTGGTCAAAAATTCTAAATAGATTCCTCAGTCTCTGTCATCAAAGGAAAGGCCCACATGGGTAGTGACCCTGTCAGCTTGTTTTCGGTGAGAAGAAGCTGTAAGTATGGATTCAGGGAAAGATCCTTCATCTCTGGACTGTTTGGATTCTAAGAGGATGGAACTACTGAACGAGAAGAGACAGATCTCCAGAGTTATTCTGGGTAGCCCTGAGAAACTTTTGGGAAACTGGCAGTTTATTACATCACGGCCACCATTTGGAATTATAGACTGTGGGTCACCTGTACATATATTTTACCTGCTTCAACCTCTCAATAACTCTCACTCCTTTTCTTAGGTAATAAACCTTTAGTTAGTTTACTATAGAATTGGCTACCAGAGAGGTCTTTTGTGTAAGATCTAGAGTAGCAATTGATCTGGGGTAAGTGATTGGTCTCTTGGGAGTGGGAGCAACCTGATGTAGTGTGATTTTTGGCTTAAGTGACCTATTATCATAAAGTCCAGTTTGTCTGAGTATTAAGATAGTCTCCAGTCTATCTGTGACTTCATAGTAAGACTGGTATAGTAACCCAGGAGTTCACATTTGTTACTGGCTTGGTGAAATCTAAATTATAGAACACACCAACAATTTGGGTGTCTGCCCTGTTTTCTAATAGTCTGCCCTGAGGTAGGCACACATGGTCATGAGCCACTCCAGACAGCGAGACAGGCATCAACATGGGCTTGTTTGCTATAAATCAGAAGAGTGTCTGATGTTGTGAGGAACAGCAGGCAAGACTTAACTCACTCATTGTGTGTATCTGATGTCTTTCTACTACATTGAGAGAAAGGGCTTATTTAAGTCTCTCTTTAATTTCTTCTCAATGCATCAGGCTCTTAATTCTCTTCACACATCAGCAGGGTTGTTAGGCTTAGGGCAGAATGCCCTGTCCTTGTCCCAGGACATCAAAGCAGTCATGTTGTAGTCCAGAAAGTCTTAATTATGCTACCAAATAATATTTTTTTTAGAAACCTTTCAGGAGAGGTAAATCTACATATCAGGAATGATAAGAGAGCTGTTAGCTACTACTTGTATCTAAGCTGGTTAGAAAAAAATCAAATGCACTATTTAGGGTCTTTGGAGATTAAATAGATAATATTATGCATCTGTTCACATTATGAAGTATCTGATGTTCCCATGCCTGACCCTCATCACTTCAGCTGTCAGTTACTTAAGAGGGTAGAATTTTTTATTACATGTATCTGTGATAAGACAAAAAGAAAAGGGGTACTTGTGGCACCTTAGAGACTAACAAATTTATTAGAGCACAAGCTTTCGTGAGCTACAGCTCACTTCATCGGATGCATTTGGTGGAAAAAACAGAGGAGAGATTTGTATACACACACACAGAGAACATGAAACAATGGGTTTATCATACACACTGTAAGGAGATCTCCTTACAGTGTGTATGATAAACCCATTGTTTCATGTTCTCTGTGTGTGTGTATACAAATCTCTCCTCTGTTTTTTCCACCAAATGCATCCGATGAAGTGAGCTGTAGCTCACGAAAGCTTGTGCTCTAATAAATTTGTTAGTCTCTAAGGTGCCACAAGTACTCCTTTTCTTTTTGCGAATACAGACTAACACGGCTGCTACTCTGAAACCTGTGATAAGACAGTATCTGAAATCTTTAGGGCTGCTATGAAGAGTTTGGTTCACAGCCTCACAAATCCCTATTCTCTGAACACAGCATCAACAGGAGATGTTTGTTTTGGGAGGGCAGTGCTTCTATCACTGTTTTAAATGGCAGGAATTGTCAGTCCACTTCTTCAGGTAGATTACTGTTACCTAATCTCCTACAGTGGGGCTCTATGAAAGCAATGTGAAGGAGAAATGGAGATTAAATATTTATAGTAACTGTTGTTCTTTGTGTGGCCTTCAGAAAGCTACAATTACCCTCTCTTTCTCCTGCTTTATGCTTGAAAGCCCAGCTGCAAAGAAGCCTTTTGGAGGTCGACAGGAACAGAGAAACTTATTTATACCCTTGCTGTATAGAAAGTTGGCTTGATGAAAATATACACTCCATGAGGGCTGCTCCACAGGAATAAAGTTTCTGTATTTTTTTCTCTTGGGAAGATTGTCTTCACAATAACCCCATGCTATTTAGCCTGGGGCATGTTAAGTTCAATGGTCATGGGATCATTTCAATGATTAGTATAAATATGACAAACTAACATACAAATACTGAGCAATAGTATTTTTTAAAAACACTTTTAAATGGGCTTAATGGGACTAGCATCCTAGGATCTGCCCCAACCCTTTTTTCCAGAATACATATTTTTTGCCCACATTGCCTCCGCTGCTTTACAAAGTTTTCCTGATTCTCTTCCTCAGATGGAAGATGACGGGGGTTCTTTTTTATGATTGGAATTTTTCCTTTTAATTTCCTAGTCTCTCTTCCTCTGTTGAAATTGCAATGGAAGGTAGACCTCTTTTTGTCTCCAATAACACCCTCCAGCCAGTAACATTGTGCCATGGCTATCCATATTCTTAGAATGTTTAGTAGGAGGTAGATTCTGCTCTATTAACAATACATTAAATTACAGTTACATAAAATTGAAACTCTAATCAAATAATTTATAAAATAAAGACTTACAATTACAGTAGCATATTTTAATTCACTGAACAGTTGTTTTTCAAACCATGTGCTCTTGATTAACAAACACTGCAAGATACTATGTATTATGGCTAATTCTAACGTCTGCACACATGATCTCTTTAACTTTTGACTCTACTTGTTATCAGACTCTGATATTGATTACGAAGTTTATTTTTCACCTGAATTTCCATTTTTGTTCTTGATACAAGCAGCACAAAATTGATTCTCTAAATTATCTTTAAAAACTCTCATTGCAAACTTAGTGAAACTGTCAACTACTTTTAAGCATTCTAAAATAGTTTTTAAAAAATACCTTCCCTAGGTGGAGATTTTCCAGTTTTTTGTAGGGGGCTTTTAAACTGTTATACTCCAAAAAGTGATTTTGTACAAATATCATCACAGGGTTCCATATTTATTTCTCAAGTACTTCCAAATCAAATAGGGAAGTATCCAATACAAAAGAAGATTTTCAAATCTCAGGTTAACTATGCAGAAGATGGCAGTTAGAAGAATCAACCTGTGTTTTTTCCTGCTGCTGCACCAACACCAGTGATAAATATTGTACAACTGAAGCCTAGCTGATCATTTTGGTATTGATGTGCGAGGCAGAATTGAATACAGCATGCTTTTCCATAGCTATTCAGACTCTGCAGTGATAACAGGAGTGCGACAGGGTAGACTAGACCCAGAGGCCTGCTGTTACAGGGCTCAGAATCCTGCCACACCCATCCCAGGAAAGGAGCAGTAGAGAGGTCCTCCAAGCAAGCTACAGTGACTGCAGGGGAAGCAGACAAGGAGAAAGGCTGCAGGGAACAGCCAATCAGAACCCAGCAGGCCCATACAAAAGGAGCTGCAGGGTCAGAGTGAGTTCAGTCTGCAGCAGAGAAGGACATACCAACTGAGGGTACCATGACAGGCCCTGTTGGACTGTTTTAGAAGACTGAGCCCAGGGAGAGCTGCAGCATATTGGGGGCATTTTGGATTGTGTTCCCCAGAAGGGGTTTGTTTGTTTGGCACATGGGCAGAGCATGCCTTGGCCAGAAGGTTGGGTCACTAACGTCCCTCCTGATGAACGCAGAGGCCGACAGGGGGCACTATGAGTGGGGGAAATTGAGAAAAAACTGCAGGCATGCACACACTTGGCTAGGAGGCACTACCAAGAGCTGAGTGCACCCCATTACAAGGAGTAAAACCTGTTTGTATCAACAAATTAAGTAGAATTACTGAAACAATCAACCACAGCCCCTTAATGACATGCAGCATTGTCATGTGAGCTCTGTAAGAGAGATGAACCCAAAGAAAAAGAGAATCTGTTTGCATTTTTTTTAAAAAGTAATTTTCTACCTTGGCGGAGATAATCTTGAAATTCTAAACTAAAATAAACCAATCAGTAGGATTGAAAGGACCAAGAACAACCTGGTCTCCACTTCAGAATTAGGAGGCCAGTAGTATCTTCAGATCCTCTCACATCCCAAATTTTATGTAAAATGAGTAAATTAAGTTTGGAACGTATCCTAACGAACCATTTTGCTAACTCTGCCCAAATTCCTTAGGTTGGCCCTGTGTATATTGGTGTGAAAATGGAAGACAGCAATCAGAGGGTTTTGTTTGTTTGTTTTTTGCGCCTGTTGGCTAACAATTGTTTCACATGTCTACACAAAAATGTTAAGGCCAGCTCTGCTTGTTAAAATAATGTAGTTTTCCTGGAAGGCTGGCACTGAGCCAGTTGCTGCTCAGTAGAGGCACCATGCAGCAGGTGCATCCACCATTGCTCTGGCAACTGATGCAAGGGCAACTCCCCTCTTGTGTTCTTCACCAGCACCAGGTAAGATCACATAGGAAATGAAGGATGTAGTCCTCACAGCTCCCTGTAAGCAGTGCAAGGAAGGGAAGAACTGGGGCCAAACTCCTGCTGCACTGAGAGTCAGTGTTCTGCAACCACTGTAGCCCGCTTCTTTCCTTCCCAGTCACTGTGTGCCAACTCATCTCCATCCCACAGAATTTGAAAATCCAGTACTGGCTTGACCAAGCATACTAGCCAGGGGAAACTGCTTGATACACCTGATCTCTTCAAGCCACCCAGATAAAGCCTCAGGCAGTAGTGGAACATATTTTACTGAGGGAATATCACATGAATCATCAACTGAAGCAGTGCATTTTTAAGAGAGCAACTTGTTAAAACATTGGCAGCATATCACTGACAGAGCTAAAATTTTATAAACTACCTCTAAATTTGAGCACACAGTTTGATTAACACTATCTACTTTTGCAAAAATGACTTATGTAGTCAGATCAGGCAGATGTACAACTGGCCAGTTTTCACATATAAAGTCAGATTCTATGTGAATATCTGTTTGAAAATTTGGCTCCCTGGAAGAAAACATGAAGAATACAGTGGTGCTACAGTGGAGTCACTTTTTTGAATACAACTCCAACAAAAGCAAATGTCAGTTTGGAACATGCTTGCATATTGAAAAGCGTTTGAGCAATTAGTATAGCAGAACTCACTACTCATTCTGAGTACAAATCTACAGGACTATGTATCTTCAACAAAAGGTCTTTGTGGAGGGAGAAAAGACCTCATACAATCTGCCTCTTTCCCTTAAGTCATATCTACGGTGCATTCTTCTACCTGGACTGTAGCTTTTTTCCAAAATGATAACTCTTAAATGTTTTTCATAAGATTCATCGCCACCAAATCTGAAATTCGATAGGGTTTTATTTTCTAAATTAAAGCATTTTCAATTTTAGTTATCTTAAAAATAAAAGAATCAACACCAAGGACAAAACCACACTGTACGTATTCTTGCAAGTTTAAAAATATCTAAGCATTTATTTGAGATTTTGACCTATTTTCTTTAGAGGAATTACATATTGTAGGTTCTTATTTTAAGAATTTTTACATCTTGACTGGCAGTAGTATGGAGACTAATTTTAAACAGATCACTAGATTGTGACATTTATATTCTGTTATGTAGTGATATACCACTCTGTACAGTTTGCCTTATTCATTTTTGTTCTTTTATCTGATGTACGTGTAATTTGATAATTCAGACATTTAAAATGAATTAGCTGGAATTCAAGAAGAATTTTTTGGGCAATATTTTAAAAGGTCATGTATTATTGCTAGCAAAGAAATTAGTTTGTTAATAAAATGAAAATGACCATTCATGTTTAAAATATAATTGGTCTAATTCTGTTCTCACTTACACTGGTGTAAATCAGAAGCAACTCTAAGTTAATGGATTCATATTGTAAATTCTATTACAAAAGAATTAGGATACTCTAGAAGTTACTCATTTCAAATATACATATCTTGTCTGAAATCTCTTACAAGCATATACTAGTTTGTAAACTTCACAATCACCTATACAAATTGATATCTTCTGTAGCACCTAAACAAGTGTAGGTAGTTAAGAAATATTTTTAGTTTTCTGTTTGATGTCATGAATTCTTACAAGGCACATAACTCGGAACACAGGTCTTGGAATGTAAATAGGGACTAGATCTTTAGTTGATTTTAAAAAAGTAAAATATATGTGCTTTTTACATTTATACATATTTGGTCACTAATTTGGATCTTGAACAGTTTTTCAGAAAATGTTTTAGTTCGGCAATTGATAAAGGTGAGAAGTACGCCACTGCTGATAATTTAAAAAAAACAAAACAAAAAAAACAACCCAACACTTAAAAACCCTTTTGTACTCTGGGTGATCATGTATATCTTTCATCCTGACATCAGTGTGGACCATGCTTGCATACTGATAAGTGCTTTTGGTGGAGTTATAGTCAAAAAAGTGATTCCATAGCACCTCTGTAGTCGTCATGTTTTCTCCTAGGGAGCCAAATTTTCAAACAGGCTTTCACACAGAATCTGAATTTGTATGTGAAAACTAGGCAGTTGTATATCTGCCAGACTTGACTGCGTAAGTCAGGATCTTTTAGATTCATTGTAACACCTGACACATCCAGGGGTACCATGCCCAACAACCTCTTCTCCTTCACTCCAAATAGGGAATACAAGCAACAGATTGTATGTTCTCAGTGGGACAATTGTGAAAATATGCAGAGCGTTGAGCTTCTTCTCCAAAGAAGCCAGCACCAGCTGCAACCAAGGAGGTGCAGGGGTAAATCAGAGCCTTGCAGGCTGTGATTGTGCTTTCGGTGGTCAGTGGCCTAGTGGCTAGATTGTTGGTCAGACGTGTTGGAGGGGGACCCAGACCCTCCCCTGGGCCGTGTGGTTTAACCCCTAAACAGGGGTTGATAGGTCTGCCTCTCTGCCGGGGGTGGTGGTGGTGGTATAGTGTTGGTTCAAGACCCGTTTCCCTGGGTGATTTCCGATTAAAGTCTCTTTAAATCTGAGGCATAGGCCCTCAAGGCCCCGCTATTTCAATTACCCCACTGTTAGGGTTTAGCTGTGGGCTCCCCTTGGCAGGAGAAGGCTTATTTGCCTCCAGTAGCTGCGTTGGCGGGCAGGTCACTGAATTGACCCGTCAGGTAGGCAAACAGAGAGCTCCTGCCTCCTCACCACTCAGCCCCCAACTGAGCCAGGCTCCCTTCTTTTCTCCCCCCTCCAGGCCTGGCATTGGCTGCAAGTATAGTGGGGTGGGGCTAGCTGAGCCCACAGGTTTTCTTTAATCCCTGCTGTACCAGGTGACAGTTTTTCTGCTCCTTCACAGTCCCCCCACATTAGGACCTGATGTGGGGGTCTGTCTGTCTTCCCCCAACTGCTCTTCACCATCCCATGAAATGAAGTCAGCATTCAGACTGGCTCTCCCAGCTTGATGCTAAATGTGGAAGGAGAAGGGGTGGAGGGAGAGGTACCACCTCATAATTCGGGGATTTGTATCCTTCGTGGCATGTAG
Source organism: Dermochelys coriacea (assembly GCF_009764565.3). Taxonomy (NCBI): domain Eukaryota; kingdom Metazoa; phylum Chordata; order Testudines; family Dermochelyidae; genus Dermochelys; species Dermochelys coriacea. The sequence continues at coordinate 98,060,518 of NC_050071.1, read as the reverse complement.
CCAGCGGAAAAGGACATGGTCAGTGACTAGTGTGAAGGGTGCACTCAGAAGATAACAACAGAGTGAGTCCAGAGCCATTTTACTGCTAAGGCTTCTTCCTCGATCACAAAGTAGGCCTTCTGCCTCAGGAACAGCTTCTAGCTAAGGTATTAGGAGGCGACAAAGTGTCCCTAGCCCCACATTCGAAATGTCCGTCTGTAAAAAAAAACAAAAAACAAAAAAACCCTTGGTGAAGTTGGGGCTAAAAAAAGATGGGTTCTCAACAAAGCTGGGCTTTCAGGGTTTAGAAATCCTCACAGACTCTGGTACACTGGATCCTTGTGGGGCTCTCATTCTTGAGTAGATCAGTAAGAGGGGCCACAATGGAGGAGAACCCTGGAATAAAGTGACGGTAGTACCCGGCCAGACCTAGAAACTGGTGTACTTGCTTCTTCGAGGAAGGTGAGGAGCATGTCTGGATGGTCTGGAACTTGCTAATCCAGGGTTGGACTGTGCCCTTTCCCAAGGTGTACTGGAGATAGGTGGTCTCATCCTTACAAAGGTGACATTTAGTGGGATTCGCTGTCAGGCCAACCTCTTTGAGGGACTGTAGCACCGAGGTCACATGTTTCAAGTGGTTCTGCCCGTCGCGATTATAGATCTTCACATCATCTACATACACAGCTGTATACTGGCTCTGGGGGTGAAGGACTTGGTTCATTAGTCACTGAAATGTGTCTGGGGCCCCATGCAAGCTGAAGGGCATGGTCTGGAATTAAAAGAGCCTGAAGAGGGGTGGAGAAAGCGGTCTTTTCCCTGGACTTGTGTGAGGGGGATCTGCCAATATCCCTTTCTTAAGTCCAGAGTTGTCAGGTATTTCACCTTTCCTAGCCAGTTGAACAGCTCATCTAGGCCAGGCATTGGATACACATCGGAATTTTGATTCACAAGGTCAATGCAGTAAGTCGATCCAAAATTGAGTGGTTCCACTGGATTTAGGGGCCAGTACCATGGGACATTTCCAGTCACCGAAAGACTTTTCAATCACCCCCAAAGCTATCATTGAGTGGCGTTCCTGTTTCATGCCGAAGGTTTACCCTGACCTTAATTCTCACTTCTGTCTGAATCTGATGGGTTATCAGGTGAGACTGCCCTGGCTGGGTAGAGAACATGGTAGAGAAGGCAGTGATCAGTAGTTGTGCCTATTCTCTCTGCTCAGGGATAAAGTTGTCCCCAATCTTGCCCACACCTGGAATTGGAGACCTCTGAAGCCTGAGGGCCTAGTTCTAGCTCTGGTGGGTAGGGAGCTACTAATAAGTTTTCCTGGGCTTTCCGTGGTTTAAAAAGGTTCACATGGTAGATTTGTCGCATCTTATGCTTGTTGGGTTGCCTGATTTTGTAGTTCACCTATCCCACGCATCAGATCACCTCATAGGCCCCCTGCCAGTGGGCTAGGAGCTTCGACTCCAAACTGGGCAATAACAATACCGGACCACCAGGCTGAAACTCTCAGAGGTGCGCTCGTTTATTGTAGGCAGCTTCTTGTGTGTCTTGGGCATGTAAGAGGTTCTCCCTGGCAAACAAACCTAAAGTCTCAAGTTTCTTCCACAGGTTTAAGAGACATACTGCACTATGTTGCTGGCGCGAGATGGCTGTTCTTCCCTCATCTTCCAAAGTAGGTATAAAATCGCTCGAGGTTGCCTCCCATATAAAAGCTCCAATGGTGAGAAACCAGTGGAAGACTAGGGAACTTCTCGAACTGTGAATAGAAGAGGAGGGAGTAGCTGTCCCAATGTTGGACACCTGTCAGGATGAACCTTCGGGGCATCGTTTTTAGGGTTCCAATAAAGTGCTCTACCAGACTGTCCATTTGGAGTTGGTATATGGATGTTTAGAGAGTCTGGAATTTTAGCAAATGACACAGTTTCATCATCTGAGACAAAATTGGTTCCTTGATCTATCAAGATCTCCCGTCACATCCTGCCTCAAGCGAAGATACTCATGAGTGAAGATACTTAAGCTCCATAGCCACTGTTTTGGCTTTCATGGAGAGTAATGGCACAGCTACCAGGTACTGGGTTGCATAGTCTACTACAACAAGCATGAACCGTGTCCAGCCACACTCTTCTCCAGAGGGCCGACTATGTCGACTCCAATTCATTCAAAAGGTACCCTTATAAGCGGGAGAGGAATCAATGTGGCTTTCTCAGCTGGCCGAGGTATGGTGAGCTGGCATGCTGTGCAGCAGGCACAGAAATCCTCCAGGTTTCTGTAGACCCTGAGCCAAAAGAACTGGGCCAGAACCCGGGCTAGCATCTTTTCTCTTCCCAGGTGCCCAGCAGTGGGTATGGCATGGGCGAGTCACATGACCTTCTTCCGCTAGAGGCGGGGCACGAAGAGCTGATGTCAAACCTTCTCGGTCTGCTGGTCTTTCTGTAAGTGGTATAGATGGCTACCCTGAATCTGAAAGTCTGGGAACCATCCCATTTGATGGGGTTCAATGGTTTCCCCATTTACCGCTGCCACCTGGGCATATACTCAGTTCAGTGTGTCGTCAGCCTGTTACTCTCCCACGAAGTCAGAGAGGCAAATCAGAATCTCCGACTTAAGTAGCAGGGAGAATTTCTCACCTGGCTGGGATGGGGGCTGGTCTGGCTGGGTTGGTGCTGAAGACTGAGATGTCTCCTCACCAGGGTCTGCAACCTCTCCCATACCTGCAAGGATCATGCCTTCTGACAGGCCTGTGGCTGGAGGAAGGGTGCCCTGGCCATCAGAAGGGGGTCCCACCAGCTCAGTTAACTCCCCAAAATAGCTCCCATCTCTGCTTAGAATAACTGGGTAGGCAAGTGCTGGGGCCAGACCAACCATCAGGGACTCCTCCTGTCTCCCCACTGTCAACGTCACTTCCATGCGGGGGTAGGCCCTAATGTCCTCATGCACACACTGTAGTGTAATGGTGCCTTCTGTTAGTAAACCACTGTACTTCGTACAAGGGTCTGGGCACACCCCAAATCTACCAGCCCCACTACCTCTCTCCCATTTACCTGTACTGAGATGGTCAATTTAGTTGGGTTGCCTTGATCAGTTGGGTTTGCAGGGTCCAGATCTTCCCAAAAACTGCATTCCATATAAGGACAGTCTCTGGACCAGTGCCCAGAATAGCCATATGTGAAACACTGGTCTGGATCTTGGGTGGTGCGGGAGGGTTCCCTGTTGGGGCATCTGGGTGGTCTCTTCCTGATGGGCCTCCCTGAGTTCCGGAATAAGCTTGGCCCACTTCTGAACCTCCAGTGGTTCCTCAACCTGGGGTTTGAGCAAATGGTTCTGGGCCTCTGGTTCTGGGAACCTTCAGACATTTTGGTCCCTGGGGCTCTGGTAAGGGTGGCTCTGGTAAGGGGGGGGCATGTCTATGCCACTCAAGGGACTGGGGTCTACAGGTGGTTCCATCCCTAGGTGGTACGGAGTTCTTGGTTCCACCTGACCCTTGGGGTGGGGTTGTCATCATGGAGGACTTGGAAGCTAGGTAATTCTCAGTGAGCTGGATGGCGTCCATCATGGTCTCTGGACGGTGCCACAACACCTACTCTCTTCCCCAGGAAGAAAGATCTGGGCAAAATGTTTTAGCAGGACCAGTTCAGCAACCTGCGCTCCCGACTTCACCTCTGGCTTGAGCCATCTCCAGAATGTGTTCTGCAGCTTCTGGGTGGCCAGGTGGAGTCAAGCTCACTGCAGGTACAGTTCCCCCAGAAGCGTTGATGGAATGTCTTCTCCGAAATGTCTAAGGCATTGAGGATCGCGGCTTTAACCTGGGCATATTCCTTGGCGGCAACAGGGTCAAAAGCACAATATGTAATCTGTGTTATCTTGGTTAAGTATGGGGCCAGCACTGCCACCCATTGGTCTCGGGGCCACTGGGCTACCACAGCTACCCACTCAAAAGTTTCTAAGAAAGCCTCAGGATCATCATCATCATCAGGCCCCAACTTGTAAACCTGATGGGGTGGGGTTAGTTGGCTCTGCTGGATCACTGGGTCGCTGTATGGAGGCCACATGCTGGACCAGCGGCTGGACTTGCCAATTCACGAATTAACTGCTGCTGCTGCGTGGCCATCTGCTGCAGGAGTTGCTGCTGTTGGGTGTATTGCTCAGCCATCCGTTTCAGCAGCTGTTCCGTCTCCATTCAAAAGCTTTCCTTTTGTTTGTTTGTTTTTATTTAAATTCCCTTCAGCAGGGACCAAGCTGCTGCCCGCATTCTCCACCCCTTGTGATTGCGCCTTTGGTGGCCAGGTGGCCTAGTGGCTAGATTGCTGGTTAGAGCAGGTGGAGGGGGACCCGGACCCACTCCAGGGGCCTGTGTGGTTCAACCCCTAAACAGGGGTTGATGCATCTTCCTCTCTGCCAGGAGGGGGAGGGTTCAAGACCCATTTCTGTGGGTGACTTCCTATTAAAGTCTCTAATTTGGGGCAAGGCCCCACTAGTTCAATTACCCCACAGTAAGCAAGCTCCTCTTGGCAGGGAAAGGCTTAGTTGCCTTCAGTGGCTGCGTTGGCTGGTAGGTCACTGATCCGTCCCTTCAGGTAGGCAAATAGGGAGCGCCTGCCTCCTCGCCAGTCAGCCCCCAACTGAGCCAGGCTCCCTTCTTTCCTCCCCCTGCCAGGCCTGGCATTGGCTGCAGGTATATTGGGCGGGGCTAGCTGAGTCCACAGGTTTTCTTTAACCCCTGCTGTGCCAGGCAGCAGTTTCGGTGCTCCTTCACACTTACGGGACTCAGAGGAGTTTTCAATTCTGCAGCACCAGGGCCGGCAACACATGGGGAAACAACAAGAATAACTGGTCGGAGGAGCCTTCGCAGTCTCTTGACATACCATTCACTCAAGTCTCAAACATGGACTATATTTTTTATCTTCTAATTTCTTGGCTTTTTCACTGTGTGTTGGGTGTCTTGTGTATTTCATCTAGTCCCTATACACTAATTACTAAAACCCTCAGTTACTAATCATTGCTCCCTGCCTGTTATGCTTCTCACTCTCCTCTCCTTTCTGTTTACTAACTCCCTCTCCCTCAGTTTCCCTCTGCCTTTACCCAATTCACTTCTCATACTCCTATAATCCCTTCCTCTCCTCAGATTCAACTTCCGTTGAACACAACTGATCTGAACACAACTATATGGTGAATTAATCTTAATACTTTCGGGGTTTTCCCTTTAAGTCTTTCAGGGGCAAAGGTAACTTTCATACAAAAGAGATTTCTTTCCATTCTCTGGTTTTAATTTTACTCAGGGATCCCTTAGAGGGAGACAATAGTTCTATTCCTTACCCCGCTCAGCCCCACGAGATGTTCCCACTTAATGTCATAATCTTTCCTGATCTAAAGATCCTCTACTAGCATTTATGAAATATGGTATGTTTAGAAATCTAAAGGGCAAAAAATAGCTCATAGGGATCAAAACCTTTTTGGGTGGTTTCTTATGAGCTAACACAACATTTTTATCTCTCCTATACTTAACCACATTGTTAGAAAGGTTGCATGCAATAAATCTGAGCTATAGAAAATGGTAACTGACACTATTATTACACATGGATTTCAAAGTACATATCTGGCACAGGTCAGTGGATCTGCATGTGATTATAACAGTGGTAAATTTGGCCCAATCACTTTCTCAAGTTTAAGAGATTAAAATGATAAAGTTGGTAAATCAAATTCTTACTGTTGACAGTTCAATATTTAGTCATTTGTGTTTTTTTAACAATAATGTTTGAAGCATACCATACACAGGCACAAATTAAATATTCCATATAAAAACAGACATGAATTAGCTCTAGCCGTTCAGCAGCACTATGGTACAATATTTTATTATGCAGCATTCTTGATGCATAACAAACAGCAAATTATTTTGGCTAACTGACCAAAAACAAGAAAATAATTTTTTTCAATAAAACAAGAAAAGGAATTAAACTATTTGTTTTAATAGTTTCTAACAGAGTTTGCTACATTAGACTAAAGTAATAGGTGCTAAAGTTGCTTCTCTCCCAAAGAAAAAATATTTTGCAGATATCTGGATATTTTAAGTAAAATAAAAACATTTTAATGGGGCTTATAATCATTTTCATGTTGAAGAATTTGCAGATTTTACTTACATCAAGAGACCCTTCATTGATAACAATGAGTCCCATGTTCTTTTTCAAAAGTTTGCACGAGTGACCTGTTAAAAAATGTTACAAATAACCGTTCTACTATATAACATTTATAAATTTAACCAAATATTTCTTCTTTAAACTAAAGATGAAATTTTGAAAAAAAAATTTAATGTTGGCCTAACTCTGACCTACGAAGAACAATGGTAAAATGCCTAACATGATAGCGTAGCCATTTTGCTAAGATTATAATAGTTAGAATGTAATTGTGCACAAACATTTATAAATCCCATAACTTTCATGTACAAAAACCAATGGGAGTATGCAATTCAGGTGCTTGTATGCATAAATAGCCATGTTGGGTGTGCAAACACCTAAGCGTGCATGCAGATAGGATATTTGTGCTTGTATGTTTGACACATGCTAATGTATTGTAAACAACTGTGTGTGCTTAAGACAAAGTCTAGCCTATTCTTTACAGTATTTATCACAAGAAAAGAAAGGCAACTTTTTGGAATACAAAATGTAATAATTCCAACCAGCAATATTTGGTCTGATAATATTTTCATCCTGTACTTAGGATGTTATCACTTGAACAGAACCATATTTTCACTAGATAAACGATTCTTACAGGATTTATGAAAATTCCCAGCCATAAGATGTATGTGACATCAGACATTCACATTAATATAGACTTGGCATTCTACTATGATAACCTTTGAGGAACAAGGAATGGAAATAGACTTTCTAGAGCACTTTAAGAAAAATAACAATCATGTAACAATACTAGAAATACCAAGCTTGCTGATTCAGTGACAAACTGGTTTTGTTTTTGTTCTTTGGGTCTGAGCTGGCAAACATCTATGCACATGTGTAAGTTTACTCCCACAAGTAGTTCCATTATTATCAGTGAGCCTATATGCCTGAGTAAAGTGTTTGGAAGATGAGGCCCACTGTAGCGATGCCTCCAGAACTCCTCCATATGAGGATGCCGCATGTGAGCCAAACCATAAGAATATATACCTACTTTGAAATGCTTTAAAAAAAAATAAAAACCCTGTGCCATCCATCTGTACTACTTTATTTTCCTATAGAGCTGGAAGGAAAATGTGAACTTTTTTTCTATTTATCTTTTTGGTGTGAATTCAATAAAATACTTTGCAGGAGTTCTGTGGTTTGAGGCTGGTCACACTTTGCAGCAAATCAAACCTCAGAAATATAGTTTAAAAACGTTAGGTTTCAGAGTAGCAGCCGTGTTAGTCTGTATTCGCAAAAAGAAAAGGAGTACTTGTGGCACCTTAGAGACTAACAAATTTATTTGAGCATAAGCTTCCGTGAGCTACAGCTCACTTCATCGGATGCATTTGGTGGAAAAAACAGAGGAGAGATTTATATACACACACACAGAGAACATGAAACAATGGGTTTATCATACACACTGTAAGGAGAGTGATCACTTAAGATAAGCCATCACCAGCAGCCGGGGGGGGGGGGGGGGGAGGAAAACCTTTCATGGTGACAAGCAAGGTAGGCTAATTCCAGCAGTTAACAAGAATATCAGAGGAACAGTGGGGGGTGGGGGGAGAAATACCATGGGGAAATAGTTTTACTTTGTGTAATGACTCATCCATTCCCAGTCTCTATTCAAGCCTAAGTTAATTGTATCCAGTTTGCAAATTAATTCCAATTCAGCAGTCTCTCGTTGGAGTCTGTTTTTGAAGCTTTTTTGTTGAAGGATAGCCACTCTTAGGTCTGTAATCGACTGACCAGAGAGATTGAAGTGTTCTCCAACTGGTTTTTGAATGTTATAATTCTTGACGTCTGATTTGTGTCCATTCATTCTTTTACGTAGAGACTGTCCAGTTTGGCCAATGTACATGGCAGAGGGGCATTGCTGGCACATGATGGCATATATCACATTGGTAGATGCGCAGGTGAAGGAGCCTCTGATAGTGTGGCTGATGTGATTAGGCCCTATGATGGTATCCCCTGAATAGATATGTGGACAGAGTTGGCAACAGGCTTTGTTGCAAGGATAGGTTCCTGGGTTAGTGGTTCTGTTGTGTGGCGTGTGGTTGCTGGTGAGTATTTGCTTCACATTGGGGGGCTGTCTGTAAGCAAGGACTGGCCTGTCTCCCAAGATCTGTGAGAGTGATGGGTCGCACACTCTCAAAGAAACTGCGGAACCACCTGATCAACATCCTCTACAGCAAACAGGGAAAGATTAAGAATGAGCTCTCAAAACTGGATACTCTCATAAAGAACCAAACTTCCACACAAACTTCCTCGTGGCTGGACTTTACAAAAACTAGACAAGCCATTTACAACACACACTTTGCTTCTCTACAAAAGAAAAAGGACACTAAGCTATCTAAACTACTATATGCCACAAGGGGCCACAACAATGGTTCCCGTAACCCACCCAGCAATATTGTTTATCTATCCAACTATACTCTTAGCCCAGCAGAAGAATCTGTCCTATCTCGGGGCCTCTCCTTTTGCCCCTCCACCCCCACGAACATGATACAGTTCTGTGGTGACCCAGAATCCTATTTTCGACGTCTCAGACTCAAGGAATATTTCCAACACACCTCTGACCAACGTATTAACCCACAGAGACCTTCCTGCCAACACTACAAAAAGAAGGATTCTGGGTGGACTCCTACTGAAGGTCAAAACAGCAGCCTGGATTTCTACATAGAGTGCTTCCACCAACGTGCACGAGCTGAAATTGTGGAAAAGCAGCATCGCTTACCCCATAACCTCAGCCATGCAGAACAGAGTGCCATCCACAGCCTCAGAAACAACTCTGACATCATAATCAAAAAGGCTGACAAAGGAGGTGCTGTCGTCATCATGAATAGGTCAGAGTATGAACAAGAGGCTACTAGGCAGCTCTCCAACACCACTTTCTACAAGCCATTACCCTCTGATCCTACTGAGAGTTACCAAAAGAAACGACAGCATTTGCTCAAGAAACTCCCTGAAAAAGCACAAGAACAAATCCGCACAGACACCCCTAAAACCCCGATCTGGTGTATTCTATCTGCTACCCAAGATCCATAAACCTGGAAATCCTGGACGCCCCATCATCTCAGGCATTGGCACCCTGACAGCAGGATTGTCTGGCTATGTAGACTCCCTCCTCAGGCCCTTCGTTACCAGCACTCCCAGCTATCTTCGAGACACCACTGACTTCCCGAGGAAACTACAGTCCATTGGTGATCTTCCTAAAAACACCATCCTAGCCACTATGGATGTAGAAGCCCTCTACACCAACATTCCACACAAAGATGGACTACAAGCCGTCAGGAACGTATCCCCGATACTGTCACGGCTAACCTGGTGGCTGAACTTTGTGACTTTGTCCTCACCCATAACTATTTCACATTTGGTGACAATGTATACCTTCAAATCAGTGGCACTGCGATGGGTACCCGCATGGCCCCACAGTATGCCAACATTTTTATGGCTGACTTAGAACAACGTTTCCTCAGCTCTCGTCCCCTAATGCCCCTACTCTACTTGCGCTACATTGATGACATCTTCGTCATCTGGACCCATCGAAAAGAAGCCCTTGAGGAATTCCACCATGATTTCAACAATTTCCATCCCACCATCAACCTCAGCCTGGACCAGTCCACACAAGAGATCCACTTCCTGGACACTACGGTGCTAATAAGCGATGGTCACAAACACCACCCTATATCAGAAACCTACTGACCGCTATTCCTACCTACATGCCTCTAGCTTTCATCCAGATCATACCACACGATCCATTGTCTACAGCCAAGCTCTACGATATAACTGCATTTGCTCCAACCCCTCAGACAGAGACAAATACCTACAAGATCTCTATCATACATTCCTACAACTACAATACCCACCTGCTGAAGTGAAGAAACAGATTGACAGAGCCAGAAGAGTACCCAGAAGTCACCTACTAAAGGACAGGCCCAACAAAGAAAATAACACAACGCCACTAGCCATCACCTTCAGCCCCCAACTAAAACCTCTCCAACGCATCATCAAGGATCTACAACCTATCCTGAAGGACGACCCATCACTCTCACAGATCTTGGGAGAGAGGCCAGTCCTTGCTTACAGACAGCCCCCCAATGTGAAGCAAATACTCACCAGCAACCACACACCACACAACAGAACCACTAACCCAGGAACCTATCCTTGCAACAAAGCCTGTTGCCAACTCTGTTCACATATCTATTCAGGGGATACCATCCTAGGGCCTAATCACATCAGCCACACTATCAGAGGCTCCTTCACCTGCACATCTACCAATGTGATATTGCCATCATGTGCCAGCAATGCCCCTCTGCCATGTACATTGGCCAAACTGGACAGTCTCTACGTAAAAGAATGAATGGACACAAATCAGACGTCAAGAATTATAACATTCAAAAACCAGTTGGAGAACACTTCAATCTCTCTGGCCACTCAGCCTAAGAGTGGCTATCCTTCAACAAAAAAAGCTTCAAAAACAGACTCCAACGAGAGACTGCTGAATTGGAATTAATTTGCAAACTGGATACAATTAACTTAGGCTTGAATAGAGACTGGGAATGGATGAGTCATTACACAAAGTAAAACTATTTCCCATGGTATTTCTCCCTCCCACCTCCCCCCCACTGTTCCTCTGATATTCTTGTTAACTGCTGGAATTAGCCTACCTTGCTTGTCACCATGAAAGGTTTTCCTCCTTCCCCCCCCCCCCCCGCTGCTGGTGATGGCTTATCTTAAGTGATCACTCTCCTTACAGTGTGTATGATAAACCCATTGTTTCATGTTCTGTGTGTGTGTGTGTAAATCTCTCCTCTGTTTTTTCCACTAAATGCATCCGATGAAGGGAGCTGTAGCTCACGAAAGCTTATGCTCTGATAAATTTGTTAGTCTCTAAGGTGCCACAAGTACTCCTTTTCTTTTTAAAAATGTTAGGAACCTCCAGGATCAAAGTTTTGTTAAAATGGATTTGACTATAGATAAGTATCAATTATTTATGGAGCAAACCAATAAAATCCTTCAACTACTTATTTTTAAGTGAACAAGCAGAGCAAAGCCTGAAAATTCTAAATTCACGTTGTACTATGAAATAAATTGGTCTTAAGTTTTTTTCTCAAAATACTGCATAATCAGTTAGCACTTAAATCCTGGAGTGTCACTTGATAGTATTACCTATACTATATACTCCACTTGTCAGAAAGCATTTTTGCTCCAATTCCTTGGATGGCTTTTGTCACTAGGTTTTTAAAAAAGATCTAACTACACCTCAAAATCAAATACAATACCAATGTTAATCGCAGTCTCTTGTTTGTCGCCAGTAAGAATCCAAATTTTGATGTCTGCTTTCATAAGAGTTTCTATGGTTTCAGGAACTTTGTCTTGTAGCTTGTCTTCAATGGCTGTAGCTCCAAGCAGTTGAAGATTCTGTGAAAACACAGAATTAAAGACATAATTAAAGGACTTCAAATTGAAGTTGCCTACTGAAATTTCCAATTTTTTCACAACCAGTAATTAACATTTACTTTTCTAGTCTCTTCAGACACACCTCTCTTGAACTGTACTGATCACCTTGGTTTAAAGAACAAGGATTTTCCAGACTATGTTGATGAGCCTTGAGAGCTTCCCTTTTCAGTCTTTATCGGCTAGATCATTTAGTCTGATCTGTATAACATGGACCATAGAATTTCAGCATGTACTGAGCAGAATAAATTGTGCCTGACTAAAATATATCTTTGAGAAAGGTTTTCAGTCTTGATCTTAAGACTTCTAGAGATGGAGAATCCACCATTTCCTTTAGTAGTTTGTTCCAATGGTTAATCACCCTCACTGTTAAACTGTGCTTTATTTCTAATTTGAATTTGTCTGGCTTTAATTTCCAACCACTGGGGATTGTTATGCCTTTCTCCATTAGGTTGGCTCATATCTTCTCAAGTGAAGGTACTTCATAATCATTTCATCTTTCAGTCTTATTGTTTTGATAAACTAAACAGATTGAGGTCTTCAAATCTCTCATAGTAAGGCATTTCCTCCCAGCCCTTAAATAATTTTGTGGCGCTTCTGTGCACCTTCTCCAATATTTTAAATATCCCTCTAAACCTGTGGACACTGGAACTAGGTGCAGTATTTCAGTATCGGTCTCATCAATGCCATGTGTAAGAATAAAATTGTTTCCCTATACTTCCCTATTTCTACATGCAAGGATTGCATTAGACTTTGTTGCCACAGCTTTGCACTGGGAGCTCATGTTCTGTTTGTACACGGTGACCCTTATATCCTTTTAAGAGTCACTGATTCCCAAGGTAGAGTCCCTCATTCTATATGTATAGCCTGCATTCTTTGTTCCTAAATGTAGGATAATGAATTTGTCTATTTTAAAATGCATTTTGTTTGAATGGGCCCATTTTACCAAGCAATCCAGGTCACTGTGGGTGATTACTCTGCCCTCATTATTTACCATTCTGCCAATCTTTGGGTTATCCACAGATGTTATAGACAGGGATTTAATTTGCTTCTAGACCTTTGATAAAAATATTGAACAACATTGGGCCTAGAACTTAACACTTGTGGAACCCTTGATTGACTTCTTGAGATCTGTCAACTAGCCAGTTCCTAATCCATTTAATGTGCTTGTATATTGTTAATTTTTTTTTAAACAATGTTGTCCAGTACTAAGTCATATGCCTAACATAAGTCTAAATATATATCATATCTATGAAGTTACCTGTATGCACCAAACTTGCAGTCTCATAAAAACATGACATTAGATTTGTTTGACAAGAAACCCATGTTGATTTGGATTAATTATATTCCCATCCTTTAATTTTTTTACTGATTGAATACTGTATCAGCTTTCTATTATTTTGCACGTGATTGATGTCAAGCTAACTGGCCTATAATTCCCTGGGTAATCTAGTTTGCCAATATTCTAAAGGACTGTCTTTTGGAATTTTCCCAGTATTCCAAGGTTTATTAAAAATTGACATCAACAGACCAGTGATCTCCTCAGATAACTTTTAGGACTTTTGGGTGTATTCTGTCCAGGACTGCCGATTTTAAAATGTTTATCTCCAGTAGCTGTTTAGATATTGCTCTTCTAGCACCAGATCCTGTGACTTGTCAAAGGCCACAGAAGATATGAATATAAAAGAAGGGATTAGTACTAAGAAGTTTCTGTGTCTTACTACTGTACTCTATCCCCACTTTCTTTCTTTTAATATTTTCAAGTGCAACTGTCCTATTTGAGCCCAGTCAATGCTGAGTAGAAGGCAAGGAACAGTAAGAGAGATGGAGACAATTTGTTGAAGTGCTAAACACCCTCAATTTCCACGGTTTAGAATTCCCCAGTTAGAATTATGGGTCCTCAGCACTTCTGAAAATCTGGTCCTTTGTCTTCTTGTTAATAAATTCTGGAAACTCTATTGACAACAACTATTTAAGAAAATGTTTATATTCTGCCTTTTGTTGCTTTAATTTGTTCCTTTAAATGTATTTTTATTAAACACCTTAGCATTAAATCTTGTTGTATTCATTAAATTTTCACTTTGGTTTTGTGCTTGGTGACCTTGGTAGTACTCTTTTGTTCCCTCAATCTGAAAATCTATTAGTAGCTAAAAAAAACACTCTCCCTGCAAAACACACTCTTTACACATACATAATGTATTATTACAAAATGATTAAATGCATTTTCATCAGACTTTGAAAGAATAGCTGCTTTGGGGAACAGACCAAGCATGAAACATTTATATTTAAACATTGTGACTGAAAATAGGGTTTTAGAACTGCAATATCATCTCAACACTAAACTATAGTATTGCTATTTCTTTTATTCATTCAATTTTATAAAACAAACCATCCTATGTGCTAGGTTTCTATGGAAAAGGTCTTCGCAATGCTACAATACAGTTTAGAAATCTAGTAATATACAACTGATAGAATATGGATGTTTCTAGAAAAAAACATTTTAGCCTTAGTATAATTTTAAGATTAGGCTCTTGAACAATAACCACACAGTTTCAACTCCACTGTGAACATTAGTGACAGGATTTGAACTCTCTATGTGTTTCTGTACACATGGTTTGAACAATTACACTAGATTTAATTCAATTAACATTACTTTACATAGATGACTACACTAAAGGCAATGACAATCTATACTGAATCTTGATAAAATCCCTATGATAAAATAGTTCCAATTTTGGGAATTTCAGCAAAAACAATTCATGGAAATATTTTTTAGCACCTGAAGCATGACAGCTAGTGTATCATAACATTATTTTAAAAAAAGAAGGATTACTTACTAGTAATCCTGGTTTTCTGAAAATGGCTTTTGTGCATATTCCCACTTGTGGGTTATAATGCCTCTGGCATCAAACTAACAAATTTTTCTAGCGAGCACTGATAGCTGGGGCTGCTCCTCCTTCCCCCTCACAGAGGATTCCATGTGTATAAAACCACCCTTTAGCTCCTTCCCTAACTTCAGAATGGTCTTCCTGAAATTTCAAAGCAGCAGGGTGAGGAGTATGAGTATGCAGAGGAAACACAAACACTTACTAGTAAGTAACCCCTCTATTCTTTTTTTTTTCCCCCTTAGAGTGGCCTCGGCATAGTCTTTTTTGTGAGAGAAGCAATCAATACAAGCCCTTAGGAAGAAATTCTAGGTGAAAAGGACTGCAAAACTTCCACAACAGGCATAAGCACTAGATTACATTGTAAGTGACCACAATTTCAGTCTCCCACATCAGACCACAGTAACCTGAGAAACCACAGCGAGGAACAATTATTTTTAAGTAAATACATATACAACTTTAGGCAACAGCTTTGAAAACTCTACAAAGAAAACAAAAGGCCTGAAATGGATGCAGTCTTCAGACAAGTTGAATAATTTTTTTTATATATGCAGGTGCATGAGCACCTGGCAAGTCTTAATAAGGTTATAAAAGATACGTGGGGAAATGGATACAGAATGCTGGTCTGTTTGACACGACAACAGAGATGACTCGAGACTGGAAATAGTGATTTTAGGACACTGACTAACCAAATATACCATATGGACTAGTTTATAGAAGACTGGCCATTTTGCCTGTATCTCACTAAGTCCAGGCAGTAGTTATGGATGCGACAAATTCTCTTATGTGTACGGTGTGCCAGATCTGAGAGCTTTGAAGCATGAAAACCTCAGACTATTTTAATTTATAAATGATATATTTATCTTTGTAAATTAGGAATTATATTCTGGTTCCACGGAGGAGGGTTACAAAGCTTCCTGCAGGAACGAAAATCACTGGGGGGTAATTAATGCAAATCCCTGGACAGATAAACAGCACTGGAGAAGTACCACCTCCTAGTGGGAAATTGCATATAATGATTTTGACTGGGTTAAAGAGGGCCAGAAAACAAAAGCCCCAAACTGTATAAAAGCTCAGCTTGAGCTGACTTAGAGGGTCACAGATTCTGAAATAAAAAATGGACAAACTTGTGTATAGACCTACCAGGATCCCAGGCAGATGACAGGTAATACCTGGTAAGCTTAGCATGCAAGTATACTGTTTACTGATTTATATGCTTTTGTCTTAAATATACTGTGCTTTGTGAAAGCTGTCTGGTCATTGTTAAACTAGATCATAGCACTGGAAGACCGCAGAAATGCAGGTGCTGCACTAAAGTCAGATCCACTGGGATAAACACAGTGAATTGCAATGGAGTTGCAGCCTAAATCTCCAGTCTGAAGGAAAAAGAATGCGTGTTCCTGCCCTGAGAAAGGCTCATACCTTTAAACATCCCCTGTGTGGAGTGTCTGCAAAGAAGCCATGAAGAAGTCAGAGGTGCAACTTGCCTGTGACAAATGGCACAGATGATATTCTGACATTTATCAGACCAGAGATTCCAAGAGCTTTGAGAAGCAAGACACCAACCCCAAATCAAAAGAGAGGTGCACCACAGGAAATACCCCTGGGGCAGCTAAAAGGGTATGCTCTCCCTGTGGTACTCACAGCACAACCATAATTCACAATCCATATGCCTTTGGTACAGCCATGAAGGCAAAGCAATTACCTTATGTAAGCCTAGTGGTACATGGAGCAATCCTTCCATAAACTAGGATATTGCAAGGTGAGAGAGGACACTTGTTCCAAG
Organism: Dermochelys coriacea; assembly: GCF_009764565.3. NCBI lineage: Eukaryota > Metazoa > Chordata > Testudines > Dermochelyidae > Dermochelys > Dermochelys coriacea. The sequence goes on along the minus strand of NC_050071.1, from coordinate 98,044,256 downwards.
CATGTGAAGATGAAAGCTGCAGTCACAACCCATACAGCCTGCACGAACAGATAACATGGCTCTGAATGTTCCAAGTGTAAAAGATGGCAAGGTTAAACAAGAAGGTTGTTTGCTCAAAACCTCCTGCTTTCCAATTAACCCCCCCCACTACACTTCTGAGAAACACTGTCACCAAGCACGTCAGAACTCTCATCAAGCGTGTCAACCTGAGAAAATTCAAGGAGGTAGATTCTTATTCCCAACTTTAAGACAAAGTTCCAGTAATTTGGAAAGTGGTGCTATCATCAGAACTAGGATGTTTGAACCAAACTTCTAAGACCTGGTTATGGCTATGACAATATCTTTGCCATGCATGTCTGCAGGTCAGTCAGATCTTCTGATCCTACAGAATCAGAGGGAACACATAACGGAATTCCTGATTCCTGTCCAAGAAAGGGAGCTTGTTATTGGCAATGGGTCTTATTTCACCCTGAAGCAGAACTGGTGACAATGGGTATTCTTCTTGTTAATAAAGAAGCCTGGTCTGGACATACTCCCTTTACATAATGCCAGACTGAGGCCAAAATGACATTTGTGATTTTGGCAGAAAGGTTTATGGTTTTGAATCAGCAGATGTGATATATCTTGATTTTTAGTTAGGCTTTTGATACAGTCCCATCATGACATTCTGATAAGTAAACTAGGGAAACGTGGTTTAGATGAAATTACTTTGAGGTTGGTTCAAAAATGACTGAAAAAAACATTTAAAAAGAGTTATTATCATTGGTTCAATTTCAAACTATGAGGATGTATCTAGTGGGGTTCCCCAAGGGCCTGTGCTGGGTCTGATACATTTCAATATTTTCACTAATGACTTGGATAATGGAATAGAGAGTGTACTTATAACTTCTGTGGATGACACTAAACTGGCTTTGCAAACACTTCGGAGGACAAGATCAAAATTAAAAATGACCTTAATTGGAGAATTGGTCTGAAATCAACAAGATGAAATTCAATTAGGACTACAGTTAGGATGAAAAAATCCGATGCACAAATACAAAATGGGGAATAACTGGCCAGATAATACTACTGAAAAGAATCTAAGGGTTATAGTGGATCACAAATTAAATAAGAGCCAACAAAGTGATGCAGTTGCAAAAAAGACCAATATTCTGTAACGTGGTCAGCACGCACTTCTTGCAAGCACCCCCTCTGGCTGGGTGCATCCACAGTCTTTAACTTTAAATCAGTCCAGCCCTGGTATGAGGCTGTATCCCCAGGGCTTCCTCCCTGGAGACACTATCTTCCTGCAGCCCTCCCCAGGCTCAGTCCTTACTCAGTGTCTGCAGCCAGCCAGGAGCATCTTCATTGCTCCCCCAGTCTTGCTAGCAAATGGTCTTTGGCTCAGTCCTAGCAGCCAGCCAGGAGTCTCTTGCTCCTCCATCCCTGCCCCCACTTAACTGTTCGTTGTGTTGCATTTCCCTCAGCCAGTCAAGTACGCAGTCCTTTCTTTTCCAGCTCCAAGCAGCAATTAACTTCTGCTCTGTTCTTCAGCTCCTTTTATATAGCCCTCCTTGGGCCCTGATTGTTTGCCTCCCCTGCAGCCACTCTAGCCTGCTTGAAGGACCTTCCCACTGCTCCTTTCCTGGGATGGGTGCGGCAGGGGCCTTTGGGCCTAGTCCACTCCATCACAGGTGTATTAACAGAAATGTCATATCTAAGACGTGGGAGGTAATTGTCCCACTCTGCTCAGCAGTACTGAGGTCTCAGCTGAAATACGGTGCTCAGTTCTGAAGGCTACACTTTGAGAAAGATGTGGAAAAATTGGAAAGAGTCCAGAAGAAAGCAACAAAAATAATAAAAAGTTTAGAAACCTATCCTGTGAGGAAAGGTTAAAAAAAACTGGGCATGGTTTAGTCTTGGTGTTCTCCACAGGTCTTCCCATCATCCTCCCACTGAGTCAAGAGCCCTATAACTTCCTGCCGTGTTTGTGGGCATCTCCCAATCACTTGCAGTTGTCTTTCCCCTCTCCTCCTGTCCCTTTAAAAAGGTTTCATAGCCAGCTAATGCTGTTATAGGTTCTACTCAGAACATGACCAGTTCTACTGATTTCTTCTGGAGTGACTCTCACAAAAGGAATGCCTAAGGCCTCAGCTGACTAACTCTGGAGGCTCTGGGAGAAAACCATTGGTAGATATCTCCTCTCAATGGTGTTTAAATGAGACTAGGATAGTAGTCGCATATTTTAGGAGTGCCAATTCAATAGCTCTCAAAGAATCAGGGGAGTATGTTGCCACCTATAAAAAACAGAGATAATGATGTCAGGTTCTCAGAACCAGACTCAGTCAATGAAGATAAATATGGGGGCCTATGCCATTCAGGCTAGACCTGGAACATCACAATTTATGATTCTCCTGAACCTGTGACAGATCAGGGCATCTTGGTGACACTGATGTAGACAATAATACTCCTTAAGAAAATGATACTTCAGAAACAGTAAGTCACATCAGCATTAGACACAGCTGTCCTGAGCAAACCTGGGGATGTGAATATTGTTGACACTGAGTACCAAACCATTTTGATAAGCAGTTTACCCAAGTTAATGGCACTGGATCTTGCTCCCAAACTACGTGTACCCAAGGATCCTATTGCCACTTGAGCTGGATAAAAATAATACTTCTTAGAAGAAATGCCTTATGTGCCTAACTCCAGGAGAGGGTTCATAGCTGAGAATTGCAAGCAGAAATAGGCACCTCTCTGAAGCTTGGACTTAGGTGCCTATCTCTGTAAAGAGGACTGGGCTTACGACACACTCCAGTCATCCCTATTTCCCATTAACTAGCTTAGGCAGCTCCCTGCCTAGCTTGCTGGCTTTTGTGAATCACAGTCTAAGACACCTATCTCACCCTATTAATTGTATAGGGAGCTTAGGCACCTTTAGGCTTTGTGAATTGCAGTGGTGTTCCTATGATTTTCCAGGCACCAAAACTTTAGGCATTGTAATCTCAGTGTCACAATGGCTAAGTCTTTTTTTTTTTTTTGACTCTAGCCCAGGTAAATGGTTCATCAATGTCGATTGTGCTGGATCCATAGTACTAAACCCAGTCAACCTGGAAGGATCTGTAAACCAATTCTCATTATCCTGGCACTGGACCACTTTAGGCAAGTGGTACACCATCTGAGGGTACCAAAGCCATAACAGAGTCAGATGACTCAGATTATTGTAGAACATTAATGGGTATTGGGCCACTTATTAAAGTGGTTCTCCAGAATCCTGGATCCTAGGAACTGGACTCAATACATCTGGATGGATCTACAGATGTCTATGGTGTCAGAACCTCAGCATCTTACCAGGTCAACTTGTAAGGATTCATGTACATCAGTGTTAGACAGTGCCAGGATGTCAACATAGAATTAGGTCAACTCTGGGGGACACAGGAACCTTGGCATTCAATTGATGGTGCCAGGAAGCCAGCATGGCTTGGGATGCAGGGACTTTGGTTCTGTGTCAACAGTGCCAGAATTAGGCACTATATTGGTGAATCCAAAGGTATTTGGGGACCTTGGAGCTATCAACAATGCTTGGCTGTTGGTGCTGAATTAGATCAGCCAAGAGGGATCTGGGGGTCTCAGGGCAATGCCAATGCCAATGGTGCCTGGACCTCAGTACCAAATCAGGTCAACTCAGAGAAATCCAGGGACCTTGACGCTGGCCTGCATTGTGCACTGAACAACACCATGCTCACCCAGATAAGACTGGGAAATGAAGGCTGGTCACAACCAAGGGTCACAACCAAGGTCAGACATGACTGATTGAGCACCTCTCTCTGACATGGCCTTCACCCAGACATTTGAGGCAGCAGGAGTGACCGTCACTAACAGACATGGACTTCCTACGTTCCACACAAGGTTGGAACCCCAGGGATCTTGGCATAAGTCCCCTGGTACAAGGTAGGGTCCAGAGCCCCACAGCACTGGAAAAGCTCCAAAAGAAGGACCAAGTCAAAAGAAAATTTAAAATTATAAAAATAGAAGAAAAGAAAACTCCAAAGAATGTTTTGAGTACCACTATGCACTATGTTCACAGGGAACACCAATGCTCCAATCACTGACAGTAAAAAGGAACTGGGAGGAGGGCTGGGGCATCTCTGCCCTTTATACTCTTGCTTGCAACAGAAGGAACTCTGAGGTGGCGGGGCCACCCCTACAGATACTGCTAGGGAAAACTCTCCATCGCTAGTGCATGAGGCATACACACACCTACAGTGCAATGGGCAAATGCAAGCACTTGAACTGAAGGATGGTTGGGACCCTTCTGTACTGTTGGAATCCTCCATGAAGGGGAGCGGCAAGTAGCCCCAATGTTCTGCTTACTAGAAAAATTCTGCAGCTCGATGCCTGGGGCACCATTTCCCACAAGTGGGAATATGCAGAGACCACTGAAAGAAGAAGAACCTTTGTTAGTTCCAATAAGCAAAGACTTAAAAGGTAATTCAGCTGTTCCTTGTAAGATTTTCAGATAATTATGCAGCCCTCAAAAAGGCAAATGGTATTTAAACAAAAATAGGCCTGATTTTAAAAGATAATCAGCTCCTGAATCTATTGGATTTCAGTGAGAATGTAGGGGCACAGCAGTATTGAAAGACAAGCCACACACATTTTTGTGGTAAAAAAAGATTCAGAAGTATGGAAGGATGGTTGGTTGGAGTTTTTATAGGCACTGTCCTACTGAAGAATGAAACTCTGGGCAGAGGAAGGGAATGAGCAAGGACAGTGTCCTGGACAATCCTGCTCCTGGCCAGCTCCTTAGCAGCTTTCAGCATTCTGAATTCTAGGAGTCTAATTTTTAAAAGTTTTAGACTCAAATGTATGTGCAAAATTAGTACCCAATTTGCTGGTACACTTATCACAACTACACATTCTAATCAGAGGATAGGGTGGTGGAGAATTCATCCAGGAGCTGCTGAGTCAAATTCCATGTTCCTTGTCCTTTTCCCCCCATCTCTTTACTTTTGGGAAAGTGGAGGCTGCTGCTTCACACTTTTCCTTTCCTCCCTATCTTCCTCATATTACAGGGAATAGTGGGGAATGAGGGGAAGGGAATCACATGCTTAATCTGGGTCCAAAGGCTGGGACTTGTCCTCCCACTACTGCTTGCCATTGGGTAATGGGAGTGGAGAAGGGTGTTGTAGGGTTGTGTGATTGGCTTTTGTCTGGTGCTGCTGCGGGAGGGGATGATACACTCTGCTTTCTTGTGAGGAGCAGCCATTGCAAACTGCCCGTTTCTCCCTCCCCTTCCCACCCCTAACTACCCGTGCAATATATGAAGCACTATTTTACTACAATTTCCCCATAAAACCATAAATATTAGTAATATATAATAAAAGAAGCACTACCTTCTGGGGACAAAGTACAAAGAGAAACACCTTAACACCACCTTACTTCAACCACAGTTAGAACAGTTCAACAAAATCCTGAAAGGAATGTCAAAGAGACAAGGTGGGTGAGGCAGTATCTTTTACTGAACCAACTTATGTTGGTGAAAAAGACAAGCTCTCAAGCGACACAGAGCTCTTCTGACCTGAAAAGCTTGTCTTTCACCAAAATAAGTTGGTTCAGTAAAAGATATCACCTCACTACGTCATCTCTTTAATATCCTGGGACCAACACGGCTACAACACTGCAAATAGGAATGTGAAAGACATTTACTATCAAAACGCAATGGGATGCATACTTGCTTCCACCTTCCACTTTTATGTAAAGAAATGCCATGGAGAGTGGGAGAGGTTAATATGGTGCGTGGGGGAAGCATTTTCAGAAGTGCCTCGGGGAGTTGAGCATTTAGTTCCCTTATGTGCAATTAAAAAAAAAACACCTTAGGAGTTCACAGGATAAACTCCCATTGCCTCTACTAGCAGCTGGGTCAGGCCCCTAGGCAATGTTTGACTTTCAGTGGGACCTGTGTTCTAAAGTTGATTAGCTGCTTTTGAAAATTCCACCATTAGTGAGAAACGAGCAGGCAAAACTAGCACCTAGGTTTGACTGAAATGTTATATAGTATAAATAGATGGACACCATGTAATTAGCACATAAAAATCTAGAGACTAGCCTAACTAATTAGAAATAGGCATGCCAAACATATGTATCATGTTTGACAATATGTGACGGTACTAGTAGACCCAGTAAGACAAATTACCGGCAGCTGAGGAAAGACCATACAGTGTGCTACATCACCTCAGAAAGTTACACTATGCCCTGATGTTACAGGGAGAGTATAGAAAAGATAGATAATTATTACTCACAAAAACACAATTATGTTGACCTCTGCTATAAATCAAAGGATTAACAAAGAGGATTAAATATATCACAGTATTTGCTTTTGTAAATTCTTGAAAATGTACAGCTCAAAAAATCCCCCCAAAAAACTTTATGGTTAACCTACTTGCCATTTAGTGTACAATAAAGTCTTTAGAATTAGAATTAGTAGAAGTCTTTACTTCATTAGATGATGTTCTGCATTAAACTTTGAAGACTATGGTAATCATACTATATAAATAAAATTAATTTGTCCAAGTCTTACCCCGAAATGAAGATTCAAACTTCATGTACTATATGACAAAAACATAACTAAAACCAGACATCTCCACCTACTTTTTCAACTAGTTCATAACTCTCCTCAAGCTTCAGTGCTCTGTTTTGTACAGCTGTTGAAGCTCGATGATAGACATCTAGCCACTCTTGATATTCACTTTCTGCTATCTCAGTAACAGCAAAACAGAGAGTTCTTAAACCTAAAATAGTAAACAGACAGTAAGAATAGCAATTCATAGTTAGAAATTATTTCATTTCTGTAAAAGCGGCAAAGAGTCCTGTGGCACCTTAAAGACTAACAGACGTATTGGAGCATAAGCTTTCGTGGGTGAATGCCCACTTTGTCGGATGCATGTGTAGTGTAGATTCATTTCTACACTACACATAGTGTAGTGCTAACTATATGTAGTTAACAAGCTAAATTTACTATGAATAAACAGATAAAAGAAAAAAAACCTCACTGGTGCATATCACAAAAGCCCCTTGCTTCAAGAATACAAGACAGTATATTAAGGGTTTATCTACACTGGGAATACTTGTGCCAGCATACCTACATCAATATAGTGAAATGGGAAAAAAATCCCTGATGCTAACCTACTGCACCAATGCAAACCAGTCTTGAACTACTTCAACTTATCTTATTACTTGGTAAAGTCACAGTGGTGCCATTCGATATTATACTTGTGCAGCACATCTATACGAGAGGCTGTCAATGTCATAGTACAAAAAATTCCTGTATAGACAGAGATACAAAGAATAAAAACAGCTAGCATGCTTCCTTTTACTGTCACCTCTTTGTGCCCAAGCCATCCCAGGGATTTTTGGTTGCCAAACACTGCTCTTCCATTTGTGAACATAGTTGTCATTCACCACATTAATACTTTAAATTAGCAGGCAATAAAATAGATATTTCTAGATAAAGAGTATAAATTTTATTTTATAATTGGACATACATATGTCAAGACAAAATCAGAACTATTTTTTTAAATTAACTATTTATTCAAGTTATGAAATGAAGAAATAATATTTTCAGAGTAATAAATTGCAAATGATCTCATGCTCAATCTGTAAATGATGGAAATAAAGCTTTCAAAAACAATATTAATATTAAGCATTATTTTATCAATCTTAATTTAACTTGTGTGAAGAAAAGCCGATTTCTGATTTATATATAAAAATACCTGTTACCATTTTTAATTTAACATTTACAAATGTTAAAAAACCTACATTAGGCTCAAATGTTTCACAATGTCAACTTGCATGAGCTGCATATACAAAATGTACAACATGTACACAAGATGGGTTTGCATAAGCATACATGCACAACTCTGACTTGCACATATACACTGGGGCTTATATGTATACAAGCATACAAGAAGTTTTTAAAATGTAAATCCTAATGTTATTAAAAAAAATTTCAATGTGTACCAAAAAAAGTGTTCTCCACTCACAAGATCACAAGTAACGGCTAATAGGTTTTCTTATCGGTAATTTTTGTTCTCTGTATGAGTTTGCGTGCGTCTGTTTAACATATTATATATATATATATATATATATTCCTAGACCAAAACAATTTAAAATAGAGTTAAGATTGAGAGTAGTGAATGAGTAATTTAGTGTAAAATATATTACTGAAGTGTAATTATCTTAAAACCCAGGAAGAGTTAAGGTTAAACTTAAATCTAAACGTGTTAAGTTATGGAAATGCACAGTGAGGGTATCCAAAACAAACAAACAAACAATCTTAACTCTGCCTTGTCACAGATTCTTCCAACTTCCCATAAAGTCAAAACTGAGCAAACTCTTGTATATAGGCTACATTTGAAGATTTTTTAAAAAAATTAATTATTATTAATTGGTCATTATTTCCCATTACTCTTCATAATTAAAAGTTTCTCCTTGAACAGAAAACTTAATTCTGTCCTCAAGAGACACCATGCAAAACCACCAAGATTGTGAGTAAGGTATTTTAGTTTGTGTGGACCCACATTAGTTTAAACTGATTTTAAAGGACACAGGGAATAATTAAAGTTGTTTGTTCGAGTGCCTTCTTGTTAATTTCCTGTCTTAAGATGTTTAGATTTCTGGGGAATGACATTGACAGGACTCAACAATTTCACTGCTACCCACAGGCTCTGAACAGGAGTACTGAAACTGAATAAAGTCTTCTTAATTTCACTCTGCTGCTACTGTTTGGCAAACACTGCAATTTTCTGTCTGCATGCTCAGGAAGATGAAAGTGCATCCATTTGCACTCTTTGAAAGCTGATCTTTGCACCTGTTAGAGTTTCAAATCCAGAACCATAGAGTCATAGAATATCAGGGTTGGAAGGGACCTCAGGAGGTCATCTAGTCCAAGCCCCTGCTCAAAGCAGGACCAATCCCCAACTAAATCATCCCAGCAAGTGCTTTGTCAAGCCTGACTTTAAAAACTTCTAAGGAAGGAGATTCCACCACTTCCCTAGGTAACACATTCCAGTGTTTCATCACCCTCCTAGTGAAAAAGTTTTTCCTAATATCCAACCTAAACCTCCCCCACTGCAACTTGAGACCATTACTCCTCGTTCTATCATCTGCTACTACTGAGAACAGTCTAGATCCACCCTCTTTGGAACCTCCATTCAGGTAGTTGAAAGCAACTATCAAATCCTCCCCTCATTCTTCACTTCCGCAGAATGAACAATCCCAGTTCCCTCAGCCTCTCCTCATAAGTCATGTGTTCCAGTCTTCTAATCATTTTTGTTGCCCTCCGCTGGACTCTTTCCAATTTTTCCACATCCTTCTTGTAGTGTGGGGCCCAAAACTGGACATAGTACTCCAGATGAGGTCTCACCAATGTCAAATAGAGGGGAACGATCACGTCCCTCGATCTGCTGGCAATGCCCCTACTTATTCAACCCAAAATGCTGTTAGCCTTCTTGGCAACAAAGGCACACTGTTGACTCATATCCAGCTTCTGGTCCACTGTAACCCCTAGGTCCTTTTCTGCAGAACTGCTGCCTAGCCATTCGGTCCCTAGTCTGTAGCTGTGCATGGGATTCTTCCATCCTAACTGCAGGACTCTGCACTTGTCCTTGTTGAACCTCATCAGATTTCTTTTGGCCCAATCCTCTAATTTGTCTAGGTCCTCCTCTGTATCCTATCCCTACCCTCCAGGGTATCTACCACTCCTCCCAGTTTAATGTCATCTACAACCTTGCTGAGGGTGCAGTCCAGATCATTAATGAAGATTTGAACAAAACCGGCCCCAGGACAGACCTGTGGGGTACTCCGCTTGATACCAGCTGCCAACTAGACATCAAGCCATTGATTGCTACCCACTGAGCCCGACAAACCAGCCAGCTTTCTATCCACCTAATAGTCCATTCATCCAGCCCAAACTACTTTAACTTGCTGGCAAGAATACTGTGGGAGACCATATCAAAAGCTTTGCTAAAGTCAAGGAATAACCACTCAAACACCTTCAGACTTCTTGTGACCTAAAGAGCTCCAACAGGCTACCGAGAACATCTTTTGTTTGCAAACTGGTTCTAGTGTTTGAACATGAAGATGGTAATCTCTAGCACTTTGCATCTCTGCTCTTTTTTATGGATTTTGGGAATTTTTGAATACACAAAGTGATCTGCTGGTGTTATTTCCAGTTTGTATGCAGACTCTGTCCTTATGATTATGAGGATCCACTGATCACTAGTGGACCTTTCCCCATGTTTGCTGAAAAAATAAATGCCCAGTAATCTGATTCTTGGGGCCAGAGACACAGCCATGGAAAAGGTTTGTGTCCTCCAACATGGACTAAGGAACCATGATCCTAGCAGAGTTTTCTACCTCTGTATCAGAAGCTTCCCCTGTATGCGCAATGTTCCTTCTGATAGATCAGTAGGATGAATATTCCAAAAGGAATATCACTTCAGCTGAATGGTTTATATTGCTTGAATAAGATGTTTGCTCAATGTACAATAATTTGCTTGTTTCATAGTTACTTCATGAACCACCTCCCTCTGTTTCACACACCTGTTGTGTCTTGTCTTAACGGTGAGATCTTTGAGGAAGGAACTGTCTTTACTGTGTATTTGTATAAAACCAAGCATACAAGGGTCCTAACTTTGGTTGGCACCCCTAAGTGCTACTGCAATACAAATAAATAATAAAATAATAATAATAGTTGATTGGTCCTACCCAGCTTCTTGGCTGGTGCCTTTTCCCTGCCTCTTCTACTGGAGGAAGAAGTGGAGAGATGGATAACATATTGTAGAGGATAGCGTCATCTTGGTACTGGAACATTTACTTTGGAGAGAATGTTTTTCATCTTTGCCTCAAACAGGTCTATGAGCGTCTGTTAAAAGTCTCAGTTGTGGTTGTGGGCATCAGTCATGGAGGCAGTTGCTTTTGCTACTGCATCACATGAATCACTGAACCACTTTGCAGAGGGACAGCTATTCCCAGCACAACCAGTGCCCTCCTTTTGTGTGTTACAGGGGTGGGGGCCAAGAAGAAAGTTCCCTTCAAATCAAGCCCTTTTTACTTTTGCAAGGGGCTGAAGCTGAACAGGCTTGACTATACAGTCCATTTAGTTCTCTCTCTCCATGGCCATCATCTCTAATCCCTCCCCTTGCTAGGGGGCCCAGGAGGAGCTCAACTTCTACACCCTGCAAAAGGAAGTGGACTTTCCCTGAGATTAGTCACTCTTCCGCCTCTTGCAAATGGGTGAAAGGCTTATTTTGAGGGTAGTTTTCTTTTTTATTCCCCAACAAGGAGCAAAGGAGCTGTGCTGGGAACAGATATCTTTTGGCTCCTTACTGCGGGGGATGATTGATGTCATTGATGATAGCAGATGTGGTAGGAGAGACAGAGGACTGATGATTGAGCCTCATTTGTACAGATACATAGCACAGAGGGTGAGCTTAGGTTGCTTCCCTGGATGGCAGCAGATGTGGCTTTAATCCCTTCAACATTGTAGGCTAAGTATAGAATTAAAGTTAGCTTAAGTTTGGTTAAGGAAATTATATATAAAGAAAGGCCCTGACTGGAAAGTAGAAGGAAGGCCTTCAAAATAATGAATTATAAGGCCAAAAGGAATGAAGTATGGAGTCTGCTTCAAAGACTAACTAATGAAATAAGGGGAAGTTTCTAAAAAGAACACCTCTGTCAGGGGCGACTGCAGATGGTTTTCAATAAGGCAAAAAAAAAAAAAAAAAAAAACCAAAAACACAAAAACAAAACACACCTCAGAAGGAGCCAACATGGACCTTCACACCCCACAAAGCACTGTTATTTCCTATGTGAACCCAGGTGCAATGAAAAAGCTGTTGGTCAGCAGGAAGGAGGGGGAAGAAATAGGGAAGAAAGGAGGTTGTACATCTTATCTGGATTAAGACTGGAAATAAGGGTGAACGGTCTCAAGTTGTTTTTTAGCTGAAATCAGTAACTGTCAGTGACATTTGTTTGTTAAAGGGTATAAAAAGTAAACTCTTTAATGGCTCATTAATAATGCTGACTGTCACGGGGTGCAGACTCACCCGGCAGCGCCTCCTGCTGGTCATCTCAGGGAATTAGCTTTCCAGCCTCCAGAGCACCCTCTTCAGGTCAGCTTGCTGCTGGCTCCTGTGTCCCTCCCAGGACACTGGGTGCTGCCCCCAGCGGTACCCCACAGATCTGGGTCTCCCCCACCTGCTATCCCTACCTCACCTCAGTTGTAGGCTCCTGCCAGTCACCTGCTAGCCCCCAGGCCCTGGGGCAGACTGCAGTATGAGCCATTCATCACAGACAAGGTTGGGACTGAACCTGCTGCCTCTGCCTACCCGTGGCTGCCCCTGAAACCCCTGTACCTAAATTGACTTTCCCAGGCCTGCAGCCTGGGGCTTTCCTAGGCCAGAGCTCCCTTGGCCTTTCCCCAGCCCTGCTCTGAACTAGGTCCCCTATTGCGGGATCTGCAGCCAGGTCCCTCCCTCTCAAAGCTAGAGGGAGAGTGCTCTTCTGCTCCTGGCTTCCCTGGCTTTTATAAGGCCTGCTGGGTCTGTTTGGGGCGTGGCCCCCAGCTGCGGCTGCTCTGCTAATCAGCCCAGCTCTTCCCCTGCCCAAGCCCTCTCCCAGGGCTATCTGAAACCCCTCTGGGCCCGAGCGGGTATCCACTCCGCTACACTGACCAATATAGGTCTAAGCATCCCTGTGATTAGCCCATTTGTAAGTATCTTGATCAAATGTTTATAAATATTTTGTTATTGTTTGGATGTAGTAAATTGCTCATTATTTCAGCTTTTTTGGCATGTGTAGAACAATTGGATAAGCCTTTGGATTTAATGAAGAATTTATGGTTAAATTAGTGTTTGGTGGTTTCCCATATTAATAATTTCAAATAATTCCAACAATCATATTTTACAGCTATTCTGGCCTGGATTTCTTGTACCGAGGAGTGATGGTCTCTGGAGAATTGTGACAAATTCTTGTCCCCACCCTGACTTGTCTTCTTATTCAATATCAGCAGTAACAGGGACTTTTTTCCTCAGTCATCAATAAGGAGCTAAAGGGAACTAAAGAAGTAGATACCGATCTACGCAAAACATGGGAGTTTTAAAAAGGTAAAACGTATACATTTAAATTTTAAAAAAATAGTTATTGAAGGGTTAAAATCCATTGCTGATGTAATAACCTGGTATATGGATTTGTGTACAGGCCCAAAGTCCAGAGTTTGGTCAAGAGGTCAGAGGCTAGCAAAAGCTAAGAGAAAGCAGAATAACCAAAGATATCCTTGCTTTTGCTAAGATATGCCTGGTCAGCAAAAGACCAGATGTTGGGGGCAATAACTGTGTCTTGTTCAAAGTTTCAAATAGAACAAAGAAGCCCTGTTTCTGTTGTTAGTTTCTTCTGTAGGGAGATGTTCTTCCCACACATCCAACCTTGAGTTTATGAAAGGTTAAAGCATGTCAGTATAAGATATGGCCTCCTCCCACCACCCTTTCCCAGGGACCAATGCCTGCCTTAAAAACCCAAATGAACAACTTGAAAGACAATCTTTATTTCCATATACTTCCACTGTTTCTTTGCTTTTACCCCTAGATATGTACCTGTTAGACAATCAAAGGAGCTACTTCATTCCTATGGACCCCAAATCAGAATTCAACATATATATTTTATACTAATACATTAAATAAAGTACTAATTAAATATTAATTTGTTAACTTAAGACCATGAGCGGAGACATTATGTAACCTTTGACCGTTGGCTACTGTGCTATCATGTCTTGCTGCTGGACCTACTCGGGGTTGTCAGACTACCTACCCTGTCACTTTTCCCCACCCATGGAAAATCCATATATTCCATTGTAATCGATTGACAGTTTCTCTGAGCCTAATAAGCGAGGTGACACTCCACCAGTGCTGTATGTTTCCTCTGGCCTTTCCTAACAGCAAAAAGGATCATATTACTCCTCTAATGTTCCCTAGCCTTCTTTTTGCCAACCCCCAAATAGTACATGCAAGCTTTAAACGTGAACTGACATTTATATCCAAAAGCTCAGTTATCCAAAGATTCAATATGTCCTCCAAGATGCAGAGCTCTGGTCTTGCAGACCTTCAATAAGTCCTATGGAATTTAAGAACTTGCAGGATCAGAGCTAATGTACAACCCAATCCTAAACTACAAAAGCAAAGAGTTTTGAATAAGCTGACTTCATCGGATGCATTCGGTGGAAAATACAGTGGGGAGATTTATATACACACACACACACACAGAACATGAAACAATGGGTTATATCACACATTGTAAGGAGAGTGATCACTTAAGATGAGTCATCACCAGCGGGGGGGGGATGAGGAAAACCTTTTATGGTGACAAACATGGATATAACCTATTGTTTCATGTTCTCTGTGTGTGTATATAAATCTCCCTACTGTATTTTGCATCGAATGCATCCGATGAAGTGAGCTGTGGCTCACGAAAGCTTATGCTCAAATAAATTTGTTAGTCTCTAAGGTGCCACAAGTACTCCTTTTCTTTTTGCGAATAAAGACTAACACGGCTGCTACTCTGAAACTTGAATAAGCTGCTGGCTTTCCATAATCATGGAAGCTGTCGCAGCAAGTTTGATGGTTAAAATTCAGGGTTGAAGAATCCTAAGAACAAACTGTAAGAGACTGATGGGGCAACTTACAATTATCCAAACGTTTCGAATGTTCATTGAGACATTTGGCTATTTGGTGTGGTACTTAATGATTATGAAAACATACTATGAAATATATAGGATGTGCAAACATGGCTCAGTTAGTATAGTGGAGAAAACATAACTTTTGGAATTTTCTGACATACAAATGCTTGGTTTTGTACCTCTAACTAGAGCAACACTATAATTTTAATTTACACCTAAATTACATTCTAGAGAGCTTAATGTCATCAACTTAAATAATCAAGAAGCTTCATAAATAAAATAAACAAAGCTGTATTGAGGCTTATAAACTAACATGGCAATAGAAATTTTGAATTGGGACAGTAAAAATTAATATAAAGAAAGAGGCTGGGTGGGGAACGACAGCGTATACCTCTTACATACAAGGCACACTAACTAGTCTAACAATCTTCAGAATAAGAACGGTGTTTAACATTCCTCTAGATTTCTTGGCAATTTGACAGCATTAGGAACGCTAAGCTTTGATGCAAGAGTGTACTGGCCTCTGACATTAAGTGTCAGAGTAGCAACCGTGTTATGTATTCGCAAAAAGAAAAGGAGTACTTGTGGCACCTTAGAGACTAACAAATTTATTTGAGCATAAGCTTTCATGAGCATCCGCTGAAGTGAGCTGTAGCTCACGAAAGCTTATGCTCAAATAAATTTGTCTCCTCTAAGGTGCCACAAGTACTCCTTTTCTTTTTGACATTAGGTGGTATCTTGGTCTCTCCTGTTCTCTGCCTGTGACACACAATATTTAGTTTCCTGAGGACTGAAAGTTTTGATCTAACTGAAGTTTTTGGGCTTATCATAGGGGACTTGGGAGAAATATAATGGCATGTGGTATACAGAGAACACAGTATATGATCTGGTGGCCCCTTTATGCCCTATAGCTCTATGAAACTATGTGTGGTCATCCTACACTATGTAAGAAGGGTTTGAATGAACTCTCCTCTGACATCTAGTGATGAACTGTGGGAAAAGACCTCAGGAGCAGGCTGTATTTTCATAGACACATTCTCTACAAACTGCCTCAGAAAAATCCTCCGTATCTTTTGGCCCAGAACAATCTCAAACCAAGATCTATTGACACAGTGCATCCAAGATATGAGCACCATCATTGCCAAGAGGCATTGGAGATGGACTGGCCATGTGCTTCAGATAGAAACTGATTCCATCACCAGAGTAGCCATAAAATGGAAACCTGAAGGCAAGCGAAAACAAGGCGAAGAGCTGTGGAAGCCAAGCTGAAAAATGTGGGGCACAGCTGGGGAAATATTGAAAAACTTGCCAGAAACAGACAGGAGTGGAGGAATTTTGTCGCTGCCCTAAACGCCAGAAGTGTAATGGGAACTTGATGATGATGATGACCTACTCTGTGTAGGTCACAGACCAGTTTTACCAAAGGGATCATTTTTGGATGTTTTGAGTTAAAATTTTAGTATTGAATGCAGGGGAAATTAAATGTTGTCTTCCTTATTGTATGAGTAAAGGGCAGCAGAACTGTACTTAGCACCCCCCCCCCGATTGAGAGGGTCACCCTAACTTTAACCCTGTTCGCTAAGCAGGGGTCAGTGGTGGAAAAGCCAAGTGAAAGGCAGAAGGAATAGGGAGAGGTTTTCCTATCTGGTAGTGTGGACTCTGTTTAAGGAGTCCTAGATACCATTTGGTCATTGCCTCTCCTGTGTTTAAAGGAAGAGTTGATCAGACAGTCTTTGTTTTTGCTCAGTCATTGCTATTGTTGAAATCACTGTTGAGCAGGTCTAGAGGCTGAGCCTTAAACCTGATGTGTGAAAGACAATGCAGAGGTTGCAGTAGCAGTGAGGTTCTCTGCTACCCACTGAAATCACTAAAAGCTGAAATCACTAAGAACGGGGCTAAGTGCTGGAACCTTAAGACATGACATTCCAGGAGCAGCAAGCAGCAGCAGTGAGTAGAGGCAAAGGTGACAACAAGCAGCGATAACAGCTGCAGCAGCACTGAGGAGCAGCATTGGTTGACTCCTCCTCCCCCCTTTTTGGGGTGGGAAGTGAACCCATGTGAACACACCCCTGAATTCTGGGACTTAGCTAACTTTGGACAACCATCTATGAAAGGCATGCAGAAGAGGGGAAGGGGAGTGATTTGTTAAGGGGACATTAGTCTGTCAGACTTCCACACCGCAGGTTGGAAACTGAGGCAAAGGCCACTGCTCATCGTTCTGTGGGATGGGTGTTTACTCGTGGTTTACACACTTTTGAATTGTTGTTGTGGTGTTTTCCCAAATTAATGCTGAGTTCCCTCTTCCTTTTAATAAAGGTTTTCTTTTTTTATACACAGACTGTGTTTGTGAGTGGGAAAGTATTGCCTCTCAGAGGTGCCCAGGGATGGTATTTAGTTTTTCCAGATTATTGGGTGGGGGCTCAAGCCAGATCTGTTTTGTAATGTTAAGTGGAAACCCTAGATATTGAACCTGGGCTTTGTTACTGTCAGTACAACCTGGCAGAAGAATTACAATAAGAAATGGACTGAATTTTTCTCATAAGAAGAGTCCCATGAGATGGGTCCAGAAAAATGAATGGGAGAGAAAAAGGTGGGAAGGATTGTATAATTCAGATATTAAAATCTTTCTAAATATCTTTTCACAATCCACCAATCAGATGATGAAGTGGAAAAACAGCAATGAGTGCATGTGAAATATCTACAGAGCTAGTATTTTCCAAGGAATTTGCTGGTCTCCAGAATCTAAACTTTAATTTTTAAAAATAAATTTACTTGCATACTGACTGCAAAGAATCTTAACAAAAAATTGAGACTCTTATTGAATCTGCTTCTTGACAAACTGGAACAAGACCAAAGAGAATTATACAGTTCTTCCATTCACCTACATGGGTATTAACAATGAAATGCATTAAATGCTTAATTGTAAATGCCTGCAATGCTAACCACTTCATTTTGAACAACGTAGCAAATACATGTGGCAAATGCCAAGGACATACTATATTGCTACATGAATAGAAATATGAAAGAAATGGTGTAATGTCATTGGCAGTATTTAAATTTGATGCAATAATAAACACTGAATTCTTCTTTAATGTATTACAGAATGGAGAACGCGTTTTTTTTGTTTTTGTTTTTTTTAAACAAGTGAATTCAGTGCTTGTGAGGTCACTGATTGACTGTTCTTGAGAAAAAGACATGAGGGCTGCAATAGCAGTAGTACACACTTCCCTACAAGGACATGGAAGTACACTATATCTAGAGGAGGCACAAAAGTTTAGTTTTCATGTCAGCTCAATCCCCAATCTCTCTGCTGAGATTGCCAATTGTGCTGGTTTTCTGGAGGAGGACAATTATCCACTAATATCTGGATTGAGACCTTAGATTAATTTCATATGGATTATCAGATACTAAACATTTTTCAGCCTCTACCTAGATAGCCTTGATTCAAACCAGTATCCTAGATGTGGAAGGCTAACCTTCACACCGTGTTACATTTCAGCTGTCCTGTTCAGTACATTTTTTTTTTTAAGTTTCTAAGCAACCCAGACACCGAGATCCAAGCAGTCAAAGATTTACTCATCAGGAGCATAAGGCTGCTGCACTACCAGCTATCTGACAAGTTTTTGTTTATTTCCATAGCCTATTTGTATTTTAGGGTTCCTTCTTAGTATGATACTCTGAGTTTGATACTTTGGGCATTATATAAAACTATTTAAAGCTACCAAAACACTCCTGATACAAATCATAATGTGAAGAACAAACACAGGGAACAGACCTGAGGCTAGCTTTTGTTTTCACTTAGGCCATCATACAGTGATTGTGAAAGGAAACCACCACACCAACCAAAGGGGTCAATTGCTTGATGATACAAACAGGAGAAAGAGGAGTAGAAATCTCTAAAGTAATGGAATAGAAATAGGCTTTTCTGGTGTAAGAGGTCTCAAAAGATTTGATCAGGTCATAACTCTCTACTTACTAAAGGTAAGTGCCTCAATTTAGGATTTAAGAACGTCCTTGCCTCTAAGGGAAGGTCTAATGGATTCCCTTGGACATCAGGGAATCAAAACAAAAAAAATCAAGGGATTCTCGCATGTATTTGTTTCTGTTGGTTCTTTAATTCTATTTATAAGGGTTTGTGCTGTGGTTTTATTGCACAGAGCTTAGATGTACTATGACAATTACTCTATAAATGGGGTAGGCAGATAAGTAAAACTGATAAGTTCCTGGACAGTAAGAGCTTTGTCTTTGAAAGAGTGGATGTTGACCACGGTGATTTTAACAACATGTGCATGTTACAACAAGGTATTATAAGGCTCAGGAGTCATGGAGAGGAAGACTGGGAAACTTTCACGGAGCAAGGACCACTGTTATCCCAGTTATTGTTTTTTTCTATGTGGAATGCATGAGTGTTTCAGGGCAATCTTAAAACCTAACAGCTCAATAGAATTAAGTGTGCTCACAGATTTTAAAAACTTGCACTCATGCACTCCACACAGAGAAAGGGAGGGAAAGAAAGGGTAAAAGTGAGAAAGTGGACTGGAAAGGAAGAGTGAGCGAGAGAGAGAGAGGACTTGCAAGACTGGGGTTCAAGTCCTTTTTCTGCTGCAGACTTCCTGTGTAACCTTGGGAAAGTACTTAGCCTTTCTGTGTCTCACTTCTCTATCTGTAAAATGGGGATAAGAGTACTTCCTTGCCTCACGGGGATATTGTAAGGATAAAGATATTGCCACCTACTGTGGCAATGGGGATCATATAAGTATCCAAGATATACAGAACTATTTCCCCCCCTCACTGGGAGGAACTGCCCAGAGAGAGGAGGGAGAAGAGCATCCTATGTGGAGAGCCCAGCTTGAGTGGTTAATACCAGCAGAAACCTGGCTGGAGTGACAGTGCCCCCCATCAGGCCAGCAACTGTACTAACCAAGTCCATACCTACCCCACCCCCGTGGCCAAAAGGTGCAGTTGTGGAATTGGGGAAGAACCGCCTGGAGCCATTTCCCCCATCTGGGACCAAAGCAGAGAAAAAGGGCTCTGGACTTCCTCAGGAACAACAGAGGTTAATTTATATTTCCTACCATGCAACCAGAAAATCCTGCAATCTGTTCTGCAAAAGGAGCTAACAATAGATTGCTTATGCTTCACTTTTAGTGTTACAGCACCCAGGGGGGCAGAATCATCATAACCCCATGGATAATTATAAATATTGATAAGTTAATTAGGTTTTTATTTGTTGCATGAACATTTAGTAAAATAAATCTCTTAAAATTTTCTTAAAGAACTTAGAAACAAATTTTACTAAAGTTGTATCAAAATGAAAGAACATCTGCAGTTGAATTCCCTGTAATAACCTTAATTTTGCTCCTTATCCATCCATCTTTTCTTGTTGCATAGATGAATTAGAATACTATGGTCCTTTATTTTATGATGCTATAACCCATGACCAACTTCCTTTCCTCATTCAGGCACAGAAAGACCTCAGAACAGTATCTTGGAGGCACTGTGGCCCACTGGATTGGGACTCAGGAGATCTAGGTTCTATTCCTGGCTCTTCTAGGGGCCTGCTGGGTGACCTTCAGAAAGTCATTTGGCTTCTGTGCCTCAGTTTCCCCTTCTGTAAAATGAGGGCAATGATACTTACCTCCTTTGTAAAGTGCTTTTAAGATCTACTGATGAAAAGAGCAAAGTACTATTAAAAGGCTGTATATGATATCAGTATTTTCTATTGCAGAGGTTTTTTCCTGCATCCATCTAAAGTGTGGTGTTTTCTAGTGACTTTTAATTTTGTTTAAAGTGTCCATTGTTTGATGAGGATAGGTAGCTATTGTCTTTATAGACAGCCTTTTCAAGCCACTTATAGATTCTTATTTGTGAACCCAAATGTGGAACCTATATCCCTTCAATGGCCACTGAATAGTGGTTAGCGAGATGATTCTGCTAGACCACTGAGGATACAGAGACATGACAATTGAGGTGGGTATGGGAGGAATCCCTGGTGTTATCAATAATGGATTCACTCCTGTAATGTAAAGCAGCCTTAAAGCAAACTTAACTGTCAAGGGGTGGATGGATGGCCTCTCTGCGCAAGGTCATCGTAGCGTCAACTTTGATTCCTGAACCATCCTCATCCCACTTTCTCCAAACTCCTTCCTCTCCTCCCCAAAAGTTAGAGGTTGGGAGAGACCAAAATTAAAGGTTGCAAAAGAGTTTGCATTCTAATTTCATGGAATCACAGCTGTGTGTCCATAAGACATTTCAACTGCACAACTGAATTTTAAAAGCCTCTACTTCGGCTGATTCTACCTGTTTTATCTGTATAGATTTGTGAACATATTCTCTTCAGGAAAGGGACCATCTTTTTCAGAGGCTACAGGAGTTTAATAAACATACATATAATATATTATAACCATATAATAAAAACTGAAATTTATAGTACCTATGAGAATTGAGAGGTTTTATTTCATATTGTTTTATATCAAGTACTATTACTCACCTTCTGTAGCAAACTGCTCTAAATGTTTTAAAGTAATTTCCTTGTATTTTGAACTCTCGGCCAGACGGTCATAAATTACTGTATCCTACCATGCAAACAGAACAAAGGTACAATAAAGCAAAGCAAGCAGGTTTCACTGATTTGGCAACAACAACAGAAATTCTGGAAAATAGGCAGAAAAAATATGTAACACTATATCAAAGTATTTCAGAGCCAAGCAACACAAATAGAAGTACATTTCTGTTCTGGAGGGGAGAAAAGAGGAGGACTTCCTGAGCCCTCAGGGTCTGTAGATCTCTACACCTTCTCCTAATCTGTAATTATTTTGGGGTTTTCTGTATTTTTATTTCTCCTCACCTTTCATACATACTTTTCTCCCCTTACTCTACCCTTCATGTTCCTTTGCTCTCCCTCTACCCCAAATTTAAGTACAGAGTGAAACTGATGCTTAGTAGCTTTCATTCTCACTTCTACTTGGCCAACAAAAAAGCTGTGCATAGAGTTACACAATAACATTATTTCATTAATTTTCATTTGGAAGGATAAGGAATGTTGAATATCATCAATCCTATATTCAATTTTTAAAAACACTGAAGAACTTGTTTTAAAACTGATTTCAGATTATAGATCAGTAATTCCTTGATGAATCACTTTAGGCACATGGTGTGCAAACTGCACCATTCTAGGATGCGTTGTGACTCAGACATATCTTACTCCAAGGGAACAATAATTTACCGTTGACCTAATATTATCAGTAAATTACTATTTCCTCTCTCCTCCTCGGGCTAGTGAACAGGGGGTAGAGCTAATTCCCCACTCATTCCCCGGCAATTCCCTTCCCATCTGCTCCAGAGAAGGAATAAATGGGTGAGCAGTGGTCTGGGTATCCCAAGCAGAGATGTACAATGGGGAGGTTCCTATTTTCCCAGACAGTCATGTAGTACAACTCACAATTTCGCTCTTAATTTTGGCACATAATTTTAATATATAATATAGTTAATTAAATTGAAAAAAGTCATGACTGAAACCCAGAGTTTTTTAAATTTTAGATGATCTGACTTCAGCTGATTGTGCAATAACTGCATACTGTAATTATTTCAATTATTTATTTTTCTGTATTTCTATAGCATACTCATTTATAAATTAACAGATTCAAATTACTGTATGGTAATTTAACTAAAATAAACCTTACCGCTCCTTTACAGTACAGTCTTAATTTCCCTGATGGTGTGCGAACAATCACAGACATTCTTTTCCTAGTGCTGGAAGAGAGATAACATTGCAGTCCATCAACATCAACTTTTTTTATCCGCCAATAAAAAATAGACAACTTGAAAATGTGCATTTATATATTTATAAATACACATCATACTAATTGTAGAGTATATAAATCAGAGGTAATTGTATCTACTAAGTCCTACCACTAGCTTTTCCTCCTCCTCCATGAAACTAGGGGCAGAAATGAAGAAAAAATGGTTACTTACCACAGTAACTGTAGTCCTTTGAATGTGTTCTCTTTGCACATCCCCACTTGTAGGAAGCATTCCAGGGCACACTGAGGTATAGGAACCTTCAGTGAAGCAGTACCCAATGACACCTAATGAGTGCCCTCACAGAGCACAAAATATTTGGAGCAAGATTATAAAAAAGTCATATACGCTGGACCACCTCAGCTCCTTCTTCCATGGGCATGAGGTGTGTCATAGGTGCAAGACCTGAAAACCCCATTACTCTCAAATACTGCTGAATGGGACAGGGGATATGCTGAAGATGTGCTGGGGAAAGAATGGAGCTTGCCTAGAGTGAATTGTGTTCTGTTCATCTCCAGATAGCACAATGACCCCTAGGGAACCTTTACAAGCAGGCATAAATTAAAATAACCCTGAGTATGTTCTAACTTATGCTGAAGGCTGAATCAGCATTCAGTTGCCTTCAGAACTAGGGTGGGAAGGAGGAGGCATAACAGTTGCCTTAAGTCACCTTTTGTGTCGTCCTTCCCCTCCTTTGGGTCCTGCGCTGGATACACCTTGGCAGCACCCGAGGATCTGGGTCTAAATGTGCAACTACCTAGCTTGTATATTACACTGTAACTTAAGGGAGTTTTTGCTCAAACCCCCAAAATTCATTCCAGCAATGCACAGAAGGTTCCCATACCCACAGTTGCAGAAAAGAAGGAAGTGAGGTGGTTGAGATGTCCAGATCTTTTATAACCCAAGTTTTAAATATTTTGGGCCAGGAGAGAACACTTATACATCACCAAAGGGCACTGCTTTATAGAAGGTTCTTGAACCCCAGAGGCATGCATCCAAAGGTGGAAATGTGCACTGACTATCTTGAAGAAAAGATAAGTACTTATTCTTGTAGCACCCATGGCTCTTCAAGATGTTGTTGTCTGTGGGATCCCACTTTAGGTGCACATACACCCTGTGCATACAAGATCAGAAACTTTTGAACAGCACTTTCCATTGGCCCATGCCTGCAATATGCATGTCCTCGTGTTCCCCAATCCAGTCGCATAAAGAACAGAGCAGCCACAACCATCTCTTAGTTCCCTCACTAATTCAGAATCCTAGATAAGGTGGTCTCAGAAAAAAACAAAGATGGAAGGATCTACACAGACAACAGTATCTCTAAGAACCACAGGCCATGTCCTGTTAAGCTAGTTTAACAAAACTCTTGAAATGTCCAAAGTGTGGAGTTTCTTATCTCTCAGGGGTTTTGGAAAGAAAACAGGGAAATTAATAGATTGGTTCAAATTAAAGTCTGACAGAGCAGTGGGGTCTTACCATCATCTTATCTTTGTGGAATGTTGCATAAAATGGGTCCACCATGAAAGTTTGGAGCTCATTAACCTTCCTGGCTGATGTAACTGTGACTAAAAAGGCCATCTTAAAAGTAAGGAGGTTTAAAGAGCATTCAGAAAGAGGAATGAAAGGGGGAACCATTAAATTTCTAAGGACAACATTAAGATCCCATATCAGAAGGGATTTCCTAAAGTATGCAATAGACCCTTTAGAAATCTGAGTACTGTGGGGTATAAAAACTGAGTATAACACTACTACGGGTGGCATACTGAGATCACTGCAATGTAGATTTTAATGGAACTGAGAGTCAATAGTGTTACAGATTCAGAATACAGTTAAATATTTTTGGTATGAGAGTCTTCAACAGGTCAAAAGAAAAGGAGTACTTGTGGCACCTTAGAGACTAACAAATTTATTAGAGCATAAGCTTTCGTGAGCTACAGCTCACTTCAAGGTTGTGTTGGGCTGCACAAATCTGAAAATATTTTCCATTTAGAGGAGTAAGTTTCCATTTGGAAACTTTTTACTTAGCAAAAGGCACTTGTGGAGAGCAATCTCTGTCAGTAGTAACTAAACCAACCAACATCCAGGCTGCCAGATGTAGTGACTTTGGGTCTGAATTAAGTTTTGGCCTTTTGTTCCGTGATAGTATGTTTGGAGAAACAAAGTGGTATGGGAGGCTGGACAGACATTTTGAGGAGATCTGTTAGCTTCATATTGGCAGAGACAATTCAGGCTATCAGGATTTGGAATTGGTGGAAATATGTACATGAAATCTTGATCCCACAGTAAGGAAAGCATCTTGTAATATCCCAGACTCATGCCACCCGTGTCATGACCCCACAGGTCTTGAACTTGGGTCCACATGGTTCCCAGTTGACTGTTGCCTCCCTGCTCTTACCCAGTGGCTCACTACTAACTGACTAAATAGGCCTTTTCTACACTAATGCTGTAATTGATCTAAGTGACGCTAGTTAAATTGTATAACTTGGTCAACATAACTAACATCGACTTAAAAGCGGTGTCTATACAATGCTATGTGGATTGGAGAGCAGTGATGGGGAGTACTGAAGTCAACAGGACAGTGCTCTCCCATCCACTTAGCGCATCTTCACCAGACCCAAACTGATGCAGCTGCATCAATGGCAGTGGCATCTATTTAGCTGCGTAGTGAAGACAAGCCCTGAGTGCTGAGATCATAAAACCTGAAGTTACATCAGGGAGGCCTCCTCCTGACTGGAGGAACATTTGGACCTCTGATTTATCAGAGCTTCCTATTGAAACCCAAAGAGAGGCACAAAAAGTTGTCTGCACAACTGGGCTCTAATTTGGCTGCTGCTCAGATCCCTTGCTCAGCCCTACAGACTCTGATCTGCCTGATTCCTGGTATCCTGACCTTGGCCTGACTCTTGGTGACCCAAACAGTATCTGATCCCATCCAGATTAGTTCATCTGACTCCTGCCTGGTTCCTGGTAACCTGAACATGATCCTCCTGAAACAGGTCACAAACTATCAGAGCTGGCCCCCTATGTCCCAGCCCCAACACTCCTCCTTGAACCAGGCCGCTAACCACTAGACCCAACTGCCTACATCCTGGCCCAGACACTCATGAACAAAACGTTGTACATTTCATGTTGTCTTTTGGGACAAACAAATCTATAATGAGATTTAGTTACTGATGAAATATTGGTTTGATGATGACAATTTGTGATTGGTGATGGATTGTCTCCTTAGGCAGTCTGGCAGATTGTTGCCGACTCCTGGAGGATGAAGAGAAATTGGGGTTATCCCATGTTGTTGACACCATGTTCATAATGTGATTAATTCCTGACATAGGGGTGATGCACGGGTGCCTCCTTGATTGTTTATAGAGTACATTGCAGATGAGTTGTCTTAATAATTTGCACTGTAAAATTCTGTAGAACAGGATGGAACACTATGTAAGCTAATCTGACTGCTCATATTTCTAGGACATTTATTTGAAGAATCAAGACCTTTTCAGACCAAGTCCAGTGTACCTCCATCCAAACATTCCTGGAGTGTAATGACCAGCTAAGTGCAGACAGGTTGTGAGCTGCGATCACAATTCACATATGATGATACACTGATCTTAGCCAGCCTTGTAATAGTTGTGGGTGAAGTTTGGCTAGTGGCATCACACACACACACAAGCTGACATGTTGCCCACAAGTATGAGGCAGTTTCTGACTGTATTTGTAGCATATGATTTGATACTGGTGACTACAGCTTGAAGAAAAACAACTCTGATTACAAATTAACAAAAACATACCTCTCAGAAGACGATGTGGGCTTCTATTAATTCTATAGTTTGTGATGAGATGAGACTTTTTTTTCATAATTCTCCATGAATCTCAGTTGTCTGAATAGGTGAAAAATATAGTTCAGGGCTGTGGTGACTTCCTGATGATATCAGCCTTTGATTAGACAATAGTCTAGATATGGATAATCCTTAATGCCTAATCTCCTCAGATGTGCTGATACAACAGCTAGATATTTTGTAAAGCCTCTCGGTGCTGTGGACAGACCACATGGTAGCACTCTGTATTAGTAGTGATTAGGCCTCTTGTGAATCACAGGTACTTCCTGTGGGCTGGCTGGAAATATGGATGTATGCATTTTGTAGCCTGAGAGCCATGAACCAGTCTTGAGCCTGAAGGGAAGGGATGGCAGAGGCAATTGTTATCCTGAATCTGCAATAGTGTGTATATTTGTTCAGGCATCTCAGGTCTAGGACAGGACAAATATCCCCTTTTTCCTTTGGCATACGGAAATACCAGGAGTAGAAGCCTCTTCCCTTGTACTCCAGAGGTATCTCTTCCGTGGCTCCTAGGGAGTCACTTCCTCCTTTAGCTATTTTTTGTGAGGTTACCTGAAGAGAGGATTGGGAAGGAGGGTGAATGTATGTGGGGGGGTGGGGGATCCTAAGGTAAAGAATGAAATTAGATGGAATAGCCATGGGAGGGAGACTACTTCTAGTGCTTAAATGTCTGTTATGATAGGCCATGGCTGATGAAGGAAAGCAAAATGGCACCCAAAAGGCAGGGCTGGGTCCTAAGTAGCTCAAGCATGGCTCTCGACCCTTGCATCAAACCTGCTGCCTGGAAGCAGGTGTAAAATAACCAATGGTCAAAGAAGATAGTCTCCTTCAAAAAAATGTTGGCTTCTTCCTGCGCAGGTATCAGAAAATCTGTGAAGGGGATACGTAGGTGTCTTCTGCCTGGATTGCCTCTGATATCTAAAGGGCACGTAGTTTGAGACCGAAATGTAGATGACCAAGGAATGAAGCAGTACTCTGGAATTTCTGAGGGAACGCAGTGTGTCATCCATATACACAATGAATAAGTCTGTGCCCTCAAGGGGCAAATCCTTGATCTGTGTGTGGTCATAGTGATGGCCATGAATAAAGTTGCAGTGATGCTAATGAATAGGTCTTTCTTCCAAATAAGTCTAATTTTTTTGGAATCTTTGCCTTTGGGGTGTTCTTAATCTGTCTGAACTTTTCATAAACTGTATAATGTATGTAAAACTGCTCAAACATCTTTTGGGGTATCCAACATTTTTTTTCTGCTCCTTTAGCCAGAAGAGGCAGTTTAGTTGATGTCTGCCACAGGGTTTTAGCTTGATCTAAGATGGGGTTCTCCAACTTCATTGCACCATGACCCCCTTCCGACAACAAAAATTACTACATGACCCCACGCGGGGGGACCAAACCCTGTGCTGTCTAAGCCCCAATGTCCCAGGTGAGGGGGCCAAAGCCAAAGCTCCACAACGCTGGGCAGGAGCAAAGCCGAAGACCAAGGGCTTCGGCTTCAGCCAGGAGGACTGTAATCTGAGCTCTACCACCCAGGGCTGAAGCCCTTGGGCTTCAGCTCTGGGCAGTGGGGCTCAGGCTTCAGCTTTGGCTCCCAGCAAGTCTAATGCCAGCCCTGGTGACCCCATTGAAATAGGGCTGGGACCCACTTTGAGAACCATTGATAAGAAGCCCTTATAGATAAGGAGTGCTACGCTAGCAAGTACTGATGAGCTTAGGTGGAGAGCAGCTCCTGTCATCAGGTGCCAGTACCAGACCTGAAAAACACCACTTCATCAACGAGGATGATAACAGGTCTCTGAGAGATGAAAGATGTTGCTCTTGAGACTTTAGTGCCTGTCCCTCCTTCTAGTTGCTCCTGTTCTTCCCTGTTTGCAGCCAGGCATCTGGAAATATATGCAAAAGGGGATTGAGATCTTCTGCACTTCCTTGAAAGATAAGAAGGAGATCAACTCCTGGGTCCCCTGGAAGGAAGTCTCAAGTATACCCAGTAGGAACAAGGTGGTGCATTACATTTGTAAAGGCTGGTTCAGATGCAACTGACTAGGCCATTGCCATGTTTGAGGTGGATGTACTGGAGCTCTCTGGTCTGTAGAGAGACACCTTTTTCCAATCTTTGTGAACGGAGGGGAGAAGGCTCAGCTTGATGGAGACAGTGTGTCCTGGTGATGAAGATGAAGAATGAACATCACTGAAAGGCAGTGCTAACCTTTGAGGTGACCTCTGGCTCTGTTATTGTCATCTATCATTAGAATCAACTTTTGTTGGGAAAAGAACATTTTGTCCTTTTCTATAGGAGAACATACATATGTGACTGAAAGATCTCTATAGTTTTTTTTTTATATCTACTAGGATGAATCCTAGGTCCAAGGTCTTATTAAAATATTGTCCAAGAAGGAATGGACAATCAGCACTCTAATATACTCTGCACTGGCATAACTCTGCTTCCACTGAAGTCAATGGGAGTTTTATTATTGACTTCAATAGAAGAAGTTAGGCCAATGTTAAGAGCTTTCAAAAATCCCAGACTTAGTGCTTCCCCTCTAAGGTAAACAAAGGGGCTATGAGCATTCTTGTAAAGACCTTCTGGGTAGGTCTACACTGCAATACAACACCCATGGCTGGTCCACGTTAGCTGACTCAGGTTCACAGGGCTTGGGCTATGAGGCTATAAAACTACAGTGTAGAGGAGCTTAAATATGGATGTAGGAACCTTACTTTAGGCATCCGGTTTTGAAAATTAGAAAAAAAAACACAAAAAACTACAGTTTGTTAATGAGGCATCCAACCTTGCTTGAATTGCTAAGCCCTAGCTGGAAGATATTGGCTTTAGTCCAGGATGAGAAAGGGAGAGAGAGAGCACCCACTTTTCAGTTCACCCAATTTATAAAAGAAGCCCCACACTGAGGATAATACTCAAAATGAGGGTCTCATTTAGCTGCATGTTTTGAGATAAAAATGAGGTAAGAACTGATACATCACCCTACTACCCCATTCCCCTCTAAGCTAACCAAGTTCATTTTAGCCCTGTCCCTGGAGTACCTACTGTAATGGCTGAACTCAACATGCATTTCAGCTATAATTTGTATAATCACTAAGACTCTCAGTCTGCATGAAAACTGTGGAACTATCTCCAGTTCTTTTTAGCCTCAAACCGAGCAAAC
This sequence comes from Dermochelys coriacea, assembly GCF_009764565.3. Classification (NCBI taxonomy): domain Eukaryota; kingdom Metazoa; phylum Chordata; order Testudines; family Dermochelyidae; genus Dermochelys; species Dermochelys coriacea. The sequence continues at coordinate 98,014,755 of NC_050071.1, read as the reverse complement.
TTTGTATCTGGATGTGTGCAAGTATGATATAAACCACTTTAGTGATGATCAGATAAGGTCCTCCTAACTGACGTCAGGTTCTACTCCCCACGCTGTTTTATTATTAGTCTATCATAGGAATTTCATTAACTTAAGGGGGTTCCAGTCACTGAACCATACTGTCACCAGTTTACTGGAATACTGTAGTTATCTTTTCTCCATATACATTCCTCAAAGTGAATGATGTGTAACTAATGGTGGAGCAACAGCAGCAAAAACCTATTCCAAAATAGATCAATTGCAGCATAAGGAAATAAACTGAAAAAAAAAATCTCTTTTCTCCTCTGCCATAATTTCAGCAAAAGTCTGGTTCTGCTGAACAACTCATAGTGGCAGGCATTCTGGTGAATCTGGTTAATGTCTAGCTTTTGTCACTGTTAAGGAGAAATGGCTTAAATTTTCCCAACAATTTTTTTCATTAAAAATGGCCTTTTTCAAAATTGAAACTTTTCATGAAAAATTAATTTTTTGTTTTTCAAATTTTTTAGAAAAAAATATGGAAACAAATGTAGACTGTTTTTGTTTTGCAAAATTATTTTTATTTTTCCATTTATTTCTCCTTTTCCCTTTTTATTTCATTTTCTGTTTTACCACTGTGTATCTTTTTATTAGTCAGATTAATCATACTTTTTTCATAGTTTTCTGACTAGACAGAAAGGGGTTCTGACAACTACTCATGGAGTCTGGCAAGCATATAATTTGCCCAATCTCTCACAGAAGTGGGACACACACCTTGTTGTTTGGTCTTGATCCTGCACTAATCAAGTCAATTGGAGCTTTGCTACTGACTTCAATGAGCACAGGAGTAAGCCTTTAGTAAGGTAACTAAGCTGGGAATTCAGACTGGAACACTGTTTTCAGACATAACACTGTGTTTTCTCTTTGAAATTGTTTTTGCACACACTGTTCTATTAGTTTACTGCTGGCAGTGTGTGCTTCACTATGTGGAGGGAGAGGGCTTTTGAAAGCTGAGGGCTCTTGCCACACCCAACTGCATGGACACATGGGCCAGTGGTTAAAGCATTGAATATATGTCCATTGCTTCACACTGTCAGAATTAGCAGCAACTCACTCATTTTGATAACATGCCTTGCTGTGCACCTGTGACTGAAGAAACACACATTAAAAATACCTTGGAACAACTGAAACATGTCAAAGAGGAGCAGCTGATGCCCCCTCACTGTCACCTGGTTTAGTGGCCTCTGACAATGTTGTAAAAATCAGAATAGCATTGCATAATAAAGACACAAGAATCCTGGAATCTTTTACACTGAAAGCATGTGTCTACCACAAGAGCTAAAGGACTAAGCCAGCAAGACTTCAGATGCTTCAGAAAAATCTGTTGCTTCAGGGGTGACTGAGTCACACTATGGTATTGTGGATTATACCAACAATCCCCATCAGAGGAAGCTAATCTGAACTGCCTGAGGTCCTCAGCCATTCATAGTCATATGCTGGTAGGGTTGAAAAATCACACCCACAGTGCTAAATACAATACAATAAAATTTACGATTCCTAATAGTACCTAATCATTTCTTTTCTACTCATAGGCACATACCTTATGATTAGCACAATTTTCACACTCCACAAGACACTGCACTGTAACTTTAACCCTACCTTCCTGCACTTGCCCTCTTCACATACCTCGTTACCGACTAGCCTTTCAAAGTATTGTTGTGGATGTTTGGTGTAGCAGTGTGTTGTACCTGAATTGAGGTAAAACAACCCTTTATTCAGCTTATGCTGGAAGACAGCAAAGGGTTGCAAAAGTTACATCTACATAGGATCAGCTGCCTACCTTTCAAGAAAACAAAGCCACTTACAGTATCTGTAATTCTTGTTCTCAGAAAGTATAAATTGTAATAGATTACTTCTCTGAGGGTGCATGCTCCTCTCACAGAAATGTTGGGCAGGCTCATAGCTCAAAATTCTGAAGTTGTTGGATCCAACAGGGAACATTTTGCACTTCTGCTGTGGAATAATAGTGACCCCTAGTGCCTCCAGTAAGTCTAAGCAAATATTAAAGAACTGGAAAATAAAATGGATACAAAACTCTGAATTCTGAGTTAAGTGGGTGAGTGTGTGAGTGGTAAGCTACTGTAACTTATTTCTTTAGAGAACAAGATTCACAGGTAAGTAGTTTTCATTTATCTAAAAAGCACAAATGGTATCTAATAACCATTCCTGGCAACTCACAAGCTTTAAGAATGTTTATAAAACCTATAAAACAGGTAAAGATTAACAGGAAAAAGGGAAGGGAAACCTGTACTCCCATTCTATATAAATACTGCACATCGCTGTAACTGTCAAGCGAGTTGCAAGGCATTTTTTGCTACATACCTATTAACTTCTTACAACAAAAATGAAGGTTATATATAGAATCAATACAAGATGAAGTAACTTGTTCTGTCATTTTGTTTCTTTCCTCATCTATGCTTCCATCAGCTATATTTTGTAACTTTTCATCTTTTTAGGTGTCCCTGTTTCACCTCCCACTAGTTTTCTATGCATTTTCTCCTTTTAAAATATAAGTATTTTTCTACTCAAACCATCTTCTTCAATATAAGTTTCTTTTCCAGTTGGGCTAGTCTCCCTTACGTGATTGTTGTTCAATATTTTCTCACTTTGTTCTTTCACCAGTTTCCTCTTCCCTTTGCCCATTCTTCTCTGGTCTTTACTTCATTAGGCCTCATTCTTCTCCAATTCCCTTTCCTTCAATCCTCCTCCTCTTCTTAGAGGCAACTTTCCCTGACACCTCCTTTGGTCTTTTCACCATTCCTAGCCTCCAAAGTCACACTTGAGTTCTACCCTCTCTGGTCCTTCACCTTAATCAAATCAATCATAGCTCCAGTGCAAGTCCTCGATGTATGTGTGCCTCTCTCTCTCTCCTTTCTCTTTTTCCTCCAGGTCTGCCTGAGGTCAGTATAATGCTTCCTCCACTTAAACTCACTGTGTCAGGATAAGCAATCAGACAATTCACGTGCTTTAAGTTAAGCATGTGCTTAAGCCTTTGTAAAAGCAGGTCCTCAATGAGGAAAGGATTTCATATCCTGAGTCCTTCCACATGTACTTTCACATATCACATTCCATATACAGATACACTTTACAAACAAAATTGCACCTTACTTTCTTATGCACACATACGCAACTCCAGCAGAACACAGAGATCACATACTGAATGGAAAATTCCTTTTATTTTATATACACACTACCAATGGAACAATGGTATACCATTAGTTTACAAAAAGACAGTGGCCAAGATTTTTAAAGGTATTTATGAGTTGCTGCACTCAGCACTGCAATGCAGTTAGGACCTACCGGTAACTCTCATTTTCAAAAGTGATTTTGACACTTATAGGAACCTAAATTCCATTTCCTAAATAACTTCTGAAAATGAGATTTAGCTCCTAAAAACTGTTAGGCATCAGAATATTGAGCGCAGCAACACTAAATACCTTTACAAATTTGGCCCAGTGTGCTTTGCATGAAGTACTTTAAAAAATCATAACTCAGACAAATTAAAACCACTTTTCATTGTACCATAAGAAAAAAAAATTGCAGCAGGGGACAATGTCCTTGCCAAATTTCAAGCTTTATCATCACTCTGACCTAAGTGATAGAGCTTAAAAAAGAAAAGAAAATCAATTTTAAAAAATGAAACGTGTATTTTTCCACTCTTCTTCTATTTCTACAAATTTTTCTCAAGATTCCAAGAAAATTTACTTCCAAAAATTAAAACAAAAGTGCCAAATTTCAGCTGGGAATCGAGAAATTTTATAAAACGGTATTCCTCTGAAAATGACCCTTTACAGTGTAAAGGTGACTACAACCTCCTTATCTAAAAGCATTGCTACATGATCTGCCTATAATGTGAGAATATATACGATAGAGCTAAAGCACAGTACATATTATAAAGTTTCCAAATAAAGTACAAAATCCTCAGTCTTTTTCCAAGTCTGAACGTATGCTATCTCTATACTAAACCCAGTATTTTATCCATCAAAGAAAAAATCAGCGGAGTATATATGCACAAAAATGACACTAATAAATATAAAACAAAATATATCAAATGCTTATTTTGCATTACCTTGTAAATTCCAGCACATTTAGCAATTCATATCTTTCCTCATGGCCAAGCTGGAAAAAGGACATTTTTGTTCATGAGATTTAAGCTTTTTTTTTTTTTTATTTTTAAATAAAAGACTAGCAACTACTTTTTGGCATAAACGTATTGGACTAAATTGTATTAAATATGTAAACTATTTCATATTCATGCCAAAATATTAATAATAAATAATAGCATAATTTTAATGTACTTACAGAGTCTATAATTACTGAGTCAGGTGTCCTTCCAGTGAATACAAAATTAAGATGCTTGGCTGCTCTGACCAATGCTCCTTCATCTGCAACAAACCAATTTCAATTTTTTTTAATAGTTTGAGAAACTATCGAGAAAAAGAATTTTCAAGTTTTAAATACCTTTTAAGTATTGTAGGATAAACATCACAGACAGGCAGATTTGTACCTGTTCAAATTTTCCAGTTATTCTTTTACCTGCTCCTCATCAATAAATAAATCATTTAGAAGGTCTTCCTTCCTCACTGCTCAAATTTTTTTTATTGTTCTTGAAAAAAGTTTAGTTTCTCAGCTATTTCCAAGTCATTGTAAATGTTACCCTCATTTAACAGCAGTCCTACTATTCTTTCCTCCTTTTCTTTTTCATTTTACATATTTGTAGAATCCCTTATTACCTTTGACTAGCATTAATTCTTTTTGCTTTTCTAACACCCCTTATTCTTGCCTCCTCAAACCATAACTGACTCTAAAAATTCTTGTTTAGGTGCCTCCCTGGTTTCCCATGTTGAGTACAGGTATTCTATTTCTCACATATTTGAATAGCCTCTACTGGCATCACACTGGCCAATTCCTATTAACTGGTCTTCTTTTCAGAGGATCTGTACTCTGTGCCTTCTTAATTATAGTGCTTTTCAAAATTTCTTATTGAATTTGAAAACTTTCCTCCACTGAACCCTACTCACTAAATTTCTTGTTTTCCCCAAAATTTGCTTTGCTGAAATTTAAAATATAACATTGGGATAATGATGCAATTCTGTGACCCCATTCCTTACTACTATATATGGAGTGAAAATATGATTATTCATTTAAATTTGTAAAACTGAAGTAGCTCATATTCAACATTTCCAAACTTCCCTATTATTCTCGCATTCTCTTGTAAGTTGTCCCCTTTTGGTGTTTTAGTTTCAGACGAGAAGTTGACACTACTAGTCTACCTGTGCTGGAGTCCTCTTGCCTCTTAGAAGGCCCACTGAAAAACATGAAACTATTTTTTGCTAGGTACATCTTAGAAGCTGATCCATTAACTGCTGCACTGCTTCAAAGGAGCCAACACATCAGAGGCAGCATAGGAAAAAATTTCATAGGGGAATTATTTTCCTTTAGGTTGAAAGAGCAACCTCCAATGAGAAATAATAACCAAAGCCACCGTTGAAAATTTTACCCGAGTATGTCTACACTGCATCTGGATCTGAGCTACCCCATTACCCATTGTTAATTTAATCCATTAACTTTTAACTTCAGTGTATATATCACTGAATCATAGAACTGGAAGGGATCTCAAGAAGTCATCTAGTCCAGTACCCTGCACTCATGGCAGGACTAATTATCATCTAAATCACTCCTGACAGGTGTTTGTTTAGCCTGCTCTTAAAAAGCTCCAATGATGGAGATTCCACAACCTCCCTAGGCAATTTATTCCAGTGCTTAACCATCCTGACAGTGAAGTTTTTCCAAATGTCCAACCTAAACCTCCCTTGCTGCAATTTAAGCCCATTATTCTTCTCCTATCCTCAGAGGTTAAGAAAAACAATTTTTCTTCCTCCTCCTTGTAACAACCTTTTACATACTTGAAAACTGTTATGTCCTCACTCAGTCTTCTCTTTTCCAGACTAAACAAACCCAATTTTTTCAATCTTCCCTCATAGGCCATGTTTTTCCAGACCTTTAATCATTTTTGTCGCTCTTCTCTGGACTCTCTCCAATTTGTCCACATCCTTCCTGAAATGTGGAACCCAGAATTGGACAATATACTCCAGTTGAGGCCTAATCAGTGTGGAGTAGAGCAGAAAAATTACTTCTTGTACCTTGTTTAAAACACTCCTGCTAATACATCCCAGAAAGATGTTCACTTTTTTTTTTTGCAACAGCATTACACTGTTAACTCAATGAGTCGCTTTTCTGCAGCTCAAGCTGATGAGTCATTGCACTGTGATAGAAATGTTAGTCTTCTGCTTCAAAATTGGCTCTTATTTAAAAAGCACAGTATATAAGATACTAACAGGCAACTGTGAGTAATAAGACTATATACACATAACAAAATGTTCATGCTGATTTTTGCAAGAATCTATCTGAAAAAAATGTCTGAAGTGTGGTTTACCGGTGTTTTAAATATTGTCTTTTCTTGTTCTGTGTTGATGTTTGGCTTATCATCAGAATTGTTGTCCTGCTTAAGAGGTTTCATTTTCCTTCCTGATGATTACTATATAGTGTTATTTTTTGTGTGTGATACTTTGTTAAGTCAATGCCATTGCTATGAAGCATCAGAGAGAGCCATAAACAGGGGTGATAGATTGTCTTTTGGCTTACTGAACACATTCTTCTGAATTTCATTTGTATTTCTTAACCCATTCAACTTTTCACAGCACAGTAGTTTGGGTGTTGCAATGTAGATAACAAACCACCCTTTATTATTGTACACCCTATGTGACATCTACAAATCCTCCCTAAGACATGGTTTGGAAAAAAATCCCAAACAGTGCCTTTTATAGAAGTAAAAATGTATGAGACTGATCTTAAATATCACTACGTTTGCACATTTATTTAAGTTTCTGGGCAAGGGGAAGACCTAGGGGTAATTCATCAAGTTCTGAATTAACATTCTTGTTCAGTGGATTGAATATTTTGCAGTTCACATATAATTATTTAGCTCTTACCTGGAGATGCTGCTTGATATATAATCTTATCACCTTCTCTTTCTGGAACAGCTGTATGACACACTGCCATCATTGTTAGAAACTCACAAATTATAGGTGCAGTTGGCTAGTCCAAAAACAGGGTAAAAAGTAAAAATTAATCTGTGCACTGTTAAAATGTGTTAGTACATATTGGCAAATATTAATTCAGGAGAAAATCTCCTTTACTGGTTACAAGAATAAGCATTTTTAAAATTTCTACATTCTTTTGGTTGATGACATTATACATAAACCATTTTCAACATTCATCTAATTTGCTTCAAGTACATTCAAACTGCTGCTATACTTTCCTTTTGTATAGTCGGTGCAAGTATTGATGCCTATAATTAAGGATTCCCAAGTGTAATGGGATGTTCACCTCAGACTAGCCTAGAAGAGATCAATGAGGCTGAGAAGGGGCCAATTTACAGGATAGGAGGAAGGAAACTAGGTAACCTCAGTAACCCTTGAATGAAGATGGAGTCCAGCTGAGAAGGAACAGACAGGGCTAGTATAAAGGCAGGAAGTTGACAGCAGAAAGGAAAAAGGGTTGCAGTAAGGGAACCAGTAGCCACTCTGGACATCACAGAGGCATGTAAGTAAACCTAAAGGAAAAGGGTGCAGGAAAAGGCTCAGGGAAATAGCAACAAGGCTTAAGACGGTGCAAACCTTGGCTACTGAATAGAGGATCCTTGAGCTGAAACCCAGAGTAGAGGACAGGCCTGGGTTCCCCTACCATGGGAAGACAAGACAACCTGAGACAGTTTGTATGGAACGACTATGATACCCCAGAAGAGGTAAAAACACATAGTGACCTATCCAAAGGGCCAAGTCACGAAGAGAGAGCAACCTGAGTCAGAGAGAGAGGCGCAGCAGAATGTGCAATGAGCAACAGAAGGTGATGTCAGACCTGAAAAGAGCTAGTTCCCAGAGCAGCCAGGAGGAGATTCATAGATACTAAGGTCAGAAGGGACCATTCTGATCATCTAGTCTGATCTCCTGCACAATGCAGGCCACCGAATCTCACCCACCCACTCCTACAAAAAACCTCACCTATGTTTAAGCTATTGAAGTCCTCAAATCGTGGTTTAAAGACTTCAAGGAGCAGAGAATCCTCCCTCAAGTGACCCATGCCCCCCATGCTACAGAGGAAGGTGAAAAACCTCCAGGGCCTCTTCCAATCTGCCCTGGAGGAAAATTCCTTCCCGACCCCAAATATGGCGATCAGCTAAACCCTGAGCATATGGGCAAGATTCACCAGCCACATACTACAGAAAATTCTTTCCTGGGTAACTCAGATCCCACCCATCTAATATCCCATCTCAGGGGATTAGGCCTATTTACCATGAATATTTAAAGATCAATTAATTACCAAAATCACATTATCCCATCATACCATCTCCTCCATAAACTTATCGAGTTTAATCTTAAAGACAGATAGATCTTTTGCCCCCACTGCTTCCCTTGGAAGGCAATTCCAAAACTTTACTCCTCTGATGGTTAGAAACCTTTGTCTAATTTCAAGTCTAAACTTCCTGTTTATACCCATTTGTTCTTGTGTCCACATTGGTATGGAGCTGAAATAATTCCTCTCCCTCTGCAGTATTTATCCCTCTGATATATTTATAGAGAGCAATCATATCTCCCCTCAACCTTCTTTTAGTTAGGCTAAACAAGCCAAGCTCCTTAAGTCTCCTTTCGTAAGACAAGTTTTCCATTCCTCGGATCAGCCTAGTAGCCCTTCTCTGTACCTGTTCCAGTTTGAATTCATCCTTTTAAAACATGGGAGACCAGAACTGCACACAGTATTCCAGGTGAGGTCTCACTAGTGCCTTGTATAACGGTACTAAAACCTCCTTATCCCTACTGGAAATACCTCTCCTGATGCATCCCAAAACCGCATTAGCTTTTTTCACAGCCATATCACATTGGCAGCTCATAGTTATCCTATGCCATAGCAGTGTATGAACCCTGTGACACCAATACTTTCCATAATATAACACTGTGGTCAGTTGTTTATAATTTTGCCAAACTTTAACCATTTGGACTGAAACTATCCATGCCATGTAATTCAGACTGATTTACTTTGGAAATTTTAAGCAAAAATGATTCAGCCATTTCTCAGAACAAGAGCAGGAAAAAATAAGTTGCTTTTCCCACATTAACAAAATTTGTGCAAATGTTTTTTTGAGAAGCTTGAATGCCTCCATACTTTGAAGATGGGACTTGATATTCAGCCATTTAGTGTCAGGTAGTAAAATATTAACATCAATTAACAGCTCAACTGAAAATGTAAATAAATCATGTACGTAGGCACATTAGATATGGACAAAAGTTGAATGACATACTGAAATGTTTTATTCAGTAATGTGTGCATGGTTAACATTTATTGTGAAGTGAATTCTCTTTTAATATTGTCTGCACACAGTATTTTTTTATTTTACTATGGCACTATCACTGCCCATGCTGTACTTTTTCTGTGGACATATGATTTCAGATTCCAGTCCAGTCAATTCAACACTTCTCCTGAACACTTTAAAGAAATAGCTGCTGCATTTTCTGTTAAAACTTGTGCCCAATCCCACACAAAGGGCAGACTGAAGCAAGGTCAGTCAGATTGCTTTTAGTGTAACAGTCTAAACAAAAAGAAAAGGAGTACTTGTGGCACCTTAGAGACTAACAAATTTATTTGAGCATAAGCTTTCGTGAGCTACAACTCAATTCATGGGATGCATTCGGTGAAAAATACAGTGGGGAGATTTATATACATAGAAAACATGAAACAATGGGTGTTACCATACACACTGTAACAAGAGTGATCACTTAAGGTGAGCTATTACCAGCAGGAAACCGGGGGGAGCGGACTTTTTGTAGAGATAATCAAGGTGGGCCATTTCCAGCGGTTGACAAGAACGTCTGAGGAACAGTCGGGGGGGGGGGGAATAAACATGGGGAATTAGTTTTACTTTGTGTAATGACCCATCCACTCCCAGTCTCTATTTAAGCCTAAATTAATTGTATCCAGTTTGCAAATTAATTCCAATTCAGCAGTCTCTCGTTGGAGTCTATTTTGACCAGAGAGATTGAAATGTTCTCCAACTGTTTTTTGAATGTTATAATTCTTGACGTCTGATTTGTGTCCATTTATTCTTTTACGTAGAAACTGTCCAGTTTGACCAATGTACATGGCGGAGGGGCATTGCTGGCACATGATGGCATATATCACATTTGTAGATGTGCAGGTGAACGAGCCTCTGATGGTGTGGCTGATGTGATTAGGCCCTATGATGGATAGGTGATTAGGCCCCCTGAATAGATATGTGTACACAGTTGGCAACAGGTTTTGTTGCAAGGATAGGTTCCTGGGTTAGTGGTTCTGTTGTGTAGTGTGTGTTTGTTGGTGAGTATTTGCTTCAGCTTGAGGGGCTGTCTGTAAGCAAGGACTGGCCTGTCTCCCAAGATCTTTGAGAGTGATGGGTCGTCCTTCAGGATAGGTTGTAGATCCTTGATGATGCGTTGGAGAGGTTTTAGTTGGGGGCTGAAGGTGATGGCTAATGGCGTTCTGTTATATTCTTTGTCCTGTAGTAGGTGACTTCTGGGTACTCTTCTGGCTCTGTCAATCTGTTTCTTCACTTCAGCAGGTGGGTATTGTAGTTGTAGGAATGCATGATAGAGATCTTGTAGGTGTTTGTCTCTGTCTGAGGGGTTGGAGCAAATGCGGTTATATCGTAGAGCTTGGCTGTAGACAATGGATCGAGTGGTATGATCTGGATGAAAGCTGGAGGCATGCAGGTAGGAATAGTGGTCAGTAGGTTTCCGGTATAGGGTGGTGGTTATGTGATCATCGCTTATTAGCATGGTAGTGTATAGGAAGTGGATCTCTTGTGTGGACTGGTCCAGGCGGAGGTTGATGGTGGGATGGAAATTGTTGAAATCATGGTGGAATTCCTCAAGGGCTTCTTTTCCATGGGTCCAGATGATGAAGATATCATCAAAGTAGTGCAAGTAGAGTAGGGGCATTAGGGGACGAGAGGTGAGGAAGCGTTGTTCTAAGTCAGCCATAAAAATGTTGGCATACTGTGAGGCCATGCGGATACCCATCGCAGTGCCGCTGATTTGAAGGTATACATTGTCCCCAAACGTGAAATAGTTATGGGTGAGGACAAAGTCACGAAGTTCAGCCACCAGGTTAGCTGTGACATTATCGGGGATACTGTTCCTGATGGCTTGTAGTCCATCGTTGTGTGGAATATTGGGGTAGAGGGCTTCTACATCCATAGTGACCAGGATGGTGTTTTCAGGAAGATCACCGATGGATTGTAGTTTCCTCAGGAAGTCAATGGTGTCTCGAAGATAGCTGGGAGTGCTGGCAGCGTAGGGCCTGAGGAGGGAGTCTACATAGCCAGACAATCCTGCTGTCAGGGTGCCAAAGCCTGAGATGATGGGGCATCCAGGATTTCCAGGTTTATGGATCTTGGGTAGCAGATAGAATACCCCAGGTCGGGGTTCTAGGGGTGTGTCTGTGCGGATTTGTTCTTGTGCTTTTTCAGGGAGTTTCTTGAGCAAATGCTGTAGTTTCTTTTGGTAACCCTCAGTGGGATCAGAGGGTAATGTAGAAAGTGTAGAAAGTGGTGTTGGAGAGCTGCCTAGCAGCCTCTTGTTCATTTTCCTACCTATTCATGATGACGACAGCACCTCCTTTGTCAGACTTTTTGATTATGTTATCAGAGTTGTTTTTGAGGCTGTGGATGGCATTGTGTTCTGCACGGCTGAGGTTATGGGGCAAATGATGCTGCTTTTCCACAATTTCAGCCCATGCATGTCGACGGAAGCACTCTATGTAGAAGTCCAGTCTGTTGTTTCGACCTTCAGGAGGAGTCCACCCAGAATCCTTCTTTTTGTAGTCTTGGTAGGAAGCTCTCTGTGGGTTAGTATGTTGTTCAGAGGTATGTTGGAAATATTCCTTGAGTCGGAGGCGTCGAAAATAGGATTCTAGGTCACCACTGAACTGTATCATATTCGTATCACCTGCACATCTACCAATGTAATGTATGCCATCATGTGCCAGCAATGCCCCTCTGCCATGTACATTGGTCAAACTGGACAGTCTCTACGGAAAAGAATAAATGGACACAAATCAGACGTCAAGAATTATAACATTCAAAAACCAGTTGGAGAACACTTCAATCTCTCTGGTCACTCGATTACAGACCTAAAAGTGGCAATACTTCAACAAAAAAACTTCAAAAACAGACTCCAACGAGAGACTGCTAAATTGGAATTAATTTGCCAACTGGATACCACTAACTTAGGCTTAAATAGAGACTGGGAGTGGATGGGTCATTACACAAAGTAAAACTATTTCCCCATGTTATTTCTCCCCTCCACCTCACCCCCCACTGTTCCTCAGATGTTCTTGTCAACTGCTGGAAATGGTTTACCTTGATTATCACTACAAAAAGTCCACCCTCCCTCCCCTGGTTTCCTGCCAGTAATAGTTCATCTTACCTGATCACTCTGGTTACAGTGTGAATGGTAACATCCATTGTTTCATGTTCTCTATGTATATAAATCTCCCCACTGTATTTTCCACTGAATGCATCCGATGAAGTGAGCTGTAGCTCACGAAAGCTTATGCTCAAATAAATTTGTTAGTCTCTAAGGTGCCACAAGTACTCCTTTTATTTTTGCGAATACAGACCAACATGGCTGCTACTCTGAAACCAGTCTAAACAAAAATAATTCAATTTATTTTATTTTATTTTATTTTTTACTCAGCACTTATTTAGTTCCTTTGTAGATCTCAAAACACTTCAAACTGACAACAAGAAATCACCAATTTTAAGATCCCCAAACTCTTGCCAAAACAGTCATTTCCCAAAAGAATTCCTAAGACGTGGAGTTGCCAATACTGAGAGTCACTTAGGAAAGATTCTTGTACTACTGCAAATGAGAAACAAAGAACTCTACTAAAAGTGAGGCACTTCAACTGTAAAAACCACATTTCTCATATACTGTACAGAATGATAAAAACCTCTGAGAAAATGACAATTCAAGAAATAGTATTGAAGGAGGAATGGTATAACTATATGGCAAGTCACCAATCTCAGAAACCTCTTTAGTTTCACTTTCAAAATGGGATGGCTCTGTCCTGTCCTTTGATTCAGAGCCCTGAATTCCTCTAGGAAAGAGGCACATGTGTTTTACTAATTTCTGTTATAAGACCTGATCCAGCAAAGAACTTGAGCATTTGGTTAACTTTAAAAGTCTGTGAGTTGTCCTACTGAAGAAAATGTATATATCAGCTCTCCTCCAGGTATCATGAAGTAGGAAGGACCTTTGTCTCATTTTTATTTAATCAGTTAATTTAGATGTATATACATACATAAGGCATCCTACCATCACCTAAACCACATAGATCATATAATAAACATAACTAGGATAAAAAGTTGGTAGAAACATTTAAGAGTTATAGGTATAAGACTGCTACCCTCAAGACCCAAAAGAACACCACCCCAGGAGCCGAACAAAAACAAACATTATCCTAAGAGGAGAACAAAAGAAATGCTATAAAAACTAAGAAAAGGAGTACCCGTGGCACCTTAGAGACTAACAAATTTATTAGAGCATAAGCTTTCGTGAGCTACAGCTCACTTCATCGGATGCATTTGGTGGAAAAAGCAGAGGAGAGATTTATATACACACACACACGAATACAGACTAACACGGCTGCTACTCTGAAACCTATAAAAACTAAGAATACCTAATTAAGGGCTTATCTACATGGAGTCTTAGGGTATGTCTACACTAGAACTGGAAGGTGTAAATTCCAGTTTGAGGCCATATCCATGCTATCTCTGATCAAGCTAGCACACTAAAAACAGATATGTAGCCACGACAGCAAAAGCAACAACATGGGCTAGCTGCTCTGGTACAAACTTAGGGTGGCTAGCCCCTGCTATGGCAGTGGCAATACGTCTATTGTTAAGTTCCATCAGTTAGTCCACGTATATCCCCTCAAACTGGAATTTACGTCTTCCAACACTTATGTAGACACACTCTTAGTACAGGGTAACGCAGAGTGAGACTCTGCATCACACTAGCTTGCCATAAACTAACTAGCCATATTCACCCTGGTACTGCACACTAAAAGTTCCACAGTGTGCTTTGTGCACGCTACAGACCTTTTAGTGTGTGGTAGTAGAGTCTACATGACCAGTTAGTGTGTGTCAAGTTCGTGCACTGTAGATTCACATACCAGTTTGCTACGCACTAAGTCTCTCTGTAGGAAAGCCCTAAGGAATAATGACTATGCTAACATCTAACTATTTACACAAGAAAGGCTGCTGATAAGTACTAGAAAAAAACAAACAGTGAGCAGGAGGCACCGCTAGGACCTCCAACTTTAGTTATGGGAAGTGAGAAGGAACTGAGAATGGGACAGAATGATATCTTTGTTTGGAGGCAGGATGTCACTAAAGGTGCATGCACCACTCCAATGGGTACTCCTCACCAGAAGTTTCCAGCTTAAATACACTGGACATACACTCACCAACAATGGAATAAATATGTGTACAAGACATCTCAAAGAACATGTGGGTGTAATTACAATTAACAAATTTCCATGGCTAATGAGTACAAAAAACTTTACATGAATGGAAAGCTGGGCTATTATTTATATAGAATATAAGTGGGTTTCATATAAGTACAACATTTCATTTCCTTTAAAGGATACTATTTCTGTTTTATTGAAATCATTCTTTTCATCTTGTAAAATAACATTTTTTTTCTATATCACGTACATGATTGCTTTGGAGATTCTCCAGCAGTGATGGATCACTAAATGGTTTCTCTTCTCCAGTCTGAGAGTCCTGACTAAGAAAAATGAAGTAGAGAAGTAAGAAGAGCATCATTAGTATTTTCTTAATCATTCATTTGAAAATCACCAATGACCACACACTAAAGCCAAACTTTAACCATGACGCTACGTTAATTGACAAATGTACACACAGAGTAACTGAACTGAGCCCCGTCTGTACTGGATAACTCTGAAATCTAAACAACTCTCTTGATATATAAAATTACAACACAGAGGCCACTTTGGTCACTGGCTTCACTGGATGTTGGAAAAGGGACACAGCAAAAATTAATCCCAAATAAAATTATAGGTCCCAATCCTGCATTCTGTTCTCCACAGGAGGCCCCTTATGGCCAGGTGGAGTCCCACTGAAGTCACAGGTACTCTGCATAGGTGCGGGGGTTTGCCCACACTGAGTAGATGGCAGGATGAGGCCCCATAGTATAATTTCACTTACAAAAATAAACAATATTTACTTTTAATAATGAAACATTTGTGAGTGTCCAGCATACGCTACGAAAAAGATGCTAAAAATACAGCATTTGTATTAGAGTTTGTTCATCATACACTAATTTCCAAATGATACCACCATTACAATACACTTATAATATGCCAGAGTTCTTGAATGTGTCCCCTCTAACCTTCATAGCCTCTGTAGTAGAGAAAGAGACTGAAGCCTGGAGCCTGGTATAAGGCCTCAGACCTGAACAAAAGTCAGGCTATGAGCAAAAGTCAGACAAAGCAAACACCTACTTGCAAGTTCACTGACCAGTACATGAACTTGGCAAAAACATGGCTGATGTTGCTAAAACACAGGCACTCCTAAGTACTACTAGGGACTGGGTATTCATGTGAACACGTTCCAGAAGGGTAGTACAAAAACACCATTATATATGTTATAATATAAACACACTCCCCGAAAATGGCACATGGCCCCTCTGACCCCTCATGAAGATACGGTCAGGATGACAGGATAATGGATGAAGACGTTCTGTTCGAACCAACAGGTACAAGGTGCAGGGTGGTAACTAATCATGTCAGAAGGGTAATACGTAACTTGTTTGCATCAGTGTATAAAGGAGAGGTCACAGAAGAACCATCTTTGTCTGGCCTAGGGGGCAACAGAAAGTCCCGATGCTGACTGAGCTGGTCCATTTTCAGGGGCATATATGTATTAGTGTCTCTGTAGAGTCCATGGGGTACTAAAACTGTGCTTTGTCGGCAATAAACCTGGCCAAGCGCCTTTGCCACTGAACCAAGTCTGTGGTCCTTCTGGATAGTATACCAAGGTTTGCTGACTGAACCAGCTATCTGTGAGCTGGTACAGCACATGGAGAGAATACAGACACACGTACACCACCTGACAACAGCCTTCTCAAGGACACCCCACTTAGGTCTTTTTCCTCTTTCTTGGGGCAGAATCCTGCAATTTGCTCCCTCCAGACTGGGGTCTTGGGCTGCAGTCTTTTGCAATTCACTATGATCACCTCAGCAGATCTGACATCAATTCTGCACCTGCAGTTCTGTTCTCTAAGGGGCTATGACAGGGTTATTCAATGACCAGCCAGCTTTCATAAAGATGTTTATTCAAAACAAAAGCAATTCAGAGAAAACAGTTGTGCCAAGCTTACTAGGTGGTCACCCATCTTCCACACAGAGCAGTGATTGGAAACCTGTGGCCCATCAGGGTAATCCGCTGGCGGGCTGCGAGACAATTTGTTTACATTCACCTTCTGCAGGCACGTCCGCCTGCAGCTCCCAGTGGCCACGGTTCATCGTTCCCACCCAATGGGAGTTGCTGGAAGTGGCGGGCAGCACATCCCTGCGGACTGCACTGCTTCCCGCAGATCCCATTGGCTAGGAACGGCGAACCGCGGCCATTGGCAGCTGTGGGCGGCCATGCCTGCAGACGGTCCATGTAAACAAAACTGTCATGGTCCACCAGTGGATTACCCTGACGGGTCACGTGTAGCCCGCGGGCCACAGGTTGCCCACCACTGACAGAGGCTCTGACAGGTTTAAAGCACTTCAGGTCCTCAGCAAGGCCTGTCTCTCAGTCACAGCTCCATGCTAGCTGATCAGTTCTAGGATTCAGTGTGAGTGACCCTCTCCACAGGTCAGGACTCATATTTTATACAGTTAAGTCCTTTGTTAAGGCCTTTTGAATCAGATCAAATCAGGAGGCTGAAACTTCAAAAGACTTGTTACAACAGCATTGTTTCAGTATTGGGGAATTGCATTAATTAACCCCATTGCCTTTAGTTTCTGCAGGAAACATCCTTTAGCTTACTTTTTAGCCCAAAACACAATTACTAGCAAGTACATTGATATACATATAGCATTTATAAAGTTAACACAAACAACTTTGAATATTCCATGTTTTTATAGCATCGCATGTTGCAAGTATTATAATTTAGTTCATCATCCATATAACATTTCCAAACTACACCACAATTGCACTACATATTTATCCTTGTATATGAGGCAACATATTATACTTTATATCTTTCCTTGACAAAAAGGATTTAAATTGCAGAGTTTTGTGACTGACGATCTGCTTGAAGATAGCACTGAACTCCCACAAATACTCCCTGACCCAAACATAAAACTGGCACTCAATGTTGGTAGTATGTTTGGCCTGCATACTCTCAATCCCTTATTATTCACATCTGTGCCTGGCATAATTTACTTGCCCTTCCCCCTCTTTCCCTCACCCCAACTTCCAGCCAGTGTTGTGGCAGTAAGGGTTAAAGTGCTGGTGGTCAATACAACAGTGAGCACTCAACAACTATTTTGACTCCAGAGTTTCCCTTCCCAACATAATGAAGCAGTATAATATTTCTGTAAAATTTTATGGATTACAATTTAACTACATTAAAACAGGAGCTCTCCTTCTGATCTCATTAGAAGCCACTGCACCTAAAAGATATTTTCCCTTTCTCCAGGGATTTCCCTTCAACTAGGTAAATTGGGAGTCTAGGGAGCCAAGGATTTTTTGGACTGTTATAAATTAAATTATCTTGTTTTAGAAAACCCTTGCATAAATAAAATAATTTAAGATCATCATTGATTTCTCTGGTAAATACAAATATGAATCATGATTTTTGAATGCTTGGAGTTGGCAATATTGAAGTCCCTCTCTGTTCCTTGAAACTGTCATTCTTTTTCATGTATGCACTGGGTGTGAGGGGTGGAGGCAGCCTTACTTCATCTGACTCAGATCATCTGAACACCAAAGTTGCAACTCTGACAGAGGGGCAGGAGGGCGGGTAAAGGAATGGACATGAGCAACACATCTTGAAGAACAGTTACAAAAGATAAGTAACCATTTCTTCTTCTTCAAGTGCTTGCTCATGTCAATTCCATTATAGGTGACTCACAAGCAGTATCCAGGGAGGCGGGCTCAGAGTTCATGGTCATGCAGCTTGCAACATTGCTATACTGAAGCCAGCATCGTCATGGGCCTGTTGGGTAACTGCATGATGAGACGTAAACATGTGGATAGATGACCAGGTAGCGGCCCTACAGATATCTTGAATCGGCGCTTGGGCCAGGAAGGCTGCCACCGAGGCTTGCGCCCTAGTCAAGCGGGTGATTACAATCGCCGGTGGAGGCACTTTCACCAGATCATAGCAGCAATGGATGC
Source organism: Dermochelys coriacea (assembly GCF_009764565.3). Classification (NCBI taxonomy): domain Eukaryota; kingdom Metazoa; phylum Chordata; order Testudines; family Dermochelyidae; genus Dermochelys; species Dermochelys coriacea. The sequence continues at coordinate 97,996,184 of NC_050071.1, read as the reverse complement.
AGCTGGTGATCCATGATGAAATTCTCTGGGCAGATGCTGGACGACCTTTCATCCATCACTGCAACAAGCAACTGCGTTGACTTACAGAATGGCTCGGTCCTTTTGATGTAAAAGGCTAGCACTCTCCTGACGTTTAGAGAGTGCAATTTGCACTCCTCTTCCAACTTATGAGGTTTTGGAAAGAAGACAGGTAAATATATGTCTTGGCTCATATGAAACAGTGAAACTATCTTGGGCAGGAAAGCCGGGTGCGGCCGCAGCTGAAACTTGTCTTTCCAGAACACCATACAGGGCAGCTCCGAGGTAGGTGCCCTAATTTCCAAGGCCTGAGGGCAGATGCTATTGTGACCAAGAAAGAAACCTTCCAGGAGAGGAGGAGAAGAGAGCAGAAAGCCAGAGGCTCAAAGGGCACCCATGAGCCGTGACAGCATGAGATTCACATCCCAGAGAATGATGGGGTCCTGGATGTGGGAGTAGACTAGCTCCAGCCCTTTCAAAAACCAGACAGTCATATCGTGAGTGAAGACCGAGCTGCCCTGGGACAGAGGGTGGAAAGCCGAAATAGCGACCAAGTGGATCTTAATCGATGACTGGACAGGCCCTGGAGCTTGAAATGCAGAGGATAGTCCAAGATTGCCTGAAGTGAAGCCTGTTCTGGCCGGATGCCCTAGTCTGAGGCCCAGCACGTGAACCTTTTCCATTTGGCCAGGCTGATCGTTCTTTCTGCTACCCAACAAAAACTTCTGGACACGAGCCGAGCACTCCTGTTCATCCACATTCAACCATGTAGCAGCCAGGCAGTCAGGTGCAATGCCATCAAGTTTGGTTGCAGAAGACTGTTGTGGTTCTGGGACAGCGGAGCCAGCAAGAGAGGCAGCTGCAGCGGGGTGGCCACCGAAAGGTCCAGTAGCATGCTGAACCAGCACTGGTGAGGCCAAGCCAGGGCTATCAGGATTACCTTTGCCTTCTGTTGTTTGATCTTCACAAGGACTCTGTCTGATTAAGTCATACATCAGAGCCCCCAACCATGGGAGCAAAAAGGCATCGGACAGGGATCCCTGTCTATCCCCAAAAATGAGCAGAACATGTGGCATTTCCTGTTCTGACAGGACACGAACAAATCCACCCGTGGATTTCCCCACCTTTGGAAGATCACACTGACCACCTTCGGATGGAGCAACCACTCATGGCGAGAAGAGATGGTCCTGCTGGGACAATCTGCTAATATGCTCCAATTGTCAAGATACAGATAGACCTGGAACTCTTGATGCCTCAGGTAAGTTCTACCAGCGCCATGCATTTTGTGAACACTCTCGGGGCTGACGAAAGTCCAAAGGGCAGCATCATAAATTGGAAATGGCACCGGCCCACCATCAAACAGAGAAACCATGGAAGGTGGAGATATGAAAGAATGCATCCTTCAAGTCAACGGCAGCGTACAAGTTTCGGGGATCCAGGGAGGAAACGATGGAGGCCAGGGGACCATGGGAAACTTCAACTTCTTGAGATATTTGTTGAGGTGCCACAGGTCCAGAATGGGTTTTAGGTGCCCTTTTGCTTTCAGGATTAGGAATAATTTAGTAATAGTAAATATTGACTCAGGAAAAATGTATCTAAAATTCAGTCTGCATGTATGAGCTTGAATACCAGTTCACATTATTTTTAAGGTTTGCGTTTTTAAAATATCACAGCATACACAATACTAAATCATGAATTTTAAACAAAACAGATACTAAATTATCTTTAATGCTTACCAATCATCTGAAGAATAACTATAATCCTCAGGCTCAGGACAATGGCTGCACAAAAAGCAAAGGAAGGATAGAAATAGAAGGAAATATAATCACAGAAAGGCTACAAAATCAGATCACATATAAAAGAAAAATTAATGAAGGAAATGAGTTACTAAAAGGGAAAACTTTTTAGAGTACCTCAAAAGAATTGTTGTTAGTGCCAAAATATCAGGAAACAGAAAATGTTGCAATAAAATATTAAATGCATGTTAGGGCTCTGTAATACACAATCAGGCTAAATTAATTCATGCTTGATTTATCCTCATGCACTGGCATCCAACAAACTGACTGATCCAAAGCCCATTTAAGTCAATGGAAGACTCCCATTGATTTCACTGGGCTTCAGATAAGAACATAAGACTGGCCCTACAGGGTCAGACCAAAGGTCCAACCAGCCCAGGATCTTGTCTTCAGACAGTGGCCAGCGCCAGGTGCCTCAGAGGGAATGAACAGAACAGATAATCATCAAGTGATCCATCCTGTTGCCTATTCCCAGCCCCGTCGCCCAGTCCCAGATCAGCCCATTACTGTGGTTAAAAAACCCCAGAAAATCTAAAATCAGAGAACCATAGAGGTTTCCGACAGGACAAGAGGTGTTAAACGTACAGTATTAGTTCAACAGATACCAAGACACTTATATAAATACAAAATGTAACTGAATCAAAACAAAAACCAAAGGGGCAGATTTTCAGCTGGTGTAAATTGTTTTAGCTTCACTGAAGCCAATGGTGCTGTGATAATTTATACCAGAGGAGGATCTGCTCCTAAGCTTGCAAACTGGTTTATGCTAATCAGTTCTGAATGTACATAAAAGCACACATTTTGAAAATATTTGTAATTAAAGACATATTTGCACTGCAGAGTGTTCTGAAAATGTTGAACATCACAACTGGCTACACAGCATGAAGGAATTCACCCATTTATAACACAGGTGAAAATCTATTTACCACATCAATAGTAATGTACTTTAAAGGAGCTGCAGAGATGGAGCAATTTTATTTCTCTGCCCACCCCCACATGAAATCTGCTCTGAAAGGGGAAAGCATCAAGAGAGAAAATTCTCAGGCATGCTGCTCTCTGAGCTGTCCCTGTATTATTTGGCTTTCTGCTCCGATGGAGAGTGAATCTTCCCAAAGGAGAAGCTCTGTTAAAGATGTGCAGGTCTCATGAAAGGGAGATGCATGAACATTGGGAAGCAACAGGGATCAATTTGTATCAAGGTAATTTAAATCACTGACGATGATTATTATTTTTTTAAAAAAGATTGATTTAAACCAGGCTGAGCTATGAATAGCTTTTATGAATGTTTTTATGCTATTGTAACTTTAGATTAAAACTCATAATAAACTAAGTTGTAAATGCTGTTTAGTTGGTTGTTTTTTCACTATTCTTGGGTATCATATTTGAATTTACAAAAATTTTTATATGTCAAAATACATAAATAAAATAAAAATTGAAAATCTAAAATTATGATCCTGCAAACACTTAACCAGGCACATATTTTTTACTCACATAAATAGTCCCATTGAAATAAATGGAGCTCTCTCATGTGCTTAACGCTAAGCAAATATATAAGCGTTTACAGAATCAAAAGTTAAGATTATATTTTTACTAAAAACTTCTTAGTGATACAAAATCTTTATTACTTCAATATAAAATTACTTCAGTGTTAACAATGGAAGTTATTTACTTTAATCACATTAATAAAGTTATTGTGAACCTTTTTTTATTCACACAGGACAAAATTTTCAAAAACAGAAGCCTAAAGTTAGGTTCCTAAAACCATATTTAGGCATGCCAGGGTGAGACTTTCTAAAGAATCAAAGTGACTTAAGAGCAAAAGTCCCATTGACTTTGAACTGCAAACTCTCATGGAGGAGTATAGCCTGGTAAAAGCATTTGAACTTTCTTGACTTGTGGAAGTTTAATATAATGGAAGGTGGAAGCAGCTGCAGATGTAGCATGGGCTATTTGCTTATTACTTTTATGTCTGAGTTTGTTATGTTCTTACACGAAGGATGCTAATGAGCTCCTGCCCTTGTCTTTTTAAACAAAGTTGAGCACTTTCAGAGTGAAACTTCTTAGTAGAAAAAGTCTGTATGTAAAATTTGAAATTAATTAAAGAAACATCAATGTATCAATTTAAGACTACAATGCAGGCAAATGTAAAGTATTAGCAGCATTCAAATAAAAATATTGATTTATATTAAAATTAATTTAAATTCAAAACAGATTTTTTTTATTAAAATATTATTTTTATATATCTCAGAAAAGCAATCTGGACCCTGAATGGGCTTCAGTTGAAGACTGTGCTGAGGATGCTTGCGAAGGCTTGATGGGGCCTTTTCCTCCCATCCCTCAGTCCTTTACTGGGAGCATTATCCCTACTCAAAGTAGATGATAAATCTGTCAGAGGAAGAGACAGGTCTGAGTCTACACTTGTACTCAATTCCCCTTCCTTATCCTGGGAATAGGTGCTGCCAGAGTTCCAGGGGCACTCATCCATCTGCAGAAGGTCTTTATAGGACTTCCTATTCTGTCAGGACTTCCTAACCAGAAACCTTTCTCTGCTCACCTCTTCTGAGTCTTAGCTGCCCCTGCAGATTAGGTAGAGAGGTCTGACAATGTGAGGTAGAGTTGGAGCTTTACCCTCTCCTGGTCTTGGACTGGGGTCAGCCAGACTGGATGCCTGCCAACAGAAAGTCGTATGCATGTGGTACTCATGATTAGCAGACTGTGTGCCTCATATGTGCTGCCAATGCAGCTGCACACCACAGTGTTCCACAGGGCTGCCTTATGGCCTCCAAGGTCTACTTTTCTCTTCCTTCCTCTAGCAGCAGGCTGCTTGGGTTCTCCACCTGCTGGCGACAGAAACAACTGGGCTCTGAAGTGGTACCGAGAATTCTCTCTCTCAGAAGATTAGCTGGCTGGTTTTTGCTCACGTGCTCAGGATCTAACTGATCACCATATGTGGGGTCAGGGAGGAATATTCCCCCAGGTGAGACTGGCAGGGATTTGGGTTGGTTTTTTTTTAATCTTCCTCTGCAGCATGTGGGTGTGGGTCATTTCCCAGGATTATTTGGGTTTATTTCACTTTATCATTTCCCTGCCATCTCAGGCACTGGTGCACCTTGGTCCCCTCTATTCTCTGCCTGTGGCCCATAATAGTCCAGTCTCCTATGGGTAATACTTTGGTCTAATTTCAGTTGTTGGGTTTAGTGTGTATGCTCTGCGTGGTGTTGGTGGCCTGTGATATACACCAGGTCAGACCAGTTAATCTGGTGTTCCCTTCTGGTTTTAAATGCTGACTCTAACTGAAGGCTCAGAGATTACTAGAGGCCTACATAAATGAGTGTTACATCATCACATGTTTTAGTGTACTATCTCCATCTGCTGGCTGAAAAAAATACTATAACCCAAGAGTCCGGACCGGTATAAAAGATCAAAGGTAGAGAGCGTAGTTATAACTTGTGGATTCCTGGTCCAATCTGAATATCCGGTGGATAGAAAACACATCCTTTTAACTTGGAAGCTGAGCAGATTTGATGTGAAAGTCACTGAGAGATAAACAGACTTAAAGGATATTTTATCCGATTACCAATTTCTTGAGCCATCCATTTCCCTTTATTTCTTATCTCATATTTCATTCATTCAGCCTAATTCATAAGGATCATAAGACTTTTGTTACTTTGCCTGAAATAAACTTCATAAATAGAAGCTGTTTTGTGACTGAAGAAGTCCAATTTGCCTCAGCTCCCACCACAACTACTCTTTACAGACAAAAATCAGTTGGAGAAAGGGGAAGTCAAGGAGAAGACATTAGATTTTATTAGACTCAAGAAAAAAAGTTATGGTTTAAGCTTAAATGTTTCTCTTTCTACTCCACTTATGCAAATACAGACACAGACTCATTTATGTGTTACTGCTTCAGCTAGAATAGACTAAGTCAAAGTATGGCTCAGGCTGAACACAGATTTCAACAAGGTACTGATGCCCTTCAATTCCTTAAAGTCATAGGGCCTCCACTGTTTTATTCTTTTTAAGCTTAAGAAGTTGGAGGCCCAGATCTTTTGCGTCTTCCCCAACTCTTGTCGCTGCTGGGAGGTGATTTGGTGTCAGGGTTATTTATGCTTGTAATGGCCTCCTAGGGCTGTTAAGTCAGCAGGTGTGGCTGAGTGCAGCATGCTTCAGGCCTGTCTCCCTTCCACTCCATATGCCAGAGAAATCTTTCGATGCTCTGTCAAGGCAACTATTTGGTTCCTCTACACTATTGCTGGAGTGCAGGTACAAGATCAGGCCCAGAAAATATGAAGTTGAATAACAAACACTGAATACATCGAGGCAATATTCACTTGAAACATTTTTCTCTACTCTTCCTGAATATCTAGGTACTTGACATTAACTGACGAAGTTGGTAGTCCAAAAACTGAGCTGCTATTTTGTTATTCTGTCTCTTTGCAAAATCTGAGTTCCCATCCCCCAGTTACCACCAAAAAACAAAACCAACCAACCAACCAGAGGTCATTCCCCATAGCTGCTGGAACAATTTTTATGGCGGGGGTCCTAAAAGCCATTGAACAAAACTGTAAACCCTGTGTAAGATGGAAACCACTTGAAACCGGGGGTGCTGCTGCAATCCAGTACCCCTAGTTCCAGCACCTATGTCATTCCTAACAGCTGAGGGTGCAAAAGCAATTCTACCAAAAAAGGCACATTGTTCAAGCATAAAAGGAAAAAATCATTTCAGTATGCAAACATTTACTGTTGAAGGTACTAATTACAATAAGATGTAAAAATAAATTTTAAAATAATGAAACATTGAATTTGTTTAACCCACATAACAAACCTATATTAAAAACGAACACACACATATCTTTGGACTCATGTAACATCAAAACCTAACACCAAAAAGCTTTTCAAATTCTTGTTCATTCAGTGTAATCATACTGAACTGTTCATTTACACAAGTATCCACGCACAGGAGCACAAGTCTGTGTGAAATATAAAATGTGGGCCAAAACATTGTCATTTTCTGTAGCTGTAAGTAAAGACTCATCAGTAAAGGTATTAATAAGACTAACATATAGAAACATCTGATGTTCTGAAATATGTAACTGTAACAAGTAACCTTCAGTCTTTTAAAATTTTATCTTAACTTCTGTTTGTAAGAAAAGGTACTCTCTTTTATGTAGTGAATGGATAAAGAATGTCAGCCTCATAACCAACAACTCTTTTCATAGCCACAAGAAAAAGGTCTTCTTAACTACATCCAGTGCCAGGAAGAAATTAAAGAAAAATAAGCAACTTTAATTTGATATAAAAAAAACCAAACACTTACCCATAAGCAACTCCTGCAATGGTGCACTTCTTAAATTGCATTATATTGCAAGTCAGGGTACCAGTTTTGTCAGAAAATATGTATTTGACCTAAATGAATTTTAAAAGTCATTACATTATACTCAATACATATTTCTATATTAGTCATTCATAGCTGTTAACATACTAAACACTTTTAGTCACTTTTGCAATGAACTACTTCACTCAGTTTATTGATTATAAAAATATTTGGCTTAGAACATAACTCTTATGAATACATGCTTGATACCTAAAATTTCATATCTGTAAAAGATAAGACATTAAGATGGATATACAGATTGGGCTTGATTCAACACATGGAGGTATACTTCACAGTTCTATGGTCCATAGATTGCAGAAATTCCACTACTACGTGAAATCAATGGCGCAGCTAGTATAATATCCTGTGTCTGACAGAGGCCAGTGCTTCCAAATAAATTTTAATCTTATTGTACTAATATGCTTATGAGGAAAGCATCGTTCTAATCCCAAAGCATGAATTAAAAATATGTGAGAAAAGCCAGACCAATCTCTCCTGTGTTCTCAGTGACCACCTACTGGGTCCCTGCAATGCGGAGGAGGAGGCTGCCTGATTCAAATGCAGAGGGGACAAGAGAAAGATCTGTTGGGGGAGAGAGAGAGAGGTGGGAATGGATTGGAATAAGGAGCTAGAGAAGGAGCAGAAACTTGGATGAGAGGCTGGGGGAGGTGGAGAAGGGAAACTTGGACCGGGAGTTGCACGGGTGAGAGACTGGCATTAGCTGGATAGAGAGACTGGAACTTGGAGCTGAGGGGGAGAGACTAGGGCTGGAAGCCGGGGTGGGGAAGACTGGGAGGCAGGGAGAGAAAGGGAGGAAGGGAAAGACTGGGAGCCAGTAAATGAGATTGGATGAGGAGGTGAAGTGGGGAAGCTGAGAAGCAGTGGTGCAGGGAAAAGGAGGCAAGGGGGCTGGGGTGACAGATTTGACATGGGGCCATGGGAGAACTAGGATTGCCTGGGCAAAGAGACTGGACTAAAAGCTGACGAGATACTTAGACTGGACAAGGAACCCATGGAAAAAGTGGACAAAGAGCCACTGGGGATGGAGAACATGGGTGTCGTAGGCACTGGAGACTCAAGGTGGGGGGAGAGAGACAAGCCAGATGAGGATCTAAGGGGGTGGAAATGGGACTGACTGGGCAAGGAGATTGGAGACAAGGAGCTGGGAAGGAACTGGGAATGCCTGGGCAAAAGAGAATGGGACTAGGAGTAGGAGAAGATATTGGGACAGGGAGTCTGGAGGGCTGAGACTAGGACTTACTAGGCAAGAAGCCTGGGACTGGAATAAGAAGCTTGAGGAATGGAGATGTAGACCAGCAAGGTGAGGAGAATGGGATTGGGACAATGAGCCAGGGTGGAGAAGAGACAGGATTGGAACAGGGATAGGTTGGAAAGGAAGTAACAGAAGAGGGGACACATGGGATGGGGAAATGGGCAAAAGTCTGTGCCCTCTAGAAATACTTCCCTCCAGAGCCTAGAATGGAACCCACGATTCCTGTCTCATCACCACTCTGCTGTCAGCAAATATCTGTGAAACTGACTGGAAAAATGAGCCATACATCTCTGGTTCACACAGAGGATGGATTATAACCTATTACACCTATCAGTAGCTCTGTTAGCTCAGTAATAGAGGGCTGTGTGGTGGATCCAAAGGTTCCCATGAGGGTGTATGAATAGGATGCACCTGCATAATGCAATTTGTTTTTTTTCAGTTTGTTTTTTTTAAAAGCTCAGAAATTACACACATAAAGAACTGTTAAAGAACATTATCAAGACAGCAAAATCAAGCACTCAAATGTATGCATTATGATACAGTGTTTAATTTAATGATTTTGTACTATTTTTCCACAGGACCTTCTGCCTCATTCAGTACACAGGACGGCACTGCTCTGCGGATGAATCAGAGTTGTGTAGCTGAAAGACAATGTTGTCTATAGGACTCCCGCTTCATCTGTTGCAGAAATTGGAAGGTATGTAATGAATGAGGCAGAGGATTGCAGAAAGGAAAAGAATGATCTTATGATAAGGCAGCTGAATGCTGTCCTGGAGAATTGGATTCTATCCCTGCCTCTGCGACAGAGTCCCTATGTGATGCTGGTCAAGCCATTTCAACCAAACTTTTCACAAGTAGCCAGAAATTGAGTATTCCTTATTTTCTAGGTGTCTCATCTGAGATCTAGAGGCTGATTTGCAGAAGCACCTCAGATCTGCAGTTGATGTCTTGGAAACTGTGCTTTGAACATATAAAGTGCTATATACTTCAAAATAATCTGAAAAATCAGATCCTAGTGGTCTCAAATTGGGTATTCAAAATTAATGAATATTTTTGACCTTAAACCTCTCTGTGCCTCAGTTCCCCATCTGTAAAATGGGGATAACAATACCCCCTTATTCTCACAGGGTGTTGTGAAAATAAATTCATTAATGTTTGTGAAGCACAAATATACTACAGTGATAAGTACAAAAGAAAGGCCCATGAGGACATCAATAAGTCTGTATTCAGAGCAGGATTTCAATAGAGTGCAGTAAAAAAGGTATGGACCACACATTAAACAACAGGAACATAAGAATGGCCCTACTGGGTCAGACCAAAGGTCCATCTAGCCTAATATCCTGTCTTCTGTCAGTGGCCAGTGCCAGGTGCCCCAGAGGGAATGAACAGAACAGGTAATCATCAAGTGATCCATCCCCCGTCGCTCATTCCCAGCTTCTGGCAAACAGAGGCTAGGGACTCCATCACTGCCCATCCTGGCTAATAGCCATTGCTGGACCTATCATCCATGCATGTACCTAATTCTTTTTTGAGCCCTTTTATGGTCTTGGCCTTCACAATATCCTCTGGCAAGGAGTTCCACAGATTGACTGTGCACTGTGTGAAGAAATACTTCCTTTTATTTGTTTTAAACCTGCTGCCTATTAATTTCATTTGGTCACCCTTAGTTCTTGTGTTATGAGAAGTAATAAACAACACTTCCTTATCTACTTTCTCTATACCAGTCATGATTTTATAGACCTCAATCATATCTCCCCTTAGCAGTCTCTTTTCCAAGCTGAGAAGTCCCAGTCTTATTAATCTCGCCTCGTACAGAAGACATTCCATACCCCTAATAATTTTTGTTGGCCTTTTCTGAACCTTTTCCAACTCCAGTATATCTTTTTTGAGATTGGGCGATCACATCTGCACGCAGTATTCAAGATGTGGGCATACCATGGATTTATATAGAGAAAACATGATATTTCGTGTCCCGCTGGGGGACACCACTACTTACTTCTCTCCATTCTGAAAACTGACCATTTATATCTACCCTTTGTTTCCTATCTTTTAACCAGTTACCAATCCATGAGAGCACCTTCCCTCTTATCCCATGGCAGCTTACTTTGCATAAGAGCCTTTGGTGAGGGACCTTTTCAAAGGCTTTCTGAAAATCTAAGTACATTATATCCACTGGATCCCCTTGGTCCACATGCTTGTTGACCCCCTCAAAGAATTCTAGTAGATTGTTGATGAAGAGTCAGCATGGTTTTAGTAAGGGGAAATCATGCCTCACCAAATTATGTTCATCTAGATGTCTGACAATATTGTTCTTTATTATAGTTTCAGTCAGTTTGCCTGGTACTGAAGTCAGGCTTACAGGCCTATAATTGCTGGGATCACCTCTGAAGCCCTTTTTAAAAATTGGCGTCGCATTAGCTATCCTCCAGTCATCTGGTACAGATGCTGACTTAAATGATAGGTTAGACTACAATTAGTAGTTCTGCAAGTTCATATTTGAGTTCCTTCAGAACTCTTGGGTGAATACCATCTGGTCCTGGTGACTTATTGCTGTTTAATTTATCAATTTGTTCCAAAACCTCCTCTAATGACACCTTAATTTGGGACAGTTCCTCAGATCTGTCATCTACAAAGAATGGCTCAGGTTTGGGAATCTCCCTCACATCCTCAGCCATGAAAACCGATGCAAAGGAATTCATTTAGTTTCTCTGCAATGGCCTTATCGTCCTTGAGTGCTTCTTTAGCATCTCGATCGTCCAGTGGCCCCACTGGTTGTTTAGAACGCTTCCTGCTTCAGATGTACTTAGCAATTTTTTTTTATTATTACTTTTTGAGTCTTTGGTTAACTGTTCCTCAAATTCTTTTTTGGCCTTCCTAATTGTATTTTTACATTTCATTAGCCAGTGTTTATGCTCCTTTCTATTTTCCTCACTAGGATTTAACTTCCACATTTTAAAGGATGCCTTTTTGCCTTTCACTGCTTCTTTTACTTTGTTGTTTAGCCACGGTGGCTCTTTTTTGGTTCTATTTCTATGTTTTTTAATTTGGGGTATACATTTAAGTTGATCCTCTATTATGATGTCTTTAAAAAGTTTCCACTCAGGTTGCACAGATTTCCCTTTTGGCACTGTACCCTTTAATTTCAGTTTAACGAACCTCCTCATTTTTGTGTAGTTCCCCTTTCTGAAATTAAATGCTACAGTGTTGGGCCACTGTGGTGTTTTTCCTGCCAAGGATAAAAAGCAAGTATAAAAAAATGTTGAATAGTCACTCATTAAGCAAGCAATGCCTATTCTGTTCATTGAATGAGGCAGTGTCCTGTGAAAAAATAGTCATGTGATCATGAAAGTAAAGACTATATCATAATGCATATTGTATCGGGGACTAAATTAAAAGGTGCACTGGCACAGATTGTGGAATTTTTAAACTTTTGAGCACTTGAATTAGCAAACTTAATAATGTTCTTATAATGTAGTTTTGTGTGTGTGTGTGTGTGTGTGTGTGTGTGTGTGTGTGTGTGTGTGAGATACACATATGTGCATATTTAAAACAGGAGCTAAAATTCCTTTGTCTAAATAAGAACATATAAATGTATATGAAAAACTGTATGCTTAAGAATTTAATATATGCTTAAATAATTACTATTCAGAATATACCTATTAAAAAAGTCAAGACTGATAACATTTATGAAAAAATAAGAGCACTTTCACATTAACAATTCAAGTAAAAACAATTGCTCACAAGTTCTAGAGGGAATCATTTCACACACTATTAAGTTACAGTATGCAATTTGCTCTACCTGGCCAAGTTCTTCGTTGAGATTGGATGTACGAGCCATGGAAGAAGTGTCTGTAGGTTCATAGTGCATGTCTATATCCTAAAGAAAGATATAAGTGTTAAAAACTAGTTTTCCATACTTTTAAAAAGATAAATTACTTAGCTTCTTTACTGTTGTTACTTATGTATAGCTGTGACAGAATTCAATTTTTTAATGGATATCAATGTTTATTTTTAAGCATTTTTCCCTACTCTTATCAATTTAAATTCTCAATTGTGGAAAATTCTGGGGAGTGTTAAACAATGGGGGAGATAGACAATATTTATTTAATGACAGAAGATGTTAAGACTCAAAAGGTTAAAGCTTTATAAACATTAAATCGCAAATTGTCAACATATGTCAAAACATACAAATCCCTAAATAAAACCCTATTAAGTTCTCATGCAGCATTTTTCTTACTTTGCTTAACTGTAAATTTTTATTATTATTATTATAACAGATGGAAATATTTTTGTCACCTAGTATGTATACAGTGAAATTGAAGTTTACTGACATTTAACAATAAATATCTAATCCTTCCAGGCCTGTAAATATAGTCTCTGACCAAGGACAGATGTATTGAACCTGACTACACGTTATCTATTTTTATGTCATCTATTTCAACTGAAAAACCTGCAGAGACAATCAGATCAGTACAAAGAGTCTCCTGAAATAGAAATATGTTTTCAGTTTTTAAACTAATTTAATGACTTATACTACACTTTAGAGACAGTTTTTATTCAGATGATTTTAGTGATCAGTATATGTGATAGTAACTGTATCAATATATCTAAAATAGGTACCACTGAAAATAAAAAAAGAAAACCATATTAGAGTATCGACTTTTCCGCTATATTTCTTAGATTTAGAATGTATAACACAGCAAGGCATTTACACGTTGTACTAAAGGTAAATATTCCCTGAGAAAAAAAATATATTGAAATGGAGTTTAGATTGAGAGTACATATCAGTAACTTAGAGTGAAATATATGACTGGGATGTTATAATTATTAAAACAAAAACAAAACCCAAAACATTATTAACTAAAAAATATCAGAGTTACGTTTAAACGTAAAGAAATTTAAACACATTAAAATATGGAAATGCCCTGTTAAGACTCCTAAATCATCTTAATTGTCCTGTACTGATTATGTGCAAAAGCCTTATGGTTATGTTTAAGGCATTTTAATGTTTGTAGTCTTATATTGGACTCAACTGATTTTTAAAGACACAGATTCTCTCACTCTCTCTCTCTCTTTTTTTCCCCCTCTCATGGTGTCAACACAGTGGACTCAACTTTAACTCTGCCCTAACTAGGAATTTCCAAATTGTAACCTGTTTGGATTTTTTGTGTGTGTGCTGGTCATCACCTTAACCATTTTGCTTAAATGTTTTAAATTCCTTTCCCCAATCTCTGTCAGTTTTTATCTTTCAGAGTTTAAGATATTCAAAGCAGCCACTGCATTTTGTCCTTCTTTCTTGTTGCACAATGCTTATAACATTTTGGCACTAACATAAAATGAACCAACAGAAATATAATAGTTGATGAATTACAAAAAAGTTTGTTGTTTTTGATCTACATGCAAATCTCAAATATGCAACTGTACACACATATTAAATACATACATACACACACACACTTATTTTACACATCACATCTCTCTCTCACACATTTATTTTTACATATTTGACCAAAGAAAAGGATCATGCAATTTGTGTGCCCACAGCTGGAATTTTTCTTTCAGTTCCAGACACTTTATTTTCAAAAAGACTCAAACTAAAGGGAGGTCAGTGAAAAGAAACAAAAGCAAGGGGCTGAATTTAAACAAATAAAATAGCTTGTCTAAGAGATTATTAATAGGGGGCATAATGGTCTATGCATATTTCAACGTAAGCACCAGAAGGGAGAGAATTTATTCATGGTGGTACCAGAATGTATAATCAGAAGAAAGTGAATTAAATTAAGAGAGAAAATTTATGCTGAATATTAGAATAACTTCATGAAAGAGATCTATTAGACCATGGAATCGTTTTTCCAGGGGGGGTCTAATCAAAGCCCTATTGCCTGGAACAATTACAAATTGGAAAGAACAAAACACTGGAAAATGTGAGGCAGGAAAAAATCCTGAGTTTGCAAGGAAGTACTAAATGATCAAGTATTTCAGGTTTCTATGATACTGTGATTAGTATTGCATGCTTTAAAATGTGGGCTTACATGCAACAAAAAAATTAAGAGAAAAAGATTTTTATTATAGAAATGAACTGCCTATCATGATTCACAAACAAGTGATAGTATTTGGTTTTAGAAATCAGTGTAAGCCACAATAAATGTCATATTTACCCAATTTATGAAATATGCCTGGATAAATTTAACAACTTCTAATGTAACCAACAAGCTGATTGGAATGAGATTATTGAAGAGAATGATAAAGGTCAAGAAATTCAGTCCAAAATTGTTAGCTCCACCATCTGTTAAAATAAAAGAAAGCACTTGTAAAATTAAACACTGTTTTGGTTAGGCAACCAACAGACAACATTTTCACAGCCACATTTGTTGGCTTTTGTAATATACAGATAGAAGTTCTTTAGGTGTTTTGAGAAGTTACTACGGTAATACTGCTTCCTAACCCATATTGTAAGGCTGTAAATTACATGGAAGATATCATTTTAGTTGTGATCAAATGCAGTTTTGATTTACATAATTTTTCTCCAACTTTTAAAAAGCAAATTACCTGATTTTTTGTTCTTTAGATATATCCTTACATTTTTGTGCTTTGTAGGGAAGGTCAAACCAGTTTGAATAAAGTACCAACCAACTGAACCTTTACTCTAAATATGAACTTTCTAAATTTGAGAATTTTTTTTAAAAAGTGAGAATTGTGGGAGGGGAAAGAACACATCCTAATTCCTCCTCTACACATCCTCACTCCTCCAGTAGTTAAAGGTAAAGTAGCAAGATACTATAAGAAATGATATCTTCATAATTTTTACAGAAGGCACAGAAGCATGATTTTACCAGAAATCTCACAAAGAAGCATGTTTACATGACATTTCAAAGTTGATTCCTAAATCAAACAGGTTCGTAAACACATTTCTGGATACAAAGTCCAAACTTTGACTTGCATCCACCAGCAGTTCATTATCTATTTACATTATTAAAAATCAACATGCCCAACCTCTTCCACAATATAATTTGCTTATTTCCATATATGCACACAAAGTCTAGATCAACAGTGTGAAATGTTACTAAGGGCTTGTCTTCACTACGGGGTCAGTTGACCTAAGTTATGCTACTCCAGCTACGTGAATAATGTAACTGGAGTTGACATAGCTTAGGTCAACTTAGCCCGGTGTCTTCACCGCACTGCGTTGACAGGAGATGCTCTCCAGTCTACTTCCCTTACTCTTCTCGGAGAGCTGGAGAGCAGAGAGCACTCTGCTGTCAATTTAGTGGATCTTCATTAGACCTGCTAAATCAATCCCCCCGTACTGAAGACCAGCCTTAACTGACTAACAGTTTTACACTACTTTTCCATTTAAACAGTTCCAATGATTAGCTATATTTAGACAAATACTAGAAATGAACTTTTGAAATTAATTTTCCAAAAGAGTTTTTACAGATACCGGACACCACTTTTTACTCACCCATTTATAATCATGCTCACCACTATGTCAGAGCTCCACAGCAGTGGTCAGTCTCTTTGAATCAAAAAAAAAATATGAATCTGTCTTTAACAGGCTGATGATGCAGTGAAGCCGCAGTAGCACAGGTAGCAGCAGCAGAGACACGGCTGCACCGTGCAGAGCACAAAACAATCTGAAAATGGTTGGTACATACTCGGCACAGCTCAGTCATGCCCCTGCTGCCACTGCCCATGCTACTGCGGCTATGCTATTATTTAAACTTGCACTCTTATTGAGCTACCTTGAGTATGTGTACATGAGCAGGGGAATCACACCCACAACTCATAGTGCACTGTAGCCTTATAACACTTTAAGACCTCCATCTTCCTCAGAAGCAGCTGATATAAGTACTGTGCCAGAGGCAAGATGAATGTAAAAAGCTCAAACCTCTTCAGAAACAAAGAGCAACTCTTCTTAGCCACTTATGTTGCAGTACAGTTCCCATGTCCTGAAAATTCATAGAATCTGCAGAAGTAGAGGAAGAAGCAGCAAGCAGAAGAATACAAAGAAGTATGAGGTGATGGCATAGACACCATAATCTGTTCTTGTTTTTCTGTTCTTCCTCCTTCTCAATTCCTGGAAAGTTCTCAAGAGAATATTCCATTAATAAGCTAGATATTCTGGGGTGTTTTGGAGATGGAAATCTGGATTCTAATTTCAGTTCTAATATGCATTCTTTGCATAAATCATCCTTTTACATAATCAGGGTCATGTGGCACTTTGGAGCTGCATGTTCCAGCCTATAAAAAGCTGACCATTCAAGCATACTATAGCTCTAGACAGCCAAAGTAGTAGTCCTGAATTAGGAAACTCAGAGCCAGAAAGTAACAGCAACCAAAAAGGAAGAAGATCCTATTCATCTTTCCAGGATATTTTATGAGTGGACAAGATTCACAGATCTGAGTTCCAAAATCATGGTTCATGGATACTCTAGATATATTCATCTTGTAACTTGTCTCTAGAGCCATGGAAGGGCTGTTTTAAGAAGCTCTGTCACAAACATCCATACTGGGGAATGCATGAGACTATATTGGTCACAGGCCTTTGAACACTGGCTCAATGCTTGCTTGCTCACTTAAAACATAACTTGCTTAAAACCAACATCTTTATTGATCAGAACAAGGGCTGCCTGAACCCAGATTACTTTCTGTAATATGGAGGCACGAGTTCCTGGATTTGGAGAACTGCTTATGCACATCTCAGCTTAAAAACATTTTGAGCCGTTTGTTCTCTTCTACTTCAATACAATGGAGAAGGAAATCAAGGTAACGTAACCCAAACTCATCCTAAACATGAATGAATGGCTTCTTGGTAAGTCATGTCAAAACTTAAGAGCTTGGCTTCAATTTATGATCCAGTAATTTCTTTATTGGCAAAGACAAATCTTAAGTGCTATACTTTGACTTCAGATCCAAGGACTTTGGATTCAAAGTCAGGTGCTTCAAAAGAAGAGGAGGAAGAAGAGTGTGTCAACTGGCTACGATGAATTGAAGTCTTGCTGCCCTGGTTTCCTTGCTGGGGTCAGTCATGCTAGATGCCTACTAAAGGAGAGTCTGGAGCACATATGACTGAGCATCTGCTGCATCACAACCGCGTCCCTTAGATCTAGTTCCCTTGTTGACATCAGCTATGCTAACTCATTGCTCATGGAATTGAAGGCTCAAAGGCTGTCAGTACCTCATGCATATTGCTAGGCCAGCTATCCACTAAAATGTGTCATAGGGCTTCCTATAGACCTATTTCTCTCCTCTCTCCTTTAACAGCAGCCTGTTAAAGACCATGCTCCTTATGTGATTTGGACAAACAACTGAAAGCTGAGATACAATCAGCCCCTCATATGGAAGGGTATGATGTAGCATAAAGCCACAACTTTACTTACTGGGGGAAGGGCACAAGGAAAGTAAATGGTAAGGGTCAGCATGGGGGAGAGGGGCCAGAGAAGATTTAAAGTTGCTCCTTAACAGCCCCTTGAAAGATGGTAGAGGCAAAAATATCAGCTTCCCTTCCTGGGGTGAATTCACCATTCTTTAACTTAGCAAGAGGCTCAAATGGCCAGGAAACACTTTACACCAGCTTTGATATATCTATAGTCAATATATACAGTAAATAAAGATGGATAATGTTATAAAATCAAGATGAATGTTTTACTGTCCTATTTTTCAAATTATGGCAGTTATGCAAGTATCATCTGGACAACAAAATATTTAATACAATTATTTTAGTGCTTACAGTTTAGATTGAGATACCAGTCCCTTTGGCCATGCCTTCGATTCCATATAGCTGAGCCAATAGAACAGATTAAAGACATGGCAATAAGAATGCAGAACAAAATCAAGATCTGAATATTTGTAATTCGTTCCACATTGGACAGTTTAAGAGGCGGGCTTGTTGAATTCTGTGAAACACAAGAAAATTTTAAATAAGTATAAAATGAGGTACATGTGTAGTTCTCCAATGACAATATACATTTAAAAAGAATAAGGACATGCCTGCAACTGAAAAAAAAAACATTTTTCCAAGGATAAATGCTTGGTAACATTCTATGTAACCAACAAAAGAAATATATCTTGATTTTACTCATTCTAACTCACAAAAAAAGCAGCTTTGCTACAAATAAACTATATTTTAACTATTATCTTGAAGCCAACAGTAAAATAGACAGATCTTCGGGTCTCTTTAACTTAAAACATTTTTAAAGACAAAGAGTAAAGATGGCTTTTGTGTAACAATAATGGTATCAAAACGTAACAAAACAGAGCATTTATGAAATATCCACATTTAAAATGACAAACCTGCATGAGTTTTGTATCATGTCCAGTATAGACAACTATTCCATGAACCCACTGGGTATTTCTTAGTTGAGCTCCTCGAAGAAGAATTTGGTCAGGTCCCAGTGGAACGGTACTGGAAGGAAGCAATTTTATATTTCATCAGTATAAAATAACTCATCACTTTACAAGGAATAAAAGTAACCAGCAGCCAGTAGTCATCACAATGTATGAGCTAAATTTTCAAAAGAAACTAGTCATTTTCAGTGCCTCCCTTGAAACACATTAAAGCAGCCTGATTTTCAGAGGGCAGGTGCTCAACACTAACTGAAAAAAATCAGACCACTGTTAAGCATCTTAGGTTGAGCACTGCAAAACTTAGGGATTCACAAAATCACTAGTCATTTCTTAAAATATTGGCACTGTCACTAAATACAGGACTATTAAATGGGCATTTTGGAAGTAACACTTATTATAATTTTTTCTTTATTTTGTATAATATCATGAGAAATATCTTCAGAGAAGGAGTCATGTGTATTTGTAAACTGAAATTCATCCACTCTTAAGAATTTCATTTACAAATTAATTCTTAAATGAGTCCAATAATTTTCTTTGAATTATCCCATTTTAGTTCATTCCACCAACAGCATATCAAACAAACAAACAACCTTTATACACATAATCCTATTAAAAATGTAAAGTAACCTGATTTTAATTTTTTTTTGTATGTTCTTTACTTAGGGATAGCCAACAAGCTGACATTATCTGTATCAGTTAAAGTATGTACTTCAGCTCAATAGCATTCTTCATAAAGCAGCACTTTGTACATTAGAAATGTACAGATTTTTGAGTTTCTCTTGCTAATTTATATTTGAGACCATTTGGATTTAGTTTGGGGTTCTCAACCTTTTTCTTTCTGAGGCACTCCAACATGTTACAAAAACTCCATGGCCCATCTGTGCTACAACAACTGTTTTTCTGCATATAAAATCCAGGGTCGGTGTCAGGGGGTAGCAAGCAGGGCAATTGCCAGGGCCCAACACCACAGGGGACCCTGCGAAACTAAGTTGCTAAGGCTTCAGCTTGGTGGGGCTCACTGCCCTGGGCTTTAGCTCTTCTGGTTGGGTTTCAGCTTTCTGCCCTGGGCCCCAGTGAGTCTAATGCCAGCCCTGCTTGGCAGCCCCCCTGAAACCTACTCATGACTCTCCAGAAGGCCCCAGGTTGAGAACTGCTGATTTAGATGACTGACATGACATATGCTGTAGCTCAGGCTCCTAGTAAAACAGAAAATTTGTTACCTGATTATTTTTTTATGGGACTAATATCTCCCCCAATCTCTTCACCTTTCCTTTTTGCAAATACTAGATGCAATTCAGACTTGTCAATGAGGTGGCCCCCTAACTTCAGATGAGTACCTCCACAGCTGTATGGAATCAGTAAATTAGTATAGAGTATAAATAATCTTTTTAATGAGAATGCCTTAGTACTCTGGTTTATATATGATACATAGACCCTGTGAAAACTATTGTACAGATACTCCAATAATTTATATGGGGTGGGGAAGATTGAGAATGAGGTCAACCTCAGTAAAGGAAATCAGCAAGTAACAAATTTTCCATTGTGGATCCTGACCTCTCCTCTTCCCCAGTCTGAAATGTTTGAGATGCAGAGAGAGAGCAAGTAAGGAAAAATTGGTAAGGAAGGAAAGAGAAGTAAGACCGAGAGAGAAGCATGTACCCCTTTCCCTAAAATTAAGGGTAATAACAGCAAATTACTTTGGAACCTCCACTTGGAGCACCTTCATGCTAAAGAATATTTCTTCTAGGAAATGATGATCAAGCTGTAGTGCTTCTTAAAATAGTGTTTATAAATTAGCAAGAGGCAGCTTTGTAGTCGCTAACAAATTTTCTGCCCAGGAGACCGTTTTGGAGCATGTTTTCTGATCCCTTCTGGAACCGTTTTTCTCCTTGATTAAAAAAAATCAGTGATATAGCTCTTCTTCCACATAGCTTTGGAGCATTTGGATACTTTCAAGCCCAGACACTTGGTTTTTCACCACGAGATTCCTACTGCCACCAAATGAGGAATCAAATCATTCTGGATTGTATCTTCAGTTTCCCTTGCATCACTTCACTTTGCATCATCAGAAATATCTGACAGGTTTCAGAGTAGTAGCCATGTTAGTCTGTATCCGCAAAAAGAAAAGGAGTACTTGTGGCACCTAAGAGACTAACAGATTTATTTGAGCATAAGTTTTGTGAGCTACAGCTCACTTCATCGGATGCATTCAGTGAAAAATACAGTGGGGAGATTTATATACACAGAGAACACGAAACAATGGGTGTTACCATACACACTGTAACAAGAGTGATCAGGTAAAGTGAGCTATTACCAGCAGGAGAGCGGGGGGAAATACCTTTTGTAGGGATAATCAAGGTGGGCCATTTCCAGCAGTTGACAAGAACATCTGAGGAACAGTGGGGGTGGGGAGAGGAGAAAAACATGGGGAAATAGTTTTACTTTGTGTAATGACCCATCCACTCCCAGTCTTTATTCAAGCCTAAATTAATTGTATACAGTTTGCAAATTAATTCCAATTCAGCAGTCTCTCATTGGAGTCTGTTTTTGAAGGTTTTTTTTGTTGAAGAATTGACACTTTTAGGTCTGTAATCGAGTGACCAGAGAGATTGAAGTGTTCTCCGACTGGTTTCTGAATGTTATAATTCTTGACGTCTGATTTGTATCCATTTATTCTTTTACGTAGAAACTGTCCAGTTTGACCAATGTACATGGCAAAGGGGCATTGCTGGCACATGATGGCATATATCACATTGGTAGATGTGCAGGTGAACGAGCCTCTAGTCTAATCACTATCAGCCTGATAGTGTGGCTGATGTGATTAGGCCCTATGATGGTGTCGCCTAAATAGATATGTGGACACAGTTGGCAACGGGCTTTGTTGCAAGGATAGGTTCCTGGGTTAGTGGTTCTGTTGTGTGATGTGTGGTTGCTGGTGAGTATTTGCTTCAGGCTGGGGGGCATGGACTCTTCCTCATCTTTTTGTTACTATGAAGAATATGGAACAGAATCCTAATCATCTTCTATAAACAGATTCTATTGCTTTTAGATGTAGGAGGTGCAAGATCACAATCAGGATGATTTTATATTTCTCATAATCTCTCAATATTGAAGAGGGTATAAAGAAAGGATGTGGAGAAGCCTAGAACTCCAGAGGACATCTGTGCTACATTTTCCTTTGTACTTACCTGAATGAAATACATTGAGAAGTGGGATATCCTGCCTCTTAGATCTATTTCTGGACAGAGTCAGATTCTTTGCAATCATACTGTTTGAACTGGATTTGGAGTCATTCCCTGAGCTGAGTTTTCCTCAATTGTTTCAGACGCTGGTCTTACCTATAGAATAACAGGAGTCCCTTCTCTCTCTCTCTCTCTCTCTCTCATACTTTTATTCTGCATATGACGGGAACTTCTGCCTTTGTAAGATGACTTGTTATCGTTCTTGAACTTGGACTGAAGAGCAAACTCTTTGACTTGTATGTGTTAAATACTACTTCACCAAGCTTCACCTTGAACACGAAAATTTTGAGCTACAAAGGATTTGCTTTGAATAGTTAACAATTGTTGAGGTCTTAAGCCAGTGTTGGGGTCTGACCACTAAGACAGTAGCCAGAGATTTCACTGGCAGCCTTATGGGGTCCATGAATTCATTCATTGTAATTGTAGTAGCTAAGGATATTTTCTGAAGTACTATATATCATTTGTCCTGTTTCTGGGGGTTAAGATTTTTTA
This sequence comes from Dermochelys coriacea, assembly GCF_009764565.3. Taxonomy (NCBI): domain Eukaryota; kingdom Metazoa; phylum Chordata; order Testudines; family Dermochelyidae; genus Dermochelys; species Dermochelys coriacea. The sequence continues at coordinate 97,973,642 of NC_050071.1, read as the reverse complement.
GGTCTCTGCAACAGGACACAGTAGCTCCAGCAAAGCACATTGTTTCCAGTGGGGCTGTAAGGCTGCTGAAGAAGCTTTGAAGTCACTTCTAACTGGAGCTTCTACCTTCCTATCTAGAGGATTATCTAAGATGAAATCCATCCCCATGAACCTGCCTCTTTGCCAAGGTTAAAACTATTGCATTGATACTTGGGAGGATGAAGGATGAACCTTTGGGTTCTATGATCCTGTAGAATTTCAGTGCTTAGTGACTTTTTCCTTATCAAGCATGTCCTATTCCTAACTAATTCTCTTCAAAGGAGAGATGAAGAGGGATGGTAAAGTTGTTTTAGTTGTGGATAATAGGTATTTACTTGTGATTTTAACCTCCTCATCCTACTTCTCTGGCCAGATTTTAAATGGTGGCCACCCTCTTATTCATCATGGTTTCAAATATGTCTGGGTGAAGAACTTTGCAGGAGAGGCTAGTGGGTTTCCTCCTAAAGCTAGCTTGGAGGTTTCTTGACCCAAAGCCAAGAGCTCCCCCACTTCTTTGAGAGAAGAGCCAAAGCTCATGGAAATTGAAAAAGATCGGCAGTGCTTTTTATCTTCTTTTGCCTTTTCTGTGGGGTCACCCAAGTCAGGTCACTGGCCTCTTTTCTTTTCTGTTGTTCCCTTTTGGGACTTACCCCACTAGGTAATGGCACATCATATCATCTGATACATAAGTGGAGGGAAAATGTAAGGAAGCATCCCCAGAGAGCCCAGATTTTATGATTGGGAAGAAAGGAAGGGAGAAAATATGCCATGTACCTTCTAAGTGATTCAGACACCCTCTTTTTAGAATCTGGGGTGCATCTCCCTTTATAGACTGGCCTGAGGACAGTTTTGACTTACCCCTGACCAATTTTTGATTGACGCGGCATTTTGCCAAATCCCAAGAACTGAAGAGGGCTGACTTGTGGAAGTGACTTCATTGGAGTACTGCTGGTTAAAAGAGGATTCAGAGGTCTCAACAAGCCATCAGACTTTGAGACCCATCCTGAGGTATATTAAGGGTCCAAAGAGTGGAGTGATTGTGGTGGAGCTCAACTTCAGAGGCTACTGAGAGGATTTCCTTGTCAGTTGGAACACCTCTTAGCTCTTGCCTTTGCCCTCTTTGGCTTGCTCTACTACAGTGGGAGAACAAACAGAAAGAAGGAGCCCAGTGGGAGATTTTATTCAGGGACTGGAGTCCCTGAAATTTCTGTTTTCTAATGGAGAGGAGAAAATGGGGAGAAACATTTTGATAACTGATGCCCCCAAATCAGCTTTAAAAAGCTAGGATTGTAATTGATAATGTGGGAACACCAAACTGTCACTCCGGTTACCCTATCGGAGGCACAGAATCTGGCACAAAAGCAAAAGGGGCCTGACCAAAGCCTTAAAGCTGGTGGACAAGTCTGACCTACTTCTATTATTTGCAGGAAGTAGTACAATGCAAATTTCTTACAGTGGGGAAGAGGACAGGATCCAGAAAATAAATATTTACCTTTAATTCTTGTTCTCTGAAGGTACATATTACACTAGAGCCACACTTTTGGGACTATCCTTTTGAACAAAATGCTTGTTCCAAAACCTCCAAAATTAAATTTCTGAAATATTATATCGCTTTACCAGCAGATGGCATGCTCCTACATGCTGTTGAGGCATAACAGCCAGTAGCACTTTCAACGTTCTTTTTAAACCAAATTAAAAAATGTCAATGAAATTTAGAACAAAAATACACTTTTTTCCTAACAGGAAAGAGGATGGATGTGTGGATCTATAATTATTACCTTCAGAGAAGAATTATAGGTAAGTGTTTTGCTCTTCTTTAATGACAAATATAGTAGAATTATAACAGATCCACACTCTTACAACTGAAAACTCCAGGAATGCATCTGTAAGAAGTCAGTAAATAAAAATGATATATAAACAAAAAATTGCTAAAAACTGATTACAGGATCAAAAACAAACAAAAAAAAACCCCAACCACCAAACCCAAGTTCTTAAACAAAACACATATTATCACTAAATGTAAACAGGAAAAATATTGTATACAGAGCAATAAAATACCTCTCCGACTTTCAACTACAGAAATAGAGAGAGCCTATAAAATAAGACTTGGGGGATACAGAACTGGGCTACTCTGAACATAGAGGTTCATTTTGTCACACTAATAAGCCAAACTTGTTTTTACACCACAACAGATTCGACACAACATTTCGTAAGCATCAGGCATCTTGAGAACTCCCATGAAGCTAATCTGAAAATCTGGGTATTGAAACCACACTTAGGCTGTCTATCTTTAGATAAATACCTGATGAGTAACAATGGAAAATCAGGCAGACATTCAGACAGTTCTCTTGAACACAATTTGACTTAATGTGTTCTTGTCAAATTAAACAAAAATGGAGATGTACATACTAAAGGATTTGGTCCATTCCAGACACAAGCCAAGAGACCTTTTTATATCCTTTTTATATCTATATTGTAGAATAAAGACTCCCCAACTAAAGCATGAGGGAATGGAAGAGATTAGCAGGATGAGTGATTAAGATAGATTTCAAAAATCATCTTTGGAATGAATTTATAATTAGCATTGCTTCATATTTATATTATTAGCATCTGAAAGTTGCTTACTATATGACCTAAAGTTCCTGGTATCACAAATATAACCTTTTACATTAGAATCTCAGTTGAAAAGGAAACTATGTTAGCTGAGGAAGGACTCAGCTATTTGTACTACAATTCAAGAGATTTAACAGTAGGTTTTAAAACATATTGAAATGTTTTACTCAGATGTTTACGTACCCATGCCCATCTAGTCTGATATTTCCAACAAAATCATACAGATGTCGATTTGGGCTTTCACATTCAATTCTGCCCAAAAGTATCATCAAACTGTCAATGTCTTTTATATCCGATGTCAATGGCAAACCCTGTAAACAAAGTTTGTTGTAACACTATATTATAAAAGTAATTTACAACAAACAAAATATAAAATAATAACTTAACCTATATATTATTCAATTATTCATATATTCAGATTGTCTGGCATTGCACACATTGCACAACAGGGGAAGGGAGCTTCAATGGAGGGTCTCAGCAGAATGGTATCAGAGAGCACAGGGACAGTTCTTGCCCAGTAATTATGGTAGCACTAGCCTCTTGAAAGAGATCTGGATGAAAGATAGAGTCGTAATCCCAAACAAACATCCATCCACATCAGGCAGCGGAAGTGGCCCAGTATGGAGGAGAATGCTTTCCGCATCCTTCAAAAGGCTGATAGATCTGCATCATGTTCTCTTTCTGACTCTTAAGAGAAATTCTGGGGTAGTCAAGCTGTCACTCATGTGCAGCCCTCCACAATGCTTTCCCTCTCCAAAAAAAAACAAGACAAGGCTTAAGAAGTCACAGTCTGGCTCTATAGCTTGGAATACATAATATAAATTGTTTAAAATTCATCACCATGGCATTAGTTTCTAGAATGAAGTAATATATGTACAGTATACACTGAAAATTTGATTGATACCTTTATATTTAGGAAGCTTTTCTACATACATACAACAGACTATGAAGCTAATGAAATTCAACGAAGACAAAGGTAAGGTGCTATACTTAGGGAAGAAAACCCAAATGTATAAATACAGAATGGGAGATAACTGGCATGGCAACAGCACTGCTGAGAAGGATCTGGGAGTTGTGGTGGATCACTAGCTCAGCAATGCAATGTTGTTGCAAAAAAAGCAAATGCTACTTTAGGTTGCATTAACAGAGGCATAGCATGCAAGTCACAGGAGGTGACATTACCGCTCTATTCAGCACTGGTTAGGCCTTGGCTGGATTACTGTGTCTAATTTTGGTCCCCAATGTAGAGAAAGGATGTAGATTAACCGAAAGGGATCCAGAGGTGACATAGATGATCAAAGGGATGGAATGCAAGCCATAAGAACAAAGACTGAGAAACTGAGTATGTTCAGTATGAAAAAGCGGAGATTAAGGGGATAGGACAACAGTGTTCAAATACTTGAAAGGCTGCCATAAAGACGGAGAAAAGTTGTTCTCTCTTGCCACAGAGGGAAGGACAAGAGGCAATGGGTTCAAACTACTGCACAGCAGATTTTAGATTAAATCTCAGGAAAAACTTCCATATTGTAAGAACAGTAGAACAATGGCACAGATCGCCTAGGGAGGTTATGGAAGCTTCTTCACTGGAGGTTTTCAAAAGGAGGCTGAATACCCACCTATCTTGGATGGTTTAGATCAGTGGTGGACAATCTGCACCCTGTCAGAATAATCCGCTGCGGGCCGCAAGATAGTTTGTTTATATTGACCTTCCGCAGGCACGGCTGCCTGCAGCTCCCTGTGGCTGAGGTTCACCGTTCCCAACCAATAGGAGCTGCAGGAAGCGGCATCCAGCATGTCCCTATGGCCCGCGCCACATCTCGCAACCCACCAGCGGATTATCCTGACAGGCTGCATGCAGCCTGCAGGCCGCAGATTGCCCACCATTGGTTTAGACACAACGAATCCTGCATCTAGGCAGGGGGTTAGACACTAAATGACCCTTGCAGTCTTTTCTAACCTTATGATTCTATTTCTATAAATTTCAGTATCTCATAATTTGATCTCTAGATTACCTCAGCTGCTTACACACAGCTTCAACTATTATTTGTGTATAGGTGACTCAACTATCTCTCCACTCTTGCACTCTCTTTTTTCAATCTCAAACTCAAAGTAACTAAAAGTGAACCTCAAATCTTTTCGTATCAAATTCTCTCCATTATTTCCTTTCTTCACTATTGTTGTTAACTTCATTCTCCTAATCACACAAACTTACAATCTTTGTGTCATATTATCTAAATTCCTCCATCTCACCACATTTCCATACTGCCAACAATTCCCTTCCTCTTTCTATAAAAAAAATCTCAGTAATCTGACACTATCTTTCTGACCTCTAGTCAAACTTCTTGTTTTTGTGTTGATCATCCCCTACATCACTACTGCAATTTTCTCACTATCTGTTCACGCTTATCATAGTCACCTTCAAGGCTCAACTCTGTTCCCTTCCTCTCGCTACCCATACCCTTTGTAGCCTACTCCTAGCTTTTTATCTTTATGCTTTTTTCCACATTATCCTTTAAGCCTGGGGGTGAAATTTTCAGAATTGCCTAAGTGACTTAGAAGCCTAAGTCCCATATAAAAAGCAATTTAGATACTCAATGAGATTTAGGCTTCTGAATGCCCATGTTATTTTTGAAAACAGAACTTAGGGCCTAAAAATCTTTAATATCTGCCCCTTAAGCTCCTAAGTCACTTTTGGGCTTTTGAACATTTTTACTCACTAACAGCCACTGAACTTCTTTACATTAAAATCCCTTTTTAACATTCACCACTCTGTGAAGTCTGTCACAATTAAGCCTCCTAAAACATTCTTTCATATATTTCTTAACAAACAGCAGTACATCCTTATATTGAAATAACTGTACACAGAAAGAAGACAATCAGATATTTAAAGTATCTGTAACTAATATATTGAAAACATATACATTCTTACCTGTCGAATTTTTAGGTTTGTTTCACCATCTAAATTTGATGTTTCAATGTAGCACATGGCTTGTGGCTCACTTATTTTAGAAAAAAATAAAGCAATTATCTTTTAATATATCACTGTAACAAATATAATAATTTATTGACATGTAAAAGCTTTCTGTAATCTCTTAATATATTTATATATTAAATTTCCTTTTATAAAAGCCCGCAGATAAAAAGCTCCTAGGGACAAATAGTTGTGCAAAATTATTAAGTCATTCACATTTTCAGAAAATGTCTGCCATAAATATATCAAAACTATGAAGAAAAATGTGTATATATAATTGGAGTTTTCCAGAAAATTAGAAAGCTTCCTATTCAAGGTTCACATGTGCTCACTAATTTACATTTAACAGCTGATCAGAATATTCCAGATATTTCCAGTTCATTTGCAAAAGGTCTATTAGTATATTTCTTTATAACAGACATGCACAATTGATATACTGCCATTTAGCTCCCAAAGAGGTCTTCCCTCTTTTTATGTAAACCTTGTTCTCAAGCAATGAGACTACAAGTTTGAGTTTATACAAGATACTGCAACTGGAGTCATGCATTTATTCAGACTCATGCTGATAAGTGGTTGATACCCTACCACCCCGCCATGTATGATCATTATACCATATTTCCATGTCAACAGACTTAGTCTTAAATATTAACTAACAAATAATAATAAACATTTGTATACCACTTTTCATTCTTAGTAAGACATTTTCAGATACAAATTGAGTAAACATTATTAGTCCCATTTTACAGATGGGGAAATTGAAGCACAGAAACATCAAGTGACTTGCCTAAGGTCACATGGTGAGTAAGCAGCAGAGTCAGGAATGATGGGTTCAAGATTTCTGAAATGTTTTACTCAGCTGTCAGTTCCTGGACAGGAGCACAGAATCAATAATTTAGATCTGTGGTAGAAATTTAACTTTGTTTTTGTAAGGGCCCAGGAAGTCATTAGAAACACTAGAAGTAAATAAATAGGAATTTAATCTCTACAGTGATTTGAAATCTTGTAGGTTTTAAATAGAAAATGCTTTTACTCTCCTTTTTAAAAAATTAAATTGGAAATTCAATATTATTAAATAAATACATAGAGAAAGTTTAAAGCACGTTTTTAATCAATGATGAATAGTAGCCAATGTGCCATTAACTTTATCTTGTGGCAAATATTTTGAATTTTTTAAAATGTATGGATTACTTCTTCATATTTTAACTGTATGCTATTAAAATATGACATTTAATTATCACAATTATCTCATTGATTTTTTTCTTGGGCAACTTTTCTAAGAATGTAAATGACAGACTTCCATTTAGATTGTTTTTGTATAGCTGATTCAATGAATGCATGTGTCTAATTTTTCATTAGTTTAACAGTCAAAAATAAACACATTTATGAAGCACTTTGAAAAAGCTAAGGCAACAAAGACATTACAAATAAGAGACATGCTAAATTGCAACCATTTTGGTAGAATGCAAAGTAAACAGATTACAGTTAGATCATGGCAGGCTGTTTGATTTGTTAGTGAAAAACAAAACAAGGTGCAGCCACAATACAAACACTCGTATAAAGCTGAAGTATATCAAAGAAACATGCAATTTTCACTACACACAAGAATGGAACTATTTTTCCATCACATGCAGTACATAATGTGCAATATCCAACTTTGTGCAGAGGGTCCTAATAAAATTGTATCAAATGTTAATAATTTGTTATATTATATAGTTTATTGAAAACAATTAGTTGGCTATGGTTCAAATGTATTCCTCTCAACTTGCCTAAAGTACAACATGCAAAGTTATACTATGGTTTCACGACTGTTTGTTTTATGAAAATTTGCTTCATAATTTCCGTGAATATAATACAAAAATATATTAGGGAGGAGTGAAACAAATTTTGCAGTATTTGGGAATGCTACTGAACATTTATACATTTTAATAACCTATATAAATATCTTGATAAACTAAATCTTTTCTACTTCAATAAAATTCACCTCTGTAATGTGTTTGTTTTTAAGACAGTTGATATCAACATAGCTATTCAGAAAAAAATTGAACTACATTTTTCAAATTTGGTACATGAGGACCCACATACACTGTGCAACCAGTTTTATTCTAACCTTGATGACAGACTGATGAGATCAGCTGGGAGATGCTCCCCATTGGTCACTTTCACTATTTCCCCTACTGCCACCTACATATCCCAGTTTAAAAATGATTAGAACAGAAAAATGAGTAACGGGAAAAAATCAAATGGACAAAGAGACAAAAAGAGACGAAGTCTGAAATTATTATGTAAAACAATACATGTTAATAGAGACATTTGATGACAATTTTTTCAAAATCCATTTAAATCAGGTCAGAGAGCAGAAAACAATATATAAATTTTTGCTCAACCAGCTTTCTTTACTTTAAACACAGATTCTAAGTTTCAGAAAACTTTGATAATGAAGTTAAAATAAAATGCGAGCATCCTATGTTCTCAAATCACAGCTTATATAAAGGTGTGAGGTACAGTAGCATTAGAAGCGGAGGTACAGTAGCATTAGAAGTAGTATTCAACTTTTTCTGAAAAGGTAGGACAACAAGTATCTTTACAGGTAGATAAAAACCAATTTAATTTGCATCCAATCATAATTTATAAACTTTGATTCTAAGTATTACTGATATGCAAGTATTATAATATCCAAATACACTTAGTACTGTCTCTATACTATATGTTTGTACAATGCCCAGCACCGCAAAGCCCTTGCCTCTAGAAGGTACCATAATAATATTATATTGCTTGGAAAATAATGACCATTTGACAATATTTTATTTATCATAATATACAGACTGGATAGAAGGCTCAGATTAATACACTAGTGAGATCATTGTTGTTTTTCTGTAACAAAAGATGCAGTTGAAGGCACTATCTGGCTGACAAGCATGCGGCACACATTTTTCCTCTTCTGAAGAAATTCAATACACATACATACAGAAATAAACTATTCTGTTTGCAGGCACTGTGTCATGGCAGAGAAATGCAGGATGGAGGGAAACTTCAGGTCTGTCAGCCCTTTGCAGCCTTGGGGAAAAGAAAGTCACTCTTGAGACTAAAGAAATTCCTCAACTCTCCAACTTAATACGCTCTCTATAAACAAACTAAGTTTATCCAAAGATAGGAAAGTTACAAAAATATGATTAACTTATTAATTTTGTTTCTTCATCTGGGGATGCACATTTTCAGTTTCTTAGTGGCCATTCTACTTCACCGAGACTCACAAGCAGAAGAGTCAATAAGAACACAAGATTTTTTTAGTCTTATTTTACACACTTTATTTGATTAAATCCTCATCTCTCTATAACTTGCTGAGTGCTTTCATTGCTATAGTAATGATTCAAAAATGAATATCTGCTGACAGAACAAATAACTTTATAACAATTGATGAAAAACTCTAACTAACCTGAACTATCAGGACTAAATTAATTATTTTATCGGTCCTCCAAGCACCACATTTCAAAATGATGTCCCCTCCTCAAGGTGTTTAAAACAAAAAAAAAAAAACTGTACTGCACCTTTCCTGAATGGCCCTAAGACCAGAGACCTGGACTGTCAAAATGTTGGGATAGGCTTGTCTTGGAGAGACTCACAAACTTTAGAAATGAGTGGTTTCAGAGTAGCAGCCGTGTTAGTCTGTATTCGCAAAAAGAAAAGGAGAACTTGTGGTACCTTAGAGATTAACATGCATCCGATGAAGTGAGCTGTAGCTCACGAAAGCTTATGCTCAAATAAATTTGTCAGTCTCTAAGGTGCCACAAGTTCTCCTTTTCTTTTTAGAAATGAGTGTTCTCATAGCTTCCACACCCGACCTCAGAACAGGGGGAAAACAAACTTTCCCCGCGATCTGATAAAACACCATGGAAGCATTAACATGAACAACCAAGCCATAAAAATACAAATATTCCCTTGTAGTCTGTGGATCTGGTACAGGGGACCGAAAGCATGGCAAAGAAACATGGTTCCAAATTGTTAAGAATGTACCCATAAAGTTGCTCCTGGACCTGGATATCATCTACAGTACACTGGCTTAAGATGATTTTCTGCTGAAGCAAACAGGTCTATACTTGGATGGCTTCATCTTTGGACAATCAAATCAAAGATATTTGGATTTAGAAACCAGTCTCCTGGAGAAATCATTTGGTCAATTACACTGTCTGACAAGATATTTCCCCCCCGCCTTTCTCAGGCTCTGTTATTTGTGCAGGTGTTTCCCAATAACTTAGAAGCAGATATATTTGGACCACAGATGCCCATCTAAAAATCCACCTTGCTTGATCAACAACACAATAGTCAGGATGTCAAGCCCCACCATCACATCACTGAATTCTGAAATCTCAACAGCATTCTGAGACAATCCTCATTGCAAGGATGTAAATATATAAAGGAGATGCTTCTTTTGTCCATTTTCAGTTTGCTGGAGCCTTTGTGATGTAAGTCCATTCTGAGTTTGTCAGTTCAGTCTCAAAAAGATAGGAATCCTTCCACTATATCAGGGATAAAACTTCCCAAAGTAACCAACTCTGAGTCAAATTCTCCAGAAACTGCTATTCCTTGCTTGAAAACCAACCATATTTTAGCAACTTAAAATAGAGCCTGGCCTATAGAACCATGTTAACATAGAATGCACAATGTACTTGAGAGTGATCTGGCACACAAACTTGAAGTTCTGGATCTGATTCCTGATCTCTGTCACTCATTCTGAAAAGAGAATACTTTCTTGATATCGGAATGCATCTCCAAATGAATGAATTTAAAGAAGGAAGCACAGAAGGAGCTCTTTTCCAAACACATATACCATTCCCAGTCCATACCAGACCATAAAATCAAAGAGCTGTAAAGCAGTTCTCTGATAGCCCCCACATTGTTCTTCACCAAGTGGAGTTAGGATACAGGAGAGAACTAAACCCCCTGAGTGTGGGCAGAGGGGAAGGATAAAGACTGGAGCCCCACACAGCTTATCAGGTCACTGCTGCTTCAAAAGACCTACGTCTGATGCCATGCATGAGGAAAATTCAGGGCACTACTGTAGTGTGTCTGGTGAAGACGATCTCTGCCAATGGGAGAGAGGTGTCCCATTGGCATAATAAATCCACCTCCATAAGAGATGGTAGCTATGTTGGCAAGAGAAACTCTCCCACCAACATAGCATTGCCCAAACCGGCACTTAGATCAGTGTAACTTACGTTGCTCAAGGGGGGTGGGGTGGGCATATTCACCTGAGTGACATAAGTTATACAGACGTAAGGGGTAGTGTAGACCAAGCCTCACATGACTCTGCCATCTCCCCTCCTTTTCATACTTAGCATATAGGTCCTTTAATGACTGGAACTATCAAGGCATCTTTTTGTGTCTCTCTCTTAATGTCGGTCATTACTCCTTAACAAAACAAGAGAATAGAGCACTCCTCAACTTCTACACTCCTATGATAATGCAGAGAGAACACATTGTTTCTGTATGAAAGGGGCCTTCACCAAACAGAAAGAACTAAAAGATTTCACTTTCTCAGATGCTGTGCTGCCTAACAAGGTATTGAAGGAGAAGGAACCCCTCTGAGTTACAAATTTCTATCCCAGGAGGACAGAAATGGTAAGAGGCTTTGGAAATAAGTACTAACAACATAAGAATGGCCATACTTGGTCAGACCAAAGGTCCATTAAGCCCACTATCCTGTCTTCCAACAATGGCCAATGCCAGGTGCCCCAGAGAGAATGAAAAGAACAAGTAATTATTAAGAGATCTATCCCATTGCCCATTCCCAGCTTCTGGCAAACAGTGGCTAGGGACACCATCACTGCCCATCTGGCTAACAGCCATTGATGGACCTATCCTCCATGAATTTATCTAGTTCTTTATTGAACCTGTTATAGTCTTGACCTTCACAACATCCTCTGGCAAGGGGTTCCACAGGTTGACTGCATTGTGTGAAAAAATACTTTCTTTTGTTTGTTTTAAACCTGCTGCCTATTAATTTCATTTGGTGACCCCTAGTTCATGTTTTATGAGAAAGAGTAAGCAACACTTCCTTATTTACTTTCTCCACACCAGTCATGATTTTATAATAATCTTGCCATAAAGCAAACAGAATGATTCATTAGAGAGAGTGCTTACAAGCCAAATTATTTTATGTTATTACATCAGCACTTCACAAAGATATCTACTCTGTAATACTGGACATCTGGATGACATTAATTCCATGACCTATCCATGAGCTCTGAAATACTACAGATTACCTTGCTAATTAAGGATTCATAGCCTTAAAAAAAATCCTTCAAATGAAAATTCCTCTAACAGTATCTATTGAATAAAATGTTACTTTTTGACTAACGACTTTAAAAAAATTACAGTATTCTGATCTCAGTTCAACATATAAAAACCAGGAGCTTTTTTTCCTGTGATTTAATTTTAATATAATATTAATTGCAATAAATTAGTTTTTTTCATAGCTGTTTTGACAATTAAAATGAGAAGTTCATATCATATATAGAAAAAGAAAATAAAAAAGGTAATTTTAAAGGTAAATTGTTATTATGTGGCTCTTTGGGGAAAATCTGTCTCCTCTCCCTAGTTTTGTGACATGTCATTTCTTGTATTAAACATACATAGATTGTAATTAAGGAATATACGGTCTCTCTCTCTCGCTTTGATTTTAGATTATCATTAGGAAATGTTGGCCTTAACTGATGATGTACACTAACAGAAATCCCAAATTTATAACAACTCACTTCCTTCCAACCCAACCACCTTTTATAGACTACAAAAGATCCTTTTCTTGCAAACACTTTATGCACATGAACGGTTTATTAACTTCAATGAATTAAGCACATGCATGAAGTTTAACCCCAAACATGCACAAACACTCCCAAGATTTTTAAATGCTTCCATTGGAGCCACTTGCAAGGTCCTTTACAATCAGTCCCCACCCGGCCTATCATCCCTCATTCGCGATCAAGTTATCAACTTAGACTTAGGGTTTCTAGTGCCTCATGGCACATAAGGCAACCCATTTTTCCCCACTTTCTGTCCAGAGCAAAATGTTTGACTCCATTATAAGTTGTCTCCATGATGGCAACATCCTTCTGGATCATCTTGAAATAGGTTGGTCTTTGTTGTACATGTCTTCTCTTCCTTTTGGGTGAAATCCAGTCTAAGACAGACCTTGTGCTTCTGCCTCAGAGAAGCCTGCTGACATGGCCCATCCACCATAGCCATCCCTGTCTGATTACTGAGTCCATTGTCTGCTGACCCAGGCAGCGCAACACAATTTCAGATTGGTTACACAATCTCTCCAATGAATTCCCAAGATTCTTCTCAAACAAAGCTAGTGAAATGCATTCAGCTTCCTGCCACATCATCTGCCACGTTTCCAAGGCATACAGTAGTGCAAAGCTATCTTATTATCCTCCTACAAATCCCTCCTCAAAACTCTCCTTTGCCATGATTCCTACCAAAAACTTGACAGCTGTTAGGCTGCTGGTGTGCTGAGATCATTGCCCATCATGCGGACCAATATTGCCTGTTTACTTGTACTTACACCCCTTCTCCCCCCCCCCCCCAGCTTTCTGCATCCATTTGTTGTCTCTTGATTTACAGACTAAGTTTCTTTGGGCAGGAACAGACTTTTTGTTGTGTGTTTGTACAGCACCTAGGATCCTAGTCCATTACTAGGGCTCCTAGGCCCTATGGTAATACAAAAAAATAAACAAAATCAGAAAATAGATGCATACAACTGCAAATCAAAATACATAAGTTATTCGGCAGCATTTAAATAATTCTTATTTCAAAGTATTTGTTAGAATAGGTACTGCAAATAGCGCATGACCTGATCAAACAGATTCTGAAAAAAGTACATCTTTTACATAGTAAAATATGGATTTCATAAATAGAACTGTCCAAGGAAATGATGATAAACAACCTCTCAGAATATTCATTAAAAATAAAAATGATTGTTTATACTATTTATGATTTTATGCAGTGTTGATGTTATGATTAATATAAATAGAGTTTTTGTTTCATGTTTAAAGATCGAAACTATATATAATTTGAAAACTTGGTTTGAATATACAGATATTTTATTTAACATCTACATGTTAGAGAATGAAAATAAATTCTCTGTTCATAAAAACAGCAAATCATAGGTAAAATTTCATGATTGATAATTTGGTGGTTACTCAGTTTAAATTAGCATGAAAGTAAATCTGAACATAATCAAAATTAGCAACTATTCATAAAAACAGACTTTTCTTGTATGGGGCAAATATCAATGTATCTTTAAAAATGACTGAATTTGTTATTAATATAGTGAAAAGTTAATTTGTCTATTACTGCATTTTGCCATCTAGCCAAACAGTTAGATCCATTCACTATATCAAACAACAGATTTAAGTGTAAATGCATTAAAGGTCCTGGTAATATAATACCCCTAGGGGATTAGCATACCGCTCTAACAAAACTAACCGGTACAATTCCTTTTATTTATTATATATGCTAAGCATGAAAAAGTGTTTAAGATTTTAAATACCCAAATACAATTTTTCAATACTAAATGTAAAATAATGGTAGAGGTAAAGAGTATTTCTGTTTATTTCTTATTTCCTTGGAGCAATCACAAAATTAATGCAGGGTAGAGAAACCAGCCTCTACATTGTAAGCATCAGTGGGCATCTCTACCTTGATGAGAGAAGTACAGTGTCAGCAGGTATATACTCTTTGCCTTTTATTATAACTATATCTCCAACATCTACCTGTAAGAAAACTGGGAATTGGTTAACAGTCAAACACAGAATCTCTAACTTTTATGCATAGGTAAATCCTCAATTTGCCAAAAAGTTCAAAATTTAGGCAACAATTTTCGAAAGAGAGTAGGGGTATTAGGTCCCCAAATCCACTGAAATGAGGCCTAGTCGCATTGTATTCCTGGCATTGAATATATTCCACTTTAATCTCCCTTGATATTGGGAACTCTTATTGTTGTTGTATAGTCAGATTTATATTTAAACTAGTTACACAAAAGGAAATTAGTTTCCCTAAACTCAGAGTTCTTTTGTATCACAGCAGATGCCTGCTCCTGGTTCCAGCTAACTTGTATGTACCCCACGCAAACAGATGTGAACCTCATGAAATTAAACCTTTCCTGTTTGCAATTAGATGATTTCACAGGGGGAACAAAAAAGATCTGATTGGATCAAATTTACTGAAATCTCAGGTTATACAAATCTATGAAAGCTGTTTTTTTGACTAACATTTGCAAATAAGAACGATCATACTGGGTCAGACCAAAGGTCCATCTAGCCCAGTATTCTGTCTTCTGACAGTGGCCAATGCCAGGTGCCTCAGAGGGAATGAACAGAAAGGGTAATCATCAAGTGATCCATCCCTGTTCCCCATTCCCAGCTTCTGGAAAACAGAGGCGAAGGACACCATCACTGCCCATCCTGGCTAATAGCCATTGATGGACCTATCCTCCATGAATTTATCTAGTTCTTTTTTGAACCCTGTTATAGTCTTGGCCTTCACAACATCCTCTGGCAAAGCATTCCACAGTTTGACTGTGCACTGTGTGAAGAAGTACTTTTTGAACAGAACTTCTGAGTGTTTCCCTGCTTTACCGCTGCTCTATTACCTCACAACAACGCCTGAAATTTTTAGTATTTTAAACACAAGGTAAGCTTTGCAAATATAT
Organism: Dermochelys coriacea; assembly: GCF_009764565.3. Lineage (NCBI taxonomy): Eukaryota > Metazoa > Chordata > Testudines > Dermochelyidae > Dermochelys > Dermochelys coriacea. Next base: position 97,958,331 of record NC_050071.1, on the reverse strand, counting down.
AAAGTAACTTTAAAAACATTTTTACTAATCTTTGCTCAGTATATAAAAACTGAGCTATTTTCTTGTCTATTAATTTTAATAGTGCTAAAGGTACTTGTACAGAGATGTCATATGCTAATATCCCAAGAGCTGAAGACATTCAGGCAAAACTTTCATTGAAATATTATTCAGGCAGACCTTTCACTGAACTATTAATGATAGTTTTGCCTGAAGGAGGAATTGGTTTTGGGCCTAAAAGTACATTTTATTAAACAAGCTAAATTTAATATTCTAGAAAGCACTACTAAAAACTGAACATTTTAATGCTTTCCATCATACTTGTAAATTAATTCATATGATTGTCATTTACTCCGATATAAAATATATAAACTGTATCAAACGATAGTATAAACATAAAATTTACACCCCTTAAGAGCAAAAACAAAAAAACAAATACACACCTTTTCCCAATGGACAATCTCCCAAGCACCATTTCTCAATACTGAAAAGCAAAGGCACATAATTAGACTGTACAACAGTAAAACTTCTGTTTATAGGTAACACGCCTCATGTGTTCCCTGTTACTAAAAATCATGTGTATAAAATAGAGCAGTATACTCACATGGCATTTTACTGAACAACACATTCTCTGCTATTTCAGGTCAAGCATTTCAATTATAAAAAATAAATTTTAATTTGTACAGCACCTTTCATACAAACTATATATAATAAGACTTTATAGGGTTAGAAAATCATAGAAATGTAGGACCAAAAGGGACCTCAACTAGTCCAATCTCTTGTGCCGAGGGAGGACTAAGTATTATCTAGACCAGTGGTTCTCAACCAGGGGTCCAGGGCCCCCTGTAGGCCCCCAAACAGGTTTCAGGGGGGCCACCAAGAAGAGCCAGCATTAGACTTGCTGGGGCCAAGGGTAGAAAGTTGAAGCCCTCTGTATGGGGCTGAAGCCCAGGGCCCTCAGTCCTGTCACCTGGGGCTGAAACTAAAGCCTGAGCAATGTAGCTTCGTAATGGCCATGGGGCCCCAAGCCTTGTTACCCCCTCACACCAGGCCTTGCTTTCATATGCCAGAAAACCAGTTACTGTAGCACAGGTGGGCCATAGAATATTTATAGCATGTTGGGGGGGAGGGCTCAGAAAGAAAAAGGTTGAGAACCCCTGATCTAGACAGTCTCTGACCGGTGTTCAACTTGTTCTTAAAAGAACTCCAATGATGGAGACCCACAAGCTCCCAAGGTGATTTGTTCCACTGCTTAACTACCCTTCCAGTTAGGAAGTTTTTCCTCATGTCTAAACTAAGTCTCCCTTGCTGCAATGTAAGCCCATTATTTCTTGTCCTTTTCTCAGTGGCTAAGGAGAAAAATTTATGACTCTCCTCTTTATAACAATCCTTTATGTACTCTAGACTGCTATCACGTCCCCTCTCAGTCTTCTCTTCTCCAGACTAAACAAAACCAATTTTTTCAGTCTTTCCTCATAGGTTTTCAAGTCCTTTAATCATTTTAGCTGCTGTGGACTTTCTCCAATTTGTTCACAACTTTCCCGAAGTGTGGTGGCCCAGAACTGGACACAATACTGCAGTTGAGGCCTTATCAGTGCTGATTAGAGTTTACAACACTCCTGTTAACATATCCCAGAATTATATATTATATTGGTTTACAACAGTATTACATTGTTGACCCATATTTAGTTTGTGATTCACTAAATCCCCAGATCCTTTTTTGCCGTACTCCTATTTTGTATTTATACAACTGATTATTCCTTCCTGAGTGTAGAATTTTGCATTTGTCCTTGTTGAATTTCATCCTATTTAATCCAGTTAGTCCAGATCATTTTTAATTTTAATCCTGTTCTTTAAAGTGTTTCCAACCCCTCCCAGCTTGGTATCATCCATAAAAATTGTAAGTATACTCTCTATGCCAATGTCCAAATCATTTGTGAAGATACTGAATAGAACCAGACCTAGGACTGATCCCTGCAGGACCCCAATCAATATGCCCTTTCAGTTCGATCATGAGCCACTGATAACTACTCTCTGAGTACGGTTTTCCAGACAGTAATTCTCAAAGATAATCGCTAATGGCTCAGAGATCTCTTCAATCAGTTTCTTAAGTATTCTAGGATGTATTTCATCAGCCCCTGCCAACTTGAAGACATCTAACTTCTCTAAGTAATTCATAACTTGTTCTTTTCTTATTTTAGCCTTAGATCCTACCCCATTTACTCTGTAATTTTCTATCTTAGTCACACAATCACGGCTAACTTTTTGGTGAAAACTGACACAAAAAAGGCATTTAACACTTTGGCTATGTAACGGATTTGGCACCCACCTCTCATGAATGCCCTTTCAGGTTGGGCGTGTCTGCGTTCTTTAGTTCTGGTGACTCCTTTCAGTGGGTCTCAGGCAGGTTTGTCAGTGACATAGCACTCCAGCCGAGTCACACTGTCTGTATGTTAACCAGCACAAACCGCTTCCGGGTATACAGTCCACCGGGGCCTGTCTCTCTTTAGCCCTCCCTAGGCTTTGGTCGTTAAGTAGTCCAGCCCTGGTATGGGGCTGTATCCCCAGGGCTTCCTCCCTGGAGACGCTATCTTCCTGCAGCCCTCTCCAGGCTCAGTCCCTATTCAGTCCTACCAACCAGTCAGGAGCTTCCTCCATGCTCCCCCCGGTCCCTGCTAGCAAACCATCCATGGCCCTGCTGCTCTTCCAGGCAGCCAGGCCTGCAGTCTTTTCTTCTCCTACTCCAAGCAGCAACTAACTGGTGCTTTGTTCTGCAGCTCCTTTTATATGGCCCTCCTGGGCCCTGATTGTTTGCCTCCCCTGCAGCCACTCTAGCCTGCTTGGAGGACCTCTCCACTGCTCCTTCCCTGGCATGGGTGTGGCAGAACCCTGAGGCCTCCAGCAGGGGGCCTTTGGGCCTAGTCCACCCCATCACAGGCCATTGCTCCATTTTCTGTTATTATCTTTCCTTCCTCATTTAGTAATGGGCCTACCCTGTCCCTGGTCTTTCTCTTGCTTCCCATATATTTGTAAAATACTTTCTTGTTACCCTTTATGTCCCTAGCTAGTTTAATCTCATTTTGTGCCTTGGCCTTTCTATTTTTGTCCTTACATTCTTGTTTTGTTGTTTTTTAAATACACATTCTTTGCAAATTGACCTAGTTTCCGCTTCTTGTAGGACACCTTTTCAAGTTTCAGGTCATTGAAAATCTGGTTAAACCAATGTGGCCTCTTACCATACTTTTATCTTTCCTATGCATTGTTATAGTTTGCTCTTGTGCCCTTAATAATGTCTCTTTGAAAAACTGCTAACTCTCCTGAACTCTTTTTTCCCTTAGACTTGGTTCCCACAGGCGCATCCCTACCAATTCTCTGAGTTTGATAAAGTCTGCCTTTTTGTAGTCCATTATCTTTACTCTGCTGTTTTCCTTCTTACTGTTCCTTAGAATCATGAACTCTGTCTTTTCATGATCATTTTCACCCACACTGCCTTCAATCTTCAGATTCTCACGTAGTTCAGTTCCTCCCTGTTTATCATTATCAAATCCAGAATAGCCAGTCCATGAGTCACTTTCTCTACCTTCTGTAATAAAAAGTTGTCTCCAATGCATTCCAAGAACTTGTTAGATAATCTATGCCCTGCTGCATTATTTTCCCAACAGACATCTGGGTAGCTAAAGTCCCCCATCACTACCAACTCCTATGTTTTGAATAATTTTGTTTAAAAAAAAGTCTCATCCACCTCTTCTTCCTGTTTAATAGGTCCCCTGCCATGACATCATCCTTGTTTTTTTACCCCTTTTATCCTTACCCAGAGACTTTCAACAGATCTGCCTCCCTTTCTGTCTCAGAGCAAGTTATACATCTTTGATAGCAAGGCAACACCTCCTCCCTGTTTATCCTGAACAAGCTGTACCCTTCTACACAAATATTCCCATCATATGAATTATCCCATCAAGTTTCTATGATGCCAATTACCTTGTATCTGTGATTACTCACTAGTATTTCTAGTTCTTCCTGTTTATTCCCCATACTTCTTGCATTAATTAATTACAGCATAAAATGTGTATGAAGCAGAATGAAATAAAATTTAAGGAAAATTAAGACACATTTTAATTTGATTTGATAAGTGATGCTCCCAAAAATATTAGATTCTGGAAAAAACAAACAAACACGATCTGAACTGAAATCTTATAAAATTACTATAGGAAACAATCTCAAGAATACACTCTGATGAAAATGCTAACATGATTTTCTAGTGTACAGAAGAACCCAATCAATTATCCTTTTATTTTTATTATAAATCATTTATAAGAAGCACCATATCAACATACATGGCAGTTTATAAACACAGATAAAGACATGTTCCCTGCCCTGAATAATGCAGCATTTAAATTATATAATAAAAATACTGGACAATAGATAAAGTGAGATAGAGTGTGGGTATTACTAATGAGAAAAAAATAGGTATTACTTTGAAGAACTGGAATTTAAGTAGGGATTTGAAGGAGAGAGAATGCAAGGAAGAGAGGGAAAGGAAGATTGTTCCAGATATAGGGAACAGCATGCTAGAAGATTCCAAGCTGAGGCTGGGAAAGAGGGTAAAATGAAAGAATTGGGCACTGGGAATGGAAAGGAGGAAATAAAGGCAAATATGTTAGTGTGGCAACATTATATGAGGCCTAATAGGTGAGGATGAAAAGCCTGAATTTGATGCAACTGGAGACAAAAATACATTTTAGGTATTCAAAGAGGTGGGTGATCTGGTCAGAATTGTGAGGAGAGAAAATCACTTTTGATATAGCATTTACGTTTATCTGAAGATGGAAAGCAGAGAAGGCAAGAAGGCCAAAAGAAGGTTGTCATATAAGATGGTCAAGGCATAAGACAAGGTTGTTGCAATGGAGATAGCAAGGAAAGATGGATTTTGGTGAAGAGGAATAAGCACAAGATTTAGCAACCATCTGCATACGAAAGGTCAAATAGGCTGCAGGCCTGGGAAATGAAGAATAACATACCTGACAACTGAGATAGAACAGGCCGGGATCCTGTTGAAGAACTAGACTCTGGAATAACAAATCTGGCCTTGAATCCAGGAACAACTGTGGCTCTGACATGTTCACAAGGTCAAGAAATCAAGGCCTCTTTCGTTAATGGGCGGGCTACTAAGATAATTTCTGCTTTCTCCTTTCTGATCCTCTGTATTACCCTGGTGATGTTGAGCAGTGAGGGGAAAGTATAAGGTAAGCCCTTTGGCCATTTGAGCGACAGGACACCTATGTCAAGAGCATTTATGCCTATGACTTTTTTCCTACAAACTATTCGTAAACCTTCTAGTTTCCTTTGGCTGAAAAAAGTCCCACAATAGGAACTCCATATTTTTTGATGATCAGTCAGAATTATTTGTTCTGAAGACCCAATTCTGCATCATCAATTTTCCTTCTGCCCATTCACTCAGCCTTCACATTGCTGGTGACCTTTGATATGCAAGGTCCTGATAGACCATAGATGGGCTTCCTCCCACTACATCAATGATGCCGCTTCCTTTTGTAGATCCCTTGATCTAGTATTCCCCAATGGTTTATGTACACCAGGGATTGGCAACCTTTGGCACACGGCCCACAAGGGTAAGCCCTTTGGTAGGCCGGGCCGGTTTGTTTACCTGCCACATCTGCGGGTTCGGCCAATCGTGGCTCCCACTGGCAGCAGTTCGCTGCTCCAGGGCAATGGGGGCTATGGGAAGCAGCGCGGGCCGAGGGATGTGCTGGCCGCCACTTCCCGCAGCCCCCATTGGCCTGGACAGCAAACTTTGGCCAGTGGGAGCTGCGATCGGCCGAACCTGCTGAAGCAGCAGGTAAACATACTGGGCCGGCTCGCCCGCATGCCAAAGATTGTTGATCCCTGATGTACACCATTGTTGATGTATTGTCTGTACATGGCCATTTGGCAATGCTGGGGCCAGTTGTTGAACAGCCTACTTTATTGCTCTCAGCTCTAAAAAATATATGCTTTTCTTTCATTCCTAGAAGGATCATGTCCTTTGAGCCACCAACTTCTTGGATAATGCTCCTCACCCTTCCAGAATGGCATCGGTTGTTATGACACACCTCTCTGGCTCCAACATGGCCAATCCCCCCAGAATCTCTTTGGATTCTTCACCAATCCAGGGATTTCAGCACTAGTGATAGAATGTTCACTTTCCAAGATGGAAAAAAAATCAGAAAACGGCAGGGAATGGCCAGCACGAAACTCTGGAGAGTGCTTAAATGCATTCTGCCCAAGACACTATCCCAGTGCAGGATACGATCATCCCCAGATCACTAATTAGGATGCCTACTGATGTCTTCGGGCACTTCCTCAGGAGGGTAATTGCTTATCTGTTCTAATCCCGTCTTTTGGCTGCCAGAAAGATTTTGTGGGCCTCTGTGTCTATCAACACTCCAAGATAAACTAGGCACTGAGATTGTTGATGATGACTCTTCCCAAAATTTACTTTAAATCCAAACTGTTGCAAAGTTTGGATCATTGCCTGAGTCATATGAGAGGACCCCTCTTTGGGCAAGGTTTTACTACAATTTCATCCAGGAAAGGATATACCGGTATCTCCTTCTGCCTGAGAAAAGCCACCAGAACAACAAGGATTTTTGTGACCACTTGAGGGCATGGATGACTGTCAGAAAGACAGTGCTTTGTACTTTGGTCTCATGAGTGAATCACAAAAATTTCTTGTGCCCATGGTGAACTGGCACACGAAGATAGGCCTCCTTCAAGTTGACTAATGTAAAGTAATCCCCAGCAGATCACCATTAGTCCTGACTTTAAGGTTTCCATCTTGAATCTAGTCCCCATAATGAACTTATTAGGGTGTGGTAAATCCAGGACAGCTCTGTCCTCCCCAGATCTCCTGGGTACCAGAAACAACACTGAGTAGTGGCCAAAGAACATCTCTGCCTCAGGAACTCTTTCTATCTTGCTGATTTTCAAAAGATGTTCTATAGACTTTAGCATATTTCATCTCTTTTGTGGATTTGAGGACACTGGAGAAGGGAGAAATTACAATTTGGTATCTTTGAAAATTGTATGTACCCTTGTTGAACCACATCCAGGACTCATCCATCCAACATGGAGAGAGTCATTAATGTACATAAAAGATTGTTACAAGGAGGAGGGAGAAAAATTATTCTCCTTACCCTCTGGAGGATAGGACAAGAAGCAATGGGCTTAAATTGCAGCAGGGACAGTTTAGGTTGGATATTAGGAAAAACTTCCCAACTGTCACGGTGGTTAAGCGCTGGAATAAATTGCCTAGGGATGTTGTGGAATCTCCATCGTCGGAGATTTTTAAGAGCCCATTAGACAAACACCTGTCAGGGATGGTCTAGATAATAGTTAATCCTGCCATGAGTGCAGCGGACTGGGTTAGATGACCTTTCGAGGTCCCTTCCAGTCCTATGATTCTATGCAATTGTTCCTTGAATTTTAATATTCTCTCCCTGCTAGGTGTTGCTCATTGGAACTCACCTGACTGTAGTCAGGCATTGTTTCTAGTGTTCAAATTTGCACTGCAGGAAGATTGGTTTCTCTCCTTTCTGAGCGTAGACTTGTTCTATTTGTTTGTGCTGTAGTCTTACTTTCCATACTAGAGTAGCCACAAAAAGAATATTTAGACCTAATAAGACAGGATATCCCTTTTCCCGAATTTGGAGTTAGGAGGATTCTCTAAGATCTTTTTTGAGTATCTGAGGATTCCACCAACACTTTGTCTAATGACTCCCCAATATTTTGAAGCCACTAACATGATTTTGGCCTGTATATTGCCCTTCCAGGATCATAACCAGAGGTGCCATCTGGTCACCACACTGGAGGCCAAGGCATGTGTTGAAAACATCAAAGCATCTCTGGGGTTGCATGAGCTATGAATGCTGAAGCCATTGAGACTTTCTTTAACTCTGAGCCTAACCACAATTATTTCTTAGCCTTTTTTGGTAATCTATTGCCAAATTGTCAGTCCTTGCAGTACTGTTCTTACAAAAAAGATGTTGCTGCAGCAGAAGCCCTCAGAGAGGAAGATACAGCCTCAGATGTTCGGTGCAGTGACGTTTCACTCTGCAGTCATTGGGTTCTTTTGGGAAAGAGTCCCCTTCCACTAGGATAGCAGTGTCTTTGACGAGTGCTGAAACTACCCTGTCCACTTTGCGAAGAAAAACAAAATCTGCTTTGCTACAGTGCTCGCACACCTGAACAATCTTATAGACTTTGCTGGTGTTTCCCATTTGACCTTCCTTACTTTTTCCCAAAAAAGACATCAAGAGGAATGTGTGGTTCAGATCTTGAACCTGTTGGAATTTTTTTTTTTTGTAATTTCTGGATCAATTCTCTCTTCTCCCTCCTTACATTCTTTTCTAATGAGCTCATCTGACAAAATAAGTATCTAATCATCAGCTGAAAAAGGATCCTCCTGCTTCATTTAATCTTGTGATTCATCCCCTGAGGCAAAGAGTTCACCTTCCTTCTGTAAAGAAGATCCTGACTTTCTTCTTGACTTCTTTTTTCCCTCTCTTGGACTTAGACTGAACAGCCTTCTTTTTCTTTGGTGATGCCCATGAAGATGAGGATGAAAATGAATTAAATGAGGAGAAGGATGAAGAAAAACCAGACACAAATAATTCTATTCCTTTTATTATGCTTTTTCTTTCCATGTAGGAACACCTTGTGAACAGAGCCTTTGGCGCCATCCTGTAATGAGTCTGAGGAACTACTATCCCCAGAAGAACAGGGATAGTAATTTCTGGAAATAATTTATTGAATCCCTTTTCCATTTTTTAAATTTGACGCCTTTTGAGAAGGTGGGGATTGGAAACCTGAATCAGATGAGGAGTCCTATGAACCTCTTCTACTAACAGACATCTCTTTATCTGTGTCCTTTTGAGAGCAGATAGAATGCCTGTAGGAGACACTGCATCTGCTACCTGGAACTCACAATATTGTAGCCTCTGAGATAAAGGCTCTTTTTACACCAAATTCAAAAGCTCCAAGAGACACTTTCTTCCTGAGGAGAAGATTCTCTTCTTTTCCCCTCATGCAAAATTCTTAACTTCCTCTAGGACTAAGGGAAGACGAATGAACTACCCAACCAAGGAAGGGGTTGGGGATGATGATGAGATCTGCATTGCAGGAGGATATGCAACCAAAACGGTCTTATCGGCTGCTCCTTGCTCTGTCTGTGGTGTATTCAGCCAGTCCCGCTTATGTTTTCCCTATGCTGGCCCACTGCCCTTTGATGCAACAACAAAGGGCTCTCTTTGTTTTTCTGCCATCCTTTGAGACATTTGCAGCATGGCTGTCAGATTCCCTGCTAGTGAGGAATGCCTGAGGAACTGCCTCCTGGTTTCAGGGTAAGGTGGCCAAAGCCAGTGGATGAGCTGACTGATATGCACAAGACACAAATCTCTCCTTCTATGTCCTCTGACAGGAATAGAGAGAAGGAGGAACACAGCTGTGGTCTCCCATTTGGACTTTCTCCACCATACTCCTAGCCTGTTACATGAGCAGTTGGGGAGAAGGGGCATAGCGGCTCTGTGGTAATTCCAGGCAGCAGACGAACCAGCTGTGCATGTTTATTTGACATGTGTTTTTTTTAAACCCTCTCTCAGAGTAAGTGCTGGATCGCACGGCCCTGGTAGTAGCTACAGGAAACAGAACGAAACTGAGGGGGGCCCCTCTGGAAGATGGGGGCTAGTCCCTTGTCAGCCATCAATTCAGCTTTGATTCTGACCTTTACAGCTACAGAAAGGCAATGCCCCACACTGAGGAACTGTGGATCTAGTCATAAGAAAAGAAAAAGGACCTGCTCTTCTGCTTGCTTGGTCTGTGGAGCTTCAGAGTCAGTCAGGAACTGCAGTTTGGGGAATCAGGGGATGTCTTCTGGCTCAGGTACTGTCATGTCAGTGGGCACTATGTTCTGATCAACTGGCTAGTCCATGGGGTCCAGTTTCCTTGGTAAAGTGTTGTTGTCATAGTGACCTTGGGATAAAAACACTTTTTCCTCACTTTCTTGGTCTTCTAAGGTTCAAATTCAAGATGGTAACATCCCATAAAATCTCTAAGAAAACCAGGAGATCACAAATTTTGCACCCCGCACAGCATTGTTCAATCCTGTAAAAGAGAGATGAGTGTGACTACATCCATCCTTGGGGCCCTCCTTCCCATAGAACTGGTTTTTTGTCAGATCCACAAGTCCACGTGTTTCTCCCAGGCAAGCAATAATAGGGGAATAACAGGAGATGATGACTCCATCGGAATTGTTTCAACTCCTTTTTATTGGGTCAACAGTCAGGACCTATAAAAGACTTCTTGACCATCATTGTTCCATGAATTAGAAAAGTTGTTCCTTACTCATTCGCACATCTTATGCTTACATTTTTTCAAGGCTGCAAGACTTCATCACAATAAGAAAATATGGAACTGTCACGCTGTCTGGAAAACTGGTGAACTATGTGTAAGGTTATCTATCAAACTTTTTTTGTAGTAGTATTTTTGTAAACTACTTGTATTCAAAAGTGTTTATTTTGAACATTTGTTCAACTTTATGGATAATGCCCTCTACTCCAAATTTATATTTTAATTTGTGGTATAATACTGTGGTGTTCAAACTATTTCAAATTTGTAAATTCTAAACATTTAGGTCCCATAGTTTAAAATTACCTCCATAATTGCATGCCTATTTTTACATACAATTCAGTAAATTGTGAGTACACAAACATCTGGAGGTATAAATAGCTATTTGCATGGGCAATTGTGGCACACACACAAGACAGAAATGGATATGTGTTTTGCAAATTGCATGCATGCACACACATACATACAAATCAGGTCTTTATATTCTAAACATCTAAAAGTGTAAGCTTGTATGCTTTGTTTCAAATGTAATACTGACAAATCTGAAACCAAAGAACCATAAAGAAATACACACAGCATTCAGATTGAATTTTTTAATTGTGCAGCAAAGAAGAGATTTTTGCAATGGTTCCTACCTTGTGTTTGTTTCTTGTTCACTGCATTATCAGCTTTATGTCTTTTCTGTAATAAAAATGCACAACTGTTAATTGAGTTAAAATAGTAATTTTGTTAACAAGGTAAAATGTACAATTCAGAAAAGATATCATGCACACACACTTCCTGTATCCCACTCCACTCGGACAAAAAAACCAGGCAAGATTATTTCAAGTCGTGTTAAGCAATTTTTTTAAAAAAACTGCATGTTATTTTAATGAAGTATTTTTGTTGTTAGACAAAGTCAAGGACAGTGCTAGACTAAAACTGTTCTTCTGAAGAACCGCTCCATTCTGGATATTTCACTAGCTGCCCTAATTCCAAGATGCAGACAGCTTGCATTTGTGGGATGGTGCCCATACTCTTCAGGAGTCTTCTAGAAAAGTAGTTTCTGTTGGGACCATATAAAACTTCATGACACAGAATTTTCTGAGATGAGATTTAAGAGGTTACAAAATGTGAGTGCCTTCTGCTAAACCTCAAAGTTATTAAGATAACAGAACTCCAAAGGAGGAGTGAAGATAGGCGGTAGTGTGAATAAACATTGGCAACATTCTCCCGATGCAAAAGATATTGATAAAGTAATCTTTCCATATGCTACAATGGCTCTAGTATCATGCGTGGAGCCAGCTCTCTGTAACTAGGAATGGAAGGGATAGTTAGTGAATTTACTCTTGATAACTATTATTTCTTCTTTGAGGTAGCTTCTGTATATTTACCACTTCTGGGACACTATTTAGTAATATAACCACCTCAAAGGTAGGCTGATGAATTCTAACTGAACAAGGAGAGCAGAACTGCCCTCCAAAGCGAGCACCAGATCTAAATATCAAGTCAAGGGAGTGGAAGTTGTGTAAACGTGATTAAACCCCAGGTAGCTTCCCTGCAGATTTCTATAATGTTAACATTACTAAGGCAAGACATACTCCCACCTGTACTGATACCCAACCTAAAACATTAACATATCTATTTTGGATCCAAAAGTTTAGGTGATGTCTGATCAAAACAAAAATTCTAACAGAGTACAGAGTCTAATTCTCCCCTAGAAGGAATAAGGTCTGGAAAAGAGACTAAGCGCTTGTCTATACGGCTGCACAGTTCAGACTACAGGAGCATAACTAGGAGTTCGCGCCAAGTGCTACGCTGAACTCCCCCATATGGATGCTGTGGCCATGACCAAATTGGTTCCTAGTTCACATTAATGTAGTCTTTTTCAAACAGGACTATATTAATGAGAACTAGGAACCTTTTAGTTTGCACCTGCAGCATCCACATGAGGGAATTATAGCGCAGCACTTTGGTGTCCACTGCTATTCACACCCGCATTGTCCAAACTGCAGGACAGTGTAGGCATAGCCAAATAGATTAGTTTAGGCAGAACTCACATTATTTTAGGCAAAAATTTTGGATCAGGACACTAGGACAACTTTTGTCTCTGTGGAATACAGTGAAGGCAGACACATCTATCAAAATCTGCAATTCACTCACTCTTCTTGTGGATGTACTGTGATTAAAAATGCCATCTCTAGCAGGTTTAATACAGTACTCTCCCAGAGGTTCAAAAGGTCCAGCCAAAATCTTTGTAAGCACTTGTCAGGGACTGCAAGTCTTGTACCTGGGTCCACAGGAGCTAAAAAAAGCTCCAACCTGCTCACAGTTGCTAGGGCAGAAGCTGAAACCCAATAGAGGAATCCAGTCCAAGAACCTGACTGGCAGAATGCTGGGGATCTTGACTGGTCCATAGCTCCCATATAAACCCAGCACAGGAACAGGAAATTGCCCATGCAAGTGGGATCCTCCCTGCTCTGGATTGCGTGCGTTGTGCTTCCTGTTCCTGTTCCTCTGGTTTCACTTTCTGGTGTCCTGACCCAGCCCAACTCTAGTTATCCATCCATGGTTCTACTTTCAAGTATGTCTCCTCCCTCTAATGTCTTGGTAACCTGATCCTGCCTGCTTCCTCATGCTCAATTCTCGGTTTGCCCTCTGACCTGTCTTGGACTCTGACCTCCTGCTATCTGACCTGGCCTGCCTCCTGCTTTGACCACTAAGTCAGATTGCCCATGTCCTGGTCATGACAGAAATAAACTGAGATCCCGTTTTGCGACAGGTTCTCTGATAGACATTAACCAACCATGGAAGGAATCTCCTAATGGAGGATGGCTGAGATGATGCACAATGCACTTTGATCAATGACAAGGTACAGTAATTAGTCCAAAAAGAAAGGTTACTTACCCTACAGTAACTCTGGTTCTTCAAGATGTGCTATCAACACATATTCCACTCTTGGTGCATATACGCCCCATGTGTGTCAGATCCTTTCTGACTAGCAGTATCTGATGTAACTCTGACTAGGCTCCTGATGTTCTCTTGGCAACCATAGCCGAGGGTTATAAGGGACAGGAGGCTGCAACCACTACTCAGATCCTTCACTAATAAGAATCCTGAAAAGTGGGAATCCAATTAACAGGGATGCAGGGCAGGTTGAGGAATCTGTGTAAAACACCACATCTCAAAGAAAAAATGGTTACTCACTCTCTCATAACTTTTGTTATTTGAGATGTGTTGTTCATGTCCATTCCAATCAGGTGTGTGCATGCACACGTGCACGGTAGCCAGAAGATTTTTCCCCTAGCAGCATCCATCGTGTCAGTACATCCTGAAGTCGCGCCTTCATGGCGCTCAATATAGAGCCCTGCCAACCTGCCATGACCTCAGTTCCTTCTCGCCGGTTACTCCAACAGAGGGGAAGTAAGGAAGGTGGGTATTGGGAATGGACATGAACAACGCATCTCGAAGAACAACAGTTACGAGAAGGTCAGTAACCGTTTTCTTCTTCGAATGCTTGTTCATATCGATTCCAGTCAGATGACTCACAAGCCCAAGTTTAGGTGGTGGGGTCAGAGTCTTCCACTGATTGGTGCACTGCTCAGCCACATTGTCTCTGGCCTGCTGGGTAATCACACAGTGCGTGACAAAAGTATGGATGGAGGACATGTCGCCGCCCTGCAGATTTCCTAAGTGAGAACCTGAGCCAAGAATGCTGTTGATGAAGCCTGCACCCTGCTGGAGGGCGCAGTGATGGGAGGTGCAGGAATACCTGCCAGGTTGTAGCACGCACGAATATAGGACACTATCCATGATGAGATGCATTGTGATGATATAGGCTGACCTCTCATTCCATCCGGTACTGACACAAATAACTGGACCGATTTTCTGAACATTTAGTTCTCTCGATGTAAAAGGCTAGTGCCCTGCGGACATCCAGAGACTGGAGCCTCTGCTCCCTGCTGCTGGAATGAGGCTTACGGTATAATACCGGGAGAAAGATGTCCTGGTTTATGTGAAACTGCGACACAACCTTTGGGAGGAAAGCAGGATGAGGCCTGAGCTGAATTTTGTTCTTACAGAACACGGTGTAGGGAGGTTCTGATGTTAGAGCCTTGAGCTCAGACACCCTCCTGGCCAAGGAACACCACCTTGTAAGAGAGGTTGAGCAGGGAGCGTGTCGCTAATGGTTCAAAGGAGGGTCCCATGAGCCTAGAAAGGACCAGGTTGAGGTCCCAGGCAGAGACAGGCTGACGGACGTTTGGGTATAGCCTGTTGAGCCCTTTTAAGAACCGGCTGACCATAGGGTTAGCAAACACAGAGCAGTCCTCTCCGCTCAGATGGAAGGCCGAAATGGCAGCTACATGCACTCTTACTGATGACAACAAAAGCACTTGCTGCTTCAGATGGAGGAGGTAGTCCAGAATAAGCGGCACTGAGGCTAGCATCGGGGACGAACAGCGCTGCGCCAACCAGACTGAAAATCTCTTCCACTTGGCAAGGTATGTGGCTCTCGTAGAGGGTTTTCTGCTGCCAAGGAGGGCCTGTCTAACCTGGTCTGAACAGGAAAGCTCCATTGGGTTCAACCATGGAGCTTCCACACCGAGAGGTGAAGCATCTTGAGATTAGGATGTTAAAGACGACCATGATCTTGTATCAGAAGATCCGGGAAGAGTGGCAAGATGATTGGGGCTCACACGGACATGTCTAAAAGAGATTGCTGATGGGGCCAGACTGATGTATTAATATGACCTGAGCTCATCTCTCCGGATCTTGAGGAGTACCTTGTGAATGAGCAGTATGGGTAGAAAGGTGTATAGGAGAGAATGGAGGAGGAATGTGTCCACGCTGGAGCCCGGGCTGTGATTTTGGAGAGAACAGAACTGCTAGCACTTCCTGTTGTGTCACGTGGCAAATAGGTCTATTTGTGGAAAGCCCCACCTCTGGAAGATTGAAATTGCGAGGTCCGGGCTAAGGGACCACTTATGGCTGTGAAATGACCTGCTGAGCTGGTCCGCCAGCTCGTTCTGTACCCCGGGGAGGTACAATGCTTGCAGGTGTATTGAATGTTCTACACAGAATTCCCACAACTTGAGGGCTTCCTGGCACAGGGGAGAGGAGCGTACACTCCTGTTTGTTGATATAGAACACTGCTGTTGTATTGTCCATCATGACTGATACACGTATGCACGAAAGGTCTGGCATGCTAGGCGCACCACTCTGAGCTCTCTGACATCGATGTGGAGACCCAGGTCCGCCTGAGACCAGAGGCCTTGAGTCCTGCGGTCTCCCAGAAGTCCTCCCCAGTCCAAGTCTGATGCGTCTGTCACTAACAACAGAGACGGCTGAGGAGTGGCGAAGGGGACCGCTGAGCATACCTCCTGAGGGTCTAGCCATCACAGGAGGGAGTTGAGAACTGGGCAAGGCAGGGTCACGATCCTGTCCAAGCTCTCCGGGCTGGGCAATACACTGACATGAGCCACAACTAAGGAGGTCGAAGCCTGAGTCTGGCATGTTGCACCACATAGGTAGGCAGCCATGTGTCTGAGAAGCTTCAAGAAATTTCTGACTCTGATGGTGGGAAACTGTCTGAGGCCTCGAATGGTATCGTTCAGGGCCTGAAACCTTGCTTCCAGCAAGTATGCCCTAGCTTGGGCTGAGTTCAGTACTGCCCCTATAAACACTATCCTCTGGACAGGGGACAGAGTCGATTTTTCTTCATTTAGAAGGAGACTCAGGTGTCAAAGGTGGCTCTAATGAATCTGATCTGAGCTTACACTTGGGTCCTGGAGCAGCTTCTGATCAGCCAGTCTTCAAGGTACAGAAACACCTGTACCTGGTGCCTGCACAAGAACACAACGATGACAGCCATGCACTGGGTGAAGACACAAGGTGCTGCTGACAGGCCGAATGGAAGGTCGGTAAATTGGTAGTGGGTACTGTTGACCACAAACCTGAGGTACTTCCTGTGGGGCTGAGTGATTGCAATATGAAAATATGCGTCCTTCAAGTTGAGGGCGGCATACCAGTCTGCTGGATCCAGTGAGGGGATGACGAAGGCCAAAGAGACCATGTGGAACTTGAGTTTCTTCATGAACTTGTTGAGTTCTCACTGGTCCAAGACAGGCCTGAAGTGGCCTTTGGCTTTTGATATTAGGAAATACCAGGAATAAAATCCCTCACCCCCGTGCTCCTGAAATACCTCCTCCACTGGCCCTAGAGATAGGAGCGACTGCACCTCCTGGATAAGGAGCTGTTCTTGAGAAGCGTCCCTGAAGAGGGATGGGGAAGGAGGGTGGAAGGGCGGGAGGACACAGAATTGGATGGAGTATCCCCTCTCTACAGTGCAGAGCACCCAGCGGTCCGAAGTGATATAGGACCATGCATGGAAGAAAGGGGACAGTCAGGAGGAAAAGGTAAGGAAGGGTAGATCCAGCTTTTGTTCTTGTGCGTCATCCTTGACCGTGCCGTCAAAAGGACGGTTTGGGGCCGGAAAGTGGTTTGGGTTGGCCAGAGCCCTGGCCTGAGGACGGATATTGTGTCTTTTCCTGCCACTCCTGTTCCTCCTCCGAGAATCATCCTGGAGGTTCTGCTGATAGAACCTCTGAGGAGGCTGTGGCCTAAAGTGTTTCCGTTGTGTGGCAGAAGTGTGCAGGCCCAAAGACCTGAGGGTGGCTTGTGAGTCTTTCAGGCTATGCCTTGTCTGCCTTTTCAGAGAAAAAAGAGTCAGACCCTCAAATGGGAGGTCCTGGATGGTCTGTTGGATCTCATAAGGGAGCCCCGAGACTTGGAATCAGGAACCCTTTCTCATGGCCACCCCACTAGTTGTGACCCTAGTTGTGGCATCAGCACCGTCCAACACGTCTTGGAGGGAAGCCCAGGAGACTAGTTTTCCCTCCTCTACCAAGGCCAAGAACTTGGCTTAGGAGTCTGAAGGGAGGAGCTCCACAAATTTGGCCATTGCTGCACAGGTGTTATAAGAGTACCTGCTGACAATGGCTTGATGGTTCAAAATATGGAGCTGAAGGTCCCCTGTAGAGTAGACCTTTCTCCCAACAAGGTCAAGTCCCTTAGCCTTCCTGTTTTTAGGGGAGGGCCCCTGGAAACCCTGCCGCTCATGCTGATTAGCAGCATCCATGACAAGAGAGTTGGGAGGTGGGTGGGAGTACAAATGTTCATACCCCTTGGAGGGCATGAAATAATGTCTCTCATTGTGCTGGGAAGCGGGTGGCAAGGAACCTGAGGTCTGCCACAGCGTCT
This sequence comes from Dermochelys coriacea, assembly GCF_009764565.3. Taxonomy (NCBI): domain Eukaryota; kingdom Metazoa; phylum Chordata; order Testudines; family Dermochelyidae; genus Dermochelys; species Dermochelys coriacea. The sequence goes on along the minus strand of NC_050071.1, from coordinate 97,940,697 downwards.
TGGTGGTATCCACATTAGTCTTAATAAGTGGTAGGGCAATAAGAGAGGGTCCTAAGGGGACAAGGATACCCACCATGGGATCAGCCTCCTTGACCACTTTCTCAGACTTAATGCCCAGTCCCTGAGCAGCCCTTTGCAGCAACTTTTGTAGCACCCTACTGTCCTCAAGAGCTGGGGTTATGGCTGTACCTGCCAATGCCTTGTCCAGAAACAACGAGGAGCAAGCCCCTATAAGCAGCAGCTGCTCCCTGCCATCAGCTCCCAAGGGGTCTGCAACTCTCAGGGGAAAGTCGGTGCCAATGGAGCACCCATCATCACTGAGGCTGTCAATGCCAAACTCAGCGTTGGTACAGGCACTGGAGACATAGATGGTGAGCCGGTGGAGCCATTGCCAAACCAGCTGCCTGAGCCGATGAAGGTGGAGGGGCCATTGTCTGTGCTGCTGTCGGTGCCGAGGTTATCGTCAGTACCGAAAATGCTGTCAGTGCTGAGATCGAAAGAGTCACCGATGTCGAAGCTGGTGCCGGCGATGGTGCTCAGCTGATGGCATTGGCGTGTGAGTAGGCATCGAGGCGAGCTGCATGGTTGACAGTGAGATGAATGTGGCTGAGGCCACCAAAGATGCTGAGGAGTAATGCCCTTGGATCCCTCCCTGGCTCTGGTGAAAGGCCCAGGAGGTCCAGAATGGCCACTGTGGTGGATTCTGCCACTGTGGTGGCCACACCTGGAGCTCTCGCCTTGAACTCAATTGTCAGCTCCTACTCCTCCGAGAGCGGTAAGAGTCAAACTCCGAGACTGAAGACCATGGAGGAGCCGAGCATCAGTGCATCAAGTATCAAGAGCTTGGAGAGCGGCTAGGCTCTAGTGGGCCGGTGCCAAAGGACATGGAGGGGGGAATGCCTGGACAGCATTGCCAACTTCCCTCTTTACTGCACCTGGAGGTGGGATGGGATTGCCAGCGGTTCCTCCCTCCTAGGGGGCAAGAACGGTGCCGTAAGGTGCAGCAGATCCCAAGGAACATCGAAAGCTTCCAGCATTGAAGGAAGCAGCAGCTGCTGGCCTGTAGAGACCGGTGAACATGGGGGGTCCAGAATCTACTGCCTTGCCTGGGCAGGAGTCAACATAGCCCTAATGGGGCGGATTTCGATCTGTGGCCCGCTTGGGGTCTCACTTCCTTAGATTTAGCCAGAGGTGACCGACTGTCCGGCTTCTTTTTCTTCTGAGGCACCAGCGAGTGAGACTGGTGCTGGCTCTCCGCTGGGCCTAGGGAGGTGCTGTGCCAGTGCTGAGCATCCTTTCTTAGCACCAAACTCAATGATGGTGCCAGGGCACTCCACGTCGATGAGGAAGCACTATGAGCCGGGTCCCCTGAGCCTGGGTCCGAATGGGGGCGTACAGCTGCCTCCATGAGGATCACTTTAAGGCACTGCTCCCTTTCTTTAAGAGTTCTAGGAGGAACGCGCAGCAGATCTTACACGATCTTTTTGGTGACCCTCCCATAGGCACTGTAAACACGAGGAGTGTGGATCGCTCTTTGGCATGCACTTCGCGTAGACCACAAAGTTTTTAAACCCCAGGGACTGTGGCACACCACGGCTCCAGGGAGTCAGAAGGGGGGTAGAGACCCCCAACAACTCTAACTACTAAGATAAACTAACTATGTACAAATAACTCGAGTTAAACACGCTTGCTAAAGTAAGAGCTACGGGAAGTTCCAGCCTACCGTCACTGGTGGTAAGAAGGAACCGAGGAGGTGGCGGATCGGGCTTTATATTGAGTGCCATGAAGGCACGACTGCAGGGGGCACCCAGACCAACCTGAGGGATGCTGCTATGGGAAAAATCTTCCAGCTACCATGCACACACACATACCTGATTGGAATCAACATGAACAAGTACTTGAAGAACCACCACAGTTACTATAGTGTAGGTAATCATTCTTTCTTTGAGTGATGTCCACACCAACTCCACTTTTGACAACTAACTAGCAGTTTTCTCAACAGGAGGAATCAGAGAAGTCCTTACTTGAATAGTGAGTTTATGTCAGCCCTGCCAAACTTGGCATCTGATCTGGATGCTGGACCTGAGAGTAGTGAGAGGTGAATCTATTGACTGAAGCCATTCTCCATATCTCAGGCACTGGAACATTTCCAGTAGGGATAAGGAGGTTTTAGTACCGTTATACAAGGCACTGGTGAGACCTCACCTAGAATACTGTGTGCAGTTCTGGTCTCCCATGTTTAAAAAGGATGAATTCAAACTGGAGCAGGTACAGAGAAGGGCTACTAGGCTGATCCGAGGAATGGAAAACTTGTCTTATGAAAGGAGACTTAAGGAGCTTGGCTTGTTTAGCCTAACTAAAAGAAGGTTGAGGGGAGATATGATTGCTCTCTATAAATATATCAGAGGGATAAATACAGGAGAGGGAGAGGAATTATTTCAGCTCAGCACCAATGTGGACACAAGAACAAATGGGTATAAACTGGCCACCAGGAAGTTTAGACTTGAAATCAGACGAAGGTTTTTAACCATCAGAGGAGTGAAGTTTTGGAATAGCCTTCCAAGGGAAGCAGTGGGGGCAAAAGATCTATCTGGTTTTAAGATTCTACTCGATAAGTTTATGGAGGAGATGGTATGATGGGATAATGGGATTTTGGTAAGTAATTGATCTTTAAATATTAATGGTAAATCGGCCAAATCCCCTGAGATGGGATATTAGATGGATGGGATCTGAGTTACCCAGGAAAGAATTTTCTGTAGTATCTGGCTGGTGAATCTTGCCCATATGCTCAGGGTTTAGCTGATTGCCATATTTGGGGTCGGGAAGGAATTTTCCTCTAGGGCAGATTGGAAGAGGCCCTGGAGGTTTTTCGCCTTCCTCTGTAGCATGGGGCATGTGTGACTTGAGGGAGGCTTCTCTGCTCCTTGAAGTCTTTAAACCATGATTTAAGGACTTCAATTGCTCAGACATAGGTGAGGTTTTTCGTAGGAGTGGGTGGGTGAGATTCTGTGGCCTGCGCTGTGCAGGAGGTCGGACTAGATGATCAGAATGGTCCCTTCTGACCTTAGTATCTATGAATCTATTTGCAAGGGAAGCTCTGGAGACTGTGTGCACCCTAGGTCCTGATCCAGTCTGAAAGCCACTTGGATAATCTCTGGGAGAAAACAGGCTCCTAACTCCTTCTGCAAAAGGTATGAACCATCTGTGGGATGTTCTAAATGGCTCTGCTCTGTCCAGATAAAAATATAAAGCTTCACCACATCCAAGGTGTATAGTTTCATTTTGGCTGCAGTAAGCGATGTCTCAGGAAGAAAACTAGCAGGTGTATGGATTGGTTAAAATTAAAATCCAAAACCACATTAGGCAAGCAAGAATTTAGGATGATGCCTAAGGATGACTTTGTCCTTACAGAATATGGTGTAAGGATGCACTGATTTTTCCAGCCGAGGTGATAGTTACCAAGAATGCTGCCTTCATGGAGAGATGATATAGGAAAGAGGTTACGATGGGTTCATTACAGGGCCCTATTGCATTAATTTAGATGGAACACATGGGCCCAAAGAGTCAAAGGTGTTAGCATGACTCTGAAATTGTCCATCTTTAAACAAGGTTCAGGGTTTGGTATACAGAGACCTTGGTTTGTTAGTTTGATGGCACACACACTAAGAAATTCTTCCCAAAATTTAGGAATTTGTTAACTAAAAAATGGAAAAGAAAGGAAAATAACTACAAAAAGTTATGAAGCAGTTTAAAACTAAAATTAAATAACAAACTTAACCCAATTAAATAAGACAAACTTAACCAATACATTTCCTCTCTTAAAATGGGAGTCCTTTATTTGAGTTGGAAAACACTTCTTAGCAGGGAGGGATTAGTTTTGTGGCTCATTTCCAAGATGTGAAAGATGGTTACTTCTCTTACTTTTGACAAACAGACAGGCATGAGTGGAAGAAGAGACAGGATAGTAAAGATGGAGAAAATACAGCTTTTGCTGATGTTCTTGAGATTCCAGGAGGCAGGTCAGTCACAGACAGGTGATCTGGGTGGGCAGATCAACCACAGCAGCAGTGCTCTGGATCATGAAACGTAATCTGGTTGGTCTAGTCCCTCTCATTTACTGGTCCCTCTTAGGCTGGGCAGAGCTGGGTAGAGCTGGATGGGCTGTCTCATCTGGTGCTGGTCTTGTGTGGTACAGCTAAACTTAGGATCAGATCAGCCAGAGGAGAGAGAGGAAAAGAGAGAGAACACAAAGAAAAACAGTGGGGCAGAAAGGAACACACAATGGAAAGAGTAACAAAGCAAGATACTGCATGTCCCTGACCGCAGTCTCTGATGGTGTGGCAGTTATGACCAGGTGTCCCCGCTGGCGTGTTGAGGCCTGGACTTCACGATGATGCAGTGACCTTTGGGATCCCCGGCAAAGGATGAAGTCCCTGGAGCAGAGCAGGATGAGACAGAGGTCTGATGCCTTCCTCCTCTTCCAGCAATTACGAGTCAATTAGCCAGTCTCCATCACCAAAAAGTCTCTTTGTAAGGGTCGCAAAAGAGGAATGATGGGTGGAATAGTCCATACTTTCATTATTTTCTTCATCACAATAAGAAACTGAGGAGGTCCCTGTCAATATGGTGGCATAAACTACAAGTTATACAGGGAACAAAAATGAATCTGCATAGCTGTACTTCAGGGAGCCAGAAAGGTCCTGAAAAGAAGCCAGATGAGGAACATGAAACCCCTAAGGCAAAAGAACTGACCAGATGAGCTTCCAAGCCATTTTCAGATGACACCAAGGACAGCCTCTGAAACCAAGATTCCAAATAAAAAGACTCATGTACATACTCCAGACCTGAAGGATGGCTTTTACTGGATCCTTTTAGTGAAGAATGGGCACAATGTGAAACATGGAGGCATTTGGGCACTAAGAAATCCCAACATCCACAATGTGGTGAGAACCTGATGGAATCCTAAGGAATGAGCATTGCTGGAAGATCTGGAAGCACCCTCAGACTCAAGGAAGCTAGAACTGAGACCTCCAGTCCACAACAACATTCCTACTTTCTCTTAATCTTATGACTAAGGCAACAGAAGAGCAAAACCAATCTACTGCAAACTGATGTGAACTCACTTAACCAGAACTTTCCTGGTACCAAGATGGCCTCTAGCACAGATGGAGCATGTCAGCTACCATCCAGGCACCAAAGACTTTGGCTTTTGAGTTCACCATGTTAGACAGAACAGTACCTTACCCTGATGATAGATCAGAGGGTTACGAGATTGTGTATCTGGCTATGGAAAAATACAGTGGCATAAAATACACCAACTAAAATCAGTCTTTTTGAGGAGGGGGGCTGATTGCCCTAGAGCTGCATGGAGATTGTCTGGAATCAAAACTGCACAACGGCACACAAGCTATGAAAAGTTATCTATCTAAAATGTAACTAAATATGTATTTACTATTATCTAAAAATGCATCTAACATGTATGAACTATAACTCCTCTAACCAGTTAACAGAACATTTTTCATCAAAGACAAAGACAAAACTCTTTGTGTATAAAGTGAAGACCCATATATCTATAGCTAGCTGTGGAAAGGAAAGAGAAGTGAGGCTGCTTGGGATTGCTTAGCCTCTTAGAATCTTAGCTCTGGGCACACATTCTATTTGTAGGAATATGCAAAAGCTACCTCAAAGAAAGATGTAAAATTCTGCGTCCTTGTACTGTAGCAGACAAACACCTCTCCCTCCTCACCACAAGAATTCCAGGCTTAAAGTACTGACCTAGGATGGCCCTATGCTAAGAATTGAGACAGACTGGAACTCAACATACCGTTCTCGCCAGGCTCACTCTGCAGCTCCTCTTACACTGTAGTTTCTTACCATGTCACACCCAATACTACCGACACTGATCTCTCCCCCAAAAGGAGAGAAAAGAGGAGCTTTCAACTACCACCAGTTGACTTCCCTCGGGGTAGAAGGAGCCACTACCAACTTTTTTACTACTGAAGGAAATTTGGGGCTTGTCTGCACATTGATTTTCCAAAGATCTCACTACACTGGTGCGACTCCCCTAGTGTGGATGCAATTATATTGATAGAAAGAGGTTTGGAACACACTAGAAAAGCTGGGGATTTCTTCTTTATGATCGAATAAAGTTCTCATTTCTAGCCCTGAAAGGACATGAGATATTGGACTTGAAAGCCGTCAGATTTCAGAAGTAATTTTCAGGAGAAAGGATTCTATATCTAGAGGTAGAAGTAAATATTTCTCTAGAAAGATGATACAAATATGCCATTTGAAGCTGTTTAGAAAGTTAGAATAAGTCCTGAGGAGATGGATTAGTGGCAGGTAATGGGGTTATAGACATGTGATAAAATGAACTGGTATGCAATAGCAATACATTTATCACACTCCTATACAATTTACCACATGGATATCACCTCCCGGTATGATATATATTTTCTTAAACTATCTCCACCATTGTTCAAGGTTTTCAACTGTTGTTTAAAGCAAGAGATTTTACATATTTTTAGGGTTTAGGAGAATCTCCTCATACCAAGCACTAAATGCTGTGTAACTCGAGAATGTAGATATATTCAATTATTTTTAATTTTAGAGATGCACAAATATTATAGGTTATTTATTTAGGAAATAATTATATTAATACTTACAAGATCTTCTATAATTTCTTTGACTGCTGCTACAGCTAAAATAAATAACAGAGGAACTAATGTTGTATAACGACCTGTTGGCGATACATCTGGAATTTGCTATTAAAAAAAAGAAAAATGTTTTTTATATTTGTAGGTCAAAGTGCGGTTTGATTATAATAAACAGAACTTAGTAATGCAAAAGAATGCCACTTTATTCAGGTTCATGTACAATTTCATTTTCTTCATCTGCACATTTTAGTCCTTCTTACTACCGAGCCTATAATTGCTTATTATTTTCAATCTCCCTAATTCATTACACTTATACCTGTTCTCATAAAATCAAAGACAACATGTAATTAATATGAAAAATGTTTCTATTTGGGCAACTGAATTATAAAATGTAGGCATAACTATATAGGAATTTATGGTGAGATATTTTGCAGCATTCCCCTCCATCTTCCCACCCACAAGGGCTGATGATAAATCTGATTTCAACACCAAGTCTGGGGAAGAACACTGAGCTTTCCAGTGTCTCAGTAAAACTCTTTTGTTTAATATAAGGGATAGTTTAATACTTTTGTAATGTCGTGCTGACAGTTTTCCATGTAATAGCTATCATACAGACCCAAAAGACATGGCATAGTAAAGCACATGAGTGGTTAAATTTTTAAAAGTATCCACAGGAATTATTCTCATGAGTGAAGTTATGCATATGCTTCAGTGTTTTCAAGAATGGGGATCTAAAGTTCAACTGTCCCATGACCAGTGGAATCTATTCAATATTTTCTTTGGAGTTAGATGTAAGTTGGGCAAAGAAGGACTGCATTGTACAAAGCACTGTATTCAGGGGGGATAAAAATCATGTATTAAAAAAATCATAATCAGATTTTTTACTTGTGTGTTCCTAGTTCTTTACATTCTTCTTTTATAGTCTTAAATTGCAGTAGATGTTTTGTACTTGTTTCTTTTATTAGTGTTTCCTAATTAACAGAATTTCAGATTTTAAATAGAGGTTTCTCCTGCTAAGAAGTTTCATATTTAAAATGTTCATTTATACCAGAAAAAGGCAAGTCCTACATCCTCATAAATACCTCTGGTTGCGATATTACAAAAACCAAAAAAAAAACACCACAAAATTGAGAAGCAAATAACCTATGCTATACTGAATGTGCACACGAGTATAGCTGGGTGATCTAATGTTCACAAAGAACTATTGTGTGTGTTACAGTAACTGCAGAGAGAGGAGCTGCTTAGTTCTATGGCAAACACTGATAACTCCAGTCATCCACATTCATCTGAATATTTGACAATCACTCACAGAATCATAGAATAGCAGGGTTGGAAGGGACCTTGGGAGGTCATCTAGTCCAACTCCCTGCTCAAAGCAGGACCAATCCCCAGCTAAATCATCCCAGTCAAGGCTTTGTCAAACCTAACCTTTAAAACCTCTAAGGAAGGAGATTCTACCACCTCCCTAGGTAACCCATTCCAGTGCTTCACCACCATCCTAGTGAAAAAGTTTTTCCTAATATCCAACCTAAACCTCCCCCACTGCAACTTGAGACCATTACTCAAAAGGTGTGAGAGTGAATAGACGTGCCATGTGACTAGTGTTATGGTACAAAATGCAGCCAATATCACTAAGATGAGGAGAGCTTTCCTCTTTTGTTAATTGTATATATTGACTAATTAATATACAACAACACTGATTTAGGTGAATTTAGAAATGTTAAATATAAATGTAACTGTCACTATTTCTGTCCACAGTTCAAACTTCAGTCATTAGGTATGGCACACATCATGTATCACACCAACTATATGGTCTGCCTTTACATTATAAACTTAAAACAAATGTGAAATATTTTAAATCAATGCAGTTCAAAAGTATTGATTCCTTTTTTAAAAAAAAGCACTTCTGAATAACATGGACCTCAGGTGGATGAAACATATAAATAGTCTCCTTTCTAAGCCAATCAGAGTTCAACAGTTAAGTAATGGAAGAGTTAAATATCACCCTGCTGCACTTGGCATAGTAATTGGTACTGATACTAGTTAATGTCAGAGTCACCTATGTAGAAATGTCACACGAGAATCTTAAATTTAAAAAAATAAATGTCTATTTTAAATTAATTACTTGATTTTGATACGCATCAATATCTTTGACTGCAATGGTGTCAGATCTTATGCTACAATGGGTCAGGGCAGATCACTTCCTGAAGATCCTTTCTACAAGAAGCTGTGCTCGTGATTCAGTAAGGTTGTATGTTTTCCTCTCAATCTGTACTCTGCTAATTGGCCAGTATTTGAGATGGAAGTGCAGTCTTCTAGAAGAGACTTCAAAGTGAGCTCTGTCCATTTGTGATCAAAGATCTCCTGGCACTTTTTGTAAAGGATGAACCTTAGTCCTGATCAAATTCAGGTTGGTAAACCAAAAATATTAGTTTCTTTGTCAGAAATATTTATTTTTCATAATGGAGGACTTCTACAATGAGAACAGGTCTGTTAGCCCAGGATTTAAGTTCAGGCCACTGGAGTAGGCCCTCCATAACGAGACATAAAAATTCCAAGTAAGGAAATATTTTCTATAAATAAGACAGTTGCAAAATGAGATGTAAAAATATCCAGTATTTCACTGACATTTTATTCTTAATTCATTAAAGCCGTATCAGATGATTTAACTAGATGGACACATGGAATTTTTGTAAAACATTCAAATAGCTATAATAATAATCTATGGAATGTATTAGCACTTGAATGTTTTGAAATTCAGATCTTTTTTCGTTGAGCTTACCTGAAGTAATGCAATAAAAAGAAAAAATGCATTAGCAGCTCTTCTGAACTGGGAATAAAGAAACCTTGGCAGGAATGTGATTATGTTGTATTTTGCAGTGCTAAAAAAGAAAGACAAAAACCATGTACAATTACTATAGTACCAGCAAGTTACACACACTCTTTCCTTATTATTTCTTGAAGTGCATGTCATGACAGTACATTACAATCCAGCTGTTCTGAAGAACAATACATTTGCTTCAAATAAAAGTTGAAAGGGGTGTTAAATGAATCAGACAGTGCCTACATTAAGAACCATTTGGAGTTCCAAACCTAAATGATCTCCATCTCCCAAACCACAACATTTCAGTTGACTCATAAACATCATTGTTATATGCAGTGTTTTGTAGCTGTGTTGGTCCCAGGATATTAAAAAGACAAGGTGGTTGAGATAATATCTTTTATTAGACCAACTTCTGTTGGTAAGAAAGACAAGCTTTCAAATTAGAGCTCTTCCTCAGGTACATAGTACCATTTTGAAATTATCTATCTACTAGCAAAGTAGCAGATTGGACCAACTTCTGTTGGTGAGCGAGACAAGCTTTCGATCTACACAGAGCTCTTCCTCAGTTTTGAAATGGTCCTGACAAAGAGATCTGTGTAACTCGAAAGCTTGTCTCGCTCACCAACAGAAGTTGGTCCAATAAAAGATATTACCTCACCCACTTTGTCTCTCATAAACGTTAGATAGCTTTACTAGTGAGCTAGCACTTAGTACAATTGTTGAGCTAGTATGAAAGTATGTAGATACTTTTGAAATGGTATTATCTGCTATTTTGCTAGCAGATAGATCATTTTGAACTGGAAATATGTACCTTAAGACTATCACAAGGAAAAATACAGTGTGTGTCTAACTTAAAAGTTGCCTCATCAATCATTTGAATACTATTTCAATTTTAGCAGTGCCTAAATGCTCCTAATAACAAAGCTAAGAGAAATGTTCACATCAGTTTGTATGTAGACTATCCTGGTTTGATCTGTAGGATTGCACTAACTTAACAACAAACTATTTTATGAATGCAAGTAAATAAAACACAAATATGTCCTAATGCTAAGTTATGGAAGATGGCCACATTTGTTTGTTTGTTTTTAAAGTTCAAGATAAATATTTAAGGGATTTTTATGACAGACTAACTGCTCTACATCAAAACTCTATGTCCCATGCAGAACATTACAAATGGATTAAGCACCAGAAATCCAACCATTATTTGGCAGATGTCATGTCGTGCTCATTTTATCTTTCAATCTTTGCACTGTTGAATTTATGAAGTGGTTCTTTCTTATTTTAATTTTAATGAGCATGAACGCAGCTGATCAATACTGCGAATGGGTTATAAACACAGCGACTACCAAATGTCAGTGTATGAACTTATCTAACTCAACATGCCTAAAGTTGAAGGGAAGTTGTAAAAAACGAGCAACTGAATGGACCAATAATTTTAAACAATTATTGAAAAATAAAATGTAAATATGGTCATGAGTTAAGTTACAAGATGGAAAGATTTTATGCTCATCTCTAAGGGTGCAGAACATTTGTTTCTTTACTGTACTGTGAGCAAAAGCAGATTTACTTCCATAAAACCTTTGTGCGTTTTTTAATTTTATTTTCAGTCCATTTTTTTTCCAATGACTTTTTTAGTCAGAAAAATTGTCCTGGGGACAATGTTGGGGGAAAAAAAATCATAACCTTCCTGTAACTCTTGTAAAACTTGTCTTATGAAAGGAGAATTAAGGAGCTTGGCTTGTTTAGCCTAACTAAAAGAAGGTTGAGGGGAGATATGATTGCTCTCTATAAATATATCAGAGGGATAAATACAGGAGAGGGAGAGGAATTATTTCAGCTCAGCACCAATGTGGACACAAGAACAAATGGGTATAAACTGGCCACCAGGAAGTTTAGACTTGAAATCAGACGAAGGTTTTTAACCATCAGAGAAGTGAAGTTTTGGAATAGCCTTCCAAGGGAAGCAGTGGGGGCAAAAGATCTATCTGGTTTTAAGATTCTACTCGATAAGTTTATGGAGGAGATGGTATGATGGGATAATGGGATTTTGGTAAGTAATTGATCTTTAAATATTCAGGGTAAATAGGACTAATCCCCTGAGATGGGATATTAGATGGATGGGATCCGAGTTACCCAGGAAAGAATTTTCTGTATTATCTGGCTGGTGAATCTTTCCCATATGCTCAGGGTTTAGGTGATTGCCATATTTGGGGTCGGGAAGGAATTTTCCTCCAGGGCAGATTGGAGAGGCCCTGGAGGTTTTTCGCCTTCCTCTGTAGCATGGGGCATGGGTGACTTGAGGAAGGCTTCTCTGCTCCTTGAAGTCTTTAAACCATGATTTGAGGACATCAATAGCTCAGACATAGGTGAGATTTTTCGTAGGAGTGGGTGGGTGAGATTCTGTGGCCTGCGCTGTGCAGGAGGTCAGACTAGATGATCAGAATGGTCCCTTCTGACCTTAGTATCTATGAATCTATGAACTCATAAGATTATGCTTAGGGACAGTTACACTCTATCCATTCCCTTTTGACTGTAAATTTGGAGAAGGGTAATATGCTGAATCACTGTGCCTATTAGATACATTAGTATAGTAACAGATGGCATGGTAGATCTGGAAAACAATACCCTGTTTCCCAAAGATTCCAGCCTGACACAGAGAGCCAGCCTCAGTGAGTCTAGCTAGTTAAGCATATGTCTAGACAAGCGTTTCTCAATGTGGCCACCACAGGGGCACCGGAACAGGGGGGACCCCATCACTATTAAAAGTGGGAGAGCTATTTCCCTCCCGCTTTTTATCAGCCATAAGGAAGAACGACAGGGGAAGGGGCAGAGAGGAGCGAGAAGGAAGCGGGCTCATGGGGGGGCGGGAAAGAGGCTCAGAGAAAGGGCAGTGCAAGGGCAGGACCGTGGGGGGAAGGGGTGTGAGGGCAGGGCCACACTTTGGGCACCTCTGGCCCCCCACACTTTTAGGGAGCTTCCACCGCTCCTAGACCACTGTGGCTGCACACGGTCACCAGTGGATTTTTTTGGGGCTACGACAGCCTCCAAAGCATGGGCAGAGGGAGCAAAGCTGCGGCCCCTCCCTGCAGCGCCCAGCTGTTGCTCTTTAATAGCTTTTACCACAGGCAGCGAGATACACCGCCTTGATGTTTGCACTGGCACTGCCAACAGGGATCGGCGCCCTGCACCACGCAGTCACCTCGTGGGCTGTGGCTTTGGAGACACAGAGCCAGTGTACACAGCACTGGAGGCAGCTGTGGCGTTTAGTCTCTGGGGCATTGCCCTGCGCAGCCCTCCTGCTCCTGTCCAGGACTCCACTGGCAGCTTGCTCTCCACGGGCTCTCACTGAAGGGCTGCAGGAGGCAGGGACAGAGTCATGGATTTGTCAAAGATGCCACCAGCAGGAATTGGAGGCCTCACTGTGAGGCCACCAAACGTTTTGTTGTGAGAACCCCTGCTGTAGACAGATTTCCTACACTGTACTGTAGTCTACTACTGGGAAGCTTATACAAATAATACATTGTGCACGTAGTAACAATAGGAATGATGTGCTACACTCCTTGTGGAACCTCAGCTAGAGACTTTTAATGATGTAAGTATATAAAAAACTTCAGCTCAGAATAACTTGAAGAACAAAAACAGTCTATTTGCCTCTGGAAGCAAAAAGACCCCGACACCAGAGCTCAGTTTAGCAGTAGTGGAAGAAAAAGAATCACTATACCATATCCAAGATATGGAAAATGTGTGCAGTGCTATAAGGGAGACTAATACAACAGAGTAGACCATATTTATTTTATATTAAATTTAATTATACATTGTTCCTTCATTTTCAGTTTTCCATGTGTTTCAGGTTTATGAATTGATAACTCATACCTATACCACAGATGTTGTCCCTGGAGAGGGCTGGGGAAGGAAACTAGGTTTTGGCAACTGGGGCAGGGTCAGTTGGAACTTGGCACCTGTAGAGGTATGGGAGACTTTTGTAAGATAAAAGAAAAGGAGTACTTGTGGCACCTTAGAGACTAACAAATTTATTAGAGCATAAGCTTTCGTGAGCTACAGCTCACTTCATCGGATGCATTTGTAAGATAAGCACATCAGTCACGTTTCTGGAAAAAATGACAAGCAGTGTGTGTCAGCAGACCAGGTTGTAGGTGGTCATGCCTAGTGGTTGGAATGGGAATCAGACCCAATGGTCAAAACCCCTGAAATGTGCCGTGATTACCAAGCAGGGGAATCTTCAGCTCACACGAAGGGGGGGGGGCAAAGGGGGTGAGTCAGGGGAAATTCTGCCTGCCTGTTCAGTGTTGCTTTCTGTGCCTGCTGGGGAGCAACCTGGGCCTGCCAGGCAACCCTATATTCAGCTGGGAAAGATTGGCCGGGGAGGGATCCATACTAGCCACAGGTCTGGATCTCTTGTCAGCGTAGTTCCCTTCTGCTTAGTTCTTTGGACTGCTCAAACTGTCAGGAGACCAGGTCACAGGCGAACAAGCCTAGTGGTCGGAGTTCAAACGCCAGAGCCAGAGCAGGGCTGAAGGTCAGAACTGGACTCAGAGTCCAAATACTAGAGCCGGAATCCGGAATCAGGGTTGAGGGTCAGAACCAGTAGTCAGGGAAGGCAGGAACAGGCCGGTTCTGAAGCAGGAACAAGTCTGGGACAGGATGGGAATAAGGCTGGGTGGAGGGCAGAATCTGGGCTGGAGCAGTGGAGGAGCAGAGCCGAAGCAAGGCTTGAGAGATGAGCACAGGAGGCAGAGAAGTCCACGAGCATATACGCTGAGCAGCCAGGAAGCTATTGCTGCTGCTGAGTTTAACAACTGGCCTGCTAACTTTCTCAGCCATTCAGGCTTGGTGGTCCACCTCGTTAGCTCATTAGGGTGTCAGTTGTACTGAGCAGGCAGAGCTGCAGACCCTTACACCTGACACTCAAACACTTTGCTGACATTTAATAAGCCATTTGCAGGGTTTCAGAGTAACACCCAATTGAGATAATGGACCCTGTTCACACACCGCACATGTTATCAAACGTATCTGCAGACTCAGGACAGGTTTACACCTAAAATGCTGCATTGGCGCAGCTACACCGATCATTTCTCAAATGCTGTAGCGCCTTAATTAAGGCGTTCTAAATGACAGGAGCGAGCTCTCCCACCAATTTAGCACTGTCTACACTGGAGCTTCGTTTGGTATAACAACGTCACTCAGTGATGCAGATTATTCACACCCCTGAGCAACCTGGTTATATTGAAGTAATTCTGTAGAGTAGGCCAGGGCTCAGGAAGACAGCACTGCACAGATTTACATTTGGTTAACACTTTCCAGGTTATCTCACAATCATGAGGGATAGATTTTAAAAACAAACAAACAAACAAAACAAAAAAAAACAGTCCAAGCTTATACTTTTGTCAGGGTTCCTTCCCCACTCTGAACTCTAGGGTACAGATGAGGGGACCTGCATGAAAACCCCCTAAGCTTATTTTTACCAGCTTAGGTTAAAACTTCCCCAAGCTATAAACTATTTTACCTTTGTCCCTGGACTTTATTGCTGCCACCACCAAGCGGCTAACAAATATAACTGGGAAAGAGCCCACTTGGGAAACGTCTTTCCCCCAAAATCCCCCCAAGCCTTACATCCCCTTTCCTGGGGAAGGCTTGATAAAAATCCTCACCAATTTGCATAGGTGAACACAGTCCCAAACCCTTGGATCTTAAGACAATGAAAAAGCAATCAGGTTCTTAGAAGAAGAATTTTAATTACAGAAAAAGTATAAGAATCCCTCTGTAAAATCAGGATGGTAAATACCTTACAGGGTAATCAGATTCAAACATAGAAAATCCCTCTAGGCAAAACCTTAAGTTACAAAAAGACACAAATAAGTTGTGTTGAATGGAATGTATATTCCTGTTTTTATCAGCTATTTAAAGAAACAGAATCTAACGCATATCTAGCTAGATTGCTTACTGATTTTTTTACATGAGTTTCTGACCAGCATTCCTGCTCTGTCCCAGCAAAAGCAACACACACACACAGAGAACCCTTTGTTCCCGCGCCCTCCATCTTTGAAAGGTATCTTGTCTCCTCATTGGTCGTTTTGGTCAGGTGCCAGCAAGGCTGTCTTAGCTTCTTAACCCTTTCCAGGTGAAGGGGTTTTCCTCTGGCCAGGAAGGATTTAAAAGTGTTTACACTTCCCTTTATATTTATGACAACTCTAGAGCACAATTCTGCAGTAATGGAGGATACTTGATGGAGGAGTCTATGGAAAGTCTGATGGAGAATTCAGCAGCTGAGGACCTAAAGAATATATGGGTCAATGCTAAAATATAAACATCTGAATTGCAGGCTCTGAACTAATCAAGGCTGGCCAGACAGAATCTATAGCATTAGTGAGATCCTGAGGACATCAATCACATCAAAAGGCTTTATGTAAAGAAAAACTGATAAATGCTGGACAGTTGAACTGATAACAGTCAATGTTAAAGAAGATTTACAGTTGCTCAGAATATTTTAGGTATATGTCTGTTAAACTGAGACAGAGAACAAAGACAGCTTAATTCATCTGGTAATGTGAACTCTCTGCCTCGTAACCTCAAAATAGAACAAGACATCCCTCAAAGATGCAAAGAACCAAAATTAAAACAATATCAAAAACTAGCACGCAATCAATCATTAAAGGATAACTGTATTGCTGCCTACATTCATAGCACATTCCATATATGCTTGGGAACTACAAGTACTCACACACAGAAGTTCAAGGCACAAAATTGGGTCTATTTCACAAGAGCAGACAGGAAGAAAAGCCCGGCATGAATCCACAGTTCTTCATGAGACTGAATTTCATGGTACTGGCCACATACTTAGTGTGTTAGGTCCAGTCTTCAAAATAAACCCCAGTAGAGTCACAAAGGATTCTGGTTCATAAAAATCTAGCTCATCTTCCTCAAGCCATTAAGGAAGATGAAAAGAGGCTAATGACTGCTGGAAAACATTGGAACTTCTATAATAAAGAAGAACATGTTTTGGAAGTGTCAAATCTTGTTCATTGAAGATCTACGTTCCAAATACATTATCTGTGAATCTTGCAAAGCTACTTTCAACAAAAAACTGCTTCTGCAAGGTTCCTTTTCTGAGGATGTTGGGCTTAGCCACCACCATGCAGGAGTTATCATATTAGGGCACAAAAGTGGGCTAGTCAGGAATTCGTACCCATCAGAGAACATGAGAGAAAGAGGTTACTCACCCTGTGCAATAACTGTGGTTCTTCGAGATGTGCACTCCTATAGGCGCTACACTTCAGGTGCATGTGCACACCGCACCGCTTTGATTGGAGATGTTCATTAGCAGTGTCTGTTTGACCATGCATACCTCGCTGACAATCTCATGCCCTGCCCCGAGGTTATAACAGGCTGCAAGTGCGAACCACCCTCAGTTTTTTCTCCACCACTGAGTCTCAGAAGGAAACTCTGAAGCAGAGGAAAGAATGGCAGGTAGTGGAGCACACATGAAAGGGACACATCTCGAAGAACCACAGTTACAGCACAGAGGTGCGTAACCTCTTTCTTCTTCGAGTAGTGTCCCTGTGGGTGCTCCATTTCAGGTGACTCCTGAGCATTATCCTGATAGGGAGGAGGGAGCTTCGGAAT
Source organism: Dermochelys coriacea (assembly GCF_009764565.3). Classification (NCBI taxonomy): domain Eukaryota; kingdom Metazoa; phylum Chordata; order Testudines; family Dermochelyidae; genus Dermochelys; species Dermochelys coriacea. The sequence goes on along the minus strand of NC_050071.1, from coordinate 97,923,576 downwards.
CAATACCAGCACATAGAAAAGAACTACAATGCCAACTGCCGCATAAGATCTAGTGGCATAGACTAAAGCATAGTGTCTGAAAAAGATCTGTACAGAAGACCATGTACCAGCTCTGCAGATATCAGATATTGGGATGTTTTTAACTACATGCATAGATGCAGACTGTGACCTTATCAAGTGAGCTGACAGACCAACAGGGGGTGGAATGCTGGCAGCACTGTAACAAGCTAGAATACACTCTGAAATATATTTTGATAGTCTTTGAGTAAAAATAGCAGACTGTTTAGATCTGTCCGCAAATGAAATTAACAGTCTAAAAGGTTTACAAAATGATTTAGTCTTATCTAGATAGATAATGTGGACATGCTAAGCTCTGTTTCAGGCCGAGGCAGTCAAAAGGAAACTGAGGACAGTTTGCCTATGCAGCCCAATATAGCTTCGATGCAAAGCACAAAGTAGTCAGCAGCACATGCACGGGCTGAATGGACACTGCTAATGAAAATCTCTAATCAAAGATACATGGGGCACATGTGCACCTAAAGTGGAGCATCCTTTGGGACATTACTTGAAGAAGAACCAGAAGTTCTGCTACTATATCAAGTACTGGAAGCGCTGAGCTGTCCCATTATGCTGTGCTGGAAGCCCCTGCATTGTGAGAATTGAGGAGGTCACAGTATGCTTTCATAAAGAGCATAAACAGCCTGCTTTGGAAGCACTAAAAATTCCAATGCAAGTAGTGCATCTGCAGCTCTCCCTCTATTTCCTGTCCATGAAAATTTTTTTTATCATATGAAAAAAGTAAATTAGAAGTTAAAATACTGTACAAAAATGAAAATAAGGTGTACAATAAATTAGAGGTGCAGGGTCAGCAGCCTGACCACCTGCAAGGAAAGCAAATAGCAAACTGGCTGGCGACAAGAGTAAAGTAGCTGATATTCCAATTGAGAGAAGGAAATCTTGATCCTCTGTATCACATGAATGTGTGATTATAATAGGGGCTTTCCTGACCTTGGTAACACAGCCACCACTTTCAGTTTTATTCTCCTGCTATGTTGTTTTAGCTTTCTGATCATAACAAATTTCACCTCTTTCAGAGTAATGAATGTCCCCCACCCCCCCAAAAAAAACAAAAAACCCACACAATGTCAACCAATCAAACACGTTACCGAACAATAACATCCAATGTAAGCAAACAAACTCCTCCTCCCAATTTTGCCTGAGTCACAGCCTTTCCATTTGAGGTCCATATCCAACTCCCTCTTTGTAACAGCATTCATGTGAAGAGGAGTTTTCACTCACCCTATACTGGAAGCTCCAGACAGGCATCAAGCCTGATTATCTGTCCAAGTGTAACCCATGTGCCTAATAGGGAGATATCTCTTTACGAGACCCATTGGGGGAGGTAGGCTTGAGTTGTGTCTGGGTCATTGGTTTTTTGATGGGTTTTTTTTTTCATTTTCAAAGCAACTTTTATTCACAAGCACAAAAACAAAGATGCATAAAGAAGCGAGTTGCTGCAGAGCTTCCAGGAAGCAGGTGGCTCTTCTGACCAGTTGCAGCACACTGATGATAATGGTGGCGAGCAGTCCTGGAATACAGCTAGCCAAAAACTCTCACACACTGAGTGTCATGCAGTCCACATCCAGAATCTTCTGGAATTGGGTGTGGTACTTTTGGGTATGGTCCAATAGTTTCCCTGTTCCTGGGGTCAGACTCCATGAGGGCAAACAGTCAGGGCAGCTGCTTTATAAAGGGCCAGGTATGTCCTGTCTGATTTGGGAGAAGCTGAGCCTAGGAGCAGAAAACAGGCTGTTGTCCCTAACTGTGAAGCATTTTGCAGCAAGGTTTTATTTAAATCTATACACTTGTGACTTAACTGAGTAATTGGTTAATCAGTTAGCTAACTGGCTAGCAGTGATTTCAGCAGAGGAAGCATCTGCATGAATTCCAACTAAAGATTCCCACAAGCAAGTGGAGGGAAGATGTTGTTTAGGACTCAGCAAACTGTATAGATTTGGTGATCAAGACTAACTGAGACTTAGGTGAACTAAACCTAAGCTTTTGGGAATTCTCAATTTCTTTTCACTGTTTTCTATGGGGACTGAACTGTTCAGATTTTAATTTTTTTGTATTTATTATTTATGTATAACTGTGAAGATAATGTCTGTGGATTATAAATAGCCATATTATGCTGTAAAATTAGATTATTATTTGTTTCTTTATCATAAGATTTTATAAGTTATTTAATTAATTTGCTAGTTCCTTTTATGACATGAATGGGGGGAGGTTGATACCATGCACTCCTAGCTGAAAATCCTTAAGAGACTGAACTCTGGATCTCCAACTACTTTTATATGGGAGCTGGGGTTTTGTAAGGCACTCCGGAAGGGCAATGAAGTGAACTCTAGCCCACCCAAAGATTACACAAGCACCATTCCTTCACCTTTTTCCAGTATTTCCCCTGCTCTTAGGGCTCCTAACAAACATTAAAAAAAAAAAAGAAAGAAACCAAGATCCTACAATAATCCAATTTTCACCCCTCCATGGAATTCCTTCCTCTTAGTCATCTGACTTCTTCAACAACCACTTCTGTGTTTATCTTTCCAAACAGCTTCGGCTTCCTCCAGATCTCAGTCTCCCAATGCATGGGCCTGTCTATATTCCTTCTGCCAAACATTCCTTGCTTAAACAGCCTCTAATTCCTCTCAGTCCTGAGAACTATATTTCCTAAATTCCCTTGTTATGGGCTGAACAAAGAACAGCATCACACACTATAGCTTACCTTAAAGGGCCAGGACACCCTGTTACTATAAACCAGGGGTGGGCAAACTTTTTGGCCCAAGGACCATACTGGGGTTGCAAAACTGTATGGAGAGCTGGGTAGGGATGGCTGTGCCTCCCCATACAGCCTGGCCCACGCCCCCTATCAGCCCCCTGCCACTTCCCACACCCTGACTGCCCCCCTTAGAACCCCTGTCATAAAAATAAAGAGAAGGGTAAACACCTTTAAAATCCCTCCTGGCCAGAGGAAAAACCCTTTCACCTGTAAAGGGTTAAGAAGCTAGGATAACCACGCTGGCACCTGACCAAAATGACCAATGAGGAGACAAGATACTTTCAAAGCTGGGGGGGGAGAAAAAAAAACATTTTTCTCTGTCTGTGTGATGCTTTTGCCGGGAACAGAACAGGAATGGAGTCTTAGAACTTGGTAAGTAATCTAGCTAGAAATGCGTTAGATTATGATTTCTTTAAATGGCTGAGAAAATAGGCTGTGCTGAATAGAATGCATATTCCTGTTTTTAGCAAAAAATAAAAGGAGTATTTGTGGCACCTTAGAGACTAACAAATTTATTTGAGCATATGAAGAGAGCTGTAGCTCACGAAAGCTTATGCTCAAATAAATTTGTTAGTCTCTAAGGTGCCACAAGTACTCCTTTTATTTTTTTGCGAATACAGACTAACACGGCTGCTACTCTGATTCCTGTCTTTGTGTCTTTTTGTAACTTAAGGTTTTGCCTAGAGGGATTCTCTATGTTTTGAATCTAATTACCCTATAAGGTATTTACCATCCTAATTTTACAGAGGTGATTCTTTTTAATTTTTTTTTATATTAAAATTCTTCTTGTAAGAAATTGAATGCTTTTTTCATTGTTCTTAAGATCCAAGGGTTTGGGTCTGTGTTCACCTATGCAAATTGGTGAGGATTTTTTATCAATCCTTCCCCAGGCAGGGGAGTGCAAGGTTTTGGTGAGGATTTTGGGGGGAAAGACATTTCCAAACAACGCTTTCCCAAAAATAAACCAGGTGAGACATTTGGTGGTGGCAGTGGAAGTCCAAGGGCAAAGGGTAAAATAGTTTGTACCTTGGGGAAGTTTTAACCTAAGCTGGTAAAAGTAAGCTTAGGAGGTTTTCATGCAGGTCCCCACATCTGTACCCTAGAGTTCAGAGTGTGAAAGGAACCTTGACATGGTGAAAGGGTTCTTCCTCTGGCCAGGAGGGATTTTAAAGGTGTTTACCCTTCCCTTTATTTTATGACAACCCCCAACGCATCCAACCCCCCTGCTCCTTGTCCCCTGACTGCCCCCTCCCGGGACCCCCCACCACTAACTGCCCCTCCGGGTCCCCACCCCCTATCCAACCCTCTCTGCTCTCTGGCCCCTGACTGCCCCGACCCCTATCTACACCCCTGCCCCCAACAGGCCCCCCAGGACTCCCACACCTATTCAAACCCCCCGTTCCCTGTCCCCTGACCGCCCCCCAAACCTCCACCCCATCCAACCGCCCCCTGCTCCCTGTCCCCTGACTGCCCCGTCCAACTGCTCCCTGTCCCCTGACTGCCCCTCGGGACCTCCTGCCCTTTATCCAACCCCGCCCCCGGCTCCCCGCCTCCTTACCATGCCACTCGGAGCGGCAGGACTGGCTTACTGGAAAGCCTGGGAGGTGGGTGGGCACAAGCCACGCTGTCCGCGCAGTGGCATAGCTACGGGGGGGGGGACAGTGTGCGAGGAGCCAGGGACTAGCCTCTCTGGCCGAGAGCTCAAGGACCAGGCAGGACGGTCCCGCAGGACGGATGTGCCCACATGCTGTAGTTTGCCCACTGCATACCTAGCATTACTTTCATTACCCCACACATCTATACAATGGAACAACAAGGCATGGGACAACAAAAGCATACAAGGCATGGGACAACAAAACATGTCACTTGTTACATATTTTGGTGTGAGTAAATTCTACTCCAGTTTAAAATGCTATTCCCTGTGACAGTACTGAAGCTAGAGATCAGTGTGGTCACTTGAGTGCAAATATCCAATAGTTATTTTGTTACAATGCAGATTTCTAGTCTGTAGTCTGAGAACAAACCAAAAGTTTTGGACTACCGTGTACCCACAGCATTCTTTTTAAGTATACTGCAAATAACAATAGTATGCAGAATGCTTCTCTGCTCTTTCAAACATTTTCACTGCATTGTAAATTCAAAGTGAAAGTTTGAGAAAAGACTTTTGATTCTATAGCCAAAGTACTTCTCTAAGTAGTTTCCAAATAATGTGCTGTACCCAGTTTTTACCTCGTTACTCTCTTGGTATCCTCCCATTCTATCCTTCATGCCTTTTTCATGATATTCCATACAGGCTGAAATAAATTCCCCTTCAAGTATATTCACTCTTTCGGATGTCTCCTGAAAATCCACTTTTCATATCATTAGGTATTTAAAAACGTCAGAAACTTAGGCAGTCTAAACTGCAATCAGTGGTGTGACTGCAGCATGCATAGACATACCTCAGCTAGCTTTAATCTAGCTTCCTCAAGTAACAATAGCAGTGAAGTCATGGTAGCACAGGCTTGCCGCTGACATACGGACCCAAGGTCTGGGGAGGGTTTGCACAGTCCATGGTGCCTTGTCTTCAGTGCTATTGTTACTTGAGCTAGCTATATCAAAGCTAGCTCAAATACATCAACTGGGTTGCAATCACACCTTTGCAGGCATAACCCAAAATTCACTAAAACAAAGAAGTATGATTGTGAGTCTGTGTCTTCTCTACTTTTCCTGTATATGTTATTTCCATTTTCTGTTTAAACTTGTTAACTGGGCCAGGAACACTGTCTTTACTTAGTCTTTGTTAAGTAACATGCAAAGCTATGGCACTACATACATATTTTTAATATTTATAAAACACTAAACATTATAAAAACGTAATACCTGACATGATTATTGCAGAATTTGGTCAACTGAGGTTGATTGATGAATACAGTTCTCACTTCCTCTTGATCAGCGAGTGAAGTTTTCTCTGAAACATCATCCGTCTTCCCGTAGCCTTTAAAATATAAAATAATTTTAATTATATTTTGTCAGTTGAGAATCTGCTTATTAGATGACTAAATGAAAATACACTTTTACTTATTAATGTAAAACATTTTAAATACAAAAAAGGTGTACCCCTTGGCTCTCTTTGGGTTTCTTGTTTAGCATTCACTCATTAAAAATTCATACCTTATAAAAAAATCCCAGATAAAAATCTATTTAAATTTGAGTTAAGTCTGAAACTACCTATCAGTATTCAGGGTAAAATATATTACAGAGATGTTGTAATTATCCCCAAATCAAGCACTGTAAACAGAGAACATTCAAAATTAAGGTTAAACTTGTATATTGTGCACAAATACTAAATCATCCCACATATCAATTTCAAAGCTCTTCTTCCTTGTTACATTAACTATTACATTGTCACTGAATGTCAAAGGGAATATTATAACTACATCCTTTTAATATATACTAATTCCCCATCCTCTTCCTATGTTCATAGGCTATCTTTGCCTAATTTGCAGACTGTAAATTATTTGGTGCAACAACCATGTAGCTTTCTGAAATGTTTGGAGCTTTACAAAGTTACAGAACATAATATAATATCATAATTATTATCAATAGTACACCAGCGAAGAAATATTTTGGTTAATCTTTGCTAAATAGATCTTTCTAGGGTTGATGGTGAAAATATCCTAACAGAAAAAAAATCCAGTAGGATATCAAGTGCCTCAACTGAACAAACGAAGAAGGCTAGCCTAAGGCCTTGTCTACACTAAAGGGAAAAGTTGATCTAAACTACACAATTTGAGTGACGTGAATAACGTAACTCAAATTGACTTAGCTTAGATCTACTTACCACGGAGTCCACACTAAGCGACATCAACTCCCCTTACTTTTCTTGATCAGGTGGAGTACAGGAGTCAACAGGTGAATGATTGGTGGTCAATTTAGCGGGTCTTCACTAAACTGACCGCCAATGCATCCATCGCCGCAGCGTCGATCCTCCGGTAAGTGTAGACAAGCCCTAACTAACCTATAGCCATAAACAATAAAAATGATGGAATTGCCTTGTTTACTAGTAAATTAATAATAAAATCTCAGAACACACATCACTATATACCTCTAGTTATACTGATCACATTCTTTCTATTCTACAACAGCTTTCCAGATGAGCTTTTTAAGCTGCTACAAGTTGGTTTTTCTTTTTCACTGCACCCTGACCAATTTGCTTATTCAGAAGAACAAAAAGTTAATAGCATAGTGATCTTCCTCTAGACAAACTCATTTATAATGTAGTGTTTACATATCTGTGTAATTAAAATTTATTAGCAGTTGAGCTCTTAATCTACATCTCTCTTAGCACCCAAAAGAGACCATTAGATCAAAGCAATCTGCCACAAACCATGCTTTCTGATTCCAGGGTACAAATAAGAGATTTTTGGTTAAAGAAAAAAAAAAGACATGAAATAATTTTGGCAGTACAGCTGATGTAAAGATAATTATCTGTCACTCTTGCAATGATATCTGTATCTTTATTTATCTATACATACACACACACATACACATACCTATATCCCCTAAACCACTGCATACTAATTGCAGATTGATTCAGCAATTGAGTGGTGAAAACTAAGCATAAGACACAGAGGGAGCATTGTTAAGCATGAATAAGGGGGTAAAGCATCAAGAAACAATGATAATGGAGCATACATTATGCTGGATTATGTTTTACTAGAATTATAAAATGGCCTTACACAAATATTACCTAAAATATACTAGAGATATATTACCACCTGTTAATGTTTTTCATTTCAAATACATTAATCCATACCAATGAGCTCCACCTTCTTGTCAGTGAATGGTATACATTATCACCATACAGTTCAGTGTTTTGGCAGTAAATGCTTGAAGTTCTGCCCAGTAGCTCTGAGGAAACCTGCAGCTGAAGTTTCCACAGCACACAGTGGAGACAGGATAATAGTAATAACAACAAATTATAAAATTTAAACTAGATTCTATTCTGAAAAATGACACCAAAAGGCATTGTGGAATTTCCATTGTTAATTATCCCTCAAGAATTGCTTGTAAAATGGAAGAAGGCACAATGGTTGGTGGAGTGGTAAATAATTATAAGGATAGGCAAGTTCTATAGAATGATCCAGGTTGCATGGTAAACTGGGTTCATCTGAACAACATGAAATTTAATACTGCTAAATGCAAGGTTATCCATCTAGGATCCAAGAACACAGGCCATGCTAACAGGTTGGGGACATATTTTGGAAATCAGTTGCTCAGAAAAGGACTCAGGCATCAAGATAGATAACTAGCTGAACATGAACTTGCAAAACAATGAGACTGAAAGCAAATGCAATTTTTAGATATGTAAGTAGGGGAATATTGAGCAGAAGCATGGACATGTTATTAATTACTACTCTATATTAGTTAGTCCATTACTGTAATACTATGTCCAGTTTTCATGTCCACATTTTTAAAAGAACATTACCAAATTGGAAAAGGTTCAGAAAAGACCTACAAGAATAAAATGAGTTATGGAAGATTTGCCTTACAAAGTCAAGAAGCCTCAGGTAGCCTGGTGGTGTTGGGGTATGCCTTTGACTACAGTTTAAGAGATCCTAGGGTAGTTATGTCAGTGGAAGTAAAATTATTACCAGCTGAAGTTCTTTGGCCTGTGTTTCTGGAGGAGGTCAGACTAGATGATTAAAATCTTTTGGGATCTATGTAGTTTAAAAAAACAAAAGGTAAGATAAGTGACTGAATCTATAAGTATCTATTAATAATGCTCTTTTAATGTAGTTTTTGTGTGTGTAATTACCTAGGTTTTAAAAAGTAAACTGAAAAAACAAGTTCCATTGTATGGCATCCACATCGGTCATCAGCCAGGTTGGAACCCACAGATACACCTAAACACTTATAAAAAATGTTCTAGTTCTTTGTGTGTAATATATTTCTAGCATGAACTACATATACCTTAAACCATCACTGTCAGGCAAACAGGTCTGCGTTTAAGCTCAGCAACAGTGACAGGTTGATGGCTGCTCAATGCGTATGCCACAGTGTTCCAGCCTTGTTCTAAGCCTCATTCCTATCCTGCTCCAGCCCTGCTTGCTCCTGACTCTGGCTCAGACCCCAACCCTTGGCCTGACCACTAGGCCTGACCGCCACTGCTCCGACCACTATGTATAATTGCCTGTGCCTTGATACTTGACAGTCACCTATCAATACAGATCATTCTCCAATCCACCTGCCCATTATGCGCCACGGACACCTGCATCTTGTGTCATAAATTTAACCACCAAATGCAGTCCAGCAGCTTAACCCTTGTGCATGTCAACTTCCTGCTATGGTCAAGATACCACACTTCATATTTTATTCTTCATGGATTAAATTTACCTCTTTGTAGAGGGCTAACACAAGGCTTATGCCATATGGAATTTTATCCCATATGCACTCCAGAAACAGGACCATTCACTCATTTACTTGTGTGGTAGAAAGTCCAAAGTACTTTATTCTCTCTGCCTGTACAATAGTATTTATACTGTCCCCATTGAACATCCCAGTGCAAGTCAGATACAGACTATATATCCACTTTTTTCAACTCTATTGTACAAATATCAACTGCTCATTTCAGAGGAACCTGTTATCATACCAAGCCAGTACAATACTTATCTAACGAGCAATACAGGAAAGAGCTGATGTATCTGCAGAATGTGTTATTTTAATTTAGAATGATTTCAAAAATGTCATAAATTCCAGACACGGTATGAGCCTTGGGTCATGACCAAGTAAGAGGGACAGTACTAAGGCTGATTCTGAAATGTGCAATGTGATATTTTCCACATCTATGTTCATTTAAGAAACTAAGAAATTGGAATGATATTTGAATATTTATCTACCTCCCCTTATGTTAATTTCCATATACCATAGTTAAACTTAAAGGAAATACATTTTATTGGTTAATTTTCCCTTTTTATTTTTTAATGAAAAAGGGCCCCAAACAGAAGTTTAGGAGATCTTCAAAATACCCAGTAACCTACTTTCCACTAGCTACAGCTCATTCCCACACCCTTCCTTAAAATTAGACATTAGGAGCTCACCAAGTTTAGAGCCTATTTCACAATGTCCTGCAGAGTTTGAGTTCTGCAATGCCACCAGCTCCTCTCCTCAGACAGCTCCAAATGTCTTGCACTGCCATGAAAATTTTAGCAGTTAAACAGGGTTGTCTCTATCACTCCACCGTTTGTTCTCTTTGAGGTCTGCCTAAGCTTTACAATGAGATCATGGGACCATGCAGACTTCATAAAACACACAATGCCATAGCAAGCAAATACATTTTTAAAATAAATATCTTAAAGGTGACTATCTGCCTATGCCCTAGTTTTTAAATGGTGTTTATCCACATGCAAAGTTTGAAATATCATAATCAATGTGATTTTCTTTTAACTAGAGGGACTTCTCCCAAATAAAGTATGACATTGATTAACATTTCAGTTTATATTTGCAGCCATAATTTTAAGTTGGACTAAATTGCCTTCAATAAGTTAAAAAAGCCTCTAACGTACTCTGAAATTTCTTTTAGTTAAAAATAATTTCAAAGCAAAAAGTTATAAGAAGAGGGAAAATATGGTTTATAATGAAAATATGGTTATATTAAATAAATATGGTTTAAATGAAACCTTCACTACAGAGTTGCTACTGCATAAGTAAGGTAATTTTAAATTACCTGTAACTCAGACAGTTTTACAAATTTTCTTCATACAAAAAAAGTTGAGTACCATCCTGCAACAAATCCAATTATTACAAACTGCTTAAATTAAGATGACCATGAGATGGTGGAGTTCAGGATCCTGACAAAAGAAAGAAAGGAGAGCAGCAGAATACGGACCCTGGACTTCAGAAAAGCAGACGTTGACTCCCTCAGGGAAGTGATGGACAGGATCATCTGGGAGGCTAATATGTGGGGGAAAGGAGTCCAGGAGAGCTGGCTGTATTTTAAAGAAGCCTTAGTGAGGGCACAGGAACAAACCATCCCGATGTGCAGAATCGGGCCATTATCTTTGAAAATTCATGGTGATCAGGAGAGGTCCCTGATGACTGGAAAAAGGCAAGTATAGTGCCCATCTTTAAAAAAAGGGAAGAAAAAGAATCCGGGAAACTACAGACTGGTTCAGCCTCACCTCAGTCCCCGGAAAAATAATGGAGGACCTCAAGGAATCCATTTTGAAGCACTTGGAGGAGAGGAAGGTGATCAGGAACAGTCAACATGGATTCACCAAGGGCAAGTCATGCCTGACCAACCTGACTACCTTCTATGAAGAGATGACTGGCTTCGTGGATATGGGGAAAGCGGTGGACATGATATACGTTGACTTTAGCAAAGTTCTGGATACAGTCTCCCACAGTATTCTTGCCAGCAAGTTTAAAGAAGTATGTATTGGATGAATGGACTGTACAGTGGATAGAAAGCTGGCTAGATCGTCGGGCTCAACGGATAGCGATCAACAGCTCGATGTTTAGTTGACAGCCGGTATCAAGCAGAGTGCCCGAGGGTCGATTTTGTTCAACATCTTCATTAATGATCTGGATGATGGGATGGATTGCACCCTCAGCAAGTTCGTGGATGACACTAAGCTGCGGGGAGAGGTAGATACACTGGAGGGTAGGGATAGGATCCAGAGTGACCAAGACCACAAATTGGAGGATTGGGCCAAAAGAAATCTGATGAGGTAAACAAGGACAAGTGCAGAGTCCTGCACTTAGAATGGAAAAATCCCATGCGCTGCTACAGGCTGGGGACTGACTGGCTAAGCAGCAGTTCTGCAGAAAAGGACCTGGGGATTACAGTGGATGAGAAGCTAGATATGAGTCAACAGTGTGCTCTTGTTGCGAGGAAGGCTAGCGGCATATTGGGTTGCATTAGTAGGAGCATTGCCAGCAGATCAAGAGAAGTAATTATTCCCCTCTATTCAGCACTGGTGAGGCCACATCTGGAACACTGCGTACAGTTTTGGGCCCCCCACTACAGAAAGGATATGGACAAACTGGAGATAGTCCAGTGGAGGGCAATGAAAATTATTAGGGGGCTAGGGCACATGACTTATGAAGAGAGGAAGAAAAGAAGAGTGAGGGGGAATTTTATAGCAGCTTTCACCTACCTGAAGGGGGGTTCCAAAGAGGATGGAGCTAGGCTGTTCTCAGTGGTGGCAGATGACAGAACAAGGAGCAATAGTCTCAAGTTGCAGTGGGGGAGATCTAGGTTGGAAAAACTATTTCACTAGGAGGGTGGTGAAGCACTGGAATGGGTTACCTAGGGAAGTGGTGGACTCTCTATCCTTAGAGGTTTTTAAGGTCCAGCTTACCAAAGCCCTGGCTGGGATGATTTAGTTGGGGTTGGTCCTGCTTTGAGTAGAGGGGGTGGGGGGGGTGGACTAGATGACCACCTGAGGTCTCTTCCAACCCTAAACTTCTATGATTCTATGTTCTCTGTCATGTAGATGGTCAGCTATAGGTCTAGATGCAGCTAGAGCAGCAGTTCTCAAGGAGGGGCCCATGGCCCCCTGAGGAGCTGCAAGCAGGTTTCAGGGGTCCTCCAAGCAAGGCTGGCATTAGACTCACTGGGGCCCAGGGCAGGAAACCAAAGCCCCGTCGTGCAGACATGAAGCCTGGGGCCCCAAGCCCCGCCACCTGGGGTTGAAGCCAAAGCCTGAGCAACTTAGCTTTGTGGGGCCTCCTGTGGCAGGGCCCCAAGCAATTGTCCTGCTTCCTACCCCCTAACGCTGGCCCTGGCTTTTATAGGCACAGGTGAGTCATGGAGTTTTTATAGCATGGGGGGGGGAGGGCGCTCAGAAAGAAAGGCTGAGAACTCCTGGGCTAGAGAGCAACGAGATAACTGAATGGGAGATCTTCACATTGTGTACACACTAGGATTTTTATGAAACTAATCTACCATCTTTCTGAGGTTTCTTTTTTATTCTTCAGATTTAAAAATATAACTTGTCTCACATTGCAACAATTGTGTATTATGGACAGATCTTAAACTGAGATGAACTAGGACATTCATATGTCATTCTCAACTATTTTTCTAAAAAGTAAACCACTTTCTGAATGCCTTTTTCATGATAGGATCATAAAAATCTACTTAATGTCACAGGAAGCCAGTCTACTAATCAATTTCTAAATAAACTTATAATTCATTGTAAAATAATCAAAAGCCTGTCAGTCTCAAATTTTACCAACATAAGAACAGCCATATTGGGTCAGACCAAAGGTCCATCTAGCCCAGTATCCTGTCTTCCAACAATGGCCAATACCAGGTGCCCCAGAGGGAATGGGTAGAACAAGTAATCCCCGAGTGATCCATCCCCTGTTGCCCATTCCCAGCTTCTGGCAAACAGAGGCTAGGGACACCATCCCTGTCCATCCTGGCTAGTAGCCATTGAAGGACCTATCCTCCATGAATTTATCTAGTTCTTTTTTGAACCCTGTTATAGTCTTGGCCTTCACAACATCCTCTGGCAAGGAGTTCCACAGGTTGACTGTGTGTTGTGTGGAAAAAATACTTCCTTTTGTTCGTTTTAAACCTGCTACCTATTAATTTCATTGGTGACCCCCAGTTCTTGTTCTTGTGTTATGAGAAGTAAATAACACTTCCTTATTTACTTTCTCCACACCAGTCATGATTTTATAGACCTCTGTCATTTCTCCCCTTTGTCATCTCTTTTCCAAGCTGAAAAGCCCCAGTCTTATTAATCTTTCCTCATATGGCAGCTGTTCCATACCCCTAATCATTTTTGTTGGCCTTTTCTGAACCTTTTCCAATTTCAACCTATCTTTTTTGAGATGGGGCAATCACATCCACACGCAGTATTCAAGATGTGAGTGTGCCATGGACTTATAGAGAGTCAATGATATTTTCTGTCTCATTATCTATCCCTTTCTGTTCGCTTTTTTGACTGCCCCTGCACACTGAGTGGATGTTTTCAGAGAACTATCCACAATGACTCCAAGATCTGTTTCTTGAGTGGTAACAGCTAATTTAGACCCCATCATTTTACATGTGTGGTTGGGATTATGTTTTCCAATGTGCATTACTTTGCATTTATCAACATAGAATTTCATCTGCCATTTTGTTGTCCAGTCACGAAGTTTTGAGAGATCCTTTTGTAGCTCTTCACAGTCTGTCTGGGACTTAACTACCTTGAGCAGTTTTGTATCATCTGCAAATTTTGCCACCTCACTGTTTACCCCTTTTTCCAGATCATTTATGAATACATTGAATAGGATTTATTGTGGGACACCATTACTTACCTCTCTCCATTCTGAAAACTGACCATTTATTCCTACCCTTTGTTTCCTATCTTTTAACCATTTACCACTCCATAAGAGGACCTTTCCTCTTATCCCATGGCAGCTTACTTTGCTTAAGAGCCTTTGGTGAGGGACCTTGTCAAAGGCTTTCTGAAAATCTAAGTACACTATATCCACTGGATCCCATTTGTCCACATGCTTGTTGACCCCCTCAAAATATTCTAGTGGATTGGTGAGGTATGATTTCCCTTTACAAAAACCATGTTGACTCTTCCCCAACAAATTATGTTCACCTGTGTCTGACAATTTTGTTCTTTACTATAGTTTCAACCAGTTTGCCTGGTACTGAAGTCACAAACACAAAGAAAATGTGGTTTTAGGAATGGGAGAAAATTCTCATAATAAAATAATCCTTTACTAAAAGTGCCTAAGTTTTGAAATCAAGTAAGTCTTATTCATATGTTTAATAGACTACAGGGGTAAAGAAAATGGTTTGCCCTCTACTTCTCACTAATCCCCAAGTGAAAAAGGCTCCCTGGAAGCTAGATTAAACTTTCTTTGACCTTGCCTTGTACACCCCCTTCATCCCCTCTAAAAACCACACACACTCTCTCTCACACACAAACCATTACAAAAATGTCTGCAAGAATTAAGTTACGGAAGTGAAACAAATGTAAAAGTGAAACAATTTACACCCAACTAATCTGCGAGGAAACAATAAACAAAGATATGATTGAAAGTGAAGAATCAATTGTTCCAGGTGGAATTGGTTAATGAACAGTACAGATTAAAAAACAAACAAACAACAAAACAGAAGTAGGTGACCCATCACCTCATATCCTCCCCTGCAAAAAGAAATATTCAAAGCTCCTTATTAAAGTTTGAGTTAGAATAGTTAAACAGATGTCTATCTAATGTTAAGGCAACCTACTTCCTATTTCACCTGAACACCAATATGCTATCAGAAAAGAAATTCAGCACTGTTGGAGACTATGGATGAATGAAAAGCTGTCTCTCTTCTTTTTTGCATTAGCTAATGCTAAGTCTACATTATAGCCTTTGTCGGCATAATTTGTGACACTCAGGAGTGTGAAAAACCATCTCTCTGAGCAACATAAGTTACACCGACATAAGTGCTTGTGTACACAGCGCTGTGTCGGTGGGAGAGCTTCGCCTGCCAACACAGCTTCTGCTATTCATGGAGGTGGTTTTATTATGTCAATGAGAGAGCTCTCTCCCATCTGCACAGAGCACCTTCACCAGACACACTTCAGCGGTGCAGCTGCATCTGCACAACTGCAGCACTGTATGTGTAGACATGCCCTAAGTAACAAAATATTCTGAAGCTCAGTTTACTAGTGATGCTAACCTCCTGTTGTCTGTGAGAAGGAAGAACATTATAATTTTCACACTCACAGTGGGAGTTGTGATGCTGCAATAGTAGTGCCTACTAGTCTGAGGGGGAAGAGAAATTTCTGCAAGAAGCATCATTCTTATTCTCTAGATCAGCTAAATATATAGCCATAGCAAATTTAACCAGAGATGAATGATGCGTTTTTAACAAAGGTTTCCCTCCATGCCCATCCCTACATGCCTCAGCTGAAAGAAAAAGCATTTGCCACGAAGAAGTGCAGTCATATGCACTGAAAAAAATATGGTGGCAAATTCCAAAGTGTAGTTCTACTCTGAAAACTGATCATGCAAAAAAGGCACCTTTATATTTAAAATTATTTCCCCTGTATATTCAGAATAATAATTACTTCCTTTTCTGATGCACACATTTTTACTACTTATTATTCCAGTTATTACTACAGAGACATCAAGTTAAGGGAGAGTGAGTTGGATATCACATCAACAAAACTGTTAACCAAAGTGCAGTCTCTTTCTGAAGCATCAAACAGAAAGAACCCTGTGTGACTTTCAGGTCAGTTTGAAGAGGTGAAAGTTAAATAAGAAAAACAAAACATTTATTTGTAAACAAGAACAGCAAATCTGTAAATTGTTGATGGAATGTAATGTTCCATTTCAATCTATTTCAGGGTCACTTTAAGAAATGACTGAGTGGATTCAGGATTTAGTTTAAACTGTTCTGAGATTAAGAAATAAGGTAGACAAAATGTAAGAGGATGGAAAGAAGGAAAAAGGAAAACTAGGAGGAGACAGAAGAAGTAACTCTACCCCACTATCTAGCTTTATGAGTTCCCAAATAGGTTTTGCCCAATTCTAAGTGCCCTGCTTTGGAATCCAAACAACACTGAAAAAGATTCCAGGGTAAAAGTGGAGATACTTCACACTTAGAAAAGGTGCATGCTTTTATTCTTGCTGTAGGATTAGTATAAACTTAAAAAATTAAAGTTAGCCTAAGTTTGGTTAGGAAAATAACATTTTCATCTTATAGTTCATGGCCAGTAGGGAAAAGGCCCCAATCAGCAAGTAAATGAAAGTGGTGACATAGTAAGTAGTGTTACTTGTAGTATGGGAAGGATATATAGTTCCAAAAGTAACTAATAAAGTAAAAAAGGTGCAGTAACACCACAAAGAAAAGCAGTCTTAAAAGAACAAGCCCAAACCTTCCCCGTGTTCTGCTGATAAGCAAGGAAGTGGAGAAGAAGATAAGAAAGGCAAGACCTTGGGGGAAAAAAAGGAGTCTGTGAATGTTATCTGGATACTAGATATCTAGAAACTTAAAATGCAAGAATTACCCAACCACTATTCATCCCTCCAATTTTGCCTTTTTTACCTAAGGACTCTCAGAAGGTAGTCTTACAGCTGTCTCACCTGTGCCTCACCTTGGAGAATCCTTCTATGGCTGGAGCTGGGGCTGGGGCTTTTAAGCCCCTTTACACTAGCATACTGGAACCAGAATGAGGGTGAGGATCTCACTTTAGAATTGCTGGAAAGCTTTCTTTAAAAATGTAGATGGATGCTATCACAATGTAAAAAAGACTTGCTTGTAAAAACTATTTGGAAACCTAAGCTTGGTATGTGGTTCTAATTTGATTCAACCCTATCCACACTGGCCAAGCAAGCCATATTTGAAAATAATTTAGCTTGAACAATATTTAAAGGCCAGTACAAATGGCTCCACAACTAGTTTCACTATGACACTGAGCCAAGAGAATGAAAAGATACTAAACCTGGTCAATTTCTCTTTCTATTGTGAGCAAAGTAGCTACATAACAGTTCAAGAAGGAAGGTTTTTGGTTTTGTTTAAAAAACAAAAAAAAAACCAAGAAGTATAGTGTGCAGAGATATTAGAGAACATACGTTTTCCTGTATTTTTTCTATTTGTATTTAGCTTTCAACGAAAATTAACATATTTGATAAAAATATAGAAATAGTATAGTACTAGAAAGTTAAAGAGGGCTAAATTGCATCACTAAACCTATCTCATACCCTGCGCCACCACAGGAGTAAACCAGGAAGGAATTGTGCCTCAGTATATCACAATTCTTCATGTGTTTCCCCTTTGCTCTGGATTGGAGTAAATTACTTCACACCTTTTCAGGGCTCATCTTATACCCTACTCTCTTTATGTGCCTGGCTAGGTAAAAAACCTAGGAAGCCGGAGGTATAACCAAGTCTTCTATCTATCTACTTGCTAGGGCAGGGAGAGAGATATTAGGACAGTAGACCCTGTTTCCACTCCATCCAACCCTTCCCCAACCCAACCCTCTACCACAGCAATCTGAGCAGACCTAACTCAGACATGAAGGGAAAGAAGGGCAGGGCCATAATAATCTTTCTTACTCCCCTGCATGGCCCAGTAAGGGTTAGGGATAATCCAACCCATAGTGTGCAAAAGTCTGACTCAAATGTGAAATCCTACAACATATCCAAAGAAATTAAATGCAAATCTACAATAATGAAATGTTACTACCGCTCAAAGTTATAACTTTCACAGCAACCATGATTCAGTCTCACTGGCCAGAATACATGAACTCTCATGCTATAAATAATACTAAATAATAATTTATGTCCAAAATTACAGCTACTGTAGTAATCATAATTTTGATTTGTGTGTAAAGCCTAAAATATTGCATTAACATACTTTTTACATTTATCCTAATAAAAATGCACATCTTTCTTGTGATATATTGCTTTTATAAAGCGGTTCATTATATTTTTAAACCTAGTGACTAATGAATCCTAACTGAGCAAGATGCCCAATATCTACACGGTCCTCAACGTTCAGGCAAGTGGTGCCATAAATTCCTCTCATAATTTTTTGCACTAAGACTGACTGCATCCTTTGTCCCATGTATGAACTAACAGAATGCACACACCATCCTTTAAAGAATGAAAAAGTCCAGGTAATCAGCCATAACTCTTCAACAGGGTAACAGCATTCCCATTCATCTCCCGTTGCTCAGCATTGACATGGATAGACAACATGCTCTGTGCGAAAGCCAGTGAGGTGAACAAGAAAAGTAAAAAAAATTCTTAATTCAAAGAAGGAAAATATTGCACTGAAGTTAAATAATTCAGCCAGGCACCAAGCCTACTACAAAAACAATGATGGCAACATGAAATGACTGCTGTTGTTTACTTACACAAATACTAGCTCTAAGTAACAATGAAAATACTTTTTTTTTTTTTTTTTGCCAACTACCCAGAACACGTATCATAAAAACTCCCACTTTAGCGAAGAAATGGTATTCAGGTGGGACTGGATTTGGAGGGAGGGAGAGGCAGACTTGGACAGCTGGCCCAGGGCTCTCCTCCTGCCAGGGGTGCGCTAGAGGGGGAAGCCGGGAGCCCTGAGATGTGGGGGTAAGAGAGACAGACGCAGGAGGAGAGAGCCGTGAAAAGTGCACACGCAAAGATGAGGCGAGTGGGCAGCAGAGGGGCAGGGAGAAGAGCGAGGCAGATGACAGACAAAAAACGAGCACGGGCGGCAGGTTTGCAGGGTGGGAGGGGGGCATTCAGACACCACGGTGATAGGCGTCACGGTACGAGCGTGGGCAGAGCGGAGCCCGTTCAATAGCTAGCGCAGGGCACAAACCGCAGTCGGGCTCCAGCCGGGGGGAGCGGTTCCCCGCCTCATCCCTCCGCCGCCCCCCGGTGCGGCACAGCTCCAGGGGCCGCCGCTCAGCTCCCGATACAGGGGAGACAAGGAGGCAGCTCAAGAGAGGCGCCCCCGGCGGGGCTGCGGTGGCACTCACCCTCCGCTCTGCAGCGAATCTCGGACACGGTTTTCTGCACCGCGGGCATCGTCGCCGGCTCGGAGAGGACGAAAACCGCTGCCTGCGCCCGGGCTCGGCACCTGACGCTGCTGCCGCCCCCGAAGCCGTGCAGGTGCAGCTCTGCCCGGGGGCCCGCACGGGCAGGGCCTGGCGGGGGAAGGGGAGACCGTTGGACTCTGTCTCACGCTGCGATCGCGAGCCCCGCAACCCTGCAGTTAACCAGACTGCTGCTGCTCGCAACTGACAGTAGCGGCGCTAGCGCGACTCGCTCTCCCCCGCCCCGGAACGTACCAACTTCCCCCCCCCCGCCCCGCCAACAAGGGGGGTCCACTTCAGCATCCCCGTCTCTCTGGCCGAGCAGAGTCCGACCCTCAATAATGCAGGTACATGGGCTTGCCTTCCAGAGGCAAGGATCACTTGTGGCCCCGTTCCACCATCCCCCCCCCCCCGTGGTGGGAGAAATGGACTGTGCCGAGCCTCGGGCCGCTGCCCAACACGAGAAGGGCGCGGGGAGCGCTGCGCTTCTGGGGGCTGCGGTCACAGTGCCCCTGAAGGCGGGAAATCCTCCCTCGGGCCGCAGTCCCGGAGCAGCAGGAGCCCGTATGCCGCGGCAGGGCGGTGCTGGGCCCCCCCAGGGAAGGAGCTCGGTGCCCCGGGGCTCCCCTCGGAGCGGCGCTGCCCTCAATCGCCATAGGCCCCACTCGCGATTGATCCTCCGGTGGGCCCGCGGCAGCCCCTCCATAGGCCGGGCCAAGGTCTGACCCAGCCCGGGGAGTTGCGCAGGCGAAGCCGTGCTGAACGGGAGGGCACTTGCAAGCGCGGGCGCGGACAAACTGTTCAGCACCATCCCAGCAGCCGCGGCTTGGCGGGTTTAGCCAGCCCTTCTGACATAACACTGGACGGAAACGCGCTATGGGTAATTTCCCCGGGCAGAGCAGCATGGCTGGTGAGCTGCTGCGTGTGACGTGGCCTTTCACCTGGCCTTTCAAAGGGCAAAAAGAGCAGGTGTGGGTCTTGCTGGTCCGAAAAGAGGAACTCCCTCCCTTTTCTTTATTCATTATTTGGAACCCAGTGCCGTTGCGAGGCTGGGTGCTGCTCGAAATGTAGAGACAGACGCGGCCACGCCTTGCCGAAGCTGAGGCTGAGGAAGAATGTTAAGCTGTCACGGTGATAGGAAGAAAGATGTGTGCTTGCCTGTGTATCAGCCACACGTTTCAAAGTTTCAGCGTAGCAGCCGTGCTAGTCTGTATTCGCAAAAAAGAAAAAGGAGGACTTGTGGCACCTTAGAGACTAACCAATTTATTAGAGCCTAAGCTTTCGTGAGCTACGGCTCATCCGATGCATCCGATGAAGTGAGCTGTAGCTCACGAAAGCTTATGCTCTAATACATTGGTTAGTCTCTAAGGCGCCACAAGTCCTCCTTTACATTTCAAAGTGTCACTTCCCCTCTCCCCCCCCCGTCCGTGGCTACAGCTTCTCAAGCCCGGCCCGATGTGACATGAAGCCCTGCGTGGGGGCTGACAGGAGGTTCAAGTAGTAGTTTCCTCAGCAGAGCAGTTTCACTCTTACTGTTAGGTTGGTGCTAGCTTTGAGCAACTGCAAGAGGCAGATGGCGTCTTGCAGAGATGTAAAGCAAACGGAGCTGGCTGATGGGCAAAGGCGGGACATAATATCGTAGCAAAGGTAGTGATGGCATGTTGATGTTTATATCCATTTCAGTCAGACAGGGTGTACTCACTGCCTGTGAAGCAGCAACTGGACCAGAAAACTTGAGAGGATTTACTCTCAAAAGCACCCTAAAGATCAAAATTATGTCTTGTAATCTATTTTGTAATTACGCATATTAACTAGAGGAGACAATACTTCTGATCTAGTTTATGGGAACATTCATGGAGCTAAGAGATGAATCTGTTCTTAATTGATATCCCAAGAGTTGTTTTTTTTTTTGGTAAACTATGGTAAAATTTAATTTTATCCACATAATCAGTTAAGTAGTTGGACAAAAAAAAATATTTCAGGTACAGAATAAAGTGAATTGAATGGGCTGGAGCCTCTCAGTCCACAAAAGTCAATTAACCTTAACATGTATTGTTTCAGAATTAACCTATGGCTGGGGGCACGAGAGGAGAGTTTTGTTCTACACAAGAGGAAATTTGGATTAGGAGTAACAATTTCATTCAGGCTTTAGGCTGCCAGCTGCAGTTTTGGCCACAGTCCAGAAGAAAATGTGCTTCTTTACACTATCACTGTGCAGCAGACATACAGGAAAGACTGCTAGGTGACCATTTATTCATGCTCTTAACTAGAAGTAAGAGAAGGATATTTGGCTCTAAGAAAAAAATCTTAGTGTTAAGAAAATACAATCACGTACATCTCATGCACAGCTTTAACAAACACTGAACAACCACTGTAGGCCAGATTCAACAGGATCCTCGTCGAGGAACAGCAGTTTTATTTATTTTTAATGGAAGCTCCCTAGAACCCTTCTAATAGTGACCATCCAGGAGAGGAAATGAATCAGCACATCTTCCAGACTGCATAAGCAGAGCCTGTCCCTGGGCAGGGAAGGTGGCGTGCCTGTGCTACTGCATCCCCATTCCAGAGACTTACTGGCAGAGCTGCCACCTAGAGAATGAATTTGTAACAAAATACAGGTGTACTGGGATATATGTAATCATATATGGACCAATTTGATATATAGCAAATAGATACATTGAGTGAGTTATTTAAGGTCTTCTATGCTCAAGGATACAAATCCTCAGCTACCAAGTTGAGCGCTAGTAAGTGGAGTTATAGCATTTTAGAACAGCTGAAGACCTGCCACCTTATGTTTTAAAGCCCATCTTCAAATCATGTTTCTTCAGTTTGATTAACTTAAGGTTTCCAGCTGGCCATCCAAGTCTGAACAATTAATCCTGTATTTTTTGCCATCTTACTACTATTGTCCCTACTACAGTGAAATCACCACAGCAAATCTATTTAAATATAAATTCTATGTACATTATATAATGCATTCAGGAGATTGACTCATGAATGTTAAAAAGCACAGGATTCCGTTACTTGTTTTTTTCCAGTCATTAGAGCTGTGAGATTCTTGTTTTAGTTTTCATGAGTTTTATTTAACCTTAACACACATACTCAAGCAAATGTTGTAACTGTGTGAGCCAAGCAAGTTTCATCAATTGGTTATGTAACAGACAAAACGATTTGTTAGTGTTGCATATAGTTGACATCCAGACAAATCGTTTTGTAACCACCCCTGTCCACTTGCAACATGGCTTGAGAGAAGACCCAGTACTTATCTATATCCACAGTCTATTCCAAGGTTTTCAGGGGGAGCCTGTTGCCTTTCTCGTTCTTTTCGTATAATTTGGGAATTGGCATGTGAGGTCTGGCCTGTGTCCCTGTAAATATCTTCAGGCAGCCTTCATCCTTTGATATCCACTCCTTTTCTGTTGCAGCAGATCCAGGAAAGGATGCTGCAACTTCTCAAAGCTCTTTTTGCTTCATTCTGGGGTCAAAATGCTGCAGAGTGCACTCTATTAGGGAACACAGAATTCCAGACCACACAAGGGATATGAATGGGGAGCTGGTCAACCAAATGGCCATGAAAGCTCTCCACTTAAATAATCAGTAGACCATGTAAGAGGTTAGATTGAATCTGCTGAACTCTAGATATTGAGTTTCCCAGTCACTCCGTTGATGGACTTCAACTTGGGAGATGTATGCTGAAGGTGTCATGCAGCCAGAAGGAAAGTCAGAGTTTCTAAGAAACTAAATGATAGTTTTCCAAACAAGAGAGACATTATATCCAACACTAGGTAACTATTTTGGACATCATTATGATGAATAAAGAAATTACTCATAGGACTAGAAATTGGTGGTTGTCTAGGGACTAATGCAAACCGAGTATAGTCCCAATAAGTAACACACTCACCTACCCTTCAAGAAGGGCTATTTTCCCCAAAGATGAGGAAAATTATGAGCAAAAAATTGATTAGGAGGAATAATTTAGGAAAACTGATAAAAACTGGGAGTTCTTTAAGAATTTATCAGATGGTTATAAAGCAACAAATCCATAATCAAGAAAGAACAGCTTTGGCTAAAAGTCCATTCTGGTGCCGGAGCAAAGTGAAGGCAGAAATAAAAAAATCCCACACTATATAAAAGAAATGAGAATGGAGGGGCCTGCTGGTATTAATTCTCAGAATATCAAAGAAATTTTAGAATGTTGGAAGAGTGCTAATATTGTGCCAATATGCAAAGAGGCCAAGCAGAATGACCCAGGTAATGAGATGTTCTTCATAACATCTCAAAGCCTCTTATCCATCCACAGAGCTAAGAACTCATCCAAGCTTTCATCAGCTTGTGTCTTGATTATTGCATCATTCTTCTCTCTGGCATTGACAAGTGCAATCTTGCCACACTCATATCTGTTCAGAATGCTACTGCAAAGATAATTTTCTCAGCCCATTGCTTTGACCATGTCACCCTTCTCTTTGCCTCTGCTGGATCCCCCTTCTCTATTGAATAAAAAATAAGTATTCACTTTCAAAGCCCTTCACAGTCAATCCCCATCGTCTCTCATTTGCTAATTGAGAGTGCTGCTCTCACCTCCAAATCAGCCCACAATGCTAGCCTCCATCGCCCACTTAAGTTTTCAAAAAAGCACCTTTGTACTTTTACCCAAGCTGCCCCACGTTTGTGAGATGTTCCCTGTAAACAGCTGCAAAGCTCTCTCACTACCAACTTTCAAATCCCTCCTCAAAATTTTTTCATGATGCCTAAAAAACCTGATAACAGTGAGGCTGCTGGTGTGTTGAGGCTGCTGTTGTATGTTGCTGTTGCACTTACAATACTGTCTTATTGTTTACTTGTACTCCTGTTTGTCTATATCCATAGGTTGTTTCTCTTGTCTTAGATTGTAAGCTCCTTGGGGCAGGGATCAATTTTTTGTTCTGTTTGTGTACAGCTTGTATTACAGTTGGGTCCTGGTCCATTTAATAGGGCTCCTCTGCACAACACTAATACAAAGAATAAATAATACAGGCCAGTCAAGTTGACATCAATTCTAGGCAAAATAGAAGAGCTGATTATTATATTCCTAGCCTTTAATTCTTTAACGTCAGTAAACATGGTTTTATGGAAAATACATCTCCAACAAAACTGTTTCATTCTTTGATGAAGTTACAAGTTTGGTTGATAAAGATAACTGCAGAGATTTAATAGACTTTTTTTAAAGTTTGAGTTAGGACTTCACAACTTTCTGATTAAAAATATTACAACATACAATATCCATAAAGCACACATTAAATGGATTAAGAACTGACTAACTGGCATATCTAAAAGAGCAGTTGTCTAATAGGGTTCACAAGGATCAGTTTTAGGCCCAATGCTATGTAATATTTTCATCAATAATCTGGAATATAAAAATCACTGCTGATAAAGTTTTCAAGTGATACAAAAATTGGTGGAATGGAAAACGATGAGAACAGCAGTAGAGAGAGTTATCCGGATTGCGTGGAAAACTGCACCTATTCAAACAAAATGCATTTTAACACAAATGCAAAAGTTATACGTCTAGGAACAAATAATGCAGCCCATAAATACAGAATGGAGGACTGAATCCTGGAAAAGAGTGACTCTGAAAAGGATTTAGAGGTTAGTGTGAAGAAGCAGCTCAACATGAGCTCCCAGTGTGATACTGCCAAAAATGTCTAATGCAATCCGTGGATGTAGAAAGAGGATGAGGAAGATTAGGGAGCTGATTTGACCTCTGTATTTGGCACTGGTGAGACTGATACAGGATTATTAGGTCCAGTTCTGGTGTCCATATTTTAAAAGAGAAGTTGAAAAATTGGAGAGAATGCAGAAAAAGCCCCAAAGATGATACAAGGACTGAAGAAAGTACCTTACAGTGAGCTCAATCTGTTTAGTTTATCAGAAGGATTAAGTGACAGAGTATCTAATCACCTTTACAGGAAGAAGATACCAGTTACTAAAATGCTCTTTAAAAGACATAATGAATGACTGGAAGCTGAAGCCAGAAAAATTAAAATTAGAGAACAGGAACAACTTTTTTATTTTTCTTTTTTAAAAAATAGTGACAGTAATTATTAATCACGGGCACAAACTATCAAGTGAAAGGGTGGTTTCTCCATCTCTTGGAGTCTTCAAATCAAGATTGGATGCCTTTCTGGAATGTGGACTTTAGTCGAACAAGTTATGGGGCTCAAGGCAGATAAAACTGGGAGAATTTTAATGACCTGTAATATGATCTAATGGTCCCTTTTGGCCTTAAATGTGAAGGGATGGTGCCTACACAGTTTGGTCAACACAAAAGAGTGTGAAGGGATGGAGTATTCTCAGTGCAGGTGGACTCTTCAACTAATTTAGCTGGCAAATTAATAAATCCCTATTGAACATGAGCAAACTGATTTCCCCCCAGACCAAAAAAAGCTTGTAACTTGGCCAGACTTGGGTGAATTTTCACAGGGACAACAAGAGGCACATCCATGACACCTGGGTGACCCTCCTGCCAAACTTCAAACCTCTTCTTGAAAGCATGGAAGTAATCAAGCTTCTGAGTTTAACAGTTGACATGTTTTTAATTTGGACAAAACAATGTAGTTTTCCCTAATCTTGTTCTCTGAAACAGTGGAAGCATTATGCTAAATAAAACAAAATAAAATCTGAAGCAGACAACTGGCACAAGAAACTTCATACCAAACACAAAGTTTGGGAAAGCTGCTGAAAACAGGGTTTTTAACAGAAGATGTTGGGTAACTTTAATTACAGGCAGCATTACCAGCTTCACATGATATACAGTATAATATATATTTCTTAGTGTTGTAATACAAACTCTTTCAATGACAGTTACAAAATATAACTAGAAATGAAAAGACCAGTATTTCCAGAAAAAAATGGTGTAAAGTCAACAGTTTATTAACTGGATAGGACAACACATACACAAAATATATAAACAGAGAATCTATAATAAAAAAATCAGTGTCAAAATTACTAATTACACTGCATCCAATCCTTTTTTTATTTAAATCAATGGCAAACTCCATTTGAGCAAGATTGTATCCTATTGCATTTACACTAATTGCAATACCTATTTTATCCTGTATATTCCCACAGACTTCACTTGTCTACTCATTTTAGCAAGGTAAGACAGAGTTGGTCCCTAAATCCCCAACAAGTTAAGTTAATTCTCTGACTTTTCTCTTTCAAAGTCTCCCAATCCCTCCAAATGAGCTGTCAAAATTTTTTTTTAAGTGAACCAAAAAAAACCCAACCACATCTCTCTTCAATTTTGATATCCTTTAATAAGCTTTTCACCTTATCTGGAAAAATGTATAGGCATAACTACGTATCAATCTTTTTTTGTCAAGCGTATATAGCCCCAGGTCTATCAGACAATTCAGATAGATTTTCAAAGAAAGATTTTCCCAAAAGTGCATTCGCTGAGTCTCAAGATCCATATATTTTCGTGTATTATGATTATATTATTATTTTCTCATGTTTCTGACAATGCAAATATGTTTTACTCTATTAAAAACAGTTAAAGTCTGAAATATTAAAGTCATTGTAAGGCTTGATTTACCCTTCCTCCCCCCAACATAATTTTTAAAAAGCTTTCACTTTTCTTTTATCTCATTCCAATGTTGCAAGCTAAGGAACGTAAGGATCAGTTTTATGCTTAAATGCCTGTAACTACACAAGAGTTAAATTCACTGCTAGTGCAGCATTTTGTGGCTGGGCATGACATAACGTAACAGGCTCTCCCCTCCTCTACGAACCCCTGCCAACAGCCACTCTGGTCCTGAGATAGCCTACCTTCTCTTCTGACTCAGCCCTCTAGCTAGGTCAATTTTAGTTCCACTTCTTATAGGGTACACAAATCTCAAACAGATAATGGGCCAAAGACTTGACCTGAGGCTGTGGGACTAAATCTCATCTTTAGTCCTCCCACCTCTGGTCTCTAGGGTTTTTCACACCGCCCTTTACAATGACCAGTAGGGTAGCCCAGGCCGCTTCTCTGGATTCTAGCCCAGGGACCCTGTAGAAAGCAGGCAAAGTCTATTTATTCAGGGCTCTTTGCTTCTGCCTACATCAGCCTGTCTGCAGGCCTTTCCTGCAGCCCCTTCCTGGGCCCACTGTGTACCTGTATTCTCCTCAGGATCTACAACCTCTCTATCTTCCCCGGTTCCGTAGTCTCTCAAGGTTCACTGCTTTGAGGGTAGGGGCTCACAGAACCCCTGCAACGAATCCCCAATGCAAATATTAACTTAAACCACTTATTTTAATCTCTGGCTGTCATATAAATGACAGCTATAATGGCCCCTATCTCAACTACTAGCCCATAGCATAGTAGGTATTCCTAGAAGAAAGATGACGGGGGATTTGATAGCAGCCTTCAACTACCTGAAGTGGGGTTCCAAAGAGGATGGAGCTAGGCTGTTCTCAGTGGTAGCAGATGAGAGAAGAAGCAGCAATGGTCTCAAGTGGGAGAGGTCTAGGTTGGATATTGGGAAACACTATTTTTCCACTAGGAGGGTGGTGAAGAACTGGAATGGGTTACTCAGGGAGATGGTGGAATCTCCATCCTTAGAGGTTTATAAGGCCCAGCTTGACAAAGCTGGGATGATTTAGTTGGTGTCGGTCCTGCTTTGAGAAGGGGATTGGACTAGATGACCTCCTGAGGTCTCTTCCAACCCTAATATTCTATGATAAGGATGCCCTAGCCATACCAGTTATTAGCCACAAGAACTAAACCTATGGGGATATAGGCAGCCAGGTACAATTTAGAGCAGCTCCATACTGCTCAGCATGAGTTCTTGTCTTAGCACTGTACAGAGGACGAGTTCCTTTCCTCACTGTATACCAGAGTGTATTTCAATATGTTCAATAGCCCTTTATTTAATTACACTCTAAATAATATTTTAATTTAGTCACTATTATAAGTACTGGATTTTCAGCTGATAAAGTAGTACACAGTGGTTTTCATGACATATTTTGAGTTTACATATAAAAAAGAATTATTGTAGAAACAGTATCTATTAGAAAAAATGTAGAGTTAAACTTTGGTTCTTTTCACTTAATTACGTGGCATGCCTCACTGTCATTCATTTTTGGGGGAGGTGTGGGAGTGGAAGTCATGAAAGAGCAAAAGAGTTTAAAAAAAAAGGGACACAAGACAGGACAAAATGAAAAGAGTTGGGGAAGAAGATGACAGAAGGGAGGAGGTGGATTACATAGGATATGTTTTAGAACAGATGCTCCACAAATAGTCTTCTGCTAAATTTTGGGTGTTTAAGGTTGTGGACTTTTAAGGCATATGTTTTAATTGGGGGGAGGGGGGTCGGTTAAGTCACAGTATGTTCCTAGCTCTATTTGATAGTCCCAGAAAAGAACTCTCTTTCAAGAAAGACTTACGGCAATCAAAATTCCATTTGGGTAAAAATAAAAAACTCTGAAGGCAAATTTCAAAATTTGTACTAACAAGTTTTGAGATAAGTTTAATAGCTGTTCTCTGGATTATCAAATTTATGATGGGTCTTTGTAAGAAGGACAAGCAGAAGAGCTTGCACCTACAGCATGGAGAAGAGAAGACTTTATGGAGGCTGTGAAGATGTAGGTAATTATTACCTGCCACTGCCTTACTAGATGCAATGTGTCACAGCTGCCAAAATGTGTATCTAGACCTTCTACATGTACAAAACCGAGTACATTACAGGTGGGAGCTCATAATTGTTCTCCTTTTGATTAAAAAAAAAACAGTGGGCAGATGGCATTTACATCAGTGATGCTCTGAAGATATGAAATTCTGTTCTTGGAACTAGAGAAGACCGAACCTTTGTTTCTGAAACTCAGTTTTCATTTTCATCATTATATTCTTACTCTTCAATATTCATACACTTTTTGAGATGTGCATTTTTTATCAGGTTTCATTGCGATATGTTGTCAGACATAGGCTTCTTCTTAGTTAAAGAATTAATGTAATTATCCTGTTTACAGAACTCAGCAACATAAAACAGTATCTGTTGGTCTTGTGTTCATTTGATTGCACATGGTACTAAATAATAAGAAAAAATAGAAATAAATATAAATTGCACAGCCCTGTAAATAACTGTCATAGGATGGGTTCTTCCAGGTTTATGCAAGGGCTCTCTCATAATCTCCACTCAGGAACAAATAGCCCCACAACATTCTTTTCTGCATCTAGGTCATAAACAGTTTCAAAATTTAATTAATCTCTTATGGTGCAAATGAAGCTCCCGGCTCACTGTAGTGTTACTCCAGTTTAAAACCAGGGTGACTTCATTGATTTCAATGGAGTTATAGAAACTAGAGTACTGCAATGATTAATCAAGACTGTGGTCTTTCTAGGAGTAAAGTCTTCATTTTAATTGTACTAGAGTCAGGCTGTGATCACTGAGGGGATTCTAGCAGTATTAGAGTGGTGGTGTGATGCCTTGTGATGTTCTGTCATAATGTCTCTATGGAAGACATGAGAAAACAATGATCTCAGATCTACCACCAGATTCTAGGGCCTGCTATCACCATTCACAAAGGAGTCATAGCAATCTTTGGGTAGCATATAACTATCATAATGGCTCCTACCCAACAACTTCTGGCACATAGCATAGCAGACATTTCTGGTAGAAACAGGACATGGATGGGGCATCCTTATGACCTGCTAATTCTTAGCTTCTGAAAGAAAAGTTTTGGGATTATAGACAGTCAGGAACAAATTAGAGCAGCTTCGTCTGGTCTTTCAAGCACTGTAAAGGTGCATGATCCCGTTAGTCTCCATATCCCAGCCTGCATTTCAGTTCTTCTACAGCATCTTCAATAGCCCTTTAAATTAAAGTCTTCCTTAAAATCTAATAGTCACTATTGCAAATACTAGATTTCCAGCAGATAAAAGTACTTTGACAGTGTTTTAAATAAAATGGGAAAACAAAAATGCAAAATATTAAAAGGTTGTGAAAACCTGAAGAGTCAGATAAATTAAGTTGGATTTTTTTTAATACAACTCATGTACAGATAAAATGGTGTGATTTCTCTTTCAAACACCTCTCTGCTGTACAGTATCTATGAGAAAACTTTTGGCAGATTGAGGCAGCAGTTGAAGTGAAAATAATGTAAGTGCTGGTACTTTTCCAAAGATTGCTGGAAATCTTGCCAAAAAAAAAAAGCTATGTTTTATTGTTAAATTCAGTTTTCATTATTCACCCTTGTGTGATATTGCAGTAGCTGCAGACTCTGCAATGAAATTCAAACTCTTGTAACATATTGACTAATGCCTTTAAGCTTAGTACGTAAGTGCTTAGTCTCAGGACTAAAGTATTTAAACAGTTTCTGATGAATATTTATAAGTTACATTTGAAAACAAAACGACACAGGAAAATAACTATGCAGGCTTATAATTTGCCCCCCATACATTTGGGGCAATGTAGGAGACTGAGCAAAATGCCTCCCTAAGACCACAAAAATAATGGTATGCATTCCACTCTGTGCCCAAACATCTCTGCTGGCTGATGCAGAGGGAGGAGGGGCTATGACCCTTCTCTTTCCATACCCTTCTGACCCCCTTGGCAAATGCTAGCACAAGAAGTAGAGCTAACCTCACATAGACCTGGTGCTCCCACATTGTGCCTGGGCCCTGGGAAGCAAGCCCCTGTGACCTCTACATCCCTTGTGAGCCTACAGAACCAGGCACATTTTTTGTGCTAGGTATTTTAATATAGTCTGAAAATATCTAACAGGAAAAAACAAAAACAAAAAAACAACAACACATTTTGCATGAGATACAATCCAAAAAGCACTCAGAAAACTTAAGTGCTTAAAATAGTGCCAGAAAATACTTTTTAAAAATTTAATTTCTGTCTTGGAAATCTTTTCCCATCTTGGGTTTAATCTTCAAAGATTCTTATAATTGGTTTTAAAATTATATTTATTATTTTAAGCTTCCTTTCCTGCAGTCGAACCACTTTAGGCCCTGATCCTACTCCCAATGAAGTCATCAGAAACCAATGGAAGAATTGCTATGTGACAGCAAACATCTATGGATTTTAATACCAGAATGTACCATGTGATAATCTAGTCTGTCCTCCTACATAATGCAGGCCACAGATTTTCATCAGGTAATTCCTACCCCAAGCCTATGACGTCTAGCTGAGTTACAGCATATTTTAGAAAGACATCCAATCTCAATTTAAAGACTTCCTGTGATAGAGAATTCACCACATCCTTTGGAAAAGCATTCCAATTATTAGTTATCTTCACACTTTAAAATGTTGTTCCTTTTTTCTTGTCTGAAATTGTCCAGCTTCAGCTGGAAACAATTAGATTGTTACACCTTTATCTGCTAGATTAAAAAAAGCCGCCTACTATCTGAAATCTTCTCCCCATGTAGATGCTTATAAATTTTAGCCAAGTGACCTTTCAACCTTCTCCTTGATAAACTAATTAGATTGGATTGCTTAAATCTCACCTGTAAGACAAATTTTCTAGATTTCAGAGAATGATTAAAAAACATGCCTTATGGTAATATACTCAAAGATCTCAATCTTAACAAAGAGAAAGTTGCTGGGAGACTTGATTATAGTGTAAGTATCTCCATAGAAAACAGATATTTAATAATGGACTCATAACTTTCTCTGCTAGACTGAAAACATGACCCAATGGCTGGAAGTTGAAGCTAGACAGATTCAGACTGGAAATACAGTGTACATTGTGACAATGAGTATGGTTAACCATTGGAACAATTTACCAAGGGTCATGGTGGATTCTCCATCACTGACAATCTAAGTCAAGATTGGATGTTTTTCCAAAAGATATTTTCTAGGAATTATTTTGTAGGAGACCTGACCTCCTGTATAACACAGGCAATAGACTAGATCACAATGATCCCTTCTGACCTCGGAATCTATGAATATATTTGATTATCTCTGAAATATGCCATGTAATATGCATGTGTGCCAGTACTTCACAATAGCATTAGCTAGACACCATGAATAACTAAAAAAATAATGTAAAAAAAGATGGAATTCTGATGAAGATTCCCTATCCAATTACACCAGTTTAAGAGTATTACAAGACTGGGCAGGTGAGCTGAACAAGCTGGAAAACATCCTTTAAAGGACCAAACAGATATATTTGATCTGTACTGGCCAGAGTAAGTTTATACTACATATAAATAAAAGTAAAAAGATTCTCTTGAAGTGACATCATAAAATACCTTTTACTAGAAATATTTAGACTCATAAGGAACATACCACTAAATATATCAGATAAGAAATCTATTAGCTGGTTTACAATATTT
Organism: Dermochelys coriacea; assembly: GCF_009764565.3. Classification (NCBI taxonomy): domain Eukaryota; kingdom Metazoa; phylum Chordata; order Testudines; family Dermochelyidae; genus Dermochelys; species Dermochelys coriacea. Next base: position 97,890,926 of record NC_050071.1, on the reverse strand, counting down.
ATAAAGTGCTAACGTTAATTTCTACTCAGTTGTAGCAGTCTCTGGAATTCCAGGTGTGTAAACCTACTATCATGTTAGAGAAAGAGTTTAGGACCCAGAGGTGCTACTAAAGAGCCCACCTGAAGTCAACAGCATTAGTTCAAAGTGCTTAGCACCTCACATAATCTGTCTCATTGTTCTTTGTGTGTGACATATGTGCCCATTGTCCTTTGTAAGTTATGCATAAAATTGTATTGTTGTAGAGCTTTATAGATAGCTCTGTAGCTACAGGAAATTCTGAAAGAAGTCAAATGGAAGTGGTGACATAACAGGAAGAAGAGATGGATGCTACCTACATGGATTATTAGGAGATATCAGGGGACCTTTTCCAGCACCAAATAGCATCTCCCCTTACTTATGCCAGATGCTATTACTGAGATTTTAATATACATGAAATTGGGTCAATATGTTATTCTAGTTCTGGGATGGATACATTGATCTTTTAAATATTGAATTAGTTTTAAAATCGCTTTAACAACTTACCAAGAGATGTGCATTTTGTATATTTGTCATTTATCACTTCTACAATATTGTTTGCAATCTTCTGAAGCCAGTCGATGGCTCTAAATCTTGACTAAATAAATGAAATAGTGTAGTTCAATGAATAAGGCACAATATTGGGAGTCAGAAGACAGATTAAGAAATAGACCCTACCATGGAACTGCAGACCAGTGGTTCCCAAACTTTGCAGGATTGTGCCTCATTTTACTCCTGTCTGTGCTCCCCGCTGCCCCAAGCCAGGCCACGAACAGGGCTGCGGTTCTCGGGCATGGGGGACTGACACAAACGGGTAAGGGGGCTGTCAGGGATCCATCCCCACTCTGAACTCTAGAGTACAGATGTGGGGACCCACATGAAAGACCCCGTAAGCTTATTTCTACTAGTTTAGGTTAAAAACTTCCCCAAGGCACAAATCCTTCCTTGTACTTGGATGGGAACTGCTGCCACCATCAAGTGAGTTAGACCAAGATTCAGGAAAAGGACCACTTGGAGTTCCTGTTTCCCTAAAATATCCCCCCAAGCCCTTTCACCCCCTTTCCTGGGAAGGCTTGAGAATAATCTACCAATCAAATAGGTAAACCAGGTGAACACAGACCAGACCCTTGGGTTTTTAGGACACTAAAAACCCCAATCAGATTCTTAAAAACAGAACTTTATTATAAAGAAAAAAAAAGTAAAAGAAGCACCTCTGTAAAATCAGGATGGAAGATAACTTTACAGGGTAATCAGATTCAAAACACAGAGTATTCCCCTCTAGGCAAAACTTTAAAGTTACAAAAAAACAGGGATAAACCTCCCTCTTACCACAGGGAAAATTCACAAGCTAAAAGCAAAAGATAATCTAATGTCTTTCCTTGCTTTACTTACAATTTTTGTAATCCTAGGCCTTATTTCAGGCAGGGTTTTAAGAGATGGTTTTTCCTGCCCCTGGTCCCTCTAGCTCCAAGAGAGCACAAAGAAAAACCTTCCGCCACAGATTTGAAAGTATCTTCTCCTCTTATTGGTCCTTTTGGTCAGGTGCCAACCAGGTTATCTGAGCTTCTTAACCCTTTACAGGTAAAGGAGGGATTTTATGCTACCCTTAGCTGTAGTTTTATGACAGGGGCTAAGGCTGGGGCTGCAGCTGGGAGCAGTTCTGGGGCCAGGAGCCGCAGCCAGAAATGGAGCCATAGCCAGGGGCCAAGGCTGGGGATGAGGCTGAGACCAGGACTAGTACTGGGGCTAGGGCTGGGTGCAGAGCCGCAGTCATGGCTGAAGGTGGGGCCAGAAGTCGGGACCATGGCTAGGGGCAGAGCTGGATGGGTGGTGCTCCATCCCCACCATCCCATTGGGGCTAGCTCAGGCCCCATCGTGCCCCCTGAATGTTCCTCCAGGTCCCCTTAGAGGGGCATGTCCCAAAATTTGGGGAGCTCTCATTTAGACTATAAGCTGTTCGGGGCAGTGACTGGCTCTTACTATTTATTTGTACAGACCTAGCACAATGGAGCACTGATGTCGGTATTAGAAATTAATATTAATAAAGCTAAGAGACACTTTACTGCCCAATCTTGCAGAGTGTTGAATTCTTCCTGTTTTGGTACTGATGACCTTAGGCTCCTTAAAAGTAGATGTTGAGGGAGTTCAGTACCTCACAAGAGATGCTCAGTGTCTTACAGGATACCACCCCTCCTCACCTCCCCCCTCCCCCCCCACACACACTAGCTGTTGTGTAACTCCAAGTTTGGAGCACTCTATACCCTTGGGAGTAATTGTAGCCTAATACTCATTCATTTCTAAACTTCCTTTTCAATTTGTTTTTCCTTGAGCTTATTGGTCATTTCTGCAACTTTGTATTTTATTGGGCCTGATTCGCAGGTCTGTTATGGCTGTTTTGCACTGGGCCCCATTGTAAAGCTGACAAAGCCAGTGAATCCAACCCCTGTAGGAATCCCTCTGGATAAGGGGGGAGGGGAGTCACCTCAGATAGTTCAGAATTACCATAGTACATCCAGGAAAAACTGGGAGATGGCCCGGGTGCCCCTGCAATCCTGGCTGCTAGCATGGCCCCAGAGATACAGAAAGGTTATGTAACTTACCCAAAATTAAACAACAGGTTTGTCCGATCTGGGAATACATTTGCAGAATTCTGACTACTAGTACCCTGCTTTGACCACAAGCTGAAATGAGATAAAGAAAAAGGAAAGTAGTCAATAGCTAAGGGGGCCCTTAAAGTGGGGATCTGTTCCCTCATTAAAGAGGCTTTCAACCATATACATGATTTCCTGACAAATCACACAAGGTTCTAAAGTTATCAAGAGAAGAATGTCAGGGCTGGGGGTGGGGGGAAATCCACCAGAAAACATGACTAAAAATCTGATCTCCACCAGAGCCTGTATTCATATTGGGTTCAGGACTATTGAACACTTAGATTCATAGATATTAAGGTCCATTATGGAGGGATCATTATGATCATCTAGTGTGACCTCCTGCACAATGCAGGCCAGAGAAATCTCACCCCACCCACTCCTGCGATAAACCTCTCAACCTATGTCTGAGCTATTGAAGTCCTCAAATCGCGGTTTAAAGACTTCAAGGTGCAGAGAATCCTCCAGCAAGTGACCCATGCTCCATGCTACGAGGAAGGTGAAAAACCCCTAGGGCCTCTTCCAATCTGCCTGGAGGAAAATTCCTTCCTGACCCCAAAATATGGTGATCAGCTGAACCCTGAGCATATGGGCAAGATTCACAAATGCTACAATACAATACATAATATAGCAATCATTACTCAGCAGAAAGAAACTGAGCCAGTCATACGTGGCAATCTCAGTACTGCAGTAAGCAATTTTGTCACTTAAGGGAAATAGCACAGAAGGAACATTCTTGGCACATAAGGGAAACAGAAGAAGAATGTGACCAGCCAGCTTCCTTATGCGTAGTTAATGATCCATTTATGCATCTGTGATTAAAACAACAAAAGCAGGAGAGGGATGGGAAGTAAGATTTATTTTTATTAGGACAACCACAAAACAAGGACGTGTCAGGGATCATTGCTTCACGAGTCTTCATAACATAATACATGGCTGATTACTCTGAACAGTATGAGTTAAATTTCGCTTTAAGAAATACAAGCAAAACCTTGTTTTGGGGACCGATGTCAGTGAAGACCTACGGCTTTATTCACTGTTCCTGTTCCAGTTCATGCCGTTTTAACACTATTGAAATCAATGGAGTTGTAAAAGTGGATTAACAGTGATGAATCAGGCCTCCAGAGTTTAGGCTGACTCTTTAGCTGGGTACACTTGCAGTGGAATTGTTAAGAATTCTGATTTTCGGTTGCGTTGGATCAGAGTAAACAGCTTTCAGTTTTCTATGCAGTCAGATCCAAAGGAAGAATTCTAAGAAGAGGTTTTAGAGATCTGGGGAGGCAGGAACACCCAAATATTAGTAAAGAGAAAAGTTATAGAAGAGAATGCAGCAGTTCAGCAATTTGAAAGCCATCCAGAAAGCGAACACATCGAACAGATTGTTCACAGAGGAAATTGCATTGCAGGATTCAGCTCTTTGTTTGAAAGAACAAGATTATCTATGCATGCTACTGTGGCAGCATAACTTGCACCATAAAATGCTTTCTGATGTGGCAGATTTTGTCCATTTGATTTGGCTCTAGGCAAGGTTTCTTGATCTGTTTCCAACAAAAGAGATTGGAGTTTCCCCCATACCCATACTGAGAGGATTGTTGGGTTTCTGTTTACACATTTCTTTTTTGCCTTCCATTGCCTTTTTCTAGCTGTTTCAATTTGGAACGGGCTTCTTACCCCTTTCCCTTACAGCCCATAGCATAAACCCGTATAGTACTGCATTGTTGTTTCTCATATAAAACATTTCTTCTTCTAAAATGGTTTAGCTATCATACATACTGTATAAAAAAGAAACACAATCATGTATTACAGACAGCACAAGTAGCACCACTTCTAGTTAAGGTTGCCTGACACTTTCCATATAAGCAACTGATAAACAGGGTCTTTTAATGTTGCCCGACTTAGTTTGGGCTGAAATTTTCCATGTCTGGCTCAGTTTAACTCAAAAAATAAATCATGATCAATCACATTTTAATTGCACTGTTACAAAATAGAATACCAATTGAAATTTAAATATTTTGTAAGTTTTTCTACATTTTCAAATATATTCACTTCAATTACAACAGAATATAGTGGACAGTACTCACTAACATTACAAATATTTGCACTGTAAAAAGAGATAAAATATAGTAGTTTGCAATTCACCTCATAGAATTACTGTAGTCCAATCTCTTTATTGTGAAAGTGCAAAATTATAAATGTAGTTTTCTTTTGTTACATAACTGCACCTCAAGACAAAACAATGTCAAACTTTAGAGACTCATTCACTCAAACAAGTTTGTTTACATTATGGGAGACTAACGCTACCCGCTTCTTGTTACAATGTTACCTGAAAGTGAGAACAGATGTTCCCATGGCACTTTGTAGCCAGCATTGCAAGGCATCCACGTGCCAGATATGCTGAACATTTTTGTATGCCCCTTCAATGCTTCCATGCTGATGACGCTTGTTAAAAAATGTGTTAATTACATTTGGACTGAACTCCTTGGGGGAAGAGTTGTAGGTCTCCTGCTCTGTGTTTTACCTGCATTCTGCCATATATTTCATGTTGTAGCAGTCTCGGATGATGACCCAACATGTTGTTTTAAGAACACTTTCACTGCAGATTTGACAAAATGCAAAGATGGTACCAATGTGAGATTTCTAAAGATAGCTACGCACTTCAACCCAAGGTTTAGAATCTGAAGTGCCTTCCAAATCTGAGAGGGACGAGGTGTGGAGCATGCTTTCAGAAGTCTTAAAAGAGCAGCACTCAAATGCAGAAACTACAGATCACCAAAAAAGAAAAAAAAATCACCTTCCTGCTGGTGATATCTGACTTCAATGTTGAAATGAAACATGTGTCGGTCTGTACTGCTTTGGATTGTTATCGAGCAGAACCCTATTATCAGCAGGGATGCATGTCCTCTGGCATGGTGGTTGGAGCATGAGGGACATATTGAATCTTTAGAGCATCTGGCACATAAATATCTTGCAATGCTGGCTACAGCAGTGCCATGCGAACGCCTGTTCTCACTTTCAGATGACATCGTAAACAAGAATTGGGCAGCATTATCTCCTGCAAATGTAAACAAACTTGTTTATCTGAGTGATTGGCTGAACAAGAAGTAGGACAGAGTAGATTTGGTAGGTTCTAAAGTTTGACATGGTTTTATTTTTGAATGTATTATTTTTTGTGCATAATTATATTTGTAAGTACAACTTGCATGATAAAGAGATTGCACTAAGTACTTGTATTAAGTGAATTGAAAAATACTATTTCTTTGGGTTTTTTGCAGTGCAAATATTTATAATAAAAATGAATAGAAAGTGAGCACTCTTCACTTTGTATTCTGTGTTGTAACTGGAGTCATATATTTAAATATTTTGGATGTTTTCTACATTTTCAAATAAATGGTATTCTATTATTGTTTAACATTGCATGATTAATCACAATTAATCTTTTTAATCACTTGAGAGCCCCAGTTACATCTCAGAATGAGGGTAAAGATAAATACCTAATTGTGCCCATTTAAAAAAACAACTTGTACTACTATTTTGTTGAGAAGCTCTAGTGCTTCCATGCTTTGGAGCGAGACTTGAAATTTGGCAGGAGTTCACCCTGGTGTCAATGATGTACCTTTTGCTATCCACATGAAAATTAGCCCAAATTTGGTAAGATATGAACATCTGGGGGGGAAAAATCTGAGCGTGTGCAAAGTCAGACTTGCTAGAGTTTGGCAGCAAATTCTGTGAGAATTCTATCTGTATCTAAGCATGATCTGGTGCACAACTGCAGGAACTGAGCTGGAGTTTTTCTGCGGCTGTTCTTCTCAATAGCCAAGGGCTATGTGGCACTGGGCACTAGAACTGAGAGCAGGGAAAAATCTTCTATGCTTTCCATCTCCAGTAATGGGACCTAGGCAGGAAGGGGGAAAAGGAACTGCTTGACTGGAATACAGAGGGGTGAGGAGCCAGGCCTGGATAGTGAGGAGATATAGGCAGGAGCAGAAAAGGTCAGGCTTAGGGGAGACATCAACAAAAGGGCTGTAACAACTAGAGATACTCTCCTCAGAACACTGAATAGAACTGAGAGCAAAAGCAGTGAAATCCAGTGGTAAAATTAGATCTCATTTCCCACTAGTGGTTGGCTCACACAGAGAATGACAACCTACTACTACTACCACCACCACCAGTTAGTCTGTTAGTTCAAATGACAGAGTTTCTGACTCTACTTATGAACCATGTGGGAGTCAATATGGTTCCATATCATGGATTTTTGGTTATTTCAGTTTTTTAAAATTCTAGGAAATTACAGAGAAATATCTACTCCAAAAGAACCTCAAGGATGCAAAGTCTAACATTCAAAGTTAGGAAATGCCAAAATTAAGGTTGCCCAAGCAATCTTAATTTGGCCTTCATATATAAGCATAAGATACAGTCTTTAGTTACATGATTACTACTTTTCCCCACAGGACTCTAAAAATATCAGTTTAATTTTATTACCCCCATTTGCCATGGCAACATCTCTCAGCGAAGACAAGCATAGTGTTAATCCCTGTACCCATTGAAGTCAATGGGAGTTTTGCCATTGACTTCAATAGGGCCAGAACTTCATCCAGAGACTGTTCTAAATTCTACTGGTGTGGGGTTTACTCACGAAAAAACCAAAGTATGACTTGAGTGACCTGGCTGCTGCAAAATACTGTGCTTACATTTTACCCTTACATTTTACACGATTTCGATTCTGTTGTGATCTGTCATGTGCATGTATGAAACTGTTTAAACAATGTCCTAAACTTACATTTTCAGCTTGTATTGATCTACATCATGACTTATTAAATTAATATATGTATTTATACCTCCTGTATCACAGATGAAAACTATATAAGGATGGTATCAAAAAATCCATGCATTATCCCTGGGTGCTAAACTTGCATTTGTATAGTTGTTTAGCTGAGAGCAGTATAAAAAATAATGCCTGGATACACAACTCCCTCTTCTTTAAGCATCCAAGGAGTCCTAATTGCTCTGTTTATTCCAACAAGTTTAAGGAATATGGTAGTCACACTTTAGAAGTCCACATAGATTGTACTATTCTATTTTCCTTTACCATCATATATTCTATAGTTGGCATGTATACTGTGGTAAAGTATTTATATCATACTGCACAACTGTTTGCTTTTTCAGCATAGCACTGAAATACCAAAGTGAGGAATATGATTATTTAGATAGAAAGACCACCATATTATATTAATGAAGTGAGCTTTTGGTATATCATGTTCAGGTGGAAGTATGTAAATAACTGCTGTGGAGGGCTAAAACTCAGTTGGACCATGCTCAATCTTTTTCATCTCAAAGCAACAGACAAACATATCTGACCCACAGAGTAACACTTTTGAAGGACTGCTGTATCTTGGTGGTATAATGTTTTTATGCATCAAAAATACATAAGACAACTTGTATGTATGTATTACCCGTGTGCTGATCCAAGATAAGAATCAAGCCTAATTGTAGTTGCTAGATGCCTGATCCTGCACTCATCACTTTACAGCACTGGGCCCTAGTGAAGTATTCAAACTTCATACAATAAACTACATAGTGTATAATACCCTCAGCTAAATGCTGACAGAATATTTGACTGACATAAAACAGCCTCAGTGTTCTAGATAATAACCAGAATGAAACAGGCCATGAAAAGCATCCCGAAAGCACATTAATAGGATTTTGATGTGATTGTTAGAATGAAATTAATATGCCTCATGCCCAGCTCTTTCCCTGTGTGTCAAGCAGGTAGGAATTCACATTTTATTTCCAGGGAGCATGAGATGCCAAAATGGCTCCACCAGTCTGGATATTGGCAAGATAACAACATTGAGAGAACTTGTTTCTCTTCACTAGTGACATTAAGCACATAAAACAATTTTTTGCCATTCTGTCTCTTTATGTTAGGGAACAAAATAGTGGAAGAGATTGGTTAATAACAGTCTGAAATCTAAATCTATATAGTTATTAGTTAATTAAGCCTTAATGGGCCAGATTCATCTCTGCTCTAACTCCACTGAAGCCAATGGAGACACAACTTAGTTTAATTTGGTCAGAGAGTAGAGTACATATTTGTCTCCCTATAAGCAATTACTGTAAATGCATAACCAAGATGTGTTTGGATCAGGCTGCAGTACCAACATTGTCCCAACTAATTCTCACTGGATATTCATTTCATCATTAACTGACAGGAGAGAAGGAGGGGCCATGCTTTTAAAAATCTATTCTCAGGTGCACCAGGTTATCTGCTGTAAATCCAGAGCTAGATGAGTGTCAGAGTAGCATACAAGTTGTAGAATGAAGTAAAAATGAACTTAGTGTTGCTGTACAGATTGCTTCAATGCACTATGGAAGCCCTAGCTGAGTTTTGCAGGTTTGTAGCATTGGAGGTCCTCTTGAGGCTGATGATGCCTAGCAATTTCAATGTCCATGTATAGGATAATTCTTCTGGATTGCTTCAGGAAATCATGGCTACCATGAGAATGATATGCTCTCTCAGGTGGTTTCTGGTTCATTTATATATCCAGGGTTGCTGGAACAATTTTTATAGTAGGGGTGCTGATTATAGAGGTTTGTTAGTTACTACTTCAAGCCAGGGGGGTATGGCAGCACCCCCAGCATACCTACTTCCAGCATGACTCCATCTAACTAGTCACACTCTGGATTAGTTTTTGGAATGTGATTGGACCTATCATTGGCTCTGTAGTGTGAGGTGAACATGCTCCTTTCCCATCAGGAATTTTTAAAAAGATAACCCAGGACACAGATGGTACAGGACAGGTTTAGAGATATACAGGAAAGTACTGGCTTCCCTGTTAATTATACAATGGGATATTATGGACATCTTTTGCTGATACAATGCCCTCTCACTGTCTTCTCCCCCAAATTCTGCTTTACTAGGTCACTGTATCATGCAGATGATTATAATAGAAGAAAAAGAGATACAGATAGTAAAGTGTTTGTGGTGAAAGTCTTGATCTAAGAGCATAACCTGTGGCTGTACAGAAGACCAAAATAGGTTTGTCTACACCATTGCATTTACAAAGTCACCCACACCAGATGGATAGCTTGGCTACCTGAGCTGCCTCCACTTGGAAATAGAATCCAGATTTTCATTTTATAAGGAATTTGCTGGTTACCTTGCTGGTAAAAAATTGTTCAGGTTCACATGGAGTCCAATCTTTCTGTGGGTGTTGGGCAATTGTCTTTATGGGGCAAATGCAAAGTCTTCTTTGGTTGAGTTTCAGCGAGCATTGCTCAGTTATGGAAATGTTGGGGCAGTGGTGGCTACTGCCCATCTGGGTAGTAAAGGCCCATAATTAGATAGTAGGTCCTTTGGGCATGGAGATTCTTAGCACCTTCTTGACTGAGGGTAGGGTGCCTTGGTGAAGTCTTTTCTGAAGAAGTCAACAATATAAGGAGCAACCAGTGTTTGGGATAGGCATTTAAAATATAGGTTTTTATATAACTCAATTACATAAATTATGTAACTGATAGAGGCAGGAGTGCCAGGTTAAGCCACTTACTGACTGGTATAGTTGAGATAAGACAGCCAAAAGAAGTAGCCTGTGGAAAGAAACTGATGTACTCTTAAGTGTATTGGTAAATTTAGAAGCACAAGAGCTTTAGACTTTCAGTTCAGAGGGCCAGATTCCATGTCATATGTATACCTTGGTCCACAGACCATAGTTAGAAACCTCCTACTCCATCCAATTCACAGCAGACTACCACTGATGTCACAGAGGTTAAGAGAGCAAAGTGAAAATACAGTTTATGTATTAACTGCCCTCATAGATATTGTTTATTCAGTCCAGTCCCTTGTCATCGCATTCAACAGTGCTCACTAAAAAAAAAGAAAAGAAATGAGTACTGGTCCTAAAGGGGAGCAGTCTGTTTCTCTCCCTCCTTCCTGAGTTGTTGCTGATCTTCCCCTACATTTCTTCATTTGCTGCAACTCTTAATTCCCACCTCCTCACATCTGCTAAATTGATCCACAATAGAATTGTTAATGCCGACACTGACTTTTCATAACTAGGGTTTAAAGATAGCAGTTCAATCTGATTAACAGAGGCAGGGGGATTCATACCTCTGAGTTATTGGCTCAAGTGGTTTGGAAACTCAGGCAGCCTTCACTGCATTGGTTACACTTTATTTACATTGGAAGGGGTTTTTTTTTGCAACAAAAAGGGATAGAAACTTTTTTTTAAATCAAATCAAATTGTGTAGAACCTCAACTTTCAATATGTCCTACAATCCATATAAATACATCACACAGGACAAATCTGGCCTTTGGACCATGCTTTTGGCACCTTTGTTCTAGGCTTATCTTTGAGACATCCAGGAAAGTGGTATTTGTGCACTGCAGTCAAATGGGAGTCAGTTGCATATGATTTGTTGCAGTGCAGTTTATTTCTCCCTTTTGGATTGTGCACAGCATGTTATATGTCAATCACTTTGAAACTGTATATCAGAGACTGAGTGATATCTGGTGTAGAAACTTTGTAGATTCTGTAAAGTTAAGAACCTCACAAACGCATACATTACTATCTTATAGTACTTTAGTGGTCTGTTACTCATATTGTCATCCTGCTTAAATCAAGAGCAATATGACTAGACAAATTAAAACTCATCATCTTCTGCAGTGTTTCTTCATATAATTCTGAAAAGGTCACTAAAACTTGTAAAAATGAATATTTTGTGCATTATGCATGACAGGATGGGCTCTGTTTCACAATTTCTTTGTTACTTCCTCATTCCCTTCACTAAGGGTATATCTACACTTTTTAGAAATCAATTTTATACAGTTGATTGCATAAGTCAGCAGAGTGCCTCCTCACTCCATGGCTAGCATTGACTTACGGAGCAGTGCACTCTAGGTAGCTATCCCACAGTTCCTGCAGTCTCCACCACCCATTGGAATTCTGAGTTCAGCTCCGAATGTTTGATGGGGCAAAAACATTGTCATGAGTGGTTTTGGGTACATGTCATCAGTTGCCCCTCCCTCCGTGAAAGGAATGGCAGAATCGTTTTGTGCCTTTTTTCCCCCTGTGTGGACATCATCCTGCTTTCAGCAGACGTTACAGTAGGACTGCTAACTGTCATTATCCACTGCTTCCATTGCAACTCTGCTCTGCTGCTATTGTCTCAATAGCAAGTTTCTCCATGTTGTCTGTCATGGGTTTCCTAGTTGTGCAAATCACTAGATTTTAGTGCCAGAATCTACTAATGCAAAATCCCTCTCTGAGCCGAATGACATTGCAAGCTGCTGCAGTGATATCGGAGTCATTTGAAGTCTAATGATGGGATCAAGTACCACATATTCAGTTTTATAGCCTAATCGAATACTCGGAGACCACCACTGAAACATAAATACATCTGTACTGGTATGGGATTGGTGAGATATCTGGAGGAAAAACCAGAAGCCTATAAATATTACTTGCACAGATGAAGTAAATAACCCATAGAAAAAACAAATAATTGAAAATAAGTTTTATGTACATGTTTACATTTCACCATTGGATCTCTGGAGTTATTGAGCATCCATTCATACTCCATGAGACTGAAATCTTGTATTTCTTTCTTTTTTAAGAGGAAAGGGCATCATAAAATGGGAATGGCCAGGCTGTATTATCTTCTACTGCATCTAATATTTGCAAATTAATCAGATCTTGCAATGCAATAAAACATTCACCATGGGTGAAATCTGGCTTCATTGAAGTCAATGACAAAAGTCCTACTGACTTCAAGGGGCCAGATTTCATACCATGTGTTTCATCAACTTGAGTTGATTCACATTTGGACCCAAATACATTCCTTTGGTACAAAAAGGGTCTTTCCACTCTCTCTCAGCCAAGAGTAGCCACTTAGTTGTCTTTTTCCTTTTCAAAATGTTTGATGGCTTCAGGGTAGAGCCCTTTATTGGCATTTCTCAAGCAAGCACCTACTGCAAGATCAGGTCTAAAGAGGGGAAGAATAAGTATTTTATTCAGAATCCTTTTCTTTTGTATCACAATATCAGTAAATATAAAGGGCTTAATCAGAACTATAACATGTTGATTCTGCAATACAGTATCAATTATAAAATCACCACCACCAATGGAGTTCAGCTAACACAGTAACCTATTTGTATTTGGGTAATACTAGACTCATTTACAGAATATTTAGGATCCAGAGGGCACAATGATCTGGAGCTAAATGGAACATAAAACAAATAGCACTCCATTCAGAGTAGATTGAATGGGAGATGATGATTTGCATTCAACAAAGAAGAATCTTTAAAAAAAGAGTGGCATTTCCATTAGTTAGTGATCAGAGAGAGAAAAAAAAGAGAAGAAGATGAATCCATTTTTGAAAGATAGGGAACATTCCACTGCTATTTCCCCCAGGTTTTTAATTCACCTGTTTTCCTCTTTAAAAAAAGAGGAGTATAGGGGCCTAGCTTACAGCATCCTTCTCTGACTGGACCAGGTTCTGCTCTTGCTGAGCCAGCTCACTGCCTGGAGTAATCCTGTCCAAGGCTCTCTCACAGAATCCAGGGAAGCAGCTTCCAGCAGGGTTAGTGTTTTTATTTCAAGCCTTCCTAACAAGAGAAATCAAAACCTCATAATCTCTTCCCTTGAAGTATGTGGAGGCTGACTAGTCCCTTCCCCAGTCTGCCCCTCACATCAGTAACTTCAGCCACTCAGATTTTCCTGGCTCTTACCTTAGAGCTTCAACATTAAAGGATCTCACAGAGTCTCCCTTCTGTCTATTTGGTTTCTGGAACAATTTCACACTGCAGTTACTCTAGTAGCAGTTTTCAGAGTAGCAGCCGTGTTAGTCTGTATTCGCAAAAAGAAAAGGAGTACTTGTGGCACCTTAGAGACTAACAAATTTATTAGAGCATAAGCTTTCGTGAGCTACAGTTCACTTCATTGGGCACATAACCACTAACCACCTCAACTTTTTGATAGTATTACAGTCTCCCCTCCCTTTCCTGCTGCCTTTTTTTATAAGGATCAGCTAAAAGGTTCCAGCTCTTTTCCCAGGTGCAGCAGGTGGGGTTAATCAGCCACCCAAGCAGGGGCAGGCCTCTGACCCCAGAGGAATAGTATTCCTTATACCTTCACAGTGACCCAGAGTGCTAGCAAGTCTATCCTACTGGTATTTCATTATGTTAGCTACATGAATCTAGCAGCAGATAATTCCTTTTGTTTATTATAATATTTTGCACAGATAGCTCTGCCTACCAATAACATGTAGTGATAGCAGCTTCTTTAGTAACATTTTTATAGTTCTCAATTTTTTTTTGTAAATTGCATTTTTCATTTGTGAAGGAAGGGGAGGAGGAAGGAAAGCAATTAAAGCCCAGATTTAAGCAAGTATCTAAAAAGAATTTTTTTAAAGGTGTTATTAAATTTTTCATATCATTGTGCAACCACTGTACTTCTAGTTTTTTCATTTATTCCATAGGAAATTAGGATAGTCTAAAAGACTACACTAAGCATTGGTGACGTTGAATCATTACCCAACCCTAAGTGATCAAACACTGTTAACTGCATAGGGCTTTTAAATCAAAACAGTGACTCAGCAGTCAGCACAGTCTTCTTAATTTCCTTTCTCAAATGCAATGTGAACATGAAAAAAGACGGATACATCTCCTTTTCAAACATAGCTTTAGCTAACATAAATGACTATACAAATATTCTTCATTTAGAAAATCTGAGGTTATCAAGATCAAAGCAGATATAATTAACTAAGAACATAATGAATAATAAGTTGACACGGGAATATTTGCAAAAAGAAAAGGAGGACTTGTGGCACCTTAGAGACTAACAAATTTATTTGAGCATAAACTTTCGTGAGCTACAACTCACTTCAGGGTACCTATAGTATTCTGCATGGGCTAGAATGACACACTCCCCCCCCCCTTGCTTGTTCTGAGGTAGGGAGTAGGTTTTTCACCACTATTGGGGATGTAGCATACTCTTCCCCTTCCTCCAGTGTGCCTGCCAAGTGATTCTGAATAGTGAGCAAGGGGTGGTGGAGCCAAGTTCCTCCAGATGTAAATAAATATTTCTCTAGACTAGCTATTATGAGGAGAGAACCTGAGGATGAAGTAATGGGGGAAGGAAAAAGTTAGTGAGTTTTATTGTTAATCATAAAAATATCCATGATGGTGCTTTCATAATGGTTTTCATCTAAAAAAAGCAGTTTGCAAACACTAATAGTCTAAAGAGAAGCATCAACATCCAGAACATGCATTTATGACTCGCTTGACTTATTCGGAGTGTACAGAATGTGAAAGCTTTCAGATACAAACTGAGTGTAAGCTGTTATGGTGTTGTCTGCCTGAGTTTGCACACAGTCTGCAACAATGACTCCTCTAACCTCACTCCATTCATCTTAGTAAGATGTTAAGTTTAAAGGCTAATGATAAAGTGATGGCACTATAAATTTGACCTTTAAATATTTAATTCCTTTATTACCATAGCAAATAGGATGAGGAAGATAATGAATGAAGATAATGGGGAGGGAGGAGAGATAATTGGGTGTTGCTGCAGGGAAGGAAAGGAGAGATACAAAGATAGAGGTGAGGGAGTAAAACAGACAATGGAAGATGAGAAGGGAGGAAGAGTAACAAAAGCCAGAAATAGTGGTATACATCTGAGTGATGCTGAATGTGACAATAAATTACCAAACTAATGATAAGTTAGAAATGTAGTCAGTAGACAAAGACCATTTTCTTCTCTTACTCTGTGTGCAGACCTTTCATTGATTTAATAGGCAGTTCTGCTGTGGATGCTGTAGACCTACATTTATGCTCCAGGCCATAATGAAAAATGGAATTTGATTCTGTCCATGTCCATGTCCATGAGTTTGACATCTTTTGTCGAAGATATGTAGGCAGGTAGGACAGAGTTTTACAAATAGATAGGGCAATATAAATTAAAAAGTGACTCTCAAATGAGAAGAATCAAGTGCTGGAACAAGAAAAAGTAATAGGATAATAGGTTGGCTAAGATACTATATGCTATAACAAGCCTGTGAGGGAGAACTGAACTTGCCTCAGTCAAGCTGCTGGAATTGGAATTCTATAGAATGGATTTAGTATATTGGAAATGGGAGGGGTGATTTGAGATGTGAAAGTGACTTTCTTAAAGGGCTAGTACTCAAAGAAGATAGGGAGGGTTGCATAGAAAGTAAAATTTAAGATGGCATGGGAAAGCTGATGTGTAGAGAAGGGTTTTTGACAGTCTGATAATTTGATAAATTGCTTTGCTGACACAGAGGATCCACAGAAATTGTGGCTGGCCTTTCATCAGCCAGGACCTAATTTACATAAGGAGGGATAAACACTTTTAAAAAACACCAAACGCTTTCCCACCACCTCATATACAACAGGTGCTGTGGAGCTGAGAGATCCCTGGGGCAATTTGAATATGTGTTTGGGTGTATGAGTTAATTATTCAGGTAGGTTGTGTGTGGGGGTTATCTTTATGATCATGTCATGTAGAGTGGGCCAATCTTTATATTTCAGAATGGGGGTGGGCAGAGAACTTGGGGGATTGGATATGGGAGGAGTTGCTGGTTAGGACTGAATTTGCAAACTTTCCTGTTGTTGCAGTTGCTTTCTTTCCTTCACCACCTTAAAATGGGGAAGAAGGTTAAACAATGGTACCACATACTAGATATAGGAGGAACTCAGGCAAGCGATGGTGGCAAGGATTTGATCCATGTATTGGTAGATACCATCTGGTCTCTTATTAGGGACTCAGTTAGCCCTCCAAAAATTGCAAGAGGGGCAAACTCGATGGTTTCATTTTTTGTGCAGTGCTTAACAACATACCTTTCATATGTCTCATTTTTACATGGACTACAGACATTTCAAATGTCTGTAATACAGTTCCATAGTTAGCTTTCTCTACCTGAGCAACTGAAAACTGTTAAACACATCAAGTGCTTCAGAACCAGCTATTCTCAGATATAAGGCTATCCTGCTGACCATCTTCCTATTTGTTGGCACTCATTCCTTGCAGATACAGAGTGAAGCATGGCTTAAACATTCTCTGATTTGTTCCCCACATTTCCAGAGAGTTTCAGCTCTGGTGGGGTTTTTAACTGCTCCATTCTTCTACTCATTTTCTTAGTTCCTTTTTACGCATGGTACCATGTGGTGTTCAGTGATCCCCCAGGGCTTACAAGAGCTCTGTTTTATTCTGTGTTCAGTTCCAGTTCACTGTACATACCAAAAACAAGAACTTCACAGTGCCCAGCTCAGACCCTGTCTGGGAAGCTCAGCCCTTAAAAGCACAATCCCCAGTACCACACAGGGGAAACAAGGTAAAACCAAGATGATGCTGTACACTATTTGGTGCAATTGGCATTAACCAAGAACAATATAATTCCTTTGGTTTCATGTTGTAATGATTTCCAGGGATATAGTGTGTTAATGAAAAAGTATTTGGTTCTTTATTTCAGAATACGGTGGTGGTAATGAAATTAATACCTTTCATAATTTGTAAAGAATGAAGTCCCTGTCTTTTTATATATATAGCCAAGACCAATATCTGAAAATGCCAATGGTCAGACCCTCCCTTCAACAAGCTCCACTTCTGACCCAAACCTCAGCTCTAGAATGTGTTAATCTGTAAACGAGGGTGCTTCCCCAACTTTATAAAGTGATTTTAGATCTGTGTGTGAAAAGCACTGTTGCTATTACTCAGTGGTTCTCAGACTTTTGTAGTGGTGACTCTTTTCACACAGCAAGTCTCTGAGTGCAACCCCCCTTATAAATTAAAAACATTTTTTAAAATATTAAACACTATTATAGATGTTGGAGGTGAGGCGGGGCTTGGGGTGGAATCTGACATCTCGCAACCCCCTAGGGAATAACCTTGTGATCCACTGAGGGGTCACGACCCCCAGTTTGAGAACCCCTGCTATTACTAATCCAAGTGATAAGACAAGGGAAAGAAATGATTGTGATATAGTGCCACTTTAAAAAATAATATAGGCTGTGAGATAAAAATCCTACTTGGAAGTTATTTCGTAGCAGAATACATTGTAAGGGAACATCAATGAAACTAAAGTAGGGCATAAATTCATAATACAAAGAAGAACCATATATGATTCCCCATAGGATATCTTACTAATCACATTTACAAGAATTAGTCTAGGAACTCAGTCACTCTGCAACACTTATGAATTATTCAATTACTCCTGACTTGTGAGAAAAATGTAGTATGCTATGGGAGCTCATGCTGTAGTATCTTTTAGTTTAATTCAGTGTTTGGTAGCCTTCAGGTCTGCCTCTCCAAAATAAACTTCTATTGGGCCCTGTTTTGCCTCTTATCACTGTGAGTTTACAAGAACTACCTCCATCCATCTTACCACTCTACAAATTTTCTGAAGAGAAGTAATTAAAAAGTTTGTGTTTGTCTTTTGTACAATTTATTGCAGGCATTCTGTCACTGCTATATATTCAGAATGACCTCCATCTACCCAAATAAATGTAACTTATCTGAACTCTCCCCATGCCCTGGAACACAAAACAAACTAGTGTTTCAAGATAGTTTCTCTTTTTGCACCTGATCTGGGTCCTGTGTTGACAAATAATGCAGAATACAAGCTAACAGATGTGAGGATTTGCCTGACACCAAATCTGATTGTCTGAAAAAGGTTGGTTGGTTTAAGCATTTGTTAGTATTCTGTAAAATAAATAACGTACAACACTTGCTTTGGAACAGAGATGAGTGCTCTACCATGCTTAATCTTATAGTTATAATCCTTTAGGTAGCCTCATAAATTTGACATGTGATAATAATAATAATACCTAGCTCTTGTATAGTACTTTTCATCAGTAGATCTCAAAATCTTTACAAAGGAGGTTAGCATCATTATGCCTATTTTACTAGGGGAGAAACTGAGGTACAGAGAAGTGAAGTGACTTGCCTTAGATCATTCAGAAGGCCAGTGGCAGATCTAGAACTAGAACTTGGGTCTCCTGACTCCCAGGTCAGTATACTGTTTGCTGAGGCCTGGGTCTTAACTAGGAAGAATGTAGTTTGACTAATTGCTTTGTGGAGTTTTCTTTAGGGGAATAGTGGTTGTCAGAAGTTTGAGAATAGTTCTTTGAGGAGTCAGTTGTTAGAAATAAGCTGTTACATTTTGATTAATTATGATTTTATATAAATGAAAGCAAACAGAGGGCCAGACAATAGATGCAAGTTTTACTGATCCCCTCCCATTTCTAGGATTTGTGTTTGCTCTGTATTCTGTAGATAGTAAGCATACACTGACCAAAATTTGTCCTACCATCACCATTTAATATTGCTAAGCTTGACTATTTTACGTGTGGTTATGGAATCCCTCATGTCTTCGGTGTGAGTTGGACACAATTCAAATTCTATTTCATGGCTTTCAAAATATTCATATTCTTAGAGAATTGGGGTCAGTCTGGAACTCTTTCGAAGCACTCCGTACATTTTGTGTGTGATCTGTGTCTGTGTTCTGTTACTGATACTTCTCATGACATTTTTTTCATTTATATTGTATTTCTAATTATTCTACCACAAATGCTTCTCGTGTATTCTGATTCAAACCCTGCTTGTTTTATTTATGCAAGCCATCTGATTCATGAGAATGGGACTGCTCAAGTGAGTGAGGTGAGAAGGATTTGACTGTATATGGACAGATTTCAAGTCTCTATTTTCATTGGTCCAGATTCTGACCCCTCTAATATGAAAATAAGGAATGTGCAGATTCCCTGTTACTTAGTTGTGGAGCTCTCGCTTTTCATGCTAGATGATCAGGCGAGGTACCATCTCTTCCTGATGTAACTTTGCACAGGAGTGGAATCTTGCATGCTGCCCCTGGAGTGGGCAGCTGGGTGCCATGGAGAAACTTGGCATCTGTTACTGCTGGGGCTTCACCCATTGTTGAACTGCAGTAATGCTCCATATATGTGAATCTCAGCCAGGCCACAGACCTCCAGCTGGGTTGCTTGTCAACTGAATGCTGGGTCAGGATTTAGCCTATTGACAACCCACCAACACAGAGTTTCAGCAAAGACAGCTTTCTGAGTGGAAGCCAAAAATCTTTTCTAGCAGCATTTCTCATTCTCTATGCATACATAATCAGCCATTGTCCTCTTGCAAGTAAATAGCAGGATTGTTTGATCTGACAAGACTGTGTCTTGGAGAAAGAGGCAGAAAAATCTGTATAAAAATTATTTTCCTGGCAGCACCACACAACAAAATATGAATATGACCAATTAAACTGATTGTATGTGGATAAGCATATAATAGCAGGTTACTAACACTGAATATTCTCCTACAGATATAGTAAATTGTCAGGTTTTTGGCTTCTTTTTCAGTTGGAATGCTAAAATTTTGTTGGATTTATTGTGCTTGTCAAAGGAACTTTTCTTTAGAAGCTTCAACTGCTTTTCCACATTTTTCTTTTAACTATTTATGCACCTCTGGTGTTAGTTAATTTTAAACTTCAGTTTATCCATTTTTCTGCACCTTATTTTACTTTTGTTTCACTGTATCCTTAATATTTTGGTCATTTTTCTATCTGTCATTGACTTGGGAGTACAATTAAAATCTCTTGACATTTAGAATGGTCCCTGAATGACTTCAGTTCACAGAAGTAATAAATCATCCAGAAATGCTATCATTTGCACATTAGGGGCATACACATTCATGAAGGTTAGTTTCTGCTAATACATCTTGTACTACTAGATATCTCCGTCACAGACCATCAACTCTACCATAAGCGAAAATTCTATTTTGATTAGTCACTACCGTTTTTTTATTTTTATAAGAATTTGTTCGTATCTATTTTAATCATTATCCCCTAAAAAAGGATAATCTTCTTTTCATGTTTGAATTTCCTGCAATATTGAGGCACATGGTTTCAAAAGATTTATTTCTTTTTTCTTGGATTGTTGACTCTATACCATTTAATCTCTCCCCACCCTCCAACTTGAATTATGTATATAGGAGAACTATTAATTATTCAGGGTGTCTTGGATGGGAATCTTGGGCATTTGAGGGGCTAAGGCATTTACAAAACACTTGTTTCATCATTAAATATTTGTGTAGTCTGAGATTTGCATAACATTATTGCTGGCTTTCTCCCTTTGTAATAAACACCATTAAAAACAACAAAATTTGAATCTATATTTAAATGCACATAAAAGGGAGAGAAAATAGTTAAAGGATTTGAAAGGTAAATGTTAAGTGAAATTTCATTTTCCCAAATATTATGCCATTCTGGATAACCTTGTGCTCAACAATCTTTTTTGGACTGTTTTAGAAGTTCTGACTGGAAAAAAGAATCAGAGATGGAGCTGTTGTTGAAATGTGATCCTATTTCCTTTAAAGTGAAGTAAAATAAACACACATGAGGGAAGAGGAAAAATAAGGAAATGTAGCATCTGATTCTCCATTACTTACATCTTAGCTGCTAGCAAAACTATCTTGCAGACTTTTCCAGAATGTGAAGGCACTGCTTTTAGCTGTCTCCCCCACCCCCACTTTTTTTTTTAAATCCCAGCAGCATTGCAAGCATCTCACTCAAATATCCCTCATCTCATAGAACAAATGTGATGTTCCCTTGTGGAAATATCAGAAATAAAGAAAGGGGAAGTGAAGGTTATAGAAAGAGTTATTTACACTACAGTAATGAATCCTACAGCATTTTAAATTTCCTACATAAATATTTTTGTACCCCTCATTTTGGGTCTTTGTCTCATATTGCATCTCATAATCGGACCTTAGCAGATGGAGAGGTTTGGAAGCAAGGGTGATTTTTATTAGACAGATGGCAGAAAGAGAAAAATAGGGGAGAGGTGGAAGATATAAGGTGAGTAAGGTAAACTGATATACCAGGGAAGGATTAACAGTAAGAAGCTTAAATTCACATTCTAAGTGTTGTTTAGGATCCAGCTGAACATCTGGTTCCAGGTACTTGCCTGGCCTTGATCTTCTCAGAGTAGAGCAATGAAGGCTCAACAATGTGATGGTAGATTCCTGGGTCCCAGCAGACAGTGGTGATAGCAATAACGATGAAGATCATTCCCCTTTCTGCAAAGCCAT
This sequence comes from Dermochelys coriacea, assembly GCF_009764565.3. Lineage (NCBI taxonomy): Eukaryota > Metazoa > Chordata > Testudines > Dermochelyidae > Dermochelys > Dermochelys coriacea. The sequence goes on along the minus strand of NC_050071.1, from coordinate 97,869,160 downwards.
AAGGCCCCTTTACTCTGTTGAGACACGATAGTTTAAGCAAGTTGCCAAGTGACCACACCCCTTCCCCACCTCCCGCTCCCTGCCCCGCCAAAGCAATGCCCAGAAAAGGGTGGCAAACTGATGGCATCAAAGTTAATGGATCTAAACACATATCCAGCAATTCCTGTTATGACCATTTCCTGATTACTTTTACTTTTCCCCCCTTGTCATTATCTTTTATCTTGTGAGAAGTTGCAGTTTGAATGCTGACTGAACATCTAAGCAACTGAAGTGAGAGATTTAAGATCCCAGTGAATACAGATGGTAAGAATGCAAATTATTACTATCCTGGGTCAGTCTGACACTCCCCTTCCTTAAAAAAAGTCTCTCTTCTACTAACATGCTTTCAAATGTTTGGCAGATTGGTCCACAGTGTCGAATTCTGAATTAAAATGACGTATAATTTAAATTCTCACACAAAACTGTTGTGCATTATATTATTCACACAAATTGTAGTGTTTCATTGGGCAGTTGACAGTCTATAATGAGAACTCAAAAGTCATCTTTTGTATGATTTTTAAAAAATTCGCTGAATAACCTTTTTTTTTTTGTGGTTGCATATATACCATAATACATTAGCAGGATTACAACTATGAACTGTTCATTTTTTTCCAATTTTCGCTGCAGAGAATATCTCAGGGAAGTTTATACTGTACTTTTAGACCCTGACTGTCTGATAACGAATTGTAGTTAACAGATTCTAATCCCACACTTGAATAATTTTGCATTACGAAAACCAAGATTAGCCTGCAAGGACGTGGGTAGTGCCACAATTCACTGCTTCTACAGAGAAAAAAAGAGAACGGTGAAAGGGCAAAATAAAAGAAGATATTCTATGCACTGATATGCATGTGCAATATGCAATGATATTCCATTAGTTATGTTGACAATTTATAGGACAGGAGGAGAACACAAGCTGTGACATTATGTATCACCCAGGCTCCTTTGTTATTGGAAAAGAAATATATTTTTATCAGATTGTTTGTCACCTATTTCATAATACTGTATCAAGACTCCATAAGATTTGGTCATGGACTTTTGTGGGCCTTTTGTGCTCTGCTGCAGCCACAGAGATATCTTTCCATTCTTTGGAAGAGGCTGACCCTTTTTTCCCCTTCTTTAATGTCTGTGGAACCAGTCATTAGCCATTCAGGAATGCCCCTGACTGCATATTTTTATGTCTGATAGCAGGTATGTCTTCACTGAAGGGTTAACTCGAGTTATCTACACTTGCGTTATGCCTCTCATGTCAGCCTACCTCAAGTGAGAGAGGGCCCACTGTGAAGTAATGCTTGAGCTGCCCTATCCACACAGGCACTGCAGTCACTCATGTGTGACACTAAGACATCTGAATATTTCAATTTTAAGATTTTCACATTCATGTTATAAATAATTTGCATCTTTTGAACTCTTCATTCTCCTGTGATTGGAGCATGGCTATAGAGTAGTTCAAAGTTTATATAACACATTTTTCCTTTTTAATGATTTGATATGTCCAGAGATGTTTAGGGATGTGATGCTAAGTTGCTCTATCCTTTGTTCTAGAGTGCTGAGTAGTTAATGTTGTTCTAATTGGTTGTCAATTTAAAAAACCAGAGCACCTTAGGGAGAAAGTGTTATGGACACATAGTGTAACTGTCCTCATCATTACAATCACAATAATACCCATTGCATTTATTTTGTTATAGGCTAACTTCTGTGGCATTGCTTGCCTTCCAGTGCATGACATTCAGCACATTAAAATTTAATTATTGTGAATTGATCACTATATCTTGCAATCTATCCACACTTAAATCTCTTGCTGACTGAATTATATGGGAGCTCTGCACCTGAACAATTGCAGGAGAAGGCTACATATTCATAGATACTAAGGTCAGAAGGGACCATTCTGATCATCTAGTCCGACCTCCTGCACAGCGCAGGCCACAGAATCTCACCCACCCACTCCTATGAAAAACCTCACCCATGTCTGAGCTATTGAAGTCCTTAAATCATGGTTCAAAGACTTCAAGGAGCAGAGAAGCCTCCCTCAAGTCAACCATTCCCCATGCTACAGAGGAAGGCGAAAAACCTCCAGGGCCTCTCCAATCTGCCCTGGAGGAAAATTCCTTCCCGACCCCAAATATGGCAATCAGCTAAACCCTGAGCATATGGGCAAGATTCACCAGCCAGATACCCAGGAAAGAATTTTCTATAGTAACTCAGATCCCATCCATCTAATATCCCATCTCAGGGGATTTGGCCTATTTACCCTGAATATTTAAAGATCAATTACTTACCAAAATCCCATTATCCCATCATACCATCTCCTCCATAAACTTATCGAGTAGAATCTTAAAACCAGATAGATCTTTTGCCCCCACTGCTTCCCTTGGAAGGCTATTCCAAAACTTCACTTCTCTGATGGTTAAAAACCTTCGTCTGATATTAACATCAGCATTCACAAAACATATTGCTGCCAATTGAGTTGCCTAATCTGTGCTTAAAAATTTAAACATCTTCAAATATTTCTCCAGCCCCTAGTTAAATTTGGCAAAATAGAGAAAAAGCCATATCAGCATAGTTAGAGGGAGAGATAGGGCCAGCAGTCAGAAGAAGATAGAGCCAGGAGCAAATTCACTTGAATACTGTGTGCAGATGTGGTCGCCCCATCTCATAAAAGGTATATTGGAATTTGGAAAGGTTCAGAAAAGGGCAACAAAAATGTTTAGGGGTATGGAATGGCTTCTGTATGAGGAGAGATTAATAAGACTGGGACTTTTCAGCTTGGAAAAGAGATGACTAAGGGGGGATATGATAGAGGTCTATAAAATTAAGACTGGAGAAAGTAATTATGGAAAAAGTAATTAAGGAAGTGTTATTTATTCCTTCTCATAACACATGAACTAGGGGTCACCAAATGAAATTAATAGGCAGCAGGTTTAAGACAAACAAAAGGAAGTATTTTTTCCACAAACACACAGTCAACCTGTGGAACTCTTGGCCAGAGAATGTTGTGAAGGCCAAGACTATAACACAGTTCAAAAAATAACTAAATAAGTTCATGGAGGATAGGTCCATCAAGGGTTATTAGCGAGGATGGGCAGGGATGGTGTCCCTAGCCTCTGTTTGCCAGAAGCTGGGAATCGGCGACAGGGGATGGATCACTTGATGATTACCTTTCAGAGTAGCAGCCGTGTTAGTCTATATTCGCAAAAAGAAAAGGAGTACTTGTGGCACCTTAGAGACTAACAAATTTATTTGAGCATAAGCTTTCGTGAGCTACAGCTCACTTCATCATCCAATGAAGTGAGCTGTAGCTCACGAAAGCTCATGCTCAAATAAATTTGTTAGTCTCTAAGGTGCCACAAGTACTCCTTTTCTTTTTGATGATTACCTGTTCTGTTCATTCCCTCTGCGGCACCCGGCTTTTTCACTGTCAGAAGACAGGATATTGGGCTAGATGGACCTTTGGTCTGACCCAGTATGGCCATTCTTATGTGAAATTCAAAGTGGTGATGTGCAGTGTATTTATAGAAATTATTATTGTCCTCAACTGTATTGAGGCATTTGGGACAAGGATAAACATCAGATTCTTTCCCTTGTCTTCACTTGAAAAAATGTCCTTGAAAGAAAAGGCAAGCCAGAACATTTTAAATTCTGATAATATTTTCTACAATGCCATACATTTTCTCTTACATCAACAGTACTTTTATTCAAGGATCGCTAAGCAGTGTTCACTCATAAAAATGGCATTTAAAAAAGGGTCACAGAGAAGAGAACGCTGTGCACACTAAAATGCTCCTCTCAGTGAGCACTGTGTGTTAGTGAAGGTACACATGTATCTAGCACCATGAGTATCTAGCAAGCGTGATGCAGATTATCTGCCAAGAAGGCTGGGATTTCATTAAAATATCTGGTTTGGGAGAACATACTTTTGAGGAAAAGATCGGGATTACCCTGCCCAGAATACAGGAGAAACACAAGAGCTGTTACACTGGGAGCTCATGCTCAGCATGATGCTGTGGGCAAAAGAGCTAATGCAATCCTGGGATGCCTAAATAGGAATCTGGAGGAGGAGGAGAGAGGTTATTTTATGTCTGTATTTGACACTGGTGTGACTGCTACTGGAATACAGTATCCAGTTCTGGTGCACAAAATTCAAGAAGGATGTTGATAAATTGGAGAAGGTTCAGAGAAGAGCCATGAGAATGATAAGAAGATTAGAAAACCTGCCTTATAGTGAGAGACCCAAAGAGCTCAATCTACTTAATTTAACAAAGAGAAGGTTAAGGGGTGACTTAATTACAATCTATAAGTATCTGCATGAAGAACAAATATATAATAATAGACTCTTCAATATAGCAGAGAAAGGTACAATACAATCTAATGGCTGGAAAGCTAGAAATATTCAGACAGGAAATAAGGTGTAAATTTTTAGCCATTGGAACAATTTACCAAGCATTGTGGTGGATTCTCCATCACTGACAATTTTTAAATCAAGATATGATGTTTTTTCTAAAATATGTGTTCTAGGAATTATTTTGGGGAAATCCTCTGCCTTGTGCTACACAGGAAGTCAGAGTAGATGATCACAATGGTCTCTTTCTGCTACTGTTGTCCCAATCCCAGGTTTAATATAGGATTTGGAATGGCTGGTGCAACCTTGAGTGACAAGGTTTATGCAATATTATTATTGTTTTTTATTGTTATTTCTAGCACGCTGACATTATGCCAATTAAATTAAAGACAGGTATGAAGAGAAGGGTTGAAATCCTTGCCCCAGTGAAATCAGTAGGAAAACTCCCATTGACTTCAGTGGGGCCAGGATTTTACCCCAAATGTCTCCTTGTGTTTCATATTGCAGTCCCTTGGCTTGAAATGGAAGCTGGAGATGCAGTTTGGAAAGTGGTTTGGTGAAAGTGAAAAGGACAGAATGTAATTGTTTTTGTGTAACTGGAAGAGGGCAAACCTATCTGAGTGGGTCCTTGACTGGCTGGCATGTGTGTGTAACAGTGGTCATTCGACAAATATCAGTAATTTCTGGTTTGTGCTATTACATTCTATAAGAAGAGTCTTTTTATCTTGCTGTTTTATTGTATTTGTTAAAAGTTCTTGTAAATACAGAGCCTGTGATGTGCCAAGAGCCTTCACTTACCATTAAAGTCAGTGGAAATTGAGGACACTCAGCACCTTGCAGGATTGGGCCCATATTTTCACCATGCTTCATATAAAAGCAATGAGATCTTCCACAGTGAATTCAGCTTTAAGCTTAAATCAAGACTTACTCTTTCCTTTGGAAATTTTTTTGTTTGAATATTTGCTCCTACCACCAAGATCTGCACCTGCGGCGGCTCCACCCGGGCCCGCGCCCTAGGCTTCAAGGCACACCACAGCGGCCCTCCTACTCATCGTGGCGTAGCCCCCGCGGCTCTCATTGCCAGCGACAGCCGGGTATGGGCCCAACGCTCCAGCGCCATCCATTTTCAGGGCTAGTTGATTCTTTCCTTTGGGAAAGTGAGTCCTTAATTTGCAGTACTTCCTGTCTCTTGCTTGTATATGCTCATTCAGTGGAGTCTGCTGTGTATCTTTTGTTTCAACCTTAATCAATAAAAGCACTGTTGCTAGAAGTTTTTATCCTGATTTTTAGTGTTCTAAATGTATTAGTTTATTTTAACCACCCAGCCATTTTTCCTTGTAACCACATTCTGATAAGCAATTTTTCTCTCAGAAATATTCCTTTTAAAAAGTAAATTATTGTTAAATCTGTTTAAAAAATCACTTTCCAACCTTTTCAAATGATTATTAATTATTTGTGTTACTGGAGCACCTAGGATCTCAAGTCATGTGCCAGGACCCCACTATGCTAGGTGCTGTGCAAACACAGAACAAAAAGACAATCCCTGCTTTAAAGATATTCCAATCTCAGTATAAGGTACGAGACAACAGATGGATACAGACAGATGGGGGAGTAGAAGAAAACAGTGAGACACTGCTCGGCAGCATGTCAGGCTGTGATCGCAGCACACCGGCAACCTAACATTTGCTCCCTCTGTCTATTGTTTGTGTCGAATAACATTGCATTCATTGTAGTAATTACGGGCCATATTGTTTCTTACCTCTGCCACCATAGGCTCAGGGGACAGATACTGTGATTCTGGACAGAGTGGTGGGAAGGAGAAAAATACCATCTTTGTGACACTGTTTACCATCTCCACCATCCCTGAAAGATACACTGCAGGTGCTGCATAGGGATCGGACTCCATACAAGGGGAGGGTTAGACTGAGGGCACTATTCCTCCTCCTCCCACCTTGCGAAACTTTACTAGGTAAATGTAATCTTAATCTTGATAGTTAATATGCTGTTTTCTTCATTGGTACTGAGTAACCTAATAGCCACAAACATGCTTTCTGAGGGAGTGAGGACTGGAAGGGACTAAAAAAGCAAAGATGTACAGAACTTCCCCTCAGCTATCCGAAGCACCTACAGAATTTGGGAGAGCAGGAGTATCTGCCAGTTTTGATGGCTAAATTCCCACAATCCCAGTTTCTACTTCTGAGCAAAACAATCTGGCCTCCATCTTCACTCCTTGTGATAATAATGCAAAGGGAAATCCATGACATTGTCTATACCAGTGGTTCTCAAACTTTTTTTTCCGTGGATCACTTGAAAATTGCTGAGGGGCTCGGTGGACCACTTGATCTTTCCAGATGTTGTTTGTACCATTAGCTAATTATTGTAAAGCACTTTGGACAAAAGGGCTATATAAAAAAAACCTTAATAATAATTAACATTTTTTGGTTCTACAAATAAAAGCACACAATTCATATTTTAATAACAGTAGTCTTAAGCTTTCTAATGTGATGGATGTGCCCTCCCTCCCCCGCCATGGCAGCACCCGAGCTGGTGCTGGGAAGGAGTGGGGGTCTCTCCCCCGCCATAGCAGCCACAGAGCTGAGGCTGGGAAGGAGAGCTGTCTCTCCCTAGCAGCCGCAGCCCTGGAATTGGGGATGGTCACCTTTTTATTTGGTTGCTGCAGCCCTGCATGTCCCAAATTCCCCCATCCCTTCTTCTCACCCCACTGCCCCCTCCCATCTACCCCCTATTCCCCCCAAGGTCACCACCTCACCTTACAGGTGCATCTTCTCCAGGGTCCAGGCACCTAATTAGCGGGGTGCCGCCTGCGCAGCTCCACTAATGAGGTGGGTGGCCCAGGCACGCACCTTAGAGGGAACTATCCGCGGACCACCTGAGTGGAGCTCGTGGACCCCTGGTGGTCCGCGGGCCACAGTTTGAGAACCTCTGGTCTACACTAACTTTTGTCTTAAAATTTTCTTAAAATATCACTGGTGGAGTTGCACCAGTATTAGTAATTGGGACTGCTAGTGTAAAGAAGCTGCCAGGTTTTCTACATAGTCTCAAAGTGAGTTGCTCTAAGTGGGATTATAGAAGAAGGTGGCAAAAATGCTAGCTTCCATCTAGACTAGCATTCCCATCATTGCTGTCACTGGTGGAGCTGACCTAGTGGTGGTACAACAGATGTGCGTGTGTGTGTGTGTGGGAGGGGTGTCAGTGAGTTAAGAAAGGAGAAGTGGGGTTTTTTACCCATGAAAGCTTATGCCCAAATAAATCTGTTAGTCTTTAAGGTGCCACTGGACTCCTTGTTGTTTTTGTGCTCATGTAGACTTCGCTCTAAAGTTCAAATCTGCAGCATTTCATGTCATGTATGCAGGAGGAGCTCACGCATGGGACGGTATTTATTCATTGCATTTAGATGTAGCTATTCTATATGCTTAGCAACCAGAAAAAAAGTTATGGGCAGAGGCATACATACCTGAGTAATGGGTGATATGGAGTCACACCAACCCAAGGGCTTAATTTGTAATGAAAAGAGGTGCTGGACTCAAGCAATTAGGTCCCGGGACAAGTAATTTTTTACTTTCAAAACTGAGACTGCAAGCCCAGAGGTGCCAGGGTTATGAACTGCCAACCTAGAGGTGCCGGGGCTTAGCCCTGGCAAGCCCCAATCACAAATTAAGCACTGACTTTCCATGCTGTGCTGTGTGGGATGGGATGCACAGGCACCTTTAGTTTGGTGAAGCCTATTCTTCCTGGGGCACTCTGCCTTCTTTGTGGGTTTGCAACAATGCTATGGCCTCATCTCTTCTCTGTTCCCTTTGAGGCAATATGTGCCTTCAGGGGTTCATAAAAGGAGCAGAAACTGGAATTTGCTGTGGCCTTTATGTGGTATATGTGCAGCTCCTTGTACCCAGTGGTGAGCTGGAGCCAGTTCGCACCAGTTCACTAGAACCGGTTGTTAAATTTAGAAGCCCTTTTAGAACCAGTTGTCCCACAAGGGACAACTGGTTCTAAAAGGGCTTCTAAATTAATTTAACAACCAGCCAAAAGTGGTGCCTTAGGTGCTGACTCCGTGGGTGCTCCGGGGCTGGAACACCCACAGGGAAAATTTGATGGGTGCAGAGCACCCACCAGCAGCTCCCCGCCCCGCCCCACGCCCGGCCCCAGCTCACCTCTGCTCCACTCTGCCTCCTCCCCTGAACATGCCGCCCCACTCTGCTTCTTCGCCTCTCCGGCTTCCCACAAATCAGCTGTTTGCCCAGGAAGCGGGGGGGGGGGGGCTGAGAAACAAGCGGCGGCTTCGCGCTCAGGCCCAGGGAGGCGGAGCGGAGGTGAGTTGGGGCGGGGGGGGGCGCGAGGAGGGCTGCCCTCACCGAAGCAGGTAACCTGAGGCGGGGGGCACAGGAAAACCGCTCCCCGCCCCAGCTCACCTCCGCCTCCCTGGGCCTGAGCGTGAAACCGCTGCCTGCTTCTCAGCCCTCCCCGGCTTCCCGCATGAACAGCTGATTTGGGGCGGGGGCGGAGAAGCAGAGCGGGGTGGGGCGTTCAGGGGAGGAGGTGGAGGCGGAGCGGAGGTAAGGTGAGCTGGGGCCGGGCGCGGGGTGGGGAGCTGCCGGTGGGTGCTCTAGCTACACTCTCCCGCCCCTAGGAGCCAGAGGGACCTGCTGGATGCTTCCTAGGAGCTGCCCCAGGCAAGCACCGTCCAGACTCCCCACCTCACCCCCCAGCAGGTCCCTCTGGCTCTTAGGGGCAGGGTGGGCACCCACTACGGTGGCCCACGAGACCCTCCTGCCCAGTTCTGGGGCCAGTCAGGGGACAGAGGAGGGGGTTAGATGGGGCAGGGTCTGGGGGGGAGCATCAAGGAACGTGGGGGGTTGGGTGGGTCAGGAGTCCCAGGGGGTGGGGGTGGGCCACGACTCCTCATGGGGTGAGGAGGGAACCGGTTGTTAAGATTTTGGCAGCGCATCACTGCTTGTACCCTGCCACATGCACCTGTGACCGGGTCACTTGCAAACTGGCTTTATACGTTGGCTATTTTATTTAATTCTTGGTGTCTTTTTTTTCTTAAGAACCGTTGGACTGGATTTATGAACGTGTGCCACAAAATCCATTCGAGATAATCATTACAGCTTTTCCCTGAAAAATGTAGTCACTTCCAATTACTTTACAAAGAGGCAACAGAAGTTAATATTTGTCAAATGTTCTGGAAATCTAAGATTTAAAGTATTGGGAAAAATATCAACATTTCCGTAAGTTTGCACTAGGTTAGAGAAATGACTACATTACTATGAATTGGTTTTTCTCCTAATCAATTCAGGAAGCACTTTTGCAATTTCTAATTACATTAATTCACAGCAGAGGTTCCTAAGGGTAGTTACTACTTGCCCTATTTTGGGTCAGACACCGAAGGAACTTTACTCACTACTGTAAAATAACTCTGAGTGCACCATTAGCAGACAGCTTTACCTATTCACGTTCAGCTATTACCATCTGCCAGTTGGAATTTATGAATTTTTAAAAACAAAATATTGAGAGTCAGTAAAGATTGAGACCTATTAATAAATCTTTCAAGGAACTCCACACCTGATCATCAGCTGGTTTACACTCAAAAAGTCATGGAGAACTTAGCTTTCGTCTGGGTGTTCCAGAGTTCCTCTAGAACTACAAGAACATAAGAATGGCCATATTGGGTCAGACCAATGATACATCTAGCCCAATCTCCCATCTCTGACCATGGCCAGTGCCCGATGCTTCAGGGGGAATGAACAGATCAGGGCAATTTTGAGTGATCCATCTCTTGTCATCCAGTCACAGCTTCTGGCAGAGGTTTAGGGACAGCCAGAGCATGGGGTTGCATCCCTGACCCTCTTGGCTATTACCCATTGATGGACCTATCCTCCATTAACTAATCTAATTATTTTTGAACCTTTTGCATCTCACAGCATCCCCTGTAACAAGTTCCACAGGTTATATTCTTATGACTCTTTTCACAAAAGAAGACATTGCCTACTTTTGCTCATTGTTTCATTTCATCATCTCTTTCATCTCTTCTTTTTTTCTCATCTGGAAAAAAGAATGAGGATTCAATACCATGTGATCAGCCAGCTCTCTGTGGATCACCAGCAAGTGCTCCTGAGACCACAGTGTGAAAACCTCTCTGTAGTGGAGTACTGCACTAATCAAGGTTCTGTCTTTTGGCTGTGGTGTATAATCAAGGTCCTATTTGTTGCAATCAACAGAGATTTAATCACATTTTTTATAGGATGAATGTGGTTAGTCTCATGGTCCCGGTCACACTGTAATTTGGGTAATTATGTTCTGCCTACTTTAATTCCTACTGCAGTTTGATTTGGATCCAGAATCAAATTTGTCACCTAAATCACAAATTCAAAGATAAGATGTGTGCATTCTTTTTAAGCAGCAGCTTTTGAAAATATGGCCCATAATACTCTTATTCACTTCTTCCACTAATCTTCTGAGTGGTGCTGAGTCTGGCAATAAACAGCTGCTGTGGAATGTCCCAGAGATGGTTGCATTTCAAGGGTTAATGAAATGATTCCTGTAGTCCCAAAGTTTGTAAAATGCTGAGGTGGGTTATAGGAAGAAAAAAGCAATATAGAATATTACTAGTATTGTTTCTGTTTACTACGCTAACTCATTTCTGCTCTAGTTTTGGAGAACTTTTAGTTCACTCTAGGCTTTGGCATTTAGAGCTAAATTCTCCTTTCTGCACACAAGTCAAGTGAGTGAGCTGTATGCTGAGGGATCCACTGGAATCTGGTGGTAAGGAAGATATCTTCCCTTAAGGCGGTGGAGTATTTGCAGAGTCCAACTGCAATGGACTCTGAATTTTGTGCTCCTTCTATTGGGGTGGGAGGAATAGCTGATGACTCTCCATAGTTGCAGACCCCCTAGCACTGCCTCCACTCCTACCCTGGGGTCCACCTCAGCTGCACCCCACAATGGAATGTTGGGAGCCAATGTAGAGCTGCATTCTGGTGTGCAGGGCATAAGACCCTCACCTGTGGTCTCTCAGTATTTTGCCCACCCCTCCCATCCAAGAGAATTGGTATGGGTGTTTCATGACCGGGATGGGATAGCTAAGATTTGCCTGTAAAATAGTAAACTGAGCTGTTTTTTTAAAACTGTCTTACTCAGTGAAATGATTTCATTTTCCATTTTTATCATTTTATCCTAACTGCCTTTATCAGGATCTGGTGAGGCACCTTTCTCATGGCTCTCTGGTTTCTGATGGAAAAAGTAATGTATAATTTAAAAGGAATGAAGTCCTTTTCTCTGGTTATCATTCTACTCCAGGCTTTTTTGTTGCAGATTATCTAGCAGAATCTTATGACCGTTTCCTCCTGTAGCTTGTGGAAATGATCTTTTTCCTCATCATTAGAGAAAAATATACCCAAGGCAGATCTGTGGTTTATTTGTTGGGTTTACTTGCATTTCTCAGTTTGAGCATCAGCTGATTTTCTCTCTCTTTCCCTCCAGTGCACTTATGTTTTTATGTCAAGACTTCCACTGCACTGCAGATATTTGATAATATGCTTAGTAATTGGTATACACTTTGTTCATGTTTTTATTAACTCTTTGATAAACACAGCAGATGAAATTCACCCTCTTGCTGTAATTCCACCAATTGCAATGGTCCAGTGACTATCCATTTCCATTATGCATATTTGACTGCATACAGTGAAGTGAAACAGAGTTGGCATCAGGTCTGAACAAGAATCACTGACAAATATAGGGTGTACATGGACTGATTATCATCATTTCCTAAATGACACCCACCTCTTTTGGATTTGTTAAAAAGATTCATCCAGATTATCATGAAATCTGCTATTGCAGGGTGTGTTATGAAGGAATAATATCCTAATAACTAATCCAGTGTGACTGCTTTTGATCTTGAGTCAGTTCATTTATTTTATTTGTTTAATGGAGGGGAACACCCAGACATTTGGATAGGAGCTAACTAGACCTTCTGCATTCAGAAGTTGCTTTTTTCTCCCCACCCTTCTCACAAATCCTCCTCCCTTGTAGCTATGACTATTTTGGCTCTTTTCCTCTGAAGCTGCTATATCACAGCATTACACTGCAGATTGTTCCAATGGCACATTTCTCTCCCACTATAAATGCATCACCTTTGAGTTACACCAAGCCTCCACTAGTGCAAGGAGTGAGCAGTGGACCTCACCTTGTAAGAATTGTGGGAATTTTATTGTAATTAAAATGAATCCCACTAAAATCAATTATTCTGTTTTCAGCTGATGTGACTATAAAACATGGTGTCTTGAGAGTCAGGGAGGAACACACTGCATTCAGTTCCTCAGAAAGCAATTATTCAGACTTTGCCCATGAGTCTTGATTTGATAAAAGACATAGCATTTTAAGGTAGTTGACTTTGGGGGTTTCCTGCAACTGGGGCTGAAACAATTGATTCTCTACCATATTTTAAAGATGCATATTTTTTCCTTCTGTAGCCTCATGAAAACGTGAACTTTCAACCTTTCAGCAGAAAACCTTTATTTTATTTGTGGCTTTTTTCAGCAACATTGATTTCAGTAGCTTTCCATTCATCCAGCAAAGTGGCTTTGCTACATTGATTTCAATGTTTGCAGATATTTGAAATCTAGAAGCCTCCTTCATAACTTGATTTGTAAATAATGTTTTCTGTGTAGGATAGGGTGAATTATTGTTTATCATCACAGATATGGAAAGAGATAGCAGGCATTGGAGATGTTTTGACTAGAAGTATTAATGTGGCAAATAAAAAACAAAAGCCTTTCAACAAAATCTATTATCTAGTGAGGTAGAGCTTGGAATTGAAGTTTAGACCTAAACTGGAATTATCATACAAATGTGCTTAATACTAATATAACCACATGCTTGATTTTAACCCCAGCTCTGGCTCTTTCAATCTCCAACCCATTCCTTTGGTTTCTGGGGGGCTTGCACTATTAAGTGTATTTCTTATGCCACTTCTGCTCAGCCTATCTGCTTGTTCCATGCCACTGATCAGGATTTCTCTCCACTTTTAGCATATAGGCAGAACTTGGCAGCTGAATGCTAAGAGCAGTTAAATAAACAGGACAGGCACATGTGAACAGTGGTGGAGGTGGTGGAGATGCGTGGCCAACATAATTCTGGCATTTCCTAACTTTTGAGTGCTTGTCTTTGTGACCTTATACATAATTTCCTAGTTTTTTTTAAAAAAGCAAACTACCCCTCCCCAAAATTTTCATCATGTGCAATCATACTGACAGCCATCTGGTTCATCAGCAGGGTTGCAACCTTTATATCCACTTCACAGACCCCGGCCCCTTGAGCTAGTAGAATAGGTTGCCATCCACTATTAGGACCTGCCACTAAATGGGGATGAGATATTTTTGCAGTAGGGTCAACAGCTATTTGCTGACAATAGGAGAATGGTGAGACTCAGGGATCCTGAGTTTCATTCTTGGTTCTGAAGGGGACTTTCTACTCGCCATAGGCCCTTTTGCCCGTTTCCTCTAAAGTGGACCCCTTTTGTCCTGTATCCTACAAAGCCTGTCCCAGTATCAGTCCTGTCACTCCCCCTCCCTCTAGCTCCTCAGCCCAGTCCCAGCCATCCCCTTCTCAGCTCCCAGTCTCCTTTCCCAGCCAGTCTCAATATCCCCACTGCTGGATCCTTGTCTGATCTGTGCTCCCCACACCCATTGGCTCCTGTCCCTCCCCTAACTTCCTCATCCTATTTCTTCTCCTTGCTCCCAATCCTACCATTCTTGCTCAGCCAGTCTCAGCTTACCCTCCCTCACCCGCTCTCAGCCCCCGTTTCCCTTCCCAGGCTCCTTGTCCCTATCTACTGCCTCTTCCATCCTGCCCATTCCCAGACTCAGCGCCTCACCACTCGGTATGTCAGTCAAGCCACTTCCTCCTCCTCTTCCATCATGCTAGGTGCCTGAAGTGGGAGTCCTGAGAGCACAGGAAAGACAATCTCTCTGCTCTCAGTTCCTTGTGTGGGCTGCCACTGCAGGTGGTAGGAGCCATTGCAGGCAAAGTCCTTTCCGTTCCTCTTGCTGGAGCATGCTATCTGCACACAGAACCTTTGGATTTTAGCCGTTTAACTCTAACTTTTCTCCATGTAGTACGTAGAAACTGAGTTTTTATTAAAGGCTTATAAATTGGGTCAAATTTAGGGAGTTTCAACAGGGATAGCAAAAGGCACATTGCTGAAATCAGGATGAGCTCCCTGCCAAAGTTCGAGTTCTTGCTCCAAAATATGGAAGTAGTAAAATTTCTCACTGACAAGACTTTAGGAATTTTTTTTTAACAAGAATATATATTTTCCCCCAATCTCATTCTTAGAACCAGTAAACCATTTTTGCTGAAGTTTTTCCAAAACAATTCAGACTGAGATAGACAACTGGCATGGAAAATTTCAGTCCAATTGATTAAAGTGAGGCAGTTATAAGCAATTGAAAATATGGTCTTATAATCAAACTGTCAGGAGAACTTAACTATAATGGCATTACCAGCTGAACCTACAACAATATACCCATCCTACCTGTGCTTAATTACTTAAGTAACACATGCTCTGAGTTACAGAATGTTTTGACAAATTAGTTAAGCCTTTCTCCATTTAATGCTTACAGCTCTTCTGATGTTGTCAAATTATCCTAGGAGGTATATGCTCAGTGTATAGAAAATTCATTAACATTATTAAATACTTGTCAGTGAGAAATGGGTGATTTTCTTTGTTTTTAACATCCTACAGTAAATGTGTAACACAATTACCTTCTGGCAATGCATACCTATTAATTTAACACAGTCTGTTTCTCCCCCCACCCCACCCCTCATGGTGATAGGATATGAGGATAATTTATGTTACTAAATCAGCATAAGCCAGTACAGTGTATAAATTGCATGCTGAGAGGGTGGGGTTGTTGAAGGAAAAGCAACCAGCAGGAGAATGCAAAAAGGCCAAATATACCCAGGATCTGCACCAACTTACACTTGGAAAGAGATTTACTGTAGCATAAGGCCACCCCCTCTCCCTTCCATGATCTGCCAGAGGCCTGCAGCTCACCAGTGCAGCCCTACAAGTAGACAATATTGACTGGAGTGGGGTTAGGCAATGCATTGATTGAGTGCATCTCTTCAGCATCTTCCACTTGTGGAGACACTGGTAGAAATAAAATTGCCCTTTCCCAATAGAAACCCTGAAGGAGGGCAGGTGGCATGACTAGATATTTAAGTGCAGTAGGAAGGCTGCCATAGGAGTTGCTGAAAGAGAATGGGGCCTCACTTTCTGTAGGGGACTGGAACAGGGTGCTCAGAGGGCCAGGTGGCCTAGTGGTTAGCAAACCTGTCCTCTACACTGCGTCGGTCTCTTGGAGCAGTAGTGGTGCCTGGTTCCTGACACTGTCCCCCTGCATCTGGGTCTTTTCCCTTAAGTAGGGCATGGTAGGGAGGACCCTGGCCCTTCCTCTCCACCGATCCCAGCCCAGGGTCCTGTGGGACATACAACTGGCATTTTTCTTCTCTGCCATCCTAGGCTACTTCCTACCTATGTGCTCCTTCAGTCTGGAGCATGGCCTCTATAACGTCAATAATGTTACAAAAAAGTCCAAAGGAGCAGAGCCCTGCAAGACCTGATGTTTCTCAAACTGAGTGGTGGTTGGAGAAGGCATTGCTTGGGGCCTTACTCGCTCAGTGATTGCCTCTCAGGTTCAACCTTCTGTCTGGCTTCCCAGAAAAGGATTCTTCTGTCGCCCGTCCACTACCCCACGCCTGTCCTTCTGAGCTCCTTTTAACCCATTCCTCCAGTTGGAGTGTGCTTGGCAGACCCAGAGGAGTAGGGCCGCCTGGGCCCAATGTTGCCTTTTTATCCCTTTGGGCCCAGTGTGGGCTTTATATACCCCATCACAGGGACTGCTGCCTATACTGTTTTACAGAAGGAGTAAGGGTGCATCCCAGAGCAGAGCACAGGAGGTAAATTCCTTGCTTGAAGAAATGTGTAATCTGCAGTTGGAGCTGGGTAGAATACCTAGGCTAGCTTTAATCTAGCTAGTTCAGGTACCAATAGCAATGTAGTTGCAGAAACATGGGCTAGCCACAAGAGTACAAACCCATGTTCCCTGGTGGTCTTGCACTCAGGAGGCTAGCTCATGTTGCTGCAACTTCAATGCTATTGGTACCCAAGCTACTTCAATTAAAGGTAGCTCAGGTATATCTATACATGCTGCATTCACACCACCAATTGCAGTATCAACATGACCTAATAGATGCTGCTTCCAGCCAAGTCAGTTGGGGTAACGTTTCTCCTTTTATCTCCACAGACTGTTACAGCCATACAAGAATCATAGAAGAGACCTCAGGAGGTCATCTAGTCCAACCCCTGCTCAAAGCAGGACCAACCCCAACTAAATCATCCTAGCCAGGGCTTTGTCAAGCAGGGCCCTAAAAACATCTAAGGATGGAGATTCCCCCACCTCCCTAGGTAACCCATTCCAGTGTTTCACCACCCTCCTAGTGAAATAGTTTTTCCTAATATCCAACCTGGACCTCCCCAACTGCAACTTGAGACCATTGCTTCTTGTTCTGTCATCTGCCATCACTGAGAACAGCCTAGCTCCATCCTCTTTGGAACCCCCCTTCAGGTAGAATCATAGGACTGGAAGGGACCTTGAGAGGTCATCTAGTCCAGGTCCCTGCATTCAGGGCTGGACTAAATATTATCTAGACCATTCCTGACAGATGTTTGTCTAAGCTGCTCTTAAAAATCTCCAATGATGGAGATTCCACAACCTCCCTACACAACTTATTCCCATGCTTAGTCACCCTGTCAAGAAGTTTTTCCTAATGTCCAACCTAAACCTCCCTTGCTGCAATTTAAGCCCATTGCTTCTTCTCCTATCCTCAGAGATTAAGAAAAAAAATTTTCTCCCTTCTCCATGTAATAATCTTTTATGTACTTGAAAACTATTATCATGTCCCCCCTCAGTCTTCTCTTTTCTAGACTAAACAAACCCAATTTTTTCAATCTTTCCTCATAGGTCATGTTTTCTAGACCTTTAATCATTTTTGCTGCTCTTCTCTGGACTCTCTCCAATTTGTCCACATTCTTCATGAAATGTGGCACCCAGAACTGGACGCAATACTCCAGTTGAGGCCTCATCAGTGCAGAGCAGAGCAGAAGAATTACTTCTCATGTCTTGCTTACAACACTCCTGCTAATACATCCCAGAATGATGATTGCTTTTTTCCCAACAGCATTACACTGCTGAATAATATTTAGCTTGTGGTCCACAGGTCCCTTTCCACAGTACTCCTTCCTAGGCAATCATTTCCCATTTTGTATGTGTGCAACTGATTGTTGCTTCCTAAATGGAATACTTTGCATTTGTCCTTATTGAATTTCATCCTGTTTACTTCAGACCGTTTCTCCAGTTTATCCAGATCATTTTGAATTTTAATCCTATTCTCCAAAGCATTTGCGACCCCTCCCAGCTTGTTATCATCCGCAAATTTTATAAGCATACTCTCTATACCATTATCTAAATCACTGATGAAGATATTGAACTGAGCTGGATGCAGAACTGATCCCTGCTGGACTCACTTGTTATGTCCTCCCAGCATGACTGTGAACCACTGATAAAGTTTTTCACCCAACTTATAGTAGCACCATGAAGGTTGCATTTACCTAGTTTGTTTATGAGAAGGTCATGTGAGACAGTATCAAAAGCTTTACTAAAGTCAAGATATACCATGTCTACCGCTTCCCCCATCCACAAGGCTTGTTATCGTGTCAAGGTAGTTGAAGGCTGCTATCAAATTCCCCTTCACTCTTCTCTTCTGCAGACTAAATAAGCCCAGTTCTCTCAGCTTCTCCTCATATGTCATGTGCCCCAGCCTGCTAATCATTTTCATTGCCCACTGCTGGACTCTCTCCAATTTGTCCACACCTTTCTGTAGTGGGGGCCCCAAAACTGGATGCAATACTACAGATGTGGCCTCATCAGTGTCGAATAGAGGGGAATAATCACTTCCCTTGATTGGCTGGCAATGCTCCTACTAATGCAGTCCAATATACCGTTAGCCTTCTTGGCAACAAGGGCATACTGTTGACTCATATCCAGCTTCTTGTCCACTGTAATCACCAGGTCCTTTTTTGCAGAACTGCTGCTTAGCCAGTCACTCCCCAGCCTGTAGCAGTGCCTGGGATTCTTCCATCCTAAGTGCAGGACTCTGCACTTGTCCTTGTTGAACCTCATTGGATTTCTGTTGGCCCAATCCTCCAATTTGTCTAGGTCACTCTGGACCCTATCCCTACCATTCAATGTATCTACCTCTCCCCCTCCCTCCCCCCCAGCTTAGTTGAGGGTGCAATCCATCCGATCATATAGATCAGTAATGAAGATATTGAACAAAAAGACATAACTGAGCAAGGTGTTGAACAAGAGGCATAACTGTGCCTGAATGTCATTGTTTAAAAATTTTCTTGACTCACAGAGAAGTAGATTTAGCTAAAAGAATCTTGTGTAGTCTTTTGGCTAGAGGTTCTTTGACCTGGAATCCAGAAGGGCCTGTGAAGTTGATTTGTATAATAAAATAGCACAATGCCCATTTCAATATCCAGAATAGCTGGAAATGCAAGTTTACAGCTGTCTGTTTCTGTCCCAGTGGCCTGAGGAAGTTGAACACCTGGGCTGTCTGTTCTTTCCATACAATTACCCTCCCACAGATGAATCAGATGTAAATATAATATTTAAAAAACCCCTGACCTATTAAAAGTGTTATCAGGATGCACTAGTGATTTGTAGATAATAATGAAGAGTTCCTTGGGGCTCATTCCAGTCTAGAGCCACCTTAACCACAGAGGTATATGCTGCCCTCCTAATGATATAAAAATGTTCATCCTCCTTTAGATTCTTTTCAAGCATAACAATTAAAAAAAAAAAGGAAAGAAAAGACCCTGACAACTATCCAAATTTTTCAGCTACTATGAAAACTAAATGCTCTTTCACATGGTAGTACATATTAATGTATTTGAATTTCATTATGAAACTCTTGTAAGGCTTATCGTCTTGTCGTAATGAGGAGTTTTATATAACCTCTGTCTAAAGCTGATGCAAATAGTAAGCCTAATATATGGTAATGCTTCATTATATGATTTTAACTTGGGATACTTTGGGTAGCAGATCCTGTGGTCAGAGCAGCAAAGAATTCTGCATATATGAGAGTCATTTGTGTGTGTTATAGTAAAATAGAAAACACTTGTAAGGAATGTCCCCAGCCCTTTATTACAGCTTTCCTCAGATAAAGTATAAACCAAAAATATGAAATACAGAGCAGTTCAGTAAAACTTCAGTGGAACATTCCACTGGAGAATGCAGTTCCATCAAAATTGAAACGCTTTGTAAAATCATATCAATTTAGCTGAAATTTCATTTCTTACAAAAAGGTGAAAATATAAAAAGGTTGAAAAGATTTGATTTTTCCCTTTTGAAATGACTTTTCATTTGGTATTTTTTAACTTTGTATTAGAACATATAAACTAAAAGAAGGCAAAAGCAACAATGAAATATCTTCATTTTGTCAAAACAAAATGTTTTGATCAGTCCAAAATTATTTTTTTCCTAGATTGTCTTTCGCAGAGATTTTCGAGTTTCATTCCTAACTGGAAAAAAAACAAATTTCAAAACGTGAATACTCTGCTGTGAAATGGAATTTCTGTTCTCTGGACAGTTTGACTGAAATTAGGCTCAGTTCATTCAAGTTTCAGAGACCAAGAGGAAAATATGCTCTTACTTCCCCCTTAGCTCCACCCATCCTTCAAGTCTTTGCTGCTAAACTCGCCCGCAAACTCCACTCAATACATTCCTCAGTGTGTGGTGTGCCGGGGAAATTAATTTTCTAAAGCTGATCCAACTCCATTGCCTTACAAATACTTGCACTTGGATTATGCAACTGTGGTTCTTCCTCGTGCTAGAGGAAAAGTATTAACCCCTTTTCTAATTATACACCGCTGTCAAATTCTGTAAAGATTCAGATACTTTTGGCACCTGTTAATAAAGGGATGGGACAAAATACACATATTTACCTTCTTGGAGAACTTTTTGTGAAGGTGATTTGGAGAACACATCTGTGAGGTCTGCTTAACAAACCGTTCTCAATTACAGTCCACTCCTAGGAGTTATTGTTTAGAATACCATTTTGCAGCTGGTTAAACTGAGGCACAGAGCTTTTTTTTTGGTCCAATGCTCTACAGTCAGTCAGTGACCAAAATGGAAGAACAATTCTGTTTTCAATTTGCAGCCATTTGAGTTCTGACTTTTTGTTCAGATCTGAGACAATAAAATTTTCAAATTCTCAAAAATATTAAAGGGACGAGAAAACCATCTAAACATCCTTTGTGGGTAACAAAAAGGTCTCTAGACTTCACTGGTAATTCCTTTCATGTTCCTATTCAGAAAATGCAACAGACAAAATAGCCTAGCCTAGTCTTTTGACTAGTCCCTTAAGAGCTTAATCATGCTTCATCCAATTTTTTCTCCTTTTATGATGTGGTTGTTGGAGGCACCCCTTTTGTAGGATGCTCCATAAGGAATGAGATAAAGGAAAACATTACTTTGTTCAACAGAATACTAATGGTGGGCATCACTTCCGGTGTTGTGATTTAACATGCTGCTCTTTAGAACTCCTGCCTGGTTAATGCTCTCCATACTAATGAGACAGGCCACCAGAAATACTTCAGCACCCTATATTTTCTCTTATGCCACTCACTGAGGGGCATAAGACACCACATATTATTTTTATATTGATGTAGCACCCAAAATATTCTCGGCACTGCACACACAAATGAAGATGGTGTGCAAATTTATGTAAAACTCTCCTAATATCATTATAATAAGTGTGTTACCTATAAAATAGCACATGTGCTTTTACTCTACTGCTGTGTTTACCTGAAATCCATCAACATGCCTCTCAACTTGGGCTGGCTTTAAGGTTGAAATGGAAATACAGACTTGCTCAAACTGGCCACATTCAAGTCTGCCACACCAAACCAAAAATGGTTCACTTTGGAACATAGGAATTGCCATAGTGATCAGACAAGTGATCTATCTAGGCTAGTATAGTATCTCTGACTGTGACAAGTACCTAATGTTTCAGCGTTTGCAGCGCTATAGATGATGTAATGCAGTTCACTGCAGCAATTCCTCTGGGGAGTGCTGGTGGTAGCAATGGGTTGGCTTTATTCTGTACTAATGCGGGATATTAAGAAATCTTAAGGGGAGAGAAATAGGAGGAATATAAATAAAAAAGGGGTGCATGTTTTGTTTAACTTCTGTGAACCCTGTTTAACGAAGAAAAGATCCAATCAATTAAGAACTTTATAGTTCCCAATAGTAGTCTGTGGTTAAATTTAACATTATAAAACTCTAAGGTGCTACTGAAATACCAGATTTTAAACAAAAACTATTTCATTGGCAAAATATTACCATTTCATTCTTTGCTATAAATGTACTTTTTGATCTTCCTCCAAACAAAAGAGTCATTAATGTAAGTATCACAGCATTGATCCTAACCAACAAGACTCATCTTTTCAGAAGGGGATTTAAGCTTCCTCTGTGCTATATCTTAATGGTTATTTCAATACGGCTGTTGCCAAGAACGTATGCAGGCATTTAGTGTTTCTTCATGAGAAGGGAAGAGATTCCAGTGGAGATGTTGTGGATTTCCAGTTGAACATCTGGGTAACTGCAGGCTGGGTGTACTGATAAGCAAGTGGTTTTTATCTATGTATCTATCTACAGGTTGCTGCTGCTATGGTTTCTGATGTCATTTCTGGAAGGAAGACATTAATTCAGAGCTACATATGCGGTTTTATAACCATTGTAACATTATCACCCTTCTTGAGGTCATATTTTTTGGAATTATATAACCACAGAAACAGACCAGAAGCTAAAGTAGACACAGCTGTGGACTAATATACTATAGATATTTTAATGCATCATTCATACATAGGTAGGCTCTATGGTGTTTCCTGAACAGTGAATATAAACCAGGTGGTTTTACAAGGTGAAATTGAACTAGGCCATTAGACGTCTAACTTTAAATTTAAATGTTTAAAATACCATATTCCTTTCACAGATGAACACATACATCTTATTTTTCATCCCTATACTACAGGTAACACATGGATAAGCTTTCTTCTGATTTTGTATTCATCATGAAATCACACATTTTGGTCAGCAATATCCTTCTTCTTACATAGGACCCTTGTACCTCTAAGGCACAATTCTGTACTGTGGGAGTTACAGACATACACTGCCCTAGAGGGTGAGGGGGAAGCCCTGGGAGAATACCAGCCACAGTTCCCTGGCATACTTGCCCTTTCATCATACCTACATGTTGGACATGCTGAATTGGCCAGTGTGGGATGGGGCCATGGCTGACACTATTTCTCCAGGCCCCTTTAGTGACACCATGCATCCCGGTGGGAGTATACTAAGATTTTGGTTATGCCTGATTGTTACATGGGTCTCACACTGTGTGGAGGAAACTCCTCGCACCCCGCCTCCCACACATGTGGAAGGCCTAGATACAATCTCACTAGTAAACACCTTCAAAATATTCCAAAGACAGGAATGTCCGCCATCTAGTGCTTCACCTATCTCTTTAAAACTCCACATCCTTGTGCCTTCTTTCTTTAAGATGCCACCAACGTTGCAGAGATGTTAATGTGTTATTCATCATCATACTTCTCTTCCCAAGTTTACTTTCTGTCCTGAATATTGTATAATACTTCCTGTTATGCAATTTAATTTTGAACCCTGGCTTATTTCTTAACACTTCATGCAATGAATCATAAGTGCTGCTTCTCCAAGTCAGCATGAGTGGGTTGGCTTGATTTTCATTTACTGCCCCCAATTTTTTCTCAATAAACATTTTTTGGGAACTTTGGAAACTCACCTTTTTAGGTTAAACTATGTAAACACAAGGCTAGCATCAGTGATCTCAGTGCTGATCCTGTTGTCATACCTATCTCTTTATACCCTGTAATGTTGTGTTCACATCCATAGTTGCCAAGATCTATGCAGCTCTTTGAGTGACATTTTTCCACAGATGAAAATTAGCTTTTTCTGACTCAACCTGACTCCCACAGACTGTTTTTAACTTAAGATGAGGGAGGGAGAAGAAAAAACTTCTCTTTCCCTCTCCCCTTCTTTTCTACCTCCTTCCACATCATGTCTTTCTCCCTCCAGTTTCCGCCCCCCCCACTTGTCCTCTCTCCCTCCCCTCCCAATTTGTACAAGCTCAGGTCCTGTCTTTCTCTCTCAGCACCTCTTTTCTCCCCTGTTTCCCCTCCTCCCCCAATTTATGTAGTCCTATTAACCCTCTCCTCCCATCAATCTGAGGTGCTGACTTTCAGCAGTATAGCTGGGAATAGCAGTTACTGTAGTCTCTGATCAAGTGCATGGAAATCTATTAAAATGACATCATCTTCATAAAAAAGCATAATTAAAACTGAGGGGAAAAGAATCATTGTGAGAGCAAAGAAGAGATAGCATCTGCAAATGTGGTAAAACAGAGATGATCTAGTGCTTCTGAAACAGCCAAAACAATGTTGTAACAGGAGAGGAAGTCATCTGGAAAATGGCTATATTAGTCTCACACTGTAAGGCAATCTCCTCATAGGTAATGATATCAAGATGAACAGCTTAAAAACGTGAGAGGGGAACTTGCTCTGTTTTCCACTTCAAGACACAAAACACATTCTTGTAGAATTTCCATTTTTAACGAATAATCTTCTCCCCTACGGCTCTTTCACAGCTCAAGTCTTCTTTTCCATCATGGCTTTGCACTTGCAGATCGGTCCCCGACACTCTTTTGCAGGCAATCCAGAAGGGTGAGTGATCATATCAGACGCCACTCTGAGATCAAATAGAATGAGATGTGAGATGGATCCATGCTCACAGGCAAGAAGTAGGTCATCAGGCAGCTGGGGAAAGGGGATGGGTACATTGCTGTTAGAGGGTTGAAGAATGGAAAGTCAGGCTGAAAGCAAACAAGAAGATTCAACGGCAGAGATGTTTTCAGAGAAGACTATTTGCTCTAGAAATGGATGTTTGAGGCAAGATGGGAATTATCAAAGAAGTTTTTGCAGAAGAGGGGTGATAGCAGCAGCTTTAAGTGAGATGGGAAATCCAGTTGAAATGAAGTAGCCAACGGTAGTACTATAAGGTGTCCTACAGAGTAAAAACTGAAGTTGGAAAGAGGTCTAGGGAGGGGATCCTTTACTTCATAGAGGCCATACGATTAATTATTAATTTATTTGATGAAGACCAGAAAAGAAGGGATGAGCACTGAAAGGATGTGTTGAGCACAACAGGAAGTGTGGGTTCAAGACAGCAGTTCACAAATTTGTGATTGCTTCTTTGTGATTGCTTATTTAGTTATTGTTCAGACACATATTGTCCAAGAAAAGTAAGAAAATAATATCCCTGAATTCTTTGAGCTGTGTTATGGCACAATCCTTTATTTGTCAGTAGGAGAATGGATGTACTGTCCAACTGCAAAAGTAGTAATAAATAAAAAGACAATAAAATGGTAACAGTACAAAGACATTTACAATTTTTTATGGAATACACAATAAGACACCCACAGGATTTATATTCTGAAGTTAGTTCCACCATAAGGAATCAACCCTTTCTGCACCACTGCCTACTTCACTTAGTGTCAGTCTCTAAGCTTTTGAATTGGTAATTGGTAATTATCTTGTATGTTTCCTAAAAGATATTTCTATATTAACATTAGACAATTATCTCTTATCTCAGTAACTAAGCCAGTCAGACAGCTGTGAAATTGTGTAATTTTTTCTTTTGAAGAAGTGGTGTAGTAAACCTCCCTTCACAGTGCTCACTGGAATATAACATTTATATTATGCTATACTTATTAAAATAGCCAAACAAAACCAGAAACAGTGCACTTGCTCAGTTGAGCAATTAATGAACAGACTTGTATTAAATTATTTAAAGGTTTTACACTTGTATGTTTAAAAAAGTGATTGCTTTCAGGAAATAGCAACAGAATCAACATTTTACTCCCAGTAATTATTTTAGAGGGCCTTTGCAGGCTAAATTAAATGCCACAGCCTGCTAGTCTTTTTGGTGTACTGGCACCTACTCTATCAATATTTTTTAAAAGCAAGGTGTGTGCCATAGGCATGCATTATTTAGGTATCTATGTCTTTGCAAAATAAAAGACATCCCCCACATATTAGATACCCCACTCCACCAAAAAAAGTACACCAGATCCTCAGAGGATATAAACTGGTGTAGCTCCATTGCCTGCAGGGGAGTTTTCAGATTTGCACCAGCTGAGGAATGTGAAATTACAAAAAGAGGATCCTGTCTCAATCACATTACACAGCATATTTCTTTCCTGGGTATCTGGCTGGTGAATCTTGCCCATATGCTCAGGGTTGGGCTGATCGCCATTTTGGGATCGGGAAGGAATTTTCCTCCAGGGCAGATTGGAAGAGGCCCTGGAGGTTTTTCACCTTCCTCTGTAGCATGGGGCATGGGTCACTTGCTGGAGGATTCTCTGCTCCTTGGAGTTTTTAAACCATGAATTGAAGACTTCAATAGCTCAGACATAGGTGAGAGGTTTTTCACAGGAGTGGGTGGGTGAGGTTCTGTGGCCTGCGTTGTGCAGGAGATCAGACTAGATGATCATAATGGTCCCTTCTGACCTTGGTATCTATGAATCTATATGTAGCAGGGCTGTTGGTTCAGTCAGCAGGCCTAGTGGCCTCTCTTTTCATCCAATGTGTCCAGGACCCCTGAATTGGGTTCAGCTGGGTCAGCTTCATTGCTGCTAAATCTCTGGTCTTGCCCATGTCAGGGCTAGACATAGAGGAATCTGGGCAGGGTGGGGGCGGGGGGGGACCCAGGCCTTCCCAGTCCACCAGGTCCCAGCCCAGGGCCCTGAAAGAATGGCAGCCCAGGCTGGCCTACACTTGGCCCACCACCTGTTCACCTTCTCCTGGGCCACTTCCTATCCCACCCAATATCTCAGTTTGGAGCATGAACGCTGTTTCAATATAATCCTTTGCTCCAAACCACCAGTGTCAAGTTTGATGCAGACAACCCTCTGTGGAATCCAACATCGAGTGAAACCACTGGGACTCTTTCCATTGACTTCAGTGGCCTCTGGATCAAAGCCTTGATATCTATCTTGCAGGGTTATTCAACTTGGGTGTCAACAGAAGCAAACCCATTTATCCTAAGAAAAAACAAGAAAAACATTTATTTTATCCATTTCCACTGGACATGCTTTGTGCCTCCGGTGGAAGATATTGGAGAGTTTTCAGAGAGGCCAACTCACAATTGAAAACACTGTTTTAGAAGAATGTTTTGACCTTAATTCTTTGATTATTGAAATATTCAAAAATATAGTGCCATTGGTATTTTTTTCAAGAGGTAGGAAAATAAAGGGTTCCATCTTGAGCTACACACAGGTATTGCAGATAACTAATAGCCTACATATACTGTGTATGTAAATTTGACAAACTAGAAATCCATCTGCAGGTTTGTTTTGAGTATATAATTTGAGAGGTTACCAGGTCATATTCTTGGTGAAGGGAAAGTAAAGAAGGCGGCACTACTTTAACAGGCTGGAAAAGAAGCAAGACAGCTTTCATTGAGTATTATACTCTCATCTGGATCTCCTATTTATTGCAATTTCATGCCAATGTTTGCTGCAGAATTTACCATTTCTTCCAGCTGCCGCATATTTTTTCTTGCATTCCCTGCAACTTTAGGCCTTGATCCCACAAAGACCAATGCATCTACCTAACTTCTCAAACTTCCTTAAAGTCATTGGGAAAGTCAGTGTGCACTTTTAAGCATGTATATAAGTCTTTGCAGGATCAGGCTCTTAGATGCCATCTTATGCTTTGTGTTTCTCCTCCAAGTCAAAATGCTGCCTTCCTCCTCATGTAGTAAAAAATAATAGACTAAAGAGGATGGTGCAAATATAGAGGGTTCAAGGTCCCTATTCTGACTCTCTGGGTCCTGCCACACTAAAAGAAGTAGGAGACCGGCAATCTTGTTGGAGCCACCATCCTAAACCTGGAGCCTTTTAAGTTTTGCTGTTGCTATTTTTAATTTTATACAGGTATCCCCCTCCCTTCCTCCTGCCTTTAACTTCTGGCTGCACAATGTTTTACTGCTTTTTAACTTTGTACTGTTAGACACTGAATGTTCTTAAACACTAGGAAAGTTCTTGCAGAAATTACATCTCCATGGGGCTGCCCCAATAAGTATATATTTTCCCCTTTTTAGAAACAATGATGTTTCATGCTTCATGTTTTCCTTTTGTATGTTTGACTTCTGTTCTTTTATATTTTTCCTCAAGGTTTTTACTTTTTTTAAAATTGTTTTTCATGTGTTTTTTGTGATTGCCTCTTGTAATCCATATATTTTCTCTGGGGAAAGACTGACCTTTTGGTGTTTTCCTCACTTAAGTTCACCCTTGGTGTATGTGCAGTAAAAGACTGCCTTTATTACACCATATTCCAGGAAGGAGCTGAGATTTTGATCTCACATTGAACTCTGAAGCAGGTGGACACTTCTGCATCCATATGAAGTCTCATTGATTTTAATTCCACAAGAGCTCTGCACAGGTTCAGGGTGGGGATTTACCCTTGTGAAGAGTGTAGGATAATTATGAAATTTCAAAAATTAAAGTTAGTTTAAGTTTAGTTAAGAAAACAATATATTTGCTTTGTGGCTTGTGGCTAGTAAGGAAAAGGTCCCAGTGAGCAAGTAAAAGAAAGCCATGAGAATAAGTAGTATTGCTTTTAGTGTGGGAAGGATGTACGGTTCAAAAGGTAACAAATAAAATAAACACCTGCAGTAACTATCTTAAAAGAAACAAGCACAAATCTTCCCACTGTTCTGAGGGTAAGCAAGGAGGAGGAAGAAATAGGGAAGAAAGGCCTTGGGGAGAAAGTAGGCTGTAAATCTTATCTGGATTAAGATTGAACATAAAGGTGAATTGTCTCAGATTGGTTTTTAGCTGAA
The DNA here is from genome assembly GCF_009764565.3 of Dermochelys coriacea. Classification (NCBI taxonomy): domain Eukaryota; kingdom Metazoa; phylum Chordata; order Testudines; family Dermochelyidae; genus Dermochelys; species Dermochelys coriacea. The sequence goes on along the minus strand of NC_050071.1, from coordinate 97,840,702 downwards.
GTTTCTGGCAATGACTTCACCTATTTGTTAAAGAGTATAAATAGCAAACTTTTGAAGGGTTCATTGCTAATACCTGTGCCTGACCATGCTGGAGCCAACCAATATGGGTGTAACCACCCCAGGGTTAGCCTTTTTTTAAGTAATTTGATCAATGCTTATCAATGTTTTGTTACTGTTCGGGTGTAGTGACTGCTTATTTTTAGGCTGTTAGACATGTTTAGAGCAACTATGTAAAATACCATTTGGCCTTTGGACTTAATAAAGGAATTTATGGTTAAATTGGTGTTTGGTGGTTTCCCATATCAATAATTTCAAATACTATTATTAATTCCAACAGAGGACATTTTAGGATTGAATCCAAAGGCCATACATTCTGGCAGGTATTCTTTTGCAGTAAATCTTTGAACATGTTACTGTGATGACTGTATTCACAGAGCAAAAGGGCCTGAGAGTGTTAAATTATGTTGATGTTTATACTGATTGTATGGGGCACTTTTACACTTAGAAAAATCCTACATTGTACAATGACTTTACAATCCGTTATCAGTGATGAATGACTTTTTCTGCAGAATTTACCACTAGTGCACGAAGGATTCAGGGTCCCCTAATGCAGAATTAAGGTCCAGTATGCCACAGAAATCCACATTGTTATCCCCAAAGAAGAGTATAAGCAATCTATTGTAGGTAGGCTGAGAGTCCGTGGGATGAATTTTACTCTAATGAAACATTTCAATGACTAGTAACCTTGGCTCAGATGCTGCTAGAGAAAAAAGGCCCCATTTTTAAGATTTAAAAACATAGCTGGGTGAAATATGAAAACAGTCATCCTCTTTTCTTACTGGTTTCAGAGTAGCAGCCGTGTTAGTCTGTATTCGCAAAAAGAAAAGGAGTACTTGTGGCATCTTAGAGACTAACAAATTTATTAGAGCATAAGCTTTCGTGAGCTACAGCTCACTTCATCAGATGCATCCGATGAAGTGAGCTGTAGCTCACGAAAGCTTATGCTCTAATAAATTTGTTAGTCTCTAAGGCGCCACAAGTACTCCTTTTCTTTTCTTACTGTTATACTTACTGCTCCATTCTTCTATTTTTCAAGTAATGCTGTAGCAGAATAAGTCACTTGCCAAAGATAACCATTTTCTAACACTTCAAAGGCAAATAAAGAAAACAATGGAGAAAAGCTTTTCAGTTTGTTTCCTAGAAGTGACACAAATCTTTAATAATGTTTCCATTGATTACATCTTCCTGCTCAGCACTTAGGCTCATACAAACTTACTATAGTCTATGACATACGGGGATCTAGTATTGATGGCTGATTTACTATTTCTATCAATTACTTAATTGTAATTGAATTATTTGTAGACTTTCCTGATGAAAGACCAAGTTATTATAATAATCGTGATTGTGATGCTGGCAGACCAGGTACCATCTCATGCCAAGGCCTAAGACATCACTGAACGCTGACGAATGCATAGCTGGAAACCAGCCTCGTTTACCTGTGGGTTAGTAGAGTTAAAATAGATATTAATAATAATGGGGGATTTCAGCTATCCCCATATTGACTGGGTACATGTCACCTCAGGATGGAATGCAGAGATAAAGTTTCTTGATATCTTTAATGACTGCTTCTTGGAGCAGCTAGTCCTGTAATCCACAATAGGAGAGGCAATTCTTGATTTTGTCCTAAGTGGAGCATGGGATCTGGTCCAAGAGGTGAATATAACTGAATTGCTTGGTAATAGTGACCATAATATAATTAAATTTAACATCCCTGTGGTGGGGAAAACACATAGCAGCCCACCATGGTAGCATTTAATTTCAGAAAGGGGGACTACACAAAAATGAGGAAGTTAGTTAAACAGAAATTAAAAGGTACAGTGCCAAAAATGAAATCCCTGTAAGCTGCATGGAAACTTCTTAAAGACACCATAATAGAGGCTCAACTTAAATGTATATCCCAAATTAAAAAAAAACATAGTAAGAGAACCAAAAAAGTGTCACCATGGCTAAACAACAAAGTAAAAGACGCAGTGAAAGGCAAAAAGGCATCCTTTAAAAAGTGGAAGTTAAATCCTAGTGAGGAAAATAGAAAGGAGCATAAACTCCTGGAAGTGAAGTGTAAAAATATAATTAAGAAGGCCAAAAAAGAATTTGAAGAACAGCTAGCCAAAGACTTAAAAAGTAATAGCAGGAATTTTTTTAAGTACATCACAAGCAGGAAGCCTTCTAAACAACCAGTGGGGCCACTGGACGATCAAGATGCTAAAGGAGCACTCGGAGATGATAAGGCTATTGCGGAGAAACTAAATGATTCTTTGCATCAGTTTTCACAGCTGAGGATATAAGGGAGATTCCCAAACCAGAGCCATTCTTTTCAGATGACAAATCTGAGGAACTGTTCCAGATTGAGTTGTCATTAGAGGAGATTTTGGGACAAAGTGATAAACTAAACAGTAATAAGTCACCAGAACCAGATAGTATTCACCCAAGAGTTCCAAAGGAACTCAACTGTAAAATTGCAGAACTACTAACTGTGGTATGTAACCTATCATTTAAATCAGCTTCTGTACCAAATGACTGGAGGATAGCTAATGTGATGCCAATTTTTAAATAGGGCTCCAGAGGTGATCGTGGAAAATTACAGGCTAGTAAGCCTGACTTCAAGAAAAAGATCTTTGAGTCACTGTGAATAATTCTCTGAACACATCCACTCAATGTGCAGTAGAAATCAAAAAAGCTGACAGAATGCTAGGAATCATTAAGAAAGGGATAGACAATAAGACAGAAAATACATTGCCTCTATATAAATCCATAGTAGCCCACATCTTGAATACTGCATTCAGATGTGGTCACCCCATCTCAAAAAAGGAATTGAAAAGGTTCAGAAAAGGGCAACAAAAATGATTAGAAGTATGGAACAGCTTCCACATGAGGAGAGATTAATAAGACTGGGATTTTTCAGCTTGGAAAAGAGACAACTAAGAGGGGGATATGGTAGAGTTCTATAAAATCATGACTGGTGTGGAGAAAGTAAATAAGGAAGTAAAAAGAACAGGAGTACTTGTGGCACCTTAGCGACTAACAAATTTAAGGAAGTGTTATTTACTCCTTCTCATAACACAAGAACTAGGAGTCACCAAATGAAATTAATAGGCAACAGGTTTAAAACAAACAAAAGGAAGTATTTTTTCACATAATGCAAAGTCAACTCTTCTTCCAGAGGTGGCCACACTCAGCCCAGGCACTGTATAAAAATAAAGTAAAGAAATAAAAAGGCTTAGAGTATGTGGGCCAATATTTTAGCTAGACTGAAGGAAAGAAATAAAGAAGAAAAGCTGAGAATGAGGCATCTTGTGATGCAAGTGAGTGAATTTCTCCCAGGGGGTGGAAAGACTAACTCCTTAATTCTTCCTTTTTGACTTTGGGGGACACTGTCTTCAGCTGGAGTCTTCCCTTGTAAGAATGTCAAGATTGGACCCCATATTTTGAGTCAACAGTGTGCTGTTGTTGCCAAGAAGGCCAATGGCATTTTGACATGTATAAGTAGGGGCATTGCCAGCAGATCGAGGGACGTGAACGTTCCTCTCTATTAGACATTGGTGAGACCTCATCTGGAGTACTGCATCCAGTTTTGGGCCCCCACACTACAAGAAGGATGTGGAAAAATTGGAAAATGTCCAGCGGAGGGCAACAAAAATGATTAGGGGACTGGAATACATGACTTATGAGGAGGGGCTGAAGGAACTGGGATTGTTTAGTCTGCGGAAGAGAAGAATGAGGGGGGATTTGATAGCTGCTTTCAACTACCTGAAAAGGAGTTCCAAAAAGGATGGATCTAGACTGTTCTCAGTGGTATCAGATGACAGAATGAGGAGTAAAGGTCTCAAGTTGCAGTGTGGGAGGTTTAGGTTGGATATTAGGAAAAACTTTTTCACTAGGAGGATGGTGAAACACTGGAATGCGTTACCTAGGGAGGTGGTGGAATCTCCTTCCTTAGAAGTTTTTAATGTCAGGCTTGACAAAGCCCTGGCTGGGATGATTTAGTTGGGGATAGGTCCTGCTTTGAGCAGGGCGTTGAAATAGATGACCTCCTGAGGTCCCTTCCAACCCTGATAGTCTATGATTCTATGACCCTAGTATCCATTTTCAGAGGATCCAGGAGCAAGTCTGGGCAATATCAGACTAGAGATATACAAAATCTGTCTTGTTCTTGTAGATCAGGAGGGGCTTAACTATCTGACACTGTAGATTAATTGGAGCCAGAGGGGAAGAGGTCATCCTGTCCAAGCTGTAAAAAGTCTGAATAGTTGACTAATTGTGACTGATGAGGCTGTGAATTCTGGCTGTTGAAGTATCTCACGTAGGCTTATTAGTAATGGTGAGAGCTTTTTCACTGTTCAGACTGGGTTTCACTGGAACAAACTTTTAATGTTTTGGCACCTACCCAGAAATGTCTAGTAAGGACATGGTCACCACTGACTGCTGTGGATTTGAGAGGGCTTGTTGTTAACTCAGTGCTATTGAGATTCTAAAGGTAAAAGTTGCTTCTCGCATTGAAATTCAAGTCACAGCAATGCAGGAGAAAAATACCCCTCCCCCCAATGCTTCCCTTTATTTACAGAGAACAGACAGTGATTTCAGGCTATTCCCATTGGCACCGGCCAATTTCAGCAAAAGACAGGTGGACACTTGCATTATAAATCACATACAGTGTATCAAATTATTCTTATTAATCTCCCTATGGCTTCATCCACAAGTGATCACAGTACTGAACTCTGTACAATTGCTATAAAATAACAATGCCCACCAGAACTCAAAATGTATTCTGAATTTTTCCAGGTCTCTTTAGGTACTACGTAGACATCTCTTTTATTTTTGTGCTCAACTCTCAATTTATTTGAAATGAGCCATAAAGAATATTAATATAAGGGAAGCAGAATAAAGACACTGCTATCAGCTACATTTGTGGAAAGCCATAGTTTCCAGCCCCTCCTCCCCACTAAAATCAATGCAATTGCTCTAGATAGAAATTGGCATAACTGAAGGAGGAAACTGGACCTTTATCTTTACTTTCTTTCTACTCATCTGATTGCCTGAAATTAACAAAATAGCATTAGCTTCTGCATCAAAGTATGGATGGGGAAGATGATTTTTATACTTGTTCTGTTAAATGATTGTAGTGATTTTTTTCAAGGCTGCAGAAAATGATGTTTTTAAAGTCTTTTTCTCAAGAATTGCAATTGCAGTGATGTTATTGTTAACTGTTCCAGTACAATATTAGCGGACTTTGTACAATAATTCAAGGTGTTAGTCATACTGATTTTGTTTTTTAAAAGAGGAAGTGTAACTAGAATCTCTGTTTGATGAAGTAGCATCTTCAGTCTGTTTATTTACTGGGATACATACCCTCATGTGGCAGAACATAAGTATTACATCTACACAAAAAAACGAACATTTGAAAATGTTGAAATATATTTTTCATCATGACATTATATTACATACTTGTGGCAACACCCAACAATAACTAAAAGAGATTCCCTCCTGTTTGCAATGGAGTGAACTGTGGTCACAGTTCTGAATTGATTGATATCCTGTGCTGTCCTGTTTACTTCAGCAAGCTTAAATGGAGTCTCATTCAGCACAAAATTAGGCATGGTAAGTTTTAACTTATTCCCAGACATTCGGGAATGATGATGTAGTACCATCACCAGGACCAGCCAATACAACTCAACTGAATGGATTCTGTTCTTTGTGAAAAATAACCATGTGACCCAAATAATTTCACTTAGCACATGAATCAGATATGAATCAAGAATGATGGAAGAATAACTTGATACGCGATTGTTTTATACTCCTGCTAAAAGTCCTTTGTGTACATTTGGATAAATAACTATTTTTTAGTATCTGAGTACACTGTAGTTCATCACCACATTTTGGAACCACTGAGTTCTGTGTCAGTTTGTTAGTAGATTTGACCTCTTTGTCCTGCTCCTGACAACAAGCCGTGCTATAGCAGCAGAAGTTGAATTAGATCAGTTGGGAGAGTGTTAGACTGAAGACCTAAAGGTCTATAGTTCAATCAAAGGCTTTGTCAGGACTGTCAAGTTTCTTCTGGAGGTCAGAGTAGATAATGACAGTCTTTTCTGTCCTTATCTATGAAAACTGTTCTTCAACTCAATATTTGTACCTGGTTCAAAGAAGTGATAGACACTCATCCTGAGGAGTTGACAAGCTGGATTTTTAGCCAGCACACGTATGTGAGTCTGAACAAGGTTAATGGAGAAAGATTATGTAGTCACTCACTTCATAGGCACTTCTCTTTCAACATATTGAAAAATTACATTTGTTTGAATGTTAATTTACCCAATTTCCATGGGTTTTGTGGTGGAAGACAGTTCTTACTGAGATGGTAAATTGGGTTTGGAAGAGCCTGCCAGGTATAGAGGACAGCAGGAAAGCAAGCAAAGTGATGTTAGTGTTAGGAGTTGAAGGATTATTAAGGCTGACATCATTAGCAGCACAGGTGGAGGAAGCTCACCGTGAATGGAGGAGCTGAGGTTTGGGGTTAGGGTGTGTGCTGAGGAGCCCAGGGTGCAGAAGTAGCTTGGGCAGCTTCTAGGGCACTGGCAGCAGTGAAGTGGGGAAGGGTGGCAAGGCAAGGGAAGCACTCGCATTGGCCTTGGAGACACATGACAGGCTGAGGAAGTGGTCAGCCTCTGCGTGGTCAGTGCAGCTGTGGGGGCACAGTGTCTCCACTCACCTACCTGGGGCATCCAGAGCAGCTTCCTGCCTGGTTTTCTGCTCCCTGCCCTGGCTGCTGCTTTCTCGGAACTGGCAGCAACTCCTTCCCTGGAGGTGAAACAGACCCCCTCATCCCTAACCAAAATGACTCAGCTCCACCTGGCTGCCTCTTCCCTGCCCAGCCCTGTTCCACCCCTGCCTCCAGGTGACCCCTCTATGCAGTGCTGAGGGGGCTGGGCTGGAGAAGAAGTGGGAGCCAGGCTGCCCATCTCATACCTTCCCTGGGTACGGAGGAAATATTGTGGGGGTGGAAACAGAGCAGCCCCCACTAGTAATTCACCGCAGACCTTCTAGCTCCACACCCCTGATTAGCAGAGCTAGGAAGGTAAGGGTGAGGGGATCAACTCAATACTCTATGCTGCTGTCTTGTTGCAAGGCAGGTGGCTGCCAGAGCATATTATTTCTTCTTGGCATCCCTATGCACAGGACCAGCAGAAAACCTATGCACTACTTAAGACTTATTTTGTTGAATCTCTGCTCAGGAGTGAATTTTACCCATACTTGCTTCCTAACACATTTCAGATTTATGTTTGGCAGTATTTAAACTTCCCCTTTTTGACTGAGTTGTCTTACTAGAAATGTTTACTTTTTGATGATTCATAGATTCCAAGACCAGAAAGGATCAGTGTGAACATCTAGTGTTACCTCCTGTATGACACAGGCCAGAGAATTTCCCCAAAGTAATTCCTAGAGCTTATCTTTTAGAAAAACATCCTATTTTAGAGAAAAATTGCCACTAGTGGACAATCCAAAAAAACCCTTACTAAATTGTTCTGATGGTTAACTACCCTCACTGTTCAATGTACACATTATTCCAGTCTAATATTATCTAGCTTCAACTTTGTGTTATACCTGTCTCTGCTGGACTGAAAACCCCATTATTAAATATTTGTTCCCTATTTAGCTACTAAAGGGATTATGATTACAATCTCGAACCTTCTCTTAGTTAAGCTAAATAGATTAAGCCCCTTGCATCTCACTGTATGACATGTTTTCTAATCATTTTAATTATCCTCATGGCTCTTTCTGAACCCTCTCCAATTTATCAACATCTGTCTTGAATTATGGACACCACAACTGTATATAGTTTTTCAGCAACAGTCATACCAGTGCCAAATACAAAGGTAAAATAACTTTCTACTCCTACACAAGATTTTCGTTTTTGAACCCAAGGATTATGTTAGTCCTTTTGGCCACAGCATTGCACTAGAAGCTCAGGTTCAGCTGATTATTCACCATGACCCCCAAATCTTATTCAGAGTCACTGCTTCCCAGGATAGAGTCCCCTATGCTGTAAGCCTATATTCTTTGTTCCTAGATGTATGCATTTATGTTTAGCTGTATTAAAATACTTATTGTTTGCTTGCCCCCAGCTTACCAAGGAATCTCTGTACAGTGACCTGTCCTCTTCATTATTTACCCCTTCCACAATTTTTGTCACCTGCAAACTTTATCAGTGATTTTGTTTTCCTCTAGGTCTTTGATAAAAATGTGAAATAGTGCAGGGCCAGAACCAATCCCTGCAGGACCCCGCTAGAAACATATCTGTTTCTGATTCCCTGTTTACAATTACATTTTGAAACCATGTGTTGGACACATTTTAATGTGTTCCAGGTTAATTTTAAATCATTAAGTTTTTAATCAAAATGTCATACAATACCAAGTCAAACACCTTACAGAAGTCTAAGATCTGTACAGCATGATGTCAGAATATTAAATACAATTAAGTCTGAACACAATATTTATAATTTTTGGGCCTTTCCAGATTCCAGTGAACTTGGTGATTAGCTTAATGTCACTCCATAAAGTGGCAGAAGTGGTGCCAGGTAAATGGCTGATAATTCAGAGTGGAAGCAGCACTAGGTTGATGGCTAGACACAGTGCTTTTTGTTGTTACATAGATATGTGAAATTATCCCTTCTTTGTTTAACAAATTTCCTCGCTAAGAAACCCACACCAAAAGCCCCATGTGTATACAACTGCTGACTGTCTAACGCATAATTGATGAAATAGCGCTTGTTTACTATATTACGGTGGTGGCATAAGTTATTTATTAGGCTATCACTAGATAACACAGGTTTCAGAGTAGCAGCCGTGTTAGTCTGTATTTGCAAAAAGAAAAGGAGTACTTGTGGCACCTTAGAGACTAACAAATTTATTAGAGCATAAGCTTTCGTGAGCTACAGCTCACTTCATCGGATGCATTTGGTGGAAAAAACAGAGGAGAGATTTATATACACACACACAGAGAACATGAAACAATGGGTTTATCATACACATTGTAAGGAGAGTGATCACTTAAGATAAGCCATCACCAACAGCAGGGGGGGGAAAGGAGGAAAACCTTCCATGGTGACAAGCAGGTAGGCTAATTCCAGCAGTTAACAAGAATATCAGAGGAACAGTGGGGGGGGGGGGGGCGGGGAGAAATACCATGGGGAAATAGTTTTACTTTGTGTAATGACTCATCCATTCCCAGTCTCTATTCAAGCCTAAGTTAATTGTATCCAGTTTGCAAATTAATTCCAATTCAGCAGTCTCTCGTTGGAGTCTGTTTTTGAAGCTTTTTTGTTGAAGGATAGCCACTCTTAGGTCTGTGATCGAGTGACCAGAGAGATTGAAGTGTTCTCCAACTGGTTTTTGAATGTTATAATTCTTGAAGTCTGATTTGTGTCCATTCATTCTTTTACGTAGAGACTGTCCAGTTTGGCCAATGTACATGGCAGAGGGGCATTGCTGGCACATGATGGCATATATCACATTGGTAGATGCGCAGGTGAACGAGCCTCTGATAGTGTGGCTGATGTGATTAGGCCCTATGATGGTATCCCCTGAATAGATATGTGGACAGAGTTGGCAATGGGCTTTGTTGCAAGCATAGGTTCCTGGGTTAGTGGTTCTGTTGTGTGATGTGTGGTTGCTGGTGAGTATTCACCAGCTGGTGAGCCATCGCTCTCTCAGATCTTGGGAGATAGACCAGTCCTTGCTTACAGACAGCCCCCCAATCTGAAGCAAATACTCACCAGCAACCACACATCACACAACAGAACCACTAACCCAGGAACCTATCCTTGCAACAAAGCCCGTTGCCAACTCTGTCCACATATCTATTCAGGGGATACCATCATAGGGCCTAATCACATCAGCCACACTATCAGAGGCTCGTTCACCTGCGCATCTACCAATGTGATATATGCCATCATGTGCCAGCAATGCCCCTCTGCCATGTACATTGGCCAAACTGGACAGTCTCTACGTAAAAGAATGAATGGACACAAATCAGACGTCAAGAATTATAACATTCAAAAACCAGTTGGAGAACACTTCAATCTCTCTGGTCACTCGATCACAGACCTAAGAGTGGCTATCCTTCAACAAAAAAGCTTCAAAAACAGACTCCAACGAGAGACTGCTGAATTGGAATTAATTTGCAAACTGGATACAATTAACTTAGGCTTGAATAGAGACTGGGAATGGATGAGTCATTACACAAAGTAAAACTATTTCCCCATGGTATTTCTCCCCGCCACCCCACCCCCCACTGTTCCTCTGATATTCTTGTTAACTGCTGGAATTAGCCTACCTGCTTGTCACCATGGAAGGTTTTCCTCCTTTCCCCCCCCTGCTGTTGGTGATGGCTTATCTTAAGTGATCACTCTCCTTACAATGTGTATGATAAACCCATTGTTTCATGTTCTCTGTGTGTGTGTATATAAATCTCTCCTCTGTTTTTTCCACCAAATGCATCCGATGAAGTGAGCTGTAGCTCACGAAAGCTTATGCTCTAATAAATTTGTTAGTCTCTAAGGTGCCACAAGTACTCCTTTTCTTTTTACTAGATAACACAGTTGAGTTACTGTACAGTTGCTATGGTTTCCAAAGAAGGTACTGTGCAAACTAATTACCTCAAAACACCGTGTGGTATTGTATAATTCCATCACCTCTGCTGCTCCTATATTTGTATAGCAAACAAAACACTGATAATAGGCAGACTGAGAACACAATGATTTCCCCTTATAGGTTTACACCAGTTCCCAATTGCTCTTAGCATATTTACATTTTCCAGACTTTACATTCTTCTTTCATTTGTACAAGATCTTAAATGAACTATAAATGCAAATAAACAGGGGAATTTATCAAATGTAAAGTGCCTTTAGTGTTGAACCATATTCTTCCCTATTCTGGTTTTAAAACATGGGGTTTCCTATCCACTGTTTGCTTGTTATGGAGGAATTTCTTTTCCCCTTTCCTCACAAGGGAATTAAAAAGTTACATGCCCTAAACAAGTAGACCTTAAGAGATTCAGGGTAGTTCCAGGGCCCCTACACAACAACCCTGCTTCCCCCTCTCCTTGGGACAGCATAATTCCTTCAGGCAGCTACTTGAAGCAGCATAAACTCCCAATTGAACATCCATGAAGTCAGCATGGGTCTGTCCCACACAGAGCAGCTATTCCCTTGCTCCGTCCTTTCACAAAAATTTCTTCAGGGACGAAGGAGCATGTTATGGCCTGGCATCTCCCCACTTCCATGCCACTTAGTCAAGATTCCTTTCAGTTTTGGTTCCCCTCTAATCACAGGATTGGACTAGGCCCAATGGGGCTTAGTCACAAAACTTCTTTAAGACTTCCATTAATATTAGATTTGTTTGGTTTAAACATTCCACCAGATTACTGCATGTTTGCACATTGCCCAAGTGCCAAAGTGAAATCTACCAGAGTATTTATTCATCTGAGCTAAGCAAAGTGCAAAATCTAGTACTTTTTAAACAATTGGTGGCACAAGTAAAGGGCCAGATCCCTAGTGAATTAATGTAGGTCTATTGAAAGAGATCTTCTGATTTATACCAGCTAGAGGTCTGGACCAGGATTTTAAATCAAATTAATTTTAGGAATTGGTTGTAGAATATAATGTTTACCTTTTCAAATGAAACTGAGAGGTTCATCATAGTCTAGACAATTCACAGCAAATGTTTAGAGTGCTTTGTTTGTTTTTTTCCCCCTCCATCATTAATATCAGCTAAAAATCAGGACTAAGTGGGTAAAAATGAGAACTCGGTGAATAACGGACAGCAAATTATTTACTTGACAATTTTCACTTCTGTCTGTTTGGGGATTTCCCATGTACAGGTTATGAGTTTCTCAAATTTATTCAATATTAAAAATTGTTAGCTGAGTATTTTAGCAAATATTTACTGGTCTCATTGTTTGCAGTTATTTCTTGTGAGTATTCAGTATTGAAAATTCAAGTTATGGTAGTAAGTTTTAACTGGAATCAAAGATCACATGGTATATCTTTGTTCCCCGTGATTGGATGAGCATAGCAAGTATCCTCATGCAAATACTCATGTTTAGTAATTCAAAATTCACTTTCTACAAATGTTCCCCAGTATTCACTTAAGTTTGCTTTTTATATTAGCATTGCTGCCAGTAAACTCATTTGCTAAAATATTCATGTTAGGTGCTCAGATGTTTGACCTGATAAAAACCTACACAGACCAAACAAATACAAAAGGGATGCAAACACACGCTAAACAAATTTGCTTAAAACAGCAACCAAATAAACATAAACTCTTATTTTTGTAATGTTTGACCGGCTTTAGTTAAGAAAAGTCCTTTCTGTGTCTCCAGCTTTATAAATTAATTTATTTAAATATTAAGCTAGAGGAACTGGATTCCCTACCTGTGTTCAAGCTCTATTGAAAAGGTGTTTTGCATTTCTTATTCCTGCATACATTTTGTTTATTTGACTGAACCAAGCATAGGAAATAATAATGAAAACACCCCCCAAACCAATTCACCCATTTCATTTCTGTCCTTACATATCAGAGTGCAAGGTGCCTTAGAAATGCCTAAGTTAAATAACTCTCTGGTGTCAACAACTGCATTACAAAATAAAGTGCTTGTAGAGTATCAATTAGTTGCCAATGAGAGAAATATGTTCCTAGACAACACATTTAGCTATGTTATTAGTTTGAGGATAATTCACATGGTTCTGATATACTAAAACTCTTTCAGTATCAGTTCCAAAGAGCTATGAAATCACTTTTTTATATTACATTATCTATTGATCATGAAACAGCAGATTTGATGTGTCCAGCAGTTTGTGATATGACTTTGCTCTAATGCAGTTTGTTCTATTCTGAGGGAATATGTAAATTTGGATAGGATTACCAAAACAGGACTTCACAGGACACAAAAATCAAAATACAAATCTCTCGGTTAGATATACATTGTATGAATTGTTTCATGAGGGTTGAAACATTCTGAGTAATTTTTTGAGGTTCTATTACATTTAAAAAGTTCTTAAATAGTTCATGCTATGCCACAGTATCTTAATAGCATTGCATTAAATGTATGTCAGCAGGGCTCCTAGGGTCAAAATTTAGCTACTTTAAAATCATTATAACTAGAGCTGTCAATTAATCGCAGTTAACTCACATGATTAACTCAACAAAATTAATTGTGATTAAAAAATTAATCACAATTAATCACAGTTTTAATCGCACGGTTAAACAATAGAATACCAACTGAGATTTATTAAATATTTTTGGATGTTTTTCTACATTTTCAAATATCGATTTCAAGTACAACACAGAATACAAAGTGTACAGTGCTCACTTTATATTACTTTTGATTTCAATTCCCGTCATATACGTACTGTAGTGCAATCTCTTTATTGTGAAAGTGCAATTTACAAATGTAGATTTTTTTGGTTACATAACGGCACTCCATAACAAAACAATGTAAAACTGTACAGCCTGCAAGTCCACTCAGTCCTACTTCTTGTTCAGTCAATTGGTTTTATGGGAGATAATGTTGCCCACTTCTTATTTACAATGTCACCTGAAAATGAGAACAGGCATTGAAATGAACTTTTGTAGCTGGCACTGCAAGGTATTTATGTGCCAGATATGCTAAACATTATTATGCCTCTTCATGCTTCGACCACCATTCCAAAGGACATGCTTCCATGCTGATGATGCTTGTTAAGAAAATATGTTAATTAAATTAGTGTCTGAAGTCCTTGGAGGAGAATTGTATGTCTCCTGCTCCATGGTTTTACCCGCATTCTGCCATATATTTTGTGTTATGGTAGTCTCGGATGATGACCCAGCACATGTTGTTTGATTTAAGAACACTTTCACTGCAGATTTGGCAAAACACAAAGAAGGTTCCAATATCAGATTTCTGAAGATACCTACAGCACTTGACTCAAGGTTTAAGAATCCGAAGTGCTTTCTAAAATCTGAGAGGGGTGAAGTGTGGACCATGGTTTCAGAAGTCTTAAAAGAGCAACACTCTGATGCAAAAACTACAGAACCCGAACCACCAAAAAAGAAAATCAACCTTCTGTTGGTGGCATCTTGACTCAGATGATGAAAATGACCATGTGTTGGTCCACACTGCACTGGATAATTATCGAGCAGAATCCGTCATCAGCATGGTCGCATTTCCTCTGGAATGGTGGTTGAAGCAGGAAGGGACATATGAATCTTTAGGGATGTTACACACTGGGAGGTGCTGAGATACTATGTTAATGGGGACATATAATCATGTAAGTAACTTAGATAAAATTCTTTGCCTGATATCTCTCTGATTAAATAGTGCATGCATAATTTTTTGTACCTCTGGATAACTGAAGAGAACATCCCCAGACTTGGACATTGTCGAAGTTCACTAAATCAGGTTAGGCTAAATAGTGGTGGATTCATTCTAAGTCATGTGTCTCTGGAGAGGTTTTTTTTAAAAAAATAGGGTTTTATTTTTGAGCTTTTGAGATCACATTAATGTTGAAAATATATAGTATGAAAAATTTAATTAGGACTTGTCAGCTCTCCCCTCCTGAGTAGCAGATATAAAATATTGAATTTGCAGCATCTTCCAGACCTAAATTAAATAACTGTGGGAAAAGGGAGTTCATACTGATTGATTCTTAGTGTTCCCCAAAGCCTTCTATTTCTAATTTAATGCTCATTTCTGGTTTTCAGATGTAAATTCCTGCAATTGGTCATGGGAGCAAATTCATCATTGTAATTCCTTTGATGTCCTGGGACCAAATTTTATTCAGTTACACCACTAAAAATACAGAGTAACTTCAGTTATTTCAATGGGGTTTATTTGGATTTACAGTGGCACAGGTGACATTAGAATTACTTCCATAGTACACATTTTTATCCTAAATTCATTGAAAAAATAAATTCACTCATACTTAAAATGTGATGTTACCTGTTTTAATAATTAAAGCTGAAGTTCAACCATTTCTCTCTGATCATATCGGATTTGTTTATGTCATCTCAGCTGAATTGTTTTAATTCTTCATTTGCAGCACCTCTTAGAATGCCTCTAAGTTATTGATTCAGAACTCTCTTGTTTAAGTGGCAACAACATGGTCTCCAGCATCTTGTGAAACATACTGTCAAACAATCTCACATACACACAACAGACTGTTAAAAAACTAATCTTCCTGCTGGTCATCTGACAAGTAACACAAAGCTCACTTTATATACTTAGCTCTGATGGAGATTTTAATAGCTTGTAATGTATTATCCCGTATGCCCAATTCATCAGACTTGGCTGCAGCTGAGTACTCAGTGTAGTTCAGGGGAGCAGAGTAAATGTGCTTCTGTTTCTACCCTCTGCCTCTTGATCTTCACATGCAATGGTGCCAACTCTCACTATTTTTATCACAAGTCTCACAATTTTTTTTAAGCCCCACTAGCTGGAACCTAGATCTTGCATGAGTATCTCAGCATTTTTAAAGCACATTTCTAAACTCTCATGCTTGCAGAGAAATATTCAAAAATATGAGGCAAATGCAACTTAAAGCCTCAGAACCTAGAAAGCAAAGACCCCGCCCCCAAAATTATTTGGCTTAAAAATCATGAGGGCTTATTTAATCTCATGATTTTTGAACATTTGGGGCTAGCAATACTGCAGATGGCTCAGAGCCAGGCCATTTCTTGGCACCTGTTTAAATAGCCTGATGGCTGTTCTAAACTGCCCCAAGAACCATTTGGCAAGGGATATCAGTGTAAAGATGTGGCTGTCCTTATTCCTATTTTATGATCCCTCTGCTGGGGAAGTTGGGAAGAAGGTGCTGTAGAAACCACTGTGGTAAATCTGCACCAACCAATATGTTCCCCTACCTAAGGAGAATTCTTATTGGGTGACCCAAGTCAGCTTTCAGGTTGGTTTCTGCTTCTGGAATGGCATGAAGCTACTGCAGGGCAGTTAAGGATCTGGACAGAACCTGTAAGATACCAGAGTACTAAGAGACAGGTTTCAGAGTAGCAGCCGTGTTAGTCTGTATTCGCAAAAAGAAAAGGAGTACTTGTCTCTAAGGTGCCACAAGTACTCCTTTTCTTTTTTCAGAGTACTAAGGAAGACTTCACATGGCATTTGGCCTCACAACAGAAGGGAAGCAAAATGGCAGAAGATTTTAAATCTTACATATGTAAGTCCCTGGGCATTGAAATGAACTTCTGTCAGTGCAAGTCTGTGAAGTGTCACTGTAGTGTCAGACATTCCAGGTGCTTATTGTACCAGTAATTATTGTGTTACTGAGTGTACTAAGCATAGTCCTAGCCATCAAATAGCTTTCTTATTTGAGAGTTGACACTAGGTGTTAATTATCTGAACCGAAAGGGATTTTTGTGCATGGTGTAACTGGAGACCAGGGCTGAATGACTAACATGGCTACATAGTGGCACAGGCAATATCTCTTGATTGGTTTCAGAGTAGCAGCTATGTTAGTCTGTATTCGCAAAAAAGAAAAGGAATACTTGTGGCACCTTAGAGACTAACAAATTTATTTGAGAATAAGCTGAAGTGAGCTGTAGCTCACGAAAGCTTATGCTCAAATAAATTTGTTAGTCTTTAAGGTGCCATAAGTACTCCTTATCTTTTGATCAGTACTAATCCTGTGAGGTGTTGAAAATCCACAACTCCTACTGAATTATTGAGATTTGAGAGTTCTTATCACACTGCAGGAGACTTTGACACCTAATATTTGTGACTACACCCCTGTGTCCCCTCCTCACCAACTTGAGAATCTAATAAAGTGAGAGCAAGCCTTGGAATTAGTTTCTGAGGAAAATAAAATGCATAAGAAGTAGGAGACACTTCTATTTTAACTTAGATTCAAATGAAAACTGATGTATATTTAGCTCCAGAGAAAAGAGAAACTAAAAGAGAGAGAGAGAGAGAGAGAGAGAGAGCACGCATTAGCAAACAGTTATACAAACATAATACACTGACCAGGAAAGTAGTTTCCTATCTCTGTTACATTTATCAACAGCGGTGAGCATGTTAGAAACAGGATTCATTGTCCTAGACCTTTCTTCTAGGTGAAGATGCTACGTGACTGATAGTTAGGCCAGGGAGGTGGGTGGGCCACATTGCCTTGACAGGGAGACTCAGCATATTAGTGTATTATGGGGAACATGCACCTGCTAAAATACATCTGGTGGAACACAGGGTCCACTGCAATAGCCTTCACTCAGGCAAACTCTCTTTGTAGCATGACATATGGGGCATTTGTCCCAAATACAAGGTTTAATCAGCACCACTCAATCAATTAAAAAGGAAGGAAAAGTATTTCCCTTAATTTTCAAACAGTTCCTAAAATGTAGTCCTGAGGCATCATCCAAGTCTCACTAGTCACTAGGGATTGATCTGCTCTTGAGTCAGCTGCTTTGCGAAATGCGGTCAGTGCTGCTTGCAGAGTTTCAGTGTAAGAAAACAGATTCCATAGGACAAACAACAGGTGGGGTTTTATTTGGCATTGAGGCAAAGAATTCTTAAAATTAAACCAGAAATGATTGTCATTTAGAATAAAATATAGATATAAATTTCCCCTTTTTGTCAAGTCAATCACTTTTATATACTTCCTCAGAATGCTCAAGGATATATATTTTGCTGGAGTAAGGGGCATTAAATTGCTTTCCCATCAAACTCTTCTCTTTTTGGCTAGCAGGTAGATCCCCTCTTGGATTTCAGCTATAGGGAAGACAGATTTATGCTGCATCAATACCCTAAGAGATTAAAAAGCCATAGGCACTGCAACTGATATTGAGAACGCCTGTGGAGACACACGGTATTCCCATTTGATTTGCTGTCTGACTTAATGAGCCTGTAAATTGAATTAGCTCAGTCTAAGTGCTCAAAATCCATGTTGAAATAAAAAAGATCACAGTAGGACAAAACTATTGTAGATGGAAGCTGTGCTTGGTTTTGTGCTCAGTGTCTCAGGCGCTAAAGTAAGACTAAAATAATAATTTTGAAAAAACAATGCTAGCTAACAATGTTAATACCAAAATAAGAGGGATCACTATTTTCCCCCTTTCCCCTGATGCAAAACTGCCTGCATCTTCTGCCTGGAAAACATGTCTTCAGCTGACATGTTTGTTTTAATGGCAAAAGAATGGCTAAAGGAAGAGATTTACAAATTAGAGTAATGAATGACCTACAGTCATTATAACCTCTATGCACTGAGCTGTGTAGAAGGTTAGTCAGTAGTTTATCATTTCCTTGTGAATGATTTTAGGCAATCAACATGAGAAAGTGATACTGTTTTTTACTTTTTTTTTCCTCCCTACCTTAGATCAAAATGCAGATAGTTATTTTTCTGGTAAATGTTTTCTCTCCCCTTGTATTTGTGATGATACTCTTCTAGCCTCTGATGCACCTGATTGTGGAGTGTCCTGCGGTGTGCCAGGCCTCACCAGAAAGATGGTGCTGATCGAGTCTTAGGGATTCCTAACCTTCAAATCATTAGTCCATCCACCTTTCACCCATACATACATATCTAACCTCTGATTTTCTGAGGGCCTGTCAAGATGGGGCCAGGAACCACATTTGTTGAAGCAGTTTTAAAAACCCTTCTAAAATTTGTTTTAGCCCACTCAGTATAAATGTGATTTGATCTGTCAGTGTAGATAAGTGTTTCCAGATAGCCTGGCCTTTCTCACACTAGCTGATCAGAGTTAACCTGATCCAGTTTTAAAACAGCATCAAACTGAACCAGTTGAAAAATACTTTTAGAAGCAGTTCAGTCACCGTTCCTGGACTAGCATCAACAGAGCCTAAATGGCTTAGTGAATGATCTCTTTAACAATTAGCTCAGCCATCTAGGTGTCTAAAATGAAGACAAGATCACACTAACTGTAAATTACTGAGAAGTAAAAATTATGGGGAAAAACATTAACGGTGAAATTCTCACATCAGAGTCACAGGGACAATCTGAGAAAAGCAGTGTCAGTCTCTGTTTCAAGGTAGAAATGTGACTTATGAAGTTTCTTATATCCTTTGTAGAAGGATTGCCACACACCACATCTGCATTAACTTTGGTGCAGGGGTGCCCATCCTACTGCTCATGAGCCATTCAATGGCCTGCCAGAGTATTTCATAAGGTCTGTGGCTACCCAGCTCTGAAGGCAGAACGGAGAGCGGTGGCTGCTCGTCTGGTGCCCAGATCTGAAGGCAGTGCTGCCATCAACAGCAATGGAGAAGAATGGATAGCATGGTATGGTGTTGCCACCCTTACTTCTGCACTGCTACTGGCAGCGGTGCTGCCTTCAAGCTGGGTGCTCAGCCAGCAGCCACCACGCTCTGGGCACCAAGCCAGACTTTTACTTGAAAAATAGAAGATATTGGTGCAGATTTAAAACAACAGCCCTGTGAAAAAATCCAAAATTTTGAGATTTTTTTTAGTGGCTTTGGATGAAAGGAATTACATTAGTGGCAGTTCTTAGCTGCTAATTTTCATTGTGGAATAGATGAGGCATTTCAAATCATTGAGGAGCTTGTAGGTCTCCAGACACATCATGGGAAAACTACATGTGAAGACTCAGATTTGCCACCACTATTAGTGAACTAGGTCTGTCTTACCGGAGTGACAACGGATAGGGCTAAGAACATGGTAGGCTATAAGACTGGACTGATTTGGCTGGTGCATAAGGAGTTGGATTTGTGTAATGCTGAAAGACCATTAGTGTTGTACTGTATTATTCACCAACATGCTCTGTGTGGCAAAGTTTTAAACTTAGAAAATATAGTGGCCACCGCAAACTCGATCAGAGCACATAGGTTGCATCTCCGCTCATATCAACCATTCCTGAAGGAAACTGATTCAGAATATGAAGATGTGCGGTAATATAGTGAGATACATAATATAGTGAGGTACATACATGCCTCCTGGGTGGGAAGTGCTGGGAGGGAGGGAGGGAGGGAGGGAGGAGCAGTTGATCAGTGGGGCTGCTGGTGGGTGGAAGGAGCTTGGCTGCTAGTGCAGTGGATGCTAAGCACCCGCTAATTTTTTCCAGGGGTGCTCCAGGGAATCAGCACTTATGCTAACAAACCATTTGAATGATCTCAATTTGAAATTGTAAAGTAAAGAAAGCCTTTCCCAGTTCTAAAGCCTTTCAAGCAGAACTGAAACTCTTGCAACAGCATTCAGAGGGGAACACTATCTCACTTTCCTTCCTGCAAAAAACTCCTTCAGGATGAAAAGATCAGTGTTCCAGTCCCATGTGCTCAAATGGTAAAATAACTGGACCTCTTAGATGAGAATTTTGAGGACAGATTTCCAGACTTCAAGGCGGATGTCTGTTTGAAAATTTCTTTGTTGGTAACGTGGATAATGTCCCTGCCTCCCTGCAAATGGAACTGATTAAGCTGCAAGTTAAGTCTTATTTAAAGGACATGTTTCATGAAAAGAAACTGGTGGAGTTTTACTCACTGCTGCCCAATAATCAGTTCCAAAATCTCCACAGATTTGCTAGATGAACGTGCACAATTTTTGGCAGCACATACATCTGTGAACAAACTTTCTGTTATGAAGCTGAAGTCCAAGCTGTGATGCCCCCTAACAGCTGACCATCTGCATGCTAACAGGTTTCAGAGTAGCAGCCGTGGTAGTCTGTATTCGCAAAAAGAAAAGGAGTACTTGTGGCACCTTAGAGACTAACAAATTTATTAGAGCATAAGCTTTCGTGAGCTACAGCTCACTTCATCGGATGCATCCGATGAAGTGAGCTGTAGCTCACGAAAGCTTATGCTCTAATAAATTTGTTAGTCTCTAAGGTGCCACAAGTACTCCTTTTCTTTTTGTAAGGAGAGTGATCACTTAAGATGAACTATTACCAGCAGGAAGGGGAGGGGGGAGGAGGAGGAAAACCTTTTGTGGTGATAATCAAGGTGGGCCATTTCCAGCAGTTAACAAGAATGTCTGAGGAACAGTGGGGGGTGGGGTGGGGGGAGAAATACCATGGGGAAATAGTTTTACTTTGTGTAATGACTCATCCACTCCCAGTCTCTATTCAAGCCTAAGTTAATTGTATCCGGTTTGCAAATTAATTCCAATTCAGCAGTCTCTCGTTGGAGTCTGTTTTTGAAGTTTTTTTATTGAAGGATAGCCACTCCGGTCTGTAATCGTGTGACCGGAGAGACTGAAGTGTTCTCCGACTGGTTTTTGAATGTTATAATTCTCGATGTCTGATTTGTGTCCATTTATTCTTTTACGTAGAGACTGTACAGTTTGACCAATGTACATGGCGGAGGCGCATAAGCTCACGAAAGCTTATGCTCAAATAAATTTGTTAGTCTCTAAGGTGCCACAAGTACTCCTTTTCTTATCTGCATGCTGTACTTCAGATGAGTGCCTCTCACTTTGAGCCAAACTTCAACAAGCTGGTTGCTGAGAAACAACCTGAGACTTCTCGCTAACGCAGAAAGTGCACTTTTTATTTGTTATTAGGGAGAGGGTTATGTGTTCTCTATTTTTCTTTTTCCTGTTTTCTATCATTCTAATACACATTTTAGGCACTGGATTTCTTTGTTTTTACATAGGTTGTTTCTATATTCAGTATTGTCTATCTAAATACATACAAAACAAGCTGAACTTAAAATATAAATCAGTACAAGGTGATTTTAAATCTTATTAAAATATGTAGAAGCTGATTGGCCCACACAAGGTTGGGCTTAGGTTTATGTGGTCCTCCTGTGTAATAAGGTTTGGCACCACTATTTTAGGGGATCCACAAAAAGGAACATGGTCTGGACCAAAAAAAAAAAAAAAAAAAAAAAGGGTTATTTACACCCCTGAACCACTGATGATGGATGGGCATGTTTATCTCAGATGCCCTACTGGTAAGATCACAAACAAACATTACTGATCTAGAATATCAGGCTGATTATGGACACTCCCTGAAGGACACTTTCTACATGAAATTGGTTTGACAGCTAGAGGAAAATGTAATAATAATTTGCACTTGATAATTTATCCAAGATTTTCAGTGTGTTAACACAATCATTTAATTAAGTCTTACAACATCCCTGTGAGACAAGAAAGATAAATTGAAGTAACTTCACTCAGTAATAAAATACAGCTAACTCTATGGTAGATTTCAGCAGCTGTTTAGCAGCACTTGATGCTTTTGGACATGAAGTGAAGAATATTGTATCCAATGATAACTGCAGGAGAACTTTAACAATGCACAATGTTATTATCTGAGTTGAAATTTAGTGAGAATACGTGGACTATGATCTCTATTCTATCAAAACATGCCCTTGGAACCTTCTTTAATATATATTTTTGGAGCTACACGATAACTACAAGTGGGTTAGGATTTCTGTTTCACCTCTGAGTCAAGTGATTTTATTTGGAGCAACATAATACCCCCTAATGCCATATAGGAACCTTCATGGACTGTTGGTGCTTTGCAAATAATGAATAGTATGAGCAAATGCATTATTTAAATGAATCGTACCTGAGAGGCTACATTGTTACACATTTTTATTCCAGTGTAACTGCTACCCAATTTGTCCCAACCCGAGTACTATTTTCATATTAAAGCTGTAGCTCTTGACTCACAATCCAAACATAAAAAGATTTATTTGTTTGTAGTGGAGGTTAAGACAGACACACGAACTTGGAACAGTGTGCACTTGGGAAACAGATTTCAGAGTAGCAGCCATGTTAGCCAGCCACAAAAAGAGAAGGAGTACTTGTGGCACCTTAGAGACTGAAGCTTATGCTCAAATAAATTTGTTAGTCAGTCTAAGGTGCCACAAGTACTCCTTTTCTTTTTTTGGGAAACAGACTTCTGCTGGAAAAGGTGCTTAGATGGACTTACTATTTCAGGTGGAGCTATGAGAATAGAAGTGTCTGTGTGAAATGCCAGTGTTGTCTTTGTCATCTTTGTCCAGGAACTGTGTATATACCCTGAAAATGACAGGAAAAGAATATACTGATGAATATGTGCATCACTTTCTTTCCCAACAAAGAGCTAAATGTTTCTTTAACCATTTGGAAATAGAACAATAATAAATTCAGTACTAATACTAAAAAGAGAATGTTCAATCTAGTGAAATACCACCATTTCTTGTAGCATATAGGTAATCCTTGGAGGTATTTCATCCAAATCTGACCTAACTTGTTGCTATGTAAATTGTGAGATCTGATGGGGATCATATCAAAAGATGATATAGCTATATGCCAGCTTTCAGACCAAGTGTTTGTAAACTGTACTACAAAAGGCTTGTTTCAAACTCAGGAAGCCCCTGAGTTACAATGGGGATGGACGTGACATATGAACCTGAACAGAACAGCCCAAACCAAAAGTGTAATTCAGAATTCACAGAAATATTTGCAAATATTTCCCCCAGTATTCACCTATTTCTAGTTCCACCATTTGACACAGTAACCACAATTTGACAAAGGCTAAAACAGAAAAATTACATGATCTTTGGAATGTCTGACAGAAAATATATTTTTTTTTAATTATGGTTGATTCATTGTGGAACAATCTTTTGGATTCAATGTTGTGAGCTTGGGCACTATTCTGTGCTAGATTGTGATATGTAGGCACAGCTCTAAAGAGAGGGCTTGTGCCTTGTGGATTCTCACCACCTCCGAGGCTGCTTTGGGTGTGATTGGGACTCCCTTTCCTCTCCCAGATGTCTTGTTCACAAAAAACTGTGCTTACTCTCCACTAAGGGCTGGTAGAAAGTTGCAGTGAGCTTAGAGCTCTTTTGAAGATACAGGTCTACTCCTTGAAGGGTACTGTCCAAGATTTTCACAGACCTCAGTCCACAATGCTTGTGGAAACCCATCCTCAACCTCCCCAAGGGAAGAATTCAAAGAAAACTCTGAACGGAACCTGCAGCTTCTCTCCAGTCCATAAAATTACACTCAAACAGGAGGCAGAACACACAAAGTGCAAGCCTGTGGTTTTTCTTAAAAAAATTACAGCTTCCCATCAGTTTATGAAGTATATTCCTTGCACACACAAATTTCTATCAGTCACATAGGGTTTCACAATGATGTAGATTAGAAGTTCAATATTAGCATCTTCATGGGATACAAGGTATTACAACACAGCAATTTTACTGCTAATTATACATATTTATGATGCATGCTACACATTACAAACAATACCATGCATCACATCATTAATTGTCTTATGGGTTACATTATTGGATACATCAATGACCTTTTCACTATGGTAGCGTACTTTATATATTCACAGTCAAAACAATTGAAGGCTACACCAACAGATGTCATTGTACAATATGTTGGTGACAAGGTAAATTGTCACACAACAGCAACAATTAGCCATCATCGTGATGGTTTTCTGAATCAGAGTCAATGTAAGCTACAACAGTTTAAAGACGCGGCAGGTTCATGCATGTCCCTTGAATGATATGGATTAGTCCAGTGCTCAAGATATTATCTTTGACATAGTGACAATAAACACTTGCCCTAAGGCTTGCAGTCCCCACAAGAAATCATTTCAGCAAAACATCTGGAATAGCAGCGGGTACCTTCTGGAGGATCATCCCTTTATCTACTTTGTCCATTTGGTGATAATATTTCTAGCTGGGCTATCAAGAACTATACCAGAGAGTGGCCTGGCACAACAGTTAGCTTTTATGACATTCTAGTGCAATCTGTTTAGTTGGTAGGAGCTATTCATTTTCTTTTCTGCTGCAGCAAAACATTGATATAAAGATCAATTCCTTCCCTCTATAAATGTGTGCTATAAAATGTTCCATGGTAGTGAAACAAGATACAGTAAGTGCATCTATTTCCTTCATTGTTCTAAAACCACTATATTTTTTCTGAAATCTCACTTACAATTCTCAATTATTTTACCTTTTCAATGCCAACTTGAAAAATGGGGGAAGCATAACCTATAGCTGCATGAAGAACACACACACATATTCAGTGGCACACTAATTATTGGTAAGATTTGGGATTACCAAGTACTGTGTTTGAATTTTAGTTTTAATCTAAAAACCTTGGCAAGCCAGTTAGGTATTAACACATCACATTATCACCACCTCCATGACTGTAATTAGTGGGCACTGACTTCTGTTGTGCAATGGGTATCAAATCATATTTCCTGGCCTTAGTTGCATGCCCGGGTTGAAGTTCACAACCACCAAATCTGGTAGACAGATTGCAGGTGGGCATACTTAAAAATTCCATTAATTTAAAAGAGTTTATTGGTTCCAATATTTTGAACCAATATTGGTTCCATATTTTGAAAATGGGAGAGTTGGCTGAAAATGGAATCTCTCAAAACACTGGAACTTTGAGGGCATTCACTATATTAGCATCATATAAAGAAACATAGGCCAAGATTTAAAAAAATTGGTGCCTGAAGTAAGACTGCTAAATTCACACCTGCAAACTTAAATAACTGGTCTGATTTTCAAAAGGACTGAGCAACCAGCTCTTAAAACTTTTTTTTTTTTTTTTGCAAATCATAGCCAAATATTACAACGTGGCAAATATAAAACAAGTGCTCCTAACATTTGTGCTTTAAAAATAGCAAAACAATGCCAGATTTTTTCAAATTAGTTGTTTTCCAGTATAGCAGCTACCATGCCTACCTAATGGTTGCCAGATGCTAGAATAAGCTTAAGCAGTTAGCAGAATTCCCCAACAGGTGGCTGGATTTGTCCTCTGTCTTCCTGGACAGCTGATACATTATATTCTGCACCTTAGAGTGTAGACAGCTGTTTTACAAGGTGAGCCAAAGGTAATATTTCTTTGGCTGAGCCAATAGGAAGTGCATTACATTTGTCTCAGTTTGCAGCATGTTTATTCTATGCAGTCCAAATTATCTAACTCACTTCTCTTGGGCAATTCATTTGAGACTTTTGTTGTTGTTGCTCATGGTATTGAATAACCTCACTTAATCCACAAAGAACAATCAGGGCCAGATTTTCAAAGGTTTCAAATGCATTGACCAGAGCATGCACTTCCCAAGCATGTGTGCACTTTTGAAAAATCTAGAACCTGGTTCTCTTTTCTGTTACTCATTTATTAAAAATTACAGATAACAGTGATATGATCATGGGTTGCTCTTACCACACCAAAGTCTACAGACAGCTGCAAATAGATACCATAATGTACTCAAAAGTTAATATTACAAGAGATGTCAGTAATAATTCATACCATCTGATTACTAATGAAGGGTACTGTTGTGCCATAGCTATTACCTTCACATTTGCTGTAGATACTTAATCTGAAAACAATTTAAAACATCCACAACATGTGTAAATATGATAAAATGGTCTCAGTTACAATGTTTATCCTGAGTGCAAGTGAAGTAGACATTAATTTATTTTAATCTAGCTATTTGATCTTTACCTTTTCATGATTTTGTCATGTTATCTTCCAATAGTCTCTTTTCTATGCTTCAATTTCCTATCTGCTGCTATTTTTACATTACTCATTCCAACAGTTTTGCTTTTTATGTCCCAATTTTATCAGCTAGAATCTTAAAGTACATTTTATAGTGGTTTAAAAAAGTACAGCAGAGCTAGTCAATGAATATGGCAAATGTTCTTTGTCAAGCCATAGTCCTTAGACTCTGCTTCATTTGTGTGGATTTTATATTGCTGGAAATGGCCCACCTTGATCATCACTACAAAAGGTCCCCCCCCCCCTGCTGGTAATAGCTCACCTTAAGTAATCACTCTTGTTACAGTGTATATGGTAACACCCATTGTTTCATGTTCTCTACCTATATGGTAAAAAATCCAATCTCTGTAATTTATGGTGCTCTACTGAAGTGAAGAACAGCCAATATGAGCCATGTAAAGTCAAGAATAAAAAATGACCTCACAGAACTAAATTATATAGGGGATTGTATACTCAATGTTCAAATATAGAGATCATGGGCGAGATCCTCAGCAGCTATAAATTGACAGGTCAGTTGAAGTAAATGGAGCTAAACAGATTTAAACTATCTAATCTGGTTCCTACATTCCAAAATCTGGTTTCAATGATGTGTATTTGGCATTCTCCTTCTGTTCTCTTGGGTTCATGCATTGGTCTGGCTATGAGGGTTTCATCCCCAATTTTATTCCTCCATTAACTTCTGCAGGATTCAAGCTTTCATCTTAATGTCATTACATTTCTACCCTGGCCTGGTAATTAAGATAGCTTTTCACAAGTTGATCAATACTGTGCTGTTTTCTCTAGCCTGCAGAAATAGGGACTGAATCCATAGCTCTAACAGAAGTGTGTACTGCTCCATTCATCTCAGCTGGATGATAACTCAGAAGTCTAATGAAGTCAATCAATGTGTCAATACCAATAACTCTTGCTATAGAACATGTTAATTAGTAGGGACATCAAGCTAACATGCTTATCTGGTGTTGAGATGCAGCAATGGATGGGTGCAGCCACTCCCTACATCATTTTTTAAAAAAAGTAACCCTCATGTAGCAATGGGTCTCTATAGCGCCATCCTTTTTCTCCTGGACTTGGTGTGCTCTCTCAGATTTCCTTCCTGTTGTCCTGGAGAGGAATAGAAGTGGGAAGGGACATCATCATTGGACTTCCCTGCCTATTGCATAGGGGAAAAAAATAACTTTTCTCCCCGAGGTTGCTCTCCAACTGTTAGGAGTCCCTCCTACATCTGCTGAGGAGTAGCCAGCAGCTGCCACTTTTCTTCCTCCTCCGTGACATTCTTTTTTTCTCATTTCAGTGCAGCTCAATGGGAAGGAGACAGTGGTTAGGAAAGAAAGGATCAGGGTAGTGCTGCTTATGGGGTTGCTAACACCCCAGCATTGTCTTGGAGTCTCCAGGAATTAAAGACTAATCTTTAATTAAAAATTATTTCATGTGATGAAACCTCCAGAAATGTGACCAATCAAAATTGGCAACCCTAGCTGGTAAGGATCCTTAGGAAGAGGAAGAAAGGACTATATAGCTGCAACCCCTTTTGCCAGCAGGAAGAAGAGGAGGAGGATCTGCTGCCAAAGATTCCTGGGGAAGTTATTATTTGGGGCTTGCAATGACGTAACAGCAGGATTGTGTTAAGTTAGGTGGTGGCTGGGAGTGAAACCTAAAGGAAAGGAAGTAGGAGCTTTGAGTGTATGTGGGGGAACTAGGAGGACCATACTGTGAAAGTGTCACATTTGCCCTGGACCTGCATTGTTC
Source organism: Dermochelys coriacea (assembly GCF_009764565.3). Taxonomy (NCBI): domain Eukaryota; kingdom Metazoa; phylum Chordata; order Testudines; family Dermochelyidae; genus Dermochelys; species Dermochelys coriacea. Next base: position 97,812,440 of record NC_050071.1, on the reverse strand, counting down.
ATATTGCAAATCTACCTACCTACCTAACCAGCTCCAATCACACAGGAAACATACATTTTCGCTGTGCTTAGTGGTAGTCTTTGCTCTATGAAGGCCCAGGACTGGAACAGTGGCAGCGATATTGACAAGTATTTAGGAGAATGGTAAAGCTTTCTCACCAGCTACCTGCACCATATCTTGCTCTCTTCAGTGCTATGCATCCCTCATTTTCATAAGGGATAAAAATGAACAAACAAACAAATAGAAATCAAAATGAACCAGAGTCTTCTAGACAAGAAGTTTAAGATTGCAAAATGATTGTTTCATTCATGTACTGTATTTCTATGTCTAGTAGAAAAATCCAAAATGTACTTCTAAAGATCACACTAAAAATGTAATTTGCAAATATTCTTGCCAGGAGACAGGACATAAACAAAGGAGGTAAAGAAGACTGAATTGCAAAGTTTTTAAAAAGAGAGAAATGAGAGAAGGGCAAACAGTCACTCAGCACTGAACACCAGCAGTTAAAAGGTGAAAGCACAAAAGATAAAGAGAAAGGAAGTAAGTTTGTCACTGAATTTTATTTTCAAGTTCGAAGAACAAAAAGAAAAGTGCTTCAGAATGACTGACTTTATCAGGCAAGAAATGTGTCATTACTGCAAAGTTCCATTGCATTAGGTTTGGATGGATATTGTCCACTAAATGAAACATCTTGCTGAATAAAAAGTACTTTGGCCACAAAAAACTAGAAAAAGAGGAAGAATATGCAGTGGAAGCTGATGACATCTGAAAGGGTAGAGGCAATATTGACACGTAAAGATATGTCAGTTTACAACATTAGGTAAATAAATCTGAATCTGTAAATGGGACAAAAACAGGGTAGGTAAAAATCCATCCTTCCTGTCCTCAAAGAGCTTCCACTGAGAATATTGAACTTCATAGAGACCATAGCTCTTGTGTGAGACAATACAAACACATGCCTTTTAGATCTTTGATCCTACATTCAAATTTTCTTATGTCAGAAATGAAACTAGCTTGTTGCTTTGGATCCGTTTCCTGGTGGATGTTTGTACATATGTAAGCAGGGGAAGAATCCCACTATTGTGGGGAACTTTCCTGGCTTCTGCATTACCCCGGTGAAGTGGGCTAGCGAAAGGATCAGAGTCCTCGCTCCCACTTCCTTTACCCAGTGGCCTCCCTGCCCTTGAGGACTCCCCTCCACTCTGTCTGGCAGAGTCCTCATAACCCCAAAAAGGCTGGGCCCAGGATTCCTAGGGGCTCAACCCCTAACCCTGCTGTGGTCACCTAGGACGGGGCTAGAGTGTTCCTACTCCAGGGTACTCTCTCTGCACTGGGCACTTCTCTGACCCACTGACCATTACATACAAGTTAAAGCAAATGCAAGTTATTTAATCAACAATTAATTTTAAAAAGAATAAGGAATAATGAGAAAGGTTAAAGGAAAGACATCAACCCGCTCTGTGGCAGGGAACATCAGAAACAGTGTCTCTGGAATGTCAGGGCAGTTCACAGTCTGTTCCTTATAAGTCCCAGGCCTTCTTCTCAGGCCCTGGCTTTGCTGCAGGTTGGACACCTACTCTGGTGGTGGCTACATGCTCTCAGGCTCTAAGTGGTAGGATCCTTCTTCCTAGTGTCGCCCCCGCCCTGTTGGGGTTATGATCCAAACCTGGCCTGCAGAGCCTCTTGGCTAAGTTGTCTCCTTGAGCTGGGCCTGCTGCCTAGGGTCCCCCTTGGTCTCCACAGCTGCTCACTGCACCGAGCTCCAGACTGCTCCAGCCCCAGTTGCACCACTCTGTCTCTGCTGCTCTGCCTCCAGCTCCCTGGGCTGCTCTTTGGCCCCTCTGGCTCTGGTTGCTGTAGCTTTGCTCCTAGGACAGGTCTGCTCTGCAGGCTGCTTCTGTGACTCTGCTCCCAGCACTGACCTGCTTCGTGGGCTGCTTTTTTGGCCCTGGTTGCTGCAGCTCTCCTCCCAGGGCAAGTCTGCCCTCTCTGGGCTGTGCCTCTGGCTTTGGGGCTGCAGCTCTGCTCCCAGGACAGGGTCTGCTCTCTCTGGGCTGCTTTTCTGGTCCCTCTGGATTTGGCCTGGCTCTGCTCCCCAGCTTAGCTTGGGCCCCTGTTTTTTTCCTTAGCTCGGCCCCACTCTGTCTGACCCAGGCAAATCCAGCTCACACAGAGGACGGGACCTCCCTGGCCTCCTGACTCCCTGATTAGCCTGCTCGCCCTGTCATTCAGGCTGACCTGGAGCATTGGCCTCTCCCCATTGTTCCTGGGGGCTGTCAGTCTCAGGGTCCTGATTCTCCATCGACCCTTCCCCCTTTTTAGTAATGGGAGCTAGCAACCAAAACACCCCCACTGAAAGTTAGTAAGGGGGCAACAGTCCCCGTACACATATCCCAAAACTACTTTACAGGAGGCACGTTTGCTCAGGAGAGGTCCACAACTGGAATACTGAGGGTGATTGTAGGTGAGGATTGAAGTGCACGATGGGAGTGTGCTATTGAGCAGCTTGCACAGTGTTCACTTATCTTGCTCCAGAGCAACCAATCGCATTCAGCATCTCATGGTCATGACCACACAGTGCCACAAAATATTTTCTAATGAAAAACTGAATTACCATGTGACTGAATGATGCTCATAATAACACAAGAGTACCTGGTTAACACAGCTAGAATATATTTTAAAATGAAAGTCTGATTAATTTTGCATTTACTTGCTGCTACATTAACATCATTTTCATTAAATGCATCAGGCCATCATTTAACTACTCAGATAGGGCCTAATCCTGTACACTGAAGTCAATGGGAGCTTTGCCACTGACTCAAATGGGCATGAGATCAAGCCCATGGTAAAATTCACATAGGATCTGCTAGAGAGAAAAAAATAATTTAAATGTCTCATGTAAAGTGAGGCTTACACAGACATTCACATCTCCTAATTCAGCCCAAATTCTTTGCAAACCAGTTGAGCTTTACTGTAGAAGTTTTAGGAAAAATATTAGTAAGAAAGCATTCCACCAGAAGCTATTATTTTGCTTCAAGAATGTTCTTAATTTTAAATCAGTGTTTGAAAATGAATTATGTTGGCTGTCACAGTTCATGTGAGTAAGCAGCAATTTTGCAATCATTGTGATTCAGCCCCGGAGAGAATGAATTTTATACAGTGTCAGATACACGTATTTGATACAAATACAGAGTTTGATATAAGCTGTTTTTCTTCTTTAATGTATGATAATACATTGAGTCTTGTCATTTATTATTTTTAGTTCATTTCTTCCGTGTAAATAATAGTTGATAATGCAATAAATCACCTCTTTTCAGTGGGAAAATATGCCTGACAACCAGACAGTAATGTTATGAAATATCATTAATCATTAGTATTTCTAGTTCATAGACTGAAGATAAGTAGTAATTCTACAATCTGTTAGATGAAATTTGTACTTCTGTAAATCCTTTTAGCTTTAAAGAGTTACTCCTAATTTTCTCTAATTAAGTGAGATAAGAATCAAACCTTGTGTACTTAAAATGCAGAAGTTTAATTCCTCCCCAGTTGCACCCAATCCCCAGGTGCAAAGCTGAGATGGGTCCGTATATCTGTACTTGGGCATCCAATACTCATTCAGGGACATGGACAGATAATTCTACCCAATCTAAAACTCAATAAAAACATTTTTAAAAAGGTGTTACTTTACATTTCTATTGCTTTACTCTTGCCCTTTTAAAAGGCAGCTCCAACCCTAACCCATTTAAATGTAGTCTGATGAGACTAAAAGGCTGAAAGCCTTTTCGAGCATACACATTTGTACCCTCCTCCCCTTAATTTCCTTTAAGCATTCTGATTTAGACCTGGAACTGCTTTCTTTAGCCACCAGAACCTTAACCAGAATATAGAAAGTCAGAGAATTACTTGATCACAGCAAATCTGTCAATATTCCAGTATATATTCTCCTTCTGGCCACCTTCAAACAAATACAGTCAGGGCTGAATTTTCAAAAAACAGCACCCAAGTTAGACCAGCAAGAAACTGACCTCTACACCTACAGAACCTGGTGAAGGTGCAATCACTTTTCAAAAGTGAATTGGGAGTGCTTTGTTCCAGGTGGGTTTTGAGTGGGCCTAGCTGTTATAAAAAGGCAGCCAGTTGCAAACCAGCTGAGCGGCAAACAGCGGAGAGGCTAACAGAGGGAGTTTGATTGGGATCTGTCCGAGAGAAGGTATGCTAAGTGCCTCATTAGGGGGGCTGTGTTGGTAAGTATCTGAGTGTCTGTTGTGGGGACAGTTTGTCAGTTTGGCATATTGAGCTGCATTAGTAGGAGTGTTGCCAGCAGATTGAGGGAAATGATTATTCCCCTCTATTCGGCACTGGTGAGGCCACAACTGGAGTACTGCGTCCAGTTTTGGGCCCCCCACTCTAAAAAGGATGTGGACAAATTGGAGAGAGTCCAGCGGAGGGCAATGAAAATGATCAGGGGGCTGGGGCACATGACTTATGAGGAGAGGCTGAGGGAAACTGGGTTTATTTAATCTGCAGAAGAGAAGAATGAGGTGGGGGATTTGATAGCTCCTTTTAACTACCTGAAAGGGGGTTCCAAAAAGAGGATGGATCTAGACTGTTCTCAGTGGTACCAGAGGACAGAACAAGGAGTAATGGTCTCTAGTTGCTGTGGGAGGTTTAAGTTGGATATCAGGAAAAACTTTTTCCACTAGGAGGGTGGTGAAGCACTGGGATGGGTTACCTAGGGAGGTGGTGGAATCTCCTTCCTTAGAGGTTTTTGAGGTCAGGCTTGACAAAGCCCTGGCTGGGATGATTTAGTTGGGGATTGGTCCTGCTTTGAGCAGGGGGGTGGACTAGATGACCTCCTGAGGTACCTTCCAACCCTGATATTCTATGCTGTTAGCCTTCCTGGCAACAAGGGCACACAGTTGCCTCATATCCAGCTTCTCATCCACCATAATCCCCTGATCCTTTTCTGCAGATCTGCCGCTTAGCCAGTCGGTCCTCAGCCTGTAGTAGTGCATGGGATTCTTCCGTCCTAAGTGCAGGACGCCCTTTCCTTGTTGTACCTCATCAGATTTCTTTTGGCCCAATCCTCCAGTATGTCTAGGTCACTCTGGACCCTATCCCTACCTTCCAGCGTATCTACCTCATGCCCCATTTTAGTGTCATTGGCGAACTTGGTGAGGGAGCAATCCATCCCATCATCCAGATCATTAATAAGAATGTTGAACAAAACCGGCCCCAGGACTAACCCCTGTGGCACTTCACTTGATACCAGCTGCCAATTAGACATTGAGCCGTTGATCACTAACCGTTGAGCCAGACGATCTAACCAGCTTTCTATCCACCTTACAGTCCATTCATCCAATCCATTCTACTTTTACTTGCTAGCAAGAATACTGTGGGAGACCGTATCAAAAGATTTTCTAAAGTCAAGATATATCATGTTCACTGGTTTTCCCCATATCCCCAGAGTCAGTTATCTCATCCTAGAAGGCAATCAGGTTGGTCAGGCAAGACTTGCCCTTGGTGAATCCATGTTGACTTTTCCTGATCACCTTCCTCTCCTCCAAGTGCTTCAAAATGGATTCCTTGAGGACCTTCTCCATGATTTTTCCAGGGACTGAGATGAAGCTGACCAGTCTGTAGTTCCCCGGATTCTCCTTCTTACCTTTTGTAAAGGTAGGCACTATATTTGCCTTTTTCCAAACATGTTAGCTCCTTATGCTAAAGGACCTGTTCCACCTTGAACTTGGCTGTGACACTCAGAACCTTTCCCAGAGCAGAAGAAACTCAAATGCTTGTCTCTTTAACCAACATAAATTGGTTCAATAAAAATTACCACCTCACCTGCTTTTTCTCTAACATCCTGGGACCAGCACAGCCACAACACCACTGCAAACTAGAATTTATTTAACTTTTAAGTGCCTATCCAGAGCTTGGAAAACATTAAAAAAATTGCTAAGGGGGCCAATGCTCACAAAGCATCTCCAATTCCCCTCAACAATTCCTCCCTCTCACAACCCTTATGCCTAATTCCACCAATTGATGCTCCCTAAGAGAAACTTTAGAAAACAGGCTTGCTTATAGTTCTGCCTTGAAGATCAGCTTATCTAAACTGAGGGGATCCAATTCCAAACCTGAAGGCCTTGTTCTATTTACATTCTGCCAAAGATATGCAAGGTGCTAGGCTTTCATAATGGACACATTTTTTCAGGTACTTATGCACACGTTTGAAAATGTGGCTCATTATACAGATTTTTTTTATTTTGTAATATTTTATTTAGATTTTTGAAAATATTAAATCAATAATTATTCATTGCTATTTGTGCTGCAGTAGAGACTAGATGCTCCAATCAAGCATCGTGGGCCCATTTTGTTTTTGGTGGGGGGGGGAAGCAATGAGGGTATTTCTACAGTACAGCTGGGAGTGAGCCTTCCAGCCAGAGCAGACAGACTCAGGCTAGTGGGGCTCAAGCAAGCGTGCTAAAAGTGTGTGTGTGAATGTTGTGGCTCAGGGGAGCTCAGGTTCTCAAGCTGACCTGACCCTCTGGGTCTGAGCTACTGTGACTAACTCGAGTCTCAGCGGGGGGCTGCAATGTCCACACTGTTATTTTTATCATGCTAGCTTGAGCTGCGCTAGCATGAGGCTGTCCACCCAGGCTGGGAGACTTGCTCCCAGCTGCAGGCTTCCCTGGCATCAGGATTTCACCCAAAAGTTCCAAAAAACATTTCACTTGAAGGATGCAATGTTAAAAAGCAACTTCTAGGGAAGTAATCTGTGCTTTGCTAACATATGTTTGACTGGTAAGAGAGTGATACTAGCACTAAACACCAGCATTTCTTCTTGAATGTTAATCAGAACTAAACTACACATGTGGTTTTAAAAGATCCAATAAAAGGAAAAACAAACTTCCAAGCTACTATCCTTCAGGTTTTAAAACTAACTTTTAGGGATTAGAATGAGACCTTTGTGGAGGAATAAATTATTCCATATTGACCTGCTCCCGTTTTTCTTGTACCTTCTGCCAAAGAATCTGGCACTGGTCACTGCTGGAGACAGAATATTGAACAGAGGGATCATGGGTCTGATCCAGTATGGCAATCCTTGATCACTATCCTTCCAAAGCCAAACTCTCATAAGCCACTTGTCTTCACTTTCAATACCCTTCAGGGACTATTTTCACCCTACACATCATCCTTCATTTGCTATTGACACCTGCCTTTAACTGGTGCATGATTCTGGCCTCCATTGCCCTTTTGTTAAATTTTCCACACAAGAACCTTTGTGCTTTTACCCGTGCTGCTCCACAAGCTTGGGAAGGAATTCTCTGTAGAGAACTGCAAAGTTACCTCATTATCCACCTTCAAAACCCTTCTGAGAACTCTCCTTTTTGGTGATGCCTCTTAAAAACAAGACACAAAACTTAACAGGTCAGCTGCTGATGTGCGGAGACTACCACCTCTCATGCTGACCAATATTGTCTCATTGTTTCCTGGTACTCCCTGTCAGTCTGTCTGTAGCCATCCGTTCTCTTGTCTTACACTTAGATTGTAAGCTTTTTCAGGCAGGGACTCTTTTTTCCTGTGTATGTACAGCACCTAGCACATGGGGTCCTGGTCCATGAATAGTGGTCCTAGGCACTATGGTAATACAAATAATAAATCAATCATCATCATCGGAGAAATTCAGGTTAAGATCAACTCCCTCATGCCTATCTTTCTTTTGATCATTTTTAAAAAAGTCAGAATCTTCATACTAAGATCACACAAATATACACACACATACTTATGTGAATTTCTGATAGAGAGATAGTCAGAATTAGAGTTTGAATTCAAACAGATGCCTTAGGCATGGCACTAACAGGTTTAATTTTAATGGGATTCTCAAATATTGAAGAATGTAGACAGGAAGAGTAAATTCAGTATGTAATAATTCTAAACATTTAATTAATTTATGGCAGGAATATGTAAAGTACATGTACTCGCAGTATGCTGAGATGCTAATAGCTTGGGAATTATTGGGTAACATTTCAAACATTTTAATGTGGCTTGTCACCTATATGCACTGGTTTCTTTTTTTCCTGTAAGCGTTGTTTCACAAACGGCACTTTTTTGATGCATTTGATCTGAATGTTTAGATTTTAGTCTGAACTTGCAAAAACCACCCTTATTCACCACTTTGTTGTACTAGTTTTTGGTCAGTGGAATTCCATGGATTTTCAATGTTATAATGGCATAAAATAGGACATATAGTGTTAAGTTACAACAGTAATTTTATAAATGCTTTTTCTATTCTTATTTGCAGGATAATTGGGATTTGGTGAAGTAATGTAGTGGTCTCTTATTGTGACAGTCTGCATTACTTTTGGAGCTATGGAATATGTATTTCAAACTGACAATCCAATACAAAAAACAGAATAGTGGGACTAAATCTGCAAAATCCACCACATACTGTAGAATGCATGATTTCTACTATGCCAACCCTGATATAATACAACTGATTTAAATATTAGGAGCTGCTTTTCAATACACCTAAAGACCATCTGAAATCAAAGAATTAATGAAGAAATACTGTTAAGTGTATTGTAGTATGCTATCTTATACACAATGTAAAATTGACTGTTCTCATTCACAGGGAATGGGAAATATCTTTTACTGTGGTGAGGGAGAACCAAAACAAGGATTTCCAACACAAACCTCAAGAGAAAATACCCCCACAGTATATTAGCAGGAAAGACATCAACTGCTTTTAATGGAGGATCATTGGCTATCATTATATACATATTTCTCTGGTCCCTGTATGCCTGTTAAAAGCTGAGTTGTGTCACTGTTCAGTGTTACTTTTACTGTACATGCCTCTATGACTCCTAGCTGTCAACTGCTCTGAATAGAAGGGCAGATTAATCTTAAGTAGGTGGGAACTAATTAAAGTATTGGAATATAAATAACAGCATCATTCAATATTTATTCATTATTTTAGTTAAGAAATATGGAATATTCAGTATCAATGTAAATGTTGGTTATTTATCTGCTTTCATATTTTTAAGAGGGAGAAAGAGGCATTTATCTGTTAGCATTTAAAAAACAAGCCAAGAGTGATCAGTGTTTCACAATTCCTAATCCTCTGGGTTTTTCAAATGTGACAAATAATTTTTACTGTTTAAGACTATTTCTGAGGATGTCTATGTGGCTTTATGACCAATCACAACTCACCAACACAGGTTGAATTTTGAATATTAAAATAGTGAATACTCACACAGTGAGCTGTTCACAATCGTTTTGGTGAATAACATGGATATATCTTAAGAAGTTGCAACTGGTTGATGGATGTTTTTACACTAGATGCCTAAAAAATGTCACTGACTTAAGCTGGTCTTCTTGATCCTTGAAGCCTTTAGCATAAGTGGAACTGAAAATATTTGAGACATCCCACTGGAGTCCGGGGTGATGGGTAGTTGCACCAATACCCCATCAACCTTTTTATATCAGTAAAAGCTCAGTTCTGCCATTCTTACATTAAATAGGACCTTACTCCACAAGTAGGTTTATTGGTTTTATTGGTAGAACTATTTGTGGAGTAAGGTACCACTCAACATAAGAGGAAGCCCTAGGTATTCATGGTTTGTTGTGAAGGGACCTAGATTGCTCTGTCATTAAGTTAATCTTGTCCCACTTTTCTTTGATCACTGTTTGTCTCAGTTTATTACCTTTCTCTGTCTTTTTTTCCCCCCAGACTCCCTTATAGATTCATAGATACTAAGGTCAGAAGGGACCATTCTGATCATCTAGTCTGACCTCCTGCACAGCGCAGGCCACAAAATCTTACCCACAGACTCCTATGAAAAACCTCACGTATGTCTGAGCTATTGAAGTCCTTAAATCATGGTTCAAAGGCTTCAAGGAGCAGAGAAGCCTCCCTCAAGTCAACCATGTCCCATGCTACAGAGGAAGGCGAAAATTCCTTCCTGACCCCAAATATGGCAATCAGCTAAACCCTGAGCATATGGGCAAGATTCACCAGCCAGATACTACAGAAAATTCTTTCCTGGGTAACTCAGATCCCATCCATCTAATATCCCATCTCAGGGGATTTGGCCTATTTACCCTGAATATTTAAAGATCAATTACTTACCAAAATCCCATTATCCCATCATACCATCTCCTCCATAAACTTATCGAGTAGAATCTTAAAACCAGATAGATCTTTTGCCCCCACTGCTTCCCTTGGAAGGCTATTCCAAAACTTCACTCCTCTGATGGTTAGAAACCTTCATCTAATTTCAAGTCTAAACTTCCTGGTGGCCAGTTTATACCCATTTGTTCTTGTGTCCACATTGGTGCTGAGCTGAAATAATTCCTCTCCCTCTCCTGTATTTATCCCTCTGATATATTTATAGAGAGCAATCATATCTCCCCTCAACCTTCTTTTAGTTAGGCTAAACAAGCCAAGCTCCTTAAGTCTCCTTTCATAAGACAAGTTTTCCATTCCTCGGATCAGCCTAGTAGCCCTTCTCTGTACCTGCTCCAGTTTGAATTCATCCTTTTTAAACATGGGAGACCAGAACTGCACACAGTATTCTAGGTGAGGTCTCACCAGTGCCTTGTATAACGGTACTAAAACCTCCTTATCCCTACTGGAAATGCCTCTCCTGATGAATCCCAAAACCGCATTAGCTTTTTTCACAGTCATATCACATTGGCAGCTCATAGTCATCCTATGATCAACCAATACTCCAAGGTCCTTCTCCTCTTCCGTTACTTCTAATTGATGCGTCCCCAACTTATAACTAAAATTCTTGTTATTAATCCCTAAATGCATAACCTTACACTTCTCACTATTAAATTTCATCCTATTACTATTACTCCAGTTTACAAGGTCATCCAGATCCTCCTGTATAATATCCCGATCCTTCTCTGAATTGGCAATACCTCCCAGCTTTGTATCATCTGCAAACTTTATTAGCACACTCCCACTTTTTGTGCCAAGGTCAGTAATAAAAAGATTAAATAAGATTGGTCCCAAAACCGATCCCTGAGGAACTCCACTGGTAACCTCCCTCCAACCTGACAGTTCGCCTTTCAGTAGGACCCGTTGCAGTCTCCCCTTTAACCAATTCCTTATCCACCTTTTGATGTTCATATTGATCCCCATCTTCTCCAATTTAACTAATAATTCCCCATGTGGCAAATAATTCCCCTTGATTAAGCACATTGTGCAATTTACGTAACAGAATACAGACCAGTGTTATTTTTCCATCAATTTGTTACTTTACATATCAGAATGTGATTGGCCTTATTCTTCTCTTCCATTTTGCTCTTGCACCATAATTAAAAGGCCACCATCAACACACACAGAGCCATAATTGTGCTTTTATTCACATAATTCCATTGATATTGCATGGAGTTACATAAAGAGCAAATTTTGGATGTACCTATGACTGAGAGTTGAACAGCAGATCAAGAAAGCAGTATCTGTAAACATAGGCACAGACTGTCTATTCTGGGGGTGGAAAAAACTGGGTGCTCAGTACACACCGGCAGCACCGCAGATCAGCACCTTCCTCTCTCCCACCAGTGCCTCCCGCTCATCATCAGCCCTGCCGATCAGCTTCTCTCCCTTCCTCCCAGTGCCTCTCCCACTGATCAGCTGTTCAGCAGCATGCAGGAGGTGCTGGGGAGAAGGGGCAGGAGGCGGGGTCAGAGTGGTGGTGGGAAGAGGCGGGGTGGAGGCTTGCAGAAAGGGGTGGAGTGTGGCAAGGCCTGGGGCAGAGTGGAGGTCAGTGCCTCTGTTTGTAAAGCAATGTTTCCAGCATCCATCCCCCTCCAAAATTGGAGCTCAGGATTTTCACCGTAAGTGTATATATAATTCTTTAACCCTTTCATTTTCAGTCTAAACTGATTTTTACTGTAAAATTCCTGGCTTTACAAAAAGTATTCAGTTTTATTTGATTTTCACCCTAGTTTTGTATCATTCAAATATATAAAAACATGTTTTATTAGGAAAAATACAATACATTGCATAATATATAAATATTACAATACATTAGTTTGTGTGTATATGCAAAGCTGCCTGTTTAAGTAAGGCTATGTATTAGTCTAGAAGATGCACAGTAAACAAACAGGCATGCTTGCATGCATGCATGCAAGCTCTGAAGTGCATGTGCATCTTAATGTACTGATGAATCTCACGCTCATCACATACACCTTTCAAGCTGTTAGCAGATAGTGTCAAATCTTTAAACCATTAACATGGGAAGAAAATGAAAATCTGTATCAGAATACAAGGAAGTATTTGAAAGTTTAAAAAAAGGAGAAAAGGAGGAAGTTGAGTATATGCGATATGAATGATATGGCTCAATTATGAAATGTAAATATTTGTAGGCTAATAGTGTTAAGCCTACGACAGTGAACCGTTTATTCAAATGAAAAGTTTTATTTGGGGATTAGAGATGTATTGTTTTCTTAAGATCAAAGGTGGCATTATGTTTTGAGTTCTGTTTTAGTTCTGCAGCAAACCACATTAATGAATGGAATTCAAAGCATTAATCTACTGAATACCTTTTTTCCCCCGTCTTTCCGTCCACCAAAATAAACCCCAATATTTACCCAGTAAAATTAACAGTTTTTGTTGTGGTAATAAACACTGATAAATTCCTGGGAAAAATTAAATAAAAACTGAAAATGAAGGGCCCTAATAATTCTACACAGATGAACCCTGAGGAAAATTCTTCCTTTCTTTTTGCACTTTTCAATAAAGTTTTATTCATGTGAACTCATGTAACTTATGTTTCTTTGATTGAAACCAAAATTCAGATCAGCATCTATTCATATTCTCTAACTGCTAAAAAAAACCCAACACAATGGCTCTTTAATATTTAATTGATGATATCATTTCACAGGTTTTAGTTTAAAGGTAACCATAGCACAAACACATTCATTATTAACTGTAGAACTGCAGTGAGGGCTCTTAGGAATCTTCTTTCCTTTACACTTCAGTTTAATATGAGTGCTGCTGTCCCTGAAAAACAGTTCTGATATTGTTTTAAAGTGTGACAAGTTGGCAGTTACAGTCACAGCCTAAACCAGAACAATGTAAATGGCGGATATCAATAGATGGGACAATGCTTAAAAGCGAGATGAAGACTGAAGGCGAGAGGAAGCTGAGGAAAGTCCGATTTCGAATTGCTTCCTCTCACAGTGGGAGAGTACTAAAGGAAGTGTATGAAGATGGAGAAGCCGCAGACTCTTTGGATTCTGAATACACCAGTAGTTCAGAGACTGACCAAACCAGCAGACTGAGTGAAGTGGATGGACAGCAGAATGGACATTTAGGATCTGAGTGTGATGAAAATGAGAATGAGCAAGATGACTTGCTCATTTTAGTGAGAGCTACTAAAGAGAGGAGCTTTGGTATAAAACGAGTCAACATTCTAAGCAAAAATGGTACAGTCAGAGGAGTCAAACACAAAGTCAGTGCTGGTCAAGCCCTCTTTAACAATTTGTCAAAAATATTTCAGGTAAGTGAAGCAGCTTTGCTAATTGTGAAGACTTTCATTTACCCTGCGTCTCATCTTTTTCTCCTATTTCTTCCAAGCCTCTCTTATTTATGAGTTCTCATACTTCAGTATTCATAACTGATGCCACTGAAGGCTCCCATATACAGGAGAGAATGATTGTTCCTATACCAACTCCACAGCATAAATTGGTTTGGAAACGTTTTTCCTCAGTATTCACCTCCCCTAGGGTTTGCTGGTTAAAAAAAGGATACTCTGTCTAGCATGTAAAGACCTGGAGTGAGGATATGACTGAAGAATTAATTTTCAGCTTCATTAGAAGCATTAAGAGTGATATATGGGGTTATATGTCATTTCGAGCCCTACGGTATCTGTTTTAACTGGTTTACCATGACATTTGCTATCTTTTCTCTATAAATATTTATGCTTGTAAATTCTGTTGTGTTTAACCCAATAAGTCAGTCAAATTAGATGCAGAATATCACTAATGGCATGTCTCCCATTTAAAGATTAATGATATCTAGTCAGATGTCTCTTATTAAGGTCTGTTTTTCACTAATCTGCTGGAAGGAACTGAAGACCTATATTTAAAATGGTTTATGCCACTTTGAACCCTTAGGCTGAAAACTAGATTTCTCAGAAAATAATAAATTTTTTTTTAAAATAGCTTAGATTTCATACAATACTACAACATCTACTATTCACTAGCTCTACTATACTATTTTTGAATTATTAATGTTCAAATTGTGCTAACATGTGTTGTTCATGGTTTCCTAGAAGGAATCTATGTCCAATGTGTTTGTCATGATATTGAAAATTAAGATATGCTAGTTTTAGAGCATGTATTGTTTTAGAAGCATTGGTGCAATATCTAAGGGGAGGGGTGGGGTTTTATATAAGTACTTATTTATCAAAATTAAATGCTCTATGAGAAGTCTCTCTCTCAGTTTTATGCTGTGTTCTTATTTAACAAACATGTGATCTTATTACAGTCACCCTTGCCTTCCTATCCCTGGGTTTAGAACACAAGATCTTCAGGACAGGAACCATAGGCCTAATTCTGTTCTCACCAATTTTATACCAGTGTAATTCCATTGACTTCAGTGGAGTCACTCCTGTTAAGTGCAATAAGAATCTGGTCCAGCAACTTTACTTATTTCGGTGAAATGTCTAGAAGGATGACATTCAGGAAGGGCTTCACAGGAAAATAGCCAGAGAAAACTATACACAGATAAGGTAGATCAGACTCTTGGTTTTCATGTGTTCCTCCACTGGGATGATATCATTGCCAACAGAAAGAAACTACTCTGAAAAACTAGAACACACAAATATTTTAAACAGTTTGAACAAAGCATAAGGAAAGTTCCCTGCACAACAGTCAGCACAAATTCAAGGTTCAGAGTCTAACGGAGGAGGAATCGTCTTTTACCAATGATTTCTATGGTATGAAGTCTAACACTGATTGGTATAAATGTGGGATACCAGAGTGCAAAAGTTTCCTTTGAAACTGCTGGAGTCCTGTGTGAGATGTTCAGATATTCCTACTTATAAAAATAGAATGGTATCTGCCCTCCTCTTGAAAAAGTCACCACCGCATGATTTCTATTGTTCTATGAGCTTGATCAGGACCTTCCCTTCCCCAACAAAAGGGTGTAAAAAGTAGTAATTTTATGGTAAAAAGGTACGACAAGATAATTTTGTTACTTTCTCAAAAGATATGCTTCAGCACCCTCTGGTCTATGGACCTTCTAGAGGGTCCAATGTTGAAGAGCTGAGACTGTCTGCAGTTGTATTCTTCTCTCTATAGGGAAGGGGCAACTAGCTGTATAACAGTTCAGTCAAACTTTTATGGAGGTTCCAATATCTGAGGTGAGATTCTGACCTTGCTTGCATGTTGATTCAGAACTAGGTGGTCTGATTATATGTTTGTCAGGATCCTTACCTGCTATAGTCATTTGAAATCCCAAAGTATGCACAGAAATTCCTGGGTCAATCCTGAGTCTAAGTTGTGAATGGATTCTTGATTATTATTATTTGGATCAGAGTAACTAAGAAATGATTTAATGAAAAATATGATTTGGAATCTCAAGTATGCAGTTTGTGTGTGTCCTGTGATCACTAACAGTGGCTTCTCTTGAGGTATACTGCCAGTTGTGGCCACACTATTTTGGTCTTCTGGCCCAACTTCCACATCAAAGCCTTTGTTAACTACTAACTGTGGCAAATATTCTCCAGTGTTGAGCAATGCCAGACTTCAAAACAAGTAATTTCTAGCAGGAATTAGAGACACTCCATATATGTACAGAGACAAGTGGGGATTTTGGTAAATGGAGTTTGGTGAAACAGGCAAGCTGTTTTCATCTTTTATACTCAGAAGGACTAAGAATACCTGAGCCCAGCAAGTCTTCTGTGAATTTTAAATGTTCCAGAGAGATTTTTGGATTTTGAATAATTCTCTATTCATGCTACTGAGTGCACCCCCATGGAAGTCGTGCAGATAGTTCCTTCAAAAAGGCTACCTAATCAGACATGGCTCATGACCATCACACCTTTAATGAATATGAGCAGAGAAGATCTGCTAGGTGGGAAATACTTCTAGCTTAAAACAAGAATTTGCCTGTTGTAGAAGCCCAGTCAGAGAGAGAGTATACACACAGAACTTGTTGCTCACTTCTACAAGACGACTTGGAGCATCTCTGCCACAAGCCAGATGGATGGCTAATGATTTCAGCCATTTGTGAAAGAGTAACTGGGATTGAAACCTGAGGTTATCTAATAACTGGTCCCTGTGCATACTTTTGGGTTCAACCATACATTGAAATGCTCTGCAAATAAGAGGGACCACAGCAATTCGACCAAGCTTAATCATTTACACCTGAGGTTTGAGGCAGGTATTGAAAGTGCTGAAAGATGGTCAAGACAGCACCAAGAAAGTGACTCTCTCAGCTCGCAGGGTGGGGATGCCATTACCCTTGGCAATTCAAACAGGTAATGCATGGAACTGCATGGTATGAAGGGAATTATGCTGGGGTTCGGGGAGGGTTTAGTTCCATTGTAGGATGTGGATGCTTTGAAATTGGGGTAGGGAGGCTGCCAAGAAACCAGCCCTGCTGATACCCCAATGGGAGCATGGTTTCTATAGCAACCCCTTCCCACTTTCCCTCTAAGCTGCTGGTGCCTGAAATAGAGAATGTTGCCATAGCAACCCCCTCAGCCTCTCCTGGTGCTTCAATGAAGATAGGAACAAGGTTGCCATGGCAACATCTTCCCACTCCCTTTTAATGTGAGTTGATGCCTCCAGCAAGGAAGGTGACATAATTCCCCAGTCTTCCTGCAGCATGCTCTGAAGCCTGTGGATGGAGAGCTCACTTTGTGTCCATCCTGGAGCACAGGGCTGGGGAGGCCTCAACCCAGTTGATATAAAGCACTTTCCGCTGAGTCCAGAGTGGGGTTCTAAGTTAATGACCCTCACTGGCTACTTAATACTAGGCCTGAGACCCTATCAGCGACTCCATTGGGTACTTGGAACCAGGCTTAAGTAATGTCAATGACTTTGTTGGATGCTCAAGACTAGGCCTGGGGCCTACTGAGGGTCATGTTATCACTCAGAACAAGGTCTGAGCCTCATGGATATCTTCTTTAGGTATTCAAGATTAGGACTGGGACATATTGATAACCTTTTTGAATGCTCAGGACCAGGCCTAAGACATGTTGATATGCACTCAGGACTCAGTGTGTTGGTGACAAGGCATTTGTCACTAGGAATTCAGTATAGCTAAATTGAGCAGATATTTATGATTGAAGCTACAGCAGACAATCAACTGGACATCCTCAACCATCAGCATTTGAAAAGGAACTGCACTCCAGGAATGCTCTACTGCTGCATGCCCTCAATCGGAAGGAAGATACCACCTGCTGGCATAGAACTATGGGAGTGACCTGCTACGTATACTCAGGGTGAGATCTATGAAGGGACTTGGGTGTTAATACTGACTGTCACAGTACCTAACTTTTAGGTGCCTAGAAAATCCTAGGAGCAAGATTGCAATCCATGAAGCTGAGTAAGACACCTAGGCTCCCTGTTCAATGAATGGGAGGAGAGAGAAGGACTCTGTAGCCCAGAGATTGGGGCACCCACCTGGGATCTCAGAGACCCTGAGTCCCTTCCCCCTGCTCCAACCTCTCTTTCATTATTTATCCACAGTGGAACAACTTCAACAGGAACGACCGAGGGAGCCCCACATGAGAATAACTCAGGGGTTAGAGCTCTGTCCTGACAGGTGGGAGACCCCTGTTCAAATCCTCTCACCCCCTCTGGCATAGAGTGGTGACATGAACCTGAATCTGGGTCTGCCACATCGCAGGTGAGTGCTCTAAGCACTAAAAGTTAAGGTTGGCACCACCATCTCATCCAGCTGGTGCCCTATGCATAGGTGCAGTCTGAACATGCCTACCATACTGGGTCCTCCCATGAGAGTTAGGTGGATGAATGCCTGTCTTTCCCTGGTTTGTGAATCACCCTAAGGCTTAGGTCAGAGAGGAGTCTGGATGCCCAGAGTAGCACTGCACATGATCAGAGGTAGAAACATAAGGACATTTTAATCTGAAAAGCTGAGGCACTGAATGAGTTTAGGCATCTACTGGGTCAGTGGGAGTGTTGTGGATGGCAGTGGAACCAAAATTGGGATGTAGGCACCGAAAACAGGAACTTAGTTGCCCAAGTCTGGGGTTTAGGTACCTAAATTCTTCATGGATCTTATTTTAGGAGCATATACTCATTGGATGCAGCTGTGGTTTAACTGTTGTCTTTAGATTAGTTTAGTAATATTGGTTTGAGGTTTATACTAATACTCTGCACACTCGTTAATTAAATATACTTAATCACTATGGCACAAGTTTTTTAATACCTCTACAGGCTTGAATATGCCTAAGATTTTTCTATAAAATATAAGAATGGCATGATTTCTGTTTTCTTAAAATAAATGCTAATACTCCTCAGAACCAATCTTTGGTGACTTGCTTATGCCTCATATCGCATCTAGGTAATGTAGAGCAAAACTGAGTAAATCATTTGGTACATCACTAACTAGCATGATGTTCAGTTCATGCTGGGATTTCCTACCATAAGGTGTGGTATAGTGGAGCCCAGCCAAAAGATTTGTACAAATCCTTTCCCTCCTTATCACAGTTCCAGCAGAGATCTATTTAATTTAATTCCAGGCTTATAACACTCTGCTGGGCATCTAGTATGTTCTGAAAGGTCACTTGCTGTTTGATTAACTACAGAACTAAAATCAAGGCAAGCCTGCTAGCATCCATTATAATAGGGGAGGTGCGGTTAACAAATCTGATTAATGTATTTGTGGATGTAGCAATAAGAAGTGCTTTCAAGCTCTTTTCCAATACAATGTCATAGACAAGACTAATGTGTAATGTTGCAAAGTATAGTATTGACAATGAAATACTCAGCTAGATAGTTAGGTTGTTAAGGCTGAAGAGGGGGTGGTAAATGGTGAAATCAGATAAAAATGCAACAAATTGAGTGCTTCAGGGATTGTTTTCCAAGCCCCTTGTCATTTTCTCTGTTCATCAGTGACCTGGGAGAGTGAATATGTGGCAATGTGTTCAACTTTGCAGATGCTGCAAAAATAGGAGGGCTGACCAATACTAAATAGCAAGCAGAATAGAGCCAACAGGAGTTCAAAAAAGAATTGTGCTCTAAATAGTACAAGCTGCAAAACACTGTTTGGGAAAGAATTTGGGAGTGACAGGTGAAGGGAAACCTAAAATTATAGAATGTAGCTACAGCCCCTCATTGGGGGCAGAGTGGAGGTCATAATCCCCAGAACTCTAGGGAACACAGGAGAAGAATGAATACCGTACCCGTATTTGGAGAGAGAGTCATTTGTCTTGCCCTCCCACTCCCTGGTCAGATTTTCATCATGGGCCACACTAGTCCTGCAGAGTCCTTTGACTCCCTTAACATAAAGGCTCCCATTGGACCCGAATCATACTTATGGGGAGCAAGAGAAAGAGAAGCTTCTTGTGCCAGAGCCTCCTTGTTGGATGTCTGCACAAGATACAGCAAAAAACACAGGTTCCAAAATAACAGATTTCACAGAAAAGGGAATTGCAAGGTCAGCAATACCAGCCAGCCAGGCTGCTATGGAACCCCAGCTGTAATCTAAAACACCATCTTTTAGTATGAATCTTGAAGGAGAGTGACCTTCCTCCTTTGGGATAAATTCTGATGATATGCAGGTTTATTTTAACTTATACTTCCTTGTGCCAGCTCTCACTTAGCATCTTGTGACCATTCCGAACACTACATTATAGAAGTCTATTGAAGAATTAGAGTAGATGAAAAACAGTAACAAGGCTGACAAATGCCAGTGGAGTAATAGCTGTGAGACGTTAGGAAAATTAGATTTCTGTCCATTAGAAAAGGCATAACTGGAGTGTCCAAAATCTGAGAGAGGCAAGGGGAAGGGAGAAAAAACGTTGCAAAACAATTTTAAGAAGCCATGTAATTTTGTCAAGTTACCTCAACTGCTTGGGACTGAGTAATGCTGTAGTTTTCCTATAGAACCACGTGCTGAATAATTACATTGATTCCAAAAGGAGGATTTTAAAAACTCTGGGTTAATGGTCTTTCAATTAGTCTATGGTTGATTAATTAGTGTATTAGTACCTGTTGTTCCCAAACTGCAAAAACAGCTATACATCAGCTGGTTTAGACAAGGGCATTATTATAGTGACACTGTTCATGCTGTTACAGTTAAGGGTTTGCTGGTGCTGCCTTAAACGCCTTACTGTTAAGGGTTTATAACTAGACTGGAAAAAAACAACAAGTTTCTGAAAGCTGATATACAAGATTTCAGACACTAGGGACTTCCCCTCCCCTCCAATTTTCCCCTAAGTTAGAGGGGAAAAAAAAAGATCTTGACTACTTGATTTACTGAATATCAAAAAACCAGCAACCAAAGCAAACCATGATATTTGATTTAATCAGTGATTGTTCCATAAAAGTGGATTAGTAGTTTGTTGTTTTGGAGAAAATATACATGTTTTTATTTTGAAAACCTCATCCAGCTCTGTATAGTACAGGCTCTTAGACCATGATCTACATGTAATCAGAGCTCCACAGACGCTGGTAAAGGATTCTTGCTCTATCCTGCTGAGGGACCCACAAGTGTGAACCCTTATTCTCATGTGGAATACTGGTGAAATCAGTGGTGCTCTGGATATAAATGTGATTTCTTGGCATTTCTTTTCCATGTTTTTGCATACATGCCTATCTAATTATCTAGAATATTTCCTGAGTCAGGAAAATCTACATGTTTATCCATTGCTCCTTGGATCCTGTGTAGTCATTTTAAGCTCTTCATGGTGAGTGTATATTGTTACCAAACTGAATTCTGTTCACACTGGCAGCAGCATTTATATCCCCTTTGCCCAAGTGAAAATGCCTACAATAGGCACAATGCTGTTGAGAATTGCCTTATGCATTTGCAGTACAATATTAAAGAGGATGTTAGTTTAAAATCTCTAGACAACCTAGAGCCACAGGTTCAAATCTTAACAGGATTGCCTCTGCACTCCATCCTTCCATGGCAGAAAAACTGAGCTTCCTGCTGCTTTCCACACATGGGTCTGACTCCCAAATGCCCCCAAGCTGTGCTAGTTACAGGATCCAAGGGTAGGAGGCAATTGTAACTTCACACCTACCCTATTCAAGGTCTGGGTGGGGGCTGTTTTGACTTCTGGAACGGATTAGAGCACTCAGGCCTACCCTAACTTGTGCCCAACTGCCTACGGTCACAAGGAGTTATTGCAGAGTTCACAAAAGCAAGCTGCTGTCACAGCTACATGAGAAGGGCAAGAGTGAGCTAGAGCTCTGCAGCCATTTCTATGCCAGGGATATTTTCCCTAAAGAGGAGGGAATTCCCTAATAGGCACATCCATTGACTTTACAACCTCTTAACAGCAGCAGCAGAGCCTGCACCCAGGGGAAATAGTACATGAAGCTCCTAACAGGCATTCAGATTCTGAATTAGCATCCAAAATGCATTCCCTTCCTTCAGTGTGGCATCATCATTAACAGTCTCCCCAAAACTAGCTGTTCTTAGGGTTGCAGGACCTACTCACCCCACTTCCATCTTTTAGAGAATCACCAGTCTCTCTTCTATCCAGCTGGTCACTAACAAGATCCATCTGCCAGCATTAATCAAACAGTAACAACCCTGCACCTTTTTGCAGAGTTTACTACCTGTGCTTTGTGGGGTGACTCAACAGAACAATGATGTGTTCCTGTTGCAGGGTCTTTCTGAATCAACCTTAAAACTTGGTCCTGTGTACAGACATTTTAAAAATGCTTGTCATGTTTGCAGGAGTAGGGGGTTGCCTTGCTGTCCTGACAAAATTCCTGGCTGGGCCCTCATTGAGCAACAAGCTGTTCACTGGTTGCCTAGCTGCTGCCTTTCTCCTCTGTGCTGAATGGATTCTTGTGATGCTGTGTGTGTATATATAAATAAATAAAATAATGTGTTTGTGAAGCACTTTAGGTTGAAAGGTGAAATGTATAAACTGTCCTAGGTGCTTAGAGGCTGAAGTCAACCATCCAGGTTCAGGACCAGTGCATATGTGGAAACTAGAAAAGGAGTACTTGTGGCACCTTAGAGACTAACAAATTTGTTAGTCTCTAAGGTGCCACAAGTACTCCTTTTCTTTTTGTGAATACAGACTAACACGGCTGCTACTCTGAAATATGTGGAAACTGAATGTCTTGCAGCTGATTTTAATATTTGCATGGGAGGTCATTTATAGCAACGTCTAAACCATGAATATATTATAACAAATATCTGGCCTCTTCAGTCTTCACATCTGTCAAACTGTGCAACTATTGGTGTTGTGAAAACGGGAACAGAACTCACTTCTTCCTATTCCAAAAGGACATGCTCCTACCATTTGAACTAAAAGGGAATCTCCTTTAGTGGCTAGCTATCTGGGGCCCGTAACAAATAGTGCCGATTTCATCCAGTAGAAGGCAATGGTACAGATACAGACAGTTAATTACAGTATAATACAGTTTAGATCTGAAGTTTTGTCACTCTTAACAGCACCTCAGAAGGCGCTGAGCCTGCACTCGGGTTTGCAAATACTGACTAACTGAATAAGATTACACAATATTCCTGCAATACTGATGTTTTGCAGCAAAGGAAATCTGATGTACAGTTTTAGAACCTGATCATAAATCAGTGACAAGTCAATCATATGCTAACCAGCATGACTGGCATATGGATGTGGTTAAGGAGCAGTTTTTTCCTTCAGACCAAAAAGAGAAAGTAATGATGTATTTGCAGATGAGAATCAGAACGAGAAGCAGCTAGACTACTCAGGTCTATCAGAGCAGGCTGCAGACATCTGGTGCTGCGGCTGGCGGTTTAAAGTATCCTGTAGGCCGTCTATCGGTTGGCTAAGAACAAAGTTTCTAGCAGCTACTGTAGTAGCCTGCAGGATGATGAGTAAATCCCTAGTTTAACTACATTAAAAACAGGTTTTAAAATGGAGGGAAATTTGCAGCCAGAAATAAAAGGTATAAACTACTACATGCCACAAGGGGCCACAACAGTGGTTCCCGTAACCCACCCAGCAATATTGTTAATCTATCCAACTATACTCTTAGCCCAGCAGAAGAATCTGTCCTATCTCAGGGCCTCTCCTTTTGCTCCTCCACCTCCACGAACATGATACAGTTCTGTGGTGACCTAGAATCCTATTTTCGACGTCTCCAATTCAAGGAATATTTCCAACACACCTCTGACCAACATATTAACCCACAGAGACCTTCCTACCAACACTACAAAAAGAAGGATTCTGGGTGGACTCCTCCTGAAGGTCAAAACAGCAGCCTGGACTTCTACATAGAGTGCTTCCGCCGACGTACACGAGCTGAAATTGTAGAAAAGCAGCCTCACTTGCCCCATAACCTCAGCCGTGCAGAACACAATGCCATCTACAGCCTCAGAAGCATCATAATCAAAAAGGCTGACAAAGGAGGTGCTGTCGTCATCATGAATACGTCGGAGTATGAACAAGAGGCTACTAGGCAGCTCTCCAACACCACTTTCTACAAGCCATTACCCTCTGATCCCACTGAGAGTTACTAAAAGAAGCTACAGCATTTGCTCAAGAAACTCCCTGAAAAAGCACAAGAACAAATCTGCAAAGACACACACCCCTAGAACCCCGACCTGGGGTATTCTATCTGCTACCCAAGATCCATAAACCTGGAAATCCTGGATGCCCCATCATTTCAGGCATTGGCACCCTGACAGCAGGATTGTCTGGCTATGTAGACTCCCGCCTCAGGCCCTACGTTACCAGCACTCCCAGCTATCTTCGAGACACCACTGACTTCCTGAGGAAACTACAATCCATTGGTGATCTTCCTAAAAACACCATCCTAGCCACTATGGATGTGGAAGCCCTCTACATCAACATTCCACACAAAGATGGACTACAAGCCATCAGGAACAGTATCCCCGATAATGTCACGGCTAACCTGGTGGCTGAACTTCATGACTTTGTCCTCACCCATAACTATTTCACATTTGGGGACAATGTATACCTTCAAATCAGCGGCACTGTGATGGGTACCCGCATGGCCCCACAGTATGCCAACATTTTTATGGCTGACTTAGAACAACGCTTCCTCAGCTCTCGTCCCCTAATGCCCCTACTCTACTTGCACTACATTGATGACATCTTCATCATATGGACCCATGGAAAAGAAGCCCTTGAGGAATTCCACCAGGATTTCAACAATTTCCATCCCACCATCAACCTCAGCCTGGACCAGTCCACACAAGAGATCCACTTCCTGGACACTACGGTGCTAATAAGCGATGGGCACATAACCACCACCCTATATTGGAAACCTACTGACCGCTATTCCTACCTACATGCCTCTAGCTTTCATCCAGATCACACCACACGATCCATTGTCTACAGCCAAGCTCTACAATATAACCGCATTTGCTCCAATCCCTCAGAAAGAGACAAACTACAATACCCACCTGCTGAAGTGAAGAAACAGATTGACAGAGCCAGAAGAGTACCCAGAAGTCACCTACTACAGGACAGGCCCAACAAAGAAAAACAGAACGCCACTAGCCATCACCTTCAGCCTCCAACTAAAACCTCTGCAACGCATCATCAAGGATCTACAACCCATCCTGAAGGACGACCCATCACTCTCACAGATCTTGGGAGACAGGCCAGTCCTTGCTTACAGACAGCCCCCCAATCTGAAGCAAATACTCACCACACAACAGAACCACTAACCCAGGAACCTATCCTTGTAACAAAGCCCATTGCCAACTCTGTCCACATATCTATTCAGGGGACACCATCATAGGGCCTAATTACATCAGCCACACTATCAGAGGCTTGTTCACCTGCGCATCTATCAATGTGATATATGCCATCATGTGCCAGCAATGCCCCTCTGCCATGTACATTGGCCAAACTGGACAGTCTCTACGTAAAAGAATGAATGGACACAAATCAGACGTCAAGAATTACAACATTCAAAAACCAGTTGGAGAACACTTCAATCTCTCCGGTCACTCGATTACAGACCTGAGGGTAGCTATCCTTCAACAAAAACACTTCAAAACCAGACTCCAACGAGAGACTGCTGAATTGGAATTAATTTGCAAACTGGATACAATAAACTTAGGCTTGAATAGAGACTGGGAATGGATGAGTCATTACACAGAGTAAAACTATTTCCCCATGGTATTTCTCCCCCCACCCCACCCCCCCACTGTTCTTCAGATATTCTTGTTAACTGCTGGAAATAGCCTACCTGTTTGTCACCATGAAAGGTTTTCCTCCTTCCCCCCCTACTGCTGGTGATGGCTCATCTTAAGTGATCACTCTCCTTACAGTGTGTATGATAAACCCATTGTTTCATGTTCTCTGTGTGTGTGTATATAAATCTCTCCTCTGCTTTTTCCATCAAATGCATCCGATGAAGTGAGCTGTAGCTCACGAAAGCTTATGCTCTAATAAATTTGTTAGTCTCTAAGGTGCCACAAATACTCCTTTTCTTTTTGCGAATACAGACTAACATGACTGCTACTCTGAAATAAAGGTATGTAACTTAATTTTCCTTTGCCCCCTTTCGTCACATGCTCATAGCATCTGGTACCAAATCTGAAAAGTACTGGAGTATAAATATTTATCAAACTTCACCATTTAAGCCAGTCCCTATTTATAAGTAATTTGTGTGCTACCTCTTTTCTGCTGGTGCTAGATAAGGTTCAGGAGAAAGATTCCTCCCAAACCAAAAACAGTCGAACTACGCAGCGTTTTGCTAGGCACAAGAAACCCATGCAGAAGGAGCATAATTCTATACAGCCTCCCTCCACTATCCAAATCAGCAAAGCTGGTCACAGAAATGCTGCTGGAGTCAGTGAGGTATAGACTCATTTCACACATGACAAGAAAGAGGAGAGAAAAGCTATCTACTGTAAGCCGCCTTTGTGGGAAGCATTTAAATAACCATACTACAGCTCTGCTTTTAGCTATTGCCAGAGACACCGTCCATCAATACTATCAGAGGAGAATGTCTGCTATACCACAAAACCACCACATCTTTCCTTTGCCCTCCTCCCTGGCCCCAGAAACATGCAAAAGTTTGTCCTCAGCTGATATGTGCACAGGTCTACAGCAACGAACAATATCATGTCTTATACTTATGAACCCCTGAACCAATCAATAAATACCAATGCAAAAGTCCTATCATAAAATCCTTCTGTATCAGGTTGCCCCCTAGTAACTAGTTTGAAACATCAGTGGCTACTGAATGGGTGATAATACTTTCAAAAGAAACCAACAGAAAAACAAAGGCTTAACAATACGTTCAGCAGCTAGTTGTATGTAAATTTTTACAAAATCCTTCTTGTTCACACAGTTCATGTGGTATAGAATGCAGTCAGAACCCCTTCTAATCCTGCAACTGAGGCCATAATCTTTAAAAAGAAAATGCAGGGTGTGTGTGGTGTGAGTGAGACTGTACAATGATGTGCTTCTGTGCTTTCCATATACTGCATCTTTTATTGCAAGAGGACTATCTCTGCCTGCTGCAGAGCAGTCTGTGAAGCAGTTGCCTTTGTGTTTCAATTCAGATGCAGAACGTCACAAAGTGCAGAATAGTAGAACTGGTGAAAAGTGACAGTGTTAAACACTGCCACACCTCCCTCCACCAATCATAGGTCTTCATGTGCTTCTTGAAAGTTACAGTTTAGTTCTTTCAATCAGGCTGATGCACAACTGAAG
Source organism: Dermochelys coriacea (assembly GCF_009764565.3). NCBI lineage: Eukaryota > Metazoa > Chordata > Testudines > Dermochelyidae > Dermochelys > Dermochelys coriacea. The sequence goes on along the minus strand of NC_050071.1, from coordinate 97,785,582 downwards.
CATCCATAAGCCACAACCCCCAATGCCATCTGGAGAAACAAAAACACAACCTATCTCAGCACTCCCACCCACAAAAAAAAAAAAAAAAAAAAAACACGACCAGCCACCCGCCTCAACGTCCCCTAACAAAAAAAATCCCTCCTAAATAAACCCTTCAAAAACAAACAAACAAAGGAAGAAAGTAATTTACAAAAGCAAATACTTCCTTAGTGATTCATTCAGAAGATGGATTCTGTGGGAGCTGCTGAGGACATTTGAAACCCAGACTAATCTAGAGACTTTGATCTGGATCTAGAAATCTCTGAGCACCCATTTTTGAGATTAGCCATGATAGATAGAAAAAAAAAAATCACACATTCTTCACGTGACTGTTTGGAGGTTAGAAGGGCATTTTTACAGTTAATATTTGCAGCTAAGTGCAAATTACTTCATCTTCACTTATAGAACCTTGTGTTCCTGTAAGTAACCTTGTATAGTATGGAGACATCACATCCTCAGCTGTTCTAAAATTCTCTCATGAAGGCATGATACATGAGGGCAAGAGGTATAAAAATAGGGATGGTGTCCCACATTGAAAAAATTCAGCCCAAGGTTTTATTCTGTCTATACTCTGACTTCAGTGGGAGGATCTAGGTACTCACGCTTTTGGAAAAAAAAAAAAAAAGTCAGGCTACTTATTAGGTGCCTATCTTTAGACATCCACTGAGAAGCTTGGCAATCTGCTTACTTTAGTTTCTATAGCACCCATCACTGAACTTTCAGAGCACTTCCTTGAACTCATGAACACTTTGCCTGACAGTCTTTTCCCTAGAAGATATTTGTCCCTCTCCCCAAGGATCTATGAAAACAGTAAATTCAGGTATTTTTCCCTTCATTTTGAAATTGTTCTCTCATATTTCTGTTTTAATTGTAGCTTTGATTGGCAATTCTCTAGTAATTGGGGTGGATGAGTTCAATCCAGGACCAGAGGCACATTATGACACATGGCTGCCATAGCCCCCTCCCTGCATCATGACTCTCCACTCACCTAGAGTGGAGGTTGCAGGGAGGAAGTCTTCTCCTTTCCCAGATAGGCAAGAGCAGCAGTAAAGGGGCCCTTATATCCCCCACTTGAACAGCAGCAGGGCTTCTTTCTCCCTTTGAGAGCTGCAGGGGTCACAGCAGGAGTTCCCTCTCTTTCCCTGGAGAGGCAGTGGCCCCACTATTTACCCCAGCATTGGGGTTTTATCTACATGGGTGGGTGGCCGGGCCCACTGCACTCCTCTCTTTCTGCCATACATTGAGTTCTTGGTTGTGGTGATATTGGTGGGACCTCCAGAGCAACGCATCATGAGTTGTATTAACTCCTAGATTGCTTGGTGTGGTGCTTCCCCTCCCAGTGGTACCTAAACCATCTAGAGAGATTAATGAGTCTGCTATAGTCTTAACTAAGAGCAAGTGTTTAGTGCATGCTATAGAGGCTCATGGATTTAGCACCAGAAGTCTCAGGTTTAATTCTACCTGCCAACGGCATTAGATTTAACATGCCATTGAGCTGAATGTGGAAGTTCAAATCTCTTGTAGCTATTGCTTCAGGCTTTCTGCAAACTCAGGCAGTCACTGTGTTGGTTACACTTAAGTCACATGTGACAAAGGGAACTAGCAGGCTAATTAACCCAGATTCAGCCTGTAGAGACGAGACATATTAGATAATGATTGCGTTTTGTGTGTTATACACACACTAGTTAGTTCCTGTCTATCACTGTATTCTGGTAATTCAGAGATCAAAAGAAGATATGAATATTTAAATGAGCTATGCATATAGTGATATCACTGTCTTGATTTCATAGAATATCAGGGTTGGAAGGGACCTCAGGAAGTCATCTAGTCCAATGCCCTGCTCAAAGCAGGACCAATCCCCAACTAAATCATCCCAGCAAGGGCTTTGTCAAGCCTGTCCGTAAAAACTAAGGAAGGAGATTCCACCACTTCCCTAGATAACGGATTCCAGTGCTTCACCACCCTCCTAGTGAAAAAGTTTTTCCTAATATCCAACCTAAACCTCCCCCACTGTAACTTGAGACCATTACTCCTCGTTCTGTCATCTGGTACCACTAAGAACAGTCTAGATCCATCCTCTTTGGAACCCCCTTTCAGGTAGTTGAAAGCAGCTATCAAATCCCCCCTCATTATTCATTTCCGCAGACTAAAACAATCCCAGTTCCCTCAGCCTCTCCTCATAAGTCATGTGTTCGTCCCTTAATCATTTTTGTTGCCCTCTGCTGGATGTTTTCCAATTTTTCCACATCCTTCTTGTAGTGCAGGGCCCAAAACTGGACACAGTACTCCAGATGAGGCCTCATCAATGTCGAATAGAGGGGAATGATCACATCCCTTGATCTGCTGGCAATACTCCTACTTATACATCCCAAAATGCCATTGGCCTTCTTGGCAACAATGGCACACTGTTGACTCATATCCAGCTTCTCGTCCACTGTAACCCCTAGGTCCTTTTCTGCAGAACCGCCTAGCCATTTGGTCCCTGGTCTGTATCGGTGCAGGAGATTCTTCTGTCCCAAGTGCAGGACTCTGCACTTGTCCTTGTTGAACCTCAGATTTCTTTTGGCCCAATCCTCTAATTTGTCTAGGTCCCTCTGTATTCTCTCTACCTTCCTCCCAGTTTACTGCAAACTTGCAAACTTGCTGAGGATGCAATCCACACCATCCTCCAGATCATTTATGAAGATATTGAACAAAACTGGCCCCAGGACCGACCCTTGGGGCACTCCACTTGATACTGGCTACCAGCTGTACATGGAGCCATTGATCACTACCCGTTGAGCTGACAATCTAGCCAACTTTCTAGCCACCTTATAGTCCATTCATTCAGCCCATACTACTTTAACTTACTGGCAGTGGGAGACTGTCAAAAGCTTTGCTAAAGTCAAGAAACACCACCACTGCTTTCCCCTCATCCACAGAGCCAGTTCTCATCATAGAAGGCAATTAGATTAGTCAGGCATGACTTGCCCTTGGTGAATTCATGCTGACTGTTCCTGATCACTTTCCTCTCCTCTAAGTGCTTCAGAATTGATTCCTTGAGGACCTGCTCCATGATTTTTCCAGGGACTGAGGTGAGGCTGACTGGCCTGTAGTTCCCAGGATCCTCCTTCTTCCCTTTTTTAAAGATGGACACTACATTAGCCTTTCCAGTCATCTGGAACCTCCCCCGATTGCCATGAGTTTTCAAAGATAATGGCCAATGGCTCTGCAATCACATCCGCCAACTCCTTTAGCACTCTCAGATGCAGTGCATGCGGCCCCATGGACTAGTGCTCATCCAGCTTTTCTAAAAATAGTCCAGAACCACTTCTTTCTCCACAGAGGGCTGGTCACCTCCTCCCCATGCTGTGCTGCTCAGTGCAGTAGTCTGAGATATAAAGCATATCACCTGCAAATGGTGGGAGACAGGCATTTGCCTTAAGTTAATCCATGTAGCTAATTACTGTTGATGTTTAGGAAATATGAGGTTATTTCAAAAGACACTATTGTTCACCCTAGGACTGGGTGCTGTCAAGACAGTGCCTAGAAACTATATGAAGGGTTCTTGGTACAGATCTTTTATCTCAAATCTGTTTATATTTTATCAGGGGATGCTTGAGCCACAAGATTGAGGTCTCCAATTTCATTTTGGATCACCCTGATATTGAACATTGAACTAAACCTATGGGCTAGTTCTGAAAACTCTTTGCAACTCTAGAACTCACCATTTCTACTATGAAACTGACTTAAGAACTACATTAATGTCTATATGTATAATCTTTTAACCAATACCCTCTTTTCTTTAGTCAATAAGAATTGGCTTTGAGTGTGTAGTTGGGTAAGATCTGAAATATTCATTAACTTGCTTGGTAATGTGTCCGATCCTTTAGAATTGATAGAACAAGATTTATATGAACAAGATTTTCAATAATCCTCCTTATATTTGAGTTTGCTGTCTGGGAGGAAGCCCACACTAGGTTACTTTAATGGAACTGTGTTTTTGACTTCTGGGTAACCAGTATGGTATTATAGAAGATCCACTAAGCTAGCAACAAAACAGCTAAGTATCAAAATAACACCAATTTTGGTGATTGTCTGCCCATTCTTTGCAGTTTGCCTTGACTGAGCAATCTCATTGTGGCACCCCTGGGATTCCAGTCACTTCACATTTTCAAGTTTTTCTTTGAAACCACAAGTGCAAAAAAAAAATTTTAATTTTCAGCGAAAACTGAGATTCTGTGATGGGTCCAGAATGACTATACCAGGGGTCGGCAACCTTCAGCACGCAAGACATTTTGTTTACATTGACTGTCTGCAGGCACAGCCCCCCACAGCTCCCAGTGGCTGTGATTTGCCATTCCCAGCCAATGGGGGCTGCAGGAAGCAGTGGCCAGCATGTCCTCAGGGGTCTGGTTGTGAGATACAGTGTCCTGAGGGTATCTGCATAGGGCCCATGTGGCTGCCCAATTGGTCTCTCCACCCATGGTATGTCAAAACTAGGATAAAAGGGAGTGTTTAAAATGTGTTAGCTAACATGTTTTACTTAGCATGTTTTATACCCTCATGTAGACATTGTACATTGAATACTAATATGTATTAGCTGGTCCCCATTGGCTCACTACTTGGGTCCATGTTAATCTGCCAACATGTGTTAAAAATACAGCTTGAGTGGTCTACAGTAGGGTTTTAAAATTTTAGGTAAAACGTGCGAGCTAATATGTTTAAACCCCCCACACCTTTTATGCTAGTCTAGACATTCTCTCAGGCACAAGACCCGTGGCCTAGCTAGATGCTTCATGTCTTGCTCTCACAAAATGTGTGTAGTCTGCCCAGCTTGCACAGTGAGCCATCTGGCCTCAGGAGAAGTTGGGTCCAATGTAGAGCCAGTCCATGTTATATATGGGTTAGGCACCCCTTATGTCTGCATAAAATACCCTAACAGCTTAGTCCTATAACCTCAGATGTGTGGTTCAGATGCAATTTACATGAAAAAGGAGGAAACTCCAGCATGTGTGATACAGAGGTAAATTTAGTTTTAAAAATAGAGAGGACTGAATATGTAATTAGTTAAAGTCTGAAGATGAAGGGGGTATCCAAGTCATGAGGAACAGTTGAGAGGTATAGTTCCAATTATGTTAAATAAGTGGCAAGGGGACTGAAATCCTCTGACATGATAACTTGAGGTCCTTTTCTTCACTACAGGGCTTTTAGTTCAATAAGGCACAGCCCCAGCCCTGCAGACTCAGGACTGAGTCAACACTTTATTAACACTGTCAGGGTAAACGTAGTCCAGTTGCATCCTTTGTCTCACTGAAGTTTCAATGTGAAAGTTATTAATGTTTGCCTAGTGTTTTGAGATCCTTTGAGAGGAAAAGTATTACTGTTTTTATTTACAATAACTGTGCTCTAAAGATGAAAACTTCAGCTTTTCCACAGATGCCCGTTTTCTGTTTATTACTACATTTTAGCTCAGCCGATTAACATTTTCACCAATAAGGTATCATTTAAATACACATTGTATATTACAACTATTGAGAAAAAAGTATATCATTTTAATATGTAAACGGCAGAAATTTAGAAATGGAAATTAAATATACTAAGTACAACCTACTATGGACCTAGTTTTGCTGTTTTATTTTATAAATAAAATACTTTCATGGTCTCTGTTCATCCTGTTGCAGGTTCCACTCATGGAAATATTTGTAAAATATATGAGCTGAAGTTTAATATCTGCCAAATTTACAAACTCAGGGATATATGCCAGACCAATCACAAAATTACTGATTTCAGTAATTATTCTTCCAAGCAATAAATTCAAACTGAAGAATGGATTAAAATTTTACATTTTCTCTATTGATTGCACATGTAGCAGTCTGAACTAACACCTTATTTCAGAAACCCCATTGCTTTCTTTAGTCTTTCACTTGTACTGGATGAACAAAAATAGTTTTGTTATGCCAGACAGACTGATCCTGGAGTGTAATTAATCCATGGTGAAAGGCTGGATCAGCTGCCAATGAATACACTAAATTTTCAACTGAGCTAAGTCCAACGGATAAGATCTTAACTGGCAACTGCTTGTTTACTTGCTGATTACTATCTATGACACTAGAGGGTTTCTAACAGAAACCAAGACACTTGTTTTAATTAAAACAAGGTATCTCAAATGGTTGGCAAAATAAAAATAAAGTCAGGGGACACTGCACAGACAGACATTTTGCATGTTTCTCTGGGATGTTAAAAGCCAGGCTCAGATAAAATGATCCATTTTCAGCACACTAAGCACATCTTGGAGATGGAAAAGAAACCTAACAAAGGCTTGACATTAGACAGTTCTTACCACCTCAGCATACTTTCCTCTGGCCAGCATTATGATGAGTCACAATCGCAGGGAGCTCAGCAATCTGGATTTCATATTTCCAGAGCAGTAATGCCTTTTAATTAAATTAAATGCAGTCAGCTCTTTGAGATCTGTATAGCGATCATTGAATGAGTAAATTGCACCTGGTTATGTTTAAATGTGAAGTGGCTGACCCAGTTTCATGTATGCATTATTAATCTCTCTAAATCTTTGTTGAGGTTTAGGGGTATAAGGGAGATTTATCTGTCTTAGAAGGGGAAAGACTAAGAGGCTAGAAGACAGAAGGGAGAGAGAGTGGTTTCTTTTGCAAGGCAGAGAATCATGCCATAAAAAAGGAAGAAGACTGTGCCCTTTTCTAACTTCAGTTGGTTGCCTGAGGTCACAGGTGTTTTCAAAAACACCGACAAGCTGAAAAAAAAATAGGTATAGTATTTTTCATGACTGCCATTCACTACCTGTGCTCCTGAACAGTACAACTATGCTTCTTTGCAGCGTGAAATGTTCCACTGTATGATACAGCATATGCTGGAGGAAGACAAGCAGCACAAGGTTCCCTTCTGCTCTATGATACGCAAGATTAATCTGTGCTGTAAAGTGGGACAAATAAGCAGAAATATAGTCTTATTGCTAAAGCAGAGGACAAGGAATCAGGAGACTTGGGTGCTGTACCAGAGGGGGACTGTTAAGGCTTAATCCATTAATGTTTATAAAGTGCTTTAAAGTTCTGATGGAAAGTGGTATGATGTTAGTGCCAAGTATTAGAATTATAACCTGAGTGAACAGCAGGTTGAAATGTTCTCTTGCTGGACAACTAAGCAAGTTTGAGAAATTTTACCCCGTACAATTTAAAAAAAAAAGGAAGATCTCAAAAAACCCCAAAACAAAATAACCTGTTACAATGTTTAATCACTCAGGATTAAATAGCGACAGGTAATTCTCTGAATATTTGGATAAGCAAAAGTCTGGATACCTATCTAAACTCTACATACCCTTTTAGTTTCCAAACTGTGTTGGAAAATCTTTTAAGTGCCACCTGTCTTTTGTGATTTCCAGCATTTTTTTTTTCTTATTCCTCTGCATTTTCTGATTCTGATCAGGATGAGAAGCAACTCAAACACAGTAATGAAATAGTTAGCCAACATTTTTCTCCCACACCCCTACACACAAACTGAGTCATCAGTTGGTAACACATTAACCTTTAGTAGGAATTTAAATTACATTATCTAGGTGCAGTTTTCTGCCATGAACGTAACCTCTAGTTATAATTAATATTAACATCCTAATTGGCACATGTGATCCATTGTTTAAACCCTACATATTTCACTGTTTGTAGACATAAGTTTAGACAAGCTATGATAAGCTATGCACACCATGGCATGCATTTTTAATGTCCTGAGAGCAACCTTTCTTAAGTTGACATTCAGTGGAATTTTTTCTCTGCTCTTAGATTAACTAATGTTTGTTACTTTGGAGATGTAAAGATGCTGTTAACACTTTGCTAGCTCACTAACTTCAGTGTTAGTGATCAGAGAAAGGAAAAATTTGAAGGAATGAAAAATGAGTTCTGCAATTGTCTCTACACTTTTTGCTTCACTCCATAACTTTCCATACATTTTAAAATGTCCATCTTGCTATTGCAAAAATTAATATTGCATCTTTCACTATCTAAGCTGTTATGCTGCTGTCCTGCTATCAGCAGCTTCAGAAAACTGTCTCCAGTTAAACAATGACAGCTGCAAAGGTAGGAACTCAACCTTTTCCCCGTCCCTTCTCATGTATGAAATATCAAAACCTCCAAGGATCATTTTACAGAAGCATAGAAAATTTGTTCTGTGATATGCTAAACATTCAGTGGGAGTCAAGGCACATTTAAAAATACCCTGAGAACTTAAGCCACAATCAGGAACTAAACTCAAAGGATTCCAAAATGGGCATGCAGTTATGTGGCCAAAACAGTGTTTGTATGCACACATCTTGGCCATTAGCAGTTCTGTATAGTCCACACAGAACAGAAGTTATTCTTGCCAGAAGTAATATTCTGCAAGCAGGGGTTAGGGAAGCAGGGGGAGGTCCATTACAGCCATTGCCAGTTCTGATGGTTTCATAGCTGCCAAGATTTATACAAATTTATAAAAAATACAAACTATTTGAAGAACAAATATGTATGTTTGCAAATTTACATATGATCATAAGCTACAGGTTAACAGCAATATACCTTGCACCAAGCAGTGCTAGGGGTAGAACACAGAGCTGCACCAAATCTGACAGCAATGGCAAATGGGTGTGTACTGAAGGGTGTCTGGAGTGTATGTGGTGTGACAGGGCAAGGCCAGATGGCTATAGAAAAGTAGTGGAGATAGAAATATTAGCTCCAGGCTAAACAAATCCCTGGTACCAGGTTAAGTGAAATGGCAGCTGCTCCAGGTCAATTAAGACACCAGGGGCCAATTAAGAACTTTCCAGAAGGCAGGGAGAAGGCTAGGTTGATTGGGACACCTGAAGCCAATCAGGGGCTGGCTGAAACTAGTTAAAAGCCTCCCAGTCAGTCAGGTGGGTGTGCATGTCAGGAGCTGTGGGAGGAAGTTGTGCTGTTGGAGAGGCTGTGTCGTACACACCATATCAGGTACAAGGAAGGAGGCCCTGAGGTAAGGGTGAAGTGGAGCTTGAGGAAGTGAGGGCTGCTGTGGGGGAAGTAGCCCAGGGAATTGTACATGTCATGTTTCTAAAAGGTCAGCTACCATAGCTGATACTATTAGGGTCCCTGGGCTGGAGCCCGGACTAGAGGGTGGGCCTGGGCTCCCCCCCACCTTTGCCCCATGTTTAATCACTGAGACTGGGAGACAGACTGTGCAAGGATGGATAACTTCTCCTTGCTGGCTTATGATGAAAATGGCTCAGTAGACTGTGACCCTTGTCTCTAGAGAAAGAAGGGTTATGTGGAGGGTCACAGTGAGCCTCTGAGGCTAGCGAAATCTGCCAGGAAACACGGGACCCACAGAGGCAAGGACAGAGCTTTGTCACAGTGGGTACATTCAAAGTCACGGCAGTTGGGTTTGTGGGGTGTTTGGGTGGAAGATAAAGATGGTGGGGAGCTGTGGTAGCGGTTGTGAGGGTGGTGGTGGCGGCTGGGGAAGCTGGGTGGCATCTAAGGGAAGTTGTTTTGTGGAGGTAACTGGGAGCTGAGGGAAAGATAAGTGTGACGTAGCTAAGAGAGGCTGGGTTTGCAGGTGTGTCCAGGAGAGGAAGATGGGAACAAAAACTTAATGGTTGGAGGAAGCTGGGGGTAGAGGTTGGGGTGGGAAGGGAGAAGCTAGGAACAGTTGGGATTATGGGGGTTTCCAGGAGATAGTTGGATAACCTGGGGGGAAGAGCTGGGTTTGTGATGGTGTCCAAGGGGTGACTTGGGGGCTGGGGAAAGCTGGAGGGTAGCTAGGTTTGTGGAGGTGTCCAAAGGGGTAGATGGAAAGCTTGGGAGAGAAGCTGGGGACATTTGGATTTGGGAGGGTGATCAAGAGGGCAGTGAGTGGCCGAGTGGCAGCTGGTGTAATGGATCTGGAGCAGCTATGTAATAACTGATGAATCATAGGACTGGAAGGGACTTCAAGAGGTCATCTAGTCCAGTCCCCTGCACTCATGGCAGGACTAAGTATTATCTAGACCATTCCTGGCAGGTGTTTGTCTAACCTGCTCTTAAAAATCTTCAATGATGGAGATTCCACAACCTCCCTAGGCAATTTACTCCAGTGCTCAGTTGTAATATATATGGACCTGGTTATTGAGATGTTTACTGTATGACTGGGCTGGCACAAGAAGAAAGTTAATCTGGGCTGAAAAAATCACTCTGTCCCTCATCAGCTGCTGGATATGTCAAGTCGGAGGGAAAAAGCCTTCCAGTTAGATAGAACAATCAGGAGGGGAAAAAGGAGAAGAGAGGTCACAGCCTTCTGTGAACTGGCTGCCCTGGCAATGGAAGGATGTCTCTTGGACAAAACTTGAGACTAGAGACTTAAGAATTGAAGTTGGCCTGGAAGAGGCTGAGCAGTAGATCTTCACTGAGCGATAGCCACTCTTAGGTCTGTAATCCTTCAACAAAAAAGCTTCAAAAACAGACTCCAACGAGAGACTGCTGAATTGGAATTAATTTGCAAACTGGATACAATTAACTTAGGCTTGAATAGAGACTGGGAATGGATGAGTCATTACACAAAGTAAAACTATTTCCCCATGGTATTTCTCCCCCCCACCCCACCCCCCACTGTTCCTCTGATATTCTTTTCAGAGTAGCAAATTTGTTAGTCTCTAAGGTGCCACGGGTACTCCTTTTCTTTTTTCTGATATTCTTGTTAACTGCTGGAATTAGCCTACCTTGCTTTTCACCATGAAAGGTTTTCCTCCTTCCCCCCCCCCCCCGCTGCTGGTGATGGCTTATCTTAAGTGATCACTCTCCTTACAGTGTGTATGATAAACCCATTGTTTCATGTTCTCTCTGTGTGTGTGTGTGTGTGTGTGTGTGTGTGTGTGTGTGTGTGTGTGTGTATATATCAATCTCCCCTGTTTTTTCCACCAAATGCATCCGATGAAGTGAGCTGTAGCTCACGAAAGCTTATGCTCTAATAAATTTGTTAGTCTCTAAGGTGCCACAAGTACTCCTTTTCTTTTTGCGAATACAGACTAACATGGCTGCTACTCTGAAACCTGTTTTCTTAAAGGTGTTTATTTCCTAGCCCTATCCCAAGGTGGGGGTTTCTTTCTGTCCCTTCCTGTGATCAATTGGGACTATCCTGATGGGATTCCTGTATAGTTCTCCAAAGTAGGACTTCAGCCCCTGGACTGAAAGGATAGAGTTTTCCCCTTTTCATTTTCTGAGTCTCTACCTCCTCATATGAATCATGGAGTAATAGAGGATTGGTACATGGCTCATTTTAAAAAATTCTTCTTACATGAACGATTTGTTTTCAGCAGTCAAAGAACCAAGGAGAGAACCAGGCAGATTCTATCTGCTATAACCCTGTAGCACCATTTTGAATGAGAAAAGGGAAGACTTAAATTTATAGTGAACACGGACGGGATCCAGTGATTTAACTCAAGCAAAGAGAACCCATTTATCTCTGTAATAGGATGCAAACTGTTCAGCAGAGAAGGCATTTATTACACAGCAGGTAATTAATGTTAGAATTGATTTGCTACCCTGGGCCTTAGCAACTTCAGTACACACACTAAATATGGTTTCTATAGCCATATATTAAACTTGTGTTTACAGGATGCCACACTGATGCATAAAGCAGGAGCATAACAGAGTAGGCATACTGGGGAAAGCTGGAAGACTCAAATGCCATACAAAGCAAATTTTTAGGACAGGTACTCAGATCTGATGATATACAAAGTACAAGATAGATGTTTATACTGTTAACATTAAATGTGGCATATGAATCTAGCTTTTGGATTAGATACAGTAGCATTTTCCCCTTGAACAGCTGTCTTTATTATGCAGGAAAAGGCTTCTGCTGTTTAGACTTCCTTGTAAACTGACTCAAAAGAGCCATTTCTAAATAACTATTTATGAACTTCATGTGATGCTACAACATGGAAACAAGCCAAATATTCTTCCTATAGAGAGTCACGGCAGGGTCTTTGTATCCCTGATTTTGCCTACATAAATACACATTCATCTCTGGTTTTGCCCTCCCTGCCCTTTCTTGTAAAATCTGGTATTTTTAGCCAATCAACTGTTAGCCAAAGACGACTAGACTGGACCATGTCTGATCCTGTCATTGCCACTTCTTATTGAACTAGAGTGCCCACCATTGAGTAATGAGAAGGTCTCAATCTGTGGAACAGGAAACAAATGCCAGAAATACAATCTGTCTCTCTGGTATTTGGCCACCTTGTGAATCCAAAAGTCTTTCAGAACAAACTGTATAATTAGCAAAATAAACATACCTAAAAATTCTTAAGGTCTTGATCCTGCAAACTCATGTGAGTAAGTCCCTGTGCCTATGTGAAATCCTGCTGAAGTCAACTTGCAGGATTGGGTCCTAAGAGTTTAAGAAATCATCTTAAATTCATTTTCTATAAGTTTTCTTAGGGGTAACATTTTTTCCTTTAACACACTACATTCTGGAATATGTTACAGTATCATTCTCTTCATAATAGAATGACAAAGGGTTATCTCCCTCAAGTTGATTGATATACACAATATTATCTTGGTTCTGCTAAAAGCAGAACCAACTGATCTACATCATTACATTGACTAGTGTGAGTAAACTGGCCAATGCTCTTCATAGTATAGTTAATATAGTTAAGGAAACTTAAAATTAAGACTGTTGTAGAGCAGTTTTTAAACTAAAGGCTGGGGGAAAGCCGACAGGTGCTGAGGAACATGAGACATCTCTTAGGGGAGGATCTATTAATGAAGATTCTCTATGTCCTAGTAAGGACGAGAGGATGGAAGATAAAATATGGGTAGGATCTGATGAGAATCAGTCAAATGAAAAAGAGGCCTATTCAATTACATCATGTAATGGCAAACAGCTAAAAAGTTTTTAAAGTGTTTATGTACAAATGCTAGAAGTCTAAATAATAAGATGGGCAAACTAGAGTGCCTTGTATTAAATGAGGATATTGATATAATAGGCATCACAGAAACTTGATGGAATGAGGATAATCAATGGGACACAGTAATGCCAGGGTACAATATACATCAGAAGGACAGAACAGGTCATCCTGATCTGGGAGTGGCACTATATGTGAAAAAGCATAGAATCAAATGAAGTAAAAATCTTAAACCAAACTGTACCACAATCTCTATATAGATAGTAATTCCATGCTCTAATAATAAGAGTATAGCAGTAGGGATACATTACTGACCACCTGGCCAATGGGAGTTGCAGGAATGGAGAACTACGGTCACTGGGAGCTGCGAGGGGCTGTGCCTGCGGATGGTCAACATTAGCAAAATGTCTCATGGCCTGCAATCAGATTACCCTGATGGGCTGCAAGTTGCCCACCACTGCCCTAGAAGCTGCATGAAAGTTTAAAGACACCATAGAGGCACAACTTAAATGTACAGTATATCCAAAATTAAAAAAACATAGTAAGAAAACCAAAGTGTGTCACTGTGGCTAAACAAAGCCACAGAAGCAGTGAGACAAAAAGGCATCCTTTACAAAGTGGACGTTAAATCCTAGTGAGGAAAATAGAAAGGAGCATAAACCGACAAGTGAAGTGAAAAATATATTTAGGAAGGCCAAAAGAGAATTGGAAGAACTACTAGCCAAAGACTCAAAGTAATTTTTTTTTTTTTTTAAAGTACATCACAAGCAGGAAGCCTGCTAACCAACCAGTGGGGCCACTGGGCAACCAAGATGCAAAAGCACTCAAGGATGATAAGGCCTTTGCGGAGAAATTAAATGAATTCTTTGCATTGGTCTTCATGGCTGAGGATGTGAGGGAGAATCCTAAACCTGGAGACATTCTTTTTAGGTGACAAATCAGAGGAACTTTCCCAGATTGAGGTGTCATTAGGAGGTGGTTTTGGAATAATTGATAAAGTAATAAGTCACCAGGACTCAACGGTGTTCACCCAAGAGTTCTGAAGGAACTTCAACGTGAAATTGCACAACTACTATCATTTAAATCAGCTTCTGTACCAAATGACTAGAGGATAGCTAATGTGATGCCAATTTTTTTTTTTAAAAAAAAAAGGGCTCCAGAGTTGACCCCGGAAATGACAGGCCAGTAAGCCTGACTTCAGTACCAAGCAAACTGGTTGAAACTATAGTAAAGAACAAAATTATCAGAGATGTAGATTAACATAATTTGTTGGGGAAGTCAACATGGTTTTTGTGAAGGGAAACCATGCCTCACCAATATACTGGGATTCTTTGAGTCAGTCAACAAGCATGTGGACAAGGGGGATCCAATGGATATTGTGTATTTAGATTTTCAGAAAGCCTTTGACAAGGTCCCTCACCAAAGGCCCTTAAGCAAAATAAGCTGTCATGGGATGAGAGGGAAGGTCCTCTGATGGAGTGGTAACTGGTTAAAAGATAGGAAACAAAGGGTAGGAATAAATGGTCAGCTTTCAGAATGGAAAGAGAAATAGTGGTCTGTACTGGGCCCAGTCCTATTCAACATTCATAAATGATCTGGAAAAAAGGGGTAAAAACAGTAAGGTGGCAAAATTTTGCCGGATGATACAAAACTATTCAAGATATTTAAGTCCCAAGCAGACTGCAAAGAGCTACAAAAGGATCTCAGAACTAGGTGACTGGGCAACAAAATTGCATTTATCAACATTGAATTTATCTGCCAAGTTATGCACATTGGAAAACATAATCCAAACTATACATATACAATGATGGGGAATAAATTAGCTGTTAGCACTCAAACAGATCTTGGAGTCATTGTGGATAGTTCTGTACTGGTTGTGAATTGTGTCTGAATTTTGGCAATGTAGTTGCAGCTATACAGATTTTCTTTGTATTGGGAGTGGGAGATTCAAATCTATTTTCCCAAGGCTATAGAGGCCAACTGTGAAAAAGCTTTGCATAATGACAGGTTTCAGAGTAGCAGCCGTGTTAGTCTGTATTCGCAAAAAGAAAAAAGGAGTACTTGTGGCACCTTAGAGACTAACAAATTTATTAGAGCATAAGCTTTCGTGAGCTACAGCTCACTTCATCGGATGCATTTGGTGGAAAAAACAGAGGGGAGATTGATATACGCACACAGAGAACATGAAACAATGGGTTTATAATACACACTGAGTGATCATTTAAGATAAGCCATCACCAGCAGCAGGGGGGGAAAAGGAGGAAAACCTTTCATGGTGACAAGCAAGGTAGGCTATTTCCAGCAGTTAACAAGAATATCTGGATTTACTTGAGACAGCCTTTTGACTACATTTTAAAGGCATGTATGTCAATTGGCATTATATTAGTGAGTGAAATATAAGTAGCATTTTAGGAAACTAATAGCTAGAAATGTATTCATCTCTATCTGTGAATATAAACAGGACATGAAGAGGAACTTAATATCTGAAGATTTTTCCTAGCTCATTAAGAAAGTGGTATAAGAGAGCTCTGTATTGAAAATAAGATTGCAGTTAATTCAGCTGCTCATTTTGGCGATTTCACTAAAGTCTGTTTTCATAACAATAATTTGATCATTGTTACACCTTACTACAGTCATTTCCTTCCAGAAATAAGTGCAATGGGCTATACTGGGAGCTTGTGTAAAGAGGCAGTAATCCACTGAAGCCTGAATTGGGCCTCTGAGGTCTTTACAATACTTATTTTACCATCCATCAAAGATACTATTGTGCTTCAGAAAACAGGCTGGTCTGCTTTCAGTTTAGAAATACCACTGCTTGTGTTAAATCAGTACGTTTCCTTTGGAGATGAAGTGAAGGGCGAGATTTCCTTATTATGAGAAGGCTGTAAACGTGGAGAAAAGCACTCAGCTAGCAAACAGCTGAGTTACAAATATGTCTTAATCAGAGCCCTAAAGTCAGGCTAGCTAATGGAGGCTTCAGCAGTTTTACAAAACAATCTAGCTGCAACTTGTTTAGCTTGAGGCCTGTGCTACTGAATAAGGAGAGCACATGGTATACTTCAGATCAGAGGATGGCATGATGCATTAGATTAGATTGCTAGACGCTGTAATGGAATAACCTCTTAAAGTGCATCATGTGAGCTGCTGAGAACAGAAGTTTTTAAAATTTATTTTCAAAAATTCTTGTTTTGTCTCATTCTGTCCTTACTAGATGTTCTCTTTTATTGTGTTTTAATGGAGAGCAATACTTATGAATTGGCTTTACAAAAATTTGTTTCTAGGCTGTTGCAGGGGAGAACCAGACATTAGTTTTCCCTTCTTATATACCAGATTTCCATTTCCAGGAGAGTGTACCCAGGGATGGGGAGATGAGAAGTATGTCAAAAGCCATGGCCTTGTTACTGGAAGGTTAAGGAATAGATTACAGATACCCACTCTGGTGTACCTCTGGTTCTTGGTTTACCGAGGTCCCAGAAGCTGTAAAGAGCCAGAAGTGATATCCCTCTGTTATCAGAATATGTAGAAAGGAATAAATCATGAAGCACATAGTAATGTGCTACACTAAAAAAAAAAAATTGTGCTTTCAGGGAGTAGAATACTCTTCATAAATAAAGTCCAGCCAGGTGTGGAAAGATACTGTTAGCAATTGTTTGTAATATGATCATTACAAATGATGTCCTGGACAAATTCCAAGTTGGATAAATGCATTCTGTCTGCTTTACATCCTTGTAGTTTTAATTGGATATGGTGTTTTTCCTTTGTTTAATGTCCTTAAACATTGTTGTGCATTGTTAAACAGGAACTGTATTCTTCCATAGAGCTAGTTGCATACCAGTAGTGGTAAATTTGTGTACGAGTTTATGAAGTCAGGGGCAGCAGAATCTAATGACCCAGGAGCAGAAGCTATGAATTCCAGAGTGCTAGTCCATGCTCTGATATTAGCTCATTTTGTAGTCATTGGTAAATCACTGAGGGACAACGGGTGACCTGTTCCTGTGGGGATGTGCATGGTGAGGAGGAATGAGAGCATGAGGAGCTAGGCACAACTGCACTCTTTGAACTTGAAGTGCTCCAGCCTAGTGATATGTGAAGTGCTACTCCTGTGGTAGATATGACAATTTCCTGCAATATCTTTAAAAGACTTTATTGCATTAAATTTATGGATTATTGTGGGTTAGGATTGTATGTGACCTCTATATGGGGGAGATGTGACAGATGTCAGACCTGGGAGTTCAAAAGATTATATTGAAAATGTGCCAGACAAGTATGCACTTTTGGGATAATAAGCGTAAAGTGAATTTCCTGGGGAATTCCTAGGGAGAAGTTAATGCAAATTCCTCAACTCCAGTTATGCAACCCCCCAGCATTTTGAAGCTACTCCCTAAAGAGAGGGACATTGTTTGCTGGTTATTTGTTACAGAAGGCCAAGATCAAAGGCCTGAGCTGTATAGAAGAGCAACTGATCTTGCCCAGCCTTGATCCTGGATTTAAGACATATGAACCTGTAAACTTGGGGAAAACCCAGCTGTAGCTTTTGAAGTACTAAAATCAACCAGAGCCCTCAGCTGGAGTTGCGGGGTGACCTCAGGTAAGCATTTTAGTATGCATGTAGGTTCTTAAGTTTCCTCTAATGCTTTTACTTTAAAATAAACATGCTTGCTTAGAGTGAGCTGTGTGGTAACTTGTAACTGGCAATACATTGTTCATAGCCCTGGGAGAGAAAGCTAGCCCAGACATTGCCCTTGTCAGTCTGGTTTGCTGAGGATATCACGGTGTAAGGCAAAGAGCTGGGCAGCTTTTAAAATCCCTGGTCAGGAGGGAGTGGATGCAGGTGTCTGCCTAGGAAAGGTGACTGCTGGGAGTTAGAGGCCTAAAATGGGTGCCATTGGTGGAGCATGGAGGGGAAATGCAGGTACTGTTGCCATGAAACTGACAACTCCATCCTATAGATACAGGACAGTGAAGGGCCATGCTCTAGTCCCTTGCATTGGTGTTTCAAGTATTTCTTACTTGAAAGCACATTTTTGTTAGCATGCACTCTGACCTATAAGATGTGTTGGTGAATTTAAGCTTGCCAAAAAACCAGTATGATATTACATTGTACTATTTGAGAAATCACATAGGATCATAATAAGAGGTGGGAAAATTGGTTTGAGTTTGTCAGCAATTTAAAAAAAGTTAAAAATTTTTTTGGCAAACTGAAAAGAAAATATTGTTTCATTTTGATTTGGAGCATTTAATGTTTTTGATTTAAAAAAATAAAGTTGTTTCGAATTGAACAAAATGTAGTGTTTCAAAAATGTCAAAATGAAATGTGTAGTTTTTTTGGAATTGTCTTGGTTTCTTTTTCCAAAGTGAAAAATTCACCAAAAAATGTTGTGTCAAAAATTTTTACCCACTTCTAATCATAATGCAGACACAGATAGGGTTAGAGGAGAGGCAGACCCTCAGGCCTTAACTTAATCTATTGTTTTTTGAGTACTTAGTCACACAACTTCAACATTCTTAGTCATAATTCCATCAGAAAACTACATTAAATTCCTAAAATGGTTTGGGATTCTTTAAGACAGAGGTGCAATATACATACAATATACTTTAGTTACACTATTATTACAGCAATTTCCTTTACGATATCCCTAAGAGACATACATTGTCTTAAATATATGAATGGATTATATCCCTCCATATCATGCGTTTTATTAACATGTTTTATTATTGATACCCTACTTCTCGGCAAGGATGTATTGTATGCCAATCTGCACAGAAGGAGTATAGCAACTATTTTTCTGAACTATATCACTGTCTGAAGAGACAAACCTTATAAAGATTGTAATACTAAGAAAGCAACCCTTAAGGGCATAGCCAAAGGGTAGTGAAAGGTAAACAGGGCTATTTGTAGATAGTTATCAAAGCCATGTTAAGTAAACAAGAATCTTTAACATGCTTACCTGTTTCAGTGTAGCAGCCGTGTTAGTCTGTATTCGCAAAAAGAAAAGGAGTACCTGTGGCACCTTAGAGACTAACAAATTTATTTGAGCATAAGCTTTCGTGAGCTACAGCATCATCATCAATGCATCCGATGAAGTGAGCTGTAGCTCACGAAAGCTTATGCTCAAATAAATTTGTTAGTCTCTAAGGTGCCATAAGTACTCCTTTTCTTTATGCTTACCTGTATAGAGAATCAAGAACAGAGGCCAAGTGTATTTGTCTGTGTTTACGTATATCTTGTTACAAGTTTAACAATGTAACCAGATTAATTTGTGGATGCTAATTCCCTTTCATGTCTATGGCCTTACAGTATGCATATGGATGGTTCAGTTAACCTTAAGAGCAAAGATGAAAGATACTGTAGGAACTCATAATATTTGCATGGTCTTCAGTTTAATTATCTATGCTATAGATAACTATATGCTATAGATCATTCCCACCTTTTCATCTGCTGTGTATTTATACCTCCCTACTGTATGTTCCACTCCATAAATCTGATGAAGTGGGATTTAGCTCACAAAAACTTATGCCCAAATACATTTGTTAGTCTCCAAGGTGCCACAAGGACTCCTTGTTATTTTTGCTGATACAGACAAACACAGCTACCACTCTGAAACCTATGCTATAATGAATTGTATAGATTGTTTGACTGGCTGATTGCCTTGTTAATGAATGCAACTAGTTTACCTGTGTATGCAAAGGAAATAAAAGATTAGCTTCAACACAACAATCTGCACTGCCTATTCTTCACCTGGGAAGGTCCTACTGTGACAATTGCTGTCAAGAGGCTTATCAGCTTTCTAGAGGACTATAAAAAAAAAAAGTCCCAGGCCTGATCCTTTTAATCTCAGAGCTGCTTAAAGTTTAACAGGGAAGGTCTAAGCCTTAAAATCTGACATCTCCAGGCTTACCCTGGATTACTCTGGAATTCTCCTGGAAGAACCTGAGCAGACTACAGCTGGACTGCTCATTGGACTATAAACTGGAATCAACTGATAAGACTTTTATAAATCAGCAGTGTCACCATCTCTGCTATGACATTGACCTAAGGACTTTATGCATATCTGTTTCTATATTTATCTTTTAACCACAGCAACTTTATTATTAAACCTTTAGTCTTTTAGTTATTAAAGGACCATCTGCGTGATTATTGGGCAAGATCCGAGACTCATTGACCTGGTGATTAGTGTCCAGTCTTTTGGGACTGGTGAACCTCACATATGGAAAAATCAGGTTTTCAATAATCTCATTAAATTAGACTTGGCTGTCCAGGGAGGGGCAAAGGCTGGGTTGCTTAAAGGGGACTGTATTTGGCTTCTTGGTAGTCAGTGTGGTATTACAGAAGCTGTTTTGTTACTGGCTTGGTGAACCTAATTATAGAATAAACAGTTTTGGGATTTGTCTGACCTATTCTTAGTATTGCCTATCCAGGTACCAGGTCACATAGAATAAGAAATTGCAAGAAAATGGGCTATATTCCCAACAGCTGTAGGAGGAGGCTCTAGAGGCAGGATGATCTAGTGGCTAGAGCAATAGCCTAGGACTTGGAAAATAAACATTCAAGTCCCTGCTGGGCCACAGATTTCCTGCAATTCACTTAGCATCTGACTCAGTTCCTCATCCATAGAATGGGAATAGGGAGTACTTCCCTACATCACAGCTGTGTCACCAGGGTAAATATACTGAAGATTGTGAGGTGCTCAGATGCTAGAGAACCTCACTATATCTATCATAGTGCCTAAAATAGATATATAGGTATAATATAAGAAAAATGGGTTATGTTTTTGAAATGATGTACATGGGAGGAAGACAAATCCTATTAACATAATGGAATTGGAATAAATATTGTTCTTTGTATGGTTTTGAAAATGGCTAAATGAAATGGAAAGTGATTTTGTACTGAATCACATCAAATAGTGAAAGATGACCAAGTATGATCTTGACAAGGAAGTTTCAGTATCTATCACTGTTTGCAATTCCTTCTCTGAGAGCATTGAATGTTAGGAACCGTTTATTGAAAGAAGGAATGGTGGTCAGGAAACTAGTTCTCTTAAAGATGCCATTACATCTTTAACTTTCAAATGGACAGCCCCCAATGACAGACAGAAGGAATCTGGGTTTAACATCTCATCACATGGATGGCATCTTTAATGGTGCAGCACAACCAGTATTGCATTATTTTGTCAGCAATGGGTAGAATCCCAAGTCTGGGTAGTCTTAAGCCTACAGCCTTCTGCTCCAGAGAATTTTACCAGCTGAGGCCACAAAATATCCCAACAGGTGGACTAAAGCCTAATTTAAGGCTTATGAATGAAAATGTTGGCCAAATGTTTTTTCAGTGCAACATTCACTATCAGCTGCAAGTGCTTATTCACCAAATAAAACCCCACTGGAACAGATCTTGCTGTGTACTGTGACTTTCTTCTTCAGAAGAATCAGTGGATAGTAGATACCTGTTCCAACCTGATATGATCTTATTACAAGGTCAAGGGGTACATATTTCAGAAGAACATTTCAAGATGTGGCAAGATGATATTCTTAGATTGAGAAGGAAGTGTCAGTCATTTGTATGCATTGGTGATGCATTTTGCTACTGCTTGAATGAAATTATTTAAATGATATATACTAATCTACTAAGAACCTTTAGTAAATATGAGATTCCTTAAGGTTGATAACATTTCAGCATTAGTGATTCAAAATATTGTTCCAGACCATCAAATGCAGCAGATAAGATTGTGCCTTAGCTCAGTACAATATATAAAGCCAAGTGTCATTGCATATATTATTTGAAACACACAGGGCTGTGAAAAAGATAAATACAGTGAAAGACAGGACTAAATTCAGAAGTGAACCAATTGGTGGTATAATTATATGGAGGTGTGAATGTAAGCTGACATCATTTTCACACTGAAAGGGCCAAAAAAAAAAAAAGGCTGTAATACAGGGATAGCAGCCACCAGGAGGATGTATTGACATGTAAAGTACGTAGACCAGCATTTGTATCTCCTCTGAATTTTGCCCACACAGAGCAGCAGTAAGCAAATATCTATGTTACAAGAGTACATAGCTCCTGTGATTGGTAAGGGGACATGGACCCTTGAACTTCTAAGTAACTAGTCTGAATCTATGCCAGGCCCAGTAGACAGATTGCAATACTATGTGGAGGATCTGAACTCTCACTACTCAGGGAATTTAATGACCTACTCAAATGCTTAAACACAGGAAATGCTGTATTTTGGTGCATCTCAGAGCACAATACATTATTCTCAAAGATATTCATGGAGTTTAACAGATTACTGATATTTATGTTAGAGGCATATTCTCCAATGCTTGGTGGTATTTAAACAGCGTGATTCCTACCCTAGTGATAGCTGTGCAGCTAAACCACTGCTCTTCACTACTTTGAAAAATTTTCTCCAAAATATTAAAACATGAAGGTGCCTGGATTGCATAACAGATTTTATCACTGAATTACTTTGGCTATCAAACCTTTTTTAAAACCAAAGTTTCATGATGTTGCTATTTTATCTCCTTTACCATCTCTTTCACTAGCTTGATTCACATTTTAGTCTTTTCTGTTCTCTTCTCACCAGCCTTCCTTCAGTGCTCTGCAACTCAACTTCCCCCCCATTCCATTTCTCTTCCTTTTAAGTCTTTCCCTTGTCTCCCCTGTCCCAAACTGACCTGCCCCATCCTCTAGCCCTACATCAAAGCATTTCTCATGCTACTCCCAGTCCCCCTAGTCTGTTGATGCTTCCATCTACTTCCAACAATGGCAGATCAGGGAAGATGGTGCATGTGCTCTTCCTTTTTGTGTGTGCTCCTCCCTTGCCAAAGGCTTGACCCAAATCTCAGTGAAGTCAATCACGTCTGCAAAGGGCCTGATTGACCTTCATGCACCTCACAATGCAAAGGATCAGACTAGTCTGTTTCTTTTTTCTCTCCTGACAGAAAAAATGGCAGATACAGATTCCTGCTCCTTTGTGCTCATGCACTAGGATAGGCTACTGGGGCTTGTTCCCTGAAGTTATGTTGCTGCTGCCTTGAAGTCCGCAAGTGAAATAAAGACTGTAAAGTTTGAGGCACTGGAGCAGCTACCCCATATGGACCCTTCCTTGGCAAATGGAAGCACTGCACTGTTAAGTTAACAGCTGTAAATAATATATAGGCTTTTTATAAAAGGAAGCTTGTTTTTTTCTGACTCCGTAAATCCCACCCTGATACTTGTTCCATGGAGGTGCTGTCCCTGGAATGCAGTGCAGGTTCACCTGAAACTTGACCCAAGTTCATGAGCCTTGGTGAACTGGATCCAACATTTGAGTTGGTAATGATATCTCAAACCAAAATCAACTGCTCTTTGCTTCAAGTTTCCCCATAAAAGTTTTTCAAAAGGATGTTCAATGGACAGTATAAACCATTGCAGCTGAACCTTTGTAATTACATCATCAGACCACCCTGGGCTGAACAGCTTTTTCATGTTTATTGACCCATGAATGAAATAAATACCCTATGTCAGGGGCGATGCTAGGGAGGGGCATGAATGGTCACATGCCCCTCCCCAGACATTGGGGGGGCACATTCCAGAGGGGGCTGGTGGGAAGCTGTCCCTGTCCTGTTCCACCCACCAGCTGTGGTCAGGTACATGCCTGCCTGAGCTCGCTGGAGTCATTCTGCCTGACGCTGCCAGTGAGTAAGAAGGGGGGCTTCTTTTTTACAGTCACGGGGAAAAATAGGAGAGCTTGGGGAGGACAGGGAGGCAGCATAGGCCAGGGCTGGGAATCTGGTGGGGCAGGGGGCGTGCAAGGAAGGAGCCATGTGACTGGCCTGGATGCTCCCTGGATGGAGGAGTGGCAGGGTGAGGCAAAACCCATGGGAGATTTATGTGGGAGAGGTTTCTTGGCCTGGGTTCCTCTGGCCACAGACTAAGACAGACGGAAATACCTGATGTTCTTTTAGCAATGCACAGGATTCCTTTAAAGTCATAAGGGTAGGAAACAGGTATTTTACTTTAAAGACCCTGCCTGAGTTCCAAATGTTGCATAAGTGCAGAATCAGACTCATTTTTCATGAAAGGAAACCAAACTTCTATGATCTGGGCCAGCCTACTAGTAGCTAGAGAGCACTTAAAACTCCAGTGCCTCCTCCAAATGTTTATTGTGTGTTGTTAAGAAATTCAAAGGAGGGGCAGGATGGTCTTGTGGTTAAGACACTTCCTTCTCTTTATAAGACCTGCTTATTATTTTGCCACAGACTTCCTTTATGCAAGTAGCTTAATTTCTCTCTGCCTTAGTTTCCCTATTCGTAAAATGGGGTTAATTCTTAGTTAAGAAGGACATGTGATGATGAATTTGTCCATGAAACTTAGGAAGAACGTGCTATAGAAGGACAAAGTATTTATTAAAATATTAGGGATGAGAATTCAAAGAATGGGTGCTTAAATTAGGCACACAAGGCATTATCTTGCATCACTGAACTCAAGGATACCATTGCCATTGGTCTCCATGGGAACAGGATCAGAGCCCTAAATTCTTACCAAGATTCCTAAGCACCCATCAATTTCATTTTTGAAAAATTGGTTCTTATTTCATAGCCTAACTGGGGCACATATTTAAAGGGAAAAAGAGTCTTGGTCTGTGTCTGGAGGTTATTGTCTTCCTTGAGACAACAATTATTGCTCTTTGAGCATTTAAGAAAAATCTGCAGCCAACACTTGTAGAACATTTAAGAGCAATTGTCATACAAGGGTATGGAACTGAGTAACTGACATGTAAGTGGTATCAAGGTAACTTGGTGCAAGTTACTCATTCTTCCTTGACTATGAATAAATTTTGCATTTGAGTCATACTTGCAAAATTATGAAAGTTTACCAATGGAGGCACAAATTCTACTAACCTGGCCTTACAATATTTTAATGAAAGCAATATTTTACTTGCTTGTTCCCCCCCCCCAAAAAATTTACCATGAGTGTGTGGAGTTTTTCAAGGCAGAATCAAGTCAGACTATGGGAAACGCTTCAGGAATGAGTGCTAGTCTACACTGGCAACACTAAATCAGTTAGAGTATTGATGTGGAATACAGCTAATGTTGGTATGTTGATTACTTGTGTGAGTACTATTTACAGTGTTTGTACAATATGGTTTCAATCTGAGGACCCAATTCTGCACTTAATGGAGGAGTAAAATCTTTAGCAGAAGCCATGAAGACTCTGCTGTCTTCCACTTTAACTGCGATATAGCAAGGTTTCTCCTGAGAGATTGATCTGAGGCATGGATAAGCTCTCATATGTAAAGATATTGAAAATGGGATTTCAGTGTCTTACTTTCCTAGGCTCCTTTGAAAATCCTAGCTGAGATGAATGAGAGAGGACCTGATAATGGTACAGACTAGGTAGATTGGGAACTTCTGTTAACCCTGCCTCATACTGTGAGAGCAAGGGGATATTAAATGAAATTGAAAGGCAAATTTAGATCTTGTAAAGGGAATTATATTTTCACACAAAGCAAAACTAGCTTGTGGAACTCACTGCAATCTCATTGAGGCCCGAAGCTGAAAAGGCATCCAAAAAGGATTAGACATTTATGGATAGTAAGAATATCCATGTTATAATTATATGTGGAAAGAAATACCCTGAGGAATTTTGGAAGGGATATAAACCCTTAACATGCTGTAGGGAATAAAATAATCTCTACTACTGGGGAATAGGAGTAAACTTTCCCTGGGGCACATTACATGATAACTACTGCAGGGTTTCTTGAACCTTCTTCTGAAGCATCTGGTACTGGTCACTATTGACGACAGAATACTGTACTAGATTGACCGCTGGTCTGATTCAGTCTGGGAATTTGGCAATTCCCATATTTCTGTATTCCTGTTATTAGGAACAAGTATGACCAATTTTTGGAGTCCATTTAGATTTAAAATTGAGGGTGTTCAGTTTATACATTTAAAATATCCATTAAATTAACCCTATGCAATATGTATTCTCTAATCAATGTGCATATTAAAAATAAAGCAAAACAAAAATAAAAACTTAGTAAACTAAGCAGCATCTGTTGTCCATCTTGTTAAACTGCCATCTTCACAATAAGTCCTGAGTTGCATTGTTTATATTACTGAATGTTGGAGGCAGGATCAGAAAAGATGGGTAAATATGCATTTATTTTGTGGATTTCTAATAGTGCACTACAGTGCTGCATTTAATTGTATATGTTACCAGCTGCCTCATCATTCAGTTTATTTTTTTACTTTTTCTGCAAATGAAATTTATTACAAGTCAAAAAACTCAGGAGCCAATGGGATATTCACGGTTAACAGCAGCTACATCTATCTATATAGTTCAAGTGTGTTGCTCACTTTGAGCCTTAAGGTATGGGTCCTCAACCTCATTATAGACTCACTTCACTAATGTGAAGAAATATAGGTCTATAATGTTTAACTATGGTTTGATGCACTCTTGTGTTCTGTGTATGACAGAGCCATTGAGCTTCTTTATGCTACACAGAACACTTCTGTGCACTCGAGTTCTCTTGTGCATCTAAAAATACTCCTTTCAATCAACAGGAGGATAGACTGAACAGGAGAGTTCCTTCAGGCCTGAGCTCAGTAAAACCTCCCAGTATCTTGTTTGATCTCAGGAGCTCTAAAGAATAATTTTCAAGTCCTTGGTGGTGTTCCATGAATGCCTATGTCAGGGTTCCATCCCCACTCTGAACTCTGGGGTATAGATGTAGGGACCTGCATGAAAGAACTCCTAAGCTTATTTCCACCAGCTTAAGTTAAAAACTTCCCCAAGGCACAAATCCTTCCTTGACCTTGGATGGTACTGCTGCCACCACCAAGTGAGCTAGACAAAGATTCAGGAATAGGACCACTTGGAGTTCCTGTTTCCCTAAAATATCCCCCTAAGCCCCTTCACCCCCTTTCTTGGGAGGTCTTGAGGATCACATACCAACCAAATAGGTAAACAAGGTGAGCACAGGCCAGACCCTTGGTTTTTAGGACACTAAAAACCAACCAACCAGATTCTAAACAGAACTTTATTACAAAGAAAAAAGTAAAAGAAGCACCTCTGTAAAATCAGGATGGAAGGTAATTTTATAGGGTAATAAGATTTACCACACAGAGGATTCCCCTCTAGGCAAAACTTTAAAGGTACAAAAAAAAAGCCCAGGAATAAACCTCCCTCTTAGCATAGGGAAAATTCACAAGCTAAAACAAAAGATGAGCTAACGCATTTACTTGCCATTACTTATAATTTTTTTAAATCTTGGATGCTTATTTCAGGTAGGATTTTAGGAGATGGGTTTTCCTACCCTAGTCCCTCTCTGTCCAAGAGAGGACAACAAAGAGCACAAAACAGCCTCCCCCCGCAGATTTGAAAGGATCTTCTTCCCTTATTGGTCCTTTTGGTCAGGTGCCAACCAGGTTATTTGAGCTTCTTAACCCCTTACAGGTAAAGGAGTGATTTTATGCTACCCTTATCTGCATGTTTATGACAGCCTGTCAACTTTATTTTGCTCTTGTCAAAGCATCTGTTATAGGGGTACAAATATGTGGTAATTATTCCAACTTAAAAATAAGCCATGCAAATTCCTTCTCCTCACAGCAGGGCGCATCTCTGCAGACATTTTTCCACCAGATGCTCTTTTTAGGTGTTTCTATATCTGAGAGCAAACACAATTTCCCAAATAGGGAGAGAGACAGGAATAAATTACTTGCGTCTCCTGCTTGTGTATGGACCAGACCACTTGCAGCGATTCTGGAAACAT
This sequence comes from Dermochelys coriacea, assembly GCF_009764565.3. NCBI lineage: Eukaryota > Metazoa > Chordata > Testudines > Dermochelyidae > Dermochelys > Dermochelys coriacea. The sequence goes on along the minus strand of NC_050071.1, from coordinate 97,757,892 downwards.
ACTTTCTCCTGGGGTCTTTCTGGAGTACAAACTGCTTGATCAATAATGATTTGTCAAGTTTCCAGTATATGAAAGATGCAAGGTTAGCTGTAGAGTAATATTTCCTGAAAGCAGGATTGCAAAGAAGTGCTTACACTTTTTATTAAAATGGCCACCATCCAAGTCCTACTTTACACCAGGCCTATGACAGTCAGTCTGGAATTCCCTGTGGGTCAAGGAGTCCTGCATTCCTCTCCAGGTGGGCAGAAATGTAGGATCATGGCTAAAGGCACAATGTCAACTGGGGGGGGGGGGAAATCACATTTCTGTCTGAAAACTTTGTACCTACTATAGTGACAAGCTAACAAGTAAGATTATGAAAACCAAGAGAGATTAGGGAGCGGGGGAGGGGAAGAGGGTGGAAAGAGTCTCCTCTCCTTTTTTTCCAATTTGTTTATTTTATGTATTGATGGCACTTTGTGTGTAGCCAGTTTCACAGTGTCCTTGTAAGGTCTGTTAGGGCTAAATTTGCGCTGAGCCGCAAGCACCATGTATGGAGCAATGCAATATCATCATAACCTTTAAATTGTGCCTCTTTACTATCAGCAGTTACTAGTCACCTATGCCCTCTGTTTTATTCCAACTCAAAACTTGAAATGCATTCATATATTTAATGATCTAGGGTTCATTACAGTAAATTGTGAAAGTTCATTTTCTGGACTGCTTTTCCATTAATTTATTTTTTGCTGCCATTAGTTTATTACAATTCTGCTGCCATGTGAGACTAACAGATAAGAACCTACATTTACAGCTCAGCAAAGCAAAGATACAGGGATATTGGTTCAGAATAGAATTCTGCTGATTTACTGCAAAGGTTAATATTTTATAGTACATATCATGGATTAATAACATTCAAACTGGGTAACAAAAATAAGAATTAGTACTAATGAGAAAAGAATTTCACTTTCACATTTTCTGAATATTTACATGTAGGATTTTGAATGATCAAGTGCAGCCACAGTAGGCAATAGTATAGTGTGAAGAGGAAACACTTAATGTTCCAATGCCAAGCACAGTCAGTCTCTAGTTTAGAAAGCCATTTGAAGAAATCTTACTAAAATGTCCTGAGTTCCTATTTATTTTGTGCCCTTGGTACATCTTTGCAGCACATACAAGTGTTCTTCATTACCCCATTAGGCAAAACATAAAGGCAGATGCAGACACATAAACCTACCTAATCTCTGCTTGATATCACTCCAAATAGTCTATCACCTCTCTACTTTCCCCATGTCTCTCTTGATTTGTATGCTGCTAGAACACCTCAAGTGCTGATGCTAATCCAGATAATGACCCTTTGTTTAAAACCCATCTGCTGTGACTGGAAACCACTAGTACTAGAAATTAGAGCTGTGGGGTAACTGGTATTTCCAGAAAATGTTGGATTTAAAAAAATAAATCATTCCAAATCAGAACAAAACACAGGATATGCAAAATTTTCCACAGGAGAGGCTTTCAAAAAAATCTTGTTTCAGTTCTTCCAAATGGATTTAAAAAAAAATTTTTTTTCCCCAGCCCAAGCTCCGTGTACTCCCAGATTCTGCAGCAACCCACCTCACAGGGTGCTGGGGTGCATAATACCTAGAAAGCCATAGCTCTGTGGCACCAGTCTCCCTCATAAAGCAGGCTGCCAAAGAGCCAGAGATGTGGGTGCGCAAGCTGACTTGCTTGGTTGGTTTCCCCCTAAATTTTCAATAGAAGCAACATGTTCATGGGAATGTTCCAATTCTGCTAAAATACAACATTTTCCAATGGAAAAACAATTCCACTGGAAAGATTTATTAGAGATGATTCTGGCTCCTGTTCATTATGACAATGCCACCAAGATCCAGCATGACTTTATTCATTTAATGTTGGAAAACATCATTTGTGAGAACCAAAGTTCTTTCACTTCCAGTCTTTCCAGTCAGGTATATGTGAAGGTTATTTTTGCCTCTGGGATTGTGAATTAGCATTGTTAAAGACTTTTTGGAGTTAGCATTTCCATTAATTCAAAAATAGTTCACTGCTCAACTCCCCCCCTCTTTTGTCTTGTGCATAAGAAGCTGTTCCCCCCCCCCCGAAACAAACTGTGCAATGTGTTATACATTTGCTTTGAAATAATTCACAGTAATTCTCTATTTTTAGTAGTTTTGCAAATATTTTGGACTTTGGCATCAGCTCTTCTGCTCTGTAAGGAATCTTGTTTAATTTTGGATCATTACTCAGCAACCCTAGTTCCATAACAAATCTGTAACCCTATTTTCAATATTTTTTCCTTTCACTTTAGTTTTATTGAGAGAGTGTAAGGATGCATGACTCACCCCTGCAGCGCCTCCTGCTGGCTGTCTGGGAATTAGCTCGTTTTCCAACTCCAGAGCACCCTCTGCAGGCCAGTGTCATCGCTGCCGCTGGACCCCAGTGCCCCTTTAGCCAGGGGTTCTGCCCAGCAGTATCCCCTCAATCTCCAAGTCTCCCCTCCCAGGAAACCCCCAACCCCCTAATCCCACCTTGCCTCAGGGCCTACTGCCAGTCATCATTTAGCCCCCGCTCACTGGTACCAACTGCAGCCTGTAATGGTCACTCATCATTGGCAAGTGGGGGTAGGACCAGCTGCCTTTGCCTATCCCCAGGTTGCCCCTTTGCGGTCCCAGAACCTGGTTTGGGCCCTGCACAAGACCTGCAACCTGGGGGGTTGTCAGGCTGAAGCTCCCCAGCCCCTCTTGCCTTTCCCCCATCACTGCCCTACCCCAGGTCCCTGCTCAGCCCCCAGACAGGCAGGTCCTTCCCTCACAAAGGAGAATCTTAGAGAGAGAATCTTAAGCTCCTGGCTCACTGGCCTTTATAGAGCCAGCTGCAACCTGATTGGGGCATGGCCCCAGCTGTGGCTGCCTTCCCCCATCAGCCTAACTGCTTCTCTCAGCCCCAGCCCTCTCCCAGGGCTGGCTTTAACCCTTTCCAGGGCTGGAGCGGATAATCACCCCGCTACACAGAGTCTTATGGTTAAAGCCAAAGCCACAACTAAGCCACATTACCGATTCTAGTCTTGGTTGTGCCCCAGCCTTCCTGTGTGACTTTAGGAAAGTTGCTTAATTACTTTGTGCCTCAATTTTCTTATTTGTGAAATAGGAATAATGGTACCACACTCCCACACGTGGGCATTACAAGAATAAATTAATGTTCATAAAGAGATCTGAGATGTTTGTATGAACAATGCTGAAAAAGTATTACTTGTGCACTGAGATACTATGGTGATGGGCATTTTAGAAAGGTGCATAATAGATGCTAGTAATAGTATAATAACCAGAAAGGAGGAGAATATAATTTATAAGACAAAGGTGACAGATGAGGCTTATTGAAATGTTTTGCACCATTACTGTAGAATATTGAATGGTTTAATAAGGGATAAGCTATTCCTCTCATTCAGGAGATGTGAAAAATGCTAAGGAAGAGTTAATTGCCTCGGCAGAGGTATAGTAGATTCTAGGGATAGAATATAGGCCAATGAGTAATGGGTCAATTTTACACTAACTTTTCCAACAAACAGAAGAGCCAAGAAGTATAACCAGTGAGAAAGAACCTTTGGATCCTTTATGGGATGATATCCTGGGATGGTGGGTAGGAAATTGGTAAATTCCATATTTTTGAAGCATCCCTTTGGTGATCTGGAAGACCTGAAAGTTCTTCTTGAGTACTTTCTTTAACTACAAATTAAACCCTTTAAACATCTAAGTAAAATAAATTTGCTGCCAGTGACATTTTTGTGCATTTGACTAGTAAGATAAATCATGGCTTCATTATCTACCAACACTTCCAGTGGTGTTTGCCCTAGTCTGACTGCAATTTTACCTTTGCAGTTAGTTTACACAATTCAAAAATGAACAATCACACATCAAGAATCATTTTCTACAAATGCTACAGTACAATGTAAGTCTTTGTTTTGTAGTGTTTCCTAACTTGTGGCTTTACTTCTGTAACATTGCCAAAATAATGAAACCTTCTCATGTTGGCTCTTGCAGTGGGTAACTCAAAAGGCTTGGAAGTTCATTTTGCTTTAGTTAATAACCTAGGAGTTTTACTATTTATCCAGTGTTTGTCTGAACTTAATATCTCTTTGATCTACAACAATGGTTCTTTGACATTATTATAAATGCAAGCCACTTTTTTAAAGAGGGGAGACTCTCTCTCTTTCAACCTCTATTGACTACAATAGGCTTTAGATCTGACCCTTATTATAAATTTACCATTTTAAAAGGGAAAACTGTTCAACTGTTGGTTGAAGTACTGAGCTGCCTCTCAAGAGATGCCAGTCCTTTTCAGTTAGACAGACAAAATAGTCTGCCTTTCTCTTGCATCCTTTTTTCCTGGCAGTAGCATTGGCTTTTCATGAGGAATCATGATAGCAAGGGCTCTAGCAGGGGTAGTCATTTATTTTTTGTCAAGGTCTAAATTTCTTGGTCAAGGTATAGTCAAAGTCCAGACGTCAGAGAAAATAATGATAATACTAAATGATAACAAATAAAAATATTTGGGGGTCTGTTCAAAAGCGTTTGGTAGTCCAGATTTGGCCTGCAATCCGCCTATTGACTGCCCCTGTGCTATTATGTGAGATCAAGATATAATGTACTGCCCCGGTACTATAATGTGAGATCAAGATATCATTGGCTATATGGGTCCCTAGTCCCCAACTGATTGGGGAAAAACAAAACAGCATTTGATACAGGATCTGGCAAATCCCCAAAAATTGGATTCATCACATACCTAGATGAAGGTCACAGCTGTATAACTGGGGATTTGTGCTTTTAGAGCAGTGGTTCCCAAACTTGTTCCTCCGCTTGCTGGAAGTGGCGCGGGCTGAGGGACATACTGGCTGCCACTTCCCGCAGCTCCCATTGGCCTGGAGCAGCGAACCATGGCCACTGGGAGCCATGATTGGCCGAATCTGTGGATGCGGCAGGTAAACAAGCTGGCCTGGCCCAGCGGGGCTTTCCCTGAACAATCGGCGGAACAAGTTTGGGAACCATTGTTTTAGAGACTGGAACTAGTGGGGCTGATTCATCACTGTGCAAAGCCACCATAAATCCTCTTAATTGGGCCCCTGCATGGCAATTATGACAGCTTAATCCAAGATCACACCTCATCCTCTTCCATACTTATGTTTGAGGGGGGAAAAACAAAACAACAATTTTGGAAAAGAGGTTAAGAAGTGCTTACTGCTTAAATAATATTTCAAAAGAACAGAATAATCACTGAAAGGTACTGGTACAGCCATGAAATAAATGTAACTACTAACATTTTATTTACTGGTCTGAACAATAAAAACATTTTGTTTTCCAGGTATCTACAGTTTTAGAATTTGGTCGCATCGTAATTTACACTACCAGCCTTCGTGTGGTGAGAACCACGTTTGAAAGATGCGAGCTAGTAAGAAAGATCTTCCAAAATCACAGGGTGAAATTTGAAGAAAAAAACATTGCTCTGAACAACGACTATGGAAAAGAACTAGAAGAAAGATGCAGGAGGGTGTGTGAAATCCCGTCACTACCTGTTGTCTTTATTGATGGCCAGTATCTTGGGGTAAGTTCTGCACAAGTTTAAATTTCATTCTGCAGTGTGTGTGTGTAGATGTTAACCAATAAGAATGGGAAATTATTTTCTTTTATTGTTTGTATTACAGGAGCAATCAAGGATTGGGGCCCTATTGTGCTAGGCTCTGTACACATACACAGCGAAACATGGCCCCTATCCCAAGAGCCCACAGTCTAGTTACTACAAGATGCAACAAGTAGATAAAACACAAACAGCAAGTAGGTGATACAAAAAGGGAATTGTAGCATTCATTTATCCTTTTCCAAGGGCATTCAGAACTGTCAGAGACCAGTCAGATGTAAAGACCCAGGGGTTTTTTGTGGAGGGGGGATGGGGTGAAAAGGATGTATGTAAAATATGCAAAGTGACAGGTTGAATGATATTTTGCAAATTAAAGTAGAACTTATCGAATAATTTATCTTCATATGAAACATTTGATTAATTTTATCTTCCATTATTCATTCATCTTAGAGATCTGATTGAAGAAATTGAGTTTTATATCCATTTAATCAATTTCACATTTTTTTATAATATTATATTTCTCCCCTTCATTTGGCCAGTTCTAATGGGGTGGCAGGTTTAAGAATTAGATTTTTTATTTGCTTCATGCTCTATGAAGATTTACTTATGATGATGATGACATTTGTATGTAGTTCTTTAAGAAAATACCAATTGTTTTATTATAAACTAAGTAGCGATGACAGGTTTCAGAGTAGCAGCTGTGTTAGTCTGTATCTGCAAAAAGAAAAGGAGTACTTGTGGCACCTTAGAGACTAGCAAATTTATTTTTGTAGCTGTAGCTCACGAAAGCTTATGCTCAAATAAATTTGTTAGTCTCTAAGGTGCCACAAGTACTCCTTTTCTTTTTAAGTAGCGATGGTTGCACTGTTTCTGTCATTGCAGCGAATTGATGTGATTACCGTACTCTAAAACACTTTTGTATTTTGCAACAGTGAAAATATTCTATGGCTTTCCTTTGGTGGTATGAATGGTGAATGCCCTTACAACCACTGTCCCACTAATATGAGTGTGGTGTAACTATTGAAGTGAGCTGTAGCTCACGAAAGCTTATGCTCTAATAAATTTGTTAATCTCTAAGGTGCCACAAGTACTCCTTTTCTTTTTGCGAATACAGACTAACACGGCTGCTACTCTGAAACCTGTTATTGTACATCTGTTACCAGAACAAGCCTCTAGTGTTTCCCCATCTTGCAGAGATCAGCACTCCTAAAGGGTAGGCTTTAATAATATCTTTTTAAAGACCAATAAGCCAGCAATTTAGCTTTTTGAAGACTAAATTTAGGTTTTCCTTTTCTAGGCTATGTAACAATACTACATTCACAGTATTCTCATTTTGTGGCAAGGTTCCCAGCCATTTGAACATGTCTGACTACTGCCTGTTGCAATGGGTGAGATCATCGGTCCAACAGTAGGATCCTGTGGATGTGTAAAGATGAATACTTGACTCTGTTTCCTACCTTATAAAGGGGCCCCAGCCCTTTATGAAAAAACTGCAGCTTGGAGTTGGATTAATTCCTCTGTGCTGGGAAAACCCTCCTCAAAGATGGCAGAGGAGATGTGGGTTGGGTCATTAACTTTATGAGGGATAATTTTTAGGAGCAAGGAAAGGGACTCATTCTATAGGCTAAACAGGGTCAAGAGATGTCCTTGAGTTTGCCATTTTAGCTTGGACCTCTTATTTCTTATAAACCCACTCTTTTCAGACAAAAAGAAAAGAAGTACTTGTGGCACCTTAGAGACTAACAAATTTATTAGTCTCTAACGTGCCACAAGTACTCCTTTTCTTTCTGCGGATACAGACTAACATGGCTCCTACTCTGAAATCTTTTCAGACAGTAGTTACTGTTGCCACACAACCTCCTGCTTCATTTAAGGTTGTAATAAGGTTGTTATTTGTCTTTATATAAAGTGATATAAGCCAATGTCTTCTCCCTGAAACAAGCAACAAGCATTTTAATATGAACAATGCAAGGTCATGCATCCAAGAACCAAGACTGTAAGTCATATTTCCAGGATGAGGGATTGTATCATCCAAAACAGTAACTCAGGAAAGGACCTATTGGTCATTGTGAATAACCAACTGAACACAAGCTGGTATGGCTATGAGGGTGTACACAGGGGATGTAGAGTCATAGCAGGGAGGTAGTATTATGTCTATATTTGGTGAGATCATTGCTGGAATACCATGTCATGTCTGGTGTCCACACTTTAAAAAAAGATGTTGAAAAATTGGAAAGGATTAAAAAAAAAAAAAGCTACAAGAATTATTCCAGGTCTAGAAAGCCTGCCTTATCATGAGAGATTTAAGAAGCTCAACCCAATTATATTATCAAAGATAAGGTTAATAGGTGATCATGGCCTATGAGTGCCTCCATTGAGAATATTTCTGATAGCAGAGAATTATTTAACTTATCAGACAAAGGCATAATAAGATTCAATGGCAGGAAGTTGAAGCAAGATAAATTCAAACTGAAAATAAGGTACAGCAATGGTAATTAATCATTAGAGCAATTTATCCAGGAATGCAATGGATTATTCATATTAATATCAGCCAGTTTTTAAAAAGACATGCTTTAGTTCAGTGAGAAATTAGGAACTTTGTTATGCAGGAGGTCAGACTCGATGATCATAGAGGTACCCTTGGGTCTTATAATCTACAGATCAATGACACTACGAGTGTTGCCTTCATAAACTGATAAATCCAGCAGTAACTGCTGAATCTTGGTCTCCTACAATTGTTTAATGGCAATCTGAGAAGCAGATATTCTATACAAGGGAGCTTGCTGGGCTACCTCTTACAGATACTTTACTCTTCTACAGAGATTACCAGTGTTTCATAAACTACAGTTTGTGAACTGTGGGTAATACTAAGCATCACTTGCTATGCCACACACATCGCATTCAGCCTTCTAAAAGGAGGCAATATGCACTCACCTGTGGCATGAAGATACTGGGCCAAAAATCAAAGAAGTTACCCTGGATTAATGACAGCATAAGTGAGACCAGAATTTGGCACAATGACCTTAATAAAATAAACATCTTCAGTGAATAACAGGACTTGCTGCACTCAAGCTCCCCTTATATTTCTCTTCTCACTGATAGAATCATAGAATATCAGGGTTGGAAGGGACCCCAGAAGGTCATCTAGTCCAACCCCCTGCTCAAAGCAGGACCAAGTCCCAGTTAAATCATCCCAGCCAGGGCTTTGTCAAGCCTGACCTTAAAAACCTCTAAGGAAGGAGATTCTACCACCTCCCTAGGTAACGCATTCCAGTGTTTCACCACCCTCTTAGTGAAAAAGTTTTTCCTAATATCCAATCTAAACCTCCCCCATTGCAACTTGAGACCATTACTCCTCGTTCTGTCATCTGCTACCATTGAGAACAGTCTAGAGCCATCCTCTTTGAAACCCCCTTTCAGGTAGTTGAAAGCAGCTATCAAATCCCCTCTCATTCTTCTCTTCTGCAGACTAAACAATCCCAGCTCCCTCAGCCTCTCCTCATAAGTCATGTGCTCTAGACCCCTAATCATTTTCGTTGCCCTTCGTTGTACTCTTTCCAATTTATCCACATCCTTCCTGTAGTGTGGGGCCCAAAACTGGACACAGTACTCCAGATGAGGCCTCACCAGTGTCGAATAGAGGGGAACGATCACGTCCCTCGATCTGCTCGCTATGCCCCTACTTATACATCCCAAAATGCCATTGGCCTTCTTGGCAACAAGGGCACACTGCTGACTCATATCCAGCTTCTCGTCCACTGTCACCCCTAGGTCCTTTTCCGCAGAACTGCTGCCGAGCCATTCGGTCCCTAGTCTGTAGCGGTGCATTGGATTCTTCCATCCTAAGTGCAGGACCCTGCACTTATCCTTATTGAACCTCATTAGATTTCTTTTGGCCCAATCCTCCAATTTGTCTAGGTCCTTCTGTATCCTATCCCTCCCCTCCAGCGTATCTACCACTCCTCCCAGTTTAGTATCATCCGCAAATTTGCTGAGAGTGCAATCCACACCATCCTCCAGATCATTTATGAAGATATTGAACAAAACGGGCCCCAGGACCGACCCCTGGGGCACTCCACTTGACACCGGCTGCCAACTAGACATGGAGCCATTGATCACTACCCGTTGAGCCCGACAATCTAGCCAGCTTTCTACCCACCTTATAGTGCATTCATCCAGCCCATACTTCCTTAACTTGCTGACAAGAATGCTGTGGGAGACCGTGTCAAAAGCTTTGCTAAAGTCAAGAAACAATACATCCACTGCTTTCCCTTCATCCACAGAACCAGTAATCTCATCATAAAAGGCGATTAGATTAGTCAGGCATGACCTTCCCTTGGTGAATCCATGCTGACTGTTCCTGATCACTTTCCTCTCCTCTAAGTGCTTCAGGATTGATTCTTTGAGGACCTGCTCCATGATTTTTCCAGGGACTGAGGTGAGGCTGACCGGCCTGTAGTTCCCAGGATCCTCCTTCTTCCCTTTTTTAAAGATGGGCACTACATTAGCCTTTTTCCAGTCATCCGGGACTTCCCCCGTTCGCCACGAGTTTTCAAAGATAATGGCCAAGGGCTCTGCAATCACAGCCGCCAATTCCTTCAGCACTCTCGGATGCAATTCGTCCGGCCCCATGGACTTGTGCATGTCCAGCTTTTCTAAATAGTCCCTAACCACCTCTATCTCTACAGAGGGCTGGCCATCTCTTCCCCATTTTGTGTTGCCCAGCACAGCAGTCTGGGAGCTGACCTTGTTAGTGAAAACAGAGGCAAAAAAAGCATTGAGTACATTAGCTTTTTCCACATCCTCTGTCACTAGCTTGCCTCCCTCATTCAGTAAGGGGCCCACACTTTCCTTGGCTTTCTTCTTGTTGCCAACATACCTGAAGAAACCCTTCTTGTTACTCTTGACATCTCTTGCTAGCTGCAGCTCCAGGTGCGATTTGGCCCTCCTGATATCTTTCCTACATGCCCGAGCAATATTTTTATACTCTTCCCTGGTCATATGTCCAACCTTCCACTTCTTGTAAGCTTCTTTTTTATGTTTAAGATCCGATAGATTTTGATATCGGATAGATAGATTTGACATTAGTACAAATGTTCTCTCTTATTTTCTGGATGGGGATAAACTTGCCAAAAGCCAAGCAAATAGTAAGAATGTATATGAAAAAAGAGTGTCATTTTAAGGTGTTATAGAATCTGAACCCAACAGTCAAGCCGGCAATCTAGAGAGAGGGACCAAAACAAGAACAAATATGCTTTTTGGCAAAGGAATCAGTCCTTACTCCTTACTAACGTAAAAGCAGACATATAGACTGAAGAGCAAGATTTCCTAGAATGCAGGGGGAAGTTTCACCAAGGCAACTAACTACTGCACCAAGAGATGTCATGTTAAAGGTGTTTCTTCTACTCTTATGGAAGTATTCATATCTAGAGCTGGGAGAAATTTTTCAAACACATTATTTTCTGGGAAAAATGAAGACTCAAGTCAACCAATACATTTTTTAAATTCATGTCTAATTCACTGAATTGTTTTGACTGGAAAAAACCCAAAACAAAGTTCTGAAAAAATAGAAATATTGACATTTTCAAAATAAAATATTGTATTTTTTTCAACTCAAAATACTTTTATTTTGAATTTTTCTATATTTAAAAAACACTTTAGAACTAGAAATCAAACCATTTTGTTTTGGGTTTAACAAAACATTTTTTATTTTATTATTTTTTGGAACTGCCACTGAACTGAAAAATCAGTTATTTGCACAGCTCTATTCACAACTATACACTTTCCGCCCAAAGAGAGCGATGGGTTTAATCTAAACTCAAGTGCACTTTCACTGCAGTGTGGTGGAGGGTAGAGAGTGATGATTCTGTTTTAGTGACATTTGTTCTCACTTCATCTTTTCAAACTTTTAATAAATCCCAACCGTACAGCAGCAGATTGATCTCACTAAAGCTCAATTAAAACATAATATTATTTTTCCTTATCATAGCTGGTTGATAAAAATAGTTTTGTGTGAATGATAGCTCTCTCTAAACTAGAGACAGTCTGAAAACCCAAATGAAAAATAAATGAATGTAGGTATCAATGAGATAGGGGGTAAAGGGGAAAGGAAATTCAGAGAGAGATTTAGGCCAAATCCTGCATCAGGGTCCCAGATCATGACATGATCTTCATGTATCTACAATCAACATACCTCATTCACACCACACTCTAACTTAGTGTATATAGAAAGACATGCATGTCACTAAATTTCCATACAGACACTGTGAGCTAGTCCTTGCTCAGAGAGAGACAACACCTGCAATTCTCCTCATGCAAATAAGGCATATGGTGCATTGGCAGGACAGTGTAGGAAAGCTTCCACCTTATGTCCCTGAACTATGCCTCTTGCTAATTCTCTGAGGACCAAATCTTTAGGGAGTTAGGTCCTAACCTCAAGCAAAACTCTCATTGAACCATTGCTAAACAAGGACTTTAAAATGTGTGACTTACTCCTTACTTTCCTGTGCATTAAAACTCAGTCTGACTGACGGAAAATTAAAAAAAATAATTATTTAAGACAATGAAACTCAGGACCCCTTTTCATGTATGCCTTTTGTTTGCCATTTCTGTGCATAACCATTAATACAAGCATTAAGTGCTGTAGCTTACATTTAAATCCACACTAATATTAGGTTAATGTTAGATTAATAATGGATGATAGCATCTATTCATCCAACAAGATAGGCTTTCCTCTCACTAGAAATTCTTCACACTGTGAGATAGTTCTTTAATTGTGGAATAGAGAAGGATTTACTTAAAAAAACAACAACAAAAAACGAAACAGGTAGAAGGGCAGGCTTTTTACTTTAGTGGATTTAAGGGTCTAATATGAATAACCTGATTATTTGGATCATAATTCTAGATCCTGCTAGTAAACCCAGCACTTTAATTTAGTTTATTTCAGTTCTTCATACCAAGGTAGTCTCAGAGACCCTGTATTGCAATAGTCTGAAGATAGAGCCAGAGGTGCTGGAACTAGAGATGTGGGGGGTGCAGTAAGACCCATTGGCTTGAAGTGGTTTCCATCATATACAGAGTTTACAGTTTTTTTCAGTGGCTCTCAGCACCCCCACTATACAAATTGCTCCAACACCCTGGAAAGAGCGATTGCACACTCAGTGAAAGACCTCCCATTAACATAAAAATGGTGTCTATGGAATAGGTACAATTAAATCTATTTTAGCATGCTACCTACATAGGGCTAGATCAGGGGTTCTCAAACTTCATTGCACTGCGACCCCCTTCTGATAACAAAAATTACTACACGACCATAGAATCATAGAATCATAGAATCATAGAATATCAGGGTTGGAAGGGACCCCAGAAGGTCATCTAGTCCAACCCCCTGCTCAAAGCAGGACCAAGTCCCAGTTAAATCATCCCAGCCAGGGCTTTGTCAAGCCTGACCTTAAAAACCTCTAAGGAAGGAGATTCTACCACCTCCCTAGGTAACGCATTCCAGTGTTTCACCACCCTCTTAGTGAAAAAGTTTTTCCTAATATCCAATCTAAACCTCCCCCATTGCAACTTGAGACCATTACTCCTCGTTCTGTCATCTGCTACCATTGAGAACAGTCTAGAGCCATCCTCTTTGAAACCCCCTTTCAGGTAGTTGAAAGCAGCTATCAAATCCCCCCTCATTCTTCTCTTCTGCAGACTAAACAATCCCAGCTCCCTCAGCCTCTCCTCATAAGTCATGTGCTCTAGACCCCTAATCATTTTCGTTGCCCTTCGTTGTACTCTTTCCAATTTATCCACATCCTTCCTGTAGTGTGGGGCCCAAAACTGGACACAGTACTCCAGATGAGGCCTCACCAGTGTCGAATAGAGGGGAACGATCACGTCCCGCGTCCTTCGGACCACAGGATGGGGGACCGAACCTTGAGTCTGCTCAAGCCCCACTGCTGCGGGTGATGGGGCCAAAGCCAAACCCCAGCCCCCACTGTCCCAGGTGTGTGTGTGGGGGGCAAAGCTGAAGCCCGAGGGCTTCACCCCCAGGCAGAGGGCCTATAACCTGAGCCCCGCTGCCCTGGGCGGTGGGGCTTGGGCTTGAGCTTTGGTCCTGGGCCCCAGCAAGTCTAAGCCAGCCTTGGCGACCCCATTAAAATGGGGTCCCAACCCACTTTGGGGTCCCGACACACAGTTTGAGAACCACTGGGCTAGATCATGCCTTTAGCATGGAGCCCATGCTAAGGGGGTGCTAAGGAGCTGTACTACCCTCAGAGGACTGGGTGTGAGAGTAATTAATAAGTAACTACACTTATTTAAAGGGTGTTACATTCAGCTGGTACATGTAGGGGGGAGGAGGAGGAGGGAGGCTTATGGCTGTGTCATCTTTCAGCTTGTCATCACAACCCACTCTCTACCCCCCTGTATGCGTGTGAATCAGGGACGGTCTATGTCTGTGTCCATCAGGGACTGTGTCTGTGTGCTACCCTGAGTACTAGAGTTGTAATTATGGATAGCCCTTATGTTGGCCTCAGAAGGGGAAGAATACTTACTTCTTACCACCCCAGTGCAGCTGCATAAGTGCAGGGCATAATCTAGCCCGTAGCCTGTGTCATTGATACAGATGTTATGAAAAGCAGCTATCATGATAACACAGTAGCTGACCTAAACAATGGAGCCTTAATTATTATTCTTAGAGTCCCAGGTCCACAATATAGATTAGCTCCTTGTAAAATATTCTTACATTTCATTTTTAGTTCAGAATAGAGCTGTCAAGCGATTAAAAAAATTAACTGCGCTTAATCGTACTGTTAAACAATAATAGAATACTATTTATATTAATATTTTTGGATGTTTTCCACATTTTTAAATATATTGATTTCAATTACAACACAGAATATAAAGTGTACAGGGCTCACTTTATACTTATTATAAATATTTGTAGTGTTAAAAGAAAAGAAATAGTATTTTTCAGTTCACTTAATACAAGTACTGTAGTACAATATCTTTACCATGAAAGTTGAACTTACAAATGTAGAGTTATGTACAAAAAATAACTGCATTCAAAAATAAACAAATGTAAAACTTTAGAGTGTACTAGTCCACTCAGTCCTGCTTCTTGTTCAGTCAATCGCTCAGACAAACAAGTTTTTACATTTGCAGGAGATAATGCTGCTCACTTCTTGTTTACAATGTCACCTGAAAATGAGAAAAGGTGTTTGCATGGCACTGTTGTAGCTGGTGTTACAAGATATTTACATGCCAGATGCATTAATGATTCATATGTCCCTTCATACTTCAACCACCATTCCAGAGGACATGCGTACATGCTGATGATGGGTTCTGCTCGATAACGATCCAAAGCAGTGCAGACCGACGCATGTTCATTTTCATCATCGGAGTCAGATGCAACCTACTGAAGGCTGATTTTCCTTTTTGGTAGTTCAGGTTCTTTTGTTTCCGCATCTGAGTGTTGCTCTTTTAAGACTTCTGAAAGCATGCTCCACACCCCATCCCTCTCAGATTGTGGATGCCACTTCAGAATCTTAAATCTTTGGTCGAGTGCTGTAGCTATCTTTAGGAATCTCACATTGGTACCTTCTTTACGTTTGGTCAAATTTGCAGTGAAATTGTTCTTAAAATGAACAACATGCTGGGTCATCATATGAAACTGCTATAACATGAAATATATGGCAGAATTCAGATAAAACACAGAACAGGAGACATACAATTTTCCCTCAAGAAGTTCAGTCACAAATTTAATTAACACATTTTTTTTTAAACGAGCATCATCAGCATTGAAGCATGTCCTCTGGAATGGTGGCCAAAGCATGAAGGGGCATATGAATGTTTCACATGATTAATTTATTTTGGGTTAATCACATGAATTAACTGTGATTATTCGACAGCCCTAGTTCAGACTAATCAGAAAAAAGCATATTAAAGACTTTAAAACTATTGCTAACTACTGTACCATTAAAAAAAGGTGCAGTAATATGAATTTCTGGTTTGAAGCTGGGATGATAAAATTTTAGCTGAATGCAAGCTGAAATATAAACCCTTTAGAACCTGAGTTCATAATGGAAAGCATGTCAAATTTTGAATGATAATGTTGTGACAGTAACTTTACATTACAATCCAATATCAAAGTAGCATAAAGTATGAACCACAGAAATGGTTTTTACCAATAGATATTTCTATTTTAAATAGAAATAAACTGTAATCATCTCAGGGCTTGCTAGATTTAGGGAATTTGCTCTGATGTATCTACATCAGTGGAATTGTAAATCCTTAAATGTTGCTACATTGCTTGTTAAATCTCAGCAGTGCAACCTGTGTCTTATACCAGTGCAGTGCATCTATATCAGGGGTTTGTACTGGTGTAGCTAATGAGCTTAATTCCTCCCACCTCATATAGACAGGCCTCAGCAAACACTATTGTATTTGTTGGCAAATGTTGGCTTTGTAGCAACAGTCACGTTGTGTGACTGGGATGTTCATATGCCAGATTTTGCCAGTCTTACCCACACTGAATAGTACGCTCCCCCAGTCATCCCACTTAACTGAAGGGGTGATGTGTTCAAGCTAGAAGTGTATTGGGAGTGGCTGGTAGAAGCCCCTGTGTAGGTGTCACAGAGGGCCATGGAACAGTCTTTGAAGCAGCTATTCCATCAGCCCATAATCTGTAGTAGATTTCAATAGGACAACCCATAGAGGAAGGCACTACTCAACATGAACAAAGGTGGCAGAGTTGAGTGCACAGTCAGCTTTGCTTCTGTAACTAACCACAACCAGATATATATTGCCTCTCCTTTTCAATTCCTGTAAATGTGAAATAATGGAATAGCAATCAGTTGTTAAATAAGTGTTGGCTAAAATATTCATTTGTTGTCATTTGAAGAGATAAAATACTTAATTATAAACTGTCTCTGAATAACAGCCAATAGCTATAGCAGAGAAATTACCCACAGCATCTGGTGTGTCTGCCTCAGAGAGAAAAAAAAAATGCCATTCCTCGGCAAAGGTTAAAGCAAAACAACTTTGTGCTGGGAATCTAAGTTGGGCGGGCAGGCATGAGGAATCTTCTGAAATGCTAGATACAAGCAGACCCTCAGCTGGTGTAAGAATTGTCATAGTTCCATTTACTTTAATGGAACTATGACAATTTATACCATCTGAGGATCTGTAGAACACCTGTGCCTCCACTCTGTTGTCCCAGTCAACTAATAGGTTGTAGAAGTAATTTCCACCAAGTGGCATAACCACCAGCCACTCACTGACTCCTCCTCTGGGCTGATCTTTCACCACACTCCCATCCCAGCTGCCATAGAAACAGTATCATGGAGTATAGTCCCATGGTGTGTGCACTGAGTCCCTCTGTTTGGCCTGTACATGGCCTGCCTCCCTGCTCAGTAGAACAAAATATATTTGTCTGCATTCAGGGCCTTCCAAGCCCCCAAAGGGGAATTGAGGAGAGGGGGGGCATGGTGCAGGTAGGGGAGAAGCAGCACTTGGCCATGGAGAACAGGATACCAGTATGTGACACTCCAACATATTGTCAGTTGAACTAAGTGTGTGTTCAGATATGCACATACAGAAGCCTCTTATCCAGAGTAATGTATTTGGTGCAATGACAGTAACTACTGAGCTACAGGAGAGACAGAAAAGGAGTGCTTGTGGCACCTTAGAGACTAACAAATTTATTAGAGCATAAGCTTTCGTGAGCTACAGCTCACTTCATCGGATGCATTCAGAGTTGCCTAGTAGCTAGAGAATTGGACTGGGACTCAGAAGTGCTGGATTCTACTTCTGGCTCTGCCACCAGCTGCCTTTTGGGTGACTCTGGGAAAGTTGCTTGAATGCCTTGTGCTTCAGTTTCCCCATCTGTGAAATGGGTATAGTGAAGTTTAGGTACTTTGTAAAGCATCTTGAGCACTAAAGATTAAGTGCTATGTAAGAGCTAGGTATTATTATTCAAGACACTCATAGCTACATAAGTTAAATGCAAAACATTCAAATTGGACCCTCAATTAGTTGCAAAAAGAAAAAAAACAGAAAATAAAAAGTTTTACATCTTCTTTGGCATGTTCATTTTGTTTGTAATAATCTCTGAACATTTACTTTCAGAAAAAAAATGAGAAACTATTTCATTACTACTCTAGTTCAGATCACAGAAATCCACAAAGGCCTAATGTACTAGGGCTACATTATTATTATTCACTACAGAGTTTTGACTTCAATGTTGTTACAGAATTTTCATTGTCCTTACTCACTCTTATTAGGAATGTTATGTCTGAATTCAATACTCACCCCCCAGAATAGTTGAAATACAGTTTCCCTGATATCATTTAGCTACATTCTCTAATGCAGTGTATATTTATATAATTGTATTTTTGACATATAAGACATTTTCTATTCTGCCAGGAAATGCATAATGTAAAATAAGGCAAAAACAGTCTCTATAATTAAGTTGCATAGAATGGAACATATAGTAAGAAGATGTATATATATTGTGACGGTGCAAGGCCAGATGGCTATAGAAAAGTAATGGGAGATAGATATATTAGCTCCAGGCTAAACAAATCCCTGGTACCAGGGTAAGTGAAATGGCAGCTGCTCCAGGTCAATTAAGACACCAGGGGCCAATTAAGAACTTTCCAGAAGGCAGGGAGAATGCTAGGTTGATTGGGACACCTGAAGCCAATCAGGGGCTGGCTGAAACTAGTTAAAAGCCTCCCAGTCAGTCAGGTGGGTGTGCATGTCAGGAGCTGTGGGAAGAAGTTGCGCTGTTGGAGAGGCTGAGTAGTACACATCATATCAGGCACAAGGAAGGAGGCCCTGAGGTAAGGGTGAAGTGGAGCTTGAGGAAGTGAGGGCTACTGTAGGGGAAGTAGCCCAAGGAATTGTACATGTCATGTTTCTAAAAGGTCAGCTACCATAGCTTATACTATTAGGGTCCATGGGCTGGAGCCCGGAGTAGAGAGTGGGCCGGGGCTCCCCCCCCCTCAACATTTGCCCCCTGTTTAATCACTGAGACTAGGAGACAACAGAGACTGTGCAAGGAAGGATAACTTCTCCTCACCTCCCTCGCTGGCTTATGATGAAAATGGCTCAGTAGACTGTGACCCTTGTCTCTAGAGAAAGAAGGGTTACGTGGAGGGTCACAGTGAGCCTCTGAGGCTAGCAAAATCTGCCAGAAAACGCGGGACCCACGGAGGCAAGGACAGAGCTTTGTCACAACTGGTGTCAGGAGTGGGACTTCGTTCACAGCGTGGCGGAAGAAAGAGGTTTAAAAAAAAAACCTGGGGTTTTGGATTTTTGTTTGTTTGTTTGTTTGCTTTATACAACAATGGAGGAAGTGGTAAGAGCTCTGGTACAAGCCACGGCAGCCCAGCAGGAGGCTGCCCGGGTTAAGGCAATGGCACAACAGGAGTCTATGCAGCTACAGCAGGAAACCAATCAATTATTGATGAGCCAGGCGACCCAAGATCGGGCCCTCTTGAGAGAGATGGTGGACCAGCTGAAGATCCTCACCACCCAGGCCCGGGGGTCCAACGAGACGCGAACCCTGAGGGCCACTGGTTGTCTGCCAAAGATGATGTCAGGAGATGACGTAGAGGCATATCTCCTCTCATTCGAAAGGACTGCTCAGCATGAGGCATGGCCCCAAGAGCAGTGGACCAGCATTCTCACCCCTTTTTTGTGTGGATAGGCCCAGAAGGCCTACTTTGACTTGCTTGCCATGGACGCCACTGACTATACCCGTCTGAAGGCAGAGATCCTAGCACGATCAGGGGTAATGGCAGCGGTAAGAGCCCAGAGGTTCTATGAGTGGAAATAACAGGAGAACAAACCCCCGAGGTCCCAGCTATTCAACCTCATACACCTTGCATGGAAGTGGTTACAGCCCGAGGTGTGCAGGCTGGAGGAGATTTGGGAGACCCTGGTCATAGACCATTAATGCGGGGACTGCCGCCAGATCTCCGCAAATGAGTAGGCCAGAATGATCCGTCCATGTACGATGAGATGATCACACTGGTAGAAAGACGGATGACAGCCAAGGAACTGACCCGACTACCCAAGGAAGGCCCCTTTCGAAGCAAGCACCTGACCCCAACCCTGGAAGGTTGGGCAGCCAAACCCCTTGGGAGTCCTAGATGGAAGAAGTGGGGGGGCTGAAAACCAGCAGGGATCCCAGAAGGAAGGGATTGTCCTGAGTGGGGGGAACCCCGGGACTAAACCCCGTAACCCCCGGAATAGGGGAGTGATTAAAAGCAATTATAGATGTTATGCATGTGGGGAGTGGGGACACATAGCAGCACAGTGTCCCAGCACCAAGGAGCCAATGCAATGTAACTTGGGGTATTGGGAAGTCCCATCTCCCTTATCCACCTCGCGGGGGTCACATTAGCCCCACATAATTACACCAGGCCAGGGAGGATAAATGGAGCAGAGACTACAGGGCTTGTGGACTCTGGGAGTGCTATCACCCCCATATCGGGTAAGCTGGTAAAAAATAGTCAGCTGCTACAAGCCAAACGCGTAGCAGTGACGTGCATGCATGGGGCCGTGAGGTTCAGGGAAACCCCATTGAGGTAACCGTGGGTGTAGTTCCTAAACTCCCATATCCTGTAGGCATTGGGAGGGACTATCCTGGGTTTGATAATTTACTCCCCCCGGAGAGGCTGGAGGGAGATGGGGACCCTGAGGACAGCGACTCATCACCGGGGGAATGTCAACCCCCGAAGTTTGCTGAGATTTCTCAGGATCTGTTCTCAACCTCCCGAAAGACCCAGAAGACCAAAAAAAGAGAGGAAGGCTGCGAAGGCCTTGGGAACCCGGATCCTGACCCAGGGCCAGAAGACCTCCCTAGCAGGCAGATGGATGCGAGCAGCCAACAGAGAAACTTCCACCACAGAAGGTGAGCCAGAAGCTGCCCCTAGCCATGACGGCAGCGAGCCATTGGAAGAAGCAAAGCTGGCCCCTGGGAGCTTGGGCAGGTTAGTCCTGGGAGAGAGACTTTTGGGCGGGACCAGGCGGAGGACTCCAGATATGATAACGCCAGGAAAGAGGTGGCCGAGATGGATGGGATACTCGTGGATGGGAAGGTCCGGGGTCCTGGACCTTACTTTAGAGTGAAGAAAGATCTCCTGTACCGTGTGGTGCAAATGCAGGAGCAAGAGATACAACAACTTCTGGTGCCACGAAAACATCAAAAAGCCATATTGAGTATTGCCCACAGTCACCTGTTTGGAAGACACCTAGGGGTAGAGAAAACCCAGGCACAGATCCTGCGGAGGTTCTTCTGACCAGGAGTACATGAAGATGTCCGGCGATACTGCACCTCTTGTCCGGAGTGTCAGTTACATAGCCCTCGCCTGCACTTGTAGGCTCCTTTGATACCTCTTCCAATAATAGAGGTTCCTTTTGAATGGATAGCCATGGATCTGGTAGGGCCCCTAGAGAAGACAGCTCTGGGCCACCAACATGTGCTTGTTGTACTGGACTATGCAACTCGGTACCCGGAAGCTGTTCCCCTGCGCAACACAGCTTCCAAGATAATAGCTAAGGAGCTAGTACAGATCTTTGCCCGGGTTGGGCTACCCAAGGAGATATTGACTGATCAAGGGACACCTTTCATGTCCAAGTTGATGAAAGATCTCTGTTCATTGCTCCATGTACAAGCCCTACGGACTTCTGTATACCACCCGCAAACAGATGGCCTTGTGGAAAGGTTCAATAGGACCCTCAAGGCCATGATCAGGAAAGTGGTGAGCCAGGATGGGAAAGATTGGGATACCCTATTGCCTTACCTCATGTTCGCCATCCGGGAGGTTCCGCAAACCTCCACGGGTTTCTCTCCATTCGAATTACTATATTACCATATGGGTGCCACCCTCGGGGCATATTGGATATAGCCAGAGAAGCCTGGGAAGAGGAGCCAAATCCCGGAAGGAACATAGTTGAGCAAGTACTGCAGATGAGAGATCGGATAGCCCGAGTTACGCCCATTGTACGGGAACACTTGGAGAGAGCACAGGAGACCGAATGAACCCATTAGAACCACCAAGCGAAGCTTCGACGGTTCCAACCAGGGGATCGGGTGATGGTACTGGTGCCCACAGCAGAAAGTAAATTGTTGGTCCAGTGGCAGGGACGCTACGAAATAATCGAAGCCCGTGGGAGAGGTGAACTATAAAGTGCGGCAGCCAGGCTGCCGAAAATCAGAGCAAATTTATCACATCAATCTTCTAAAACCTTGGCATGAACAAGAGGCATGCTTAGTCATGCAGGAGACCCTTCCCCAGGAGGATAACTTACATGAGCAAGTGAGGATATCATCCGACTTGACGCCGATCCAAAAGATCGAGGCAGCCGACATGATTAATTGCAACAGAGATGTGTTCTCTACAAAACCAGGGCGGACGACTGAGACCTATCACCATAACGCACGATCCCTAGAGCCAAGGTAACATTGAGACCCTACCGAATCTCAGCAGCTAAAAGAGAGGAAATCAAGGCCAAAGTAAAGAAAATGTTAGAATTAGGGGTTATTGAAGCATTTTACAGTCAGTGGTCCAGTCCAATTTTTCTAGTGCCTAAACCTGACGGTACCATGAGATTCTGTAATGACTTTCGCCGACTGAATGAAATATCCCAGTTTGATGCATACCCCATAACACGCATCGACGAACTGGTTGATCAACTGGGTAGTGCCCGATTCTTGATTACACTGGATCTGACAATAGGGTACTGGCAGATTCCTCTGACTAAAGAAGCTAAAGAAAAAGACAGCATTCTCCACCCCGGATGGGCTATTCCAGTACACCGTCCTCCCTTTTGGGCTACAGGGGGCCCCAGCCACATTCCAGCGCTTCATGGATAAGCTGCTGCGCCCCCATACTAGTTATGCAGCTGCATACCTAGATGATGTCATCATCCATACGCCAAACTGGGGAACCCACTTGGAGTAAGTTGAGGCAGTACTGCACACCTTAAGGCGGGCTGGCCTCACTGCTAATCCTGCTAAATGTGCTATAGGGCTAGCAGAGGCTAGGTTCCTGGGATATATTGTGGGAAGGGGCATAGTGAAGCCCCAAACAAATAAGCTAGAGGCAATTCAAAACTGACCCCGGCTGACCTTAAAGAAGCAGGTCCGTGCGTTCCTAGGCGTGGTAGGCTACTACTGACGGTTTATTCCCCACTTCGCCACTAGGGCAAGTCCCCTAACGGACCTGGTGAAGGCCCGAGGTCCAGACATGGTAAAGTGGACCGACGCAGTGGAGGGGGCATTTACAGACCTTCGGACGGCCCTCTGTAATGACCCTGTACTCATAGCCTCAGACTTTAACAGGGAATTTATTTTACAAACAGACGCTTTGGAGGTGGGGTTGGGAGCAGTTCTGTCGCAAATGGTGGGAGAAGAGGAACACCTGATCCTCTACCTAAGCAGAAAGCTTCTCCCAAGAGAACAGAAATACGCGGTAGTCGAGAGAGAATGCCTTGCTGTCAAATGGGCTGATAAAAACGGTGTTATTATCTCTTAGGCCTGCGATTTACTCTTGTGATGGACCATGTACCTCTCCAGTGAATGCAGCGGAATAAGGAAAAGAATGCAAGGGTCACCAGGTGGTTCTTATCCCTCCAACCATTCCAGTTCCGCATACGGCACAGGGCTGGATGCCACCATGGCAACGCTGATGGTCTGTCATGAGCATACTGCCTAGCGTCCCAAGTTGCCCAACTCTATGTTGTTGAGCAGGGTGGGGGATATGTGATGGGGCAAGGCCAGATGGCTATGGAAAAGTAGTGGAAGATAGATATATTAGCTCCAGGCTAAACAAATCCCTGGTACCAGGGTAAGTGAAATGACAGCTGCTCCAGGTC
This sequence comes from Dermochelys coriacea, assembly GCF_009764565.3. Taxonomy (NCBI): domain Eukaryota; kingdom Metazoa; phylum Chordata; order Testudines; family Dermochelyidae; genus Dermochelys; species Dermochelys coriacea. The sequence continues at coordinate 97,734,390 of NC_050071.1, read as the reverse complement.
AATTAAGACACTGGGACCAATTAAGAACTTTCCAGAAGGCAGGGAGAAGGCTAGGTTGATTGGGACACCTGAAGCCAATCAGGGGCTGGCTGAAATTAGTTAAAAGCCTCCCAGTCAGCCAGGTGAGTGTGGATGTCAGGAGCTGTGGGAGGAAGTTGTGCTGTTGGAGAGGCTGAGTAGTACACACCATATCAGGCACAAGGAAGGAGGCCCTGAGGTAAGGGTGAAGCGGAGCTTGAGGAAGTGAGGGCTGCTGTGGGGGAAGTAGCCCAGGGAATTGTACATGTCATGTTTCTAAAAGGTCAGCTACCATAGCTGATACTATTAGGGTCCCTGGCTGCAGCCTGGAATAGAGGGTGGGCCCGGGCTCCCTCTCCCCACGTTTGCCCCCTGTTTAATCACTGAGACTGGGAGACAACAGAGACTGTGCAAGGAAGGATAACTTCTCCTCACCTCCCTCGCTGGCTTATGATGAAAATGGCTTAGGCTGTGACCTTGTCTCTAGAGAAAGAAGGGTTATGTGGAGGGTCACAGTGAGCCTCTGAGGCTAGCGAAATCCGCCAGGAAACGCGGGACCCACGGAGGCAAGGACAGAGCTTTGTCACATCATGTGTATATATATCTTCTTACTATATGTTCCATTCTATGCATCCGATGAAGTGGGCTGTAGCCCATGAAAGCTTATGCTCTAATACATTTATTAGTCTCTAAGGTGCCACAAGTGCTCCTGTTCTTTTTATGGGTACAGACTAACATGGCTGCCACTCTGAAACCTATAATTAAGTTGTAGTGAATTCACAAGAAAAGTGCAATATAGAGTTCAATAACCAACCCTGGACAACTTTTCAGGAACGTGGGTTGGTTATTTTCACCTTTCAGCCATCCTAAGGTTCATCTCATAACAAAAATACTTCACGTGAACAAAAGTTCAATATTTTCTTCAACCTAGTTAAGTTGCCAAGAATAAACCCTCAGGTAATTCCAGTCCCCTCAGTGGTAAAACTGCTGTGTTTTTTCTTTTTGCTAATAGGGAGCTGAGAAAATTCTGTCAATGAATGAATCAGGGGAGCTGCAGGATCTCTTAACCAAAATTGAGGTAATTGTATTTTTACAAGCTCTCTGGAGAAACTACAAATGGAAGTTGTATGGTTAAAATTAAATTATTTGCTAGGTATTTCTTTTCTTTCTGTTTTAAACTGATGATCACAAATCCTGTTTTTCAAAACCAACAACTACTTAGTGTTACAAACCAGCAAAGATTCCAGCCCCATCAGAACGGGTTGCCACTGTACCAAACTCAACAGTCCACATCCGCTGTACCTGAATTTGACAGGGAGAAGACTCAAGACGTTTATCCTCTGTAAGAACTATTTATGCAATCTCCACAATTTGAGCTGGAACAAATCCAACATAAGGAGTCTGATATTTAATCAGACAGCAAATTGTTTGATCCTTATAGAGAGAAACACAATGGTGAACACAACAAAAAGCAACATCCAACACAGTACAACTGAAAAAGAGACCAAACCATCTCCACTCCACAAATGGGTGTTCCTGAGGGAATTTAGCAGTGAGGATAGGAGAATGCCCCTCATGCCTCCATCCACTGGCCACCTCTGGGCTCAATAGGACTTGCCAGTGAGACAGCTTTACATGTAGTTAAGCTGTGTTTGTTGGCGGGGCCTCTAGCATCCTTCTCCAGAAGGATGGGTGGTTAAAGCCCTGGTCTGGGACCAATGAGATAGGGGTTTAATTCCCAGCTCCATCACAGAGTTCATGTGTGATTTCTTGCAAGTCAAGCTTGGTGTCTCCTTTCCCCATCAGTAAAATAGATATACTTCTTTTCTCCTGCTCTTTGCCTGTCCTATCTGCTTAGAATGTAACCTCAGTCTCTTACTATATGTATGTACAGCACCTAGCACAATGGGTGTCCTGATCTTTGTAGGGGCTATTAAGTGCCACTAAAGTACAAATAACAAATAGCAGGCTAGAGCAGACTATGATCATAACTGTACACAGAGTACATCCACTGATGTGTTACTATCAGTTTATTTTCATGGTCTAGAATGAAACAAATTACAGAGATGGCTTTGCCGGAAATCAGCTGTAAGGTTCAGTCATGACTCATTTTCACCGAAGATCCAGAATACAGGAACTCATTATATGCAGTCCAGTCTTTCAGCAAGCCCAATTCAGTTCTTTCAAGGCAAACCTAGACCTCCCCTCCCAAAATCCAACTTTTTCAAAGTGTTATATCTAGACCTGTCAAGTGATTAAAAAAATTAATTGTGATCAATCATGCTGTTAAACAATAATAGAATACCATTTATGTAAATATTTTGGGGTGTTTTCAGGGGTGCAAGTAAGCCAGTATGGGCCAGTACGGCATACTGGTAAAAAGTGGCCTCCAGTACTGGCCAGTAACCAGCTGACTTTAATGTTGCTGCCCCTTTTGTGTCCCCCATCGGCAACCCTGCTGGGTTCCTACCAGCAGGTCTGCTGACGAGGCGGGGGGGGCGCAAAAGGGGCAGTGAAATTAAAGTGCTGCCACAGCTGCACTTTAAGCAGGGTCCTTAAAGCGCTGCCATGGCAAAGGACCCTGTGGCAGCACTTTAATGTCGTTGTCCCCTTTGCAACCCCCGGGCCGCCGAAGGCGATTTAAAAGTGCCCGGGGCTCCAGCTGCCACTGCTGCTACCATGGCAGTGGCCAGAGCCCCGGGCCCTTTAAATCACAGCTGGAGCCCCGGGCCGCGTGGGCCAGGCAGTGCAGATGGGCTGGCTGGGGGATGCTGACCCTCAGCCCCGCCCCTTCCACCCGAGGGCCCGCCCCATCCTGAGGCCAGAGCCGGCCCCCATAACAGTAAGTCTTCGGCTTTACTTTCACCCCTGGGTGTTTTCCACCTTTTCAAATATATTGATTTCAATTACAACACAGAATATAGGAAGTTTACAATGTTCACTTTATATTTATATTTATTATAAATATTTGCACTGTAAAAACAAAAGAAATAGTATTTTTCAATTCACTTAATACAAGTACTGTAGTGCAATATCTTTATCATGAAAGTTGAACTTACAAATGTAGAATTATGTACAAAAAATAACTGCATTTAAAAATGTCCCTCCATGCTTCAACCACCATTCCAGAGGACATACATCCATGCTGATGAAGGGTTCTGCTCAATAACCATCCAAAGCAGTACAGACCAGTGCATGTTCATTTTCATCATCGGAGTCAGATGCCACCAGCAGAAGGTTGATTTTCATTTATGGTGGTTCGTGTTCAGTAGTTTCTGCATCAGAGTGTTACTCTTTTAAGACTTCTGAAACCATGCTCCACACCCCTTCCCTCTCAGACTTTGGACGGCACTTCAGATTCTTAAACCTTGGGTCGAGTGCTGTAGCTAACTTTAGAAATCTCACATTGGTACCTTCTTTGCATTTTGTTTAATCTGCAGTGAAGTGTTCTTAAAATGAACCACATACTGGGTCATAATCTGAGACTGCTATAACATGAAATATATGGCAGAATGCAGGTAAAACACAGAGTCGGAGACATACATTTCTCCCCCAAAAAGTTCAGTCACAAATTTAATTAACACATTTTTTTTAAATGAGCATCATCAGCATGGAAGCATGTCCTCTGGAATGGTGGCCGAAGCATGAAGGGGCATATAAATGTTTAGCATATCTGGCACGTAAATACCTTGCAATGCTGGCTGCAAAAGTGCCATGTGAACATCTGTTCTTACTTTCAGGTGACATTGTAAATAAGAAGCGGGCAGCATTATCTCCCATAAATGTAAACAAACTTGTTTCTCTTAGCGATTGGCTGAACAAGAAGTAGGACTGAGTGGACTTGTCTGAGTTCCTCTAAAGTTGTACATGGTTTTGTTTTTGAATGCAGTTATGTAACAAACAAAAAAAAAAGTTGCACTTTCACGATATAGCGATTGTACTATAGTACTTGTATGAGTTGAATGGAAAAATACTATTTCTTTTGTTTATCATTCTTACAATGCAAATATTTGTAAACAAAATGATTTAAAGTGAGCACTGTACACTTTGTATTCTGTGTTGTAATTGAAATCAATATATTTGAAAATGTAAAAGAATATCCAGAATATTTAATAAATGTCAATTGCTATTCTATTGTTTATCAGTGTGATTAGTACTAAGATTAATCATGATTAATTTTTTTATCGTGATTTTTTTTTTATTTAATCGCATGAGTTAACTGTGATTAATTCATAGCCCTAGTTACATCCCTTCACTAAGTGTTGCTAGGTGGCTTACCATTGCTTTTTCACATGATGCCAGAAATAGAAATTTTAGGAATTTAATTATAAGAATGTGGTTCTCGTATAATTTTGGAGTTAGCTGTAAAAATATCCATATAAGTAAAAAGGTTAGTATCATAAGCTGCCACAGAAAATGTGAGCATTGCTGGATATGAAAAATGAATTTTGCTATAAACACTTCCCCACAGAGACTAATCAAAAATAGGAATTGCCTGCTGAATGAGACAGTGGTAAAAGGTTTCAGAGTAGCAGCCGTGTTAGTCTGTATTCGCAAAAAGAAAAGGAGTACTTGTGGCACCTTAGAGACTAACAAATTTATTTGAGCATAAGCTTTCGTGAGCTAAGCCACTTTTGTGGGATGCAGGGAAAAACAAGAGGGATTTCACATTACCTCTAATTTTGACTTTCTATACCCTGACAAGAATTCAAAAGCTGGCTTTGCCTTTGGCTATCATTGGTATATACTGGATCAGCTTCTTCAGCATGATAATTCTTACACACACACAGGGATGATCTAATGGCCAAATTGGGGTCAGGAAGTTATGTTTTCCCACAGTATTTTGGCTGGGATCTTTTTCTGCAGCTTTGTGTAGAGATTATATATCTCAGGATCAGGTAGGCATTTTACATACCACTGATTTCTTTATCTAGTTTTGTATGTATACTTATGTAGCACGTCTATCAAACATACATCAAGCAAATATTTTAAGCACAGAAGCTTTACACAAGTCTTTTCCAAGCATTAAAAGGTTGAGCCCCAAGATAAAACTAATCATGCCCCTCTATAACCTTGACATGTTATCAGTGCAACATTGGGGAAGCTTGTGCTGTCATTGGTCTGGGCCACTCCCTTGCCCTCACCCAGCTTCATGGGCACATCTCATGCTGCTCCATGCAGCATATCAGATACATTAGGAAACAAGAATTTAAGAGATTCTTGGGCCAGATCCTCAACTGAAATGAACTGACATTGACTTCAAAGGAGCTGTACTCACTTATACCAGCTATGGATCTGCCTTTCCTCATCCGTTCACTTTTTACGTGGCTATGCACACTGATCTGCATTACTAGTAGACAATTATTTTTCTGGACAGTTTTGCATCACTTCTGTTGCATTGTTTGATGAAATTACAAAAAAGTGGTAAGTTCGTTGTACATATTTTAGCATAATTTACTAATTATTTAAGTATGATACCTTGGGAAATACTAACAGGGATTGTATATATAACTGCCTTTCTTCTGTGAATGAACCCAAAAAGCCTTCACTGAACACAGCAGCTCTAAAAAAGCCCACACACCTGTGCTACTGTAAGTACTTGCTATATTTCATTTCTCTCATGTAAAACTCCAGGATGATCATTAAATTAACTGGTGATGTTTTCATCAAAAGAGATTTAAGTCTGCTTCTTAAATCTCTTTAATGCAACATAAAGACAAAGAAAATAAAGGCAGAATTATTAAAACAATTCAGGAACAACTAAGAGATTTGAGTCTTATTCTCCCCTTGCTCACACCAGTTTTCCCAGTGTAACTATTGATTTCAAAGGCATTTACTCCTGATTTATACAAATGTGAGAAGAATCAGACCCATGGCTGGTATATATCTTTTACAATTAAAGCCTAAGATAATCTCCTCAGTACTTAGATTTGTATATACCTGTTCTCTAAAGAGCTCTGCCTTGCTTAGACGGTATGAATCATTTTAAGATATGAGCAATTGTCAAATGCTGAATCACACAATTTTCACGCAATCACACAAACATAAACATGAAAAATTATACACATTATACTATTATAATATGCACCATAATAATATAAACACAAAACACCATGTATCTTACCCCAGAATTTAGAACAGGCCAGTTAAGTTATCTAATAGATTGTAACTAGGCAATAAAATATTTAGAACTTGGCTAATTCAGTGTTCAGATTTTGCTGTTTCCTAGAATAGGAAATAGGGGGATGGGAGAGATAGCTCAATGGTTTGAGCATTGGCCTACTAAACCCAAGGTTGTGAGTACAATCCTTTAGGGGGCCATTTAGGGATCTGTGGCAATAAAATAAAATTGGGGATTGGCCCTGCTTTGAGCAGGGGGTTGGACAAGATGACCTTCTGAGGTCACTTCCAACCCTGGTATTCTATGATATTGCAGAGTGAATTCCAACTCAGAAACCTCATTATGCTAGAGATTACAGTCATTAATGGAGTAATACGTTTCCTCTCTTGCTTTCTTTTTCCTTGTGCAGAGAGTGCAGCATCCCCATGAATGCCCTTCCTGTGGTGGTTTTGGCTTCATTCCGTGCTCAGCATGCCATGGCAGCAAGATGTCAGTGTTTCGGAACTGTTTTACAGACTCTTTCAAAGCCCTCAAGTGTACCTCTTGCAACGAGAATGGGTTACAGCGCTGCAAGAGCTGTGCAAGTTAAGAATGGCATCTTCCCATGTAGAACCTCATATTATGATATTACTGCAGCAGTTTGTTACATACGTTTTAAAAAAACCATATTTCTGATGCAGTCAATAAAATGTATTTGTAATAAACTTTTTCTTATTCAGTTGCTAAAGCCATTAGCTCAGGCCACTGCCTGTCATGTGCTCTGAGTCTTAAATAAAGGGACAGTACAGGCTACTTAAGAGAACAAAGTGCTCACAAAAGTTATTAGATTGATAGCCTTTGGATCTGAAATCTTTATTCACATAAGAGATTTAGCAGCAGGAGCACACTTTTCCTCACATTGCCCCGCCCAAGGACCTCAATCCTGACCTGGAGAAAACATCAGAAGGAAGTTTAGACTTCATATCTGTTTGATAGTTTCTGCACAGACTGCCAATGGTGATAGTGATTTTGTGATGTGGACTAACTCCAGACCACAATTCTTTCTGCATAGCATTTCACTGAACTGTCAATGTTTGGTCACAACTTACCTGGGCTAAAATTTAACATATATGTAAAATATCCCATAACAATCCCTTGAACCATTAACTCCCCTTAGCCCGCTACTTTAAATGCCAAAATAGTTTCATTAAAAAAAGTTATATAAATATTTGGTGTTGTAGCTTCTGCTTGTAATGATCTCTAAACCATCACAACGAAGTATTGATTTGCTGCATACTGTAGTGATAACTTGGGATCACAAGAAAGCCTTACAAACTACAGGGTATGTAAAGAATTAAAATGAGCGTTCTGCTTTTGTGGCTTAGTAACAAAGAATCTCTTCTTTCTCATGGATCATCTGCATGGCAGGACAGATGCATTTGCATTTGCTCCAAGGAGTAGTCAAAATGCAATGTGGCCTGGAGTTATTAGAGAGTGAACTACAAATGTGCAAACTTTTTTTGCATATTATTTGCCTTATATAATCTATATCCTATCTATCTGTTATGTTACCACAAAAAGGCAGCATCTCTTAGTGGCTAATGCACAAGAACTGGTTGGATTAATGAGAAATTGTATGGTATTAAGGAATATGCTTATACTCTTTATCCTGCGATTTATGATGAATGAAACCCTGCTTCTTTACATTCTTTGCCACAATTGTTAATTAGCACTGGATATAGACTATGACTGGACAGTGACTACCAGGATGTGTACTAAATAATCAAACTCCTTCCAAGAGGGAATTACTACTTTAAAAAGGCAAAAAATATTTCTGATTGGTTTATAGCACTGAAATTCTAAAGTCTCTCACCGATGAAAAGATCTAACTTTGCACTTTATATTGATGATCTATCCTTCCATAGAAATAGCATATGTGAATTACAGCTGGTTAAGTATTATCTCATCACAGAAAGCTGTTTTATTCACCCTGAAATGTTCTTCAGTTAGGGAGAAGGGACTTGAACCTAGGTTTTTTTTACACTTCAGGCTAGTACCCAACCACCATGCCAGAGGAAGTCTTTGAAAGCCTTCAGAAGATCTTGGCTTTGTTCTTTATAGGAAGAAAAATTTTGAAGCCTCATATTATTTTGTGAACCACAATGGTATTCCATCCATCCCTCATGTAGCTATTATAAGAGATACTCAGGAACTCAAAAAATTGGGTCTTGCGTTGCCCACAATAAATTACAGAGACCAATCTTCAGCTATTATAAACTGTCGTGTCTCTGTTGACTTTAGTGAAGTGGTGACCATTTACACCAGGTATGGATCTGCTCCCTGATAATGTCCTGTATTAAGAAACTCTCCATAAGTTTCCTCAAACTTACTGAGTATAGTTCTGCTACAATTTTAATAAGTGACTGTCTGTGCTAAGCAATCCATTTTTGTTGCTCTCTTGCTTGGTTGTGAAAGACAAGTTTCACTAGATTTTGTTTGCAAAGACTGAATGAGGAAAGCAAAAGGGGATGTGTCGGTAGAGAAATAAGCTTTAAAAGTTGTAAAATCGTTACAGATAAAGAACATAATAAAAACATGAGAAAGAGATACAAAAATGAAACAAAGTTCTAGATATTTTAAATGCCTATAATAAAATGTCATTACTGCGCAAGCCAATGTTTGCGTTTCCAATCTTCCCATGAATTAGCAGTCTGTTCTATCCAAATGCATTTTCCTTGTAGTCAGCCCACCTGAGAAATAATTTGTGAAGGAAGGAGTAATTTTGATAATAAGTAAAAATACACTGTGTATTACTTGTTACAGTTACTGGGCCAGCTCCTCAACTAGTGTGAAGCAGTCTAGTACCATTGAAGTCATTGGAGTGATGCCAGTTTATACCAGCTAAAGATTTGGTGGTAATAACATAAATATGCATGGTTCTTTACAGACATAGAACCATGTCCCTGTCCCTGAGCCATGGAGCTTGTAATCTATGTTTTAAGCAATATTTGTCTATAACTAGACATAGGACTTGATCCTATTTTGACTTGCCCAAGTTTTGCACCCACGTAACACCACTGACTTCAAAGGAGTTACAGTCCTCTCTTACACCCGGCTAGATCACAGGTCAGACCCTCCTGACTGGTTCTTTGTGCAGCTGGAAAGGAAAGTTGTACTACTAGATGTATTTACAGTATAGCATGGGGGACAAGAATTTTGTCTGGATCATTAGGAATTCAGACAATTGAGAGGGCAGGAGCCATTCAGCTGCAGGGGGGCCTTTTCATGCAGTCTTGGCCAGGGGCCAGGTCTCTGCTCTATTATCCTAATTGCCACATTATCCTAATCCCTTCCTTGTCCCCCAGCATGGAAATACATTCCTCTCTGCAGAATGTGTCTCCATGCTGGGGGACAAGGAAGGGAATTCAGATAATATGGAGTTTTGGGTAATAGGGTTTCAGAGAAATGAGAGTATGTAAATTAATAATCGGAAGGAATAAATAAACCAATATAGACCAAGTTGTATTTCTTGCTGCAAAAGGTGTGCTAGACTGGGGAGAGGGCTCAAGGGGTTGGTGACCTAGCATAGCTCAAATGTATAAGAACCATAATTGAGCCCTGTATATCACAAAGTCATGTAATTGCTCTGGCAAGTCATGATTATTGTTAGTGAGACATTAGACTTAAAGAGCAATTAAGGTTGTTGTAGCAAGTAGGACGCATACCAGGGAGTGAAAGGTTTGCTACCGCCAACCCTGATATGCCCAGTCAGAAAAGCATTGGGTGGCATGCTTTTCCCTCTTAACATGATTCATGTCACATGTTGTGAAATGCTGAAATCCGCTTTCTGATTTGTATAAAAAGTTTCCATTCTGTTGTGTGCTCAGAAAATTGGGCTTATTTTTATTAAGAACAAGCAAAAGTCTAGAATATATTGACAAATATTGTAGCAAATCCATGGCTATGACTACATAGTTGTCATTATGATACACAGTAGGGCCATTCAATGGGACACACTCCAGGACATTTGGAACTTCTTGGTGACTAGGGTAGAAATCAGAGCCTCTTCCAGAAGTAAAGACCTCTTACTACTAGAAATAAAGGACAAATTCCCATAGCTGTAAGCAACATAGGATCTATGGTGTACAGCTGAGCAGTTCTGATTACATCCAGTAAAATGCAGTTGACATACAAACTATCCAGTTGGTTACATTATAATTATGATATTGCATAATAACCATGGTAATACATGCACTGTGTTTGCTACCTGACACCTCATTATCTATTTTTTGGAAGGGAGGAAAAATGAGACACAAAGCCAAGAACCACCAAGTATTTAATATTCTCAGGAAAAACAAATCTGTGGAAGACAGAAAATACTAGACTACATACTACCCCAGGGTAATCACATAAATGGGAACAATGAGTATGACTGTTGGACAAAAACAGGTTGTTTGGAGAGAGCGCAGCAAAAATATATGCCTATTTATGAAAAGGGTCCTGCAGAAAGTTTAATTGTCACAGCAATGGTTCTTCATTATGGACTGAATTCACCCTTGTGCAAAGAACCATCAGGTCTATGCACCACTTAAATACTACCTATATAAGGTTTACATAGTCCCAGAGTGGAATTTAAGTGGCACATACATCTTGTGTTCATGGGTGAGTTTCTGCATGAGGCTGGACTGTAAGTGAACCTTTCACTCTATGAGACAATTTTGGGTTTCTCACAAAAGTTATTTCCTTGCACGGGGTTCTTGGTTTTTTTGTTATTTTTTTAAATGCGTCAGAGCTGAGGTATTTACTAAGTAATTCATTTTTATTCTATAGCTCTGATGCAGGGATTTGTGTTTATTTAATCCCTTCTTAATTATTTTTAAATTTGCTATTCTGTGGAATAAGTGCACTTTAACACATTGAAAGGAATTATTTTTATTTTGCTTTGGGAGGTGTCCAGTCATTTTTCTTATGAGAAACAGTGCCTCTAGGAACTGCTTTCTCTTAAGTCTATGGCTTTTCCTTGGTGTGGGATAAGGTAGGTGAGGTAATCTTTTATTGGACCAATTTCTGCTGGTGGAAGGTACAACTAGGGTGACCAGACAGCAAATGTGAAAAATCGGGATGGGGGGTGGGGGCATAATAGGAGCCTATATAAGAAAAAAGACCCATAAAGCAGGACTCAGTCTTTAATAAGGCTAATGAGGAGCTTAGAGATAATGGCAGGATGATAAATGGGAATGAGGATATGGAGGTAGATATTACCACATCTGAGGTAGAAGCCAAACTTGAACAGCTTAATGGGAGTAAATTGTGGGGCCCAGATAATCTTCATCCAAGAATATTAAAGGAACTGGCACATGAAATTGCAAGCCCATTAGCAAGAATTTTTAATGAATCTGTAAACTCAGGGGTTGTATCGTATGACTGGAGAATTGCTAACATAGGTCCTATTTTTAAGAAAGGAAAAAAAAGTGATCCGGGTAAATACAGGCCTGTTAGTTTGACATCTGTAGTATGCAAGGTCTTGGGAAAAATTTTGAAGGAAAAAGTAGTTAAGGACATTGAGGTCAATGGTAATTGGGACAAAATACAACATGGTTTTACAAAAGGTAGATCATGCCACACCAACCTGATCTCCTTCGTTGAGAAGGTAACAGATTTTTTAGACAAAAGAAATGTAGTGGATCTAATTTACCTCGATTTCAGTAACACATTTGATACAGTTCCATATGGGGAATTATTAGTTAAATTGGAAAAGATGGAGATCAATGTGAAAATTGAAGGGTGGATAAAGAACTGGTTAAAGGGGAGACTACAATGGGTCATAATGAAAGGTGAACTATCAGGCAGGAGGGAGTTTACCAGCGGAGTTCCTCAGGGATTGGTTTTGGGACCAATCTTATTTAATCTTTTTATTACTGACCTTGGAACAAAAAGTGGGAGTGTACCAATAAAGTTTGCGGATGACACAAAGCTGGGAGGTATTGCCAATACAGAGAAGAACTGGGATATCATACAGGAAGATCTGGATGACCTTGTAAACTGGACTAATAGTAATAGGATGAAATTTAATAGTGAAAAGTGCAAGGTCATGCATTTAGGGTTTAACAACAAAAAATTTTGTTATAAGCTGCGGACTCATCAGTTGGAAGTAAGAGAGGAGGAGAAGGACCTCAGAGTATTGGTTGATCATACGATGACTATGAGCCGTGGGTGTGATATAGCCATGAAGAAAGCTAATGCGGTCTTGGGATGCATCAGGCGAGGTATTTCCAGTAAAGATAAGGAGGTGTTAGTACCATTATACAAGGCACTGGTGAGACCTCGTCTGGAATATTGTGTGCAGTTCTGGTCTCCCATGTTTAAAAAGGATGAATTCAAACTGGAACAGGTACAGAGAAGGGCTACTAGGATGATCTGAGGAATGGAAAACCTGTCTTGTGAAAGGAGACTCAAAGAGCTTGGCTTGTTTAGCCTAACCAAAAGAAGGCTGAGGGGAGATATGATTGCTCTCTATAGATGTATCAGAGGGATAAATACCAGGGAGGGAGAGGAATTATTTAAGCTCAGTACCAGCGTGGACACAAGAACAAATGGATATAAACTGGCCATCAGGAAGTTTAGACTTGAAATTAGATGAAGGTTTCTAATCAACATAGGAGTGAAGTTCTGGAACAGCCTTTCAAGGGGAGCAGTGGGGACAAAAGACATATCTGGCTTCAAGATTAAGCTTGATAAGTTTATGGAGGGGATGGTATGATGGGATAGCCGAATTTTGGCAATTAATTGATCTTTGACTATTAGCGGTAAATATGCCCAATGACCTATGATGGGATGTTAGATGGGGTGGGATCTGAGTTAATACAGAGAATTCTTTCCTGGGTCTCTGGCTGGTGAGTCTTGCCCATATGTTCAGGGTTTAGCTGATCACCATATTTGAGGTGGGGAAGGAATTTTCCTCCAGGGCAGATTGACAGAGGCCTTCCTCTGAAGTGTGGGGCACGTGTCACTTGCTGGAGGATTCTCTGCAACTTGAAGTCTTTAAACCATGATTTGAGGACTTCAATACCTCAGACATATGTTAGGGGTTTATTACAGGAGTGGGTGGGTGAAATTCTGTGGCCTGCGTTGTGCAGGAGGTCAGACTAGACGATCATAATGGTCCCTTCTGACCTTAAAGTCTATGAATCTATGAGTCTATGAGACTGCCCCTATAAAATCGGGACATCTCGTCTCCCTAGGTAAACCCTTTGGAGGTCACATAACTCTTTTTCAGGTCTGGGAAAGGAAGCAGAGTGTCTGAGCTAAATACAAGTTGGGACAGACAGTTAAGCAGAAGGGGTAATGTTACAAGTGATCACTTGAAATGAAATGGGCAATTGGGGGTTAGATTGTTATGTACAAAGGATTTGAAGTGGGGAATTAAGGGTATCAGGCAGTGTGGAATTTTACAAATTGTTGTAATGAGCCATTAAACCAGTGTCCCTGTTAAGTCCACGGTTTTTGATGTCTAGCAGAATTATGACTAAGTTCCCAGGCTTGCCTTTTGAAGATGTTGTGTAGGTTTCCCTTGATGACAAATATTGAAAGATCAGATATGGAGTGATCACTTTGTGAAACATGTTTGCCCATGGGTGATCAGGTGTTTTTGTCTTTTATCATTTTTCTGTACAAGTTCATTTGATTGTAGTGATTGTCTGGTTTCACCCATGTAGTTGTTATTGTGGCCTTTGATGTACTGGATAAGGATCCCCCACATGTTGTGATAAGCACGTGTAGGATCCATGAATCATGAAAGGTGTGTTGTTGGGGTATTGATCCTTGTAGGAGTGGAGTTCTTTGCAGGTTTTATATATGTTGTTCTGAAAGGGTCAGGTGCTGCTTTGAGGTGGTGTATCCTGGTATGTGGAGAGCTTGCTTTTGATGATCTTGGCAAGGTTAGCAGGTTGTTTGAAGGCCAGAAGAAGTCGTTTGGGAGAGATTTTTCAGGATGTGGTCCCTCTTAAATATTGGTTGTTACTGCTTGGGAATACCCTGTCTGGGTTCCAGTATGGGGTGGTAGGTGACAAGTTGGGTTTTGCAGTAAGTGGATTCCCCCCACCCCCCATCTCCTCACACACATTTCAAAGCAGGTTCTCTCAAGGTGTTCAGGTGGCTTGTTCCATGATGCAATCTACTTCTCTGTCTTCATTTGGTAAAGTGTCTTCATTTGGTAAAGGCTGTTTTTAGTATGTTAATGTGTGTATCCCAGACTTTCTCCTCAGAACACATTCTGTGCTATCTGAGTGCCTGGATGGAGATAACCGATTTTTTGGTGCATCTGGGGTGCTTGCTGGATCTGCGGAAATAAGTGTGGTGAAAGTAGGTTTCTTGTACATAGTTGTTTGTAGGGTTCCATTGTTTAAGTTAATCATGGTGTCCAGCAAGTTGTTGCTAGTGTGGGAATGTTCTAGAGAGAGCTTGATGCATAAGTAGTGGTTGTTGAAGTTGTGGTGAAATCTGTGAGTGAGTTTAGGTCATCGATCCCAAAGATAAAAATATCATCAATGTATCTCAGGTATAGCACTGGTTTTGTGGTGCCTTTTTCCAGAAATTCTTACTCAATGTACTCCATGAAGAGGTTGGCATATTGAGGAGCCATCTTGATGTGTTATGTCAAGAGATATATAAAAGCAGAGACACTGTCATACCTGACAATAGGGTACATCAATACAATGTTTTACATTATATTGGGATAGTAAGGATTGCAATTCTGGTTAGAATTTTTATAATTTTCTTGACCAGTGAATTCATCTTGATAAATCATATAGAGGTACTGGCCTCTAGCTTCTAATTCTATGGTCTATAAAGCATACCAAAACCTATTGAAATCAATGGGAGTCGTTCCATTGATTTCAATGGACTTTTGACTGAGACTTTAAAGTTTACAATAAACTCTTCATTACTCCAATGTCAAGAAATATGGAGTTACCAGACCACTACAGAATGTAATATGAAAGCATCCTTTTAGAGTGATAATGCATTGTATTTGGAATACATGGTAGAAGGTATGCTTTCCCTGAGTGAGGTAATTTGTTATACCTGTACACTGGGCTATTGTTTACATAAAAAAGTCTGGATAAATCTTGAAACATGAGAGCAAAAGCTAGTTTTGCCATAAGTAGTGTCAAACACAATAAATTGTTTTTCCAGAGGCTCTGGGTTTTATTAAAGAAAATAAGAAATTAATTTTGTTGCTGAAATGTGATTTATCATTTTCATGAGAAGCAAAATAACAGTATGCACTTCATGTATTATTTCTATCTACTGCCTTTGTATGATTGCATTAAAGATAGTTTTATTCACTTAGACTGTGACACATAATGTGACCACAAAAGCATTCAACAGGAAACATTTATACCCTAAATAATTTAGGCAGAAAGAATTTAGATTGCTCAGTTTACTTTAAATTATTTAGAGATGATAGTTAAGGACATTGTAATCCAGCCACAATTTGAACAGTAAAAATGATAAGAAATCACTTTTTGTTTAACTCTATTTTTTTCTTTCTTCCTGCATTCTTTTACTCTTGGGTAATGAATCAGGAAGTAGTTGTGTTAGAAGAAAAGTTTTATGAACAGACTCAGACACAGACACTAGTGCTTGGAGCTTATCAGTGCTACTTTATGAAACTGCTTTCAAATGAGTTAAAAGATTTATGAAATACAGTAAGTTCTCACTAAAGTAAAGCTGCGTTGTAGTGTTTCGGTAGGACTTTCACTGCCTGCTTTGTTTCATGATTCTAAACACCATATTTTGTCTTGACTAAAAGACAACCCATCTCCTTGAAAATGAAGAACTTTCAAAGCCAATTAGCAACAAAAATGCATTCTACTGCATGTAGCTCTAATGACTTAAGGTTTGAATGCATATGTGGAAAATACTGCAGGAAATTGTCAGTGGGTATACTTTGAACTCAGAAACAAAGCTCCTATATGGTACATTGCTGTTAATCCCTTTAAAAAAAGCAGATAATGATAGCCAATAAAAAAATATAAGGAAACAAAAGTTACCATAAAAAAACCCCAACATTTACCAAATTACCATTTTACTATCACCAGTAACAAAACAGCTCTGATCCTGCAGGCTGATCTAGTCAGGTGAATCTTGTGCCAGTACTTGGGTATCCATATTTCCCTAAACTGAAAACAGAACACTGAGGGTGGATATAACCCCAGTACTTTTTCCCTATCCCCTCCTCATTGTACCACTTCTTGACCCACTCTGCTCCTATTTCCCTCCTTTCCTGCCCTCTCTTCACCTAACTGCACTGAGAGAACATGAGCTGCCTGCCATTGCTGCTGACCTGAGCCCCCCACTTGACATCACGACTTTTTTGGCAAAACTGGACATTTGTCCCATTTGCTCTTGCTTGAACATTCTTCAGGACTCCCACAGGGCAAGAACAAATGGGAAAAATGCTCAGTTTTGGCAAAAGAGTCATGATGTCTGGGACAGAGCTTAAAAAGGGGACTGTCCCAGCCAAAATTTAATTTATTGTCATGCTAGCCAGCACAGATACCCACTGATCATCAACAGGGCTTCCGTTGGCTTCCAGGGTCTACTCAGGTGGATCAGGAATGTGTCTTAGATTGTGTGGATATTAGTTCAGTGATGGGTACAATTAGAAGATTCAGTTAAAATTGTTATTTTTAAAAAGAAAATGTTTGTTCAATATCTGAGATACTGTAATTATATCCTATTATTCTGAGTAGGGTAAATATTTCTGCATCTGAGATACCATGGTGTGGTAACTGTTGGCAAATACGGACTTTTTACCACAATCTTATCATAAAATAAATTGAAATGAAATACATTAAGAATTCATTAAACAATAAAGCTGTAGTTTTAGGTGTAATTGGTTTAAAAATGGTATTACTATTATTATTTTGATTTATATAGCACTTTCCTGCTATGAATTTCAGATCATATTACAAACACTCAAGAGCCTCACAACAACTTTGACTCAGGTCAACATTATTACTCCTATTTTCCAAATAGGGACACAGAGTGAATAAGCCCGAGTCTCCACTTCAGTGGAGTTACACTGATGTGTAACTGTGGCAACGAAATGAAGAATTAGGCCTTTGATGATTGCCCAGAATCAGATGGCAATTACAAGGCAGAACTGAAAATAGAACCAATTTTTCCCTAACACCCAGGCTTGTGCCCCTCTAGACCACCTTTCCTCCCTTGAAGCTCCTCACAATTTTCTTAAATATGAAGGGCTGAATTTCCAGTCATGTTCACCTGAAAAAATGAGCAAGCATTTTCTCACCTGCAGAAACTAACACTGGTACCTGCCAACATGCAAAATATTTTTTGTAAGAGTTTTTCACCTTTGATATATGTTCTATAAAAATGAGCTGAAAATGAACCAAACTTTTCTTGTCAGTTGGTGTTATTTACCAAACTTACGTTTATCATGTCATAACTATACACAAATATAAATGGACTGCAAATGCTATTCTCAGGAGGAGACTGGTACCAAATCTGATGATATTTTATTTAGCACTAGCAATGTCTGATTCTGTTTTATTGTGCATTAGTAATAACTTTCAGTAATCATTACATTTGCTGAGGTTTGGCTTCTTATATACACAACATCACAAAAGAATACACCATGTCCCTGAAAGCAGCGCTCATGTTCTATACTAACAGCAGTAACAATAAGCTGACGGGAATACTTTATGGCTTATCATTCAGCACACATGCTCAGAAACATACATCTATGTTGTAAGCAGTCATTGACTATTTGCAAATAACTTGCCTTTACATGCAATGATTGATGGAGTTTTTTTTAAAAAAAGCCATTTCTATTGACTAAATACTGTAGAAAGCCTCATCCATGAAAGATGACTGTTCTCTGCTTTAATTACAGGAGAAAAATTTTAACGATGACAAATGAGTTATTTGGATCTTTCATGTGACTGGGGGAAAATAACCACCCTTCATGGAGGAGATGTTTTATGCATTTTGCTGTTATTAATTTGACTGATTTAATTTATTGGCTCAATATAATTTCCCCTGTAATCCTCAAAAATTCATTTGAGAGCATCTTGTGGGCTTTCCCCCCCCCCATTCATTTGAAAGTGGAATCTATGACAAAGATATTAGAAGTGAAATTAATAATGGTCTGCAAATAAAAAAAACCCACAAAAAGTAACAATTCCAGTCTCTCCCTCCTCATGAAGGTAATAATAAGAACACACATCCCAGTTTCCTTATAATTCATCATGGCTGACACCATCTTGACAGGGAAAACCCACATCTGGAATAGCCAGAGTCTCATGAATAAGGCTCAAGTTGCATTCACAGCAACTGTTCTTCTTCCCATATACACCTCTACCCCGATATAACATGGTCCTCGGGAGCCAAAAAAGCTTATCGCGTTATAGGTGAAACTGCGTTATATCGAACTTGCTTTGTCCTAGAGCATTTCTATTATTAATAGTCACTTCCCACCCCGACTGACCCCTCAGAACCCCTGACCCATCCAACCCCTCCTGCCCCCTGTCCCGACTGCCCTGACTCCTATCCACACCTCCACCCCCGACAGGCCCCCAGGACTCCCATGCCCTATCCAATGCCCCTGTTCCCCGTCCCCTGACCGCCCCGCCCCCAGAACCTCCAAACCATCCAACCTCCCCTGCTCCCTGTCCCCTGACTTCCCCCTGAGACCCTCTGCCCCTTATCCAACCCCTCGGCCCCGGCCTGGCACCCTTAACACACTGCTCAGAGCAGTGTGTTAGAGACAGACATGCTGACACGTGATCCAACGGAGCGCGCAGACCCTGCCCTGCAGAGCACTGTTTTACCGCGTTAGATCTGAATTTGTGTTATATCAGTCACGTTATATTGGGGTAGAGGTGTACTTTGACTTACTCCAGGCTTTACAAGTCAATTTATATCCTGTGTTATGGATTTTAGCTGCAGCCCTCCATTAGGGATCATGTGGAGTTGCATCACTTCATCAGGAGGACTGGGAGGCATAATACTTCACATACTATAGTGTCCCCCTGAGCCCTCCAACACATAAGGGGAGTTCACAGTGACAGACTATATGGAGCTTAATAGTAAAATTTACATCCACAGATAGGCCAAGGATTTTGGCCTAATTCAGACTGAAGCCTTTAAAAACACACCAGCCAGAAGATGCTGCTTATGTATTTCCCAGAAGAGACTTAAGTAATTGTAACAGCTAGTAAACTAAGCTAACAATCAAACCTTGCTAGTTGTGAAATAACTTCCTCTTTTACCCTTATGATATGCTTTATGCCTAGAAGTTCTTTATAGACACACATACACAACCATCATGTTATGTTTAATACAATAATACAGTGCTATAGTTGAATGACAGAGCTGTAGGGTAAAATCTAAAAACTGTATGGAAAGTGAAAAAGCTACCAAAAGCTTGTTGTTAAAGACCCTTTGAGTTTGAGGTAGTGTAGTTACCAAGGTGATCTGTAAGGTAGTGTGGTGAAAATCTTACCTTGAACCAAGACTGTAGTTTTGTTAAGTCTTAGTCACTAGAAAGCATATTTTTGCTTTTGTTCATTACCCTTTCTAACTTTATTCCTTATACTTGATCTCACATAAAGTCCCATATTCTTTTGTTAATAAACTTATTTTACTTTAAATCTAAACCAATTCAGTGCTCAGTTTGAATTGAAGTGATACTTCACTCTAAATATAGTGATACACTATGCAGTTTGTCTCTTTAGAGGAGCAAACAAACCTTATTATTCCTCTGAGTGGTCCAGGAAAGGGCTGGACCTTGCAGACCACACGGTTTTGGGAATATTCAGGATGGTGGGGGAGATGGTGGGATGCGGTGTTGGGGTCATCTTGCCAAGTGTAAGCAAAGCTGGTGGAAATCAGAGAGTGACTATGTTGCTACATGAGGAAAACTGCTGAAGTCAGAATACTGGCTCAGCATTGTGTCCCTGTGCTGTGCAGAGTGCATGCTTGTTGCTGACTGTGCACATCCCAGGCATGGGGAGCTGCATCGACAGAGCATTTAAAGCACTTGGGATTACAGGGCAAGTGGTGACAGCCACCCACTGGTCTGAATGGCACCCAGAATGTAACCATGAACTATGAACAAGAATAGAACAATAAAGGAACATGGAGAAGTTTTTCATAAAGACTCTGTTCTAACTTCAGAATGGACACTTCTGCAAGTGTGCTGATGGAAAGAACATAGAGTTGTACAAATTTGGCCAAAGAATATACTGCAAGAGGGGCCTATGGAAAGCAGCTTGCAGATCTGAGCTAAACTGGCAGCATTCAATATATGTCCCAAGATGTTTTGCATAAATTAATATGGCATACATTATTTTTTACATATAGTGTAACTTTTCAGAGAAAATATTGCAAGAATTCACAAAGATGATGCCTTGTGTTCTCATTTGATGATGAAAAGGGACACAACTTTCATTCTGGCTAGAGATTTCAATCTTTGCTAGAAGCAGGGGTTACATTCTCATTGGCTCACATCAGCTTTGCTCAGAACCACCACGATGCTGCTCATCAAAAGCTATATATTCTATATATATGTTCATTCTATATGTTCTATTTAACACATAGCTACCTGAAGCTGAAATACCTGGAAGAGCACCAAAATTGACTGGCAATTGAAAGTGCCCCCATCTCATAACAACTCTGAACACTAGCATGAGTCCTATCAACTCTGTTTCTTTTATGTCCTATTTAGGAAGAAGTCTGACATCTAGAAAGAGAACAAGAGTACAGTTGTCATAAAATCTTGAATGAAAACTGATTAACTTCTTTATCTTGAAAAGCCAGTTAGTGCAACTATGAAGCTGAACTGGAAAACCATGCCAGTTCCACCAGGTAAATACCAAATTAGACATGTATTTTGTTAAAAGTTAAAAGTTAAAATGATGGTATGATCTTATCCACAGTGACAGATAAACACCCACTCTCCCTTTGCAAAGAAACTCACTTACAAACTTGACCAGGTATTTCGTGTTTCTTTATTTTCCCTTTCTAAATCCCTACATAACATTGCACAGTAAAACCTGTCTAAACCATGTTATTCCTCACTAGCTTATAGCCGTTGAATAAACCAAGTGAACACTTCAGTTTTATAGGTTATATGAATGTAATCCTGTAAGTTTATTATTTTGTGCTGAGAGCTGAGATTTCATCCATGACTAACCAGAACAATGCTTTGTCAACTTCTGTACACTTTTCAGTTCAGAAAATAATACAAAAAAGGAGTCCAATTCTATCATTGAAGTGAAAGGAAAAACTCCTATTGGCCTCAGTGGGAGCAGGACTGGGGTGCAGTATGGCAGCACACATATCCCTTGCTTTTATAGTCTCTGCTCCTGCAAGAAAACTTTTACTTACATGAATAAATGCTGTAGGACTGGGATTTCTGAGTCTTTTACCATAGTGTCTGTAAAGAAGGGACCATGTAGCAGTACTTTGTAATGTAGGTAATGTAATGTAATCTTTAGGCTGGATCTGATCTCTTCCTTTGAGAAATGAATTGACACTGCCCATAGAGCAGTTTCTGATGATTAAAATCAAGTAGTGGACAGTTTGAAAAGTTTGATGACTCCAAAGTTATTTGATCTGGAGGTAGTTAGTTGCAGTTCTATTTTTGCTGCATTGGGAAAGGTCACAGAACCCTGACAAATGTTGCTGGAAAATGGCAGATTGCCATACCTGTCTATGTGGAAATAAGTGACACACAAAGAGAACATGTATTGTAGATGAAAATAAATTAAATCAGTTAAATAAGTGGGAAAGGGCTTTTGGAACTGTCAGAAAAAGGACCCAGGGCAGCAGGCTTATTATTTAATCAAGGAGAGAGCATACAGCCTTTGAGAAACACAAAGCAGCCGGAAGAAGTCACATTGTGTCCCTCTAGAGTTACTAAATGATACACATGCTTAGATGATGTAAGTAAGATGAATATTGTTGTAAACAGGAACTATGCTGAACAGAGATGAGCAGGCAGTGGAATCATTGCTGTTTCTTTCTTGGAAGGAATCTAATCTTTCTGTTGATAGAAAGCTCCTATTTCTACTTCTGATGAGATAGCACAGTCTTAGAATTTGCAGTACTTGATGCAAATTGGAGGAGCCATAGTATATTTTCTTACTGTGTATGAAAGCAAGGGATAGATGACAACGGATTAACTCTAGCACTTCTTCATTGCCATGCAGCCTTTGAAGGTACATCTATCTTCACAGCAATTGGACACACATGACTGGCCTGTGTCTGTTGACATGGGCTTAAGTTGCTGTTTAATTGCAATGCGGACTTTTGGGTTTGCACTGCAGCCTGAGCTCTGGGACCCTCCTACTTCACAGAGTCCTAGAACCCAGGCTCTGAGTCCGGACATCTACACTGCAATTAAACAGCTCCGCAGCCTTAGTCACTTGCACAGGCCAGCTGTGGGGTTTTACTAGTAGTGTAGACATACCCTAAGGCTTCTCATCTGTATTTACTCTGGCTAGAGCTTCCCTCACTTAACTTCCTATTATGTTGCATTTAGTGACCTAACAAGGAATTGTAACCTACATTAAAATATTTTTATTTTTTTTAATTTCAAGACATATGCAGAAAATCATGAAAGAAAATGAGACATGTTATAGTAATCTCCACAAGTTTCCCTAGAAATTATTCATGGTAGTGTTCTAATAGGACAATGGAAAGGCTTTACAAGTAGGATTTATGTCTATAAATCAGATATTCAGATTGCATAGAACTATGACAAAGTGTATTCATCTAGGTTAGCTCAAATTAATAGTTGATTAAAAATGACACCTTCATTGTAACAATGTGATTTATATTATAAAGTAGCAACTTGTTCAGTTTAAGTAATTTGGGATAATTTTGTGTATGCAGTTGGATATTGAATCTGAGAGGTACAGTTTATAGATAAAAGTATCCTTACTATGAGTACGTTACCATACTGCTGTCTGTTGTGACTTCATTAATTGCAGTGAGCTATGAGTGAGATCTTTAAAGATCTCCCAGATGTCATTCCTTTCCGGAATTTATCACAAATGAAGACATAAGCCAGAAGGGAAATTTACAATATTATTCTATTCAGATGATGGCAGTATAATATTAACTCCAAAAAGGGAAAGGATAATGCCATCTGTGAAATACTTTAGTTAAACAACCCAAAAAATGAGTTATGAGTTTCATTTCATAAAGCTGCAGCAATAATTAAAGGACCATAATCACCCAGTGACAGAGAAAGTTACAAACAGATGCAGAATCTCTCTTGTTCTCTTGTCTGATAAATGAAGAAGGTGCTGACCTGTTTGCAGTTTCTTGCTGCTCAGATTCTTGAGGAACTACCTGAATAACAAGTCTTGCTTTTTTCAGCATTGTTTTGAACTTTCCCTGCCAGCCAATTGGCATTTCTGCTTGTCTTCCTGAAGGGTGTAACTGGATTTGTTGGGGACAGAAAAAGGAGTTGGGAGAGGGAGAGAAGGAGAAGGGGAGAGAGCCAGGAAGTTAAGGAACAGAAGTAGTATCTAGTTGGGTTTGGAGAACAGAAAATAAAGTTAGAGAGGTTTGGACGAACCTTTCAGTGTTTCCGTAAGCTGAACTGAATCTTTGAACATCCAATAAAATCATCAGTGCCGGAAGTTTTTTTAGCTCAATAAAATGCATTAAAAATTACTGTAGGAGTCCTCCCACAAGGAATATTTCATTATCTTATCAGGAGTTTGTCAGTATTTGTGCGTGAAATCCTGATCCTCTCAAAGTTGATAGGTAACATGGAACTGTATATTCCAGACGTTTAAGAATTTCACCTTGTGTGATGGAATGTAATAGTTAAAGATACTGAGTATGTAATGGGAATCATCTTCTGAATTTAGATCGCATTTTTAGGGATAAAACCCACCTAAAGGACTTTGGGAAACCAGTTCAAGCATAACAAGGACACAAGAAATATTCCGGACTGTTCTGGAGTTGCCAGGGGCTTTAGCTCCCTCCCTGAACTTTGATGCTGTCACTAAGTATCAGAAGCATACTGTACTTTAGTGTCATACTGGAGACTATGTTCCTTGGTAGCACCACTAGCATGATTCCAAAGGGGGGATATTCCTGCCTCCTGAATTCTGAGATGCATTGCCAGTATGCTTCACAGGGAGGAACATTGTCATTCGTGGCAGGACATCTGCACTAAAAGGTCACATTTCATTCTGATGTTTAAACTGATCCATTGTAGCTGTCTGTATAATAGATTGAATCATTTTATGTATAACCCCCAAATGATATACACCTGATGTGCTTGGAAAGCCAAGATGCTGCTGTGTCCTCCTAACTGCTCTAGCTCTGTTTGACAAAACAATGAGGTGCCAAGCACCTGTTGGGAAATGAGGGGCTTTATGTGCTCAAACTCCAACGGAGGAACTAAGTGCACCAAAAAGAGGTGAGGTTACTGGGCGTGTTGGTTTATTTACTTGCTTTTATAGTTCTGCACTGAACACCTGATGAAGAGGGTATGTGTGTGTCTTGAGCAAGATGGAGAACAAGGGAGCCCTCCCTAGTGACAATTGTGTATGAGTGACTGGTACTTTTGGACAGGAATTCCTTCATTCTTGCAGTAGATGAAATTCCATGTGGTGCGTTCCATATATTATCACTGCACTGAATTTTCACTTCAAGATGACTCATTTTCAGGAGTACAAGTTATAGTGTTCTTAGTGTTGGTAATGAACTACATGTTCTTTGGAGCCTTAGAGAAAATATAATCAAGCAGAGTGATACATTAGAAAAGAGTGATGTCATAACACTGATAAAAAACAGAAAAATACATGCCTTAGGCAAAATGCAGAACAATGCTCTTCCTAATGATCTCATGCATGAGTGATTGAATGAGTGGTATTTTCCCCCCAATCGAAAATACATACAGTCATATAGTAGATAATATATAGTAAATACCAGATGGAATTCTATCAATGAACTTTTATACTGAAAGTGTTTTAATGTTCTTGATTTAGTCCAGATCTCCCAAGTTACCAGCTAGTGCTCAAAGTGGTGGAAGAGTATCTTAGCAGTCAAGTTGTTCGTAAGTCAAGCTAAACCTGTACGGTCACATTAAGACAATTGGTGAGTGAATGAGAGTGAACCCAGAATCTCTGGCTGTTTCTGTCATATTGCTATCTTTATTTACCAAAAAAAAAAAAAGCCACATGAGATCATGTGAAATGATCCAGACATTGGCTAAACATTCCAGCTGCTTTTGGGT
Source organism: Dermochelys coriacea (assembly GCF_009764565.3). Classification (NCBI taxonomy): domain Eukaryota; kingdom Metazoa; phylum Chordata; order Testudines; family Dermochelyidae; genus Dermochelys; species Dermochelys coriacea. The sequence continues at coordinate 97,708,981 of NC_050071.1, read as the reverse complement.
ATTCTCAGCAAAGCGCACTTTAAGAAAATAGTATATCCAATTTGGAGCAGTTGGCTTCTATACTGTGCAGTGCAGCTGCTGACAACAATTCTGCTTTGTCATTACAGCAGAAGTGTGGATGTCTGGCCCACAGCTGTGTTACAAATAAGTGCACCCCCTTCTTTCAGGCTCAGAAACTAGTCCACTGTGTTCCTGTATTATAGAAAGCTATCTTGGTATTTGCTTGACTGACCACACCTCAAAAGTAAAATCCCCAATTCGCCCTCTTATGTCTTACACATTATTGATCAAGCTAAGTATGAGTGTAACAGGGTGGCTGCCTCCCCCAACACCCCCTCATGACCAGAGGTCACTCAACAGCATCCTGCTTCTGTTCCCCCAAGTCAGGGTTATTTAAGAACTCACAGGTCAAGCGTGGTTCAAACACACCTCACAAGGGGTCCCCTTTATTTAGTTCTCTGGTACATACTGGCCCTCTAGGCCTCAAGCCCAGTGTCTCTCTCCTGATTAATCCAAAATAACATCAAACAAACTCAGACAGTCTTTATCCCAGATCACCTTTACAGCCTCTCCCTGCTCCACTCCAACAACTCCAGTTTCCTGCTCTTTTTATACAGTGAGCACCTGATTCAACCCAGATGGGGCTCATCAGGGCTGGCTTAGTCCAAGGCTCTCCAGCCCATAGGGCAAGCCACACAATTTTCATTTTGTTTAAAGGTGGTCATTGACTGAATTTGCCATGCTGTACATGACCAAAACCAAGGTTTAATGGGATTTTTTGGGCTCTGTCTTTGAGGAAATTCTATCTTTGAGGAGAATTAAATCTTCTTTGCCACCCTGACAGATGTAATAGAGAACACTTCAAGCTGTTTCTGCTGCAACTCATTTGACTTCAAATGTGTTCTTCTCCCACTGCTGCTCTAATCTGCTCTCTCCCCCCATGCATTTATCTATTGAAGGTCATCTGTGTACAAAGAGGCTTGTATGAGGCATGATATAGGAGAAGAAGATATTTGGGAGCCATTTTATCAATGGCTGAGGATGACAAAAGATTATAACCTTTTTTTACAGGTTCTTGACAGCATTATCTTTAGAAGACATTTGAAACTGACTTGGGTCCATCAGTTTCCTTCAGCAAGGCAGATGAGCGACAGGGTTTTTGCTCAAAAAGGAGGTCTGACTTCAAACATGATGAGGTGATAATCTGACTTGAGAAAATTATAATAAATCTCCTCCTCCATCCAAACAACAAGAACCAAAAGGTAGCCATCCTCATGCACTGAGCTTGTAACCACCTGGAACAGGCTCAAGGTCATGACATTTTGAGTTAACAGAAAAAACAGCTGGCTCACTGGTCTCATCCAATATGGCATTTTCTTTCCTATAAGAGATGGTTGATAACAGTGCAGAGATAGAAAACTTTCAATGAATACAGCTAGAAAGTCAGTGAAGTGGAGTGGCTTGTATCCAACAACTAACTCTAGGTATACAGTTAAAGCAAAAAGCCCAAGTAGTCCTTTGAGATTTTGAGAGATGATTTGGTGGACTGAAAAGGAATAAGCAAAACAAAACACAAGTATATCCAATAAAAAAGCTGAGAGAACAAAATTGTATAGTGTTTAATATATTTCTTCATCAATACATACCCTGCTATTTCAGTTTCCTTTTGGAAATGAAGGTGTTATTCTTTGTTGAATAAATGCTTTAATAGCAATCAGTCAACCGAGAATATTTAGAGTAATTAGATGTGGGTTAAATGCAGAAAAAAAGGTACTTCAATCCTTTCTTTTTTTCTAGATTAAGTCATCTTTTGCTTTCCCTCTCATTCCTCCTCCATTCCCTAGACCCAACACTGGGCACAGCATTTCAAAGGCACAGCATTTCAAAGTGTTAAATAAAGAATCATGTAATGCAAACTGTGCTACCATAATTCCCTCTGAAACAATATCAAGTAAAGAAAAGCTGTTGAGTATAAAATTTGCTGATCCTTAGGGATGTCTTGGAGGACAGTTTGCCTTTAATAGCTTCATGCTGTGCCAGACTATAATTCACTTACATTTTTGTCAACAACCTCATCAGCATGTGAGTACAACTTTCATGAAAATGACTACCCTATAAAACTTTCTTTACTATGTGAACTTAATTGATTGATACATAGCAGCAGAAAGACAATAGAACCATGATACTATATTTCTTGGCCCTCTATTTCCAATAAATATTTTGCTAAAAACATAAGATGACAGTCGGTACATTTCTGTGTGATTTTTACGAGCAGCAAGCCAAAGGCCAACTGACTTTACCCACCAGAAATCTACAATACCCCCATAGGAATGCACTGCCTGGACTGAAGGGAAATACATTATACAGATTAAAGGCCAGTTGATCTTTCTGAATCTTTACTCATATAAGTAGTCCCATTAAAATCAATAGGATTGTTTCCGAGATAAAGGACTATTTATGAAGGTAAGCGCACACTTAGAACCAGACACTTTCTGATGCTTAATGACATAAGTATATCAATAATAGTCAGACAGGATGGACTAGTTTTTGTGGTTGCTAACTTGATATGTTTGTTCTGTGAATTATGCTGTAACACACAAAGGTAGACTGAAGCATTTTTGAGAAGGGCTTTGGTCTCAATGCTGCTCCCACTGAAGTCAATGGGAATAATTCAGTGGGAGTAAAATCAAGCCCAAATAGTAGAGCAGGAGAACTAAAGCTTAACTTTAATTTCTAGACAGTCTTTCCCAAATGTGGGAGGTCTCTGTTGTACTGTTTCCTTGTCAGCAGGTGACCACCGTAAGACTAACTGTGAAGAAATTAAACAGCCTCTGCAAGATTTTGGAGAGGGAAGCTAGGCTCTAGCAGTGTGGGCTGTGCTCCAGCAATGTGTACTGTCTTAGCGTAATCTCCTGCCAGTGTTTCATATCCTTGGAAACCTTGTTAAGAACAAGGGAACAAAGCCATTGCCTGCTGCAGTGAGAATCAGGAATTTACCTGGTTTTCCTTTGGCAACTTCTGTTTTTTGTTATTGTCATTGTTTATTGTATACAGAAGAAACTATGAATCATCCCTTTCAGTCACCATCACTCTGCTCCACTGAGACATTAAAGGAAGATGTCTTTTATGTTTTCAATTACTAAGAACTCTTATTACACTTCCCACAAAAACAAACCAACAAACCACAAAAAAACCCAACACACTGACCACTTCCTAAACTCATTTCCCTCCTCTCCATTCTCTGACACTTTTAACAGCACCAATATATGAGGCTACATTACAATTTTTAGCATGCTAGGTCAAGTGAGAGCTAACATGAGTATGTGTGCATGAGCTGGGAATCACAGCCCTAGCTCATAGTGTAGACCAGGGGTAGGCAACCGATGGCACGCATGCCAAAGGCAGCACACGAGCTGATTTTCAGTGGCACTCACACTGCCTGGGTCCTGGCCACTGGTCAGGGGGCTCTACATTTTAATTTAATTTTAAATGAAACTTCTTAAACATTTTAAAAACCTTATTTACTTTACATACAACAATAGTTTAGTTATATATTATAGACTTATAGAAAGGGACCTTCTAAAAACGTTAAAATGTATTACTGGCATGCAAAACCTTAAATTAGAGTGAATAAATGAAGACTCGGTACACCACTTCTGAAAGGTTGCCGACCCCTGGTGTAGACATAGCCTTATTAGGGTCATCCTTGACTCCACACACAAGCCACATTCAAATCTTGCTGCTTTTTCCCTTATACATCTCTAAGATCTAGTCTTTTCATCCTTTCCACATCCTAAAACTTTCATCTAGGCCCCACATTAGTCTCTAAGGTGCCACAAGTACTCCTTTTCTTTTTGCGAATACAGACTAACACGGCTGCTACTCTGAAACCTCTCATTACTGTATCTTCCTCCTCTGTGGCCTTCTCCACATAACCCTTGCTCATCTCAGACCCATTCAAAACACAGCCGCTAAGACCACCTTCCTTTGCTCATCATTCAATTTCACCTCCACTATTTTTGAATCGCACCATTAGTGCCCCACATTGTCACTGCAAGAAACAAAATATTGTTCTTACCTTTAAATCGCTTCACATTTTAGCCCTTCCTATGCATGTGCTATTGTATCTGATGTCACCAATTATGCCAGCCTTCAGCCTCTGCTCCTGTAAACACCTTTGAACTTTCTTCCACATCACCCTTTTTGTATGGCACATTCTCCCCTGTCCTTCCTTCATTTCTCTCTTCATCACCCACTGCTACCAGGATGTCTATGGGAAACTGCAAGTTGATATGGGTAAGGTAGATGTCCAGAAGGGATTTTCACTACTTAATCTTATAATTTATTAAATATATTTTTAAAATTCACTGACTCAGAACAATCTAGCTATGAACATATCTGGCCTATGTAACTACAGGTCCTTGTTATTGTTCTCATTGATGTCCTACCTCCATTTCTTTGGTACATCAACTTGTTGCATCTTTTTTTAATGATATTGTAAACCCTTTGGAGTACTGGCCAGCCTTACTTTGTGTTTGTAAAATGTCTTGTGCAATGGGAGAACCCTATGCTAGAATTATTATTCCTTTCTCCTTTTTATCCTTCTCTCCCATCCACTTGAGCCTTTAGCAGCTGATATATAACCAATATATAGAACAAATATGCTCTGAATTCCTTCTGGCCTTAAAAAGAGGATTTTGGAGATTACCGTGCTGCTAGCTATTTCCAGCCCTTGGCTCTGAGGCTCATAACAAAATCAGGAAAGATGCCATCAGGTCCTGCAGCTTTCCTGGCTTTATTCACATCCTCAACAGTGGAGGGCAATGATATGGGGCAGGAGTCAGATAGGGAGCTGACTATTTGTCAGAGCTCTCTGTTCACTTTGCACTTAATAAACTTGTCCCCTGATGCTTTTAAAGTTGTAATAAGCAATTGCATCAGCTGGGATTTCAGGATTTCACTGGGTTGGCAGCCCCAAACTGGAGCAATAACAGTCAGGCTTTGTGGCTGGAGTGAATAAAGTCCAGAGTTTCAACCATCTTGACCTAGCTTTGATGACGTGTTAAATTCAGTGACTCATAAGGATGCTGCAGTGTTCCGGTCACCAAAATTTGGTACTCTCAATAACCTTTCTGTTCCCGGTCTCCAGCATGAAGTGGTATCCTTTGCGATGGCTGCAAGAGATGTTTTTTCTTGGACCTATTTGGGTAAGCCAGGTGAAACAGCCAACATTTTCAGGCTTCAGTGGAATTAAATCTATGGTAACCTCATTTGTCACAGTAAATCCTGACCAGTTTGCCTTTTGAAAGCTTCATAATGGTTTGGGAAATGACATGATTACTGGGAGTTCAATCCCAATGTGGATTATAACTGGACAGTGTGGACTGAGTGGAAAGTTGCCAAAAATAGTTATGGAGGTGTTCTGAGGGATTCCAAACTGGTCTTTTGTGAGGAAACAGAGGTCTGAGTAGTAGTCTCTGTTTAACCAGGCAAAATGAGAAGTACCTCTGTCTTTTGCATCAAAAAGGGGATGTGTCTTTGTTTGATGACCATTCTGAAAGTATCCCACTTGCAGTATCGTTACTATCATAGCCCCACGTGGTGTGATGGCTATTGAAATCAATTTATATTGTCAAGTGAAATCATCTATTTATATTGTGAGTAACTGGGGAGAAAGCCAGGCTGTATTTGGTGGTTTATGCACGTTAACTACTGTTACCTTGATGATTCTTTATTGAGATGGTGAAGATTACATAGTTGGACCTGGCATCTATCATGTTATAATCCTTAATGCCTTGCTTGACATAGGTGACAAGGCTGCATTTTGGGTGATGAGATTGTAGCTATGTAAGGGATATATAGAACAAATATGCTCTGAATTCCTTCTGGCCTTAAAAAGAGGACCCACCTAAGAAGCAAAGACAATAAGAAAATGTTTCACATCGTGTGTGATTTTTGTCTGTGGTCCCACTGATCAGCCAAAGTTGGGAGTTCTCTTCCCAAGTATAGAAACAAAAATCACTAAATGAAATTATTATTAATCACCTAGGCAAGAATCTCTCAGAATTTGCATATGGATAAAACCTCTTTCTCCCTCCCAATATAGTTAAAAATAACTCCAAGTTACCAAGTAAGGGTCCCATCCTGCTTTCCTATGCTAAGTGGCCCATTGTACACTGGGAGTAGATCAAAAGCGGGTAGGGAAGCTGCAAGTTAAGCAAGCTAGAAATGATTGGCTGTAATATTGAAGGTCAAATTGTGCAAACTGCCTGTTACCCCAAGAAATCCAAACCACATGTTTTCACCCCAAATTATAAACTATACATTGTTTTCTTTGTAAATGAAATATACCATGAATAATCTGTCTTTCACTCAAATTAAAAGATGCACATTTGTTTGCCTGGTGAGTCAGATCTATATCCTTCTATATGTGAATGTCTTTTGTTCTATTTTAAATCCTAAATAATGTGAAATTTTATGTACAATCGAAGAATGTATGGAGTATGTGCTCCAAATTTAGATTATAAGGGATTTTGTTGGTTGTCATTGTAAATAATTATTGCAGCCTAGAAGTAATAGGAATTGTCTGGCACAAGGAAGAAGGAATGAAAGATATAAATTACGATATAACTTTTGAATATTAACCTTAATTGCTTAAAAAAGGGATTTCAATTAATAGTACAGGCTAATAATGAAGTACAATCTTTAAAGTGAATCAAAGTTAAAAATCCTCTGATAAAAAAACAATTAAAGAAATTTGTTACACACTAGCAACATCTATTGGATTACCAATGGAAACAGCAAAGAGAGTAAGAGCTGAAATCTGAGTACTGACTTGACATATTTCCAATAGAAATCAGAGCATTGACTGAACCCAGCAAGAAGCTGCAGAATTCTAAGTGTGACCAACGCCTGGATCAGCTGTATGGAAAGAACTCTCCCCCATCACAGGATTAAGAGGATAAGAAGTGGTGAGATTTCTTTTCCAAGACTGTATTTCCTCTTTTATTTATTTAATATAAATAACTGTCGGCTATATTGTTAAGTCAACACTTCCTAGCGAAACTTCAAGGAACTGTATTTTAGATTCCAACTCCTTTATAGGTCCAAGCAAGTTGGCCTATGTGAAATTGAAACTAATAACTTTAAGCAATTGCTTTTAATATTCTAATCTTGTCCCTTTTGGACCAACCCATTCATACTGTACTAACCACATTCCTCAAAGTGCCGTAAACACAAGTGCATCCTTGGAAGTGTGATAAATGTGTTAGGTACTAAAGAATGCAGAATTGGTAATCATAAGCAAATGTAATAAGAAATCTTGGTAATTTGTATTGTTCCTTGATATAACGGCTAAGCCTCAATTCTAATTTGTGATAATTGCTTGCAAGACTGTGTTCTGTATCTAGTACACACCTAGAACATTTATTGTGTCTACACTTGAATGATGAACTTTTGATTGTATATTAATTTGTTTCTGGGTGAATTATTAAATTCTTAGTTGGTTAAGAATAAGTAAGGGTCCTGATTTGAGAAATACTGTTCAAATTAAAAGTTGACTTGAAAAGAACACAGTGTTAAAATTAATAAGATAACACTCCCTGGACTCAATAAACAGGGTTTATCCTATTAGAGTCTATTATATGTTGGCCATAACACTTATCCAATTGGCAAACCTAGTTTATTACATTTCAGCTTTAAAATGTAACTGGCATCTTGGAAAATTCATAAAAATATACCCTGCTTCATGCTTATTACAGTAATACTGCAGGGTGATTCTTGAGTGTCATCTTTGATATAGGTTTCTTGCAGGGTGATAGCATCGATCCTGTTATCTCACATAATGCGAGCTAGTTAGTCACTTTTAGATCAGAACATGCCTTCAACATTCATTTGACAAATTTATAGAGCTGGGCCTATGATTCTCTTACAGTAGCTCTGGAAAAAGAAAAGGAGTACTTGTGGCACCTTAGAGACTAACAAATTTATTAGAGCATAAGCTTTCGTGAGCTACAGCTCACTTCATCGGATGCATTTGGTGGAAAAAACAGAGGAGAGATTTATATACACACACACAGAGAACATGAAACAATGGGTTTATCATACACACTGTAAGGAGAGTGATCACTTAAGATAAGCCATCACCAGCAGCAGGGGGGGGAAAGGAGGAAAACCTTTCATGGTGACAAGCAAGGTAGGCTAATTACAGCAGTTAACAAGAATATCAGAGGAACAGTGGGGGGCCTATGCTCTAACAAATTTGTTAGTCTCTAAGGTGCCACAAGTACTCCTTTTCTTTTTGCGAATACAGACTAACACGGCTGCTACTCTGAAACCTGTCATCCTTATAGAATCACAGTCCATCTTAAACAAGAGAAATGTATTAAAGAAAACAGCTACAGTTATAAACAAACTGGTTCCACACAGCTTAAGATCTAGCTTTGTCTCCCTTCTTTATCAGGGATCCCAGATTGATTGGTACTCCATGCAGCACAGAGAGACATCTAGTGACTGAATAATATTTTGCAAGTAATGATATCATTACATTGCTAAAAAACTTCCATGGATTAACAATTAATATATGCCACAGTTGTACTCTTAAAGTTAGTGAACTAAACATCTTTAGATAATTTCTGCAGACTCTGATGTCACAGAATTAGAGCTATGCTTTCACAACACATTCTTTTCTTCCTTTGTGATTGTCAGCTCTATTTCTTTTTGTCTGTTCTATGTTCCTGTTATCTTTCACCACAATCCCTCTGTTTTAGGTCTGTGTTTCAATCAGTGTAGATTTGTTTACAGCCTCCTTTCTTCCATAACCACTCATACCAGTATAGAGTCAAAGCCAGCAAAAGGATTAATAAAGACTTAACTTCATAAAAGATTTTAATCAAGAATGGTTTTTCCTTCTTCTTCTTCTTCTTCTTCTTCTTCTTCTTCTTCTTCTTCTTCTTCTTCTTCTTCTTTTTAAGACTCTTGGTCTTTTCTATCCTTGTATCATAGGGCTCAAGCTGATTTCATTCCATGATTTACTGAACAGGCATTTTAGAAACTGCAAGTTCACTTTGCTTTAGGGAACTTACTTTCTCTGCTTTTCCATTTGACCCCTTACATTTTGCTAAGAAATACTCTCTCCCCTCCACATTTATATTTTGCCAGGACAGGCTGCCTTTTAAAAATATTGGCCCTGATTCTGGGCTACATTCTGGCCCTTTTGTATGCTCTTGTAGTATCAAGGGGTTGCAGCCCAATCTGATCTACCCAATGGGGAATGCTACCTTCATAAGGGTGGTTGATTCCCCAGTGGCATAGGGCCGGTAAAATAATCCTCACCCCTACTACGCAGAACAAGGGAAAGCATGTACTGGGGAGAGCAGTGTTGTGGCCAGAGAAGTCTGTACTTTGGCTCTTCTGAGAAGACAGATGGCCTCTTGGAAATGATTGAAGCCAGAACTTAAATCAGAGCACCTCTTGAATTGGTCCCTGACAGTTCCAGCTGCTAGGAGGTGCCACAAAGCCTCCTTTGCCCCTGCTACTTGGGACCATGAGGTGGGTTTTTATTCAGGGAGAAAGTGGTCTAAAAACTGAAAACTACTGATAAGAAATTTTTCAATCATTTCTTTAGGAAATTTGTTTTTGACAAAAATTTACAGGTTTTTTCCCAGAGAAATTGAAAATAAAAAGCAGAACAATTTTTAGGTTTCGGCTATGGAAAATATTTTAATTCTTGGTTACCAACAAAAAATCATTTTTTTTCAGTTTTTTGACCAAAAACTAGAAACATTTAATTGAAAATAGTTTTCCATTTTGGAAAAAAAATCAATTTCCCCCTTTTTCATGGGAAAAAGCCTTTTGAATGAAAATTTTTAATCCGATCTTTAAAGCAACCAAAATAAAAAGGATTTTTTTTGTGGTGAAAGCCTTCGTAAGTCTGTCATAAAATACACAATAACAAATTGTGTTCTGACGCAAATGGGGGACAGCAGAAGTTGGGGAGAGTTGCAGGGAAGTGTAATTATAATGATTTGCCTTTACAATTATAATGGACAATATATTTTCCATAGAATATGTTTTGAAAAGTACATTTTAATGTGTATATTGTCACTGTATCACATAGCTGCAAAAAAGGGTGGTTCATGCAGTGTCATATACTAGAAATTTCTCTCTCTCTTTCTCTCTCTCAATTGTTTCGGCTAAATAAACCCCTGGTGTAATTCCACTGGATGTAAAATGGCTTTTCTAAAAGAATTTCAACAGATGGAGCTAGTGTGCTTCTAATCTGTAGTGGTTGTGCCTAGTATAAGAAAGATTAGAATGAGAAAAGACAGTATGATAGTTGGAATCATCGGGTGAAGATTTTCCTTTAGCTTAATGGAAGAGCAACAAATATAACTGGGAATCTCCAAATCTATGTCCGGCAGTGATGGATAAGAGGACTGCAAACATCTGGATCTGGTTCAGGTGTCCTGACCCAACAAAATAGGAAGCATGATAAAATAAGGTTTCTCCCCAAAGTTTTCATAACATGATGTTATTTTGTGTTGTTACTCTAGGCACTTCACACACTCACACGGTGTGCATCATCCTGGGTGTAAGTACCTGGTGGGAATGATCTAGAAAAAGTGCAGACAATTCTGTAGGTTCCCTAGGACACATCGACCCACTTTGACCCTGAGTATGCAGAAACAGCTCCACAGAAGGCAATGGGAGTTGCTTCAGGGCTGAACTTGGCCATTAGTGCACATTCTCATATATCCATGAATAATAAATGAAACTTTGAAAGAGGAGGGTCCTGACTGCACACTGCTCAATTCAGAACAGGGATACCTCAATTGGAAAAAAAAAGATTGAAATTCTCTCTATTTATCAAGCCATAAATGCCCACACTCAGATCCTAGATTCCTACCCCAAAGAGTTCCCCCAAGCTCACTTTATACCCAATTTACAGTTAACAGCAAGAAGCAATCAGTAGCTTTCTGCATATTCCAATGGATTTTTTTCTTTAAAAGTTCCTTAATGTTAATTTAGAGGGTCCAACTATCTTCCTGTATAAAATGCTCCTGTAGAGATGATTCACATGTAAGTGCAAATTCTGCCCTACCACAGCAAAGCCATCAAAGTTCAGATGCATGGAGAAGCAGGACAGGATTTGGGGAACTTGTGCAGGGGCTCCAGGGCTGGCCTTAGGGAAAATGGCACCCTGGGCCGGCTTGTATTTTGGCACCCAACCCATCACCCTGGCCCCATGGGCTCTCTGGGCTTTCCATCCCCTCCTCCTATCACCTCTGGGCCCTGCTGCCTCCCCCAGCATTTAATTTGTATTGAAAGAGTTGCCAGAGCTCAGCCCTGGCACAAATTAAGCACTGGCAGGGCGGCCTGACACTGGTGGTTGCTGCCAGGGTGCCTAACTCTGAAGGCAATGCCACCAGCAGTAGCAGTGGAGAAGTAAGGGTGACATGGCATATGGAGTATTGGCACCCTTACTTCTGCACTGCTGCTGTGGCTTGTGGTGCCTGGTGCTTGGCATGTGGCTCAAGAGTGTGTGTTGTGGAAGTGTGTGTGAGAGAGAGTCTGTGTATATGTGTGAGTGAGAGTGTGTGTGTGTTGGGGGACTGTGAGAGACAGAGTGTGTGCGAGAGAGAGAGAAACACAGTGTGTGCTGGGGGAGTGTGAGAGAGACAGAGTGTGTGTGCGCGTGTGAGAGAGAGACGGTGTGTGTTGGGGAAGTGTGAGAGACACCGCGCTGTCCCTTTAAGTAGAGTTTCACTTACCAGTCTGAAGGCTTGTTCAGACAGCAGCAGCCCCCAGCAACCTTGTCCCACTCGTGAGCCTTGTCCCCTCACCCCAGCTCAGTGGAGATGGGGTACATGGGTAGGGGGGCAGGGAGAGGGGGATACCCCGACATCAGTGTCCACGTTTCCTCCCCCATTTCACACAGCAAACAGGAGGCTTCTGGGAGCAGCTGGCCAGGGGCAACTCCAAGCCAAGGGGCAGGAGCAGAGCAGCAGTGGGGGGATGGCACCCTTGCTCCAGAGATGCCCCACTTAGAACGGTGCCCCAGGCCTTTGCCCAGTTTCCCCATGCCTAAGGCCAGACCTGACGGGCTCTAAATGCTTATTTTGGAGTCCTGCTCTATGATGTATTACTTTGCTGGAACAATGGAGTTGAGTGTGCCAGGAAGGAGCAAGCAGGTCAAGGGCTGGTGGATCTAGAGCTACGTGGATGTACCCACTATTGCTCTCCATTAAGAGGACCACAAATGCTACCTATCTATGTGTTTGTGCATGTGTGGGTGTGAGGGAGGGGAAGAATTTGTCTTCTTTCCATCCCCATGGAACTGCCCTTACCAAACCCATCCGTTTGGGTTGGATGTTTGTGTGCTCCTAATTGAATAGGTTTCAGAGTAGCAGCTGTGTTAGTCTGTATTCGCAAAAAGAAAAGGAGTACTTGTGGCACCTTAGAGACTAACAAATTTATTAGAGCATAAGCTTTCGTGAGCTACAGCTCACTTCATCGGATGCAATATATATAGTTATCATCATGTTATCAAGAAATGCTCATGATAGGCGGTTACTCACAAAATCTCACTACAATAGGGTGACTGGTCTCTGGAATAAGCAAGTGTTGGAATAAGCAGGGAGCTTCTGATTAATTCTTGCAGTTAACTGTACCTTGGGTATAACAAAGGTTGGCAGAGCTATTTGGGGGAGAAAGCTAGGATGTGATTATGAGCATTTACAGAAAAAAGCCTAGGAAATTACTCACGCTGGAAAAAAGTTCAGGATGGAGTTTATGGGTGGTAGGGTTTTTTTAGTTACTTTTTAAATAGAGACAAACTGCAGGAAGAGCAGCGAGTCTGGGCACTAACTCAAAGTGTGTGCTGTCCTAGCATGAGGTAAAGAATCAGCGTGTTCACACTCCTGATAACTGTATTTTACTTCACGGAAAAGTAGTGACTTACACGCTAGTTCCGAAGTTGATGCAGTATCTGTGCCGTCAAATTGTCCACCTCTGTAGTGCTTAATGTGTGATTTACTGTAGTCTACTATTAGTGCAGAGTGAGAAAGTTTCCAAACCATCATTGGTCATCGTTACAGCACCATAACCCTGACAAGCACCTGATGGAAAGAGAGGTTTTATTATTGTACTGAACTCTTTTGCTACCCATTTACTCCATCAACAGCTCTGTTTTTAATGGGCCTCCAAACTCGAGCAAATATCAGTTTGGATATAAATAATGCACTATTTAAGATGCCGGCACATATAATACTAAAAGCACAGTTATCACCCTATTTTAATTTTTTTAAATAATTAGAAAAAATATTTTTAAAGCTATGTTACATTTTTGCATGCTCTCTTCTGTGTAGCATTAAAATTCTGCTTTTGCATTCATGTCATTTTTTGTTTAATGGCATAACTGATTCTAGTTTGACTCTGATTGATTCTACTGCAGTTCCACTTGTGGCCAGGGTGACATTACGCTCTCCAATTACGATTTCAGGACCCAATCCAGCATGAAGCTGAGCAACTCCTGAGAGGTGTTTGCTATCTCTGTTTGGTCATCAGAATTTTACTTTTGCTAACGAAATTGAAATGAGTATAATGTTGGTTAAGTGTTACTAGGAAGGCAGTGTAGCCTAGTAGACAGAGCCCTGCACTAGTATTCAGCATAGCTGGGTTCTAGTCCCAGCATTGGCTTGCTGAGTGACCTTAGGCAGGTTGCCTCAGTTTCCCCATTTGTAAAATGGGTATAATGATGCTTAAAGCATTTTGAGAGCTAAGCATGAAAATTCCCATATAAGAGCTAGATGTTAGTATCAGACAATATTGCAGTGACAACAGCTCTTTTAACTACCACTTTGAAAAAAAGTAATATGTAGCCTAATGCTGTAAATGCTGTATTCACAGAACTCCCAGCAGCTTCAGCAGGTGGGGAGAGATTCCAGGATCACTCTGAGGCTTTTTGATAACCCCAGTTATTACCACTGAGATACTTACTAAAGCAATAAGCAACTTTTTTAACCATTCTAATTCTTAATAATACAATAGACAACTTCATTTCTGCAAAATAAGATGCTGTGCATTTACAGTGGATACCACTGTTGCAATTTGATATCTTCCCATCTCTTGCTGATACCAGGGTTTTAAGCCCATCAGAAACCAGTATTATGCAATGAAACTGCTTTCCCAGAAAAAGGGGTCAGAGACCTAATTCCAGCAACAAGAACAATAGGAAGAGCAGAATCACAGAAATAATAATATAGAAATTACAGATTGCAACTGGTAATGAACAGGCTCTTGTTTCACTGGAGGGAAAGAGGGGGAAAGCTGTAAATCCACACACACAAAAGAGACAAATTTAGTTTTTGATCAACCCTCAGGGCCCATTTCCCCCTCTGATTTTACCTTCTGGAAAACATGCAGATCTGGGACTGAGGATCTTGAACATGCACCTGCCAAGGAGGACCAGGAGGGCAGTGGTGGTGGAGTACCCTTGACAGTCAGAGTTGAGCTGTCAACAGGTTCAGGAAGATCAAGGGCTGAGTGGCACTGGAGAGGCTAAGAGCTCCTGTGCAAGATTTCCTTGCTTCCACTGGATTCTCTGAGAGCTGGAAGGAGCAAGGGGATCTTATTAGTTCAGGGAGTTGAATCTCTGCAATCTGCGGTGTGGCTTGAGGAAGAGTCCAAATAACTTCAGGGAGATGGCATGGAAGCCTTAAATTACTATCTGCTCTTGAATAAACCTGAAAACTGAGAAAAACATAGGAGAAGGGAATATTATGGTAACGGGCACAATACAAATGCAGAATCAGCTACTTATAGGGAGGAGAGAAATATTAATATTGTACTAGCTGTATATGCATGTCCCTGATCCTACAATAAATCCACACATAAAAGTCCCCTTTACTTCAACAAAGAACTTAGTTAATGATGTCTTGATTTAATATTAGAGTGCTGTTGAATGAGCACTCTGAGGGAGACCAAAAGAAATGTAAGGGGAAAAATACCATATGTATTTTTGTTTATCCATGCTGAGAGCATGACATCATTTTAATAAAGAAGACTTAATTGGGAGCAGGTACTAGAAAGCACCATCTATTTTCACTCCTTTTTACTGGTATATTTTATAAAATATTTTTAAAAAGTCTAGTCTCCCCAGTGGTGAAAACCCATCTGTTAACATTTCTGTTGCCACTGTTAAAGAATAAATAAATTAATGCTTATTGAAAAAAAGGGAATTGGAAAGGTCCCATGACATTTACAGAACTCTCCCATCTGGATTATACACTCTCTCTCTCTTCATGAACAGTTCTATAGATTAGTCCTTAAATAGTTCTATAATAGAAGAGGTGAACAGGGCTCAGTAAACGTAGAAATCTTTTCTTTTTTAAAATGTTATATACTTAGATTGTAAGTTCTTTGGGACAGTGAACTTTTTTTGTGCTAGGTGCTGGGCACAGAACAATGGGGTCCTGGTTCATGCCTATGGGTCCTAAATGCTATGGTAATACAAATAATTAATTATTGTACTTTCCTGAAAAAGTTCTCTGAACTTTTAGTTCCTTATAATATTCATGATAAGAATTAAGTCTCTTGATTTTTAGACAGTCTAACAATATTGAATTATCACTTTAAATGAGAAGAATATCAATTAATAGCAAAGAATTTCTAGTTGGCTAGGAAAATATCAATTGTGTAGATTAGTTTTTTGATTAACCACAATTTTTCATAGTGGAACACCTGTTTTTTGTTTTTGGCTTCCTTGATGCCTTCCCCACCTCCTTTTTTTCTTTTTGGCATATAGTTCATTTTTAATCCTTTCCCTTTTTCCTCACTGTCTAAAACCCAAAATGGAAGAGTTTTGTAAGTGTCATGAGTCTTTAGAATCTTTTTGCATTAAATATATTTATTTTATTTTATTTTATTTTATTTTAAAGATATAATTTTGTCCAAGGACATAGCAGGTGTTTTTTTTTTAAATTAGACACTTATGGATAACAGCCAAGATTTCTGTTAGTGGCTAGTGATTCTGGATGCTCAATTAGAGAAAAAAATGAGGCCTGATTTTCAGAGGGAGGGTGATCAGCAATAGGCCTGAGTTTCCTGTGGAGCAGTGGAAGAATGAAAGTCTATTTCCTACAGCAGTGGCTCTACACTAACTCATGCAGACAAGATAATGGCTAACAGTAGGTAGTGAACCCTCACAGCGTCCCTAACAATCGCTTACCAGAAACTTAAGCCCTATAATTTTTGGCACAGAGTTGCTAAGGTGCCGCTGAAGATTCCCTAATGACTGTTAAGAGGTGATTCAAAGATCTGTACAAAGGAAGGCATTTGTGGTTTTGCATTTGGATAAGTTTTATCAGTCCGACAAAACCCATAAACTATGCTACATATGTTTGTGCACCACCTCCTGGCACCTTATCTTTTAAAGCTGATCACTTTAGTAACCTCTCTTTCTATAATGGCTTCTGGTGGTTTATTTTTTCAGTCCGGTAGTGCTACCCATGGGACTTTTATCATCAGTGCAATAAGCTTTTTTAAATAGTGTTTTGGACTCTTGTTGGCAGCTTCTACTTTGCCATTAGACTGGCTGTGATGCGCAGAAGATGTGAATTTTGCTGATGCTTCAAACTGCAAATTCCAACTGCAAAGTGGTCCATTATCTACATGAACAGTCTCTGCAATTCCATCCCAGCAAGCTGCAGCATTCCATGATAGAGGCTGCTGTTTTTATATGTAAGGGGTGTACTTCCCAATAATACAAACAATAATCAACACTCAAGATACAGAAGTGCATGACTAGCTTGCTCCCAGGTTGATCAGGTATTTTGCTCATGGTCAGAGGATACATTTGCTGAGTTGGTAGGAATTCATTGCAGATACTCTTAGCTTATGGAATCCTGGATCCCACTGCCCATGTTTGGTCAATACAGAACATCTTGTGCCTTGCATGTATCAGCCTTTGCAGATGGCAGCAACAAGGGCTGAGTTCAACATGTCTGGAGGTTCTTTTTGATAAATAAATGAAATAATGGCTCAAGTCCCCACTCAGAGCCAGACTCATTTCTGGCTCTGAGACACAGATAAATTATAACAGGTTTCAGAGTAGCAGCCATGTTACTCTGTATTCGCAGAAAAGAAAAGGAGTACTTGTGGCACCTTAAAGACTAACAAATCTATTTGAGCATAAGCTTTCATGAGCTACAGCTCACTTCATCGGATGAATTAATAAATTTTAAAAGCCATTACTTGTCATCTTTGCAAGCAGTTTTTCCTCCACTTGCTCGTCTTTTGGAAACATGGGATAGAGCAATGCTTTTATACAGGAAAAGAGGAGAAAACAGGCAAAAGAAACATGAACTATCCAGTATATAGAAATTTATTAGTATAAGAAATTGAGCAACTCAAATTAACTCATTAGGTCAATCCCTTTCAGTATCAAGTAATAAATGTCCAGCTGATGAAGGTCCAGAAACCTGGCTCATCATCTACCCCACCAAAAACCCACTCACAGATTGAATCAATGATAGTCAAAGGTGTCCAGGGGTGGCTCTCCTCTGCTGGTCTGCTCTGGTCCTGAAAGAATTGTGCAGTTAGGTCCCACTCCACAGTGCAGCCTTCTAGTGCGGTTCAGTAGTTTTGTTTCACTTCTACCAACTGGGTGAGTTAGGGTGCTTTGAAATCAGCTCATTATTGGCATTTCCAGCTTGATATGATGATCTGGCCATGGAGTCAGCTCTCTAGTGTTGCTGCTGATGGTCCAGAGCTCCCCATGGAGCCAGCTCTGTTCTGCTGCCATTGCTGGTCCTGTTGGGCCTTGTCTCTGAAATTCTGACAAACAGGCCATCAGATCTTCAGATGGGGGAATGCAAAACAGAACCCTTTGACAGAAACCCTGTTCCCCAAGTTAGAACTCCTGGTTTCTAGGACAGAGCAATTTCCTCCTCTTCCTTTGCTGAGCTCAAGCCAAAATCCATTTCTTGAATGCTCAGGGTAACCACACACCCAGGGCATATTCAGCACAATTTTTATACCTTTTCATGGAACACAGTACTGATAACAATCCATTAAAACCATTAAACACCCAAACAAATATATTCCTACTAAACTCAGGTAGAATTATGGGTAAACAAGATATAAATGAAGTTGGCCTGGCTTTTGCCCTTCTCACAAATAGAGGGAGCAGAAATCTCCATTCTCTGGGTCATCTAGCCATAGGGTTCACATATAGACATGTAACGTTCTGAGTGTAATAAATATAATATAATATAATATAATATAATATAATATCTCATTGAAAGGTGACAGGGCCAGAAAGAGTTAATTAACTCACAGACTGACCTGACCCATGGCCAAACATTAAAGCCTGGTTAGGAAGATATGTAAATGAATAGAGCTTTGAAATGCAAGTCTGCATTGTTAGAGATAGAAGGGTAGATGTTTGCTCAGGTCTTGTGATGTAAGTAAACAAGTCTTGTCTATTGCTATAGCTTTGATTCAAAGATCAAAAAAGGAATATTAACATTTAGGAAGACACTTGAGTGAAATAGTATTATTGTCTATGTCTCTTTAAAGGTTGTTATAACCTGTATCTGAACTGTTTAATGGATAAATTATCTTGTATTAATGGCTGTGATGTTTGGAAGAAGGAAAGTTAAGCCTATTGTTTTTTCAGGCCAAAAGGCTGCAGAAAATGTATAAAGACCTTGGGACACAATCCTTCTTCATCTGAGATCTGCTTTGGGTTTCAAGATGGGGAAACCTTAAGCCATAAGGATTGAGATCCCCAGTCACTGACTGGAGTCACCCTGAATATGGACATTGGACTATAACCTATGGACTATTTCTAAAAGGACTTTTGGCAACTACAAGCTCATCTCTGCTATGTAGCTGAACCTCAAGAATTGAATTCAAGTCTGTATGCTTATTGATCTTTTAATCAACACTCTCTCTTTTCTTTTTTAATAAATTTTAGTTTAGTTAACAAGAATTGACTATAGTGTATATTTGGGGTAAGATCCACGTTATTATTTGACCTGGGTCTGGGGCTTGGTCCTTTGGGGTCAGGAGAACATTTTATTTTATATGATGAAATATGATTTTCAGAATTTATCATCATATGTTTGACATGTGTGTCTGGATGGAGGCCTGAGGCTGAGTACTTTAAGGGAACTGCATTATTTGGATTTCTGAGTAACCAGTGAGGTACTATTGAAGCTGTTTTGTGCTGGCTTGGTAAATCTAAGTATTGGAATATCCACCAGCCTTTGGGGGTTGTTTGCCCCGTTCTGTTTGGAGTTGACCCTAATTGAGTGACCTCAGCTGGCTCCCACAGGCAGCACTGTCACACATGCTTCTGCCCAATATCACTTCAGTGTTCCAGGGCAGCTTTTCTGGATGCACACATTTAGGTATTATGACCCTGCTGCCTCTACAGAGAGCACCATTTTTTACTATCAGTTGTTATCTTTGTGTCCAAAATTCATAATTAACAAGTGGCACCTCTTCCTGTCCTGTCATCCTTCCTTACGGACTAAGAGCTTGAAGCACAGTGTCTGATTTGGTGTGTCTTTGTGTCTGCAGAAGCCCATGTCTTCCTCAGAACTAACAACAGGGAGCAGGTGGAGCAGCATGTGTGAAACACCTGTTGCTGTGTAAGGATATGGAATGTTGTTGCAGAGGTCAATAAGGATCAACTTCCATTTTGGAAGATGGGGCTCTGGGCTTCTGAGGGTGAGCTGCAGACTGCAGTGAACAGCAGGCACTGGCATCTCTTGTGTTACTGTTATGTAATCCGTGAATAAAATCCTTCAATATAAACATTTCCATTAACACGAGGAACCGACACACTTGGTGTGATGTCTAGGGGCTAGACAGGGAGGTAAGTTAGATTCCTCTCAGTGCTTAGATACCATGCTGGTAGGTGTCTTAGCAAAGCAATAGGGAAAGGTATCCCTTGGCAGTTTGATTTGAACTTTTACTTCAAGAAAACACATTTGCAGCTCTGCTAGTCACTTGTTGTTGGTTCTGGATATTGTGGAAGTCATTTTGGGTCAAATTTTGAAGAGTGGCTGCTAAACGGAGTGCATCCATTTTAATGGATACAGTGGGTTTGATGATCAAAAGGGCTGAGCATCCACACTTCTGGTGAAGTCAAGTGTCTGATATGGAGAAAGAAAACAGAGTTTGTGGTTTAAAAACTTCAAGCTGGGCAACTATTTTAGAAGCAAATTCAAACCTCCTGGAATGATCAACCGTGAAAAGTTGAATCTGGGGGGTTGGGGGGGGGGAGGAAGTCACCTTGCAATGTTACAGTCAGCTATGTCACATTTGCTTACCTTTCTGTAAGAAATGGGGCCAGGGTTGCTGGAACAATTTGTATAGTTGGTGTGCTGAGAGCCATTGAATCAAACTGTAAACCCTGTATATAATGGAAACCACTTCAAGCCAGGGTGCAGTTGTACCCCCAGCACTCCTAGTTCCAGCACATGTGAATGTGGCATGAAATATGGGAATTCCATAGGGCAGATTGTGTTTGTTGGCAGAGCCCTGAGTAGGGGTCAGTGTGGTGCCACATAGCCCCAGGAGTAGCACGCCACTCAGGAGGTTGCAGGATACACTCTTTGTCCAGATGGCTCCATAGAAGGGATTGTGGGGCCATGGCCCTACCTTCTTTTCACTCTTTTGATAAAGATATCTGCTAATACTAGAAGTGATCAGTCCCTGGGCACAAGGGCTGTAACAGTGCCTGGCCCACCAAGGGCCAGCCACTGTTGGATCCATAATCAAGAAATAAAACTTTCTGCATGGTCAGTGCTCATATATAGTGACTCCTGGTATATGACATGTGTATTGTGACATGATCCAAGTTTTAAAGACGTCAAGCTCCCTATCACAGTCTCTTTGAGGCCCAGGTGGTCTAGTGGCTAGTGGCCCTAACCTGCTGTATCTCTGTTCCCCAGTAGCAGTCCCTGGTTCCTGTCCCCAGGCCAGGTGAGTCAGCCTCCTCACTTCATCTGGGCTTTTGCTCTTAAGTGGGGCATCATAGGGGGACCCAGGCCCTCGCTCTTCACCAGGTCCCAGCCCAGGTACCTGTGGAAAGAGACATGCTGCACAGAGGACTCTGTCGATGTTAAAGTCCACTGCCCTGGGCTATTTCCCACCTATGTGCTACTTCAGTCTGGAGCGTTGCCCCTATAATCCAAACAGTTGATAACTTCACAATCAAAATCCAAATGAGCAGGGCCCTGCAAGACTTGCTGGTTCTCAAAGGGGTGGTTGGCGAAGGGACTGCCTGGGCCTTGCCCACTCTATGTTCCCCTCTCAGGCTCCACCTTCTGCCTACTTTCCTGGATTTTTCTTTCCTGCAGCCTGTCCACTGCCCCCTATCTAGGCTTCTGAGCTCCATTTAATCCATTCTTCCAGCTGGAGCTTGTTTTGCAGGCCTGTAGGGATGGAGTAGTTTGGGCACAGCATTTCCTTTTAATCCCTTTGGGCCAAGTGTGGGGTTTGTATGCCCCATTACAGAGACATTTTTTCATAAATATATATCTGACAGAAATATTCTGATCAATCAGTGGGGTTCATTATCAAATATTTGACTCCTTTAATGCTACATCTTAAATCAATTTGACTGTGATTAATTTTAAAGAGTTTTAGACTCTGTGAATAAAACAGTGTATATATTTTTTGTAATGTGCTCAGTATACTTTAACATTTCTGGCGTTTCTATTATCCAACCAAGTGACAAATCCTAGGCTTGATAACTGCTAGATTTTAGCTCTAGGATTTCTCTTTTAAACCTAACGAAGAATGATCAGCTC
Source organism: Dermochelys coriacea (assembly GCF_009764565.3). Taxonomy (NCBI): domain Eukaryota; kingdom Metazoa; phylum Chordata; order Testudines; family Dermochelyidae; genus Dermochelys; species Dermochelys coriacea. The sequence continues at coordinate 97,687,154 of NC_050071.1, read as the reverse complement.
TTTGAAAGATTCAATAATTCAGTTCTCACCCTGTCTGTGTGATTAAGAGGGATTAGCTGCACATTCACAAACCCAAAAACAAGTCCTTCTCTGTCACAATAATTAATATCCAACTAAATGTGTTTTTTCTCAACCCTACAACCTGTTTTCTTTGCAAACTTTAAAATAGGAGCTTTGGAATCTCTAATCTCCAGTATATGGATTAATTTACAACAAAGCTGAATCTTACTCTGAAGGTTTGACAATGTTTGATAAGCACCTTCAATAACATCCACAGTTTGAAACAGCAATTTTAAATACATTGAAAATTAGGGATGAGAGATAGGAGATTTAAGTTCAGTTGGATAATAAGGGCTGGAATTTTGCAATGGAAGTAAAGATGATTCTTCCTCAAAAATATTGCTCTGTCACCCAAGTGTTTGGCAGCAATAATGTATCTGTAATACTTGGTATAATCGTGCTACTTCCCACCCCATTCCACACCAATATTGCCAACCTCAAGCATTAAAAAATCATGAGTCAGGATCCAAAAACCCTGAGACTGGCTTAAAAGTCATGAGATAAAAAAATAATAAAAGTGAGGTTCTTTGTGTTTACCTTTTGGCATTGAAGCATTTAGAATCCTGGTTTTAAGCTTTTCTCTGCAAATGTGATTGTGGGACATTTTTTCAATGCTAGCTAAGATTCTTAGGTAATAACCTGATTCCAGCAGCTGGGCCTTAAAGATAAACAACAAATATTGTGAGACTTGCGATAAAATCGCAAGAATTGGCTAAATTGTTTTGCTAACTTGGGGGTTCTTGCGGGTGGGCTAGAGAAGAGTGGATGTACAGCAGAAGGAGACGGTTATATCAATCCTCACATTCTCTCATGCTGGGGAGGACTGCTTGGATCTTTGTGCTTCTTCCAAATGCTGCTGGGAAGGGCGGATAAATAAATAACTTTCTAATCTCTGCTTTTACTATGCTATCTAGTTTAGAGTTTTCTATAGAGCTTATCACCATAATACCTAAATACTTCCTAAATAATTTAGATTTGCACTGTGAAAGCCTTAATACACTTCATGGAGCCTTCTGCTCTTCTTTCTTTCTCAGTGGAGAAGTTCTGCTTGGGCTATACATCTCTACTCCTTTTTTCTTCTTCACCTCCTCCCTCAACCTCCTTATGATGGAAAAGCTTTCTCAAACAGAACAATTTTACATGCACTGACAAGGTTGTCAGACACCTCTGAAAGCTAATCCACAGCCAAACCCCACAGCTAAGAATGTTTTGGTTTTGGTTTTAATGCCTTGCATCCTGGGGTTTGTGAGCTGCATTGTTCCAGAAGAGCACAGCCAACTTGCGGCATCATGGATGGAGGTACCTATAGAGAAACCATATCTTCATATGTGATTTCCCAGCATCTAGCACAATGGGACCCCAATTTCTGGTTGAAACCTCTAGATGTTAACGTAATATAAATATTACATAATCATCGTCATCATGTTCATCATCCACTAAACTTTCTTCCTACTCCTAACCTTCTATCTCTGTATATTTCCTTCCTTTTCATTCTTCCTTTTCCAACAAAATTGTATTGAGGGGGCTCTCTCTTTCTTTCCACCCATTCTCACTGGGATAATGAAAGCAATGGCCTTGATGGGTTTTCCTATGCTATTGAGACATTTGTCTTTCCATGTTTCACTTCTTCTTGGCTCTTCCATCCATTTTACACTCTGCCAGCATGAGAATCACATTCATGAACAGCACCTAAGTAGAGAGAAGAGCCAGGAGGCAACATAGTAGGTGGCTCAGGCCCAGCCTAGCAGTATGAAAAGATTATAACTTCTAAAGTAGACGGGTAAACAGAAGGAGAGAGATTTAAAAAACAGAGGCTGTTCGACCAGAATCCATGCAGCTGCAGTAGTTATCTGCATTAAGTCCTTTGCAGCAATCTGCTTTTCTGGCCCCTAAATAGCACATAAATAATCCCTATGAAAACCATTTGAGTAGTGCTAAATAACTTGGAATTCCAAGTAGTTAATGAAATTGCAAAAGGGATGCACGCTAGAAATCTCAAAATAGTCTATTGGTAATAAAATTCTGTGAGGGATATGTAATGGATGATACTTGTAACAGAAATCTTTGTATCCAAAAAGCAGTAAACTTTACAGTTGAGCCGAAGGAGAATAATGACTGTCAGCAGTATTTAGCCCTGATTTTTTTTTTTTTGAGGCCTCCAGAAGCCACTAGGGATAAACTATTGGAAATTGCTGCTGTGCTAAGTAACATGTTAAGTTTGAGCAGTTCAATTTCAATCCACTAGAGGTCTGAGAAATTCTTTTCCAGCAATGTTTTAAATCTTTCTTCAGCAATCTTGCTGTCTCCAATATAGTTAAGAGAAAAGAAACTTTTGACCCAGAGCCTATTGCCCTCAATCAAACAAAGAAGGACTGGGGCCAGGTAGAGAAGTAAAATAAAAATAGCTTGAGAGTCTGGTCTACTAGAAAACACAGTCCTAAGTGACTGTTTATCCTGGGTTCTACATCGATAATGATTCTAATTGCTGCAGGACTACTATTTTATGTAACATATATATTCCTTGCAAAGGGTCAATTTTTAATCTTCTCAAATAGGAAGAGAGTAACATGGGGAGAAGGGAGTTCATTAATATGAAATGCTTGCCCTGCTTCTTCACAGTGCTAAATTTACTTAAGTGGAAAAGGAACCAAGATCCATGGCCTTGTGTGGCTAATGAGGTCTTGCACAGAAATGGAAGGACACGGGTATTATCTGCAGAATTTAGCTAAGTATGTTTAACTTACTCTCAAATTGCTTATTAAATGCCAGGGTTTAAACTTACAAGTATATCCAAGATAATATATTTTTGCAATAGTTTTCGTTTCCTTCAATTGCCATCCTAATTATAATCAGATTAAGAGAAATGTTATCCTTAATTTTTTTGGTACAGGGAAGCCAGTTAAATGAATGCAATACAGCACATCTAAAGAAATGAAGTAAATTTCTAATGGGCATTAGTAAATGACTGATTTTCATATTAAAAACAATGTCTGGTTTTATCAGAGGAGCGAGCAGAGCATTACAAATCATAGGATAACTGTGGCTATTCAGAAGGATTCAGGTAGGCCCCATACATCCGAATCTTTAATCCCAGTTGCTGTAGTTCAAACAGTATAACTTTTGAGAGTCAACTGAAGTAAAAACAACAGTAATTAAAAATTCCAGAATTAATTTGAATGGATTATTTTCATCTCTGCTCAGGCTTCTGTATTTCACTTGGTTTCAGTTAAATACTTTATGTTTGCTTCATATTTAATATGTGGTTCATTTGTGCATCACTAAAGAGTGTACTGCACAATGATTTGTGTGTGCCTTGAAATATAATTAATGTAAAGCTGAATATCATTGATAAATGGAGGTTTCTTATCAGTGTTTCGCATATAGGGAAATATGAAAGGGAATGGTGTAATTTATCTGAAGCAATTAATTGTCTAAATTAGAGATAAAGGATTAAAGATGGGGCATTTAAACCAAATGTAGAGAAATTATATATTGCACATTCAAAAGTACAAACATGACACTTTCAAGTTGGCAGTGCCTTGGAAAATGATGGATGTCTGTACTTTTTATGGACAAACCTGAAAAGCACAGTGCTATAGTGATGTCAAAGTGTGATATGTATGATCACTTTGAAAAGTAGTAGATAAGAAGGGGTATAATGCATTAAAGTCTTGAGGCATGTTTCTCCACTGCTTTATTCCAGTATATTTCCACTAAGATTACTGGAGTTCCACTGGCATAAAACAGGAATGAGGCAGTGGAGAATCAGGCCCTTCACTTTTGAAGACAAGAAATCACTGGTAAAATACACTGAATATAGGATTGTCATGAGTTGTGTATGAAAATACAGTATACATCGTGTTAAGGGTGAAAGTCACTGCATCAGCAGGAAGTCTGATTAACTGATCTTTTTGTGGTTGATGTACAAGCAGCAAGTAAGGACCCAGGGCTACAGGACTGATCCTTCTCACTTTCTGTGGCTCCTTCTCCAATCTATAAGCTAGTGCAGCATCCTGGTGATTCCCTTATGAATTTGATACAATCCCAGGTACTGATAGCTGCAAACTTTCCCCACAGTAAGAACTCCAGATGGGCAGTCACATTTTGGGAAGGGCATACTTTCCAGGTCCTACTCTGTAAGTCAGCAGCCCGCTCCACCCATAGATATGTTGCTCAGTCACCATAAGATTGAAAACCTATTCAGCATACATGGCTGGCTTGCCTCCATTATTGTGGGCTAGCATATCCCTTTGCCATTCAGGAATCTCCAGAATTATGTCCTCCAGAACGCTGAATGCCTGAAAGGACCGTGAAACCATAGGTAGTAAGCCACAGCAAGTGTTGCCACCCCTTGCCCTCAAAAAACTGAAATGGTCTGTAATTTTTAAAGCTACATCATTTATAATTTTCACCTTAAAATTATGTGTGAAGGCTTTATCCTCTGTTTAACTCGCAGTTGTGTCCAAGGCATAGCTGGGAACTTAACTGTTACACTCAGAATATATTGAAGCAGAGTTTTACAAAGTATCATTGTTTGGCCTTGAGATTCTAAAGGCACTTCTGCTGCTAATGTAGTGAACCTTTTCAGAAATACTGAGACAGTACTGCACTGTTTCATTTCTATTTTCAGGCTCTTTCCCCTCTGCAGCCCAGCCACAATCCAGCAGGAGTTTGGATCCTGCACTGTAATGGTGTGGTCAAAGAGGAAGTGTGAACAGGGTCAACCAGCAGTTATAATACCAAAGACCGGAAGATTCATGGCAAGTTGAAAGACAGAAGCTGCAGAGTGCAAGGAGAGACTTGCAGCAGTTTCTTGAGCAAGAAACGTTGCATGAGGGAGGAAGACAGAATGCAGCAGAAACCTGTTTGAGAGGCTGTGTACGCTAATGGCCATGAGAATACAGGCTCTTGATCTACTCTCATCTTCTGCGCCAGCACCATGTCCGAGTGAACTCCACGGTACTATGTCCTGAAGATCAGGAACCCACTGGACAGTTCTATGGGTGGGCATCCTAGGCAACCAGGACTGAACACTATCTGGATTGGGCAAATGTACCCAATGCGGTCTTCCATCCCCATGCAATCCTCCATCTCCCTGCAGCAGCGCCAAGTGAGAAAAGAAGAATAGGGGCCAGTGGACACCCAAAAGTAGGGGAGTTTCCTTTTTTCTGCACTGGTTTCACTGTTTTGTACTGTTCAATGTTTGTGTTATGAACTTTATTTCTAGTTTGTTCTTTTTATAGCAGCTAGCCAGCCAGTCAATTCTTTAATACTGTCATTTTCTAATACAGCCATGTTAACAAATAAAGTTTTTGAATTCATTAAGAAAGTTTATTACCATCATTGCATCACATCATACAACAAATATATTTCAAAGAATAAAGATAAAGATATCATAAGGCATAACTGGGAAGCTGTATGCAAATAAAATGTCTCAATATATTTTGTTTGCAGTATTGTAACTGTGTTGATCCAAGGATATGAGAGAGACAAGGTGGATGAGATAACACCTTTTTCAGTGGGTGAAAGAGACAGGCTTTCAAGCTACACAGCTTGTCTCTTTTACCAACAGAAATTGGTCCAATAAAATATTACCTCACACACCTTATCTCTCTCGATGTATCCATTCAGATCCAAAATTAAAATCCACAGGTTCCCAAAAAACCCCACCCTGTAAAGGAGCAGAATCACCCCTGTGGCGCCTTGGGAATTAGCTCTTTTCCAGCATGGAGCACCCTCTGCAGTCCAGTGATCTGCCACTGTTCTGGCCCCCATATCCCTCACAGACCCCAGTGCCCTTTTCTCTGGGGTTCTGCCCCCTGACAGTACCCCCACACTCTGCCTCTGGGGAACCCACAATCCACTATTCCCACCTTGCCTCAGTCTGGGCTACTGCCAGTAATCACCAAGACCCCACAACCTGGGGCAGACTGCAGTGTAAAGGCCACTCATCATAGGCAAGGGGGTTCTGACCTGTTGCCTTCCTCTGCCTCCCAGTACCTCTATGGGCCTTGGACCAGGCCTTACAGCCTGGGGAGTTGCCAGCCTGGAGTGCCCCTGCTTAGCCTGCTCCTTCCCCAGCACTGCACCACCCTCAGTACGCTCACTTGATGGCTGGCCCTGCTCTCTCCCAGCCTGGAGAGAGACTCCTTAGGCCCTGGCTCAGAGCCTTTTTATACAGGCCGGCTGGGGCCTGATTGGGGTGTGGCCCACTGCAGCTGCTTCCACAATCAGCCATCCCCAGCCACAGCCCTCTCCAGGGCTGCTTTTAACCCCTTCTATTTTAGGAGCAGGGTAGCCACCCTACTACACACCCATAGTATAAGCAGTCATGTAATCCATAACTAAAAACTCATAACAGTCATTGCCCTCCACGCATAGCATACAGTGATAGCACTTCATTTCCTGTTGATATTGCAGCTGACATCACAGATGCATTCTTATATGAACCATCCTCCTTCCATGAGGCAAGTCCATAATGTGGGCATACAAAGTATCCCTGATTTCTGTTGCACTTGTGCATCCTCCTCTTGTTATGACAGGTGCATTTTCTGGTGGAGTGTACCGGTTCAGCAAACCATTAATGACATGGCTCCGCTCTGGAGGAATATGCTCAACTTTGGCTTCCCAGAAATTGTGAAGAGCACAGCAAGCCACAATAACGTGGACAGCACTGATAACACTAGAATCCAAATGATTCTGTAAAACAGCAGCAATGGGCTTTCAATCTGCCAAATGAACATTCAGCTACCGTTCTACACCTGCTGAGAGGGTAATTCAACTTTCTTTTGCTAGGGCCTTTGAGTTCAGGGTATGGTTTCATAATCCAAGGCAAAAGGGGATACATGAGTAACTCCTAGAATAACTGTTACTGCAGTTACTGCATTTATGACAATGTCATTCAGTGGGAAAAGCATCCTAGCCTGTCCATGACTATAGACTCCTGATCAGCAGAAAACCCTGGCACCTTGGCACTTTTCCAGTGTATCCCATGATGGCATCCATAAATCAGCCTCTGTGGTTGACAAGGGCTTGCATAACAATGGAGTAGTACCCTTTGCGGGTTGATGTACTTATGTGCTCTTCGAGGAGGGAAAACTGTAGGTACTTGAGTTCCATCAATGGCCCCGGTGCAGTAAGGAAACCTCATTTGCTCAAAACTGGCAATTATTTCAGGGACATTGTTTATGCCCACCTCAGTTGGGTAAATCACATACCTATTTGCCCTAGAAACCTCTGCCACCACAGCCCCACAGTTGACTTGCAAACACCAAACTGGTTAGCAATGGACATGCAGTACTCAGGAGTGGCCAGCTTCCAGATGGTTATACCAGCCCGCTTCTGGACCAGCATGGCCTCCCTCATGCATGTGTTCAGATGCTGGAGGGTCAGAGCAAGCTGCTCACAAAGCTTCAGAAACAAGCCTTTCTTCATGCCAAAGTTGTGGACTCACTGCTGGTCCTTCCAGGTCTGCCTGATGATGTGATGCTACCACTCTGCGCTTGTGGCCTAACTCCAGAAGCACCGGTCTACATAAGGGGCATCAGCAGCTATACTGAGAGTCCTGGGCTGCATCAGCCAGTTGGAGTCTGCCATGTCTGTAGCCTCCTCCTCTGACAGGTGCCTTAGGTAGGTCAGAAAATGCCCATTGAAATGTCCACCAGCATCTCATGCTTTGCCTGTTTTTGGAAAAGGAGACAAAGCACAAGGAGAACAAGTTCCTTAAATTGTGCCTCTGTCATGCTGCTGGCTCCAGTTGCTCGGAGCATGTAGACCCAAAAAGCTGGCTTGGCTGGATGCGTTGGTGGGCTGAGATAACTTTCAGTAAAGTACTATGGGATGGATAACCAAGTTTTCCCACAGTGCATCACGAATCAAGGGCTAGCGCGGCTACAGTCGGGCAGGGCACTAGGAAGCCTGGGATAGGCTGGTTTGACTCAGGACTGTGTAGTGAAGTGTGGTCATGTGAGTGTGGGTGTGAAACCCGGGTAGAGAAATTGTAAATCCAGGCTGACTAATCAGTCAAACGTGGGCTTAGAAACACCAAATCTGAGGGCTCTAGTCCCACAGACCTAGGGTTACATTTCAGTGTAGACATACCCTCAGTACCTGGGAACCCCCAGTGTTCTGGGAATAGCTGCTGTCTCATGAGTCGCTGGCAGGGTTGGGATTTTTAATTTTTTTTTTTGAGCTGTGCTATCTCCAGGGGTGTGAGGGCTCTTCGGAAATGTGAAAGGTTTGGTGACAGACCTGTCATATATTCAGTGTGTGTGGGGGAAAGGGAGGCAACTTCACTCACATGACAGAATGAATTGGAGAAATCTCCGTGAAGGCTTTCTCCCATCAGATCCTGTCCATTTGGTATTCCTGCAGGTGAAGACGATCTCTGTCTATGCTTTTTAACTGCAATTGGCATTTGAAACTTTTACTGCTGGGCTAATCAAGATGGATGCCGTTTTATTTTAATGAGGGACACTGGTGTTTGTATGTTCTTGGTAGACAAATACAAGACAATGGTCCTGCCCCAAACAGTCTTAGCTTACAATCTAAGCTTACAGTCTAAGAATACAATGGAATAAGAAACCAAAAACCTTCATTAAACTAAGAACCCAAATTAACTTCATTATTTCCATGAAATATAGTAAGGTAGAATGGTTTTCTGTGATGTCACAAAAAGGCCATTTTATGATCATAAAGATAAAAGATCCTTTGGAACAATTATTTATATACATTTTTAAAAATAAAAGGGTACGTAGAAAGTACTGGGTTGACTTTGTAAATTTGTTTTATGGGCAACTTCACCACCATTCTCTCCTGCTGAGAATTTGATAATTGATATTGATTGTCTCTAAAGTGAGTGTAGGAACGTGTGTAATGGTATTGCTATGGTCTATTTACCTTACATGTATAGTTCTTGAGAAAATAAATAATAAACCTGACATTGTATTACTAATTCACAGAATGCTCACATTTTACATGCCTGGATCACAACATGTTTAGCCAACAGGGATGTTTTACAAGAGTCCTCAGCTCAGCATCGAAGTTAAAACGGCCAGTTTGCACATGAATTCCCACTCTTGTTATCCAGGGAAACATAATCTCAAAATCAGATTTTTAGTTCTAGTGGGGCAGGTTATTCCCCTCTGTGTTCTCCCAGGGACTGGTTAGACTGTTACCAGAGCAAGAGGAAGTACATGGTTTTGTTGCCCCGAAGCAGCAGAGCGTTATGATCTCTCTCCTCACTGCACTCAGGAGGAACCTGTACCCAGTGCCATGACTGTCACCCACTCTGCTACCACAGCCTATGCTGGCTGGGGCAGAGAGAGGGAGGAGCTAAGGGTCATTCCAGTCTAGTCCAGTCCAGGCCCTACCTTGCCCCACACACCTGCATGAAGGTGGGGAAGTAGTGGCTCTTCAGAGTCTGCTTCCTTTTCCATGCTGCAACCCATGGGATAATGTGTAGCCTGCACAAAAAAGCAGGGGGTATCTAATACCACAGTATGCCCATGTACATCAAATGTATCATGTACCAAATAACACAGCTCTAACCTCCAAATTCTTGAAAGTTCCCTTGGCCTTTCTATGCACACCTCTTCTCAGAGGAGGATGAACATGTGTAGCGTCCTAATTGAATGTCTGAACAAATTTCTGTTTATACTGATACAGAGTTCCCAGTGGTCTACCTCTAACTGTGTCATGGAAGAAACACCTATTTAGCAAAGGCATATACCAGCTCCCTGCTGTAATCATCCCTCAAGAGGAATTTAATTTTTAATTAAGTGAAGCAGAGTGTTTACTCTTTCTGTACAGCTGATTAATCAAGGCTTTGTTATTTGTGTAGAGGAAAGGGGGTAAATTAAATATCTCTAATTAGATGAAGAGGAATTTACCTTCACTGTCATCTAGAGGACAATATATAAATGTAGCCCACTGGGGGAAAGTTCCACTGTGTGAATAGAGTACTGTTTAAAAGCTATCTTAACTAGAGGGGGAATGGTACTGAGAAACCTGACCATGTGACTGTGAGGGGGTACCTGAAAAATATTGAAGCTGCCTATAGATTGTTAGACCCAATCCTGCAAGGGGCCGAACACTCCTGTGAAGTGTTAAAAGACCTTCAGAGCCACTGACTTCAAGTGCTTAGCCAAATATTTGAATCTGTCTAATCTTCATTATTATTTTTCTAAATGTATCATGTAGGTACTTACGAGCAGGAGGAAGATCTGCTAATAGATAATAGCATGGTACGGCATGTGGAGCTTTATGACTAGAGTAAGTGGTACAGTGAAGTGAATAGCAAAGCTCCCATTGACTTCAAACACCCAAGGTCTCCCCCACCTCCCTTCACAGGAAGGTACGTATGCCCATGTCCATCTTCCATTGGGAAAGAAAATGATCTCTATTTTGTCAGATACCCTAAGTCACCAGGTTGGATGTTGTCACTATAGACAGCAGCACAGAGTCTTCTCCAAATACCAATTTCAGGGGTGGTACATTCCCTGATTTCATCATTTAAAATAGTTTCACACATCAGCTTGAAGAGCAAAGCAAGTCAATGTGTGACCTATCTGGGGCCTTTCACTAACTCTGTGTGCATAACATTTTTTTACTTCAGTTGAAATGTTGCATGACCTTACTAGCATGTATGCTAGGTTCCTGCTGTAAATGATGGGCCACTGACATCAATACAGTCACATGAGAGTGGTGTAGCATAGGATTAGAATTATTTCATGTATTTACCTAAGCACAGGATGTGCACTATGTATAACTGGGCACTGTTAGAATTGAAGTGTAAGATATGTAAAATTCAAATACTAGGTTGGAAATAAAGCTGGTTGAAAATCAGATTTTCCAGCCCAGGGGAAATTCTGATATTTCAAAATTTGTTTTCAGCCCTAATCAGAACAAAGAGCTGAAATATCAACATTCTGGGGGGAAGAACAGAAAGTTCCAAAACTCTTTAATTTGGAAATCTCAAGATGTTTTGTTTTGACATCTGAGATCAAAAGAATTCACATTTGTGAATTGAAACATTTTGTTTCAGTTTGTTGAACCAAATCAAAACATTTTGTTTTAGCTTGGTTTAACATTAATCTGTGTTTGCCTGAGCTGCTGCAGTACTTCACAGGAGCTGTATTTTGGGTGCATTGTGCACCTCATGCCTCATTCTCCTCCATGGGCCAGGCTCTCTGGAAGGTCTAGACCAGACGTAATGCATCATGGCCGCACGACTCCTATGATGCACTGCTGAGGTTTAGTCAGAGTTAACCTGAAAACAAAAACTTTCAGCAAAAAAACCCAACATTTCTCTAGGAAAATTTTGATTTTACAGAAACTTCATTTTCCATCAACAAAACATTTCAACAGAACATTCCATCTAGCTATAGTTGAAAATAAAAGCCCTAAACATGATTTTTAAAACAGCAAGGTAAAGTCCACCAACATGTGTATGATTTACTAGTTTAGGTTTTATTTGTTGGGTGGATGTTGTCATTTTGAACTAAGAACACTGCAATAAGAGTTTAGTTATATAACTCCTCCCCTGGCAACAAACAAAAGGCAATTCAAAAAGTGTTATTTCAATATATTATTTATTTCCTGTGGTTTCAAACATGAGAATAAGGAAAGCAACAGCACAGCAGGTTGTAATAATGTTGTGGATAAGTTACATGTTGGTATTGGTATGAGAAATTCAAAGACCAGTTCAGTTTTCTACGCACTAAAGGATTGATTTCTTGGTCAACAGCATCCATTTGTATTAGAGCACTGTTCGTGCTGCTATACATCAATCTCATTGTAAGGCACGTTAGAATACTCTTTATCTGATATACAATTGTTGGACATTGTTTCTTCGCTTTATTTAACCTTATTTCCTGAATACCTGTTCTTTTTTTCTAATTTACAAAATATTTGTGCATGTGTGTGAACTGAATACTCATGGACAAAGCTAGATTGACAGCACTGGAGCCCAAAATGCTTTATGTAGCCACTAAGTAGGAATAGTAAAGGCATCTACAATGCATGTAAAGGTATCTCACTGCTGACATGGACAGATTAACTCCAGGAGAGGGGAACTGATGGCTTATTGCCTTGTCTACATTGTGGTTTAGTCCATCCCAGACAGTCAGGTGTAAATTTTAATCCACACTAGTGTCACACATTGACTGGCCTGTGTGGACCCTGCTGGCATGCATTAGAGTTTCCTAGTGTGCATTAATATAGTCCCATTTCAAACATTGCTATGTTAATACGTACTAGGGAACTTTTAGTGTGTGCCAGCAGGTTCCACATGGGTCAGTTAATGTGAAACACACTAGTGCAAACTAAAATGTACATCCCTTTGGTGTGGAGCAAAGCACTATGGGACAATCTCCCAGTGTCCAGGATTGTTTAGTCCTTGACCGTCTTAGCAGGCAAGTCAAAATCAGTGGTGGGATTGTATGAAATGAGGACACCAGTCCACTTACAATTAATAACTTCTAAGTGGGAGGTAATTTACAGTGGCCCAGATTCCTGGAAGCCATCAGAACCTGGACTGCACACTCTGGGAAGTGGAGCACTTGCCCAGGTGGTGCTCATCAAGGGGACTGGAATTAGCTGGTCTGCCCATAAAGTAGACAGGGCTGGACAGGTAGAGTGTATGGTCAGGGAACCAAGGCCGCATGCTGAACAACTCAAGAACTGGGCAGACTCCACCAATGTGCCGTACAGAGATGTGGTTAGAGCAAAAGTTGCCTTTGTCTGGGGTGAATCTTCCTTCAGCAGAACAACTCATATGAGTCCAGGGTTGGGTGTCTCTAGAGGTGAATCAGGCCCAGAAGATACCATTGTACATCCTTCAAATAGAAACTATGGAGGCATAAAGCTCTATGACGTATGCCTCTAAACATAGCATGTTAACAGAGAAATAAGCTGTTTAAATGGAACCCAACTCTCACTAAACCTATATTGCCAAACATGCTTTTTAAAGGCAGTGTGCAGTATCTCTGAGATAGATAATACAAATGCTCCACAAATATGGATTTTACCCAATTAAGACAAATAGCTACTGTATTTTTCTTGAATACTATAATACAGTCTCCTGTAACCCACACAGTACAATCAGTGGGAAGAATATCACTTAAACCTTCTTCCTTCTTTTCTTTCCCAGGATCATTTCTTTCAGGGTTGGGTTGTGGCCTATCTACCCATGAAAGCAGTACAGAAGTGATCTCTTTGACTTTTTCAGGTGACTCTGCCTTCATTTTTGCCTTAGGCATCACTCTAGGGATGCAGCGGGAGTTAATTATCTAGACACTGCGGAAGAGAAGTTAATGAACTGGAAAGCACTACTGAAGTGTGGCCTTTATTAACTCATGTATGCATTCCCCAGCTCTGTCAAGCAACAGCTTTGGAAATGAACTATTAAATGAGAACAAGTTTTCACAGGAAAACCCTTTATATGTTTCCTGCATCAGAGTTTATATAGAAGGTATTGTATGTTGAACTGTAGATAGCAGTTCATGAAAGAATATGAAGAAAAGGCACTCCAGAGGAATGCAGTTTCTCTAGTGTTTTCAGAAAGATCACCTGACATATATCTGCTTATTAGGATTCCATTTCTATAGAGCAAAATCAGTCCATGATATTCTCACATTCTTTATCCCTTCATGCAGGAAATAGCAGTAAGGAACACTCAAAAGAAAGAAAAATAATTTATAACTGAAATAAAAGGGGAGGGAAAGCCTAACAAGAATGGATTGTTATCAGATCTCAGGAATGATTAAACACTCACGGTCCATGGTGGCTATTAAGTGACTGGCTTCCTTGGTTCTGAGAGGTGAGCTCATGCCCATTCCTACGTGGGTAGTTGAGGAGGAAGAGAAGGTGCAAGGACTGTCCTCTCCCTTCTTCTGCTGTTCAGAGGCTGAGTGTAAACCCTTTTGGGATCTCCTTGTTGGCAACTGCAGCAGCTTTAGATCCCAGAAAAAAAAGTGGGATGAGGGCTAATAATTAAAAGATTTATTAGAGATTATTTATCAATGTCAATATTTTTCCATACCTTAGAACGTATACATTTACAGGATATAAAGCATACAATGACAGTTGAAGCTATTTGTCATTCAAATGTCAGACAAAGACTGTTTCAGAGTTGCAGCCACGATAGATTGATAGATTTCCACTCTATATGGCTATACAGACAAAGACTGTGTATTCCTCATATAAACTACTAACTCTTTAAATTTCCTGAAAAAAGAAAAGGAGTACTTGTGGCACCTTAGAGACTAACAAATTTATTTGAGCATAAGCTTTCGTGAGCTACAACTCCTGCTGGCCAGCAATAAGAAAGGGCAATGTCTTAAAGGGCATAACAAAGAAACAAACAAACAAAAACCACAGCAGGAATTGTCTTATTCAGTGACATTCAGGCTGCAGGGTACAAATGCCTTGCAGAATAACAGAAATTTAAAGCACCAGGGTTGCAGTGTTAATCACAGATACTATTAGAGTCTCTATTATACCCCGAATGTTATCATAAGGAGACACTCTGGATAGGTCTGTCAGAATGAGGTAGCCAAAATGTCACTTAAGTATAGACCTGTACAGATCCACATACAGAAACAGGCAGTGTAGAACACTTGGCAAAAATACATATCTGAATATCCCCTTATTCAGAAAGGTCTGATAACACAGATAGGCAAACGACAGTGAGCACAATCCAGTTGTGATGTGTGCTCTTGTAGCTCACAGTGGGCTACTACAATTTGCAGCTTAAGTGCTGTCCCCCTCTCCGCCCCCGGATGGCAGAATATAGCGAACTTTATATAGCGCCAAATTCTGACCTCAGATATGCATGCAACCGAAGCTAGTATGTGTGAGACCAGATTTTGTTTCAAAGTTTGCCATTCATTATTTGTATAAATCCATACTGGAACAGCCCTGTCAGGTAATTTGGGGAGTGATTCCCTGTTGGCTGAGGGCTTTAATAAAATTGCAGCTTGTGCATTTAATCATACTATGGTGTATGTGTCTTATTTCTTCCACATCAATGAGCAAACTTTACTCCATCTTCCCTGATCTTATTATTCTCGAATAGGCCTGGAGTATGAACCTATCTGCTACATAGAAACCCACTTTTGTTTGTCTGGGCAGCCACGATGGTGGGGGACATTAGGCCTAGAGTGGTTGGGAGCAGGCATAGTGTCTTTAGTCTGTGCTTCTCCAGCACAGTCCCCAAGTTTCAAGCCAGTGAAGATGGCCACATCCCCATCCAGATGGCCCACTCTGTGCAGAGCACTACCTGCAACACTGATGCTTTCCACCATCCATTTTGGGAGTGAAGGCTACAGCTCTACGGCTGCACCTGCTGCAAGATTCCTAGGGTGAGAAGGACTCTTTTCACTCTGTGTGCCCAGTGCAGGCATAATTTGGCCTAAAAAAACTCTAGCATGAGCAACTACATATCTTGAATCATTATTATTCTATTATGCCCCCCACCTAATTGACAAGCAGAATGTGGGAACTCACTTTGGTGACTGCATCCTGCCAGCAGGTTGGTTGAGAACCGATTTCCCACTCTAGTTCCTTCTGTTCACGTATTTTCATAAATAACAGCTTAGAATGTGATTTATTGCTCTTAAACAGTGCATCTACAATACAAATTGAATAAATAAACATTAGGCATAATGATAATTGGTTGGTGTTCCTCTGGGCTCATTCCTTGGCCTTCTGTTACATGCAGTGCACACAATTCCTATCTGTAGATTACAATGATGTACAATCAGTGTTATGGAAAAAATGTATTGTGCTTACCATCAACGTTTTTCAGCCTCTATTAGCAACAGCGGTTTGCTGAACTAAAGTACTGAAAGTCTATAAACCACCTGTGCTTTAAAGCAGTTAAGATTTAGCTTTTGTAATGGTTAGCTGACTAACTACTTTTAAGCACTTAAATTTTAATTACTCTACCTTTGAATGACACATTTTCCACTAAAGACACTATTTGTCATTCCCATAACAGAAGGCAGTTCTTATTTATTTCTCTTTTAGTTTCCAAGGCAAAGAAGAGACACAAATGAGATGAGAAGTTCTTTTTATGTTTTTCAATCTGTCTCTGTTTATAGTAAAATATGTTTTTCTCACATATTTCCTATTATCTGGAACTAATGAAAAGAGTGCTAATTAGCGTCATGAATTACAGATGCATTTCTCTCTTTTAAAATGTATCTGTATATCCCCGGGTTCTCATTAATGTTCATTTATTCTTTGAAAAAAATCTCTAAAAATGGCAATTTGGGGGTTCATATTTTTGTCTGTTAATGATTTCTGTATAAAGTTTACAAGGAAAATGATGTTTTTCTAAATCCCAATTGTGAAAACTCAGTTTAGGAGCTGGAGTCAAGATGCCTTCTTTCTGGCTTGCAAATTATTACCAGAAATAAAGATGCTTTAATCTGGATTTAGTGAATGATTCTGCAGATGATGCATGAGCCAGGAAAGAATCCACCTCACTCTTTCATAGCTGTGTTACTTCTTTTCAGCACTAACAGGAGTAAATATTTATTTTTTCTACTAAAATATCAACAGATATTATTACTAATTACTGAGCACCCAAAAGTATTCTTGATAATTGACAAATCAATAGCCAGGATCTTGCCCAAGTGTTAGAAAAAGCAATGAACTGAACAGAGGAAAGTGGAGACAAGTTACAAATATATTATCATGTGGATAATTAAGGTTGCTCCTATATGTTCACATACATGTAATAATAAGTATCTAGACCTGTGATACTCAGACCTCAGTGATTTAGGGGCCAAATTAGTGCTCAAAATTACTCCAAAAGTGCCACAATAGTGTGAATTCATTGTTTCATTCACTATAGTACTTTGTGTATGGATCAGGGTAGAACATGTATGGGAATGCAGGTGAGGAAAAAGGTGAGGTGTGTAAGATCTGAGCATGTCCAGTGTGAACTAAATATCTCCTGAGTAGTCTCAGGCTGAGATGAATACAATTTATAAAAAGTGCCTTCTTTCCAACTAGCCTGCCACTAAAATTCTCACAGAACATCAGAATGTTAGGAACCATTTGATAATAAATCAGAAAATATCATACTTTTACTATATAAATCCATGGTACACCCACAGTTTGAATACTCCTTGCAGTTCTGGTGACTGCATCTTATATATATATATATATTAGAAATGGAAAAAATACAGAGAAGGGCAACAAAAATGATTAAGAGTATGAAACATCTTCCATCTCAGGAGAGATTAAAAAGACTGGGATTGTTCATCTTAGAAAAGAGATGACCAAGGCGGAATAGGATAGAAGTCTATAAAATGATGAATGGTATGGAGAAAGTGAATAAGGAAATGTTATTCACCCCCTCACCTAACACAACAACCAGGGGTCTGCCATAAAATGAATAGGCTACAGGTTAAAAAAAACAAAAACCCTAAGGAAGTAATTCACGCAATTTAGTCAACTTGTGGAACTCATTGCCAGGGGATGCTGTGAAGGCCAAAAGTATAAGTAGGATAAAAAAATTAGATAAATTCATGGAGGTTAGGTCCATCAATGACTATTAGCCAAGATGGTCAGGGATGTAATCCCATGCCCTGGGTAATCGCTAAACCTCTGACTGCCAGAAGCTAGGAGTGGATGACAGGGAATGGATCACTCAATGATTACTTGTTCTGTTTATTCTCTCTGAAGCATCTAACCACTGTTGGAAGACAGGATACTGGGCTAGACATTGGTCTGACCCCATTATGCCATTCTTATGCTCTTATCCTGTCCTGCTTTTGTTGTCACCTTTTCCCTTTCTTCCCTAAACCAATCTCATTGGTTTGTTCAGAAACTTTCTACAAGCATCTGCATTGCTGCTACCTCTTCACTCTGCTAACAATTCAGATACCCAGCACTTTGAAATAATTTTTTTTCCATTTTCAAATCTTAACTAAATATTTGCATTTCTTAACTGCATTAAAATAGGAACACTACGGTTTTAGAACATATTTGTTCCAAAATATCACGTGTTCAATTCTCTGCCTGCTAAACATTTCCCATCATGTTGATTGGATCTTGTAATTCCTGTGTTTAGCTGATAGTGTTGAGAATAGCTTTTAGAGATAAAAATAACTGAAAATAAAAGAACTGCACTCACCTATTAAGTGTATAGCTGGTTGAGAGACCTAGATTTGACCTTGAAATCTTTTTTGGAAGGCAGAGTGATGGAGATAATTGGAGAATGGAGAGCAAGAGCTTTCAGAAAATAAAGGACATCTGCACAATGTTATTTCCTGCAGGCAAACTGCATTTCATCAGTCACTAGTGTATTTACAGAGTTTAAACTCCTCATATAAAAGTGTATCAGACTTTGATGAAATGCAGAGTTTAAGAAAATATGACTTTGTGGTTTTAAAGACCATAGGCAGGCAGAAAAGAAAGCCTTGATTAATAAGACATTTATTGTAAAAAATAATTGAAAAACATTTCTGAATTTGTTATTATTGTGAAAGCAACCCGCTCCCACTGAAGTTAATGGCAAAAGTTCCACTGATTTTAGTAGTACAAGATCAGGTTGTAACTGCTGACCTATGCTAAGTGCTTTAGAAGAGACAAAGGTAGATACTATTCCTCGAAGAACTTAGTAGACAGAAAAAATGGGCAGAAAAATGCACTGCTAACTGTTCCTTACTAATGTACGGTCATATTCCGGCTGGCCCCATAAATGGATAATAAGCATGTGTACCCACTGCTGCTGTAGGCCTCCCCACAATCCTGTCACTGAGTACAGTGGAAGTAGGGCCATGGCCTGGATCCTCTGTGAAGTGGCTAGAGGAGCCCGCTGGGTGCAGAGAAGGGAGAACCATGGATGGTGGAACTGCAACCCAGCAGTCCCCTGGAGGAATTGTAATAGAATTTGTCCTGCGGGCATAAGCTACATGTACTGTCAGTGTGCAGTATGCACAGGGCAAAATACTAGCATTGCATCTGTTTTTATTTTAAATAATGTTTTTTTCCTGCACTTCTCTGAGTTTTGATTTGATATTCTTAAGGATGCCTGATTTTCAAGGACAAGCTTCAGTTTTTTAATACAATTTTTCAGGAAAATAAAACCACATGAGAAAATGTACATGACACACACAGCAGAAATAAGACCAGGCAACATTTGCTATGTATCATTTTTCTCAGGACTATTTTAAACCTTCTGAGAAACCTGCTTCCTTTATTAATGTTAATAGGCTACGTTAGCAAGTAATCTAAGAAAGGTTCCAATTACAAAACATGAGGCAAGATAACTATGTTAGAAGACAAGCTGTCCTGTGAAGTTGTTTAATTTCTTATAGGAAGCCATTTTTCTTTTCCTGACGAGGTATCTCTGCAGAGTTTGGAATATTATTTTTATCATCAGTTTCAACCTTAACCCAGTTATTAATCCCCTGCAAGGTATCCAGTAGACATGAGCTATCACCTGGCAACCTCAAAGGCGGAGGTGAAAGATATCCCTTATTAATTAAAGTTTGTAAAGAGCTTTGAAGATGTAAAGACATATAAATGCTAAGTATGGTTATTGTGATATAAACCTCAGATGTTGGAAATCATGATAGCTCCACTGAAGCCGATGTGGAGGTATGCCAATTTACAACAGCCAAGGATTTGGCCCTAATTTTCAGCCTGTTTCAAAGATGACTGAAGTTAATGGAATTTTTCCACTGACTTCAATGGGCTTTGGATCAGGCCCTTTGTGGATAATGTCCCCAAATGGATATTCCCAATCCCTTCATAATATTCCACATGCTTCAGGCAATCTCTGAACAGACCTTTACAGTATAGATATGTCTTAAACTACTTCAGTATAATTTTATGAGGTCCAGTATCACCTGTATTATAGTTCACAGTGAACTGACTGAGTCAAATTTTGAGCTCAACTTATTGTAATAACTGTCTTTCCTGAATTTTTCTCTTACTCTCTTTTTGGTAAGTAACACCTGGATTTTTTCCCTGATTTGGTATAATCTAATGGTCCATGGTTGCTAAATAGAATAAACTGAGTAGTATAAAACTGAATAGTATGAAAGGAAGGGATAGACACTGGAAATCTGGAATGCCTGAAGTCTTAACTTCCTTGGGAAGTTTTCTAAAAGTATAATTTGTTGACATATCAGGCAGTGCCTAAGTGGCCAATATTGCCGCAAGTATTCTTTGTAAAGTGCTGCCTTCTCCTATTAACTTGTAATTCTTTAGAATTCGCACTGGGATCTATACACTGCCCTTGATCTGCTTACAGTGCTCTTCATATCATATTCATATCAATTCTACAGATTGATGCAATGGCCCTTAGTAAAACATCCGAAAATGTCAATATACCATCTTGCATTCTATTTGTCCAATATGTCAACTGCTTCCTTGATTTTTACCAGAGAATGCCCAAATCTGGTCTCTATATTTTGAAACTGTGTTTTAAGTATTTCATTAATGGTGAATAATTAGGTTAAATGATTAAATAGGCAATTATTTGTACTTGCTGCCTTTCAGAGGTTCGGTGTGCCAGTGTTTCTGATATGCATTAAAGTACAGATGTGTGTGAAGCTAAAAGTTTCAAGTTAGGAAAAATAGCTCCATTTTTCTTGTTGATGTATATAATTTAAGGGTTTTTTTTGGTGTGTTTTGGTCTCAGCTGTTTATTAAACCAGAGGAATGTGGACATTATCGTCTCCATACTACGGAAGTGTAATTTTGGTGTGTCGAGATGCAACATTTGAGTGACATAATTGAACTGTGGTGCTGAGTGTTTTAATGACATTAATTTTAATTACACCCAGTACATTTTAATTACATAGACTGAGAGGCTCCCATCTATTAAGATCCTTTGCGATGTATTTGCATAATGGGCCCCTATTTTTGTGTGCAATGTTACACTTCCTGATGGCTTCATTATTTGTGAAAGGTGGAATTTTTAATTTCATTTTCATTTTTGTTTTTAGTTACTGAATTTGGAGATGAGCTCATAAGTCCTTCCTTCCCCTTGCACAAAAAATTAATGAGCACATTAAAACCCAATCTTCAAATCAGAAAGAGACATTTTTCATGCAATTCTTCTGTCAGGCAGGGGTGCACAGGACTAATTTGGGGAACCAAAAAGATCAGAAACCTCAGAGCTAGTGGGATGCTTATGTGTGTTGAAAACACTTGAATAATTGACTCAACTGCATAGTATATGAATAAACCTGAACCCCAATGTACACTGCAAAAATAGCCATATTAAACATGACTGTGGCCAAACCAAATAATAAATGAATGATTCTTACCTCTGCTGATAGAAAGAAACATAACAATATTAGACAACTATGTCTAGTAGGATGCTGTGATATCTACCAGGGTGAAAACATGGTTTTGTGAAATGTTTCTTTTGTCTTCACAGATATATATGAACAATATAACAACATTAATATTACCCATTTCTTTTAAGCTTGATCATTTTTGCAGTGTGGGTAGGATCTAGACAGTGCATTTCATTTCTGAAAAATAGTAATAGAGTTTGGTGTTTTGTTCTTTTTTGATCTGCAGTTAACTTTGCTGTATTTAAGCATTCTGTAAACACCATCACCACTCATGTCAGATAACTCACTGAGTTTATCTAACCTCAAAATCATCCCTCACAAACAGTAATGTTTCTTTAATTGAACTCTCCTTTCCTGTGGAAATTCATTTTTTGTGCTCTTCTGTAGTAAGACATTAATTGGTCCATCACAACACTTGTATTAGCAAATACAGCTGGGACTGAGCTATCTTTTGGGTGTGAACATGAATCCCCAAAATACACAAGTGTTTTGATCTGGGGTTTTGGTTTGGGCCTGTCTCAAATTAGTAATCAAGAATTTACAGTAAGTAACATTTTCAAAAAAACACAACTCTAAGTGACTTAGGAACCTAAACTGCATTTTTCAAAAGTGTCAGAGGTATTTAGGAACATACATCTAATTGACTTTCAATTTGACTTCGACTCTTAAGCCACTTAGGTGTTTTTGAAAATGTTACTCATATTTCTCCCTTTTTGCCAAAAAATTATCACTGTTCAGGAATTTTCCAATGGAAAATGCAGATTCTTCAAAAATCAAAATGTTCCATGAGAAAATCTCAACTTCACTGTCAAATTTTGATTCTTCTGTTAGCAAAATCTAAATGAAATATTTTGTTTCAGATCAGTTTGATCTGAATCTGAATATATCATTTTATTGAGACTAACCCAAAATGCATTTCCTGATCAGTGCATTGCCTTATGGGAGTTGTAGTTTGGATCCCCATTCTCTCCTATGATCTGGGCTCCCAGGAGGACTACATCTCACATAAGGTAATGTGACCAAACTCTGTGAAGTGCGTCATGGGAGATACCATGGAATCTAACCCATAGTGACTAATGGGGTCATCAATATGTTGTGCTACAATTTTCATGAGGCAATGGGTCACAATGAGAAAATGCAATTTAAGTTTGAAATGACTCAAAAGAACAATTTTGGGTCATTTTGATTTGTTGAAACAAAATGTTTCAATTTCAGGAATGTCAAAATGTTTCATTTTGAACAAAAATGTTAACTTTTGGGGTATTTTCACAATTTCTTTTATAACTAAAAGTGTCCGACTGTCCCACCAACCTGTGACAGAAGCCCAGGGCATTAAGTTCATTTTTTGTGGCATGCTGTGTTAGGGCACTAGTCTGGGACCTGAGACTTGGGTTCAATTTCCTAATCAACCAAACCTCTTGGGTGCCTTCATTCACTGTCTGTAAAATGGAAAAAATAGAACTTCCCTACCTCACAGGGGTGTTATGATGATAATCCATTAAAGAGTGTGAGGTGCTCAGATACTATGGTGGTGAGGGCCATATATGTACCAAAGCTAGGTCGATGAACAATTTTACACACATTGTTATAAAGGGTGTCCTAGATAGATTAATTTAGAAAGTGAGAGGTATGCCTGTCTTAAACCAGACTTCCATTGCAAAGCCTAAAGGGGGTCCTTAAAGAATGACTTATTGAATATAAAGACTGAGATCAGATACTGTATTACATAGTAGAAGTCAAGTTTTGTCATAACTTTGTTTTCTTAATGTTTTAATTGCTCCTATAAATACACTAATAGCTGGAATGAAGATAAAACCATTAATCAAATATATTATCAATTACAGGAAAGAAGGGGTCGTTCGCAGGAAAGAAGGGGGTCTAAAATGACTATTTATACCAGCTAAAGGGCTAATGAAGCTTGACACTCCATACTGCTGAACAGACAATTCCATAAAATTCTACTGACATTATACCTACACCTCCTGGTGCAACAGTTTGAAAATCAATTCTTATTTTTTTCAGCAAGTCAATCTTTAAATATTACCACAGCATAACCAATCTGCTGTGTTCCTTTAGAGAGTTAACCTGTTAGAAAAGAAACTGGAAAGTTTTTATTTTTTATCCTGACTGACTTTGTTTTCTTTCCCCAGCTGGATTTTGCTCTTTCCTGCACTGTAGGTTATGAATTGGACTTTAGCTCAGAGAACTGCTCATTTTAGAATGTTATGGATTTTTAATAGTTATTTTTTGCATTTACTCATATTTTCAAGACTGATAGCTCCGATCAATGAGGTTATCCGTCAGTCCTCTGCACCCTAAGTAGCCAATCAAATCTGAGATGTTCCTAGTTTCATTTTACAAGCTCAATTAGAACTCTGTATTACCAATCAATTAAAGAATAAATAGAGATGTGCTGCCTAGTTTGGCAGATGAATGGGTCCTGGCAGTGAAGGACAATGGACGAAGCAGGTGTTTGATGTCTGCCCTTGGCTAACTGAGCCACAAAAATTGAGATCAGATATTTGCTGCTCAAATGGAGAGCAGGTATAATATCTGAAACAAAGACATTTTCTGGTACACTGGCTCACATCAGTTCTCTTTCACCACTTGCTCAGTTTGAAGAAAAAGATCAAAAACAATATTTTTCCAGTGGGTGATGCCTGACCTGATTATTTTTAGAAAGCAGATTTTCACATTGCTAGCATACAAGTAGGACATGTTTTTCCTACTTGTGTGTATATAGAAATAAAATTTATGTTACATGTGGAAAAGATGGTTGACCAGACATAAGTGGATATGGATAACTAGACATAAAAGAGAGGAAAATTCTCTTCTGATCCTTCTTTCAAACAAAAATTTTTGACAGTCCTAGCTGAAAGCCATCACCCTATGGCAGCACCACTTACATGATATCTGTATCATTTTTGCAAAAAGAAAAGGAGTACTTGTGGCACCTTAGAGACTAACAAATTTATTTGAGCATAAGCTTTCGTGAGCTACAGCTCACTTCATCAATGTATCATGTTTGATTCTGAATAAGAGTTAAACTTTTAACTTGGGTGGAGACTTCCAACAAAAGAGATGAATCCAACAAATGGAGATAGACTCCAAGGGTAATGAATGAACAAACAAACTATTTGGGGTCAAATTCTGCTCTAAATTACATTGGTGTAAATCCACAGCAACTCCATTGCTCTTACACTAATGTAATTAGGAGCAGGATTGGTCCATAGTACTTCATAGCCACAGCTGCTTGCATAAAAAGCTCATTAAATTTGGCATGTTTAAAATGTCTTTTTGTGCGTTAAAAAAACAACTTAATGGGTTTCAGAGGGATGCTAAGTTTATTGTATTTTCAAAAAAGCATTTCAGAAATAAGATATGATTATGGCATGCAGCAGTTATGAGACTTTCCTACACATAAGTTTCTTTTATCTCATTTCCATATGTTTTGCTTTTTAAAACAGAGAATATCAGTCTACAATGCCTTTAATCTAGCATACAAATAGAAGGAAATCATTTCCCTTGATGCATATATTTAATAAACAAAACTAATTACTAATAGAGATCACTAGGCCTGACGAAACAACAGCAAGAGTATTGAAAATAAAACAGAGTTTGAAAATGTCACATTTTTGGAAAATATCTACGAAGAAAAATAACTTTATTCACCACTGATGAGTAGTTTCAGAAATGTTTTGGAGGAAAAACTTTTCTTCCAAGCTTCCTTTGCCTTCAAGTACTTTCAGCCTGCAGCTTATCTCCGCTGCTTTTAAGTCCTCAGTTCTTACTGCCTCATGGCACTCCTGCAGTACAACTTCTCTTTATTACACAGAGCCGACTTTTGCCATGTGTCAATTTTGTGGAATAGAGGGAGAGAATCGGGGACATTGTGCACACTGGTTTGGCAGTACCATAATGCATTCTTGGATATAAGCCGCCAAGTATCTCTGAAAGTTTTAATTAGCATTTCTGTGAGACTCCTGCATTGAGCTTACTTGGTCCTGGTTGAAAGAATGTAGCTTAGCTCTCCAACATCTCACTTTCCCTGCTGAAGACAGTCTTCCCAAGTCAGATAGGGTAATTTGGCCTTCTGACCAATTCAAATGTCCTCCAATAGAAGCACTTGAGTATGTGTGTGACAAGATCCCCAGGGTACAACTTGGAACTGTGGGACCACTGTGCCCCCTCAACTCTCCAGCCTGGGCTGCCTCGCATGATGCTTTGCTAGTGACAAGCAGCAACCCCTCCAGGCACTGTTATCACTCAGGCACCAACATACAGAGATACGCCCAGCTGCACTGCATGAAAGCTCTCTAAGCATAGGGAAACACCAGCAAATCCCCTTAGCCTTGTACTCCAGCAATATACTCCCTTATGCTGCTCAAGACCTTCTCTTGAACAATGCAAACTCATCAATTAGTTTGCCACTTTGTTAAAGGATAGTGGACATGCACCAGCCTTTGTAATCTGAGCAGATTCCGAGAGCACTTTAGACAAACTCACTGGTTAAGACAAAACATTAAAATAAATTTATTAACTACAGAAAGGTAGATTTTAAGTGATTATAAGCGGTAGGCATAAAGGTCAAAGATAGTTTATCTAAGAAATAAAAATAAAATCTGAGTCTAAATCCTAAGATTTAAGACTCAGCAAGATTTGAATCAAACAGCTTTTCTAACCCCACTGGATGTTGCAGGTTGGTTACAGTTCTAAATACACAGGCTGAATTTCCTTCCCAGGCTGGGACCAGTCTCCTCAGTTCAAAGTCTTTGTCTTTCAGCATTCTTGTTGCCTTCAGGGTAGGTGGGGAAGGAGAGAGGATGATGCCACAGTCCCTGATTTTATAGTCTCAATCCAAGTCCCAGGGAAGATACTGGACCAGACATGTCTCAGTGGGCCTGGCTGAGTCACACACCATTGTGTGGTCTTTGTGCAACTGGCTCTAACAGAATTGTAAATCTCTTGTTTACAGTTTCCCTGCTGGTCAATGGCTTATGATGGTCATTTAACGTCTGTTTGGGTAGAGTCACCACCTTTGTTGTCACTGGAGAGCTAGCAGTGGTATTTCCCAAATTTACAACATATTTCAATAACAACATATAGCAACATCTCAGAACTTCATACACAATCACGAAATATGTATTTTGACAGAACAATGACTTTTATCAGGCCATGACATTTCATATAGTATCTTATAAGGCATGCTTTGTATGAAATCACAACCATATACAAATGAGGAATATGGGGGTTACTGGGTGATACTTTGAGGTATAGTGCATCACAACTTGTCACAATGTGAGTCCTGTCCTGAAGGGAATCACAGGAACTGCTCCTTCCATACTCCTTGAGGGGCACACTTTGCCACAAAGAAGGTGGGGAGGAGGCAGCAGGGTCATGGCCCTTCTGTCCCTTTTCCACTGACCTGCAGGGTAAGCTCAGAACACCAAGGAGAGAATACTGTAGCTCCTAAGGGTATCACTGTACTGCAGTTAAACACTCGCGGCTGGCCCATGTCAGCTGATTTGAGTGTGTGGGACTTGGGTTATGGTGCTGTTTATCTGTGGTGTAGACATCAAGCCTGATTCTGAATGTCTACCCCACAATTAAACAGCCCTGTAGCCTGTGCTAGCTGACATGGGCCAGCCATGATTGTTTAATTGCAGTGTAGACATACCATAAGGGGTATAACTGCAAGCAGGCTCCCTTTGAGCCCTGGACAGCTGTATGGAATTCTGTTTTAGGAAGGTCATTGGGGTAGCAAGACTCCACAATGCCCCAGCGTAAGACTAGGCATATAGGGTAAAATCATTCCTGCACAAAAGGCCAGCACAAGGCTACCACTTAAATCCAATCTTGAGGTTTTAAGTGTGGAGTAAGTGATGCATATTCCTTGTGCTGTCTCTCTGAATTTCATCCATAATGCACAACTGAGTCCTGTCCCAGTAGGATTTTAAATGCGTACAACTAATGAGACAACTATTATTAGGCTACTATAATACGTTGACAGTGATTCTATAAGACACTAAAGAATGGCAGGTACTCACTGCTAGCACCCATGCTGTGAGTCATATGCCAAAACTGTAAAATTGTGTGAATAATGCAGAGACATCCCACAGTAATTCTATGGGAAGAAAGAGATTGATCCAAGGACAATAGCAGGGTTCAAAAGCAATTAAAATTCAGAAGGGATTTGGGGAAGCAAACCTCAAAGACTTAATATGTCTAGAATCATTGTGCCATTAACTTGTCTTAATGAATTCTTTTAAATTGGCACCAAATCCCTCTTCACCAACAGATTCATCTGATGACAACAGTCTTGGCTTACCAATGTGTTATCATTTTTCTCTAAAAAACCTTATGGCTTCTCTTGGAGGTCAGTGGAAAAGGGACAGAAGAGACATGACCTGCCTCCATTAACACAAGGTTTAATGTAAGGAAACTCTGAAAATACTGATTTTTAAACTGAAAACTAAAAACTGACAAAACAATGAATTAAAAACCAGAAGGATTATAGATCTCTTTCAAGCTTCTTTGGAAGCATTCATTGTCAGCACCTTCTAAACTGTAATACATCTGGGGTAGCCTTAGGACTAATGATGGAGACTGACTTCTCATAATGGATGAGTGAATTGTTAGCACTCTCGCACAAGTTGCTGTTGTTTTGAAACTGCACTATATGTATTTGCATAGCTATCTTCTGGTCCGCAAGTCTTGCATCAGCTGATCCACCAGGAAGTAGGTAGCATATGGTCATGAAGTCAACAGAGTCCAGAGTTTCATGAAGCAACTAAAATAGCTACAAGGTATTTGAATAGCTGTAAGCAGATTTCTTACTCTGTGGCTTTGCATTTTATGTGGCTTTGCCCTGTCTGAATCATTCACCTTCATAGCACACATTAAATGTATGGGATGGCAGCAGATCTTATGTCTGTTTTTCTGTAGAAGAACATTAAACAAGGAACTGATCTGCTGCAGGTTTATTCTTTTATTTAAATGGAAGATTATTTAAAGTTGCACTGTTCTAATGATGTGTAAAAAAACTACTCTGAAGACCGCTTCTACTTTTAAGATTAACCTCTGGACTTAAGCAACAATATCAATTAAGCAAATCAACCACTAAAAAGGAACAATTCAGAAAAATATAAATTTGGTAATCTTCACTTATTCACAGGTATATGTCTTATGGAGATCATTGCTTGATCACTGCTAGTTCTTGTAAGAAGTAAATGTCTCATTCTTGTATTTATTTTAAATATTGTACCCCAAATCCTTTCCTATTCACTTACAGTAATCACATGATCAGTTTAGAAGATTGATAGTTATGTTGTATACTGGTGAAATCTCTTTCACTGGAATTTCAGGGACAATGGTTGTGAATTATTTTTCTCAGTGACTATGAAGTTTAAAGATCATATGTCACAATGCACAGCTATCTTTTGTATTAAAGGTTTGCCTGTTCCATTGTTTAATTGTGCACTATTCTGTGATATGCTGTCTAGCCAATTTATCTTTTCTTTCTCACTCTGCGCTACTGTTAAGAAATTCTAATACTGAGGATGCTCTCCAGCAATGTCTGCCTACTGTTGTGCGTGTTACTTGCTCCAGTAGTCTTTCCAATTCCCTACCAAGCAGGATGCAAATCTGTGTTTGTCCTTTCAAACACTGTATAATGCTGAGCTGAAACTATGCAGTAACAGCCAGCTTTTCTGTTCTTAAAATTAGAATATGCCACTCTTCCTTTCATACTTAGACATTGATCATAATTACCCAAATGATAATATGCTCAGAAAAGCTGACATCCTGCTTTACATTAATCACACCCACTCGTCCGAATTCTGAAGAGGAAAAAAAAACATCTCAGCACAAGCTTCATCTAACAATCATGTTAAGGTAAGAGGAGAAAAATGAAGTTGCCCATATTTCATAATGCTCCATGAAAGCAATATCATATCCTGAATGTAACTCACATGCGAGAAAATCTGGCACTGGGATGATTAGGTATGATGAAACCCATTTTTCTACTCTAATTGTTCATCATGGCACATTTTGCATCAAGCTGTGGAAACTCTTCAATCCTGAATTAATGTAATATAAATGAGTAGTCCATTGAAGCGAATGATTTGTCTGGGAGGGGGAAAAAGCACAGGGCTAGACACAAGGATCCAAATTTCATATGGAGGGATCTCCGATAAATAAAAGATGCGGGGAGTAGCTCCCTTTTATGGACACCAAGCCAGCCAGTTAGCTGTAAATCCCTCTTGGTAGTTGTTCTCTACTTGCTTTACCTGAAAAGGGTTAAAAAGTCTCACTGCATAGGTAAAATGAAGGGAGTGGGCACCTGACCAAAAGGGCCAATGGGAAGGCTAGAACTTTTTAAAATTGGGAGAAAAACATCCCCTTTGTCTGTCTGTGTTGTTCTCCCGGAGAGCAGAGACAGGGCTGGAACTATTCTGTAAAAAGCTTTGGGCCAAGTATGAAAAATCTCCAGTTCATACCTAGAAACTACTCATTTGAAACCCCAGATATGTAAGTAGATCTGGAAATGTCTAGGAAGATGTGATAAGGTTTATCTCTTTTATTTCTTTATGGCTTGTGGACTCCTCTGTGCTAACCCTGGGTGCTTTTTTTTTGCTTGTAACCTTTAAGATGGACCTCAAGAGAGCTATTTTGATGCTTAATCCTTGTAATTGTTTTTTTTTAAATCTCGCAAAAAGCCTAAATTCTAAATGTATTTTCTTTATTTTTGTTTTTAATAAAATTTACCTATTTGAGAACAGGATTGGATTTTTGTGTCCTAAGAGGTTTGTGCATATGTTGTTTAATTAGCTGGTGGCAGCAGCTGATTTCCTTTGTTTTCTTTCTCGGCTGTTCCCTGGAGTGGGGAAGAGGTGAAAGAGCTTGAGGGTACCCCACAGGAAGGAATCCCCAAGTGCACCTTCCTGGGTTCTCAAAGGGGTTTTTGCACTTGGGTGGTGGCAGCATCTACCCATCCAAGGTCAGAGAAAAGCTATAACCTTGGGAGTTTAATACAAGCCTGGAGTGGCAAGTATTAACTTTTAGAATCCTTGAGGGCCCCCACTTTCTGCACTCAAAGTGCCAGAGTGGGGAATCAGCCTTGACAGGATCTAATTTGAGGAAATGGAAATACCAGGTTTCAGGCATAGTTACCTATTTGGAACACGCAAATACCAGTCAGCATGCACAAAAGTAGTTTTTGCACAATTAGTTGCATCACGTGCACATTTATCACGTGCAGCTTAGGAATTCAGGCTTGAAATCTTGGCATGGAGCATGAGTAAGAATCTCCATGTGATTAAAAATGATGACATTTGTTTTTTAGGCTGTGTTTGGCAGAATTGTTATAAAGTATTACAGTATTCTATGGTAAGAGTCTGACACACTACCGTTTACACTAGTGATATTGCAGTGTTCAGTATTTATAGGGGAAACATTATGTTACAAAGAGCAAATGGCAGAATCAATCAGCCTGTTTGATAGGAGGGTGGTTTTTGTGCAGCCAAATGTTCCAATGCAACCACAGAAGGGGAAAGCAGAGTCAGCACCACTCCTTAAAACAGAATTTTATTTTAATGTTTACTCACATTGAGTCATTGACCTATTTTCCAGTTCTTTCATTTTTGACTGGAAAGCTCATGGCCAGCCCTTTAGCTTTCCTTCTTTTGTTTTTGGCCCATTTGGATATTTGCTGTATCTTTTTGCATAGCCCAAGTTTCTAACTGTACTGTTTGGGAAGGAAAGCTTCCAGTATGAACTAGCTTTCTTTCAGATACAGTAGGCAGATACTTATTTCTGCATCTTCATCAGAACTTTGTGGCCATCCACTATGTGTTCCTGAACGTGTTTTGCTTTTGTATGTTTTTGCAATTTGAGCTGAGAGCCACACTTTTGCTAAGTGATTACTTGTACTGGATTCATGACATTGCGCTGGATGCCTCTGTGTGGTGTTGGGAATACCTGTCCATGTTCATGGCACATTTGGTCTCTGATGTTTGCTTATCCTAGTATTCTGTCTCTCTGCCTTCGTATACATTTCAAGTGGATGCACTTCAGTTTTTTCACTGCTTGTTACTATTTTATATTGGGAAGCACCATTTTCACTAGCCCTGTAAATACCCACTGTTCTTTGTAAAGTCAAGTTCATTTTTTTTCATTTACTTTGCTTTAACCTGACCACACGTTTTACCACAAATAATATGGTTTCTAATGAATCCATCTGTTAACTAATCAAATTCAAGTGACAACTTTTGGTGTTTTGACCTAGGTCTGTAACACAAAGGCTTATGTTGGCACCTGTAAGTTGCTTTCTTAAAAACATAATGTGCTTGTCTTGTGAATCAAAGTATTCTTGAATTTTTGGAATAGATTTTGTCCAGAAGTTTATAACCCCCTTCTTACTCCAGTGGCTCAGGGCCTGCATAAAGTATCCAAGTGGGGGATTTCACCCTCTGATTTTTATGAAGTGCCACTTTCCTGCAGAAAAATTTAGAAGAGCTGCAATTGCCTCCTCCAGTTCTTTGTAAATTCCCATTGAGATCAAAGGATTTCAGTAGGCTCTATTGTTCCAGTTTGATAAAGATGTAGTTTACTACTGACACTATTTAATAAAGGTGTGAGGTGCAGGAGTACCGGTAAGAGGCTGCCTTTCATTTTCTGCCTCAGTCACCTGACATGGGTCAAGGTTACAAATAGTTATCTAGCCTTGCCTGTAAACTAGCAGAAAGCAATATTCTCCATCTCCAATCATAAGTGGGCCAACCTGTATTCCCCCTGAAAATCCCTGGGGTTTCTCCAGGTAGGATAGAAACAGAGATGCTTTGGGATTTGTAAATATCTAATAACTCTTTATCTACAGTAGGAAAGTCAGTATCTGTTTTTCAGCAAGGTTCCTTTTTTAGAAAATAATCTTCATTATCTTAAGTGTAGAAGTGATTAAAGAGGGGAAATATTTTTGTTAACAAATATTGCTTTCACATACTTGAAGGGGAGGGGGAGAGAGGAAGGAAAAAAAGACTTATTTGGGTTGATATGCCATGATTTCTCCTTTACTAGTCACATTGCATGCCAATGCAATTTTCATAGCAGTTATGTCAAGGAATTTTCCCCAGCCCTTCTCTTCACGCTTCTGTCACAAAGTTCTACATCTGTCATAGCGTACAAGTTTATTTAGTGTTCTCCTTATGTAACTTTTCCTCATTTTAGCGATCTATGAAATAACTGGATAACAACTAACCAAAAACCTTTGGCAAACATCAATCTAAACTCTTCTTGAGATTGATACAGTTTTGAATCTCAACATTTCATTTGTTTATATAACTCAGCCAGAATCAAGGTACTCCAGGAAAGCTTCTTTTCATGGTATTCTCAGCCTGACAAGTTGAGAAGCTGAGAGTTAAAAAAAAATAAAAATAAAAAATGCAAGGCATCCAAGCTTTGGGGTGATTAGTAAATACAACCAGAGTCCAAACCATTTTAAAACTTGCTTCCAGTTGCGTATGCGACGCTCACTCTAGACAAATAAGAGGAGACTCACATTTTGTATAATTGAAGACTCTACTTTCAAAGAAGACAGGGGCATGTGCTAAATTTGTGTTCTTGAATTATGCTTACAATCTACATCTACAGGACCCATAATCAGCTGCAGGCTGTTATTTACTGCAGAACAAAGCTCTAAATGAAGAAATTAAATGCACATGAATATCCATGCATTTCACTAGTGATTGATCATTTAACCTCCATGATTCGATGCCCTGGTAAATTGTCTAATGTTCTGACCTTTTTCTGGAATATAATACAATTTGCGATTGCTTAGAAAGAATAGTTCATGCATTATGCTGGTTTAATGATGTTTTGGTGTGACAAAGAAGAGGCATTAAAAAAAGAGCAGAAAGTTCGCAAACTGTCTTTATTTCATCTGATGTATGCTGAGGTCTAAACAAGGAGAAGCTTACAAGGACAATTTAGCTGTTTAAATACAGCATATTAAAAATTATAGTGATTCTTTTCAGCTGACAGTATATTAACTTTTGACAAAGAAGCTCAGATCCACATCCCTGATCTGTAACTCCTCTGATCACTATATCTCCGAGAAGAATATCTTGGGCTAAAGTGTATATAAAGTAAAAGACCAAGAAAAAACACACACACACACACTAGGACAGAAAAAAGGAATTCACTATATAATATATATGAATACAAAAATGTTGTTTTAAAATGTAAACATATATTAAAGTGACTAATTTTGTATTTATACAAGAAAAATAGCTTGTTTACTTTGAAATAAACATTAAGACCTGTAGTCCAGCTTTTAGTGTTTACTGTATATTCACCTTCCCTGCTCTCCGTTCCTAACCTTTGTGCAAAATTGATATAAGAATTTTCTTTCTAAATCTGAAAATATACCATTGGTAAACGGTCAACAATCAAACTTCTGTCTGAATTTTTTAAAAATCCACTGGTGTGACAGACAACTCCTAAGACTGCTAGTCTATTTTTTCCAGTTTGTTCTCTTTATACAATTGACAGCCTCAGTCTACTAGTCAATTTTACTCCTACCCCTCTAGTCTGTCAGTCAATATCTTCTTTTGTTTGTGAGGTTATTTCACAAAGCTCTAGGGTGTACAGAGAACATTTTAAAACTAGGAAAATGTGATTGTAAAACCACAATAAATTGGTAGTAGAACTCAAGGGTAGGTGTAGCAACTCAAAATACCTTTAACTCATTTTCTTAAATTGACTAAATTTCAAGATGTCAGCATCCTTTTAACATGCAGTTTATTAAAATGAAATATACCGTATTCTCCACGTAGTATTAAATCATGAAAAGATAAAGTCCATCAATGTAGTTAGACAGCTATATACTGACACTTCCTTATTAAAATTATGCATACATCTTAGAGAAATGAGACTTGTCAGTATTAGAGCCCAGAATGTTTGCAACTTTTAGCTATTAGGCTTATGTCAGATAAGCAGAAAGCTGTGACCTAATATGATTATGCATAAGCTAGGGAAAAACAGAATAAATATTTTTCTGAATAGTGAGTTTGCAATGATTGCTGATGCCACTTGACAGAAGCTGGGAAGTTTTCCCATGTAAATAATATGTCCCCAGTTAAATTATATATTTTATTGCCAAAAAATCACCACCAAAAGTAAACTTGTTTCTGTTAAATGTACTGTTTAACATACACTGATTAGCAAAAAATAAGGGTTTTTGATAGCCCATTTAGCAATAAAAACAAACGAATCTGTTAATTTGCACAGTATAGTTTGTTTATATCAGCCTCCTTTTAAAACATTTTACATCTAACACTAAGAACAAACTTTTCTAAGAACAGATTGTCAGTCATTTACTCTTATTTGTTAGAGTCCTTGATACTAAAAGGCTTACAACTCCCCCCTGAAAACACAAAAAATAAGGATTGCAATAACACACAATGATAATAATCTGTTCACTAGGCCTAGCCTAGATTTTGCTTGTGCTACAAGTCAGATAGCAGTCTGATCCCAAGACAGGCTGGATGCTTCTGCTTGACACTGAAAATGATGAGGTCAAAAGAGCAGGTAGTCAGCAGAAGTTATAACTGCAGTTAATGAGCCATACCTTACTGCAGGGTTTCTCAAACTTCATTTCACTGCAACCCCCTTCTGACAACAAAAATACTACATGACCATGGAAAGGGAGACCAAAGCCCGAGCCCCACTACCCCAGGCAGCGGGGCCAAAGCTAAAGCCCAAGCCCTGCTGCCATGGGAGGCACCAAAGCTTGAGGACTTCAGCTCTGGGCTGGGGGATCAGACTTTGGCTTCAGCCCTGAGCTGCAGCAAGTCTAACGCCAGCCCTGGCAACCCCATTAAAATGGGGTTGCGACCCATTTTGGGGTCCTGACCCACAGTTTGAGAATCGCTGCCTTATTACAATATGTTTTCTGTTTGGTTTAAACTAATTAAATGTGCCATTCCCAGCACCTTCTACCTGGTTTCAAACATGATGCAGCAAAAATATGCATCAAGTAATCTCAGCTAAATGTGCATGATCTGTAGCATGGAGGTTTTTTAATATGTGGTAGTTTTGAGGAAGCAGGGAGTCCCAAGTTCCAGTGAAATACAGAAAACATGATGGATGAAAGTGGCTTTACTATCTTACTTATAAGAAGGCCTAAATACTGTCTCCATGTCTGCCTCTAACCCACTTCCTGTGAGATCCCTCAGTGTCTCTAAGATGGCACTTTGCCACAAGATGTGTGAATGTGGAAAACTTTGGCAGAAACAAGTGTGCAGTTATCACCTCTTTCTACTTTTTTTAAAAAAGATGATCTTATGATATCTCTTCATGATTTAATACTATGTGGAGAATATGGTATGTTTCATCTTGACACACTATGTATTAAAGGGATGCTGACAACTTATCCCCAGGAGAAAAACAGGACAACTATTTTTCTTACATCTGGGTTTGACCTCCCTATGGTGCTAATTGTTTAGGGGGAGATCTTCACACACATCCCCCCTACAAACATGTAAATGTTAAAGAAGAAGCTATTCAATAACATCTCATTGTAATGTCTCCTTGTTTCCTTGTGCTCCCCCATCTGTCTGTGTGTAACCATCTGTTGTCTCTTGTCTTATAGCCTACCCCGAAGAGCTTACAATCTATATTTTTGCTCTATGATTATACAGCACCTAGTACAAGAGGGACCTGGTCCATGACCGGGGGTCCAAGGCACTACAACAAAACAAATAAATAACACTATTAATGATGATTAATAATAAGTTGCTTAAAATGCCTCTTTCTAAAGTAATGACAGGTTTCAGAGTAGCAGCCGTGTTAGTCTGTGTCCGCAAAAAGAACAGGAGTACTTGTGGCACCTTAGAAACTAACAAATTTATTTTTTCAGGATAGGTTGTAGATCTTTGATGATATACTTGAGAAGTTTTAGTTGGGTGCTGAAAGTGACAGCTAGTGGCATTCTGTTATTTTCTTTGTTGGGTCTGTCCTGTATTAGGTGACTTCTGGGTACTCTCCTGTCTCTGTTGATCTGTTTTTTCACTGCAGCAGGTGGGTATTGTAGTTTTAAGAATGCTTGATAGAGATCTTCTAGGTGTTTGTCTCTGTCTGAGGGATTGGAGCAAATGCGGTTGTATCTTAGAACTTGGCTATAGACAATGGACGTGTGGTGTGTTCTGGATGGAAGCTGGAGGCATGTAGATAAGTATAACGGTCAGTAGGTTTCTGGTATAGGGTGGTGTTTATGTGACCATCACTTATTAGCATAGTAGTGTCCAGGAAATGGACTGCTTGTGTGGATTGGTCTAGGCTGAGGTTGATGGTGGGATGGAAATTGTTGAAATCATGGTGGAATTCCTCAAGGGCTTCTTTTCCATGGGTCCAGATGATGAAGATGTCATCAATGTAGCACAAGTAGAGTAGGGGTGTTAGGGGACCAGAGCTAAGGAAGCATAATACCATTAACTTGGGTTTAAATAGAGACTGGGAGTGGCTGGGTCATTACACATATTGAATCTATTTCTCCATGTTAAGTATCCTCACACTTTCTTGTCAATTGCCTAATGGGCCATCTTGATTATCACTACAAAAGTTTCTTTTCTCCTGCGGATAATAGCTCATCTTAATTAATTAGCCTCTTACAGTTGTTATGGCTACTTCCACCTTTACGTGTTCTTTGTATGTATATATATCTTCTTACTATATGTTCCATTGTATGCATCTGATGAAGTGGGCTATAGCCCAGGAAAGCTTATGCTCAAATAAATTTGTTTGTTTCTAAGGTGCCACAAGTACTCCTGTTCTTCTTCCTTAAGTAGTGTTTTATATGCTCCAAAAGCTGTTGCATTTTTTTCTTCTTACCCCTACTCCCAAAGAAAATCAAGTCAATTCCTTTAGATACTTTAGAGGAGCAGCCTCTTCCAATTCCACCTCTCTCAGATTAGGGACTTGGTGCTCCAGTTAGTATTCTTTGAACAGGGATCCCTACTTGAAATCATGGTGTGTAGGAAATGTCGAGTGCACAAATGCACAAAAAGTTGTCACAGCTTAGTCCAGGAAAATAAGAACATGATGAAGACAAAAAACTGATCAGTCCTGTAACAATATAGAAGAGGCTGTTGCCCAAAAGTGAAAAACAATATTACACCTCACATGAATATGGCACAGATAAGAATTGGGCTTCTTTATGTGGCTTTTCCTCATAGTTACTAAAGGGGGAAGAAAGAGGGATACAGGGCTTCTCCTATCAGAGAGTCCTTCTGAGGAGGACCATGCCTGACTAGCTGGTGTGTGTGTGTGCAACAGGATCACTTCTGTGGTGTCCATACTGCAGCAGTGTCCCTATCACCTTTCCTCATAGCACTCCCCATCTCACTGCTATGGATGCTTCACTTCTTGAGGTATTGCTTCTTGAATCTGAAACACTGACTGACAGCAGAGTGGTAATTGGCAGAATACAGAACATCTGTAATGATGTGGGCCCTTCATTGTGCAAGTAACCACAGTACTGTTGGCAAGTACAGATTGATGTTTGCTTTAGCACTTGCAACTGCTTCCTCAGCCCTTTTTTACAAGTACATTTCTCTTGCAGCATCAGACACTAAGACATCACTTTGTAAACCTCAATATACAGAAAAAAAATCAGATCATTTAATGATAAAGATCTGCTAAATATTTTCTGAAAACCTCAAGTAAAGCAGTAATATAAAGGAATCCACAAGAAAGTTTTGGGTCACTGTGGACAGTGTGGCTCCAGTGTTTCATTTTCAGACCTAGTTTTCAAAACCAGCTCTGTTTCTCAAAAATGCACATATAACTTCATGCCTAATTTATACATGCAGTTTCCATGGTTGAATACGCTTACTGAGTATCTGCACATTTAACTGCCATGTTTTTGCAAAACAGACCTGATTTGTGCATTAAATTACACTAATAATGTTCACAACTTAGGTGCACAATTCCATCTGTATTCTGGTGCACAGATCTGGGATTCTTAGTTTTGTACATCAGACCCCCACATCTGAATCTTTTCCCACTTTATTTTTTCTACCTATGAACTCCATGATAAAGGTTTGTGAAAATGTGAGTTTAGACTTCATACTTTAAAGTGCAGAATAATATACTAGATCTGTTCTGTTGCCATTGTTGCTGTTACTAAAAGCATCTTTTATTGACTCCCCCTACAATAGTTCATTTTTTATGCTTCTCTACAGAAGGGAACAAACAAACTAGTGGGAAGTAATCAACACGGACATACTAACAAACTCCAAGTAAACAAACAAACAAAAATCAAGATTCCTCTCCCAACTCTGAAATATTAAAAATATCACTCCCTAACATTTTATACTAACTACTTAGTGCTCTGACCTTTTTTATCCTGTAGCCTCCTGTTCAACAGGGGCTCATGTTATTTCAATGATGCGGCAGGAGGTACAAAGGTATTCCAGGGCTTTTAAAATGCTACTTTGCTACTTTGTTTCTAGGTACTCAAGTGTTCTTTAGAGTTAATACTTTTTTAATGAAGCAAAGTGCCTATTGCGAAGAGAAATATATACAAAGTGACATCTCACTGGATACTAATTGTATTGCAAAAATAATCCTACTTTTCTAAAAAAATTGCTTTTAATTTATTTGAGATATAAGACTATGCATTTTTACAGAAATAAAGCTGCAGAAATAATACTAAGTATTTGTTTGCAGCAACTCTTCTGCAATGCAGAGTGATCTTAATCCATTAGTCTGAATCATTTGCCCTGTGCTATTCCTCTCTGTGAAATTAAGAGAATGGCATGAGGTTGATTGCGGGAAATGGCCTGAGGTCGGTTGCTGGAGATTATTAATCCATGGCGGAAAAACATTTTTTGAGGTGGAGGAGGTTACCTTTAAATCTATCTAATGGGGCACCCATGCCTGAGTAACCTTCTAATTGTTCTCCTCTCTTTGTGCTCTTCTTAGCCTTTGCCTGAGCGCCTGGCAGAACTGATTAGGAATGGGGCTCACAAACACCTCATTTAGCATGACCTGCTATTCATGTCAGTACCTACTTCTAATTCTGCCTTCCATGAGCTCAGAGCTTGTCTTCCAGGAGGAGTCCTTCCCTGTCTGAGAATATCCAACCTAGACAAATACTCTGGAAACATTTACTAGGCAGATTCTCACCTCAAGTTATAAAGTATTATTTTAGCTAGCTGAAAACTGTAAACAGGAAAAAATACCATAATGATGGGTGGTGTTCTCTCTGTGCTTACCCAGCATTTAAGCCACATCTTCAGCAAGGAGAATCCATTTGCCAAACATACACGAACACTCAAAAGACTTAGCTCTTATTAAAACATGGAACAGGATGACACTGTTCTTCTGTTGACTGCTCCTGTTAGCTGGATTTGGAGGGTGATTCTGATAGATTTCTACTGACTCATTGTGACCTGTGCAGCTCCTTAACTGTAACTGGAATATAAGTGAGGAGATAGAGGTTCACTCTGAAACTCCTCATAGTACTTTTCCTATTAGACCCCCATTCAGTTCAAAATATGAACCCTTATAACCTCAACGGCAGCATCCTTATACAGGACCTGATGCATTTCTTTTGACTTTCTACTCAAAGAGACCAAAGGCATAACCCAGGACTCCTCTTCCTTGTCCTGTCATAACGACCTGGTTCAAAGTGATCATATAAGTTTCTGGGTCATGTTCTGATCCCAGCTTGGACATGAAAGACAGACTTACTGGCATCCTGCACAGTGCAACTGGGTTAGTGGGCCTCTACAGTACTTGCTTCCAATAATATTGTTGTTGTTATAGTTGGCCTGCACTTGGGGTTCCAACCATTCCTAAAGCTATTGTTGATGGTCTGTAGTCTGGCCTGCTGTGTCTTGCATCAAGGTTCACCGTTTCAACTGTCCCTTCATTTTAGGACTTCTTCTATTTCCTCTCTTTGAGCAGATGGCTCTTGGAAATTCTATTTCTGTTACCACCTTCCTGATAGCCACTGTGGAATTAATATGCTGCATTTGCCACAATGAGGAAACAGAAATCAGTTTGGCTTTCTCTAGATAACAGGTTGGGACAGCAGAAGCACACTGCTACCCTGTTATAGGACAAGTTTGTCTTTAAAAATCCATTACTAGAGGGCTTTTGTTTAAGATAAGGATGTATAGAGTTTCTGGTCAATCTGAGACAGAGCTTACACAGCAGTAAAAATTGTAGTCAGATAAAAGGTATCTGTCATATTTTAAGGTCACACTGGTTCGCAATTTATACGTCAGATATAGCTAATCTGTCTATAGCTTCATTGTAGCTAAAAAAACATTTAGAAAACTGCTTTGCTGTATTGTATAAAATGTGTTTCTCATCACATAAATGCTTTGTTGAATAATCGAGCTATTGGCCTTGCAAGTTACAAAAAAATCCCATATTAATTTGGAAAGCCAGTATTTTGCCCTGAAAAACACATTCTTGCTCATCCCACATGATTCAAACAACAAGAAAATGTCTACATGATGGCAATAAACCCATCTTTTAGAGAACCCATAATCTAAAGCTCCCACTTATGTTCTGTGATAGTGGCGACATTCAGCCTTAATTCAAAGGATTGGAAAAAACACAACAAAAAGAATCCCAAGCTTCTTTGTGTGGCTTTGCTCTCCCTCCTTTGGAATAACTTTCTGAGCACCTATTTCCCTTGTGACAATCAGTTTAGACGTTAGCCAGTGGCAGACTAGATAGGCTGAATGTCAGTCACTACCATGTGGCATGATATTCCTCTGTGGGAGCAGTTTTGATGGGGCCTCGGGCATGTGAGGGAGTATTTTCTCTGGCTATACATAGTCCTTATGGCTGTGGCAAGGAGATTTACATACAATGAATATTCATTCACTTCTGAAGTCTGGCCTCCAGAGCTAGAAGGAATCCAATAGCTTCTTTCTATGCACAGCCTCCTTGCAGCTATTTGGTTTTTTAACCTTTAACCTGTACATCCCATCATAGCTTATTTGCTTTTAAATGCTGAGAGTTGTGAAATACTTGTGTTAAAGTTACACATTAGTAAAACTATCATATAGATATAGAAGGAAAGCAAATTCCTGGGAAACATAAAATAACCAAGCGCCCCCTTACCCCCTGCCTTTCTCAGGTGTTTTTGTGTGGCCAGTAAAAGGCAGCCCAACTGCATTTTCACCTATCTTTGCTTTTCTATGCTTTGTTTCTTCCCTGGGAAATCACTCAAAGGGACACCGTCATCTTGAAAACCACATTTTTGTCTGAAACTTTTATACCTACTTTTACAATAAGTGATACATAAAGTTACTAAAACTCAGAAATGTTAGAAAAAATTCCACCCTTTCCTCTATTTTCTCAGCTGTTTTGGTTTATGGGGCACATCCACAGCTAGTATAAGGCGTCATAGCTCCATGACAATTTACACAGGGTGAGCAACTGTCCTATATTTGACACCATTTGGTGCTTAGGTGGTTTCTCTGTCCAGTCAGTTATTAAGGGGAAAACTGACTGACTGACAAAACCCTTGTAAACTTGAAGAAGGAAGCAGAAAAAGCCTAATACCCATTGTTTTTGAAGGATTTTAGAAATTCAGGGCATACTGCTAAAACAACATGCTGTAAGATAAAAGATTTTTAACAAATTATTCAGTTTAAAAAAAGGAGATTGACAATGTCCCTTTCACTTTTCAGCAGTCCAAGGCGAAAGTCCCATACAAGATAGAAAGAATGTTTTCCCGCCATTAAATCATTCATTAAAATTGAATAACCTGCTTTATATGCTTCTGCTCTGCAAGATGCTGTTTAGAACAGTACATCTACACCTGTTGCTTCAGTGGAAGAGTGTTTTTAATAAACAGCCTTGCCTAAAACCAGGCTCTTTTCTGTACAGAATACAGAGTTTGGAATGGGAAATGTCTGTGACAGTGATGATCTGTTGAAACAATCTTTAAAGGTTTAGTGCAGAGCACTAACTGTTACTGAGCTTCTCCTAAAAAAATAGTGAGGCTGAATTCAGGTGCCTAAGATGCGGCAGCAGTTCATGCTTTAATTTTCTTCTCATGAATGCTATCTGTTTATGCTGCTTTTTTACTAAAGAACTGGTCCCGTTAATTAACAGGGTATATACTTATTGGTAAATGATGGGCAGCTAATGGCACGATTCTTATAAAAAGCCAGGGCAGTGGAAGCTGGTGATGCACTAGTGGAATTGGTTTTTCAGCTCTAACGTTCAAATATAGATTGGTGTAAATTAGTTAAGGCCTCTAACTTTATTTACATTCTGCAGCTAGGTCAGTGAATTAGTTATATATATATATATATGATTCATTGTTAGTCCTGCAGTCTTTGCCAATGAAGCACTTTCTTAGGTTTCAGTGAGAGTTTTTACCTGAGTAAGGGCAATATGAGCTGGTTCATAAATTGTATGACATTATTGTAACTCCTCCAGTAGTTATTCCTATTTACTCTGTTTTATTTCTGTCTTCTATATGGTGCCTAAATGTATCTGACAGCTGTTCAGGCTTTCTTCTTCTGGGGCTTAATGCCAACATTATCAATCATGCTCTCAGAGTGAACCATGCTAAACAATGGAGTGGA
Source organism: Dermochelys coriacea (assembly GCF_009764565.3). Lineage (NCBI taxonomy): Eukaryota > Metazoa > Chordata > Testudines > Dermochelyidae > Dermochelys > Dermochelys coriacea. Next base: position 97,644,148 of record NC_050071.1, on the reverse strand, counting down.
TGGGGAAATCAAATCTTCTTAGGATAACTTTTTAGTGAATAAAAAAGTGTTCTAAAGAAGTGCAGAAAAGAAAGATTTTATTTTACAAGAAAAAGCATATATCACACCAATCCAGCCCCCATTTGCTGTTCATCTGGGGCCTGATCCAGAAACCACTAACATCAATGTAAAGACTTTCTTTGCTAAGAAATATTTTTTTTAAAGAGAATGGAGGCCAGAGCGCTGGATGGTCACTTTTATATATCTAAACACAGAAATCTAAATTCTATTCTTTTCTGCTGGAGAAGTCATTATACAGACCTTGCAGTCATTCAAAAGGAAAGTTAACTACAATGATAGACACAGCTTTATCTAGCTGAAACCTGATGGCTTTTAAACCCAACAATATCAGGGTTTTAATAAGAGATGAAAGAAGAGAGGAAGATAAAACATTGTGGGTGTGAAATGACTGCAGTTCCTTTAAAAGTAATTGCTTTTGATCCTTTTTCAGTTCAGTAGCAATATGAAGCATAAAAATAAGAATTCCTGGGATTTGTTACTGTATAATAAAGTGTTAAGATTGTGATCGATTAGATTTCTTATGATTTAAACAGCAATTGGCACAAAGGCAAAGAATTGTTATATGTTCGTATTCCCGGAGTACTTGTATTCTCAACTGCTCTAGTATGATATAATTCCCTGAAGTTCTGTACCACTTTTAGTAGGCAATATTTCTAAGCATTATAATTCCAAACAATCTGAGCATATTATCACGGGCAAAGCTCAAACTATTTGAGGAAACTGACTAATGCTATTTCACTGTCTTTTCTTCCAAACTTGTTTTTAAACCAAATGCTGAGAGCGTCATATCTTCTTGCAACAAATGTTCATGAAATGCAGGTCCAACTTCTGATCTACACTATGTCCTGTAAGGGTATGGTATCCCTTCATCGTCTCCCCAAATTTCTGTCTAAAGTGATCTCTAATGTCAATCTCAATCACGTCATTAGCATACCTGTATTTTTACCCAAGACTCAGTCACAACCACAGAGGTCAGGCTTCATATGTAAGACATCCAGGGGGCATTAAGTTATTGGGAGAGATTCATATGACAGTTTTTAATAGAAAGACAGGTGAGGAGGAAAAATGAATACACAGGAGAGAACAAATTAAGTGGCTCAGCAGCAGCCCCTGGAAATATTCGATCTGGTCCAGGCTACTCCTGTCCAGGGGCGCCCCCCCACACACACACACTTCCTTCTATGGCACTTGTGTGGGATTCAGGTAGAGAAGCAACTGGCCCACACAAGAGACACAGTAAATCTTATTCCTTGGATGAGGACACATAGCTATGTAACCCATTCTAAACCCTGAAATACTGACTACAGTGAAGTATGAGTCAGTCAGTTAGGAGTGATAATGTAGGACTGTGCACAATAGGGGCAAACTATAATTTGCAGGGTTTCCTAATATACTTGTACATTTTGATTATGTTACTATTTCAGTGTTTGTTCTACATTCGCACTAGGACACTACATTTACAGATGCTTCACTGAGTTCCAGGAGTAGTATGGCAAATCAATGGGGTATTTAAAAAAAAAACAAACTGTTAGTTATCTTGAAGTATTCAAACAATGAGACATTTTTTACATCTTTAAAACTAAACTGTCTTAAAACTGCTTGAGTGATATATACTGCACTCAGACCTTGCAGGAAATTATGTGCCCCTTCCTCGATGCATCCATATAAATGTGCAGTATTTGCCATTCTCAGAAATATTTCACCAAATTATCAGAGCTTTTCAACTGTAAGACCAGAATACATTCCAAAGCACCTGTTTATAGCACTCCAGGTACCTTGGGCCAAATTCTGCTGTCAGCTAATAATAATCATTTCTATAATAAGATTCTAGGATTGTCATTCTGTCTCTGTGTCATTCTAAAGCCTAGAATATCTGTTAAGTCAGTGTAAAGTGATGGAAAGAGCTACAAGCCTGGTTGAGAGCTCATTTTGTTTAGAACATCAGTGGGTTCAATCATGGGGATTTGTGGTTTGTTATAGTCACTTTGATTTAATGAATTACACCCAGGCAGCATACAGCTACAGTAAGACATGTATCTATGCTATGCCAAGAGTATAAACCACTGTGATGTCAGAGGTAACTCAACCAATCATCACTTTTATTCTACAGCTAATTTGCATGCAACAATACCATTGGTTGTATGAGGGAGACTACACATATGGTGGATCACTTGGTCCAACTGCCAAATCTATGTGACAGCATGGTCTTTCACCTATTAGTAATAAATTGATATGGGACAAATTGATACTGCATTTTCTCTGAAGATCTTAACATACTTGATAAAGTATGGCTCGGAAAATTGAGGCACAGTACTTAAGGCTGGATTGCAATCTGTCCTGAGTAAGGAGCATTGTGAATTGGTATTGCTCTAGGAGCAGACCAAGGACCAATTTTAACTCAGGAAGACACAACTCTTCCCTGCTACCCCACAGCTCTGAGGAGGAGCAAGTGACTGTATCCCCTTTTCATAGAACAGCTTACTCCCCAGTATGCACATAGGTAACTACTTCAGTCAGCAAGCAGGGGATGCTGAGCCAGGGCTCTCCTTCACATTCCCAACCACTTTCTGCCTATTACCCACTTACTGTGAGCAGCTACCCTCAGGCGAGTAGTTCCTACTGTCCCCACTGTAGCCAGAGTCACAATCTGAGCAGAGCAGGCCTTACTCCATTTTACTCTCCGGGGTGTCAGAGTAAGAGTTGTGACAATCTGCCCCTAAATGACTTGCCCCAGGCTACCCAGTGAATCACTGACAGATCTAGAAACAGAATTCACGTCTCTTTACTCACTGGTCAGTACTCTACCCACTAGACCACATTGCCTCTGTTACATTCTGTCAATGTCAAAGAATTGACACTCTTTTGGTAGTGGATTAAGATCAGAATCTGGCCCTCCGACACAAAACCTAACTGCAGACTCTGTACACAGTGGAATTCCTCATATAAAGAACTAATGTTATTTGCCATGTTCAAGTTTCAGAATTTAAGGAATTATTTGTTGTTGTGTGCTTTGTATTCTAGTTTCCTTAGCGTATATAAAATATTTAATCACTAGTGTTTTGGTGCTTTATTTAAGCTGATGTCACAGGGCCCCATATTCGTTTAGCTCACTGACAGTGTTTTCACATGTCTGTATTAAGCTGAGAAAATAATAATACTTAGCATTTATTTATATACAAGAGCTATTATCAACTTAAGCGTTATACAGAAATTGAACAGAGTGAACTCTAGAGATTACCAAAGCAGAAATAAGAAAAGGAGTACTTGTGGCACCTTAGAGACTAACAAATTTATTTGAGCATAAGCTTTCGTGAGCTACAGCTCACTTCATCAGATGCATTGCAGATCAGACTGATACCTTTATTCACATGCAATAACACCTTGCTCCATGATTTCAGTTGGAGTACTTGTGGAGTAAAGTGCATCTCAGTGTGAGTAACATAATAGACAGTCTTGAGCAGGTGTTTTCATTAGTTCAAACATCATTGCCATCCAGTCAATACAGTGGTATGTACAGGAATGCTCGCACACCATCAGACGATGAATGGTGCATGACTAGAGGCTTCACACAATTAATGAAGGCTCTTGGGCCAGAATAGGGAAAAATAGATTAAGGAATACTCAGCAGGCCCTGATAAAATTCACCGTTGAATATTTAAGCAACTACCTTAAGTAATCTGTGAGCCATTAGCGATTATCTTTGAGAACTCATGGAGGACAGGTGAGGTCCCAGAGGCAAACGTATCTATTAAAGGGGAAAAAGAAGGAGCCAATGAACTACAGACCAGCCAGTCTAACTAACTGTTTTTAAGAATAGGGAAGACAGACACCTGTCAAGAATGGTCTAGGTTTATTTATTTCTGCCTCATCAGAGGAGGATGCTCTGGATGATCTCAAGGTCCCTTCCAGTACTACGTGTCTATGCAGTGATGTTATTGATAGAACTGCAGAATTCCTTCTATATTTTGAACTAAAAACATCTCTTTAGTAAAAATACCTTGAATGTAAACAAAAACACTGCTGGATAGATATTTCATTCTCTGAAGAGTATTCTAAGTTACCTTTCACTTGCAGTTATAAACCAGTCTCTGAGCATTGAATATGAAGGTTTGGACAGCCTTTTTAATCTTTTACCCCTTCCTTTCACAGTGCTGCAATTCACTTGTCTACTTCAATTTCAGATGTTCAAATATCTCTTTCCCACTTTAGTTTATTCCACTTTTCCTCCCTCCCACTTCACCCTGCTAGTTTCTCTCTCTCCAGGGCACAATTGGCTGAATAATCCAAGCTGTTGTAAAATCAAGTTTGCCAGCACCATTTGATATGCTCCTCACCTTTCATTAGCCTATACAGCTTCCTAGACCCATCAGGAAGAATCCAGTTCTCTCAGGAACATGGAGTAAAGACAGTAATAAGTTCTTACGTTGCTAGCTCACCTTATGCATTACTATGGGATAACTCATATCTTACAACTAAAAATAAACCAACATTTAAAAGTACTTGTGTTTGGTCGGAAAAGGGATTATTTAGGATAAGGTAATAATAATGAGGTGAAAGAATAGCCTGTTTTGAATGCATTTGTAACAAATACCAGACATGAAAGTCATGCGGTTCTCTCATCTGTAACTGTCTCTGTGAGGAAAAATTGGTAAGTGAGAGCTAGCCTCATATGATATACTCATTGGTAGGGGATTTTATTACAGAACAAGGAGTAAGTTGCAGTGGGAGAGGTTTAGGTTGGATATTAGGAAAAACTTTTTCAGTAGGAGAGTGGTGAAGCACTGGAATGGACTACCGAGGGAGGTGGTGGAATCTCCTTCCTTAGAGGTTTTTAAGGTCAGGCTTGACAAAGCCCTGGCTGGGATTATTTAGTTGGGGACTGGTCCTGCTTTGAGCAGGGGGTAGGACTAGATGACCTCCTGAGGTCCCTTCCCACCCTGATATTCTATGATTCTATGATTACCAAATATGGAAACAAAAGCCATCATGTAGGAAATTCTGCTCTTTGCAGCATCTGGTTAATGATACTCTCAGAGAAAAGTTAGAAGGACCAAGTCTACCTATATCTGGTCCTCAATTTGTTTTTTTCTAAATAAATAGATTAGTTTGCATATTTTAGCATGATAATAAAGCTTAGCCTGAGAGTTTCCTTAGCTTTATCCTGTGTTTGGAAATATTGTCAACTGTTTGGTTTTTCCTTTCTTTGGATTCACTTTTCCCTTTCTACTTGAAACAGAGAGTGTGGTAATTGGAAATTCAATTTCAAAAAAGTTTCAGTCCTAAACAAGATTATGAATAATTTAAAGTCTGGTTTCTATCCCCCAAAACACATTCCCTACCTAAAACCTCCCTAAGTTTTGCTTAGTTATAACTGTTTTGAGCAACTGGATGTTATGGGCTGTCCAGAATCATCACAGATCTAGGAAGAATCATTTTATTTTACTCCTACTTCTGTTGAATGTGATGTACTCAAAGGCAGAAAAACAAATTGGTTAAAAGGCTAGGGGTCAGAGGAATGAAAACTCAACCTTGTGCTTTAAATATGTGCATAGGAACAGAGAACTGTTCCTTGTGGAAAAGGCACTTCAGCTGTAGCAGGATGTAATTACCACACAAACCCTGCCCCCTGAGCCCTTTTCCATGCTACGCATTTAGCATTTTTCCCAATATAGTTTTATTGCTGTTTCCATATTAAAGGCATCATAACAAGTTCTCCAGCACTGACCTCCATTTATGAGATGACCATGTTGAAGTTTGAAAATTGAGGTTTCAAGTATTAATATAAGGAATAATTGACTCCATTCTGTAGCCTTCCAAAACCTATGGATTCTCTCTACAAAAATCACCATGGTAACTGAGATAAAGCTAAAAAAATTCAACCAAAATGGAATGGTATGAGAGTTTTGCATCCTGAGCTTTCATTTCCCATCAACTTCTTACCTGAGTTCTTATATTAGTGCACCACATGAGCAAATACTAGCTTCTATAATTCTCTGTGCTGCTGATAGATTTGAATTTGCTTCTTAATTACACTATTTATTTATTGTTAAAAAGGAAAGAAGTGTAGCTGAGGCTATGAATTGCTGCTCTTTTGTTGTTGTTGGGGGGGGGGGCTGTATTTGATATAAATAGGGAATTAGAGAGAAAGCTCTCTACTGCTTTGTTGCTGCTTTGCCAGGGCAATACCAGTTTGGGGGCTCTGAAGTGGATCTGTTCATCACTAGAAGGAAAAAATAGTGAAACAAGGACTCAGTGGACTTCCTCTTAGTCCATTCAATTTACTGTGTGTACACAAGTACTGTTTACTTTCCAGAAATGGGCAAAACCAACAAAGCAGCTATGTAAAGGTAAATCCAGTTGCAGAAAGTCCAACTAAGAGAGACAAATGGTGAGAGAAGAGCTGCTTTTCTGGGGCTGGGCTCTGAGATGCGCCGTTCCCTGAACTGTGAAACCCTTCAGCCCAAAGACACATGAGCCAATTCTCTATGCTAACCATTGACGAGTTCATGTGTTCCTGACCATTCACCTTTTTTCTTTTCTCCAGGCGCTCTGCAAAACCAAGGAATTCTTCAGACAGGTTCAGCTATTACCAGTGTCCACTGGAGCTGGTGCCCCTGCAAGTCCCCCATCCAGACAAAAAGGAATGCTTAACCCACCTCTAACCCCTAATGACTGTTTGGGTGAAGTTATATCAGCCAGCTCTTAGGTGGTCCTTTAGGCAAGACTCTCTAAATGTAACTCTATCTATGGAGCGTTTCATATCAATAAACCTTAACTTGCATTTCATTACCTCCTTTGCTATCATGCTACCACTATTTCTTTGTTCACAAATAAGCAGCAGACAGTGAAAAGACACATTTTATTGAGATGACTAAAAGTCTTATGAAGTTTTTAAACAGGATTCTCTCTGTGCATAAAATAGCGGTCTCAAAAACATAAGTGATGGGAGCATATGCATTGTACCCATCATCTAATTCTGATGCCTCCCACTAGATTGCACCTATCTCCTTAAATTTGCCTTACAACATATGGTATTAACTACATATGTACTGGTAAAATAAGTAGGAGTAAATAATACCTTCTTAAATAAATATCTTCCAAGATGTTAAAGCACAGTACAGCAACTGCAGTGTAATTAACTATGACAAATACCTTTTGACACACCAAGTAACAATGATAGTTGAGCAGATGAAAACAATTAAGGATTGTATGAAAGTGCCATTCAGGGTTTGGAGGATGGATTGAAGGAGACTTGGTAGAAATACAAACACTTAGCATGTGCAGAGAACAAGATCTTTCCAAAATACTGTACAAACTGTGTCCACTGTGCCACACCTGTTGGCTTGGGAACGTACAAACTGCATTTCCTCAAAAGGGGCTACACACTTCCAAGGAGTTACCTCTGGAAAGACGGATTATGTGTACACCACCAGCCGTTGGGATTCCACAGCTGATAAAGGCTGCCCAGAAGGTGCAATGACTCAGTGAATTCCCTAAGCTATCTCCCACCAACCAGTGCCACACACTTTGGGGGCTCTGCTGGAGAAATGTTTCCTGGTCAGAAGAGAAATTACAGCAGCCTTATTGTGCTGCTGCAGCATCCTGTGTGTGAGACCAATAAAAGGGAGAATAAAATACATTCCCCATATATTAGAGGAGACATTTTTTGTAATTGCAGGGGAAAAGTTTAGCTACTATAATGATTCAGTTTAGCCTAGTAAGCAGACGGATGGTTAGAAATATGAAAGTGTGTTTGGGGCCTTGTGGTTTGGGTGTGAGGATTTCAGTAAAATATTACCAGGTAGACTGTTTCACAAAACAATTTTAAAAGTATTTTAAATCTTTTAAAAATACCCAAAGTGGTAGCTTATAATGTATTTATTTTTTCCTGTGGGAGAGGGACACCTGGCCCCTTATTTTTTAATTTTTGTTTCCTTTCTACTTTTGTATGGCTGGCTATGGGCTCAGTGAACATGGGGCAGTGGGGGATTCAGCATACACCTTTATTGGTTCAGTGATATTGGTTTCAGGGGACTCTGCCCCGCCTACAAACTACCTGTGTAAAGGCTGTGCTTGTGTAGATCCTACAGCCTGTGGTTCACCTTAACATTCGTAACAGCCTGAAGCCCAGGCTGGGATAATGCCATGTAGTTAATAAAACCATGTATTAAGGCAAGGCTTGTAAATGTATCTAGTGGAAAACTGGAGATTCATTTTGTCTTAATTAAAATAACTTCAGATATGTTTGAGTGTTCTCTCTTTTCAGAGACAAGGTGCCAGAACCTAGTATTTTAATTGTTTACATGTGAGAAGCTTATAAATATAGATTTAAGAAAGGGAGTCTTTTTATTCATACTTAGTTACTGCAGATAATTATTGGTACCATAATCTGTGTGAGGCATCCTGTATTCAATGTAGATACTAAAAGAGATGATGAAAATGCTAAAATCTCTTTTCTAATATAGGGAGAATGTTCAAAGTACTAGGATAGAGTGGGATTAACCTCCAAATTTTGAAATCTTTAGACACTCTCACCTCCAAGCTAATAAAAATACAATAGGGATAAAGGCAATGGCCTATTGTTTGTTGTACTAAAAAACTGACCGTCTCCTAGAGCTGGCTGAATTTTTTTGTGTTTTGATGAAAAAATAGCCTGCTAATTTCTACCAAAATTTTTCATTAAAAAACCCTGATTTTTTGACTTTTGAAAACTGAAAAAAGCTTTTCATACCCCCCCATAAATTTCATCAATTTTTTTTAAACAAATTCTCTCTCTTTTGATATTTTTCATGGAAAATATTTGATGTTTTTGGACCCCCCTCTAATACCACTGAAAAGACTACAGCAATCCTTAGGCTCTGATCACACAAGTAGATTCCTGTGAATGAACACTTCTGCCCCTGAGGAGCCACCTGTAGTCAACAGGGCTTGGTAGCTACGCAAGGGTCTGCTCAGGAAGAGCCACTTACAGGACTGGAACCTACACACTGTTGAAGGTAGGATTTCTAGCTTCCATCCATTTCTTGACAGAAGCAATAGACAGCAATACCTTTTGGAGAAGAAATACTACTTACCACTCATATTTCAAAATATTATAAATTTAAAAATAGTAAATGCTTTATAGAAATACATAAATTGTTACAAGTTACTTGATTTTTGAAAAAAGAAAAGGAGTACTTGTGGCACCTTAGAGACTAACGAATTTATTAGAGCATAAGCTTTTGTGAGCTACAGCTCACTTCATCGGATGCACCGGATGCATCGGATGATTTTTGAAGTTTTAGCAGAGCATCAATATCTATCTGTGTTTATTTTGATGGAGGGAGAGTAAGGCTAGAATACAGAATAAATTGATTTACATAGCCACCTAAAATTCCTGGTAAGAAATCTGACAACTGATTTGTAACTCAGTGAATTATTTTATAGGGTTGTGCTTAAAAACTCAAAAGCCAGAGTTGGCCTTAAAAGTATTACCTTCGATAATGTTACCTCAGTATTTGGAGTATTGAGTATGGACCAGATTTCGCTACCCTTACTCAAATCATGTAGTACCTTACTCAGCGAGTAGTCCCATTGAAATAGATGGGTCCTTTGAAATAAAGGGGACACGTTGTGCAGAAAAGTTTTACTCCAAGATAGTAAGGGTCCTATATTGGCTGATCCCAACCAAAAATACTTCAGTTAAGCCTATAGAAACATATCAGAGTTTAGAATGCATCTCTCAAGAATGTTGGAGTTAAAATGATATTTGAAACCCAGGAAATACAGAGATAAGGTTTGTTTTCTACAACAAGTAACAGTCACATTTTACAGAAAAGGGCATGTGCTACTAATAGGGGACTTTGGTACGGGGAAAGTAGAGCAAAGAGGAATTAGTCCTGTGAAAACAGATATGTCAACAAAATCTTAAGAGAGTGGGATCTAGCAAAAAGAGTATTGGAAGAATTCTGTAACCCTAGTGAATGCCATCATTGTTAATTTGTTTTAGTTTACTGGTAGTGCATATGATTAACTTCAGTTTTGCTGGAATAATTTTCTTTTTCCATTGACAAGTCTCTTTAAGACTTGGTTACATTTTGCAGTCCATCTGGACAAGGAAAGGAGTTTGAGACTTGCTTTATATTGTTAAGTGAAAGCTTGGATCTTCAGCAGTTCTTTGACACCTTAGTTTAGTTTTAAATTTGCTGGAGCCAGTGAGATATTCTGACATTAATTTAAAATTAAGCTTTTAAATAGTAGAGTCAAATGAGCTCAGGCTTGGCCATGTACGCTATACATCCTGATTAAAGTAAAGTACTTATGTATTAAGTAAGTACTAAGACTAAGTTTGTTTCTTTCTTTTGTTTGGTCTCTGTAGCCACACTTGTTTCTTTTTTTCTATAAAGTGACCCATTCAAATCTTTGGAACTCTGGCAAACATCTCTATTTTTAGATTGTCATAATTAAGCAATTCTTTCTCCCATTCACTTCAAATTTCCTAGAAAATGTCTCTCTCAGCCTTGAACCTAACCTAATAATTTAGAGGTTAATATTCCTGTATATGCAGATTTGATGGGGGAGGTAGTGTCAAAATAGACTCAGAAGAGAAATTCAGCTGGCAACTCTAACTATGGACTGGCTTTTAGAATACTGAAGACACGAAGGTAACATTATTTAGTTATCTAAGATCATTAGAACATTTTAAAGGTAACCACTGTATTCCATTTACTTCTGTGGTGGGGCAAAATACCTTCCTTCAGTGTTCAGTCTACTTTATTCCAAACCCATCCGCTAACATCACTACACTGCAACACCAGAGATTTTTAATCTTTGCATTTTCAGTCCCTCCTTATCATGGCCCTAGGAAAAGAAGCAGTCTCGCCCTCTTTCAATCTAGACTCATCTACTCCTACTCTCCCCTGAGTCCTTGTAACATTTCCTTCCTGGATTTTATTAGGTTAGCCAGCTGAGGGCTAATTAGTTCCTTACCTGCCCAGGGTCTCTAACTGCTCCATCAGCCATCACTGGGAAACTAATTGAGGCTACAATGATCAGAGTGAAGACTCATCTGTTAGGCATCAGCACCCTCTCTCACATACCCAAAGCACTTCCCTCCTCCCCAGAGCTTTTATTTACTTAGTTTTTAAAGGATCAAATCCTGCCCTGATTGCATCTTTGAAGACCTTACTCGTTCTGAAAACTAGACCAAACTGTCAAAAAAGCAGCTAAAGATAGGGCTGGGATATCCCAGTTATATTTCCTTTTCCTTTTTATGTTGGCAGTAAGAAGAGTTGTGTGGCATAAAAGCCCCTATATCCATTCTATAGCAGTAGAAGATCATCCTTTTACTCGGGTGATCCTACATATTCCAGTTAAGCTGCTTTTAGGGTCTGACTACCAGCCCAAAGCAGCTGCACCACAATGGAGAATCTGGCCTAATCTCACCATTAAGAAATGGTTCACATTATAAAAAGGTTTGCGAACCCTGGTTCTACATGAATCAGTGCAGACTAACATTACAGATGATAAGTCACTGCACGTTGTCAGGCAATTGCTCTTTTTGCCATTGAAAACAAGCAAACACTGATAAGCTTTATAGTTAATACATTTAATAAAGGTCAAACACTTTTTCTTCTTTCTTGTGCTCTGAAAAGGTCAGCTGTGATTTTTATGATACAGTTTCCTTAGAAAAACTATTACATCACTCTGGCTGATGTTCTTCAAGCTAGTAAAAAAGCCTAAGTAATAAAATGTTAGGCTCGGGCTTAGACTCATCAAAAGCTGTAGCAAAACATTTTATACAGATGTTTCTGGTTTTTATATCCAATGAAGTGAGCTGTAGCTCACGAAAGCTTATGCTCTAATAAATTTGTTAGTCTCTAAGGTGCCACAAGTACTCCTTTTCTTTCTGGTTTTTAGATATTTGCTGAAAACAGATTGAAGGAGGCCATTGGAAAACGTAAGTTTCAGCCTGGGAAGAGAAATCAACACCCTTTCTTATCCAAGGGGAAGAATTTATCTCTTCCCTCCCAGCTACAATGCAGATTTCTTTGGACAGTACTCAGCAGATGCTGTCTGTGTCAAAATGAGCCATTTGCTTTAACTTCAAACAGCACAGTAAGAAGAGAAGGATCAATCTTCATCAGATACTGCACATCAAAGACAGTTAATTTTCTAGTCATTTGTCAGCAAGGTGTGAATAAGATTTGTCTGCATTAGTATAAAAAAAAAGTTTCCAGAATCATGATAATATTTTTCAGTAAATGTATAAATAGGCCAGCATAGAGGGCAATATGCGGGCACTGGATCTGCATGGGTCTGGAGGCCTAGACAAATTGCAGGAAGTGGAGAAAGTCAGTGCTAGACCTGGATTGAGTAGAGTAGGGGTGAGTTGAGTTCCAGCCCTGTACCTTGATTAAGACTGATTGTGGACAGATGTTACTTGTTTACCGTCCCCACACTTGGCCACATCAAAGAGGCTTTATGTAGAAAAAGAGAAAATTTTGCCTGTTCATTCTTATGCCTATTTTTGATAGACAATTATAGAGCTCACCTTTCTCATGCAAACTTCCACCCCAATTCAGTCAGACTGTATCTAAATAATATCTTCTTACATTTACTCTAAGCCCTGGTCTATACTAGGCATTGAGGTCGAATTTAGCAGCATTAAATAGATGTAACCCTACACCCGTCCACATAGAATCATAGAATCATAGAATATCAGGGTTGGAAGGGACCCCAGAAGGTCATCTAGTCCAACCCCCTGCTCAAAGCAGGACCAAGTCCCAGTTAAATCATCCCAGCCAGGGCTTTGTCAAGCCTGACCTTAAAAACCTCTAAGGAAGGAGATTCTACCACCTCCCTAGGTAACGCATTCCAGTGTTTCACCACCCTCTTAGTGAAAAAGTTTTTCCTAATATCCAATCTAAACCTCCCCCATTGCAACTTGAGACCATTACTCCTCGTTCTGTCATCTGCTACCATTGAGAACAGTCTAGAGCCATCCTCTTTGAAACCCCCTTTCAGGTAGTTGAAAGCAGCTATCAAATCCCCCCTCATTCTTCTCTTCTGCAGACTAAACAATCCCAGCTCCCTCAGCCTCTCCTCATAAGTCATGTGCTCTAGACCCCTAATCATTTTCGTTGCCCTTCGTTGTACTCTTTCCAATTTATCCACATCCTTCCTGTAGTGTGGGGCCCAAAACTGGACACAGTACTCCAGATGAGGCCTCACCAGTGTCGAATAGAGGGGAACGATCACGTCCCTCGATCTGCTCGCTATGCCCCTACTTATACATCCCAAAATGCCATTGGCCTTCTTGGCAACAAGGGCACACTGCTGACTCATATCCAGCTTCTCGTCCACGAACGTCCACATGACGAAGCCCTTTTTTTCGACTTAAAGGGCTCTTAAAATCGATTTCCTTACTCCACCCCCGACAAGAGGATTAGCGCTGAAATCGGTTTTGCTGGGTTGAATTTGGGGTACTGTGGATGCAATTAGATGGTATTGGCCTCCGGGAGCTATCCCAGAGTGCTCCATTGTGACCGCTCTGGACAGCACTCTCAACTCAGATACACTGACCAGGTAGACAGGAAAAGGCCCGCGAACTTTTGAATTTCAATTTCCTGTTTGGCCAGTATGGCAAGCTGCAGGTGACCATGCAGAGCTCATCAGCAGAGGTGACCATGATGGAGTCCCAGAATCGCAAAAGAGCTCCAGCATGGACCGAACAGGAGGTATGGGATCTGATCGCTGTATGGGGAGAGGAATCCGTGCTATCAGAACTCTGTTCCAGTTTTCGAAATGCCAAAACATTTGTGAAAATCTCCCAGGGCATGAAGGACAGAGGCCATAACAAGGACCTGAAGCAGTGTCGCGTGAAACTTAAAGGAGCTGAGGCAAGCCTACCAGAAAACCAGAGAGGCGAACAGCCGCTCTGGGTCAGAGCCCCAAACATGCCTATGATGAGCTGCATGCCATTTTAGGGGGTTCAGCCACCACTACCCCAGCCGTGTTGTTTGACTCCTTCAATGGAGATGGAGGCAACACGGAAGCAGGTTTTGGGGACGAGGAAGATGATGATGATGAGGTTGTAGATAGCTCACAGCAAACAAGCATAGAAATCGGTTTTCCCGACAGCCAGGAACTGTTTCTCACCCTTGACCTGGAGCCAGTACCCCCCGAACCCACCCAAGGCTGCCTCCCGGACCCACCAGGCAGAGAAAGGACCTCTGGTGAGTGTACCTTTTAAAATACTATACAAGATTTAAAAGCCAGCATGGTTAATGATTAATTTGCCCTGGCATTCGTGGCTCTCCTGGATATACTCCCAAAGCCTTTGCAAAAGGTGTCTGGGGAGGGCAGCCTTATTCCTTCCACCATGGTAGGACACTTCACCACTCCAGGCCAGTAGCACGTGCTCGGGAATCATTGTAGAACAAAGCATTGCAGTGTATGTTTGCTGGCGTTCAAACAACATCTGTTCTTTATCTCTCTGTATTATCCTCAGGAGAGTGATATCATTCATGGTCACCTGGTTGAAATAGGGTGCTTTTCTTAAGGGGACATTCAGAGGTGTCCGTTTCTGCTGGGCTGTTTGCCTATGGCTGAACAGAAATGTTCCCCACTGTTAGCCACGCGGTGGGGGGAGGCAAAATGCGACCTTATAACGAAAGCACATGTGCTATGTATGTAATGTTAGCAGCAAGGTTTACCGTGAAAGAGTGTACCCATTTTTCTATAAGATGTGTCTTTTCAAATACCATTGTCCCTTTTTTTTCCTCCACCAGCTGCATGTGTTTCAAGGATCACAGGATCTTCTCCTTCCCAGAGGCTAGCGAAGATTAGAAGGCGAAAAAAAAAAACGCACTTGCGATGAAATGTTCTCTGAGCTCATGCTGTCCTCCCACACTGAGCACAGATGAATGCATGGAGGCAGACAATGTCAGAGTGCAGGAAAGCACAAAATGACCGGGAGGAGAGGTGGCGGGCTGAAGAGAGTAAGTGGCGGGCTGAAGAGCCCTGAAGCTGAAAGGTGGTGGCAGCGTAATGAGAGGAGGTAGGATTCAATGCTGAGGCTGATGGAGGATCAAACTAATATGCTCCAGCATATGGTTGAGCTGCAGGAAAGGCAGCAGGAGCACAGACCGCCGCTACAGCCCCTGTGTAATCAACTGCCCTCCTCCCCAAGTTCCATAGCCTCCTCACCCAGACGCCCAAGAATGCAGTGGGGGGACCTCCGGCCACCCAGCCACTTCACCCCAGAGGATTGCCCAAGTAACAGAAGGCTGGCATTCAATAAGTTTTAAACTTTTAAAGTGCTGTGTGGCCTTGTCCTTCCCTTGGTAATTATCCCCCTGTTTGTGTGATGAATTACTAAAGAATGCATGAATGTGAAGCAACAATGACTTTATTGCCTCTGCAAGCAGTGATTGAAGGGAGGTGGGGAGGGTGGTTAGCTTATAGGAAAGTACAGTGAACCAAGGGGCGGGGGGTTTCATCAAGGAGAAACAAACAGAACTTTCACACTGTAGCCTGGCCAGTCATGAAACTGGTTTTCAAAGCTTCTCTGATGCGCACTGCACCCTCCTGTGGCTCTTCTAACTGTCCTGGTGTCTGGCTGTGTGTAACCAGCAGCCAGGCGATTTGCCTCAACCTCCCACCCCGCCATAAACGTCTCCCCCTTACTCTCACACATATTGTGGAGCGCACAGCAAGCAGTAATAACAGTGGGAATATTGGTTTCGCTGAGATCTAACTGAGTCAGTAAACTGCGCCAGCGCGCTTTTAAACGTCCAAATGCACATTCTACCACCATTCTGCACTTGCTCAGCCTGTAGTTGAACAGCTCCTGACTACTCTCCAGGCTGCCTATGTATGGCTTTATGAGCCATGGCATTAAGGGGTAGACTGGATCCCCAAGGATAACTATAGACATGTCAACATCCCCAACGGTTATTTTCTGGTCTGGGAAGAAAGTCCCTTCCTGCAGCTTTTGAAACAGACCAGAGTTCCTGAAGATGCGAGCGTCATGTAGCTTTCCCGGCCATCCCACATTGATGTTGGTGAAATGTCCCTTGTGATCCACCAGTGCTTGCAGCACTATTGAAAAGAACCCCTTGCGGTTTATGTACTCGCCGGTTTGGTGCTCCGGTGTCAAGATAGGGATACGGGTTCCGTCCATGGCCCCACCACAGTTAGGGAATCCCATTGCAGCAAAGCCATCCATAATCACCTGCACATTTCCCAGGGTCACTACCCTTGATATCAGCAGATCTTTGATTGCGTTGGCTACTTGCATCACAGCAGCCCCCACAGTAGATTTGCCCACTCCAAATTGATTCCCGACTGACTGGTAGCTGTCTGGTGTTGCAAGCTTCCACAGGGCTATTGCCACTCGCTTCTCAATTGTGAGGGCTTCTCTCATCTTGGTATTCTTGTGCCTCATGGCAGGGGAAAGCAACTCACAAAGTTCCATGAAAGTGCCCTTACGCATGCAAAAGTTTTGCAGCCACTGGTAATCGTCCAAGACCTATGCGGTCCACCAGTCTGTGCTTGTTTCCCGGGCCCAGAATTGGCGTTCCTCCACATGAGCCTGCCCCATTAGCACCATGATGCCCACATTGCCAGGGCACGTGCTTTGAGAGAAGTCTGTGTCCATGTCCTCATCACTCTCGTAACCGCACTGACGTCGCCTACTCACCCGGTTTCACTTTGCCAGGTTCTGGTGCTGCATATACTCCTCGATAATGTGTGTGGTGTTTAATGTGCTCCTAATTGCCAAAGTGATCTGAGCGGGCTCCATGCTTGCCGTGGTATGGCGTCTGCACAGAAAAAAGGTGCAGAATGCTTGTCTGCTGTTGCCCTGACGGAGGGAGGGGCGACTGACGACATGGCTTACAGGGTTAGCTTACAGGGAATTAAAATCAAGAAAGGGGGTGGCTTTGCAAGAAACTGAATGGCCGCCTCAAGGATAGAACTCAAAACTGGGTTTAGCAGGCCGTTGATTTCACAGAGGGAGGGAGGGAGGAGAAAATGAATACAAAACAAATCTGGTCTATTTCTTTTTTTGAGCCACTTCATCTATCTTTATACATCCTGCTGGCAGCAGACTGTGCAGTATGACCGCTAGCCATCGTCACCTCCTGGGTGCTCAGCAGAAGACGGTGCAGTATGACTATTGGCCATCGTTTTCTGCTAGCTGCAGATTAAAAGACAGTGCACTGCTGGTAGGACTCAATCACCATGAGACGAAACAAGGGAAATGACCTGGCTGAGTCACTCCCATGTTTGCCCAGGCGCCCGGTTAAAAGAGCACCCAGGACTACGTCGATGATGGCTACCAGTCATACTGCACTGTCTGCTGCCAAAAGGCAATAAACTGTTGCTGTGTCGCAATGCAGTACCACGTCCACCAGCACCCAGGAGACATACGGTGACGATTAGCTGAGCGGGCTCCATGGTTGCTGTGGTATGGCGTCTGCACAGGCAACTCAAGAAAAAAGGCACAAAACGATTGTCTGCCCTTGCTTTTACGGCGGGAGGAAGGGAATGGGGGCCTGACGATATGTACCCAGAACCACCCACGACAATATTTTAGCCCCATCAGACACTGGGATTTCTACCCAGAATTCAAATGGGTGGTGGAGACTGCGGGAACTGTGGGATAGCTACCCACAGTGCAAAGCTCCAGAAATCGACGGTTGCCTCAGTACTATGGACACAGTCCGCCGACTACATGCACTTAGAGCATTTGTGTGGGGACACACACACTCGACTGTATAAAAACGCTTTCTACAAAACCGACTTCTATAAATTCGACCTAATTTCATAGTGTAGACATACGCTAATAAATGTATCAAGTGTATCTTTAGCAAAACATACAGTTAAACTATTCAGGGATCACTTCATATACCACTGTAGCCAAGCCCTGGTTCCAGTCTTCATACATATCTGGTTCTTACATAGATATCAGTGTCAAAATATCTGAGCACAGTCTTATTAGAAATGTCACCCATCTGCATCAACGGGTGGGGGAATTTGATGGGGCCAGTGATGAAAGAGGGACAGTCCCAGTAGCAAGGGAAGGAGACACTCACCAAGGGACAATAGGTAGTTCCACCCCTGTGAGTCTCAGGAACCCATTGGCCAACTGGGGGAGAGAGGTGCTGATTGGCCAGCATTACCTAGCTCTCAGGATTTAGCCCAGTGGAGGGGCTATATGGAGCCTCTGTTGGCTCCATACCAGCAGCCCAACCTAGCCCCCTGGACTAGGAATGGGAATCTGGCCTGATAGAGGCTAGGTCTAGCCGATTGCTTGTTTAGGGAGTGAAATGTTTTGTTCTCCCACGGGCCAATTGGCAGAAGACCAGGGAGGCTTTTTTTGCCTCCCTCACAGCACCTTCAAGCTGCAATGGGTTAAGTAAAAATGTGGTTAGTACCTAACTGAGGCACTGGGGTGGAGTTGTTTATTTGCCACAATTTGTGGCCAGTTTCCAGTGCAGTTAAGAGAATAAAATGAACTGAAGGTGAAAGACCTGGGATTTTGGTGTTTGGTCTAGAACTCATGTGGCCTTTTTGGGCTGAGATCCCCATCCTGCTGCCCTCCTGCCCTCTCATGGTGGGGAAAAGATGCTAGGACTCAGTCAGCTGAGTCCTGCGGGGTAGGCTGAGGAGAGCCTACCCCACATTATGGATTAAGGAGCCTGGCACCAATTATGGTGTATATGTTAAGGAGCCCTGTAGCCCCTGCACTGGAACCAATTAAATACATAGCAGGGGAGACTATGGATGACAGGTAGGTGGTGCCCCTGCCCTGTGCTAAAGTTTAAAAAAGTCCATGCTTAAGTCCATGCATGTGTCTGTGGTTGTTTTGTTGCTGAGTCCACAACAAAATAAATTAAATAAATTCTCTCTTTTCTAGATGTTTTCACAAGGGCTCAGCAGCATGCAGAAGTCAGAGCTTGAGTTTGGAATGTGATGAGTTCTGCTAAAACTTCTACCCTTGGTGCCTTTCTTTATAAACCTCCTGATTACAAATGGGATATAGCTGTGTCATGAGAGCTCGGTAGAATGCAGAGTTCGGTAGGTTGCAGCTATTTTTTTTATCCTCCCTAAGATGAGGAATGAACTCCTTTGGGTCAAAAATTATCCTGGAGCTCTCCTGTATCATTGTCTGGTTTGATGATATTTCCCTTTATTAGGGGAACTAAACCAGGCAGTGTCATAATCATGACAATCCTGTTCTGATGCCCTGAGGGACCAGTACTGCCTGTCAACACCACTTGGGTGAAACTTGACAACTATCTGACTGTGCACAGCAACATTACACAACAGATTAGGTCAGGAAGCAAAAAATACCAAATCTGAGATTTCCCATCAACAATTGACCCAGCCTGACACTGTTTAGCTTGTGATAGTTGATGAGATCAAAGTAAAGGTTTAGTTTTCTGACAAATATTTGGGCAATTATGTATTCATAGTCACAAAATGGATTAAAACCACTGATAAATACTGAAATCAGAGTTATGGTAAGTAGAACAGGTAGGAGATTTGTCCAGGTGATTATACTGATCTTCCATAGACTTCTCGTGTAAAAAATTCAGATACCATCTATTGTGACAATAAGAAAAAATAAGGGATTAAATATTTTTACCATCAAAATAAATCTAACTCTGATTTTGTTTCAAAACCAGGAGATGAAAGTACATTTCATGCTTATGGATGAACTAACAAGCTGTTTATATTATTTCATATAAAAATCATAAAAGTATGTTAATGCTGCAAAGCATTCAATAGCAAAGTTAAGATTGCCCACACAACCTTAATTTTGTCCTCTTGTGCATATGCCTTACAAGCCTTTGGCTATACAATCACGTAATATTATTTCTTCGGGTTACTTGCCTTAGTCAATGCACAATGGACAAGGCATCCTGACTATATGTTCGTATCGTTGCTGTTCATTGTGAGAGTTCTTGACTCATCTGCTGTACAAAGTCCAACCTGAACACTGAGGGTACAAATCTACTCCTGCTGATCCTTGGTGTAAATATTTTAATGATTTACACTGTGGTAGGTGCCAACAGAATTTAGGCCAGAATAAGGCTTGGATTCACCAGACTCCAGTCTCACTCACTATACACTCTTGCCTCATTCACCGTGTATCTGTCCAAACTTGAAGTGAAGAAAGGACAAGGGCCCATATCCTCAAAGGTATTTGGGTGCCTAGCTGCCTCTTTGGGAATGTACATCCACCTTTTAGGGGCTGATGACATTTTTCAACATCGCCATTCAGCTGCCACCTAACTCCATAGGCACCTAAGTTCCTAGGCACCTATCTTTCCACCAGTCTGCTAAGTCCTAATGTCAACCACAGTTAATGAGCAGTTCTGAACCCAAGTGCAAGCTGAAGTCCCTGAAGACTTGGGATTCTCAGACTCGACAGAGGAATACCCATCTCACCAGAGGATGTAGTCCCCTAGACATGCTCTGAGCAGCCCTAAGATTTGATGCCTGTCAGACCTCACAGCAGGAAAGCTGGATGCAGGCCTCCATTAAATTGGGGGACAGCACAGTGCCTGCACAAAAGGCAGCTGGGATTACAGCAAAATATAGGGTGAGCATGGTCTCAAAGGTGACAGAGAAAGAGACAGAGAGAGGGTTATGGCTGCTACAACATGAACCACTTGAGCAGCTGACCTGGCTTAGGTGACTAATTCCAGGAGAGGATTCAGGGCTGAGGAGTCTGAGCAGAGACAGAAGCATATTTCCAGCCCATCAACCACGTGCACAACATGAACTACTTAGGCATCTCTTCTCCCAACCCCTCCCAGTGGCACTTCACTCCTGGCTAATTTACGCAGCAATCCTTTTCTTAGGTGCTGAACTCTCCTCATGCCTTGCATAGTGATTGGGCATCTAGCTTAAAGCTAAGGATTCCATTGGGTGGCAGGGGACCAAAGCATTTGGTGTTGGATTGCTGAGGAGACTAACATCTAAGTACTTGAGGATCTAAACCAAACCGTCTTTGGAAAAAAGAGAAGAAATAAAAAAGTCACTGTGTAAGGAAGAACAAACTTCTAAACTTTCTAGGAACTTGGGAAAAACTCCTGGCTAGTTAGGCCATTATAAACTGTACTTCTGATGGGATCATGAGGAAAATATATTTGATCATTTCATTAGAAACTATACTGTAATATGAGCAAACAAGAGGCATAGTTAAAGTTTGTTCAACTTTAACTTTGGCATTTTGTATGCTTCATTTTGCAATCTTAATACGCTTTTGATGACTTTTTAAAATTTAACTTTCTAGAGTTTTCTTCCTTTTTTATATTAGAGAAAAATAATAAATAAAGGACACTATATTGTCTAGTTAGGGAGATATATGCTGAAATTGATGCAACCTCTGAGTGGCTTTTGAAGTTAATCTGAGATAATCCTGTTGGCAACAGTCAAACTGAGAGGTGATTAAGATATGTGGCACAGAGGCTGGATCTGCACCTGGAGGAAGGTTAATAATCTGTTTAGTAGGTGTTGAAAGAATGTGTCTGGTGAGTGATACATTCTGAAAATCTAGAACCAATGCTATATCTAGTAAACATTGAGATTGTGGATCACTTTGACTGTGAACAAGCCGAGACCCGTAGCTGATGGAGCAATTGTAGACTACTCTAGGTCTTCAAAATACTTCTCCCTAGCAGACAGCATCACTCCCAGCTTGTTCAGTTTATCCAACTGCATCCAATTTCTATTTGTTGAGATACTTAATACAGATTGAAACTGGGTCTATTCAGGAGAGAGAATTCACAATTTCTGCAAGGATGTTAGCAGTCAAGATAATTAAGGTTATAATAGATGTAATGCTTAGCTTTGACTTTCAAAGCAGTTTAGTTTATAATCAATACCTTACTGAGTTTTGCTGTGCAATCTGTTCTTGAAGAGGCTGGCTTAATAAGAACAAATCTATGCAAGAAAGGCTTAAAAATGAGAAAAAAGTTTAGCCTTTCTGATATTCCAGATTTGTAATTATAGCTGATCGGTGTGCTGAATGCTGCAATCAATAATTTCTACAAAATAAAATCTATTTCCAAGCATTTAGCTGAAAAAGTATCATTTTGTGCTGCTTGAGATTTTTTACTATAACACAGTATAGGAGAGCACAAACTGCTGTAGTTAAAGTTAAGTGTTGCTTTCTGTTCAAAGCTCAACTATTCTAAGTGCTCTAAAATCCACACAGTTACATGGATTTGAAATTTGGTGGGGCATAGGTTTGCTTAGTGATTCAAATGGGAGGGCCATTTGACTACGATATTTCTGAAATTTAGCTCCCCTCTAAAAACAGCTTTTTCTAAAGGCTGACATATTTTTGCAACTTTTTTTGTGCACAGATAGAGATCTGTACTCAAGGCTCTCAAATGCTCCAACAAAGTGCGTGCTACCAAGTAGCCCTTTGGGAGGAAATCAAATTACAACATTATTAGAAAGAGTGTGGTTCTCTGTCTAGTGCATGCCATAGGCTCATGCTCCAAATAGATTTGACTGTGCATGTGAAGAAACAGGGATTGAAAGGCAGCCCTCCATCACAAGACTGGCGTGGCTCAAGGCAGAAAGCTGTAGCTATTAAATGTGTATGCCATGTAGGCTTTTAGAGTTCAAAACTAACCCTGAGCAGAAATATGAAAAAGAGGAATATTGCTCCAAACTGATTCTGGTGAAATTGTTTTGTGATCTTGAAATATAATCTGAGTACAGCAGAATATTCAGAAGATGTTGAAACTATTGTTGAAAATGTCCACTGGGAGGGGAGGGGGAATGGGGTAAAAATTGTGAATTGAGGTGCAGTAAGGGGAAGGGCACTTATGGGAAGGGGGATACATAGGAATATGTGTTTAAGAAAGGGGTTGGAGATAGGGGCTGTGCTATACAATATGTCCTCCAGGAAGTGTAGATATGCCAGACTTCCTGTACACTCTCATACAATCTTTGGTTTCCCGTGACCCATTTCTGCTGGGCAGAAACAAAGTAGCCTAGGGCTGGGCAGTCCAGGTTGCAGCTACACAGTGTGGTAGGGAGTTTATTACCTTATTTCTGTACATAGTTCCTGTTCCTTATAAAGAGTTTATCTTGACTTTGGTCTGCTCATCACAAAGATACTACATTGTACTGGAAGTGGAAGGCACAGTGTGCTGGAAGACCCACTGAAAGGTAACCTTGAAATGGATGCTGCAGAGCTTCTGTGATTGCAAGTAACTCCCTCACCAGCCCTGGGAATCTGGGGAAATGCTGCATATGCCCAGAAGAGGTTCAAATAGCAATCTGAATTGTATATGAAAGCCACATAGGCAAGTAAACTGAAGGATGAACAAAAGATTTCTCTAGTCTTGAAAGTGGCAGGTACAGAAGCCCTAGTATGATGTATATAATAAATTGCATGAAGATGGGGAGAGGGGAAGATGAGAGAGAAAAGCTTTGCAGAAATAATGAAAATGTTTGATAATGATTGTGTCTCTAGAAAACAATGTTATTTATGAGAGGCTTATGTTCAGAATGAGAACACAGAATGAAAGAGAAACAATAGAGGAGCTTAACGAAAAGGAGTACTTGTGGCACCTTAGGGACTAACAAATTTATTAGAGCATAAGCTTTCGTGAGCTACAGCTCACTTCATCGGATGCATTTAGTGGAAAAAACAGAGGGGAGATTGATATACACACACAGAGAACATGAAACAATGGGTTTATCATACACACTGTAAGGAGAGTGATCACTTAAGATAAGCCATCACCAGCAGCGGGGGGGGGGGGGGGGGGAGGAGGAGGAAAACCTTTCATGGTGACAAGCAAGGTAGGCTATTTCCAGCAGTTAACAAGAATATCTGAGGAACAGTGGGGGGTGGGGTGGGGTGGGGGGAGAAATAACATGGGGAAATAGTTTTACTTTGTGTAATGACTCATCCATTCCCAGTCTCTATTCAAGCCTAAGTTAATTGTATCCAGTTTGCAAATTAATTCCAATTCAGCAGTCTCTCGTTGGAATCTGTTTTTGAAGCTTTTTTTTTTGAAGGATAGCCACTCTTAGGTCTGTAATCGAGTGACCAGAGAGATTGAAGTGTTCTCCAACTGGTTTTTGAATGTTATAATTCTTGACGTCTGATTTGTGTCCATTCATTCTTTTACGTAGAGACTGTCCAGTTTGACCAATGTACATGGCAGAGGGGCATTGCTGGCACATGATGGCATATATCACATTGGTAGATGCGCAGGTGAACGAGCCTCTGATAGTGTGGCTGATGTGATTAGGCCCTATGATGGTGTCCCCTGAATAGATATGTGGACAGAGTTGGCAACGGGCTTTGTTACAAGGATAGGTTCCTGGGTTGGTGGTTCTGTTATGTAGTGTGTGGTTGCTGGTGAGTATTTGCTTCAGATTGGGGGGCTGTCTGTAAGCAAGGACTGGTCTGTCTCCCAAGATCTGTGAGAGTGATGGGTCGTCCTTCAGGATAGGTTGTAGATCCTTGATGATGCATTGGAGAGGTTTTAGTTGGGGGCTGAAGGTGATGGCTAGTGGCGTTCTGTTATTTTCTTTGTTGGGCCTGTCCTGTAGTAGGTGACTTCTGGGTACTCTTCTGACTCTGTCAATCTGTTTCTTCACTTCAGCAGGTGGGTATTGTAGTTGTAGGAATGCATGATAGAGAACTTGTAGGTGTTTGTCTGAGGGGTTGGAGCAAATGCGGTTATATCGTAAAGCTTGGCTGTAGACAATGGATCGTGTGGTATGATCTGGATGAAAGCTAGAGGCATGTAGGTAGGAATAGCGGTCAGTAGGTGTCCGATATAGGGTGGTGTTTATGTGACCATCGCTTATTAGCACCGTAGTGTCTAGGAAGTGGATCTCTTGTGTGGACTGGTCCAGGCTGAGGTTGATGGTGGGATGGAAAGTGTTGAAATCATGGTGGAATTCCTCAAGGGCTTCTTTTCCATGGGTCCAGATGATGCAGATGTCATCAATGTAGCGCAAGTAGAGTAGGGGCATTAGGAGACGAGAGCTGAGGAAGCGCTGTTCTAAGTCAGCCATGAAAAAGTTGGCATACTGTGGGGCCATGCGGGTACCCATCGCAGTGCCGCTGATTTGAAGGTATACATTGTCCCCAAATGTGAAATAGTTATGGGTGAGGACAAAGTCACAAAGTTCAGCCACCAGGTTAGCCGTGACATTATCGGGGATACTGTTCCTGACGGCTTGTAGCCCATCTTTGTGTGGAATGTTGGTGTAGAGGGTTTCTACATCCATAGTGGCTAGGATGGTGTTTTTAGGAAGATCACCAATGGACTGTAGTTTCCTCAGGAAGTCAGTGGTGTCTCGAAGATAGCTGGGAGTGCTGGTAACGTAGGGCCTGAGGAGGGAGTCTACATAGCCAGACAATCCTGCTGTCAGGGTGCTAATGCCTGAGATGATGGGGCGTCCAGGATTTCCAGGTTTATGGATCTTGGGTAGCAGACAGAATACCCCAGGTCGGGGTTCTAGGGTGTGTCTGTGCGGATTTGTTCTTGTGCTTTTTCAGGGAGTTTCTTGAGCAAATGCTGTAGTTTCTTTTGGTAACTCTCAGTGGGATCAGAGGGTAATGGCTTGTAGAAAGTGGTGTTGGAGAGCTTCCTAGTAGCCTCTTGTTCATACTCCAACCTATTCATGATGACGACAGCACCTCCTGTGTCAGCCTTTTTTATTATGATGTCAGAGTTGTTTCTGAGGCTGTGGATGGCATTGTGTTCTGCATGGCTGAGGTTATGGGGCAAGCGATGTCACAGACGTAAAACTAAAAAGTCAGTTGTGAACATGGAATATTAAAAGACTCACTCATAAAGGAGCAGATTGTCCTGGCATATAATAATAAAAAAAATCTGTGAAAGGTTACTACAGGATATAGATCTGACCCTAGAAACTAGACAACATGTATATGCCACAAAGTATGACAGACAGAAACAAATAAAAAGCCCAGAAAAAGGCACAGAACATAGAACTGTGTACTGTAGCTATACCAATAAGGGAAAATTTCACAGAAATTAAATTTGCCATTGACAGAAATATGGAAAGAAGGAAGCAACATCAGCAATGTGGCAGCCAGCATTTGTTTTTCATTGATTCCAAAGCCAGGAGGGACCATTGTGGTCATCTAGTCTGGCATCCTCTGTAACACAGGGTATAGAACTTCCCCAAAATAATTCCTAATGTATATCTATTAGAAAAACATCCCATATTAATTTTAAAATGGTCAGTGATGGAGAATCCACCACAATACTTGGTAAGTTGTTCCATTATGCTAAAATGTGCAGAGAAGCAGGAAAGTGCAGGTATCAAGTGTCGTAATGGATTCTTCAAGTGAAGAGGAAGAGTTGTTCTTAAGCACTATAGAGGAGGAGGCTGAAAACTCAAAAGATTGCCTAACTGATGATGAAGTCTTCCATTGATCTCAATGGATGAGTTACAGTCAGTTATTGTGAGTCCTGAGATAAGACCAAAGACCAATTTTTTGCTTGCAGCCCCATCCACAAGTGCCAATTATGAAGACAATTGTAGATAAATAGTGATGCTTTTAGCTTCATGTCTCTCCTTGATTGCAGCAATTGTGAGGTCTCAAAATCTTTCAGTCCAAGGTCTTGTCATGGGCAAAGAGCTCACAGATGTTAAGGTCAACATTGCAAGACTGGAGATTGGATTTGAGTGTCACTAATGTTTTTTGCCCTAAAATGAGTTCCAAGTCTCCATTCTCCGTAAAACATGGATTTCGGTATTATGCTGTCAGACATGTGGACCATATGATTGCATCATCTCATCTTCACTCTCACTATAAAAAGCTTCAATGACTGATGATGCACCACTCAAGGACCTCTGTGTTTGGAATCAAATCTTGCCATTTAATTCCCATTATTCACATAGACATTGCAGGTGGAATTGGTCCAAGCTTTTTATGTGGCATTGATAAGTAGTCCACATACACAGCCACAGAGGAATGCAGTGATGGTGAATGACCTTTGTAACATCATTGCCAATTATTGCATTTCATGAAATGACACTGTCTAGGTAGCAGAATTTATCAACAACCTTGACTGGTATATTGTTAATGGACACAACTGGAATATGGTTGCAGTGCTTCCCAGTCGAGACTGGACCATGGCTTCTATCTCCTTTCGGCTGATTGTTAAGCCAAAATGTTTTGCTGCACACTCAAAGCAGTCAAAAAGAAAAGGAGTACTTGTGGCACCTTAGAGACTAACAAATTTATTAGAGCATAAGCTTTCGTGAGCTACAGCTCACTTCAAAGCTTATGCTCTAATAAATTTGTTAGTCTCTAAGGTGCCACAAGTACTCCTTTTCTTTTTGCGAATACAGACTAACATGGCTGCTACTCTGAAACCTGTCAAAGCAGTCAGTGAGCCACTGAATGTCCCACCAAGATTATGGGTGAGCAAAGCACAATCATCAGCAAACAGTAATTCACATATAATTGTCTTCAGAACTTTTGTCTTCGCATGCAGGTGATACAGATTCAAGACACCTCCATCCATATGGTATTTCATATAAATGCCACAATCAATGTCTCTGAATTCATCTATTAGAACAGCTGTAAACATGACATTAAATAATATTTGAGCAAGAACACAGCCTTGTTTTACTCCACTGGTGACAACAAATGGAGCTGAGAAGCAGCCTTGGACAAGGAAACATTCCTGCATGAAAAGATTTAATAATATTGACAAACTGACCAGGGCAATTGAGCTTGCCAATGACTGTGCACAGGCCATCTTGATTTACAAAGTTAAAGGCCTTAGTAAGATTGACAAAAACTACATACATGTCTTGATTCTGCTTATTTCCTCTGAATTTGCTGTAGTGAAAAGATCATGTCAAAGTACCATGTAGAGGATGGAAGCACACTGGCACTCTGGTAGTATCTTCTCTGTAAGTCGTTCAGTTAGTTGGTTTAGCATGACTCAGCTGAGTAGCTTCACTGCAGTGACAAGTAGCAAGATGCCAGGATTATTGCAAAAAGTGTGATTGCCTTTCATTTTATAAAGGTGAATAACATTGACATCTTTAAGTTTCTATATCACAGCTCCTTAAGTAGAGGTCAGTGAGCTTCCTGATCAACTCATGGCCCTCTCATTTGAAGATCTCTACAGGAATATCTACCAATATCTACCAATATCTACCATCTACCAATATTACTTTGCCATTTGACATTTGCTTGACAGCTTTCCATACTTCAGATATGTTCAGTGCAATTGAGAGTTGGTTTTGAATTGGAAGTTGTTCAAGATCAAGTGCAGATGCTAACATGGTGAATGGGCAGTTCAGAACCTTATTAAAGTATTCAGCCCATCTTTTCAAAATTTGTCAACAGTCAGTCAGCAGCAGTGACCTATCTGCATTCCAGATTGGGTGGTACCAATGAATTGTGGGCTGTACGCTCTCTTCTGCTCATCAAAAAAAAATTTTTTTGAGTCTTTTTGGTCTAATGCTGGCTGAAGCTGCTTGGCTTTCATTTTCCACCAGCTACCCTTTATGTGATAAAGTTTAGCTTGTCCATTACACTTTGTATGTGAATAAAGAAAAGGAGTACTTGTGGCACCTTAGAGACTAACAAATTTATTTGAGCATAAGCTTTCGTGAGCTACAGCTCACTTCAATGCATCCGATGAAGGGAGCTGTAGCTCACGAAAGCTTATGCTCAAATAAATGTGTTAGTCTCTAAGGTGCCACAAGTACTCCTTTTCTTTTTGCGAATACAGACTAACACGGCTGCTACTCTGAAACCTGTATGTGAATAAGCCATCTTTTTAATAGATGAGTTTTTATCATTTATCTGTAATGTGTGAAGAGCATGCTTTACCTAAGCATCACTTTCATCAAACCAGTCCTGAGGCTTCCTCTTTACAAAGTTGTGGACTTCTTTAGAACAGTGTTTCCATAAAAGATGACCAGGCGGAGTCAATATTTATTTTGTCTGACTGAGAAAGTGTGTGTTTGGAACTTCATCAATTTTTTAACAAGCCTTGCACATGTGAGTTCAGATTTAAACTTGTGCACACTGAGCTTAGTTATTGGAGTTTGACAAAATCTACACTGTTTTTAATTGTAAAATGACATTGATTCTCCATCTCACAAGCTGATGATGAGACCACATGCATGCTCCCCACATTGCATGGGTGATTTTGATGGCCTGATGGTTGCATTAGCATCCGATGGCATAGTCAATTTAATGCCAATGACTAAAGTGGGGCTGCATCCATGTTGTTTTGCACTTTGTTGTTTGCCCCTAGCTTTCAAGGTGTCGGCCAGAGGGGAATATTTTTCCAGCTTTCTAGATTGGGCATCATGGAAGGCCGGGGTCCTGTTCTTAAAGGGCACGGTGACGTCCACCATGATGATATTCTTCCAGTCCTCAGTGATGACGATATCCAGTTGCAGTTGGCTGTCGGTTCCGGGGATGGCGGAGTTCATGGCAACCTTACCCATGAGTGGTGGGATGGCTCTGACCAGGTGATCTTGGATGGCATTGTGGTACAGCTGCCAGGCTCTGAAATGGGGCTTGCAGCTACACAGCACGTGGGGTAGTGTCTTGTTGGCAAAGCCGCACTTTCTGCATCGCTTGTCCCTATTTCTATGGCAAACGGCTCTGTTCAGCCCTATGGATGAACCTTCAGTCAGCAAATCGGGTGAAGCTGCCCCTGGGGAGGAAGTGGTTGCTGGCGTCCCACTTGCATGTCACCTTGAATGCCTTGCCCTGGTCTGGTTTCCATTTCAGGTTTTCCACATATTGTCAGTGGATGGCATCCATCAAGGTCCTCTCTAGCATGGTTCTAGTTCTCGGAGGGATGATTGTGTGTTCTGTATTCTTCACCTGTGGCACCAGGCTCCCAGCTCCTGGCGTTCCACGCACCACATCCAGTGGCAGATGATATGCTTCTCCAGTCGCCACATAGCATTGCGGGCAAAAGTCCAGAGCAAAGCAAAGTCTCTCCTTTCTCTTCCAAATTCACCTTCCAGGCAGCCAGTCAGGTAAGTGTGACATCTTGGTTGGAGGGGATCCTTGCAATTCGCTTCTTGATGGCATCCTGCATAGCACTTTCCACAATGTTCCTCACCATGGCATTCGGGCACATCAGAAGGTGGAAGGCACGAGTAATCACTGCAATATCACACATATCACCCATTCGAGGGATGTTGGCACTGCCCTGCCTGTCAAAGATGTACACCAATTCATTGCTGGCCCTCTGGGGAAGAAACATTCACTTCTTCACTAGCTGCCTGATGATGTTGTCTGCCTTGTTAAGAGGTACCTTCACCACGGCAGATCCCCTCAGGACAAATGAAATACAGGGGATCAGGAAGGTGTTCAAGGTGTTGATCTTCTACCATGGTGCATGTAGGGAGGAGTCGATCCTGGCCACATCTCGTAGGATCTCCGCAATGGTATCCTCAGGTCTCTGCTGGACATGGAAACCCGTGGGCATGCTGAGATTTTGGTATGCTTGCCCATCCTCGAGGAATATTATGGGTTCACCCTGGATCTGAAACAGTGTCGCCTGCACTGATATGCAGGAATGTGCACTTCCTAGTGTTGAAATGGAGTCCCATCCAGTTGGCAACCGGGCTGGTGACACTGAGCATTTGTTGGAGACTCTCAGGGTTGTCTGCAATCAGGACCAGCTCGTCTGTGTAGGCCAGAATATTCACTCTATTGCCATACAGGTTGAAACTGCCTAAGCTCCTGGAGATGACTCGAATGAGTGGCTCAATGGATAAGCTGAAAATAATGGGGCTGAGGGAACAGCCTTGTTTCATGCCTGTACGGATAGGAATTTCTGGCGTATTTCCTTCCATGAAGCAGATGGTGATGGTGCAGCCTTCATAAAGTTCCCAGATCAGCTGGAGAACATTTTCAGGCATCCCAACTCTCGCAGCATGGCAAAAACGTGTTGGTGGGGCATTGATCCAAAGGCATTAGCCAGGTTGAGCCATGCTATGGCACTCTGCCTCCATGCCCTCCTGGACATGTGGATGGCAGTCTGAAGGAGAAAGTTGTGTTCTTAACAGCCTTCACATGACATGAAGCATTTCTGGATGGAGCTGATGGCGCCTCTATTCACAGACCAGCCTGTTATCCTAGCCATGAGGCAGCTGGCATACAGTTTGTACATGGTGGAATAGAGAGAGATGGGTCTCCAGTTGCTGGGGTCATCTCGTTCACCTTTCTTGTAGATGAGCATTGTCATAGACTTCTTCCAGGAGCTGGGAGTACGGCGGAACTGTTTGAATTTTTTGACAATGGCAATTAATACCAGGCAACCAGGGTCTTGTTTTTTCAGGGAGTAATAGCGAATGCCATCTTTTCCTGGGGCTGTGTTTTTTGGCTTTTTAAGTCTGGTCACTACTTCCTGTGATGTAAAGTCTTCTTCCAGGTCCCTTGCAAAGTCAGCCCGGGGTAGAGGATGAAGGCACCTTGGACGCTGCATGTCATTCTGAGCTACATGGTCAAACGCACCCTTGAAGTACGAGAATAGTCTCTTGGACGGGCTTGCGAAGTAAGATGAGGGCCCATTGAGGATCTCTCTCATAGCCATAGGATGGTTTGACCGGTAGAGCTTTTGGATCCTAGATGCTGCTGCTGGATTGTATTGGCAACTGATGTTCCTTCTCCTGGCTTCTCTGATGTTGTTATGGCCCAATGCAGGAGTTCTGTGAGCAGTCCGTATGTTCTCCTGAGTTCCCTTTTTCCCAGAAACAATTTTTGCAGACAGGTCTTTAGTGAGTCTGTCTACAAGGTGCTCAAAGTCATCAAAGGAGGCTGTCCTCACCAACTCCCCCATCCAAGTGACTTGCCATGGTGTGGTGGCCCTCGCTGAAGGCTGTTGGTCCTCTGGCTGCTCAATCTCCACAGGCTCAGGCTGGAAAATTGCTGTGGAATTAGCCTGTTGCCCCATTTCCTCCTGGTGTTGAGAACTCCGGCTGGATCTTGAGGTGGGATCTCCAGTATGATGAGAGTGTCTCCCCTTACTGATTTTAGGGCAGCACTAATCCTTTTAGGAAAGACAGCTTTGGAGGCACCGGTACTAGCTCTTTTAGGAATGTGATGTTGCTTGGGAGTTTCTGGGACGACACTGGTCCTTCTTTGGATGAGTTCTCTCTGCGGGTTCTTTATGTAGTGGGACTCCTTCTCGGGGCAAGGTGCCATTGGGTGGTCTTGGAGGCCATGCTGGTCCGCCTAGGGGTGAGGTCCCATTGCATGGATTTAATAGGACAAAAAAGAACCCATAACATTTCTAATCTGCTGCAATAGAAAAGCATGAAAAAGTTGGCTGATTGCAGTTGAATAATGACAGCAAGTTAGTTCTGAAAGGGCCATATTCATGTCTTACAGGGAAATATTTGAGTGGCTTGAACAGAAAAATCACATTTATAAAACATTTGATTTTTGTATAAAAGCACCTGCCTATGTCATGTCCCCTATACAACATCAGAAGCCTCCTGAGCACTTCTAATCAAATAGTAGTCTATACAATTTGGACTACATTTTCAGAAGTACATGGATATACTGTCCATACAAAATATGCATATACACATCAATGTGCAAAACTAATACCTGGAAAATCTTCAGGAGCATCTTGCATATGAAATTATTTTCAAAAATAGTTTCAGGCTTGATCCTGGAAGGTAGCTGGCATTCTCAGTTGCTAGTAAGGTCTGTTTGAGACTTATCAGAATATTAGTGGGGGTATGTACTTGTGTGATGATGAAAGCTACATTAGATATTGAGACCTATAGCTAATAGTATAATATGGTTCAAATCTTGAGGTCCTTACTCCAATTTCTCAGTTGTAAATAAGCCTTTACTTAAGAAAACTCCTATTACAATGAGTAAAAATTTAGTATAACAGAAATTGGCCTCATTTTTCAGAATGTATATACTGTCAAAAATGTGAGTACATTCATAGAATCATAGAATATTAGAGTTGGAAGAGACCTCAGGAGGTCATCTAGTCCAATCCCCTGTTCAGAGCAGGACCAGCACCAACTAAATCATCCCAGTCAAGGCTTTGTCAAGCCGGGCCTTAAAAACCTCTAAGGATTGAGATTCTACCACCTCCCCAGGTAGCCCATTCCAGTGCTTCACCATCCTCCTAGTGAAATAGTGTTTCCTAATATACAACCTAGACCTCCCAACGCTGCAACTTGAGACCATTGCTTCTTGTTCTATCATCTGCCACCACTGAGAACAGCCTAGCTCCATCCTCTTTGGAACCCCTCTTCAGGTAATTGAAGGCTGCTATCAAATCCCTCCTCACTCTTCACTTCTGAGTCTAAATAAACCCAGTTCCCTCAGCCTCTCCTCGTAAGTCATGTGTCCCGTCCCCTTAATCATTTTCAGTGCCCTCTGCTGGACTCTCTCCAATTTGTCCACATTCCTTCTGTAGTGGGGGGAACAAAACCAGATGCAATACTCCAGGTATGGGCTCACCAGTGCCAAGTAGAGGGGAATAATCACTTCCCTCAATCTGCTGGCAATGATCCTACTAATACAGCCCAATATGCCATTGGCCTTGGCAACAAGAGCACACTGCTGACTCATATCCAGCTTCTTGCCCACTGTAATCACCAGGTCCTTTTCTGCGGAACTGCTGCTTAGCCAGTCAGTCCCCAGCCTGTATCGGTGCATGGGATTCTTCCTTCCTAAGTGCATTCATTCAAGTTGCTTCATAAGCTTCAGTGATGCTTACATGTGGTGGTATTTGCCAGTATTTGAATAGAATCTGAATTTTTCTATATTGCCTCAGCTTGAATTCCAACTGCCAGATTTAAACTAGACCTCAAGATGGGTTGCCGGGTATAATTTCCTGACCTGCTTTGTTGGTCTGAGTCAATTTTTTCATAATTTCACAGTATAAACAAATCATCGTGGAAAGGAAAAGCCACAATAGAGGTACTAGAACTTAAAAAAAAAATCAAAATTGATCAGACCTAATGTTGTTAAACAGCACATTTTAATATGTGAGTGTCAACAAAATGTGACTTTGAATTGCTTTTGTGATAAACTAGGTTTTCAAGGAAATTACATTACAGGTACTGCCAGTTCTCATACATTTTTGGCTCTATTTCTTTCTGGATTTCCTATCTACACTACACTGCACAGTTGATTATCACACACACTTCACAAGGTGTCAGTAAGTATCTGGCAGCACTATTAGAAGGAGAGCCAAACCTGCATCTTAGGACACAGCTGAAGCAATAACTAGCATTAGCTGAATAAATGAAACTCATTAATTTATTATTTCATGAGCAGACAATTCATTGTGGGTTCCATCAAGGTTAATCAATTTATCACTCTAAACAGACCACAAGGGAATGAAGAGAACCAGCTGTTGAATTTGAATTCTGTTTATTAATGTTGAGTCAACAGAAGTCAAGGGACTTGTAAACAATTTAGATCTCATTTTTATGATAAAATGACAGAATTATCGACATTTCCTGGTACCTACTCTATGTGCAATTTTAGTAGCCTACAAAACTGATAAGAGGTGGTGATGTTTGTTTTATGGCTTACACAGTAACTAATAGCTCTTCGTAAACATGTGCAAAACTCATTATTCCTCTTCTTACAACACTCCTTTGCCATGAATCCTGCAAAAAAAAACTTGACAATGGCTAGCCTGCTGGTGTGCTGAGACCAGCCTATCCTGCTGACCAATATTGTCTCAAGGTTTCCTGGTGCTCCCCCATCTGTCTGTATCCATCTTGTTTCTTGTCTTATACTTAAGATTGTAAGTTTGGTGGGGAAGGGACTGGGTTTCTTTTTGTTCTGTGTTTGTATTGAACCTCTCAGAATGGGGTCCTTGTCCCCTACCTGCTACAGTAACACAAATAATAATTATATAGTGAAATACCATGAATAATAATAATATGGTGAATAAAACCAACCCCCAGTTTCACTGTACAACTTATCATACATGGATCAATAGGTGGAATCTCTGGTTTGTATGAGACTCATAATGTTTCGGTTACTAATTGTTCAAAATCAAGTATGTTTCTCTTATAGAGGAAGAATCATTGTTGAGTGCTTAAAGGGACTTTGCATTTTTCCTCATTTGAATTTATTTTTGGAAACAGAATGATTTTTAAAAGCTCAAGTTGAATTTAAAATCCATCCTGTTTGTGTGTTTTTGAAATTAAGTGAAATGTATTTTCTCATTCCAAGTTTATCCTATCTTCTGTATAGATAGAGAGTGCAAAGCCCAATTCTGTATGTTATATTTGCTTTTTGTTTTTTAATTGCTGCATGACTAAGTGCAACTTGGGAAGAATGGTGTGTAAAAAAATTCTTCTCTATTCTGCGCAGAACAAAGCAATTGAACAAAGCAATTGTACACAGGGCAAAATTAATCCCTTGTATAACTCCATTCATGTCAACTTTGGATGAATTTAGTCCTATTAAGTTTTGATCCAAAAGCCCATGGAGGTCAGAGGAAAGAATCCCACTGACTTCTATGGGTTGTGGATCAGGCTTAAATCTGAAAGATTAAAACATTTAAAGACCTTATTCTCCTGTGTTAAACAATGGCATATATACAGGAGCCTGACTATTAATAGTCCTGTCCTCCTTCCTCCCCTTCATGAAGAAGCTAGAAGTAGGAGTTGAAAGTACCAACTACACACACTTGTACATTCATAAGATCTACTGCTCTGTCACATATTAGCATATCCATTCAGTTCAGTCAATGGAACCATTTTATGTTCCTTGACTTGAGAGTGGTAGAAATACTGTAGGAGTTACCACTTGCAAAGCAGAGTAGTTATCTAAGTGAATTCAGTATGATAATTTGAAATGTATTTATTTAGATTTATACAGTGCATAAATAAAAAGTACCCCAACCTTACCTCTAATCTAGCAAAGAGATGAAACTGAAAATTTCTAAATTTGGACTCAGAGTTCACCTTAGAGCATGAATACTACACTGAACATGCCACAAAACACAGCTGGAGGAGGGCCTTGTTTCCCCCTTACGCCCTGTGACTTAGTGGTTAGAGCACTCACCCAGGATGTTGGAGATGCAGATCTCATTAAAGTACCCCTCTAATCAGCCAGGAGGACAATGCTGGAGGCCTGCAGGAATCCCAGATCACCAGAACACTGACCACCCCAAACCCTGTTGCAGGAGATGTCTACAAGATTTCACCAAGAGCCATTTCCCCCCATTGTTTACCCCTTTTGATGAGGAGGGGAAGAGATGTATGCAAACATATTAAAGAGTGGACAGCATTCTTGGTTTTGACCACTTAATTTTTAAAAATATTTTTTCCCAAAAATGTTTCCTTAAAACATATTCTAAGGACAATTTCACTTTAGAAATTTTTAATAGCTTTTAATTTTATGTATCTTGCCTTAATTGTTCTTGAAATGTTTTTGTTGAAAGTAAACCTTCTACCTGTTAGTTGTAGTAAATTTTATAATCTGTTTAACTGTGTGTATCTTCTCCTTCCTGAGTATAATGAACTGAAAGTAATTTTGGTTCAGGAATGGGTCCCTGCCTCATGTAATCAAATAGTATGTAAAACTTTGATGCCATGACAGTGGAAATCTTTTTGACTTTTCCCCCAATATTCACAAATATATGAAGCCCTGGGAATTCACTCCACTTTCCCCATCCCTCCTGTGTATGTTTTCTGTACTGTAAAAATCATTACAAATTCTCAACAAAGCAGATGTTTTCCAGCTGTTTTAGGAAGTAAAGGATTGATCAATATCTTTCTTAATAAATTTATTGAACATGTTGAAATTTAAAAACCAAAATAATAAAAATAAAATACTGGCAATCTCACAGCATCTGCCAGTACCATATACTGAAATTCCTCCCCTACCCCCAAAACCAAACCAAACCTTAAGCACTTTCAAGCAGACCGCGGATTATGGGTCTCTAACAGCTTTGAATTGCCCTTGGCACTGGTCACAATTCCAAGTTACTACACTGACATAATGGCTACATTTCTTTCTTTCCCCTGGCTACAATCCCTCATAAACACATTCAAAATATTGAAGTACTCCCAAAAACAGAGGTTTCAAAAAAAGAGGTTTGAGTTGTGTCAGGCACTTAAGGCATCGAAAAGTTATTCAGACACAATGAAGCATTTGTTTCCATCCCCTAGAAAACCCTACACTTTAAACACTTCTTGGAAGATTGAAATTAGGGGTTCCATTCGGCAACAAATAGTATTATTCAGTTAACTACTTTGAAACCCAGTATTTCATTAAACAAGTGAAAATGGGTCCTTCACCCATTCAAGGTGAAATCGGAAATGATTGTGTGCATTGTGTTAATTGGGCTCTCCATACTGTTGTAAATGGGATTGAGGAAGATGCAAAAAAACCTAACAAAGCAAACCAAAAAACCACAACACAACCAACCAAACCACTGTGCCACTGTCAGATCTCTCATGTAGCTGCTCTATGCTAACAGGAGAGAGCTCTCTCGGAGACATAATTAAACCACACCCAATGAATGGAGGTAGCTATGTTGGCGGAAGAAGCCCTCTTGCTGACATAGCACTGTGCACACTACAATTTAAGCCGGCAAAACTTGTATCGCGCAGGAATGTGTTTCCCTGAGCGACCTAAGTTTTGCTGACATAAATGGTAGTATAGGCATGGCCCAAATCATGTGTAACAATGTCTGAAGCTATTACCATTGTCAGACCTGCCCCGCTAGTTTTTTTTTTTAACAGTGAATCACAAGTGATGAATTGGTTTATATTCAGGTGTCAGTAGTGAGGACAAACACATTGAACAAAGAGCACATAACACCATGGCCACAACCTTCCAGAGCAGAAACCCATCCCCAAACTTTTAACACAAGGTAGGTGCTCTGTAATAATTGTCTTTAATGTATATAATGGGCCATGCAAGAACGGATAACAAACTTCAGCAACAGAACATCAAAAGGGAACAAAACACTTGTGAAACTATGTAGCCCCATAAGTATGTATGTTCTCTCACGTACATGTACAACAGCTTCACTGAAAAGATCTGAAGATACTCCTCGGCACAAATACAAGGCAAAGGTCATAGGATGTGTGCACGTCCAGCACTGCTAATTTCCCTTGCCTGCTGAGACCCAGGACCAGTATGTATTTGTGGGGCAATCTGACTCTGTACAGAGTTTGCAAACCAGATTTCTTCTGACCCCACTCAGGAAGGACATATTCTTTTACTCTCACAAATATTGTGCAGCGCACAGCAGGAGATGATCATACGAACAGTGTTTGCCACATTGGCATCCAGATGCTTCAGCAAGCAGCACCAATGAGCCTTCAGCTTCCAAATACACTTTTTATTGCCATTCAGCAGAGGCCTAGTTTGAATCTGAATTCCCTTTTTCTAGGTCCACTTACATCAGAGTATGGTTTCATGAGCCAGGCGTGCTTATGTGGAGTCCCCCATAATAATACATTTGGCACAGACACACTGTTCAGAACAATATTATTTCTAGAGAATAAAATCCTTTCTTCTCCCTTCAAGTACAATCCTGATCTCCTCAGCACCCTGGTGTCATGAATCTTTCTAGTTTTTCCCCATGCGAGTATTCATGACTCTGCTTCTCAGTCAGTCACTTAGGCTATGTTCACAGTGGCACACATATCCAAGTACTGGATCATTGCAGAATGATGAAACTGTAAACTTTTCAGTTCACATACTCACTTTCCCTTAGTGGTGGGCAAGCTATAAGGATGTGTGCACCATCAATGGCCCTTGCACAGTTCAGAAACCCCAGCCTGTGAAAACTAGTTATTATTTCTGAACATTTCTTATACCAACCACCCATGGGTAAACCACAGTTTTAATTGCCTCACAGGCCTGCACAGCCAAGACCCCGACAGTAGACTTTCCAACTCCCATGTGGTTTGCAATGGATCTATCATTGTCTGAGGTAGCTAGCTTCCACAAGGCAATAGCAACCCACTTTTGAACGAGTATGGAGTTCCTGAATTAAGTGTTCTGGTACTGGAGGGTTGGTGCAAACTCCTTATATGGCTCCATGAAGATCTATTTACTAATGTGGAAGTTCCAGAGCCACTGCTGGTCATCCCAGGTTTCCAAGATGACGTGATTCCACAACATGTTGGTTCTTCTACATCAAAAGTGACAGCGATCCCAAGGGCATTTGCTGCAATACCGGCAGTCACATTCCTGTCCAATGAGACATGCATTGTCACTAACCCTGAAGGTCAGCCATTTTCAATGTGTCATAAAACACTGCTAGATTCCATTCAGCCTCTTGCCAAGCACTTATTCCACTGCATAAATATTTGTCTCGTGATGAGGAGCGGGAGCATTACATAGTCATTATACTGATCCATGTCTTCAACCAACATTTCCAGGGAAACAAATGAGGGGTGACAAGTGCCGTCTTCAACTTTGTGAAGGCAGGGAAAAGAACCAACACACCACTACAAAGTGGTTCTTAGAGAGTCTCTCTTTGTGATGCACAGAACCCTGAAATGGTAGTACTAACTTTTTGTACCTAGAGCAACAATGTATATGTGTATTACAGCATTATACACATGTCTAGCACAGTATACGTGGACTCTTGGGCATGAGGAGCATGCTCGAACACAAACACGATCCAGTACTCAGATATGTGCGCCACTGTAGACATAGCTAAGTGACTGACTGAGACTATGACAGTCTGGACCTTACATCTGTGTATCTAAAGATTTTATACTGCCACCCATTAAGTAATACTGGGCAATTCCATGCAAAAATCATTAGGAATAGGGAAGTCCTTCATGGACTTCATGGAGTTGCTGGAACAAGGACAAGATACACAGAGAAGAGTCAGGCCATTTGAAGTTTGTGTAATTTACAGAGTGATGAGGACAGATGAAACCTTAAATTATACAAGTTTATACTCCTGGACACTCACTTAAACTCATCTCTGAATTTGGCCTATTGATATTATTGCAAAGTCTATTTTCTGATTATTCAGTAAAACATGTTCAGGGAATTTTTGGTCATATACAAATATCATGAACTCAGAATTTTCCATTGAAAAATAACTTGGAAGTTAAAGTTCAGTACAGCAATAAATTTCCCTTAAAAAAAAGTGACATCACCACATTTAACTAGCATTATATTTGTGGACTGGTACTAATAAAATTCAATGTCAGAATATAGCACTCCAGAAAAAATCCTCGCATTAGCACTCATGAATACAATAGTGGAGAGGAATAATCTTCTCTCAATTTGCTTCCCAAACTGCAGTGAAATCTTGAGAGGTGCTAAATATAAGTCACTACTTCAATTACATTAATGAACCTGCACATAAAACTATGTGGAAAAAAATCATCACTGTATAGAAAAATCCAATTTTATTCAGGTTTGCAAAAAAGCAACACATTTCAATTTTCTTGTAGGAATCCCTCATTGCTGGGCAAAACAAAGAGTTTTTGCATATGAAGCATTTTCATTTTTGTATATTAATACACATGATATGAACACAGACAATTTGCATTTCTTTGACTAACTGCAAAGGAACCATACACAAAAAAACTCACCAAATATCTAGTGCTAACAGAGCACTACACAAGTCTGTATATAGCAACTCCTTGAAAATCCTCTAGTTTTGTACTACACAGATATTTTCTGAGTGAAATTTGCAACATATTTAGGACATTGAAAGCAACAAATAAAAGCCTTTTCAATGTGTCAGGCACCTATCCCTGCTAGGTTTGAATTGTGAATGCCTGGATTTGAAGAAAGATCTCTACCGCATAATCTAGAGAAGTATCTTGGAGACCTGATAGCAGTATTAGCTCTGCTTCTTTGAAGGTCTCTAACCACAAGAGGTAATCTTAATTATTTGCTACTACATTAAGTAACTTAAATCTAAGTAGTAAAGTTTCAGTTGACTAGTAGCCAGAGATATCCCTTTGCAGCACTTCTTTGAATTAGCTCACAGCAACACTCCAGCAGTCCTAGTATTGGT
The DNA here is from genome assembly GCF_009764565.3 of Dermochelys coriacea. NCBI lineage: Eukaryota > Metazoa > Chordata > Testudines > Dermochelyidae > Dermochelys > Dermochelys coriacea. The sequence goes on along the minus strand of NC_050071.1, from coordinate 97,603,076 downwards.
GATACAGCAATTTAGCAGGGTTTGCCATCCTCATCATTCTGCAGACATATGCATAGCACTCCCATGGAAGCCTGAGGATTGCTTTTGCAGCACTTGAGCAGTACCAGTAAAGAAGTTTGCTTTTGATTCCTTGGCAGTCTTTTACTAGAATGGAACTTTATTGCCAGTAATAATATCTCTTGAGTAAGAGTGTGAATGTTTTATGTCTGGGGTAATAAGACATATGCACAGACAAAATGGTATTTGGAATAAAAGTAACTATGACTGACTACATGTTTAAAACCCCTAGACAGCGTTGAAAAATGCAACCCATGATTATGGGTAGGACCATGCCAGCAACTGTTACTGTTTGCATCACAGTATTCCATGCATGATTTTTAAAGTCCTATGAGACCTGTCTTGAATTGTGATAACACCAGGGCTCACTTCTCTCTGATTAAAATATATCAGTTATGGCCTCTCTATTCTTCTCTTTGGGCTCTGATGAAGGAAAAGTTACCCAGAGCATAGGCCCCAACTCCATGGGTGCTCCGGGGCTGGAGCACCCAAGGGGAAAAATTAGTGGGTGCTCTGCACCCACCGGCAGCCAAGCGCCCCGCCTCGCCTCGCCCCGCTCCCGCCTCACCTCCTCCTCAGCCTCCACCTCCTCCCTGAGCGTGCTGCATCTCCGCTCCTCACTCCCTCTCAGTGTTTGCCACTGCCAAACAGCTGTAGCAAGCACTGGGAGGGAGGGGGAGGAGCGGGAACATGGCATGCTCATGGAGGAGGCGGGGAAGAAGCAGGGCCGGGATAGGGATTTGGGGAAGGAGTCGAATAGTGGCAGGGAGGGGGTGGAAACTTTGGGGAAGGGGTTGGAATGGCGATGGCAGGGGATGGGGCAGGGGTGGAGTCGGGGCAGGGCTGGGGGGTCAAGCACCCACCGGCACTAGAAGAAATCAGCACCTATGACCCAGAGTGTCAGGATTGCCAGGAATTGGTGACTAAGGCACTTGTACCAGCAAATGAGAGTATGATCCTCACTTGCCTTAAAGCTGAATTAAAAATACAAATATATACATGCAATTGTTTTAAAGTTAATCTCCTTCTTCCCTAGTAGTTTATGCGTCTTGTTCAGGGGGTAAATGTTTGTATGTGTTTGTGTGTTTTCCTCCTTACCTTTAGAGCCAAGTCAGAGGGGAAGGCGTGCTGCGTTAAGATGGGTTCTTTCACCAGACCCTGAATTTTACTGGGGATGAGTGGAAGTGAATTCAGCTGCTAGTAAAAGTTACTTCCAAATATGGAGAAGGTGACCCTCCTCCCATGTATGGAGCAAGCATGGGAAGGATAACAGGAGCCACTTCAGAGGCCCAGAAGATGTCTTTCACTCCAGAGAAGCTGCCACAAGTGTTTTTTAGACAAAGAGGCTGTACTTTCATAGTGAGAGAGAGGAGTAGGACTGCACTGTTAAACTACCATGTTGCCAGTATTCAGGAACATTATTTTGGTGCTGTAGAGACCAGGTATCATAGCACCATTATGCTAACACCGATAATGGGCCTGCAATGATTATAGGTGCAGCCAATGCGGACAGCTCATATCTCAAACAATCTAACGGTAGAAGAACTAAAACAACAAAGAGATGTGGTTTTAATCTCCAAGACTGGGGTGAAAACTTGTAAACTTGAGTGTATAGTTAAATAATTAAATAAATTAAATAAACAATGAATTAAATAAATAACCTGATTTTCAGAGGCGCTGAACATTGGCTTAGATGGGAGTTGAGAGTACATAGAACATTTGAAAAATCAGGGCATTTTTACTTGATTGTGAATATAGGTAGATGATTAACTTAAGTTAAGATGCTTAACTAGAATGTAGATGCTTAACTTTAGGCAGCCATCTTTTAGGGATGATGACTTTACAAATGTGAGCTATTCAGATAATGTCTTCTTCTTGTAGTTAATTGCTTTGTGGAAGGTGAATGACAGGATGAAAATGTGGCTCCAATAATCAAAATGGGTGTATTGTTTTTGGTACCTAGATATTAGATGATGTAAACTCCTTCAAAGATTTACACCACAACTTCAACAACCACCATCCATCCATCAGACTCTTTCTAGAACACTCTGAAGCCAGCAACAACTTCCTGAACATCACAATCAGCTTCAGCAATGGAATGCTATTGATAACATTATACAAGAAACCCATGGATCACCACACTTCCCTCCACAGAACCAGTGAACACCCAAGATACACCAAGAAATTTAGTATCTCTGGCCAGGCACAAAGATGCTACATAATATGCTCTGAGGAGAAAGTCTGGAATACATACTGTAACACACTTAAAACCGTCTTCACCAAACAAGGACACTCTGTCAGAGAAGTAGATTTCATCATGTAACAAACCACTCAAATACTGCAGGAGAACCTGCTTCAATATAGAGGAAGGGGGAAAAAACCCCTCCCACTGTAGACCCTAGTTGTCACCTACCACCCCACACTGGAACCCCTATGGGGTATCATCAAGCAGTTACAAATAATACATAATGGGGACCACAACCTGAAAGAAATGTTTCCTGAACCTCCTTTTCTGGCATTCAAACAACACTCCTCCCACAACCTTGCCAAACTCGTCATCAGAAGCCAGCTCTCCACAAACCAGGACACAGCAACTCAAAATGGCACCAGACCCTGCAAGAACAGATATAAAACCTGCAGACATATCTCCACTGCTATAATGATCAATAGCCACGCAAAGCACCCCTTTCAAGATCCATGGGTCCTACAAATGCCTATCCCAACATGAGGTGTACCTCATTCCATGCATTAAATGCCCCCAAACAACTATGTGGGTGAAACCAGATAATCATTATGCTCTCAAATTAAATCACATGGAAAAATGATAAAAAACAAAAACATCCTCACCTATGGGCAAACACTTTTCATAAAGTGGTCACTCCTTCTTGGATCTCTCAGTCCTCATCCTCAAAGAAAACCTGCACAAAACCTTCAAAAGATGATCCTGGGAACTAAATTCATAACTCTGCTAGACACTAAAATACCTGGACTCAGAGACACTGGCTTTATGGTTCATTACAACAATTTGCAACCTACTAACTCTCCTTTTTCCTGTGACTGCATAAGTGATATTTGCCCACTTCATCTTAACTAGTCTCAGCAACATGCAAACTTTATGTTCAACAGTCTGTCCCTGCTGGCATTTAGTTGTGATTGCCTTTTCCAGATCTGAAGAAGAGCTCTGTGTTGCTCGAAAACTTACTTCTTTCACCAATAGAAGGTGGTCCAATAAAATATATTACCTCAACCACATTGTCTGTGTCACTTTAATCAGTTATTCGCAATTCTAGTCATTCTCTTATAGCTTTGAACATCCCAATTTACAGGAAACAAATCTGTATAGAAAGAAATTGATCTAGGACATTGCTACAAGGTGGAATTCCACTCTATTTATGCTATACAGCTTTATTTAACAAAAATGATAGAGCATGAATATTGTACAAAATGATATGAGTAAGAAAATAATACCATCCTGTGATTCGGGACCCGGGGGGCCAAGCTGAGATTGCTCAATTAGGGCAAAATATAAAGAATGGAGCAGAGAATCTCCAAAACTGGTGGTTATTTCTAATAAATTAGATTCACCAAGCCAGTAACAAAACAGCTTCCACAATAGCTTACTGGTTACCCAGAAGCCAGTTCCCTTAAAACAATCCAGCCTTGAGCTCGCACCCAAACAGCCAAGTCAAATATGATGAGGATTACTGAAAATCTTGATCATATAAAAAGTTCTACCAATTCCAAAAGATCAGACACTTTACCCACTAGATTAATGAATATTTCTGCTCTTACATGCTTACAGCCAATTCTTATATACTAAACTAAGATTTATTAAAAAAAAAAGAGAGAGAGTGTATTGATTAAAAGATCATTATACATACAGATGTGAATAGAGTTCTTAGATCAGTTTCATAGTAGAAATGTTTCAGAGTAGTAGCCATGTTAGTCTGTATTCGCAAAAAAGAAAAGGAGTACTTGTGGCACCTTAGAGACTAACAAATTTATTTGAGCATAAGCTTTCATGAGCTATAGCTCACTTCATCGGATGCAGTAGAGATGGTGAGCTTTAGAGTTGCAAAAAGTCATTTTCGAATTAATCCATAGGTTACAGTCCAATGTCCAATATCAGGGTGATCCAGATGGGACTAGAGACTCAAAACTTCTCCTGATGGAGCTTAAATAGATCTGAGTTGAAAAGATTAGGGTCCAAAAGTTGTTTTATAGTTCTCTGGCAAGCCATCCATAGCCTCTTGACAGTATGCAGTCCTTGGGTGAACAACAAGCAATTACCCTAGCTTTGAACTAGTTCTATTTCCTAAGCATCACCGGTAATTAGTTACATGGATTAACATAAGACAATTTTCAGAGTAGCAGCCATGTTAGTCTGTATTCGCAAAAAGAAAAGGAGGACTTGTGGCACCTTAGAGACTAACAAATTTATTTGAACATAAGCTTTCGTGAGCTACAGCTCACTTCATTGGATGCATTTGGTGGAAAATACAGAGGGGAGATTTATATACACACATTTATATACACACACATAAGGCAATTGCCTATCTCCCGCCATTTACAGGTAGTTTACTATATACTTCAAAGAGAAATGAAGATAGTGTTATCATTACATTCACAGTTCATTTAATGTTAACATCTCCTTTTGATGTCTGAATTAACAGAATACAGCGATAGACAGGACAGTGTTTGGTTACATTGTCAACTTCTAACAATATATATTTGCAAACTGGATACAATTAATTTAGGCTTGAATAGAGACTGGGAGTGGATGGGTCATTACACAAAGTAAAACTATTTCCCCATGTTATTCCCCCCCCCAACACACACACACTGTTCCTCAGAAGTTCTTGTCACCTGCTGGAAATGGCCCACCTTGATTATCACTACTAAAGGTTTTCTTCCTCCCCCCCACCCCCCGCTGGTAACAGCTCATCTTAAGTGATCACTCTCCTTACAGTGTGTATGATAACACCCATTGTTTCATGTTCTCTGTGTATATAAAATCTCCCCACTGTACTTTCCACTGAATGCATCCGATGAAGTGAGCTGTAGCTCACGAAAGCTTATGCTCAAATAAATTTGTTAGTTTCTAAGGTGCCACAAGTCCTCCTTTTCTTTTTGCGAATACAGACTAATACGGCTGCTACTCTGAAACCTGTCAATATATATTTAAACACACAAAAACATAACCATTATCTACTAATATGTCTCTAAAGGTTGAATTTGGGTCAGTTAGCCTGCTAGTTGTGTAACCCTTTCTGACCCAGTGTCACACATCCTCATTTCAATGAAACTTGATAGAGTTGGTCTGACTCACTTTTACTTTGTTTGAAAAAGCAATGACAAATACACCACAGCTTCTCTGTAACTTAGTGAATCAATAGCAAAAGGTTTCAAGAGAGACTAGTGATTTTTTAGGTACCTATCTTGTGACACATTAAATGGGTCAGATATTCAGAAAGTGCTGAGAACCTGCCCTTTGAAAATCTGATCCCTTTTAAAACAGTGTTTCAAGCTGGGCACTTAAAAACAGAGGCCCCCAAAATTAATAGTCACCGTTGAAAATCTCAGCCAATTTCTCTTACGTGACACAGAGGAAGGCTCAAGAGCCTAAGAACAGGGATTTTGCATTTGGATAAATCAGTATTTAATGATAAAAAGTCTGCCAATAAAAGGAATTGTAATGGAAAATATTAGTGCACACTAAAAATATTCACCAGTATGTTACTGGTGTCCTTCCAGTGCAGCTTAATTTTGTGAGGTATCAGCAGTCTCAGTGTACTATTACTTTGTTTGGACTTAAGGGTGCTCAACACATAAGGCCTCTACTACCCTTATTTCAGTTACACACTGCTCCCAAGAAAATCACAATGCAGAACACAAGAAGTGTGTAAAACTACCTATGGTCACAAAAGCTGTAAAAGGGTATGAGGAGAAACACCTGGGCAATATTACTTTTTTTGGCTTTGCATTTATTTATATAGAAAAGCTTAATTGCATGGGTCTGCAAGGCTGCATTTGGATTAATTAACTGTTAATGAATCCAAAACAACATCTAGATATGGATATGGCACCAACCGATTTTAAAAATGATTAATTTGTTGGTTAGTGCCATGGCACAGGCCTGTGTGAAGCGTCTAGTGTTGGTGATGAGTGCAGTGATTCCACTATCGTCCTCAGCACTGGCCACCAGCTAGACTTATTTAAGGGAAAAGGAGGCACACTGTATAAGTCCTCTGTGCTGGTACATAGCTTCTCCACTGACAAGACCCCTGCTCTAACTTTGAGTGCTACCCCCCTGTAACTTGGCCCTCAAGTGCCAGGGTAATTCATTACATAAAATAAATGGATGAGCCATTACACAAAGTAAAACTATTTCCCCCATGCTTATTCCCCCCTCCCCCCAGGCTACTGTTACTCTCACCTTCTTGTCAACTGTTGGAAATGGGCCATCCTGATAATCACTACAAAAGGTTTTTTTCTCCTGCTGATAATAGCTCACCTTAATTGATCACTCTCCTTGTAGTGTGTGTATGACAACACCCATTTTTTCATGTTCTCTGTGGGTATATATATCTTCCTACTGTATTTTCCACTGCATGCATCCGATGAAATGGGTTTTAGCCCACGAAAGCTTATGCTCAAATAAATTTGTTAGTCTCTAAGGTACCACAAGTACTCCTCATTCTTTTTGCTGATACAGACTAACATGACTACCACTCTGAAACCTGTCAGCGTAATTCTGTAAGAGATCTACAAGCAGCATGAGGCCACACAGGTGTAACAAGCAAGTCCCTCAGCATGTGAAATACACTGTAACATTCATTATTAACCCATGTCCCCATCTACAAAGTTAGTAGTGAAGACCTCAGTGGTGTCTATGGTGGAGGAGAGTGCTACACTTTACAATGGCATAGCAAGCAGATGCAGGCATAGCCATTGTTTATGACTACGGAGGGCTCATGGAATGATTCCATACCAGTGACCACAGACTGCACCCTAACCTCAGCCACTCATCTTGTGAATCCATGCCACTGGAGTTCGGGAGAACGGGCGAGATTACGTGGTTGGTACAATTCAAGCCATCACCACTAAAACCAATTCATGCATGGGGTTCTGAATATGGAGGAAAGTCCTACCATGATGGGTGAGTGGTGAAGTGACAGGCATCATGACACTGGCAGTCATAGTTGTTGGTCACTAGGTACTGTACCTGGCAGTAACAGTACCATTCAGAAACATCTTGGGTTTCTGAGCAGTTTGGATTCCCATACAGGGAAGGGACTAGAAAAGGTGCCCTAAAAATTTTCTACTTCTATAGAACCTGACCAGACCACTGTATCTGGAATATCATGTGCCTATGCTGTCAGAAAAATGAGCGATCTTACAATCACAATAGTTTCATGGATGGTTAGGACTGTGTGGGACATCCCTACCACCAGCTGACCTGAGAGAGGCACAACCCTTGTTGCAAGAGTACTGGCCACTTACAGGGTTGACATTGCTGCACTGAGTGAAACCAGGCTCACTGATGAAGAGCAGCTCATAGTCACTGGTGCAGGGTACATGTTCCTCTGACAAGAATGCCCATCCACAGAGCCATGACAATCAGGTGTTGGTTTTGCCATTAGGAACTCCATTGCTGCCAAACTTAAAGGCACACGCGATCAGTTTATATCTCTGTGGCTGTCATTGAACTACATGTGATAAGCTACCATCATCAGCGCTTATGCTCCCATCATGACAAATGCCAACAATGAGAAAGAAAAAAAATCAGTTCTACAGTGATTTAGACAAACTCATTGTGTCTGCACCAGCATCAGATAAAACTGATTATTATGGGCTCTTCAATGCAAGGGTTGGAAGTAATGCGGTAATCTGGCAGGATGCCATTGGACAGCATAGAACTGCAAAAGAGAATAACAGTGGAACTCTGCTACTCAGTGAAAGTGTTAAGTGCCCATTAGTGATCATGAATACCTTTTTCCACCTACCAGACAAAAAGAAATCATGGATGCACACAGGATCCAAACAATGACATCTTACTGACTACATCACAGTCGGGTGGTGAGATCTATAGGACGCATGAATCACTGCAGCCATGCGCAGAGCAGACTGCTGGACACACCATCATATGATTTACCCCCAGCTGTTATTGGTATTATGACCACTGCATCGCAAGTCGTCATCTAAAACAGACTGTTCAAAGTAAAGTGACTGCAAGATGAAGCTACACTAGCACAGCTCTGTAACACCACAGCATTTCTGTATGACCCTTCTGGCTTGACTGCTAGGGTGACCAGATGTTCAGTTTTTATAGGGACAGTCATATTTTTTGGGACTTTTTCTTATATAGGAGCCTATTGTCCCCCACCCCCAGTCCCGTTTTTTCACAGTTGCTCTATGGTCACCCTAACTAGTGCTAATGTAAATAGCGACTGGGAGACACTTCACGATGCTATCAATCCAAGCTCACCACCTTAGGTACAGCAACACAACATCACCAAGACTGGTTTGCTGAGAATGACCCAGAAATCCAACAGTGACTCACTGAAAAACATGAGATGCACTGTTAAATTCATGCATCCCATATCTCTGTAGGCACAGTCTACAGGAATCTATGTCATACAGGAATCTATGTCATGACTTCCAATGTAAATTTAGAGGCATGCAGAATGAACGGTGGAATATCAAGGCGGATGAAATCCAGGACTATGCCGACTGTCATGAAACCAAAGACTTCTATGCTGCTTTGAAAGATGCATATTGTCCTACACCCATTACTACAGTGCCTTTGAAGAGTGTGGATGGCCTGACACTGATCACTGACAAAGGCAAAATCTTTCAGAGGCGACAGCTGCACTCCAGTGATCTTCTGAACACACAATCCTATATCATAGACAAAGCACTAATAAGAGTAGGGATCAACCAACATGTAATGACAACATGGATGTTTCCCTGTCCCTTGAAGTCAGTGCTGCAGTCATTGCCATGAAGAACTACATGGCCCCCAGATCTGATGGCATTCCGGAAGAAATATTCAAGTATGAATGTGAGACCTTGCTGAGGTGTCTGCATGGACTCTTTTTCAATCTATGGAATACTGAGAATGTACTGAAAGACTTCAAAGATATGGTTACCATATACAAGATGAAAATCTGACGGTGGCAACTATCATGGTATCTTGTTATTCTTCATTGCTGGAAAAATTCTGGCCAGAGTACTCTTTGATTGTCTGCTATGCAACATTGCTAATCATGTGCTACTGGAGTTGCAATGCGGTTTCAGGTCAATGTGAGGCACAGCAGATATGATATTTTTAGCTCCTCAGATGCAGGAGAAATGCAGACAAGAATAACAGGACCTTTACACTGTTTTCATTGACCGGGCAAAAGCATTTGACACCATCAGTAGACCTGAACTTTGGCAATTATTATATGTTTGGTTGTCCAGAAAAATTCACCACCATTCTGAGGCTATTTCATTATGCAATGCTTGGATGGATCTATGTAGATGATGTTCTGTCTGACCCATTTCCTATGCTATTAAGCGGGGCTGTGTAATTGGTCCATTCCTGTTCAGTATCTTCTATGCAGCAATGCTCAATGACGCTACAAGAGACCCAAATGCTGGTATCAGGATAGGTTTCTGATCCTCTAGAAAAGTATTCAACCTGAACAGGTTGCAATCTGCCTTGAAGGTCTTTGAGGCAATTGTTCATTGGGTGCTGTATGCAGATGACTGTACTCTAGTGGGACATGCTTAAGAAGATATACAGATGGATTCGCAGAGTCTGCAAAAAGGCACAGGCTTACAAACAATGTGAAAAAGACAGAAGTTGTGTATCAACCTGCGCCAGGGAAACCTTACACAAAACCAAAAGTCACTATCAGCAACATGCAGTTGACTCTATTATAGACTTCTGTTATCTTGGCAGCACATTGTCAAATGATACTGTTTTTTGTCTTTTTTATTGTCAAATGATAGACAAGGAACTCACAATTTGCATCAACAAAGCCAGTTCATCATTTGGCAGGTTATCAGGCAATCTGGCAGCAACAAGGTATTAAGGTTCAAACAAAGCTAGAAGTCTATAAAGCAGTTGTGCTGTCCAATTTGTTGTATGGGTGCAAGACCTAGACCTGCTACAGGCATTACATCAAGCTTCTTGATGTGTTCCATTTATGACATCTGTGTACTGTGCTCCACATCAAATGGCACAATAAAGTTATCAATAGCGAGATTCTGGAACTCAGCCACTCCATAGGGATTGAAGCCATGTTCATTGCATCACAGTTACACTGGGCTGGTCATGCGTTAAGGATGGATTGCACTGGAATGCCAAAGCAGTTGCTGTACAGCAAACTCAATGTGAGTAATCGCACACAAGGAAGCCAGAAGAAACGCTTCAAGAACACACTGGAGCATAACTTGAAGCAGTGCAATGTTGACATCAACAGCTGGGAGTCATCAGCAACATATCGATCATACTGGCAAGCAGCAGTCAATGATGGGATTACTCAGTTCGAGATTAATCACCGTATGGATCTTAAAGCACAGAGGCTGAGTTGTAAACAGAGGCACATTCAGTGGGCACAGACTGTAATCCCTTCCTTGATATCATTCTAAATATGCATTCAGTGTCGAAAGGACGGCCATTCATACATGGGCCTTTTTAGCCACATTCATATTTACAAGATACAATACCGTTGCCAGTGTCAACTTCAGTAGCAAAGACAACAACAATTTGTTACAGTGCTAAAAGTATAAGCAGAATGAACAATAGAGACCTGTGTAAAGAATATTAATATATTATACAGAATGGCCAGTTACTAAATTCAGATAAGATTGTTCTTAAGTAGTTCTCTACATTCTGCTCAGATTGACTCTAGAGGGTGAGATTGGGTAGTTGCTTATGGTTAACTACCAGTCTTTCACATAGAATTCAACAGGGTTCTTGTTTCACATGCATCTGAGTCTAAGATAGTGACTGATTTTGCAGTGGATGGATGGAGGACTTGCTGAATACATGGGTACAGGTATTAGTCACAGCAAACCTATTTTCAGAAGACAGCCCTGACTTTGTTTCTGAGAGCAAATGGAGAGTTGTAGTAGCCAGGCAAGGTACTAAAACTTCAACAGGACTTTATTTTTTAAAGTGGAAACTTCTTTTCCAAGCTGCTGTTGCACGCTCAGTAGCTCTCCCTCAGCCTCTTCAACTCCTCCCCCGTCCTTCCTGTTTCCTATCCTTTCAGACTCCCAACAGCCAGTGCTCCCAATTCTAATAATTACAAGCAACATCTATACATCACATGAAGGTGCTGACATTGATCTATAAAGCCCTATATACCTTCATGCTTTGGTCACTGTACTTGATGAGGTGGACGAGGCTTTCTTCTGGCAACTCACGGAAGTTACTAGATCGCAGGCCCTGGTTCTCATGGGAGACTTCAATCACCCTGATATCTGCTGGGAGAGCAATACAGCGGTGCACAGACAATCCAGGAAGTTTTTGGAAAGGGTAGGGGACAATTTCCTGAATTAGTGCTGGAGGAACCAGCTAGGGGCAGAGCTCTTCTTGACCTGCTGCTCACAAACCGGGAAGAATTAGTAGAGGAAGCAAAAGTGGGTGGGAACCTGGGAGGCAGTGACCACGAGATGGTTGAATTCAGGATCCTGACACAGGGAAGAAAGCAGAACAACAGAGTATGGACCCTGGACTTCAGAAAAGCAGACTTTGACTCCTTCAGGGAACTGATGGGCAGGATCCCCTGGGAGAATAACATGAGGGGGAAAGGAGTCCAGGAGAGCTGGCTGTATTTTAAAGAATCCTTATGAAGGTTACAGGGACAAACCATCCTGATGTGTAAAAAGAATAGTAAATATGGCAGGCGACCAGCTTGGCTTAACAGTGAAATCCTTGCTGATCTTAAACACAAAAAAGAAGCTTACAAGAAGTGGAAGATTGGACAAATGATCAGGGAAGAGTATAAAAATATTGCTCAGGCATGCAGGAGTGAAATCAGGAAGGCCAAATCACACCTGGAGTCACAGCTGGCAAGAGATGTTAAGAGTAACAAGAAGGGTTTCTTCAGGTATGTTAGCAACAAGAAGAAAGTCAAGGAAAGTGTGAGCCCCTTACTGAATGTGGGAGGCAACCTAGTGACAGAGGATGTGGAACAATCTAATATACTCAATGCTTTTTTTGCCTCTGTCTTCACGAACAAGGTCAGCTCCCAGGCTGCTGCACTGGACAGCACAGCATGACCAGCCCTCTGTGGAGAAAGAAGTGGTTCGGGACTATTTAGAAAAGCTGGATGAGCACAAGTCCATGGGGCCAGATACGCTGCATCTGAGAGTGCTAAAGGAGTTGGTAGATGTGATTGCAGAGCCATTGGCCATTATCTTTGAAAACTCATGGCGATCGCGGGAAGTCCCGGACAACTGGAAAAAGGCTAATGTAGTGCCCATCTTTAAAAAAGGGAAGAAGGAAGATCCTGGGAACTACAGGCCAGTCAGCCTCACCTCAGTCCCTGGAAAAATCATGGAGCAGGTCCTCAAGGAATCAATTCTGAAGCACTTAGGGGAGAGGAAAGTGATCAGGAACAGTCAGCCTGGATTCAGCAAGGGCAAGTCATGCCTGACTAATCTAATTGCCTTCTATGACGAGATAACTGGTTCTGTGGATGAGGGGAAAGCAGTGGATGTGTTGTTCCTTGACCTTAGCAAAGCTTTTGACATGGGGGTCTTCCACAGTATTCTTGCCAGCAAGTTAAAGAAGTATGGGCTGGATGAATGGACCATAAGGTGGATAGAAAGCTGGCTAGATTGTCGGGCTCAACGGGTAGTGATCAATGGCTCCATGTCTAGTTCGCAGCTGGTATCAAGTGGAGTGCCCCATGGGTTGGTCCTCGGGCGGTTCTGGTCAATATCATCATAAATGATCTGAAGGATGGTGTGGATTGTACCCTCAGCAAGTTTGCAGATGACACTAAACTGGGGTAGATACGCTGGAGGGTAGGGATAGGATACAGAGGGCCCTAGATAAATTAGAGGATTGGGCCAAAAGAAATCTAATGAGGTCAACAAGGACAATGCAGAGTCCTGCACGTAGGACGGAAGAATCCCATGCACTGCTACAGACTAGGGACCGAATGGCTAGGCAGCAGTTCTGCAGAAAAGGACCTAGGGGTTACAGTGGACGAGAAGCTGGATATGAGTCAACAGTGTGCCGTTGTTGCCAAGAAGGTCAATGGCATTTTGGGATGTATAAGTAGGGGCATTGCCAGCAGATTGAGGGACGTGATTGTTCCCCTCTATTTGAGATTGGTGAGGCCTCATCTGGAGTACTGTGTCCAGTTTTGGGCCCCACACTACAAGAAGGATGTGGAAAAATTGGAAAACATCCAGCGGAGGGCAATAAAAATGATTAGGGGACTGGAACACATGATTTATGAGGAGAGGCTGAGGGAACTGGGATTGTTCAGTCTGTGGAAGGGAAGAATGAGGGGGGATTTGATAGCTGCTTTCAACTACCTGAAAGGGGGTTCCAAAGAGGATGGATCTAGACTGTTCTCAGTGGTAGCAGATGACAGAACAAGGAGTAATGGTCTCAAGTTGCAGTGGGGGAGGTTTAGGTTGGATATTAGGAAAAACTTTTTCACTAGGAGGGTGGTGAAGCACTGGAATGCATTACCTAGGGAGGCGGTGGAATCTCCTTCCTTAGAAGTTTTTAAGGTCAGGCTTGACAAAGCCCTGGCTGGGATGATTTAGTTGGGATTGATCCTGCTTTGAGCAGGGGGTTGGACTAAATGGACTCCTGAGGTCCCTTCCAACCCTGATATTCTATTATTCTATTTTGCTTTATTTGGTCAGTAATCTGCTTTGTTCTGTCTGTTATCTTTTATATTCACTTAAAATTCACCTTCTGTAGTTAATAAACTTATAGTTTGTTTATAATATAACCCAGTTTATGTCATTTCTAACTGGGGAGGGGGGGCAAGAAGTTATGCATATCTCTCTCCACATTGAGGGAGGGGGCAATTTTAATAAAACCTTTGGGTTTATACCCCTTTAAAAGGAATGGGTACCAGGGTTTTGGGGCAAACCCCTAAGGCTGAATCTTTCCAGAGTGGATCTCTGTCTCTCTGTGCAGCTGGGTGTGGTCCTGCTTGTGTGCTTGTCTGGAAGAGGCTTGTGAGCCTAGCCCAGCAAGTCCAGGTAAACGGGAACCAGCTGGCAGAATAGGCTGACCCAGTGGCACTCCAGCACATCAGGTGACGCCCCAAAGGGCCCAAATCCATCACAGGGAGAATGAATGCTTAAATACTAGCAATGCTTGAAGACAAATGAAAATAAATCACAGTTTCCTGCTTTAATTTATTTTTTTGGCTTTGAGATGTGGACAGGGAAAAGAAAATGAAGTAGAAATAACACCACTGGCACAGAAGAATCAAATTTTGTCTGAGGAACTTAGCAGACCATCTGGTTTTAGATAACATGGAACTAAAGACAGTACTTAGGAACGAGAAAGTGGTGAGATCCTTAGAAAAGCATCACTAGGAAAAGAAATACATAACCAGATGGCACAGCCAAAATGGAAAAAGCAACAGAATTGTCTTCACCTGTTTTCTAAAAACTAACATTGTTACACTTTACAGAAACTGCTTCAGATTTGAAAGGTACTTTGTCCTCCTATGAGTGAAAATACATATTTCAGATTTAAGTTCACTTTAAAACGTATAGCAAAAAAAAAAGAGCATTTTTAAACTGGTAATTTCTCTACAAGGAGATAATTTCCTCTATTTTTTACCATTCCATTTACAAACAAATGTCTCTAGTGGAAATGGTTTGGGACAAATAGTGTATAAATGGGAATATATAACTAAAACAAATAATATTCTTGTATAGGTGCCATTTAGAGCAACAATTCAGTTCTGTGCAAACATAAATTTACTGCCAATGTCTTTTAAATTATATAGCTTCAGTAGAAATGGAAGAATTGTTACTCCCCCAAATAAATGCTTCTTTCAGCTGCCCCAAATAGTATATGAGTGTGGAATTCTGTTTATTCTGGAATTCAAATTATATTAAAAGGATTTCACAAGATTAGTGGCTGTTGATAAGAAAATAACACAAAAAATAGATTTCAGAGTAGCAGCCGTGTTAGTCTATTTTTTGTAAAAATAAAAGGAGTACTTGTGGCACCTTAGAGACTAACAAATTTATTTGAGCATAAGCTTTCGTCACGAAAGCTTATGCTCAGATAAATTTGTTAGTCTCTAAGGTGCCACAAGTACTCCTTTTCTTTTTACAAAAAATAGACTAGACCTTTGAGGCAGCCTGCTCTAGCATTATAGATACAGAATGTAATTGCTGCAGGTTTAGAAAATGGGAGTTGCTGAATTTCAACAGATAAAGACAATGGAGATGGGTAAAACAGATTTTTTGTCTCATTTAATTTTTTTTAATTAAGAGCATTTGGCATCCCCAATCCATCTTATGCAAAGTAATTGGCAGCTAGCGATGATGGATCAGCATACAGGCATGCTAACATGCTTTCACACAGATGGCACATTGGTGCTCTACATTTTATATGCAACACACTCAGGAAAAGTTGGTGATCCTTATGACTCCTAGAATTCCAGAATAAACAGGGTGCATGGACACTACCTGATCTTCAGCAGAGAAGGGGGAAAGGTTAAAACTCAGCACAGCTTTCCGTTGTACAACTGTTCAGTAGGGGTTTGGGGGGACAGAGATAGGAATACAGGACTCCACAGTGAGGGTTATGGGACTGGGTTGAACCATAGGCTGGGGGAGTGTTTTTTTTTTTTGGCAGGGAAGGGTGGTATGTTTCATTATTGTGATTTCTGGTAATTAATATTACCCACCAAGAAAGACTTTTTCTGACAGATCCCAACACAACCTTTTTATTGTTCATCTGTGTTTCTGTGAAGGTTTTTGTATCCTGCTGAAAATGACAGGCTGCCAGGAAAAAATTAAAAGCCTCCAGGATGTACAGTGCATATGCAGTGTAAGGATTTTTGCCAACCATCTTTGCATGACACCAAATGTTTTAGGTAAAGCACATTCCTACCACGCATCCATTGCAACCATCCAAGCTCCTGAAAGTTCAGAGATTGTAGGTCACATTTAATAAAAT
Source organism: Dermochelys coriacea (assembly GCF_009764565.3). NCBI lineage: Eukaryota > Metazoa > Chordata > Testudines > Dermochelyidae > Dermochelys > Dermochelys coriacea. Next base: position 97,586,842 of record NC_050071.1, on the reverse strand, counting down.
GTCTATCAATATTCCTAGATCATTTTATAATTGATTCCATTTCCCACAATGTAAAGGGTTTTCCAGAAAAAAGAAAAAGAGTACTTGTGGCACCTTAGAAACGAACCAATTTATTAGAGCATCTTAGAGACGAACAAATTTATTAGAGCATAAGCTTTCCAGAGTCACCAAATGATCTGCTTGTTATTTGATGTGTTCTGAACTTTTTTCTATTGCAACTGTTTGCAATTCTAATCCTAGTTACACCAGATTGTTGATCTAACCATATCTTCTATTATCAAACAACACATATTTTAAGACAAATGTGCTCTGAAGCGGGGTTTTTCAACCCCTAGGTCAGGACCCAAAATTGGGTTGCCAGAATGTTTCAAAGGGTCGCATGGAAGTTCCTGTCCCACAGGGCTGATTGGGTTTGCTTCTCTGCTGCAGGCACTGCAACCTCTGAGGTCCCAGCACCACTCAGGTTTGGCCAAGCTGTTAGGATGATAGGAGTCCAGGTAGGCCAAATTTGATTTAGTGGCACTGCCATCCCATGAGCCAGGTCACAACTTTACTCACAGAAATTTGGTCCAGTCAGGGGGAGGGGCCAAACCTGAACAGTGCTGCAACCACAAAGGTTTCAATGCTTGGAGTGGAGAGCCAAGCTCAGCCAGCCCCACAGATTAGGAGCTGCCACAATGTGGTGAGTGCCAAGTGGTGGTGATGGTGGTGGGCATGTGAGGCAGGAACCTACCAAAACCACACTAGGGTAGGGCTGTAACCAGGAGAGGACTAGTGGGGCAACCACCCAGGGCACAAAGCCATGGGGACTCGTTCAGGCCAGCCCCACATGGTGGGGTTCAGAAAGGGAGTGCCACCTCCACCCCCTGACTCTGGGTTTGGAAGGTGCAACCAAAAAATCAGGGGGAGGGATCAGACTCTGTGTGCCCCCCACAGTCTCTGGTAGAGGATGCAAATATGCTTGCTCACCCCAAGTCCTAAAATGCCTGGAAACGGCTCTTCCCCAGGGCTTCCATCCCATGATTATTTACTGAGTTGTGACAGGCCACAACCATCTACAAATGGGTCCTGAGCCCAAAAAGGTTTAGAACCGGTGCTCTAAAGACTCAATCCAATTCCCACTGAAGTCAGTAGTTTTGCCATTGACTTTAATTGAACAAGATTGGGTCCCAATACAGTGCATGTCTAGAATTTAGATATGTATATATCAAACTATGCTGTGGTGATTGTGGCAGATATGACAGCCACCCATAGAATCTTTAGGGTATCATATTATATTAAGTTTATGGATGGCTTCTGTATCATTGCTGGCCAGAGATTATATGCATCTCTGGGGGAAAAGGTTACCACAGCTCCTTGAGGAACTAAGAACAGTGGGTGGTGAGAATAAGTCACTGAAAACTGTAAAACCTCCAGAGAGGTATTAACCCCTGGCGATGCTTGCCTGTACTGGTTCAAACGGGGCTTTCCAGAGAACTGGAAACAAAGAAGGGGCTTTTGTTATAAAAGGATGACCTTGACCTGACTTGTGTCCTTCATTTGGATTCAACAAACTGACAATATCATGAGTCTTAGGGGGACCCCAACCATTCCAGAAGGATTGGAAATACTGATATCTCCCAGAGCCCTGTGCTAGACTAGGAGGTGACTTCTGGTAGGATTTTAGTAAACATGTCAGAACTTTTATTATTTTATATATTTTCTCTGTAATGCTTTCTCCTTAAGAATAAATGCACTTGTTTAGAAAGAGTGGTAACTTTCAACTGCTAGAAATACACTGTTCATAGCCCTTGGGGAGAAAGCAAAGCACAGATGCTGGCCTTTAGGCAGACTGGCTTTCTGGGGAATATCAATGTAAAGCAGAGGGCTCTGAAGACTTAAAAACCCCAGTCTGGGTAGGGACACATGCCCTACTCCCTTCTGAGACACGTGAAGACAGGAGTCCTGACCAGACACTGCTGGAGTGGACCATGGACTGGAGGGTGCAGTGCAGTTACATTGAAACTGTCACAGTGCTAAATAGATTTTTCTGAGTAATATTACTTGGATTAATTCACACATGAATGTATGTGGAGATACCATGGTAATGAAAATGCATAGACAGATAGCCTCCCTTACCATGAATTGCATTTAGTGAGAGAGGTACCTGTGTCCCACCACAGTAGTTGCAGTCTTCCTCCATTTTCTCTGTCCTGTCTTTATCTGCCTTGGTTCTTCCTTATGTTCTCTATGTTATTGACTATTATGATCCAAATATATTTTTTCCTCTTGTTTTGTAGCTCCCTTTTCTTGTTCTTCGCTCATCAGAAATATCAATTCCTGGCTCATGGGACATGATCACATAGGTTCTTAGTTGAGTTCTGTGGGTGCAGAGGAGAAAAACTTGGACCAACTGCTGTCTGAGCTAGCAGCCCAGTACATATAAGATGTTCCAGCTTCATTGGGGCTGCTGCAGAAGCAGGGACAGAAGGCAAATGGCTTTCAAAGAGCCAGATGTTGCTTTATGCTCAGCTGTAGGAGTACATTTGCATTGGGAGAGCAAGACTGGGGTCATCTACCTTTGGTTGGGAAATGCTGGATAAGAGAGTCTCCCAGCCCATGAAAATCTGTTTTATCTTCTTTGTTACCACAGATATCCTTCTCACCTTCTGAAAACCACATAAAAACAAGAGAGGCAAGTAATCAGAATGCAGATAGCTGCTGTATTCTCTAGCTTATGTTATGTCTCATTGTTTGACAAGGGTTCGGCTAACCTGCTGTTAAAAATCTCCAATGATGAAGATTTCACAACGTCCTGAGGGACTTTATTCCAGTGCTTAACTACCCTCACAATTAGGAAATTTTTCCTAATTTCCAACCTAAATTATCCTTGCTGCAATTTACGCCCATTGCTTCTTGTCTTACCCTCGGAAGCTAAGAGCAATTCTTCTCTCTTCTCCTTGTAACAACCTTTTATGTACCTGAAAACTATTATGTCCCCTCTCAGTCTTCTCTTCTCCAAACTAAACAAACCTAATTTTTTCAATCTTTTTTAAAGGTCATGTTTTCTAGACCTTAAATAATTTTTGTTGCTCTTCTCTGGACTGTCTCCAATTTGTCCACTTCTTTCATGAAATGTAGTGCCCAGACCTGGACACAATACTTCAGTTGAGGCCTAAGCAGTGCAGAGTAGAGCAGAAGAATTACTTGTTTACAACACTCCTGCTAATATATCCCAGAATGATGTTTGCTTTATTTTGCAACACTGTTATACTGTTCACTCATATTTAGCTTGTGATCCACTATGACCCCCCAGATCCCTTTCCGCAGTGCTCCTTCCTAGGCAATCATTTCCCATTTTGTATGTGTGCAACTGTTTGTTCCTTCCTATGTGGAGTACTTTAATTTATCCTTAATGAATTTCATCCTATTTACTTCAGGCCATTTCTCCAGTTTGTCAGATCATTTTGAATTTTAATCCTATCCTTCAAAGCTCTTGTAACCCCTCCCAGCTTGGTATTGTCCACAAATTTTATGTAGTCTCTATGCCATTATCTAAAACGTTGATGAAAATATTGTACAGAACCAGATGCAGACCTGATCCCTATGGGATACCATTTGATATGCCCTTCCAGCTTGACTGTGAACCACTGATAACTACTCTCTGGGAATGGTTTTCCAGCCAGTTATGCACCCACCTTATACTAGCTCCATCTAGGTTGTATTTTCCTAGTTTGTTTATGAGAGAAAGTATCAAAAGCCTTACTAAAGTCAAGATATACCACATTCACTGCTTTCCCTCCCCCCTCCCCCACCAGCCACAAAGCTTGTGACCCTGTGAAAGAAAGCTATCAGGTTGGTGTGACATGATTTGTTCTTGACAAATCCATGCTGTTACTTATCACCTTATTATCTTCTAGGTGTTTGCAAACTGATTGCTTAATTATTTGCTCCATATCTGGGTCTAGACCAGAGGTGGGCAAACTATGGCCCATGGGCCACATCCAGCCTGCGGGACCCTCCTGCTTGGCTCCTGAGCTCCTGGCCCGGGAGGCTTGCCCCCGGCCCCTCCCCTGCTGTTCCTCCTCCCCTGCAGCCTCAGCTTACTGCGCCCCTGGCACAAGGCTCTCAGCGTCAGGGCTGCGAGCTCCTGGGGCAGCACAGCTGCAGAGCCTGGCCTGACCCAGTGCTCTGTGCTACGTGGTGGTGTGGCTGATTCCAGCCGGACAGCACGGCTATAGTGCCACCAGCCACCAGTGCTCCAAGCAGCGTGGTAAGGGGGCAGGGGAGTTTGGGGGAGTGTCAGGGGGCAGGGGTATGGCTAGGGGTTGGGGCAGTCAGAGGGTGGGGAACAGGAGGGTTGAATGGGGGTAGGGGTCCTGGGAGGGCAGTCAGGAAGGAGGGAGGGGTGGATGGGGTAGGGGTTCTCCATACAATTTCCGAAACCTGATGTGGCCCTCATGCCAAAAAGTTTGCCCGCCCATGGTCTAGACACTGGGTGGAGCTGAAGAGGACAGATTGTGGGTTTTCAAGTGACTGGGAGGATGATGTTGCTAGCAGCAGTGACATAATAAAGGAAGAGCAGAGGGCTTGGGAAGGAAAATGAAATGGTCTATTTTCACCATATGAAGTTTAAGATACTGGCAAGACATCTACAAGGAGATGTCAGAGAGAAGCTGAGATGCAGGATTAGATAGAGGGAAACCGGTCAGGAGCAGAAAGATAGACTTGGGAGTCATTGTTACAAAGACATCATTATAAGAGAAATTTGTTTGGCTCTGGGGATATGTCTACACAGCAAAGAAAAACCCATGCTGGTCCATGCCAGCTGACTCAGGCTCGCAGGGCTTGGGCTGCAGGGTGTTTCATTGCTGTGTAGATATTTGGGCTCAGGCTGGAGTCCAAACTCTAGGACCCTGCAAGGTGAGAAGGTCCCAGAGCTGGAGTTCCAGTCTGAGCCTGGAAGCCTACACAGCAATGAAACAACCATGTAATGCGAGCCTGAGTCGGTTGGCACAGACCAGCCACAGGTTTTTTTTTGCTGTGTAGATATACCCAGAGTGGTCTTTTTAGAGCCTGTAATATTATTCTGAAGCCAAATTGTGAGATGATACTGGATCACTAAATGAAAAGCTCTGAAAAACAGAGTGCAAGTCAAACCCAGGCAAAATTTCTCTTCACAACCCTTTTACACTATGTACCAAAGGACATTTAAACTTAGCCATCACAGAATTCACATAATAGAACTCCCTAACTCTGAGCAATAGTAAAAGAAGTGTAAATAATTTAGCATTATATGTACCAAGCTATATTAATAAGTCAACCCTGAAATAAAATTTGAGACATTTCAACTCCCTCCCAAATCATTGTAGTTTTCGTCTTTATTGCAGCATTGCATCACAGGAACCAAATTTCCAGTTGCAAACTGATAACAACACATTTACTAAAAAAGAAAAGGAGTACTTGTGGCACCTTAGAGACTAACAAATTTATTAGAGCATAAGCTTTCGTGAGCTACAGCTCACTTCATCGGATGCATTTGGTGGAAAAAACAGAGGAGAGATTTATATACACACACACAGAGAACATGAAACAATGGGTTTATCATACACACTGTAAGGAGAGTGATCACTTAAGATAAGCCATCACCAACAGCAGGGGGGGGAAAGGAGGAAAACCTTTCATGGTGACAAGCAGGTAGGCTAATTCCAGCAGTTAACAAGAATATCAGAGGAACAGTGGGGGGTGGGGTGGGAGGGAGAAATACCATGGGGAAATAGTTTTACTTTGTGTAATGACTCATCCATTCCCAGTCTCTATTCAAGCCTAAATTAATTGTATCCAGTTTGCAAATTAATTCCAATTCAGCAGTCTCTCGTTGGAGTCTGTTTTTGAAGCTTTTTTGTTGAAGTATAGCCACTCTTAGGTCTGTGATCGAGTGACCAGAGAGATTGAAGTGTTCTCCAACTGGTTTTTGAATGTTATAATTCTTGACGTCTGATTTGTGTCCATTCATTCTTTTACGTAGAGACTGTCCAGTTTGGCCAATGTACATGGCAGAGGGGCATTGCTGGCACATGATGGCATATATCACATTGGTAGATGCGCAGGTGAATGAGCCTCTGATAGTGTGGCTGATGTGATTAGGCCCTATGATGGTATCCCCTGAATAGATATGTGGACAGAGTTGGCAACGGGCTTTGTTGCAAGGATAGGTTCCTGGGTTAGTGGTTCTGTTGTGTGGTGTGTGGTTCTCTCGATCACGGACCTAAGAGTGGCTATACTTCAACAAAAAAGCTTCAAAAACAGACTCCAACGAGAGACTGCTGAATTGGAATTAATTTGCAAACTGGATACAATTAATTTAGGCTTGAATAGAGACTGGGAATGGATGAGTCATTACACAAAGTAAAACTATTTCCCCATGGTATTTCTCCCTCCCACCCCACCCCCCACTGTTCCTCTGATATTCTTGTTAACTGCTGGAATTAGCCTACCTGCTTGTCACCATGAAAGGTTTTCCTCCTTTCCCCCCCCTGCTGTTGGTGATGGCTTATCTTAAGTGATCACTCTCCTTACAGTGTGTATGATAAACCCATTGTTTCATGTTCTCTGTGTGTGTGTATATAAATCTCTCCTCTGTTTTTTCCACCAAATGCATCCGATGAAGTGAGCTGTAGCTCACGAAAGCTTATGCTCTAATAAATTTGTTAGTCTCTAAGGTGCCACAAGTACTCCTTTTCTTTTTGCGAATACAGACTAACACGGCTGCTACTCTGAAACACATTTACTGTGCTTAGTTGGAAAAGGAAGCTGCATCAGACTATGATGACCAAGTGAACCATGACCTCAATGGTCAAAATGAAGTCACCTACATGATTTTTGTACTATATCCCCTCATCATTTTCAATAGAGTGGGGATCAGGGCTAGTCAAGCATTTTTTCCAATCTGTACCCAGGGAGAAGACATGGATAACAACTAGCTGCATAACCTGCCAAGTTACCTGGTGAAATAGCATATCGAGATAGTGTCAATGGAAAGGCCCCAAGTGGAAAACAGTGCATGCAGTGGTTTTCTCAGCTGATGAATGATGGTCCAACAATGCATCACCTGGCAGATATGTACCAGTTACTGAACTAGTCTTTCTGAACATTATTCTTCTCAGCTATATACAGCTAGGAGAGGGGTGAGCTGTGACTTGGCTCAGAAGTTTAAGCAATTGAGATTCTGAACTTCTAGGTCGGCACCTGGTGCCCCTTAATTTATTGGCATAACATATTGCAGTTTGTCACTTTCAACCTCCTTCAACATGTCCTCCCATGAGGGATTTTTCCTATACTCAAAAGTCCAAGACTGAGGAAAGGGAGTTGTGGGGTGATCTTCAAGCAGAAAAAAATATTCATGGTGTAGCAGCTGTGGTCTGGTGGAAGAGCTGCTAAAACACAATGAACCAGATGATAGAGTAATTGCAAGCTTTTTAACTGCCAAGTCTGGAGCTAAGCAGTGATCCTAATTATTGGGAGTAGCTCCTACTGTATGCCTTCCTAGGGAAAGAGGAAAATTTTGTTTAGCGTTTGCTTTTTTCTTCTAATTTGGCTCCATACTCAAAAGCCTAAATGACCGGCAGAGGTGTCATAAAGCCTCAGGAGTTTGGGCCCATTATACAATCAGCAGAAGTCTTCATCTATGCCTCAAAGCCAGAGATGAAACTGATTGCTGTGAAGGTTCTCATTTAATACACTTGGAATGACTGACAGCAAACTTTTGGTTCCTGTTTCCTGCCAAGGGAGCTACATACAGCCCTTCGGATTCTCACTTAGGTATTCCTGGATTGATGAAGAGGGGGCATGAAAAACAAACTGCATTCAGTTGGGTAGATGGGTGCTATATCTTTACTTTCAAGAAGGATATCCCACTTAGACTTTAAAATGATTGATGGAGGTGAAGTTTAAAGAAATGATCTCTTCTCGCTTTCCTTTCCCAATTTCATCTTGACAATTAGTTAATTTAAATGTATCTAGTAGCTCCAAGGGGTAAGACAGTCCTATGCCAACTGGAGTTGATAGCAAATTAGACTATATAGATAATTGCCTCAAGCATGTGACAGACACCTCTCACATTTATGATATTTCTCCGTCAATAGCACAATGAAGTCACTAGTTATACAGTCACTTACATTTGGAACTATAATTATAAAAAAGACATTAACAAGTGAATGCTGCTATGACTGGTACCCCCTGCGGTGCCACCTGGAACTGGGGTACCACTGAGCTCACCTGACCCACTAGTCTGGGCTCCCTTTACACTGTACTGTTTTGGCAGGCCCTCAAGCCTCCTCCAGCACACATACAGGTAGGGACATACCCAGCTGCAGCTACACACAGATGATGAGATCAGCTCTGCATGGGAAGGGTTCAGCTAAGGAACTGCCAAGCTACTCAAGGGTACACACCATCACCGCCTCTGGAGGGTAAACCGAAAATTATATTGTCTTGCACTGCACAGAGATCTGTACAGCATATGCTGATGAACTTCGCCCTGCTCCCTCAGTGTGGAGAGAGAATGTACAACAGCTTTTTGCCCCAACTTATAACTCCCACACCCTGGTTTGTGATAAAGCAAAAGCAAATCTATTAACTACAAAAGATAGATTAAGTGATTATAAGCCATAGCAAACAGATCAAAACAGGTCACCTAGCGAATAAATAAAAATGCAATCTAAGCTTAATATACTAAAAAGAGATTGGATATAAGTAGCAAATTCTCACCCTAAATGATTATTTAAGTCAGCTGCAGGCTTTTAAGGGGCAAGCTGCACTTGTTTGCAGCTTTAAAAACCCAGATATTCTTTTGCAGGCTAGAAATCCCTCTAGCCTGGGTCCAGCACTCCCCCCCCAGTTAAGTCCTTGTTCCTCAAGTGTTTCCAAGAATCTCCTTTGGGTGAGGAGTCAGTGAAGAACCACGATGATGTCACTCCCCTGCCTTAATTAGCTTTTGCATATAGCAGGAACCCTTCATCTCCAAGCTTGGTTCCCACACCTTTCAGTGGAAAAAATACTGGTATTCCAACATGGAGTCCAGTGACAGGTGATCTGGCCCCTGTAGTGTCTCAACAGCCATGACTCGGAGGCTGTTTGTAGCATCCTCAGGAAGGCTCTCTGGTGAGAGATTAGCTTCTTCTAAGATCTATTGTTCTCCCTAAAGGTCCATTGACTTGAATGGGCCGTTCCCAGCCAGTTATCTAGACTGATGCCCAGGTGGAGTCAGCAGCAACAAGGGCCAGGTTTAATATCTAGGGGTTCTTAACAATACAAAACAGAACTGGCTTGAGCCCCCAACAAGTAATCTGGGAAAATTTACCACTACCCCGGGGCACCTCTAAGAGACAATACTTCCCCTCTTGCAAGCACTGAGTCTATATATAACAAAAGAGAATTTTTATTAAAAGGGAAAGGGAACCAAGGATTAATTTGGAAAAACACCACAGCCACATTCAAAAGTATGTGCTCATAAGGAAACCGAGCCCCGCAGTGCATTGGGCAGTGTCTTTTGCCTCCCAGTTCCAATGAAAACATCCCTTTAACACATCACTCCCCTCTTCCTCCACTCACACTTGGTATCCTTGGTTAGGAAAGACCGAGAGTTCAAAGGTGCATTCAGGGGTTTCACCTCCCACCCCTTGGGAGTGGCATCAAGCAATGCCTCTGCAACTTGCTCCTAGCTGCCACTGTCTCTCTGCCACCACTAGCTGCTCCTGCTTGCTTCTCCTGCAAGGTCATATTTTGAGGTTCCGCCACTTAACTCAGCTCTTAGCAGTTTCAGCTCTCAGCAGTTTCAGCTCTTACTGATTTCAACGGGTAGTGGGGAACCACATGGCCAGTGCAGTCTCTGCATTGTCTTTCACTGTCGCCATACAAGGTCTAAGGCTCAGCAGTTATGTCAGTTCTAGGAATCACCATTCAAAAGCAAGGACTCTCAGTGGAGTCCAAGCAGTTCTGCCTTTAAACACGGGAAAGGGGCAGGACAAATGGTGTTTAGAGTCCACACCATAGATAGGACACCTGTCCCCACCCACACATCTTCAGTGGCTTTTGGCATCCCCACCCACTGCTTAACACATGAAGTTCAGTTAAGGGCGACCCCCCAAACAGGGCACTTTAAGCACAGTTTGACTGCTTCTTCGTGTACAATAATAACAATATTTCATTACCCCTGGAATCAAATACTAGAGTGATTTGTAACCCCGCACCCAGGGCCGGCTCCAGGCACCAGCATTCCAAGCAGGTGCTTGGGGTGGCAGTCAGAAAGGGGCGGCAGTGTTTCCATGGTGGAGGCAATTCGCGGCAGCTTCTCTTTTTCTGCTGGCTGCGGCGGCAAATCGGTGGCAGCTTTTCCCTTTTGCTGTCTGCGGCGGCACTTTTCTTCACTGCTTGGGGCGGCAAAAACTGTAGAGCCGGCCCTGCCCACACCAGCCAAAATTGATCGCTTCAGCACAGCGATATCATCTGCTGAGCACCTAGGCAGAGTAGGCGTGTCTATGAAAACAGTCTGCTCCTGAAGTCTTTTCCCCCAGATCGTCATTAGATGTCAGGGGATAGCTCATTCAGACCCTACATACATTTAGAATTACAACAGTAAACAAAAAGTTTTTATCTGTATCTGTTTGCCCATTCCTGCAGTACAATGACACTGGTAGTATAACACTTATCTTGATGTGATGTTTTATTTTATATTATGTTACAGAGGAGTAAATGTCTTTCGGGTATGGCAATAACCTCACAGCCCAGCCTATCCGACACCCTTTATTGGCCTTGTCATCCACTATCTAGAGTACTAGACAGTTCTATTATCTGCAAGAGATTTGACATATAACAAACCATAAACTGAAATCTTTGACTTTATCGATTTTTCATTTTATTCTAGCATTTGATGAAATGTTTAGTGGTGTTTTATTTTTATTTTTAATTTTATCAAAGTTCTTCTGTTTTATTGATTTTTAAAGTAGCTTATTTATAAAGGACAGCATAAATAAATGGGAAGCATTTACCTTTTGAACTCCATAAGACTCCAGAGAGACTCAATGAGAAATAGTGTTTAATTTTAAAAAAATGAAATTTAATTCCAGTAATCCTTAAGGTAGTAAAAAGTAAACTCTGAGCAATAATTGAGCAATGTGGATAAATAGCAAAAGTGACTGGAGCAGGGAATTGTACCCTGTGTCTCACCTCCTGGGGTGTCTCACCTCCTGGGGTGTGTGTATGTCCCCAATCATTGGCCTACAGAACCTCTCTCTTTCTCACTGGGATAGTCTTAAGTTTGCAAAAAGAAAAGAAGTACTTGTGGTACCTTAGAGACTAACAAATGTATTTGAGCATAAGCTTTCATGAGCTGAAACCAGTCTTAAGTTTAATACTCTTCACCACATCCTGATTACTACAATGTAGGGAAATGACTGTGTTGTTGCTTCTGTAGTTACCTCAGTGGTGACAGGTTTCAGAGTAGCAGCGTGTTAGTCTGTATCCGCAAAAAGAAAAGGAGTACTTGTGGCACCTTAGAAACTAACAAATTTATTTGAGCATAAGCTTTCGTGAGCAACAGCTCACTTCATCGGATGCATTCAGTGGAAAATACAGTGGGGAGATTTATATACACACACAGAGAACATGAAACAATGGGTTTTATCATACACACTGTAAGGAGAGTGATCACTTAAGATGAGCTATTACCAGCGGGGGGGGAGGGGAGGAGGAAAACCTTTTGTGGTGATATTCAAGGTGGGCCATTTCCAGCAGTTAACAAGAACTTCTGAGGAACAGTGGGGGATGGGGTGGGGTAGGGGAGAAATAACATGGGGAAATAGTTTTACTTTGTGTAATGACTCATCCATTCCCAGTCTCTATTCAAGCCTAAGTTAATTGTATCCAGTTTACAAATTAATTCCAATTCAGCAGTCTCTCGTTGGAGTCTGGTTTTGAAGTTTTTTTGTTGAAGGATAGCAACTCTCAGGTCTGTAATCGAGTGACCAGAGAGATTGAAGTGTTCTCCGACTGGTTTTTGAATGTTATAATTCTTGACGTCTGATTTGTGTCCATTTATTCTTTTATGAAGAGACTGTCCAGTTTGACCAATGTACATGGCAGAGGGGCATTGCTGGCACATGATGGCATATATCACATTGGTAGATGCGCAGGTGAATGAGCCGCTGATAGTGTGGCTGATGTGATTAGGCCCTATGATGGTGTCCCCTGAATAGATATGTGGACACAGTTGGCAACATGCTTTGTTGCAAGGATAGGTTCCCGGGTTAATGGTTCTGTTGTGTGGTGTGTGGTTGTTGGTAAGTATTTGCTTCAGGTTGGGGGGCTGTCTGTAAGCAAGGACTGGCCTGTCTCCCAAGATCTGTGAGAGTGATGGGTCATTCTTCAGGATAGGTTGTAGATCCTTGATGATGCATTGGAGAGGTTTTAGCTGGAGGCTGAAGGTGATGGCTAGTTTCGTTGTGTTATTTTCCTTGTTGGGCCTGTCCTGTAGTAGGTGACTTCTGGGTACTCTTCTGGCTCTGTCAGTCTGTTTCTTCACTTCAGGAGGTGGGTATTGTAGTTGTAAGAATGCATGATAGAGAATTTGTAGGTGTTTGTCTCTGTCTGAGGGGTTGGAGCAAATGCGGTTATATCGTAGAGTTTGGCTGTAGAAAATGGATCATGTGGTGTGATCCGGATGAAAGCTAGAGGCATGTAGGTAGGAATAGCGGTCAGTAGGTTTCTGATATAGGGTGGTGTTTATGGGACCATCACTTATTAGCACCATAGTGTCCAGGAAGTGGATCTCTTGTGTGGACTGGTCCAGGCTGAGGTTGATGGTGGGATGGAAATTGCTGAAATCATGGTGGAATTCCTCAAGGGCTTCTTTTCCATGGGTCCAGATGATGCAGATGTCATTAATGTAGCACAAGTAGAGTAGGGGCATTGGGGATGAGAGCTGAGGAAGCATTGTTCTAAGTCAGCCATAAAAATGATGGCATACTATGGGGCCATGTGGGAGCCCATCACAGTGCCGCTGATTTGAAGGTATACATTGTCCCCAAATCTGAAATAGTTATGGGTGAGGACAAAGTCACAAAGTTCAGCCACCAGGTTAGCCGTGACATTATCGGGAATACTGTTCCTGATGGCTTGTAGTCCATCTTTGTGTGGAATGTTGGTATAGAGGGCTTCTACATCCATAGTGGCTAGGATGGTGTTTTTAGGAAGATCACCGATGGATTGTGGTTTCCTCAGGAAGTCAGTGGTGTCTCGAAGATAGCTGGGAGTGCTGGTAGCGTAGGGCCTGAGGAGGGAGTCTACATAGTCAGACAATCCTGCTGTCAGGGTGCCAATGCCTGAGATGATGGGGCGTCCAGGATTTCCAGGTTTATGGATCTTGGGTAGCAGACAGAATACCCCAGGTCGGGGTTCCAGGGGTGTGTCTGTGAGGATTTGTTCTTGTGCTTTTTCAGGGAGTTTCTTGAGCAAATGCTGTAGTTTCTTTTGGTAACCCTCAGTGGGATCAGAGAGTAATGGCTTGTAGAAAGTGGTGTTGGAGAGCTGCCAAGTAGCCTCTTGTTCATATTCTGACCTATTCATGATGACGACAGCACCTCCTTTGTCAGCCTTTTTGATTATGATGTCAGAGTTGTTTCTGAGGCTGTGGATGGCATTGTGTTCTGCATGGCTGAGGTTATGGGGCAAGTGATGCTGCTTTTAACACACCAGTCGGAGAACACTTCAATCTCTTTGGTCACTCGATTACAGACCTGAGAGTGGCTATCCTTCAACAAAAACACTTCAAAACCAGACTCCAATGAGAGACTGTGGAATTGGAATTAATTTGCAAACTGGATACAATTAACTTAGGCTTGAATAGAGACTGGGAGTGGATGGGTCATTACACAAAGTAAAACTATTTCCCTATGTTATTTCTCCCCCCCACCCCATCCCCCACTGTTCCTCAGAAGTTCTTGTTAACTGCTAGAAATGGCCCACCTTGATTATCACTACAAAAGGTTTTCCTCCTTCCCCCCCACTTCCTGCTGGTAATAGCTCATTTTAATGATCACTCTTCTTACAGTGTGTATGATAAAACCCATTGTTTCATGTTCTCTGTGTGTTTATGTAAATCTCCCCACTGTATTTTCCACTGAATGCATCCGATGAAGTGAGCTGTAGCTCACGAAAGCTTATGCTCAAATAAATTTGTTAGTCTCTAAGGTGCCACAAGTACTCCTTTTCTCAATGGTGACAGTAGGCATAAGCAGAGTAAGCAATTGCTTAGGGCTTCAAGCAGCTCAAGGAGGTGCTGATTTAGTATTACCTGTAAAATACTGTTCATCTTATTTAACGTGGACTTTTTATCAAGTCTATTAGTATGTGTTGAGTTGGTATATTTTTGGGTTTTCAGAAATAAAACAATTAGTATTTTTAGGGGTAAGGGAATGGGGTAAGGGCAAAAATACTCCTACTTAGCACCTCTTATAGCACCGCCATCTCATGCTACCTGCCAACAGAATGAAATCCTATATGACTGCATATGATTAAGATATTTCCATGGAAGATAATCCCATTGGCATGAAGTTTCTCTGATGGAACCTCTTGCAAAGTGAATTGCTGAAATAGAGAATCTACAAATGCATCCGATGAAGTGAGCTGTAGCTCACGAAAGCTTATGCTCAAATAAATTTGTTAGTCTCTAAGGTGCCACAAGTACTCCTTTTCTTTTTGCGAATACAGACTAACACGGCTGCTACTCTGAAAAGAGAATCTACAGTTGTTTAAATCTCTTAGGTATGTTCTTCACACAGCATTTATGAGCACTTCACTGAACTTCTGCCCAACTTTCTGTATCATATAATTGGTTCATTTTAATTTGGTTCGCCTTTCAACCCTGCTCAACAGCATCTGCCGTCTGAATACTCTGACAAACCAAAAACTTCAGTTAACAAACCATTACAGTTGCATAATTCAAACCTTTAAAAACCAAGGAATGAGTTGTTGAGAATATAAAACAAAGCTTGTATTAGCAATAAAATAAACAAGCACTTATTAACCAAAAGGTTCAAATTTGGCTCCATTGAGATGGTTCGTAGGATGAGAATCTCAAAGCAGTGCAGGGGATTCCCTTAATTATGACAGAAGAGTATAGCTAAATTTCCTACAGTGTTTTGAACATGTCAACCCTAAATCCATCATTAGGCCCCAAAGTGTACGTAGTGAATACCCACAGACCTCACTGAAATCAATAAGAGCCTCATATATTCAAGCAGCTTTGAAAGTCAGTTGGTCACACACTGCAACCTACCTAGAGCTCCCGTGGCTGGATATTCACTAGGCTGGCTGTTGTGCTTATGGCCCACCTCACTAGGCTCCATGTACTTTAAGCCTCCCAAGCAGAATCCATGCACTCTTCCTGGCTGAGGTCTATAGGCACACTCTCAGGATGCATATAATCTATTTAGAACCCTCTCAGGGTTGGGACCCTGTGGTCCCTAGGACTAGATTGACCCCCTCGGACTTCCTCATAACTTAAGCACACTCTCTCCCAGAACCTCACCTTGTGGATCTCTAAGTTTACAGTTTAACTCCACAGGGGCACATGCCAGTGAAAGAAAACAGACTTTGCACAGCATTCTAAAACATCATTGCTCTCCGTTTAGCTAGCACAAGAGATACATAGACAAAAATAATAAAAAAGCCTGCTTCCATGTACTCCCCACTCTGGAAAGTTCTCTGGGCTTGGGACAGAGTTCTCTGTGAATTCCAACTTCCTCCCCTCCCACACATGGCTTCTCTTCAGACTCATAGCATCTGATATATGCAGTCAGGACCCTTCCTCTGCTCCTGGTCTCTTCTCAAAATGGCTGCTGACAGGGCTGTCCTTAGGATTTATGGGGCCCTATGCCGTATTTTTAAACTGATGCCCCTATGCCTGATAGCAGCCAGGCTTGCATGTGTATTTTAGATAATGGTGATCTTTTGAAGGATTTATTTAAAAAACGATATGTCTGAAGATCCAAGCATTTAAGGCTAAAGATGAATACTCAGATTGTGTATCTAAAAATCTATGCAAGGATTCTTTAGAGATGTGATTTTAGAATCTTCAGCAATACATTAATGAAATACTTTAAAGCAAATTTTAAACTAAGGTCCTGTTCTGTGCAGACTAACATGTTCTGAGTAAGTATTATAGTGATGCACAACTGTTTTTGTCAGTATATTCAAAAATGGACAGTATATACCTGGGGGTTGGCAAATGCTCGTTAAATGGCTTCATTACCACTTGAGTGGCTCTTTAACAGTTTCAGTGTTGTGCTAATAGGTCTGGCAGACTGGAAGGCTTTTTCACTTTTAAGTACCAGATCCCCTCCAGAGGAAGACTCACTAGGCCGCAGCAGCCAGCTGTGGTGGGAGCCTGCAGGAAGGGTCAGAACAGGGATAGGGAGACCCAGGGGGGCTCCAAATTTTCAAGTGTCCTACGCAGCTGCGTATGCCTAAGGATGGCCCTTGCTGCTGAAAGCCATTCTCTTTTATAATCTTCCATCGCCTTTTTCAGGTGAGCCTCAATTCTGCCTTATCGAGCAATCAAAACTCTCTTACCAGGTGATCCATTCCTTAGTTACCAGCCTACTTGGGCAGACTGAGTGGCAGCCAACTCTTTGTCTAAGTGTTCTTCAATTTGAATAAAGGATCATCAAGGTTTAACAACGCTTTATTGTTAGCCCTGGGCTACCATCCCTTGAAACTTCAGTTCAACATGGAGGTAAAAGAACAGAAAAGGCAGCAAGCCCTACATTCAAAATGGAGATTGCAGTCTGACACAGATATACATAAAAAGATATCTGAATATCAAACAGAATTAATAAGCCTTACATAAAGAGATTCCCCAAATACTTACATAGGCCACTTTCATTTAGATGCTAATTATGGATTTAGAAGCTCCCAAGTCTGAAAAAACAAAACAACCCCCCCCACACATTCTTTTCAAGAATAAATATATGTATCACAAAACAACACTATTAACACAGACCTGTGTATTTGTTTAATACATTACTTTTAGGATTTTGATATCTAAATATTTTTGTTTAAGAAATTCTGTTAAGGGGGACATATCAGTTAAATTGACAGCAGAATGGTTTTGGTTTTATAAGTAAAGTACTTATAAAAGCTGTTTCTTGACAATCATGTTAAATGAATTTTAATAGGTAAAGTGTATAATATTGTTTCTGGTAAAAATACTTATGTTGACTTGTATGTAAGACTGATCAATGCATGTCACTGCTCTCACCCTTTACTCAACTCTACAAGCACTTCTCCTCACATACCAGCCCCTGCAATTCCTGGACTGTTCTCTCCTGTTCCCCACCACAGTGGGGAACTTCTGGTGCTCAGCACTTTTGAAATACGGTCGGTTTACTTGGAAGTGGAGAAGGGCTGGGAAACGGTTTTCCCAACCCAGAATAAAACTGTGATTTTGAAAATTTTTTCCTCCTCCCAAATCAGTACAAAATGTCAAAATTTTTCACAAACTGTAAATCCACCCCTTCCCACACAAAAATCTGTTGGGGTCAATCAAAACATTTTGTTTCAATAATTTTTTTAAATGTTTTCACTATACATTATTTTAAAATTTGAAATGAAAAGAGCTTCTGAAGGAAAAATTGGAAATTTTTGTTTAAAAAAGTTTCAGTTTTTTTATGGAAAAAAGACATTTTGTTGAAGAATTCCCAACAGCTCTATTGAGGAGCCTAAATTTAGACTTTTTGAAAATCTGAATTTGGATTTTCAATGGATCCTTCTCCCATTTAGGCAATGGAAGTTTTGCCTTTAACTTAACTAGGGGATAGATTGGGAATATTAATATTATAATTAAAATGAAAAAGTAGGTTTTAAAACTATTATTTAGGTTTCTCAAGCACCCGTCACACCAAAATATGGAAAATGATCCTTCTTTCCATCACACATTCATGGCATATACAGGGTTTAGTGCAATTGTTAATGAATAGTTTAAGCCCAAAGCTCTTTACAAATGAAATTGGTGATTAATTAATAAATCAGGATTTCTTTCTGACCTTTTAAAGTAAATTGATATGTCAAGTACAGAAACAATTCTAGATCTTCAAAATGTCTGCCAGACAGGACTGGTTCAAGAGGAGAGACAGACACTTTCCACACCAATGCCTTGTTGCCTATGAAGTCAGTTTTCATCACTATTCACTTTACATATATTGATTGATTCTAAAATGTAGTTAATTAACAGCTGTCTCCCCTCTCTCCTCCTTTAAAAATAAAAAACAGTTTTGAGCTGATAGTTAAGTTGACATTCAAAAATTTAAAAGTAACACACTCAGGTACTCTCCTCACTCAATCAGGATAATTCAAAAATAAGGCTTTCAAAAGTTTGTTCCCCAGAGAGTGAAACCATTATTTCTACAATGCTCCTAGTTTGAGAAAGACACTCCTGTCTTTCCTAATACAGGTCTTGTGCTGTTAGCTGAACTTACATTTGATTTCCTGGTTATTTTCTTTGAAGGTATATTAAAAAATCCTTAGATGAGTAATTTTTGTGACTTTTTCTCTCTCTTCTTTCAGTGGAGAACTACAATTCCAATGCAAGAGAAATTAAAAATGTGGGTAAATATAAAAAAATTGTCACACTGGAACAGTACATAGGTCCAGGTAAGTCACTTTGCCAGATTCCCTCCTGTGGTGAGATCTTCGTGGCACAGGAGAGCGAGTGTGAGTGGTGCAGTACCAGGAGCTGATTACAGCTTCCTGTTTCCATGGCTGATCTGCACCAGTCCTGGTATAAAAGCAGCCAATGGGCATCTGTAACCTACCCAGGTGGCTAAGGTCTCCACAGAACCATACACTAGCTGAGAAATGGTTGATCCCACATGACCTTACTGATCGGTGCTGTGCTATCTCCCATCTCCTATGCAAGGTTGGGGGTGGAGCAATTAGTACAGGAGCTGATTATACCAGTTTATGCCAGCTGAGAACTCCATTCTGTGCCTGGGATATCCCCAACTAGCCAACTACAGCACTGTACTGGTTTGAGGGAAGTAATCTAGCCTACTGTCTCCAGAGGAAAACAAAATACCTGTGGGTTCAATCTTACAAACATTTGCATATGTGGGTCCTGTATTTGCATGCAGATAATTTGGAACACTTTAGCCAGATGGAAATATACTTCCCGATTCCTGCAAGCAGTCACCTTATGCCCACAAGCCTGAACTTTGAAAGGCAACACATTGAGTCACTTACAACTGCTTAATTCTTAGTCAGAGTCGTCACTGAAACATTAATTAAAAAACTTTTTTTAAATCACTATAAAAGACGGAACTTGAACAAATGGGAGGAGATAGCAATTTGGAGAAAACTGTCCCTGAGTATGTGCAGGGCTTAAATTCAGACAGAGCTGTCCGGAGCAGAGCTCTGAAAAATATTTTCAAACCTGCAAGACAGAAGCCCTGAGCCCCTGTGCCTCCCACGGGGCTAAAGCCCCAGGCTCTGGTGTCTCCCATGAGGCTGAGGCCCCAAGTCCCCATGCACCCCATGGGGCTGACGCTACAAGCCCTGGCACCTCCTGCAGGAGTCAAGACCTGAGCCCCAGAGCTCTGGGAAATACTCAGTGAGAGTTTAAGCTTGAGAGTGTGTGTGCATGCACACATGCACTTGGGAAGGGGAAAGAGTCAAACCAATTTGAAGTGTGTAGCACAAAGTTTTACATTACACAGGTTTTACACTGCATAACACCATGTATTCTGATTGCATACAGTCATGAAAGGAGGTAGGGAGAAGATAAAAAAATTACTTTCTTTTTTCCCCCTTGCAGAGTTGTCAGTGCTTTTAAAAACCTACTAGTCGTTTGAGTTATTTCAGTGTTAACAAATGTAGTCTAGAAATATGGATGAAGTTCTCTAATACCCTACAGAAGCAAAAAGGATCCTTTTCACATAAATCTCAGGTTATTATGTCAGTAGTTTCTGGGTTTTTTCCCACAAGTTTTAATCATTTATTCATTTTTCCATCTGAAATACAGTTTGTATCTTTGTGGGGCTAATCAGCTGCATAGCAAAACTGATTCTCTTTGTAATTCCATTAAGGTAAACCTGGATTTTATTAACTCCAATTTAACAAAACTCCCTTTTTTTCTGAAATGCCTTGGTGTACCCCAGTCTAGCAGTAGTATTGCATTTATTATTATTATTTATATACATTCATAAGGTAGCAGCATTTTGGTTTTTCCCTGGGAGCTTTTCCCACTCGTAACAGGTGGTACTGGAAAAAGCATGAAAGTGCTTTTTGGAGAAGCAGAGAAGTGGGCAGCTGAGATTGGCATCATTGGTAGAGCGAAGGCAAGAGCTGCCCTTCCCATAAAATAGTAGGTTGGATAGGTACAGTGGGGCTATATTATGGAGGACTTTGAACGTAAATACAAGAAGTTTATGCTTGATGTAGTGGAAGAGGGAGAGTCACTGGGGGAAGGTAAAGAGGGGAGTGCTGATGTAAAAGCAATGAGCCAAGAAGAGGATCTTATTAGCAGTGTTTGGAATGCACTTCGAGGGAGTATGTTGCAAGGATCAGGGCCAGAGAGGAGATTTCATCAGTCAAAGTACTTTGGAGCTTGAACACAAGTTTTGGCAGTGTGTGCAGAGAGGAAAGGACAGCTCTCAGAGATGTTGTGCAGGAAGTAGTTGCAAGACCTAGCCTGGATGTGTGAGTCAAAGGGAAGAGAGTAAGTAGTTAGAGATTAAACCAAGATTATGAGTTTGAGTGACCCAAATTTTACAAAATCTGATTTTATGAAAATTTTGGGTGTCTCCCAAGACTTTCATAAACTTGAGATTTACTTATATGTTTTTTTTTCACTTTATCTGCTGGACCCATATAAACATAGGGTCATATCTTCAGTTGGTAGAAATCTTGATCTTCAGTGAAGTTACACACCAGCTGAGGCTCTCGCCATAAATTCTATGGACTACCAAGCAAACTTTAGTTTATAGTTACTAAATTGTTTTCCAATTACAGCTGTCAAGGTTCCTTCTCCACTCTGAACTCTAGGGTACAGATGTGGGGACCTGCATGAAAGACCCCCTAAGCTTATTCTTACCAGCTTAGGTTCAAAAATTCCCCAAGGTACAAACTTTGCCTTATCCTTGAACTGTATGTTGTCACCACTAAGCGTTTTAAACAAAGAACAGGGAAAGAGAACACTTGGAGACGTCTTCCCCCAAAATATCCCCTCAAGCCTCAAGCCCTGGGGAGGGCTTGATAAGAATCCTCACCAAATTGTACAGGTGAACACAGACCCAAACCCTTGGATCTTAAGAACAATGAAAAATTAATCAGGTTCTTAAAAGAAGAATTTTAATTAGAGAAAAGGTAAAAGAATCACCTCTGTAAAATCAGGATGGTAAATACCTTACAGGGTAATTAGATTAAAAACGGAGAGAATTCCTCTAGGCAAAACCTTAAGTTACAAAAAGACACAAAAACAGGAATATACATTCCATCCAGCACAGCTTATTTTACCAGCCATTAAACAAAAGGAAATCTAACGCATTTCTAGTTAGATTACTTACTAACTTTACAGGAGTTGTAAGGCTGCATGCATGATCTTTTCCCAGCAAAAGCATCACATAGACAGACTAACCCTTTGTTCCCACCGCCCTTCCAGATTTGAAAGTATCTTGTCCTCTCATTGGTCATTTTGGGTCAGGTGCCAGCTAGGTTACCTTAGCTTCTTAACCCTTTACAGATGAAAGGGTTTTGCCTCTGGCAAGGAGGGATTTTATAGCACTGTATACAGAAAGGTGGTTACCCTTCCCTTTATATTTATGACCAGCCATGACTGATTATTGTAGTTACAAAATATAAAAATGGAAGAGTTTGGAAATTCTTAAATAAGATTGTTAAGGACTATTTACTGTTAATAACTTAGAGCAATATGTAAATTCAGTGATATTAAAGGACTACATTGTTCATAGTCCTTATACATATTTACAGTGTGTCATGGGGAGAGTGCAACAAGCCTTCCCATCTTCCATGGTGCACTAAGGGCACAGTGCTCAAAGGGCACAGTGAGGAACAGCGATGAGGTTTTCACATAGCAGCCCATAGTGCCAGTATATACATCTATCTGTGCATCATGGAGCTCCAGGTGGTATTCTGCCTTCCCTGGGTCACACTGCCTACCAGGGCTCCTCTGGGGCATGTGCAGTGGTGCTTTGCTTCTAATTTTGACAAGGCACAACTGAGCCATCAATAATTCATAAAGCTAATGTCCCAATCCTGTAAATACTCACACATAAATGTAATCCCACTGAAATTAATTTGGCTATTCATGCTTAGCCTTAAGCACAAGGCTCCTCCACCACCATCCAAAAATCCCAACCTCCAAAACCATTACATGCTATAGGTTCAAGTGAAGATTCCAGTGTTGAACAGAGGACAAAGGAATCACTACTCTGTGCCAGCAGGCCTCACAAACTCACTGCACCCAACACATTCCTATCATAGTATTTATCTGAAAAGAATGTCATGTGAGATCTTAAATGAAAGCCAGGATCAGGCTGGTCATTAATATGACTGTGAAATGTATGTACGGATGATATTTAAAACGGTATGTCTATATCTGGAAAATACATCCTTATAGTTTGTAGTAAGGTGTTACCCCAAAGTAGAGATGAAAAACTGGTCTTGCCAGATGAAGGGATGTATGTTCGTTGGTCTGCCTAGGTTCTTATTAAGCATTGCAAGCCAAATACAATGGAAGCCCCATTTACATGTGCGTCAATAGGAAGGTGGGAAGTCAACAGGAAAAAGAATAGCCAGAGGAAGAGAAGTGTGCTTCAGAGGTTTATTGGACTATAACTGGAGGACTGGGACAGCACCGTTATCCATCACCGAGGGAGAAAAAAGGACAGTACTTTTTGAATCCATGAATGGTGGATCCCAGGCATGTAGGTTGGTGATGCTGGGAGATTGCTTTAGGTGAGAAATTACTTTAGACAATGATTGTAGCCTGTTAAAGTTAAATTTAGACTCTGAGAAGTGTGTTATAGTTTTTTGTTTTATATTCACCATTTTTGTTTCCATTATCCTTACTTGGTATCTCTTAAATCTTAATCTTTTATAATAAACATATAATTGTTTCACTATAAATATATCTCCATGCTGTGATGCGATAAAGGCCCTGATCCTGAGTTGTACCAGTCAAGCTGTGTGTACACTGTTCCCTTGGGAACAGCAAACCTGGTAATTAATGTGTCCAGGGACAAGGGCTGGATACTACAGCGGGATGCTGTCAGAGGGGTTTGGTTACTGGCATACACCAAGTGCCTGCAAGTTCACTTTGCCTACAAGACACAGTAAGGACTGGCAGAGCTCTGAGATTGTTTGTGTGGCTAGTGAGGTCCTAGAGCTGACACTCACTTAAACACCAGCAAGTCTCTCTCTTGCTGAAGCAGAGAGGTACAATGGTGACTTACAAAGGGACCATGAGATAGGGGCACATTCAGTTTATTCAAAAAAACAATACTCAGCTCTTATATTGCACTTTTTATATATTTCTGAAGTCCAGGGTCCGTATTCTGCTGCTCTCCTTTCTTCCCTGTGTCAGGATCCTGAGCTCGTGGTCACTGCCTCCCAGGTTCCCACCCACTTTTGCTTCCTCTACTAATTCTTCCCGGTTTGTGAGCAGCAGGTCAAGAAGAGCTCTGCCCCTAGTTGGTTCCTCCAGCACTTGCAACAGGAAATTGTCCCCTACCCTTTCCAAAAACTTCCTGGATTGTCTGTGCACCGCTGTATTGCTCTCCCAGCAGATATCAGGGTGATTGAAGTGTCCCATAAGAACCAGGGCCTGCTATCTAGTAACTTCTGTGAGTTGCCGAAAGAAAGCCTCATCCACCTCATCCTCCTGGTCCGGTGATCTATGGCAGACTCCCACTATGACATCACCCTTGTTGCTCACACTTCTAAACTTAATCCAGAGACACTCCGGTTTTTCTGCAGTTTCATACCGGAGCTCTGAGCAGTCATACTGCTCTCTTACATACAATGCAACTCCCTCACCTTTTCTGCCTTGCCTGTCCTTCCTGAACAGTTTATATCCATCCACAACAGTACTCCAGTCATGTGAGTTATCCCACCAAGTTTATATTATTCCAATCACATCATAATTCCTTGACTGTGCCAGGACTTCCAGTTCTCCCTGCTTGTTTCCCAGGTTTCTTGCATTTGTATATAGGCACTTGAAATAACTTGCTGTTTATCCTGCTTTCTTAGTATGAGGCAGGAACCCTCTCCTTTTGCGGTCTCCTGCTCGTGCTTTCTCCTGGTATCCCACTTCCCCACTTACCTCAGGGATTTGGTCTTCTTCCCCCGGTGAACCTAGTTTAAAGCCCTTAACTATCAAGAAATAGGACATAGGGTACAGGTGAGCATTAACCAAAACATCAGTTCTGAACACCCTGGAACTTTGGGAAAGTTTGATCTATATTTGGATTCAAACTTTGAAGTTTAAAAGTGTAGGGCGATAGGTTTTTGTTTTTTTTAAAGATTTCATTGCTGGCCTAATTCTGCTCCCACTAAAGTCAACGAGAGTTTAAAAATTGATTTCAGTTGGAGAAGAATTATGCTTACAGTTAACTAAATGTTAGGTATTCTCTTGTTCATTATCAGAGAGAGAGAGAAAAACAAACATTCTCGAATTGGTCTTTCTTGAGATATGGACTGCAGTACAAATTATTGCTCCACTTCCAGAGGCAGAGGATGAACTTGCTAGAAATGGATGCATCCGATGAAGTGAGCTGTGCTTATGCTCTAATAAATTTGGTAGTGTCTAAGGTGCCACAAGTACTTCTTCTCTTTTACTGATACAGTCTAACACGGCTGCTACTCTGAAACTTGCTGGAAATTTCTAGTTTGTGTACACAGGAAGAGTGATACTGGATCAGGCACCTGGTCCATCTAGTTCAATATCCTGTCTCTGGCAGTGGTCAGCACTGGATTTATAGATTCTAAGGCCAGAAGTCCTTTATGATCTAGTCTGAACTCCTGCATAACACAGTAAAGCAGAACCATAATATATCTTCAGTGTAAATTTTAAGAAACCCCACAGTAAGAAGATGTGGGATAATGTATTCCCCATGAAAGTCTCATGCTAATCTCTAATTAAGACTGATTTAAATCTGGAAGAATGCTGTTTTATGTTCCTTCCAAATTTTGTTTATTAACATTAACTATTCCAACTCTGGATATTTCTTATCATCCATATGCATGTTGAATAACTTTTTGAGTCTTGCTAATTTTTTTGGTCACTTTGTAACAATGAATTCCACAGTTTAATTATGCTTTATATGAAAAAGTATTTTTTTATCAGTTTTGAATTTGCTGCTTTTCATTTTCACTGAATGACCATCTGTTTGTGTGTTATCAGACAGGGAGAATAGAAGCTCCTGATCTACTTTTTCTATAGCATTCATTAATTTATATATTTTTATCATGTCCCCTCTTATCTATCACCTTTATAAAGGTAAACAAATCTAATATTAACATAATCCCTCTTATATGAGAGTTTTTTCCCTGCCCCAATCATTCTGATTACATTTGCTGAATCCATTCTAATTCTACAAATATCCAATTTGGATAGGGTGACAAGTTCTGCACTCAGTATTCCAGATTAGACTGCACTACTGATTTCTATAAAACCATTATAAAATTTTTTATTATTTTCCATCTCATTCCTTTTGTTTCTTAACATTATGTTTTTTTCTGTTTTTTTTTCCATTGAGCTGTACACCGTAACACCATAGTCCTTTCCTGTATTGATACTGTTAATTTAGACTCTTGAAAGGTGTATGTGTGCAGTGGGGTTCACTTGGGACTGGCAGGCCTAATAGGCAGGCCATGGCTCAACAGTGTCTCAGAGTCTTGGGACGGCCTTGTCAGGCAACTTGAAGGCCTAGAGGATAAGTAACAGTTCACCATCCTCTGGTGCTCCCCCAGTTTCCTAAGTTAGGCAGAGGAGCAGGGGAAAAGGTAGGGGGCCCCGGGCCCTCCCTCTCCACCAGGTCCCAGCCCAGGGCCCAAGGGGGAAAGAGTGAGGAGAGTCTCAGTCAGATCCCTTTAGCTAGTAGGGTACTCCCCTGGGCCACTTTCTACCACCACCTGTTCTCTCTTCAGTTTGGGATGTGGTCATGGCATTTGGCTTTCCTCTCAGCTTGCTTTCCAGTGTCCACTTGCTCTCCCTTGTAAGGAAGAAGGGCAGGAGAAAAAGGGGTCCAGGCCTTTGGACTCCCAGTTGGGTCTTTTCTAAAGTCCAGACTCTTCCCTCGTAGATCACTCTGTCCCAGAATCTGTAGCTTGGCTGCATGCTTGCAGCTAGTCTCTCCTTCACTGTCCCTCTGCTTGTCTGTCAGAGTCTCTTTTTAAGGAGGGCCTCCATTTGGAGCCTGCTCTGCCTCTGCTGAGGAGGGGGCCTTCTTTGCCCAGTACTGCTCCATTACTCCTTTAGTCTTAACGAGGAGTCTGTAGAGTGATTCAAGTTTTCCCCTCCAATATGCATTATTTTATATTTATCAACATGTGACTGTAATCAAAATGGCATAAAAGCCACCCATGTTTAGAATAAGCCAAAAGTGGAAGGCAGATATAAATATGTACTTCTTTGATGTTTTGAGGAGAAAGGCATGGTAGTTGAGAAGAGAAAGAGGAAGGAGTTTATTTTTGCTCATATCTGCTGAAAATCTGAGTTTCACTGTAAATTGTCATCTAGACCAGGGGTAGGCAATCTATGGCATGCGTGCCAAAGGCGGCACGCAAGCTGATTTTCAGTGGCACTCACACTGCCTGGGTCCTGGCCACCGGTCCGGGAGAGCTCTGCATTTTAATTTAATTTTAAATAAACCTTCTTAAACATTTCTAAAACCTTATTTATTTTACATACAACAATGGTTTAGTTATATATTATAGACTTATAGAAAGAGACCTTCTAAAAAACATTAAAATGTTTTACTGGCACACGAAACTTTAAATAAGAGTGAATAAATGAAGACTTGGCACACCAACATCTGAAAGGTTGCCAACCCCGATCTAGATTCCATGGGCAAAATTTTGCCCAAACCCCTTCCAACTCCACTGGCACCAATGGGATTGCATAGGTATAACTAAGGAAAGAGTTTAACTACATATTTCTCTCTATTTATAATCAATAAATCAGAGAGCCTCAAACTTTTTGGGCCCATGGCTGTCTTCTGAATTTTTTTTAAAATGTACTTCCCTAATTCCTTAACATCAGTCCTTCCTTGCCCTTTCTCCAGTCCCAAATGCCAAGATTGCTAATTTTCACAATTGCACTTGTGAGGGAAAATGATAGAATTTATGTAGGTTCACTTGTAGTGCAAACTGGACACAAATCAAGCGTAAATTGATTTTGCAAGAATAAATGTTAACCCAAATGATACTGCTCTAAAAGTTCTGCTCTTAAGCAACTATGCATGCTGTCATAAATATAAAGGGAAGGGTAACCACCTTTCTTTATACAGTGCTATAAAATCCTTCCTGGCCAGAGGCAAAATCCTTTCACCTGTAAAGGGTTAAGAAGCTAAGGTAACCCCACTGGCACAAAGGGTTTTGTCTGTCTGTGTGATACCTTTGCTGGGAACAGATCAAGAATGCAAGCCTTCCAAATCCTGTAAAGTTAGTAAGTAGTCTAGCTAGAAAATGCGTTAGATTTTCTTTTGTTTTTTGGCTTGTAAAATAAGCTGTGCTGGAGGAAATGTGTATTCCTGTTTTTGTGTCATTTTGTAACTTAAGGTTTTGCCTAGAGGGATTCTCTATGTTTTGAATCTGTTCCCGGCAAAGGTATCACATAGACAGATAGAACCCTTTGTCCCCCCACTCCAGATTTGAAAGAATCTTGTCCTCTCATTGGCCATTTTGGGTCAGGTGCCAGCAGGTGTCAGGTGCCAGCAGCACCTTAGCTTCTTAACCTTTACAGATGAAAGGATTTTGCCTCTGGCCAGGAGGGATTTTATAGCTCTATATACAGAAAGGTGGTTACCCTTCCCTTTATATTTATGACACATGCAGAAATGGAGGCTGAGTTGAGGCACAATATTTGGCCTTATACAGCTCCTTGGTTTTTTTTTATTAAAACTTAGATAAATTTTCTCTCTTACTTTTTTATAAAATATGAACACTAAGGCCTGTTTATGTATTTCCCACCTGCACACACACTACACAATACATAGTTGTTCCATGAAACTTAGTGGTAAAAATTGCATCAGATCTGTTGCCATATGCTTTTGTTGCAGTGTGGTTTTACAGGAAATCCTTTTGATGTTCCCATAATCTTTCTGGAGACTTTGCCTCGGGCATTCCCAAAGTATTGTTGAGTAAAAGTAGGTTTCAGAGTAGCAGCCGTGTTAGTCTGTATTCGCAAAAAGAAAAGGAGTACTTGTGGCACCTTAGAGACTAACAAATTTATTAGAGCATAAGCTTTCGTGAGCTACAGCTCACTTCATTGGATGCATGCAGTGGATGAAATGAGCAGTAGCTCACGAAATCTTATGGTCAAATAAATTTGTTAGCCTCTAAGGTGCCACAAGTACTCCTTTTCTTTTTGAGTAAAAGTAGGTATCAATCAAGTAGGAGAAATCTGACAACTTTCTCATACCCTTGTTTTTATTTAATAATGTTTTGGTCTGTGTAGAACGTGGTCTCTTTTCCATTTTACTGTTTTAAAAAGTTTAGTCAATGAAATATCCTTTCTCTCATTCCAGTTTATTCAAAGGCTTTCCCATGGCAAACCAATAAATGCTTTGTCTGACTGTAACTGAGTAAATAAAATAAATATTTGTACTGATGGAAAATATCCATAAGAAAGGAAAGATCTGGTGGAAGGTGAATACTCTTTTTGATGTTATCTTGGCTAAATATTTTTGGATAATCATTTATCTAGTGAAAAAGTGGGAAAAGGCTTGCTGGTTCCAGGAAGAAATTGAAGTTTATTGCAGAATATTTTTGAAGAGCAAGGTGCTTTTGTCCCCTCTCAGGCTTTAAATGCTTGAGTTACCCTGTAATTTATTTAGCTGTGTATAATTAATTCAGTGCTTCAACTCAGTGAGCACTGGAAACATACACTGGCCAGTTGTAGCTGTGAAATGAGATGACTTAATTAGTATGGATCTTTTCAGAATATATCTTTTTGCCACTTTATAGTTGCTATTTTTGTTACATTTCATAATAAAACTGCACCCACAACCTTTGACGAAGAGAAGTACTTGTGGCACCTTAGAGACTAACAAATTTATTAGAGCATAAGCTTTCGTGAGCTACAGCTCACTTCATCGGATGCATTTGGTGGAAAAAACAGAGGGGAGATTTACATACACACACACAGAGAACATGAAACAATGGGTTTATCATACACACTGTAAGGAGAGTGATCACTTAAGATAAGCCATCACCAGCAGCAGCGGGGGGAAAGGAGGAAAACCTTTCATGGTGACAAGCAAGGTAGACTAATTCCAGCAGTTAACAAGAATATCTGAGGAACAGTGGGGGGTGGGGTGGGGGGGAGAAATAACATGGGGAAATAGTTTTACTTTGTTTAATGACTCATCCATTCCCAGTCTCTATTCAAGCCTAAGTTAATTGTATCCAGTTTGCAAATTAATTCCAATTCAGCAGTCTCTCGTTGGAGTCTGTTTTTGAAGCTTTTTTGTTGAAGGATAGCCACTCTTAGGTCTGTAATCGAGTGACCAGAGAGATTGAAGTGTTCTCCAACTGGTTTTTGAATGTTATAATTCTTGACGTCTGATTTGTGTCCATTCATTCTTTTATGTAGAGACTGTCCAGTTTGGCCAATGTACATGGCAGAGGGGCATTGCTGGCACATGATGGCATATATCACATTGGTAGATGCGCAGGTGAAGGAGCCTCTGATAGTGTGGCTGATGTGATTAGGCCCTATGATGGTATCCCCTGAATGGATATGTGGACAGAGTTGGCAACGGGCTTTGTTGCAAGGATAGGTTCCCGGGTTAGTGGTTCTGTTGTATGGTGTGTGGTTGCTGGTGAGTATTTGCTTCAGATTGGGGGGCTGTCTTTAAGCAAGGACTGGCCTGTCTCCCAAGATCTGTGAGAGTGATGGGTCGTCCTTCAGGATAGGTTGTAGATCCTTGATGATGCGTTGGAGAGGTTTTAGTTGGGGGTTGAAGGTGATGGCTAGTGGCGTTCTGTTATTTTCTTTGTTGGGCCTGTCCTGTAGTAGGTGACTTCTGGGTACTCTTCTGGCTCTGTCAATCTGTTTCTTCACTTCAGCAGGTGGGTATTGTAGTTGTAGGAATGCATGATAGAGATCTTGTAGGTGTTTGTCTCTGTCCGAGGGGTTGGAGCAAATGCAGTTATATCGTAGAGCTTGGCTGTAGACAATGGATCGAGATGCTCACATAAACACCACCCTATATCGGAAACCTACTGACCGCTATTCCTACCTACATGCCTCTAGCTTTCATCCAGATCATACCACTTGATCCATTGTCTACAGCAAAGCTCTACGATTTTGGAGATAAACAAAAAGAATGAAATGCTAATTTGTATTAGAAATTAAAAGGTGTCAGAAATTGCCAGTTCACAGACAATGTCTTCTCTTCTAAATCTGTTAAATCAAACCCAATGGAAGGAACTATTTGTCAGTTAATCATCTTGCAACACAGTCTGTTTGCATCCATCATCAGTTCCTAGTGCTGCTCACAGATTGCACCGAGAGAGAGCTGGATGAATATTTAAAAAAAAAAAAGTACTCAGAGTTGTTGTAAATAAAATCTATTAGTTTGCTTCACTGTTAATAATGAAGCCTTGTATTCATTTTCTATGAACATGGGCATGATAGAACATATGCAGAAAATAAGTGTATCATAAAACTTGTGTGAATGTATTTATGCAAAGTTTCAGGCTGGAAAGTGTTCATGCAACCTTCTTGAAATCACTGAATTGCTTTGTCATAAAAATTACATTTTTCCAATCAGGGAGCAGAAATGATACCATCTCACTTAGAGGACCAATCATACACCACAAATAATTAAGTAGTAAATAGTCAATGACTCTTTGAAACAACTAATCCATGAACAACACATACTACAAACTATATTTCCATAAAGTATTGATTGAAGAATTTTAAATGACAATTTTGTAAAAACAAGAGTCTGTTGCCAGTTGAAACATGAACAGAATTTGTTCAATTATTATTATTATAATTATTATTATTATTATTGAAAGAAACCTACTCAAAGAGTAGTTATCATTGGTTCATTATCAATCTGGGAGGACATATCTCGTGGGGTCCCACAAAGGTCTATCCTGGGTCCAGTACTATACAATATTTTCATTAAAGGGGAGAATATGCTTATAAAATTTGCTGATAACACCAAGATGGAAGGAGTTAAAAGCACTTTGGAGGACAGGATTAGAATTAAAAACAACGTTGATACATTGGAGAATTAGTTTGAAATCAACAAGATAAAATTCAGTAAAGAAAATTGCAAAGAACTACATTTCCTGAGAAAAATCAAATGCACAACTACAAAATTAAGAATAGCTAGGCAGTAATATTGCAGAAAAGGATCTGTGGGTTATAGTGAGTGGATCACAAAATGCATATGAACCAACAATATGCTGCAGTTGCAAAAAAAGGCTAGTATCACTTTGGGGTGTCATATTTAAAACACAGCAGGGAATTTTTCTGCTATATCTGGCACAAGTGAGGCCTTAACTGGGTCCAATTTTAGATGCCACACTTGAGGAAAGATGACAACTGGAGAGCATTTAGAGGAGAGCAACAAAAGTGATAAAAGGCTTAGAAGACCTGGCCTATGAAGAAAGGTTAAAAAAAATAGTATGTTTACTCTTGAAAAAAGAAGGTTGAGAGAGAATTTGATAACAATTTTCAAATATATTAAGAACAGCTATAAAGAGGATGCCCACTAAAAGTAGGACAGTAGGCCACTCCATGGCCACTGAAAGAGGAGAAGTAATCATCTTAATCTGCAGCAAGGGAGATTTAGGTTAGCTATACGGGAAAAACTTTCTAATTATAAGGATAGTTAAGATCTGGAGTAGGCTTCCAATAGAGGTGCAAAATCTCCATGATTGGAGGTTTTTAAGAACAGTTTAGACAAACATCTGTCAGGATGTTCTGAATGGAAGACCAAAGGAACATATAAATATTAGGTAGTTATAGTATAGTATGGTGAATGTGTAGAATGTTACTTTGAGCAGGGGCTTTCCCCAAACCTGCTCTAAAACAAAGTGCACACACTATGTGGAGTCAAATATTTATCATGTTTTGGAGGGGTTGGCTTTCATTACAAAGTATGTAACAAGCATAAGCAAAGCTCACATTTAATAAAACAAATTTCAAAACCTCAAACGTTGCCATGAAATGAAATCGTCATCCTCCAGTCAGGTCTCCTAACCAGGCCCTAGCCTAAACTAACGTAACTCCCTCTACCCCTGCCATACATCTCACATTGGTCAGCAATCCCTTAGGACTGACTGTATGATATGCCACTAATAAAAGTAGAAGGGATCAGCGTGGCTGCTAATCCTTTGTCTGAGGCCATGTGGAGGTCACTGACTAAGGCAACCAACATCATTTCAGTGCCATATCTAAGTCTGAATCTTGATTAAGGAGTTTGGAAGAGGATCGATGATGCTATTGGTTGTTTGCTGGTCTTTTATCCAAGCCTTAGCCATGGGAGGGAAGACTAGAAAAGTGATTTTAGTCAGCTGGTACAAGTATAAATATTTGGATGAAAAAATGAGGGGAAAATACCACAAAGATTTAATGGAAAAAATGTTTTCCTTTTTCCAATAAGCTGTAAACATACAAAATGAATATTGACATAAGATCACTGACAGACATAATTCATTGTAAAAGCACCAAAATATCACTGGTCTTATTGAAAAGACAAAGTACTCCAAGTCATCTTGGGATAAATAGGAAAAAATGAATAAAATGAAATTCTAGTCAGAAGACGTTAAGTTTAATCTTCAGGTGATCCAGAGCAACATCTGATTTGTGTGAAGAGAAGATGGAGCGTGAAGGTGGCTTTCATTTACACTTCTGCCCTCACCTGGGGGCACTGATTCAGTCCCAAGCATAAATTAGAACACCTTCCCAAATACAGTAAATTGCACTGGGTGCCTGTAGCAAGATTACTAGAGTGCAGCACACACCCTCCACCAACCCCCTCTTCTGACCTTACGAAGCCCTGTGTCAATGGGATTGGGAGGGGATGATACAGAGCCCTTTCCATACACACACAGAGCAGGGAATTCTCATTTCAGGTAGCTCTAAGTCTCCTCTGCACTGTCTGGAAAGATAGATGGGCCTGGGATCAGACCTAACAACATACTGCATTTGGGGCATAACAGGCAATATTAATTGCCTACATTTAATTCAAAATCGTTCAGCGTCAGATAATACTGAACAAGATCATTTGTCATGTGATCCATTTTCCCCATCCTCAGCTGACACATATACATTACTAATCTGAGCAAACTAGAAAATCTTTCCTTCATCATAATCATAAAACACATTTTTTGCCATTAATTAGACACAACTAAGTAGGAAATAACACAGAGGCCATAAAATCCAGTGATGTATATTCAGCTTAGGGCAACAGCTTTTTCCTTCTATCTCAAGAATCTATTGACATAGCTGGAATATATGAACTTGTGTTTTATAATAAATATTCCTTTTTCCCTCCAACCTTTCCTATAACTCTTTCTCTAGCCTCAGAAATTAGCAGCTAATTGTGGCTACTGTGACAGAGATGGCAATTTCCTGCAATAACCTGGATAAACCTTATTGAATTAAGTTAAACCTAACTGAATTAAGTTTAAGCATTTTAGGACCTCATTGTATTAAAAATGCAAATGTTTATGTGTTATTGTGAGATTGTATGTAACTTATCTAGGAGACATGACTAATATTAACCTTGGGGAATGTTGTGAACTTCAAAGGACTCTTAAACAATGGGCTAAGACAAGAATGAGCTATTAGTTAAATAGGTTTCCCAGGAAATCTCTAGCAGGAGGCGTATGCAAATATACCTACTCTGGTTATGCAAGAACTCAGCCTTTGAAACTTCCACATCCCAACCCCCTGCCTCAGTCCAGGGTCTGCATCCATACTCCCTCCCAGAACCTTAGGCAGGTGGGTGTGGGGGGGGGAGGACTTGGACCCATTCTGGGCACCACCAAAAATTATACAAATCTGACGCCTCTGCATGCGCAGGCAGCTGTGGGGAGCCATGAAACCTCCTGCCCTGGGCAGGGGAGGGGGGGCAATGGGATCGGAACATGGGCCAAGGGCTGTTCTCGACTCCCCTCATCCTGGGCAGGTAGAGGGTCCACAGCTGCCTGGGCTCCCTAGCTGGGCTCCAGCTGCCTGCCTGGCTGGGAAGGGTGGGGCTGGGGCCCCTGCCGAAAAGTGGACACACTAGGCCTATACACTTTCAAAAAGTGGTCCCCTGGCCCCTCCTATTCTGTCACCCCTGAGTGGGGTTCAGGTACCCTAAACTCTCACAGTCACATAGAGAGGTGGTTGGGGATAGTTATTTGAAAAGTTACCTGGGTGTCACAAATTCACTATTACTGTGTGGGCAAAGGAAACACACTTAGTTAAGTTTCAGAGTACCAGCTGTGTTAGTCTGTATTCGCAAAAAGAAAAGGAGTGCTTGTGGTACTTTAGAGACTAACACATTTATTTGAGCATAAGCTTTCGTGAGCTACACAGAAAGGTGGTTACCTTTCCCTTTATATTTATGACACATGCAGAAATGGAGGCTGAGTTGAGGCACAATATTTGGCCTTATACAGCTCCTTGGTTTTTTTTTATTAAAACTTAGATACATTTTCTCTCTTACTATTTTATAAAATATGAACACTAAGGCCTGTTTATGTATTTCCCACCTGCACACACACTACACAATACATAAAAAGAAAAGGAGTACTTGTGGCACCTTAGAGACTAACAAATTTATTAGAGCATAAGCTTTCGTGAGCTACAGCTCACTTCATCGGATGCATTTGGAAAAACATTTGGAAACAGTTTTTTCCACCAAATGCATCCGATGAAGTGAGCTGTAGCTCACGAAAGCTTATGCTCTAATAAATTTGTTAGTCTCTAAGGTGCCACAAGTACTCCTTTTCTTTTTGCGAATACAGACTAACACGGCTGCTACTCTGAAACCTACACAATACATAGTTGTTCCATGAAACTTAGTGGTAAAAATTGCATCAGATCTGTTGCCATATGCTCTTGTTGCAGTGTGGTTTTACAGGAAATCCTTCTGATGTTCCCATAATCTTTCTGGAGACTTTGCCTCGGGCATTCCCAAAGTATTGTTGAGTAAAAGTAGGTATCAATCAAGTAGGAGAAATCTGACAACTTTCTCATACCCTTGTTTTTATTTAATAATGTTTTGGTCTGTGTAGAACGTGGTCTCTTTTCCATTTTACTGTTTTAAAACGTTTAGTCAATGAAATATCCTTTCTCTCATTCCAGTTTATTCAAAGGCTTTCCCATGGCAAACCAATAAATGCTTTGTCTGACTGTAACTGAGTAAATAAAATAAATATTTGTACTGATGGAAAATATCCATAAGGAAGGAAAGATCTGGTGGAAGGTGAATACTCTTTTTGATGTTATCTTGGCTAAATATTTTTGGATAATCATTTATCTAGTGAAAAAGTGGGAAAAGGCTTGCTGGTTCCAGGAAGAAATTGAAGTTTATTGCAGAATATTTTTGAAGAGCAAGGTGCTTTTGTCCCCTCTCAGGCTTTAAATGCTTGAGTTACCCTGTAATTTATTTAGCTGTGTATAATTAATTCAGTGCTTCAACTCAGTGAGCATTGGAAACATACACTGGCCAGTTGTAGCTGTGAAATGAGATGACTTAATTAGTATGGATCTTTTCAGAATATATCTTTTTGCCACTTTATAGTTGCTATTTTTGTTACATTTCATAATAAAACTGCACCCACAACCTTTGACGAAGAGAAGTACTTGTGGCACCTTAGAGACTAACAAATTTATTAGAGCAGAGGTTTCGTGAGGTACAGCTCACTTCATCGGATGCATTTGGTGGAAAAAACAGAGGGGAGATTTACATACACACACACAGAGAACATGAAACAATGGGTTTATCATACACACTGTAAGGAGAGTGATCACTTAAGATAAGCCATCACCAGCAGCAGCGGGGGGAAAGGAGGAAAATCTTTCATGGTGACAAGCAAGGTAGACTAATTCCAGCAGTTAACAAGAATATCTGAGGAACAGTGGGGGGTGGGGTGGGGGGGAGAAATAACATGGGGAAATAGTTTTACTTTGTTTAATGACTCATCCATTCCCAGTCTCTATTCAAGCCTAAGTTAATTGTATCCAGTTTGCAAATTAATTCCAATTCAGCAGTCTCTCGTTGGAGTCTGTTTTTGAAGCTTTTTTGTTGAAGGATAGCCACTCTTAGGTCTGTAATCGAGTGACCAGAGAGATTGAAGTGTTCTCCAACTGGTTTTTGAATGTTATAATTCTTGACGTCTGATTTGTGTCCATTCATTCTTTTACGTAGAGACTGTCCAGTTTGGCCAATGTACATGGCAGAGGGGCATTGCTGGCACATGATGGCATATATCACATTGGTAGATGCACAGGTGAAGGAGCCTCTGATAGTGTGGCTGATGTGATTAGGCCCTATGATGGTATCCCCTGAATGGATATGTGGACAGAGTTGGCAACGGGCTTTGTTGCAAGGATAGGTTCCCGGGTTAGTGGTTCTGTTGTATGGTGTGTGGTTGCTGGTGAGTATTTGCTTCAGATTGGGGGGCTGTCTTTAAGCAAGGACTGGTCTGTCTCCCAAGATCTGTGAGAGTGATGGGTCGTCCTTCAGGATAGGTTGTAGATCCTTGATGATGCGTTGGAGAGGTTTTAGTTGGGGGCTGAAGGTGATGGCTAGTGGCGTTCTGTTATTTTCTTTGTTGGGCCTGTCCTGTAGTAGGTGACTTCTGGGTACTCTTCTGGCTCTGTCAATCTGTTTCTTCACTTCAGCAGGTGGGTATTGTAGTTGTAGGAATGCATGATAGAGATCTTGTAGGTGTTTGTCTCTGTCCGAGGGGTTGGAGCAAATGCAGTTATATCGTAGAGCTTGGCTGTAGACAATGGATCGAGATGGTCACATAAACACCACCCTATATCGGAAACCTACTGACCGCTATTCCTACCTACATGCCTCTAGCTTTCATCCAGATCATACCACTCGATCCATTGTCTACAGCCAAGCTCTACGATTTTGGAGATAAACAAAAAGAATGAAATGCTAATTTGTATTAGAAATTAAAAGGTGTCAGAAATTGCCAGTTCACAGACAGTGTCTTCTCTTCTAAATCTGTTAAATCAAACCCAATGGAAGGAACTATTTGTCAGTGAATCATCTTGCAGCACTGTCTGTTTGCATCCATCATCAGTTCCTAGTGCTGCTCACAGATTGCACCGAGAGAGAGCTGGATGAATATTTAAAAAAAAAAGTACTCAGAGTTGTTGTAAATAAATCTATTAGTTTGCTTCACTGTTAATAATGAAGCCTTGTATTCATTTTCTATGAACATGGACATGATAGAACATATGCAGAAAATAAGTGTATCATAAAACTTGTGTGAATGTATTTATGCAAAGTTTCAGGCTGGAAAGTGTTCATGCAGCCTTCTTGAAATCACTGAATTGCTTTGTCATAAAAATTTCATTTTTCCAATCAAGGAGCAGAAACGATACCATCTGACTTAGAGGACCAATCATACACCACAAATAATTAACTAGTAAATAGTCAATGACTCTTTGAAACAACTAATCCATGAACAACACATACTACAAACTATATTTCCATAAAGCATTGATTGATTGTACCTCAACTACATCAGAACACAAATTAGCTTCCTGGACTTCGGCCAAAATTTAAAAACTTGGATGCCTATAGTTTGGCACCTAAGCCTGTATTTAGTAACCTAAATAACGTGGCCTGATTTTCAAAGATGCTACACAGCCACAGCTCCCATTGAAGACAAAGGGACTTGAGATTTGATGGCAGGTCTGAGAAGTAGGCCACTTATTTAGTTGCATAATTATGGACTTAGGTGCCTTATTTTAGGCAGCTAAATATGATAACATTGGACCTATCTAAATGGCAACAAAATACTACATGCTGGTTTCTGGTACATAACAAAATACTCAGCTGAATTACAGGTTTCAGAGTAGCAGCCGTGTTAGTCTGTATTCGCAAAAAGAAAAGGAGTACTTGTGGCACCTTAGAGACTAACAAATTTATTAGAGCATAAGCTTTTGTGAGCTACAGCTCACTTCGAGCTGTAGCTCACGAAAGCTTATGCTCTAATAAATTTGTTAGTCTCTAAGGTGCCACAAGTACTCCTTTTCTTTCAGCTGAATTAATAACTGACATGCCTCATATGTAAGAAATTGACAGGTTTGTGGTACACCATCCCTGAGCAGCACACAATATCTACCTAGTTGTCCAAGGCAAGGGGCAACATACAAATTCCCCTGAACACTGAATAATAATTTTGGTGTTGAAACATGCAGAATGACTTCTTCACCCCTTCTCTAGTAGAAACTAGAGGTACCCCAAAAAGAATTGCAATTAGAATTCTCAAAGGCTTAAGGCTGATTTAATATTTGCTCATCCTTTGTTTAGAGCCACAGCTATAGCTCCAAGAAACAAATCTCAAAATAGCAGGAGAGTCCACAGTTTCTATTAGAGCATAAGCTTTCGTGAGCTACAGCTCACTTCATCGGATGCATTTTTTTTTCCACCAAATGCATCCGATGAAGTGAGCTGTAGCTCACGAAAGCTTATGCTCTAATAAATTTGTTAGTCTCTAAGGTGCCACAAGTACCACTTTTCTTTTTGTGAATACAGACTAACATGGCTGCTACTCTGAAACTACAGTTTCTGTGTAACTCTTTTCCCCCTAGAGGCAGTTCCATCATTAAATATTCAAGCTCAGAGAGTTCAGATTGTAATGCAAATATGAGCAACAAAAAACAATTACAGTTAGAGAAAGGCAACAGAGGTGATTGTTTCCCATCATTATTTTCCCTTTGCAAAGTCCGATATCTCTGAATCTCCAAAGAGATACAACACTTACATTTTTGTCTAAGTCCCTTGCTATACATGATACCAAGTACCATAGTGATCACAGTCCAGTTGCTGCTGTCTTTCTAGGACCTCTTATGTTACTACATACAAAATTTAGGGCACACTGCCAACCTAAAATAATCCAGACTAAGAAATATAATTTATTCACTAAGCACTGATTCACCGGGCATTTATAATCTAACCATCAATAATATTACCCCATGTGTTTAGCTTTTGAACCATCATCTTTCAAAAAGGTAGCTGAGATTGTAAGGACTGTGCAGTTCAGGCCCCCAAACTAAGGGGTCCTGAAGTCCACCTCAAACCGGCTGCTGTTGCTACTACTGGCCCTGGCTGTACACCTATAATCTTAATATTTTTCCCAATCCCAAGGTGCATGAGGGGGAGACATCCCCAGCCCCCAGTATTTTACTATGTGCTTCTCACCGTGATTATAGAAATAACACATTCTCATACCCAGTCATTCCAAGTTTAAGTGGTTGCACCACTGCCCTACTATCTACGTTTTAGATTTAAGACACCACACTGGAAAGCTGCTCTGCAGAATATAATCATAAATGTGGTGGCAACTTCGAACAAAGATAATTAGACACTTTAAATATGCTTATAAGTGTGTTAAAACCATTCGAGCAAGCACACAACAAATAAACAAATAAAAGAAGGCAGGATTTTCATTAACTAAATTGTCTCACTGTTTTGCAAAGGTAATGGCTTCTATAACAAATAGACTAGCGGGCAGAGGGGTATGAGAATTTGTTCTCCTGGGGTGAGGTAGCTTGCATATATCACTTTCTCAAATTCTATATTTTTGGGGGGGGGAGGGGGGCAGGGAGTGTTTGCTGAGTAACTGCTAGATGGGTGCATAGCATTTGTTTTCCAAGCAAGCTTTGAGGAGATTGGGGGACAATTGATCCAAACCTTAATATTATGCACTTTCAGAAAATGTAGGCAAGTCAGAGGAATGCCACTGACAGGAATATTATAATATTTGCGTTGAGTGATGTTATACAGTGGCAACAATAGTGGTAGTCACATTGTTGGTATTGCTTTAACCATTTTTTGGCATATTGCAGGGCATCACATGGGCACAGCATAATTTAGATCAAACACATTCACATGTGAGTTTTTCATGCATCTAATACACAGACTATTATTGTTAT
This sequence comes from Dermochelys coriacea, assembly GCF_009764565.3. NCBI lineage: Eukaryota > Metazoa > Chordata > Testudines > Dermochelyidae > Dermochelys > Dermochelys coriacea. The sequence continues at coordinate 97,546,428 of NC_050071.1, read as the reverse complement.
TTAACTGGTACTAACTTGAATCCTGCAACTGAACTTCAAAATGGCATACATGCATATAAATTCAGCATCAAAAAAGGACAAATGTAGGCCCTGATCCTTCAGTTCTATAGGTAAATGCTTGAAGGATCAGGGTTTCAATGGTCAATATACTCTATTCAGGGGGATAGAAAAGAAATAATTGGACTTGGAAATATTCCCATATGCCCACATTTTGAAATCCTTACTAATTAGGGTGACCAGATGTCCCGATTTTATAGGGACAATTCCAATTTTGGGGTCTTTTACTCACATAGGTGCCTATTACCCCCCACCTCCTGTCCTGATTTTTGACACTTGCTATCTGGTCAGCCTATTACTAATGTTTCAGCTTACTCATTTGTGTAGTCCTATTGATGTTAATGGGCCTACTTGTTAAGTAAAGTGCTATGCATTGTGAGAAAAGGTATCAGGATCTGTCCCATAGGGATCATGTATTGGTATCATGCCAGGCCTATCACTCCCCATAAACCTTGTGTATGGATTGCCATCTGTAAATTTTAAATTTAAAAAGATTACAGTGATTAGAAAGGCAGTGATTAACTTTAACTTACAGTGATTAGGAAAGTTCTCATGGGAGAGATTTAACAGTAACTGAAATCTCAATGTCAACAAGAGAGATTTAATATAATCTGAGGAACAAAGGGTTCACAGTGGTCCTCAATCAACCGCTACTGGTAACTAAGATGAGGTCCAGTCCGGAATCTGTTTCAGGTTAAAACAGAACTTAGTTCAGGTAATGCTTCTTATTTCATTTAGTTATCTACCTGATAGTATTCTTTCCATGTCTGATAGCACTGGATAATGCTAGGGGATATTTTTCATCCTGACCATCCAAGTGAATCACAAAGTGGAGCCCTGGCCCAACTTAAACAGCTTGTCCTATACACCTTGAGTAGTGAATTTGGTACTCTTTCACACATTATTGTTAATTATTTGTTTATGGTAGCACCTGCAATGTATTAGGTGCTTTGAAGACATTAAATAAGGGATGGTTCCAGCCCTGAGATGCTCACAGTCTAAAGACCAAGTTGGATAAGAAGGCAAAGTTCAGGAAAAGTGCAGATTTCCTTCTTCGGACTGTTGCTTCTTACTTGCCATTCTTCTGACTGAAGTCTTCTGTGTGGAATAGCAAAGATCTGTTCTTCACCACTGATGTGCTCAGTTGTATGGGCTGATACTACTCACACTAAAATCAAAACATTGCCACTGACTTCACTGGTAGCAGAATTTGAATACGTATGTTGTATGTGTCTGCTTATAATAGTGGGCCACCCAGGTGCATGTGTATGCTGACACTAAAGGGAGAGCAATATTTTATTTCCTTGAGAGCCCTGATTCCAACAACATTAGGAAAAGATCACACCCATTATTACCTTAAATCACTAAACATGCTGGGAAATCTAGGATATTTCCATAACAACTTAAGATGTTAGACCTTTAGTGTTTTTGGTTTTACAAAGATACAGTCATTCATTTTAATATAATAGAAAAATCGTTTTTAGAAAGCTTTTGATGTAGAAATATGAAACCAAAAATAGTGAGGAAGTTCTCTTTTCTTCACTCCTCTTCTTCAAGTTGAATAATTAAAAGAGAGTAATAGGCAAACATGTCTTGCCCAACTTTTAACTCAATCGAACGTTAAGAGTTCAAAAGTCCAACTCAGACAACAGTCATAACAACTCAAAGCTAATAGATTTTCATTCATCTTAGGAGTGACTGTGAAAAACAAAAGAGCAGAGAAAGACAGAGTAAAAACCAAATATTGAGGGCTTGATACCACTTTCCATCACACCAATATAAATTAAAAGTAGCTCCACAATAGCCATTGGAGTAACATCCAAAGTGATATCGGAGTAAAACAAAATAAAACAAAGTGAATCAGTATTAGGCCCAGACACACTTTCAGAAAATGAGCAGAGAGGGACAGTGAAAATAAAACTATAGTGAAAAAATTGATACTGTATATATTGATATACACACCCAAGTGTGGTGCTCTAACTTTCGGGATTTGTCTGTCTTAGAAGTACATTTTAAAAAATCATCAGGGGGGAGGGGGAACACCCTTCCATGGTTTTATAATACAAGGAAATGTTTTTTGTGAATTTTGAGTAATTGTGGGAACTCTATAAACGTAAAGCATGGTTTGCAAAGTGTCAGTTTCATTCATTCTAACCCAAAGTGATTTATGTCTGAACTTAACAACATTTTGAATGATTCTAGATCCTGGGGCAAACTCAGACAATCACTTTTTATTAATTATTTATCATTTATTTATTAATTATTATTATTATTATTATTGAGTTTACCGGTTAACTCTTGTTATAAGTGTGAGCCACTTTAAGTGGAAACTATATGGTGTCATTCCATACAGAATACTGTGAATGCAGATGTAATATTACCTAGCTATCCAAGACAAGATGGGAATGTTTTTAACGTTGACATTTATTAAGAGTATGTTACTGAAGATGTAAAGACTGCGTTACAAAATATTTCAGATGGTTGTAATGAACACTATTGAACAAATGGAAACTAAAGTTATCCATTGATTGGATTTGAATTTCTAATTAAATATTGTTATTGTGAATACTGAACTGGGATAAATTCTATGCATGATAAGTCATTCCTGTGCTGCACATTTTGGGTCTTATCTGGAAAATTCCTGAACTCCCACTGGGCTCTTACATTTCAGAAAAATATGACAGTCTTCAATTAAATGTACATATTAAAGGAGAGGTGAAGCAGGGAAACAAATCTCCCTACAAAATAAGGAAGGTTTTGATATATTTTGACTAGAGTTGCATTTCCTATATTCACAAATTAATAAAAATGCAAATAAAAATGGTCCCTTTTCACCCTTTCATGTCCCATGACATCTGGCTCATGCTTCTCTGTGATCTCTCAACAGCAGCATTCTCTTTGATGTCACCAATAACACTGGTGACATCAGAGCCCCACTTAAGCATACCAATGGTCCAGGTAGTCAGGTACTGCCCTGCCCTGTTTCACTGTTTAGTGCAGTTTTAAAAGTTAATTTTTATGGTTTTATATCCCAAAGATATAAATTGGAACAACTTATTTTCAAGAGAGACAAGGTTTAGACTTTTAAACACAGGCCTGGATATGAAGAACTTGAGTTCTTAATCCTCTGGGAGCTTGTAAGTCTCTTAACTTTCCTGTTTCAGTTGCCCCATCTGTAAAATAGGGATAATAATACTTTTCTGCCTTACAAAGATGATGTAAAGTATCAATAGCACCTGTTTGTAAAGCACTTAGAACATCCTAGGTGCTCAGATACTAAAATAATAAGGATGGTACAAGAACCTGTATACAAAAGAAAACACGTATTATTACTACCAATGGCTGAATTTGGTCAGTCTACCAGTTAAATTTGTAGTAAAACACATCTGCTTGGGGAGAAGCTGGGAGAAAAGTAGTAGTGATACAGATGAGGAGCATTGTGGATTATCTAAACATGTATTCAGTCTCACACTTGCATACTTACTGGCATGATACACAAGGTACATTCTTCTGCTCAAATGAGCTGAGACTTTCCTTCCTAGGAATAGCTTTAAGATTTAAGTGGGTTTTCTTATTCTTTTTCACAGTTTCCTCTTTTGCTTAGCATACATACTACAGTATATGAGTCTTAGCCCTGGTCTACACTGGGGCGGGGAGGGGGAAACGGTCTAAGTTATGCAACTTAAGCTACGTGAATAATGTAGCTGAAGTCAACATACTTAGACTTACTCACCGCGGTGTCTTCACTAAGGTGAGTTGACGGCTGCCAGTTCCCTGTCGACTCTGCCTGCGTCTCTCGCAGCACTGGATTACAGGCATCGACGGGAGAGCACTCGGGGGGTCAATTTATTGCATCTAGACTAGATGCGATAATCGACACCTGCTGGATCGATCCCTGCCTGCCAATCCAGCAGGTAGTGTAGACATACCCTTATACTGACTACTAAAAATAAGCCTTTCCTTTTTAGGATCTTTAGAGTTCTGTTGTCACTTACGTTTCATGCCTCTTGGTTTGAAGACTAACACCCACAAGCAGCCTTTCGGGTACAACAGTAAAAAGGCCAAACAATGTGTCAAGGTTCCTTCCCCATTCTGAATTCTAGGGTACAGATGTGGGGACCTGCATGAAAACCTCCTAAGCTTACTTTTACCAACTTAGGTTAAAACTTCCCCAAGGTACAAACTATTTTACCCTTTGCCCTTGGACTTCCATTGCCACCACCAAACGTCTGGGTTTATTTTTTGAGAAAGCGTTGTTTGGAAACGTCTTTCCTCCCAAAATCCTCACCAAAACCTTGCACCCCCTCGCCTGGGGAAGGCTTGATAAAAATCCTCAGCAGTTTGCATAGGTGACCACAGACCCAAACCCTTGGATCTTAAGAACAATGAAAAAAGCATTCAATTTCTTACAAGAAGAATTTTAATAGAAGAAAAGGTAAAAAGAATCACCTCTGTAAAATCAGGATGATAAATACCTTATAGGGTAATTAGATTCAAAATCCCTCTAGGCAAAACCTTAAGTTACAAGAAAGACACAAAGACAAGATATTCATTCTATTCAGCACAGTCTAATTTCTCAGCCATTTAAAGAAATCATAATCTAACACATATCTAGCTAGATTACTTACTAAATTCTAAGACTCCATTCCTGTTCTGTCCCCGGCAAAAGCATCACAGAGACAGACCCTTTGTTTCTCCCTTCCTCCAGCTTTGAAAGTATCTTGTCTCCTTATTGGTCATTGTGGTCAGGTGCCAGCGAGGTTATCCTAGCTTCTTTACCCTTTACAGGTGAAAGGATTTTTCCTCTGGCCAGGAGTGATTTTGAAGGTGTTTACCCTTCCCTTTATATTTATGACACAATGTTAATGGATTGTTGAGGAAATGCACAAGCACAAGGATTACCCTAGGAATTGTGTACAATAGAAACCTCTCAGAGATAGCACTACACAGTGGGAACTGTTTGACCCAGGTCACAGTAAAACAGCTTTGCAGCAAGTGGGAAAAAGATATAATGGGGGGGGGGGAATGACATCATGGGGGTAACTCACTCTCCCTACAACAACACACCTGGAAACACCTGAGGAACAAGAACTGAACTGTGGGAAGTGATGGTCCTACGTTATGGGGTTTTTAGCCTGTGTATGAAAACCTGGAAAACCCAAGCTGCAGAGCCAAGGTAGCTTGGGTCTGAAGACTCTGCCAGCCTGTTTATCACTCAGGGTGAGAATTTGCTAATTCATATCCTACCTATTTAGTATATTAAACTTAGATTGTGTTTTGTTTATTTGCTAGGTAATCTGCTTCGATCTGTGTGCTATCCCTTATAACAACTTAAAATCTATTTTTTGGAATGAATAAACTTGTTTTGGTTTTGTCTAAAACCAGTGTGTGGAAATCATAACTGGGGGCAGAAAGCTGTGGCATATCTTCCTCCACATTGAGGGAGGGGGCGAATTTCATGAGCTTATGCTGTAAAGTTCCCTGTGCCGTGCAAGACGGTATAATTTTGGGTTTACCCTTCAAAGGGAGGTGTGCACTTGAGTAACTGGGCAGATCCTTAGCTGAGCCTTCCCATCAAGAGCAGATCTCAACATTTGTGTGTAGCTGCAGCTGGGTGAGTCCCTACCTGTATGTGTGCTGGAGAGGGCCTGAGGGCCTGTCACAGCAGTACAGTGTAAAGGGAGCTCAGGCTGGTGAGTCAGGTGGACTCAGTGGTGCCCCAGTTTAAGATGGCACCCTAGGGGGAACCCATCATAAAGAGGAAACAGCTGTCATAGTGAAATCGCACAAGACATTATAGGAGCAGAGAGTAGAACCTGTTAATATTTTAACATGGGGAAACAGCAGGGGCAAAAACCAATAAAGCATCAGAAAAAGTCTCAGCAGCAGCAAAGAATGGTGCAACCACAGCTACAGCCATTTTGGGGAGCCAGTGAGAAGTTGCCTCCACAAGCACCAGCCCAGAAGCAACAGTTTGGGAAAAATGACACTGAACATGTTGGCCATGCAACACTAAGAATGGAATCTATCAGGAGGTGGGTCCCCAGAACTCCTAAGATCTGCCTTATTTGTATTCCTGAGTCAGAGACAGCTTGTTGGGGCTGTGATAGGGAGGAGAACTAGGCTAGGAGCCAGACTGACATGCCAGAGCTATAAACTCCAGGCCCAGGACAGCCTGTAGATATCGGGCACTGTCCAAACATGTGCACTGAACCTGTACAGGCATGATGTTCAGGGAGAAAAGGGTTGGCTACAGGGAGTCAGAAGCAGAATGAGATGTAGCCCTGCAATTGCTCTCTGAAGGAGGGAATGAAGGCAAAAAGCCACAAAGAATGCAGGGGCCACTGATCCTAAGGTGGGCCACCAAGAAGAGAAATTAGTGGGGACTACCACTGTAGGGAACCAGTGAAGAAAGCTACAGTTACTGCAAAAATCTTACAGGCCAGCAACAATGACTACACTTCTGTCAAAGAGTTGGGCAGCTGCAGACACAAGCAGATCCCCAGACAAACGGAGCAAGGAAAGCAAATAAAATGTTCTGCATGGTCCTTGAGCCCAGGCCTGCTCCGATATAAATATCTTGAGAGTTTTTCCCATTGATTTATGACAAATAGGCTCAAATCCATTATGGAGTTTGATTCACTCCTCCTCATCTAATTTTTCCTTGTAAGTCACTAGAAAACATTTTGAGCATAGTCCCCTTTGTAAGTGTGGTATGTTTTAAAAGCTTAGAAAGAGTGCTGTAAAACACAGATCCTCCAATCCTCAAAGGGCCTCTGGTGTAAATATGTATCAAGGAAATGTTGCACTTTGTAGAAACACTATTGAAATGAAAATGGTATATTGTCTTGCCTACATAAGCATTCTTAACATTTGTGCATGGTAGCTTATGACAACCCCTTTTCCTCCAAGGTTGAGGAAGCAATCCAGCTGGAGAGGACTGCAGTAGCAACACCAGGGGAGGAGGAAACAGATTCTTCACAGGAAGGAAGCTGGCTGTTTGTTATTTCTGGCAGCAGGCAGTGCTCCACCTCTGTTCCCAACCGACCCTCCATAGAGACAAAAACCCTGGTATGCTGCCCTGGAAATGGGGACTGAGGAATCTCCCCCCAAAGAAGCCCTGTCTCCCCAAGGCTGAGAGGATTGTAATTAACACTCCCAAGAGGAAATTAAGGGTGATGGTGGTCAATGACTGCCTTCTAAGGGGAATAGAGGCATCCATCTGCCAGCCTCACATGGCATGCTGGGAGGTGTGCTGCCTGCCAGGGGCTGGTATCCCAGAAATTGTGGAACGATTGCTGAAAATCATCCAGCCCTCTGATTACTACTCATGCTGCAGATCCATGTGGGCACTAATGAAACTGTGATGCATGACCCTGAGCAGATCAGAAGTGACTACCTGACTCTGGAAGAGAGGGTGAGGGAAGTGGGTGTGCAGCTGTTCTCACTGATCCTTCTGGTCCAGGTTAGAGGCCCAGACAGAGATATCCTGGAGGTAAATGTCTGGCTGCGCAGATGGTGTCACCTGGAGGGCTTCAGTTCCCTCGACTATGGGATGCTCTTCCAAGAAGAAGCACTGCTGAGCAGAGACAGGATCCACCTATCAAAGAAGGGAAAGAACATCTTTGGATAAAGGCTGAATAACCTAGTGAGGCGAGCTTTAAGCTAGGTTTGGTGGGGGCAGGAGAGAAAAGCCCACAGATAAGTCCAGAAAATGGAAAGCTGTGTGAAGGATTGGAACTTGGGGGGGAAATCAAATGAACATCTTGGATGGCTATGAACTAATGCAATAAGTATGGAGAATAAACAGGAAGAACTAGAAACACTAGATGACATAACTGGCATCACAGAGGTGGGATAATTCACATGACTAGAATATTGATATAGAAAGCTACAGCTTGCTCAGGAAGGACAGGCAGAGAAAAAATGGAGGAGGTTTTGCCTTGTATATCAAAGATGTACTTGCACTGAGGTTGAGGTAGAAGTGGGAGGCAGACCTATTGAAATCTGAGTAAGCATAAAAGGGGAAAAAACAAGGGTGATGACATGGTAGGGATGTGCTATAAACCACCTAATCAGGAAGAAGAGGTGGCTGAGATTTTGTTTAAACAGCTAACAAAATCATCCAAAGCACAGGACTTGGTGGTGATGGGGAACTTCAGCTACCCAGACATCTGTTGGGAAAATAATGCAACAGGGGGCAGATTTGGAATAAATTGGAGACAATTTTTTATTACGGAAGGTAAAGAAAGTGACTAGGGGAAAGGTTGTTCTAGATTTGATTCTGACAAATTGGGAGGAACTGGTTGAGAATTTGAAGGTGGAAGGAAGCTTGGGTGAAAATGATCATGAAATGATAAGAGTTCATGATTCCAAGGAATAGTAGGAGGGAAAGCAGCAGAATAAAGACAATGGACATCAACAAGGCAGACTTTAGCAAGCTCAGAGACTGGGTAGGTAAGATCCCATGGGAAGCAAGTCCAAGGGGAAAAAAAGAGTTCAGGATAGTTAGGAGTTTTTAAGAGAGACATTATTAAGGGCACAAGAGCAAACTGTCCCAGTTTGTAGGAAAGATAGAAAGTACGGTAAGTGGCTGCTATGGCTTAATCAGGAGCTCTTCAACAACTTGAAACTCAAAAAAGTCATACAAAAAAGTGGAAACTAAGTCAAATTACAAAGGATGAATATAAAAAACCACCACAAGCATGTAGGCACAAAATTAGAAAAACCAACACACAAAATGAGCTTAAATTAGATAGGGCATAAAGGATAACAAGAAAACATTTTACAGATACATTAGACAGAAGAGGAAGGCCACAGGGCAGTCCCATTACTCAATGAGGAGGGAGAGAGAACAACAGAAAAAAGCTGCAACAGCCAAAATGTTAAATGCCTTTTTTTTCTTTCCAGTTTTCATCAAAAAGGTTAGCAGTGATCAGACAACTAACATAGTGAACATCAGTGTAAACTGGGTAGGATCTGAGGCTAAAATAGGGAAAGAACAAGTTAAGAATTATTTAGACAAGTTAGATGTTTTCAAGGTGGGAGGGCTTGATGAAATACATCCTAGAATATTAAAGGAACTGACTAAAGAGATCTCTGAGCCATTAGCGATTATCTTTGAGAACTCATGGAGGATTGGAGAGATCCCAGAGAACCGAGGAAAGGCAAAAATAATACCTATCTATAAAAAGGGGAATAAAGATAACACAGGGCATTATAGACCAGTCAGCTTAACTTCCGTAACCATAAAGATAAAGGAGCAAATAATCAAACAAGTTGTAAGCACCTAGAAGATAAGATGATAAGTAACATTCAATAGGGATTAGTCAAGAACAAATCATGTCAAACCAACCTAATATACTTCTTTGACAGGTTAACAAGCCTTGTGAACAGGGGGAAAGTAGTAGATATGATATATCTTAACTCTAGCAAGGATTTTGATACTGTCTCATATGATCTTCTCATAAACAAACTACAGAAATATAGTCTAGACAAATCTACGATAAGGTAGGTGTATCATTGGTTGGAAAACTGTAATCAGAGAGTATTTATCAATTTATCACCGTCAAACTGGAAGGGCATATTGAGTGGGATCCTGCAGGGATCTGTCCTCGATCTGATTCTATTCAATATTTTTATAAATGATTTGGAGTACACTTTGAAAGTTTGTGGATGATTCCAAGCAAAGAAGGGTTGCAAGGATTAGAATTCAAAATGATCTTGACTAACTGGAGAAATGATCTGAATGAAATAGGATGAAATCGAATATGGACAAATGCACAGTACTACATGTAGGAAGGAATAATCAGTTGCACAAATACAAAATGGGAAATGACTTCCTAGGAAGGAGTACTGCAGAAAAGAATCTGGGGGTATAATGGAGCACAAACTAAATATGAGTCAACAATGTAACACTGTTGCAAAACAAGGGAACATCTTTCTGGGATGTATTAGCAGGAGGGTTGTAAGCAAGACCTGAGAAGTAATTCTTCTGCTCTACTCAGTACTGATAAGGCCTCAACTGAAGTTCTAGGCATCACACTTGGGGAAAGATGTGGACAAATTGGAGAAAGTCCAGAGGAGAGGAACAAAAACAATTAAAGGTTTAGCAAACATGACCTATGCAGGGTTTGGGAAAAATGGGTTTGTTTAGACTGGAGAAGGGAAGACAGAGGTGGCACATGATAACAGTCTTCAAGTATAAGCAGCAAAGCGGATATTCACCCACGAAAGCTCATGCTCATGCTCCAATAGGTCTGTTTGTCTATAAGGTGCCACAGGACTCTTTGCCGCTTTTACAGATCCAAACTAACATGGCTACCCCTCTGAAGCTAGTCTTCAAGTATGTAAAAGATTGTTATAAAGAAGAGAGTGATAAATTGTTCTCCTTATCCACTGAGGACAGCACAAGAAGTAATGGGCTTAAATTGCAGCAAGGGAGATTTAGTTTCAACATCAGGAAAAACTCGGTCAGGATAGTTAAGCTATAGAACAAATTACCTATGGAGGTTGTGGAATCTCCATTACTAGAGGATTTTAAGAACAGGTTAGACAAACACTTGTCAGGGATGGTTTAGATCAGTGATACTCAGACCTCAGTAGTTCAGGAGCCAAATTAGCAATTAACATTCACACAAAAAGCCACAGTAGTGTAAATTCATTGTTTCATTTACTATTTATATATTTTTCATGGCAAAATGACTGACCAAGTAATCTACAATTAGTTAATAACATAGTAAAAGCATCCTGATTGGTTAATAGCTTAGATTGGTTAATAATTAAATCACACAGTGTTTTAATATCACGCATTAAAGAGCCACTTGTGGCTCCCAAGCCTCAGTCTGAGTATCACTGGTCTAGATTACACTGAGTCCTGCCTCAGTGCAGGAGACTGGATTAGGTGACCTAATGAGGTCCCTTCCAGTCCTACATTTCTGTGATTCTATAAGTCTCTGGCAGGGGTGGGAAATGTTACTCAGTGGTAGTGAGATTACTTGCTATTCACTGTTTGTTAAAAGCTACATCTCAAGAAGGTGTAATGTGCTGACCTCAATTTGACTTAGGCTCTTAAAGACTTCTTAAATAATGGATGTGAAAGCATTTATTATTGAAAGCTTGCAGTCTTATTTTAGAGTGAATTAGATTTCTTTCAGGATAAAATGAATTTTAACTAAAAAGTAGTAGGAGTGCAATAATCTAATACACAGCCTACATATTACGTCAGCTGTGCTATAATTATGATTTCATTGAAATTCCTGCATTTAAGCATTTATAAATGATCAAAATGTTTCTCTTTGGACTAAAACTTCTTATATTCATTTTCAGATCAAAAGTGATTTTTTAAAGGAAAAGTTTGGTAAAAACTCCTCTCACTATTACCAAAAATAGAAATTGGAGATGTGAGGGGGTGTTCTTGTTAATATATTTTACAGATATTTTCTTTGTCCTCTGATAGCACACGACTGTTTTCTTTTTAAAGTGTAAAATTTATCATGGATTTAGTATTCAGTGACGAAAGGTACTTTTAAAAGATCTGAAGAAATTTGGTTTTGAATTAACTAAGGTAAGTTATAGTATTTGAAAATCATATACTGCATGCTTATCATGAGTTTATTTTCTAATAACATGATGCAGCGAGAGCAGGAAGAATGTTCTTATGATTAAGGTTCAGGATGAAATTCAGAAAACCTGGTTCCTATTCTTGCTTTTGTCATGGATTTCCTGTGCAAACTTGGCCAAATCACTGTGGACTAGACTGAACTTTTGTAAAATACCCTGTGTAAGTGGGGATTGAAAGTTTCACTGTCCTAAAATGAGCCTTTGGAAGGACGTGTGTCCCAATTACTATTTCTTGCCTGCTCCTCCTTTGCTCCAAAAGGTAGCTTACTGCAGCCCTTTAAGCACTTCAGTGCCCATGTAGAGTCCCATTGAAACTAGTGAGGTCCATTCACATAGATCCAGTTGCAAGAATGGAGCCTAATTCTCAGATGTTAGTTAAGGATTTTAAGCTCCTCAGATGGGAGGGTGTTATATAAATGTGAAGTATTATTTTATTTTTAATAATAGTCACATACCTGGATCGCTTAGCACTGAAATAAAAACAAAAATGATCACACACATGAAAACATTCAAATAAGGGTTTGCCAACACAGTGGTATTAGCTACTGGGGTAGCTGCTGATGTAGCTTCCCTAGTAAAAAGATCTGCTTCACTGATATACAAAACGACTTGCAGTGGTGCAGCATACAAGTCACCCTTTACACCAGTACAATAACCCAGGATATGCACTGATTTTGTAGCAGTAGTTAAAGGGGAGATTTTCAAAGTCTCAAAAGTGAATAAATTACCCAACTCTCATTGAATGTCACTGGGAATTAGGCACCTAACTTCTCCTTGTGCCTTTGAAAATTTCCACCTAAAACACTCTTAAGGCCCAAACCTCACAATCCAAATATGAGTTTTGGCTGAGTTAGTGCTGCAGGATTGGGCCTGTGATTAATTTGCCATCCACGCATCTCTCTCTCTTCAGTCCACGAAAAACAACTTTATTATTTTTTTTCTTCTGTAATGACTTAGTTCAGCAGGAGGTTTTGTTTTCTAAGGTTGGAGGATAAGTGATCCTCCATGCACAGTAGTATGAGACTGAGGTTCAGTATTTCAACATTAGTAAGGCCTCATAATAACCTTACAAGTTCCTTTTAGAAATCCTTTATGCCATGGTGCTGATATTCTTTTACTACACATCTATTTTATTCCTGTTTTTTTAAAGGTAAAGGTAGCTCTGCAGGATCAGTGGAGCTTATTCACAGAAATATAGACTATTGCAGGTTGGAAAGAAAACACACTTAGGTCCATTTTCTCTTGTGAGAATGCAGTTCTAGAATTCAATTTCCCTCCTTAAAATACAGAACTTGCTTAACTCTTTTTGATTTGTCTATATATATATTATTTTCTCCTACTGCTGTCCTTCTTCATTCCTCTGTATTAAATACTCTGTGTAAATTTCTATAATGGCTGGAGATTCTTTAGCTTCAGTTCATGCCCCTTTCTTCTTATAGCTGACATTAATGTAAGTTTTACTGTACTGTTGGTACTCCCTTCAAAATTGTGTTTACCTCAGGAAATTCGTATTATCTTTAGCTCCTCTTTTCTTGTAGAAATCTCTTCATCTGTCACTCAGAGAAAGGATTCTATGCAACCTAGAGAGAGGTTGGGTAGAGAGGAAGCAGAGAGGATGGGTAGAACTTAGTTCATCTGAACTATGGATAAATTAATTACAAGTATCTGGACTTTATCAACACTTGGATTCCTTTTAATACTATTTAAATCAGGGAAATTACCATAATACTGGCTGTCCAAGTAATTAGAGATGTGCATTCTCTTTAAGAATAATACATCTGTGTGACCTTTGTTGTTTCTCTGAGTTTAATGCTTACAATATGGTATCAGACTGAAATGGTTTAAGGTAGGTTATATTGTTTCATAACTAGCATCACAATTGTGTGGTTATGATACTGAACTCCAATTGTTTGCTTCAATGAGGTATTGTTCATTGATGCAAAACACTGTCTTTCTCTACTCCATGCACTTTGCACTTCTTATAAATGGTCTGACTTGGTTCTTCATGTTATTGTTTCACAGAAAAAAATATTGGGTGTGTGGTAATCCTAACATCTGTGACTGTGCAATGGATATAACAAGGATGCGGGTGTGTCTTTTGTCCTTCCCTTTGCCCCTTTGTAATCAAAGTGTACTGTGTTTCTCAATGAGTACATATGAAGAATAAACTAGACTGAGTTTAATGAATCACTAAGGTCCTCAACCATGTGTATCATTTCAGTTGTCCTTAGTCATGTGGTACAGTTTTCAATTTCTGTAATATGAATCGTCATACTGGGTCACACCAATGGTCCAACTAGCCCAGTATCCTGTCTTCCAACAGTGGCCAATGCCAGGTGCCCCAGAGAGAATGAACAGAACAGGTAATCATCAAGTGATCCATCCCATCACCTATTCTCAGCTGCCAGCAAACAGAGGCTAGGGACACTTCAGAGCATAATAGTGTTTCTGTAATGAGGTGTCCAAACCCATATACACTATATTCATGATACAATCACCCTAATTCTTTACACAATACTGGAATAATTTCTAAGGATGGGTAATATCAATTGTTTCATGCACAATACAATGGGAACTGTCTTGAACTTTGATCCATCTCTTGGACTGCAATCCTATTTTTTTCTGGTCTAATCCATTAGGAGAAGTTCCCCTCACCTTCTTTTCTACCCAATTTCTCCTTTCTTCTCATTTGGTTGTTGCCACCCAATGCTCTGCGCAGTGCTGACTCCATCAAAGCTCAGCATCCCAACTAGCACCAATCCCAGCACCCATCAGTCCAGTTCCTGAACCCCTCTATTCTCGCAATGACTGATACCTGAAGCCACTCTCTCTTGTCAATGTAGTTTCCTACCTGAACTAATTCCAATCCACTTCTCCCTGCTCCAATCCAATCCCCATCAATACTCCCACTGTAAACTCCCCATAGACACTTATCTTTGACTCTCCTCCAAAATGCCAGTTCAGGTTCCAGGGTCAGTCTTTAATGCTTCCTTCCCCCACCTTGTATGTTCTGTGGGGCCCAGTAAGGCTGGAAGTATCTTTGCTCACTTCAAATATCCTCATGCTCTGGGGATTTCACAGTAGTTGTGCCCCAGAGTCCATAATGTGAGAGATGAGCAAATTACTCTCTTGCTCTGCCGTTTGAGGTGGGTTTAATTAATTTCACACAAATATCAAGTCAGGAAATAGTCTTTTGAGACTGGATGAAGCTGGCTCTGAAAGGAAGTTTGTGGTATCCAAGAGCGCCCCAAATTTGAATAGAAATGGGTGTTTTAATGAACTGTACATTTCCAAAGACATGATGGCCATTGTATTGAAAAGCAGGAATATGGGTATAAAAATGGTTTTGTTTTTATTATACACAAAGGCCCCTTTCTAAAAAAAAGTATTGTAATTTAAGTGTCAAAAAGAGCTATTCCTTGTTTTTGTATAAAGCTAACCTTTCAATACCAATTAAATTGTAATTCTATGTGCATTACTTCACCTGAAGGCCAATTCAATAACTAGTTTTCTTTGCCTGAATAAACCAAGTGTGTTTGTTTGCTTTGTAAAAGACCAAAACCTGAAGCTGTATAATAGAGCTAAGAAAAAGACCTCACATAATGATAAGAAACTTCTTTGCATTTTTTTCCTGAATGAGTTAATGCTTTTTTCCTTTACAAGCATTTTAAAAGGATATTTATAATTATATCATTAATGCAAGGAAAGTATACCATTATTAGCGATATTTATTTCAGACCTTGGGGTATCTATATTTCATGAAATGCAGATTTGCTATAATATGATTTTTGAAACAATTATGTTTTTATTTTTTATTAACAGGCAAAATATTAGTGAAAGGATGTTGTGATTATTTTAAGAGGTATGTTTTTCTTTGTGCTACAGATATTTCTACAAAGAAAATCATCTTGCTGAAATATTATACCTTTGAGGTTAGAAGCAGATCAAAAAAAAAGAAGTGTTCTGGAATATTGAGCATCTGCCAGAACCCACTGGCAATACAAAAAACATCCAAAAGAGATAACAGGTTGCATGAGATAACAGGTTACTTGAGCAGCACAACTTTTTCAATATTGCAAAAGATGTGCACATTTAGTGTCATTTTTGTTTTTTACTCTCTGCTCCCAAATTCTTTCTGGATTTTTTTTTAATTCTGTCAATGTCTAACAAGTTCTAGTCATTCCCACCACCAAGCAATTGTCCAGGCTCAGAGCTTCCCCTGCATTTACTGGTGCAACCATCTTTCTCTGGCCTCACTGCCTCTCACTTTGCCCTCTCTAATCTGTCCAAAATACAGTACTGAAAACCATTTACTTTGCCTGCCACTTTATGCCTAGCCCCTCTTCAAATCCCTTAACTGGCTACTTCCCTCTACACACACTTCTACAGCAAATCCTATTTTCCTCACCTTCAGAGCTCTCTACAATTCTACCCCATCTCCTACCCTGCTCTCTTCTCTTATTGCTCCTCCCTCTATTCCACCCCACTGAAACTGCACTGCTAGCCATTAGTTTAATTGCCTTTTTTTGCACTCTCATCTTAGTGTGTCATATCAAAGAAGGTATGGTATCTGGAGACCCCTTCCTCACACTGTCTGCTATGTCTCCTCACAACACACTCCATCAGTAAGTTCTCCAAATATTAGTCATCTTCTCTTTGTAACATTTGAAAGAACATTAAATAAACAACCTTGTTATTCTTAGGATGTGAGCTTTAATAATTAAGTGAAGTCAGTTGATTTTCCCCTTCCACAATGACCGTTACCTTCTCTCATCATACTGTCTCTTAATTTAGGAACAGATTTTGATTGGCCCCTAGATATACGTGCAAGATGGGGTGGAGTGCAAGGAGCTTTTCTTATAAATTCCCAGTCCAGAATCCTGATGGAAACAAAGTTCCTTTTTCCTTAAGCAGCCTCTTAAGCACTAGGGCCAAGATTTTTTAAAGTATTTGTAAAAAGAAAAGAAGTAGTTGTGGCACCTTAGAGACTAACTAATTTATTTGAGCATAAGCTTTCGTGAGCTACAGCTCACTTCACCGAATGCATCCAATGAAGTGAGCTGTAGCTCACGAAAGCTTATGCTCAAATAAATTTGTTAGTCTCTAAGGTGCCACAAGTACTCCTTTTCTTTTTGCGAATACAGACTAACACGGCTGCTACTCTGAAAAGTATTTGTGTGTTGCTGTACTCAGCATTGCAATGTCTGATTTAGGAAGCTAAATCTAATTTTCAAAAAGGATTTAGGCTCTTAGGAGCTTAAATCTCACCAGCTGAAAGCAGTAGGAATGGGTGAGATCAGGTTGGATTCATGGCTCTGCACCCTGGTCCACATTGCATCAGCCAGTTGAGCAGAGAGGTAGGGAAGAATATTAAAGCAAAGCATAGCTAGCTCACTAACGTGAACACCTGGATATCCCTGCAACAAAATCTCATGAGGTCAGCCAGAATTCCTCCTGGGAAGTGTAGCTTCTGAGAGGCCTGACCACACCCCATCTAATGCATCTGATGGTGCTTAGCGCAGATCTAGCTCTCAGACTGTAAACTGTTTAGAGTAAGAACACTGTATTTTATTTGTCTGATTCAGCCTGCCAGAGCTAATTTTCCTCCAGCACTATACTCATCTATTGTACGGTATAAATGCTATGGTATGAGCTCATCACCCCAGCACTGCTCATGTCAGGACACAGCATTGCAGGAGTTCTCCTGTTCTAGCACTCCCTTTGTGTCCTCATTGCACAATGGTCTGCTGTCCCTGTGACCTAGCCCTCCAGCAGTCAGCTCTTAGTCCAGTCCCCTTCTAGAAAATAGACTCAAAATAGCCACCTGGGTGTTAAAATCCATAATATAAAAAATAGTTCTTCCTAGAGATAATCCAAGGCCTGTGGTGTCAAGGTTAGGCCCCTGACTGAGCCAGGTTAATTGGATTAGGGCAGAGAAAGCCTGCATTCCCTGTCCTGGTTTTGCCCAGAACTGGCCCCTAGTAGAAGCAGCCAGCCCTTTTTATCAGGCCTGCTGGGACCTGATTGGCTTCCATTTGCTCCCAGCCCTTCCAGGCACTGGAGGACCAACTCTCACTGAAGCTGATGATGGAGGGCTCTCTAGGCCCACCCTAGAGGTTTGAACTCACTATTCTTCCCTTCTAAGAGGACATCAGAGCCTCCGTCAGGGGGAGCAAATGCCTGGTACGCTCCATCACAATGTGTAAGAAACAAACAAATAATAATTGTCTGAAACAGGAAGGATTGTGCTTAAATATGAAAATGTGGTGCTTAGCTGGTGGGCTGACTTTTGCAGGTATATTCTTTGACTTTTAACACAAGATATATAGAGATATTTATTCTTGTGAACATAAACAGACAACACTTACTTTGAATATTATTTCTTAATTTGAATATTCTTTCTTCTGCTTTCACTATTATGTACAAAGTTGATTGTGCTAATACTGTTATTGTGGATATTTACAATAAGGCTATCACTCAGATTCTGGGTGCTATATCCTGTAATTTATTTTTACACCATTTTTGTTTAAGGAACTAACCTTTCAGAAATATACTTAACTGAGGGTTCAGGAGAGTGAATCCCTATACTTTTCTGTACAACACAGAAGACATATTCTCTGCATTGCAAACTGTTTCAAGACAAACTTGGAGACAGTATGTATAATGGTGCAAGGTAAATGCACTTTCATAGGTAAGTTTTCAGCCAGCTGGGATCCAGCCTCCATTTTTATGGGTGAACTGCACCTACAAAATTTGTGCCTGCAACGTTTGGTCACAAAATGAACTCAAGTTCCTCTGAGAACCTTATTCATGCTTGCAATCACATAATTAGTAACTCAAGTATTTAGATTTCCACTTGCAATTGAATTTCAGTGCCAATTTTATGGGCACAATTTGCTCCTTCAAAAGGGAAAATGCTCTTCTGAAAATATACCACTCAATCCAGCTAGTTGTAAAATTCCAGTGATATAACTGGACACACTTTGGATATGATGTTTGGGTTGGGAGTGAAGGGATATTCATAAGGATTTTTATACATTATTAATAATAACATCCATTCAATCTTTAATCTCCCTGCTGGCACTTGCCACAAGAGTCCCAGCTGTGATCTCTGCGATAGATGTTGTGTCCTGAGTAGGATCTTCTGGAAAGAATCACACAGATGCTGTATATAGTTTCAAATTAAGATTCCACAGACTACTCGTTTAATCCAGCATTTCACAGAACACAGTATGCAGCTCCTCTAACCATAACTAGCTGAACTCATCAGTAAAAGCCTGGAATGGACTAACATGACCCAGCTACTATACTTGCTATTCAAAAACAAAACCCAGCACAGATCACAAACTGAATTAGACATAAATACTGCAGTACAAACCTAGAAGAACAGAGACCAAATTTCCTTCTTTTGATTTATACGTATCAGTTTGTCTTTTTTTTTTTGGTTCCTCTATTCTAAAACTCTTTCTGATAAAAAAAAACTATAGTGTGTCTTGGCTCTAGATCACTTTAAAAGGGCACAGTAACTACCTTGCTAATCATGTTAAAACATGGGTTTTATTCCTTACTAATTTAAAAATCACCCTTTAGAAGCTTTGAAAGCAAAGAGAAAAGAACTAAGTGCAAGTGCATGTACACACACACCCTGAGAACTACTTTGGATGTTTCTGCTAGAACTTCTCAGTATTGAAGGTCCTTCCTTTGATAAAGCCAAATGCTCCCCTTTGCTTGCATAAGTTGTGGGAACAAAAAAACAAAAACAAAACAAAAGCAGTTGAACCCATATGTGTGCATGTAAGGAGACAGTACCGGAGCATTATCCTCTTGACGGTGCAGAACCTCTCCAAGTTCTGCAGCTAAAGAGGGGCAGTAGAGTGTGAGCCCTCTTCAGCACTGTAGAGATTCCAGGGTGTCAATTAATAAAGGTGGAGACTTGGTGGTTTCCTTCTTATAAGTGATAGAAGATATAAAGAACCACCACAGCTCAAAAACATATGGTGAATCTAATGGAATAAAATGCTATAGAAAAAGTCTTACATTTCTGAAGTACAGAATACAGTGCTGCAACTGAAAAAAATTATGAAACCAGGAAAAAAACTAGACAAATCTGTTCATTTATAACTCAACTACCCTCTTCAGTCAGGCATCCTCTAGTTTGATTACCAGAAATGGCAGTTCATAGACTTTGATGTCGGATTTAAGATAAAGCTTTTGCTCATTAAATTTTAAGTGACTAAAGCTAAAACTGACTAAGGACCTAATCGAAATCTCACTAGTAAACAGGAATCTTTCTATTGACCTCTATGGGCTTTGTGTCACGCTCTAGGGTTTATTTATTCTCTGCATACAGGCTGTGTAGCTGGATCCTGGGCCCCTGAGCAAGCTTTGATCATCTCAGTTGTTTGAAGTCTGACTGGCTAATCACTCCTTGATGGTGTGGGGCGGAACTGAGCTGAGCTAAGCAGGGAAGACTGGGTATAAAAAGCCGCTTACTAGGCGAACTTAAGAGCATGAACAGAGACAGCCAACAGGAGAGTTTGGAGAGGGAATATGAAGGGCTTTCCTTCCAGGTTCAGCACTGTGTATGATACCAAGATGGCCAGCGACTGAACAGTGCTGATGACCTGCAATAGATATGTGATATTCTATTTCCTGTCTGGAGACAAAAAGGGATTTCCTGTGCACAAAGTGCAAGTTGGTGGCTGTGCTGGAGGAAAAGATTCTTGCATTGGAGTGGCAAATTGAGACACTATTAAGAATCAGAGAAACACCAGTACCCTAGGTTCAAGGAAGAATGGAGCTGGTCACAAAGGAATCTGTGAGAGAGATTCTCAACTTAGAAACTATGATCCTCAAGAAATATCAGGTCCTCAACACGGAAACTATGGAAGGTACCTCTCAAGATCCAGCAGGTGAAAGGGAACAGAGAGATATATACGACACACGTGTAGATGACAGGTCTGCCCAACTAGTAACAAAAAAAAAAATCAAGCTTATCCATGGAGCTCTCCAACCATCCAAGGTAAACAGATTATCCTTGTTGGAGATTCAATACTCAGAAGAACTGAATGAACATTCTACAAGGGACAGATCGACAATAGGATGGTATGCTTACTTCTCAGAGCCAGGACACGAAATGTCACTCTAAGATTGGATAGGCCTCTGAAGTCTATGGGAAAGGATGCATTGGTAATGGTTCATATCAGCACTAATGACACTGTGTTGCGGAATATCTCACAGATAGTAGATGACTTGAGGGAACTTGGAAGAATGCCAAAGAAGAAGAAGAATATCTAAGCAATCTTTTCCAAGATCCTTCCTGTCCCATGAACAAAGGAAGACAGAAGGCGGAAGTAAATCTCTGGATGGGTAAGTGGCATAGGATGGAGGGCTTTGGTTTTGTGAATATTGATCCACTTTCTATAGGGGGAAGCAGACATCTAGTTTGGATGGCCTCCACCTCAGTAGAAGGGGGGTAAATCTCTGCAGGGACAGGCTATCTAGAGTAGTCTGATTAAAGGAGCAGAAAACATGCCTTATATTGATGGACGCAAGGAGCTCAATCGATTTAGCTTAACAAAGAGAAGGTTAAGAGGTGACTTGATTATAAATATCTACATGGGGAACAAATATTTAATAATGGGGTCTTCAATATAGAACAGAAAGGAACAACACAGTCCAATGTGTGTCTGGAAGCTAAAACTAGACAAATTCAGACTGGAAATAAGGTATACATTTTTAATGGTGAGAGTAATTAGCCACTGGAACAATTTACCAAGGGTTGTGGTGGATTCTCCATCCCTGGCAATTTTTAAATCAAGATTGGATGTTTTTCGAATAGATCTGCTCTAGGAATTATTTTGGGGAAGTTCTGTGTTTGGGCTATACAGCAGGTCAGACTAGATGATCACAATTGTCTCTTCTGGCCTTAGAATCTATGAATCAGGTGCAGGCCAAGATTAAAGAATTTTAGGGCTCTGTGCACTATGGAAATTGTCCTGCTACCTTCTTTAATGTGCCCCTACACCATACATACCCAGCCCATACAGACCCACAATGCCCTTCTCCTCCCACACACTACACAGACCCCCCGTCCATACACAGACCCCCCCAAATGCCTCTCCCAACCCACATATACCCCTACAACTCTCCACCAATCCCCATTTATCCTGAGAGCCCCCACACACCTCAGCAGCCCTGACATACATCTTGCTCACTGAAGCCCCCAACACCACAGCCCCCAACATCCTGCGTACATCCCCCATTCCCCACACAGTCCACACTCACATCAACCCCTTACCCAATGTCCCCCAACATCTCCCACTCACCCCCAAATCCTCATCTCATAGCCAACCAACACCCTCTGCTCACCCCATAGACCACAAACAACTTGTCCCCAGCCCTTCATCCACCACTCTCCTGGCCCTCTTAGCCACTCACTGGTGACCCTCGTCCTGCAGCTCAGTGGTCCACTCCTGTCCTGGTCTCCCAGCTCCGCTTGCTCCCATCACCTTCCCCATACTCACACAGCCCTGTGCTGCTCAAGTTTGGCCTAGCCAGCCCTCTATCATGCCAGAGGGGCAGTCAGGCCAAATTTGAGTGACTGGCATTGTGATCTAGCACACAGGACTGCAGTATCACTCAGGTTTGTTTTTGTTTTCAAATAGTCAGGGGCCCCTACTGAGACGGTTAATCTGGGCCTGATCAAGTGGAATAATCCACAGTATTGGTTTAGTTTTAAGGAACTTTTCATCCATTAAAGTGTCTAAAAGTCCTTGTCAGAGTAAACTGAATTGAAAAATGTGCCTGCTAAATGTTGTTGTCTTCTAACTCATACTGAATATCCTGCATTACAGGTTTTTTTGTATTGCACAGAAGCATGCTTGAGTAGCATTGGATGTCTGCTCTCTCACTCGAATGCTAACAAAAAATGAGCTATATCTCATGAGGCTATCCAAGAGAACAACATTTTAAATAAATAATTACATTCTGAGACAGAATTTCTATAGTTTTTGTGCCATCTATAATCTGTTCAGTCCTGCCTCAGCAGATAAGACAAATACCGACTTCCTTCATTTACATGATTGTATGAAACAATTTCCAGTGTTAGAGTTATGAATTTATAATGCTAAATGTTTCTAGGTAAAGCTACAAAATGTTTTTGCACCCCATTTTTACTCTAAATTTTCTGGAAAATTGTCAATTTGGGCTGAAGTTTTTCCATGCTGGGGTCCAGTCCTGATCCCAATGAAGTCTAAGGGGGACTTATTAAATGTTCAATAGCAGCCGTAGACCCTTATTTTCTGTCCAAACCCTTGGGGGACATTTTTGGACAGTTTGGGGTGGGAGAGGGAGAGAAACAGTTCAGCCAGTTTTGAAATGTGAGAAGTGGTGTGGGGAATATTTTCCATGCCAGAACAATATATATATATATATAACCACACTTTTTTAAAAAATAAAAAGACTACAGCAAATGCAACTGAATTTAGGAACTTGACTTGTAAACACTCCTCAGTTTTACCTGTTCATTACATTGAGATTACATGATATGCATTTAAATACAGTACACTCTTTATTCAAAATTTTCAAATAACTGGGTGTTTGGATAAGCAGAAGTGCTATTTTGAGCTAGCTGTAGGCTGGGAGCCAGTCAAGGTCTGGGTTCGAGTCATGCAGGGGTGTTGCTTTACCTGACTGGTTGCTGATGTTGCCATTCTGGGCTAGGTGCCTCTGAATGGCAGAGCTCTATGTGTCAGGCCCTCTCCTGCACAGACTGCACACCCTGTGGCTCTCCCAGTGTCCAGGCTGCTTGCCTTTGGCTGAGGATGCATGTGTCCCATTAGTAATAGTCTTCTTTCTTTATCCTCCCACACCCTCAGGTGCATTTGGCATCCACCAGCTTCTGCCATTAATTTCAGTCTGTGCTGATCTGTTCAGTCTTTTGAGTGTCAGATGGATGGATTTGGCTTTTCTTTGTTGTTCAGGGTAATGTTTCTCTAGGTCAACCTCTTTTTCTCTTCAGAGGTGGTATCCATGTTATCATCACTTGATGTGAAAATCATGTTGGTGGCATTGGTAAAGCATATCCTAAATATGTCCATCAGCATCTTACCATATTTGATGCTTTAGGCTGATTTGCTCCACTTAGAATTTCTGATGCTGCAAGAAACTCTTTCCATAATAGCTGGGCTTATTTACTCCTTTCCCTTGTTTTTTTCCCCTCTTTTTTTGACAAGCAAATAGGTCATTCCGTACATTTATAACTAAGCTAAGAAACAGTAAAGGAGATGAAATGGAACAAACACCACACAGTATTATTTGCAGTTCAACTCACCTCAACAGTTCACAGGGTTTCACCAAGGAATAAAGTATGCAACCCACAAATGCACTTGTTTAAAAATTCTCTAAAACTCTAATACCACCTATATTCGTATTGGATTTTTATGCTAACATTAACAAAGTAAGCCTGGAGCTTCCAGTAATAGATTTAGGGGAAAAAACCAAGCATGATAGTTCCAGAAACTGTCCTAAAACAGGAAGGGGGATTTTAGTCTTTTAAAAGTGTTCAAATTGTAAAGAACTGAGAAGAGAGGTTGTAGAAGCCACTTCATTCATATAATGGGGAGATCCTCAAATGCAGTTGCCAACAGCTAAATCTCTGTTATTAAAATGTTTCAGAGTGGTAGCTGTGTTAGTCTGTATCAGCAAAAACAACAAGGAGTCCTTGTGGCATCTTAGAGACTAACAAATTTATTTGGACATAAGCTTTTGTGGGCTAGAACTCACTTCATCGGTGCCCATGAAAGCTTATGCCCAAGTAAATTTGTTAGTCTCTAAGGTGCCACAAGGACTCCTCATTGTTTTGTTATTAAAAAGGAACAGGAAAATATCAAAGGAGATGGCTAGCATGAAATATTTATTTACCACAAATAGTTCAGGGATATTTCCTTATAATAATATAAGATGATCCCATTAAAAGATTAAAAATCTCAGATGTTTCTCTTTTCTGAAAGTGTGCAAAAATTTCAACCTGGAACTCAATTAGAAAGAATGCTTGTTGTGTGGGTAAGCAGAGTCATTCAGCAAAGGGCATAACAAAAAAAATGTGCTTTATTTAGCACACAGAATGATACCAAAGGAAGAACAATGTGCTTCTCAAATTCTGATTTCTAGGGGAAAAACAGTACTGCAAGAACCATTATTTTCTGCTGTTTTTAAGGAAACAACAAAAGACATGATCTGTATCCCCAACAGAAGGAATTTAAATTATGATCTGGATAAGATGTTGTGAACAGACCAACCAAAACAGTGTTTTATCTCTGAGGTAAATGGAGTGAAACAGATGGAAGAGAGAAAAGAGAACTTTCCTAGAGGCACAATGTCTCTGTCACCAGCTGTTACTGGGAAATAATGTGCAATGACAAGTGATGTATAGCAGGAAATCCAAGTGCCTGTAGTCTTTTCCTTTGGTCTATGAGAGCTACCGAATCTCTCAAACCATTATCTTAGTTTAAGATAGTCTGAGATCTGCCGTGGCCACTCACAGTGACAGTCTGCTACATCCATAGGAGAGAGAAAAGAAACATAAAATTTGTGTTTTGCAATGTTCCTCCAATTTACTTGTGTTTGTAATGTATTATAGGCAATGGATAGGTGGGGAAAACACAAGTAGCCCAGATTCCTTCCTTGATCTTTGTTTTCAGTCTTTATACTCATGATTGAACATCAGATAATACACTAGTGTTATGGTTTAGTCATGTTTTAAAGACTTTACTAGGAAAATAGAATGAAGTTTTTAATAATGATGCTCAAATGTGAAAAGACAGATAGGATTCTGATATACACCTGCTTAAGAGAAGACTAAAACCATTCAAAACAATTATCCATCTATGTACTCGTGTGTAGTCCCCACTGCTGTAGCATCCAGGAGTGCTGCAGCTTGCTCATTTCTGGTTAATTTCTCATTATTTTAAACAGCTCATTCACTGATCCCAAACAGCAGGGCTGCTTCCGCTCCTCTGAAAGATGTGATTATGCTAGGGCTTTGGCCTAAAGATGCAGAGATTGGTTTTTTCAAAAGCACCTAGGTGCCTATCTCCCACTGCTTGAAAATCCCACTAGTATCTATCTGCATCTTGGGATGCCTAAATACCATTAAAATTCAGACCCACAGAGCTGAGAGGAGAGAAACATCCCACCAAGCACCTGGAAAACACAGGCCCTATCTTGGGCCCTTGGCAAATCAAGTTTCTGAACCCTCTTTTTGAGGCTGGACATTAAAGCCTTACTTAGGCTAGCAAGATAAACTCAGTCTCTGCCCTCTTTCTCCCTTTATAGTGAATTGAAACAAGCTAGAACCTACAAAGTCTTAAGAGACTCTTTACCTGACACAAAAAAATAAATTAAAAATAACTGTCCCTGCAGACACTAAATACATTTAAAGGAAACTAAATTTGGGGTCTTTCCATCATAAGAGGTGTATTGAGCAGACCCCCCCAGAAAGGTATCACAGCAGAGCCCAAACAAGTTTGGAACACTCCAAGTCTTTAAATAGAACAAAACTCCCCAGGAAACTCCTTGTAGCTTGGCTTTCTAATCACTTCTGACAGCCCCTTTTTATTATTTGTACTGTGGTAATGGCCCAGTGAAGGACCAAGGTCCCATTATGCATGGCACTATACAAACACTTACTTTAAAAAGGCAGTCCCTGCCTTGAGGAGTTTACAATTTAGGTTGCAAAAATACAACAGGTGGACAAAATAAACAACTGGAAGGGGAAGAGGAGAGGACAAGGAGGTAATAATAAAACAAGAATGGCCTAGCATAAATCTGCATTTCCTTTACAAATGTTCCCTGTTGAGTTTCTGGGAGGCTAATGAGCCCCAGCTGCTTCTGAGTTTCCTTAGTTTACCCTTGCTTTTATTCATAAAAGCCAATAGAAACTGAGCAGCTGTTAGAAATAGTTAAAGAGGATTACAACTTCATCCTGCCCCAGATGTATCACTGGGAGTATGGATGTTCACACAGGCACTGTGTATATAACTTGTCTGCCTTTGCTCCTACACTGAGACAGCTAAGGATGCAGTCCATTCTGAGTCATCTGTGGCTGCTGCAACACCTCTCATGCCATTGACATTTGCCTCATCCTAGACTAATGATGAAATAGTGGAGGTATCTTTTGTGGAAAACTTATCTGGAAAAGCAGCTACAGCGTTTCTTCAGAACCATCACAAACCACTTTATATCCAGGCAAGGACATAGGTGACCAGCCAGCCAGCCAGGGTTCAGAACCAGGAGATCAGGAACTGAGATCAGGAACCACAAGTACCAGGAGGTCAGGATCAGGTGAAGGTAGTGCTGGATGAACAGTCTGAAGCAGGTGGAGCCCAGTTGTACAGACAACTTCCAATTCCTCCTTCTGGCTTAAGTAGAGGGACCAGGCCAATCAGGAGCTCTGACGTTCTACCAGTCAGGACCTAGGGGTGGAAGCCTTCTCTCTGAGCTGGGCTTCAAAGAGTGCCAGTTCTAACTGATGCCCATCGGGGGAGGGTCGGCGCATGATGACCCTAAGAACCCAGGATCAAGATCCACAGGTCATGACACTTTATGTGGACGCAATGGCTTGATAGAGAGACCTAAGTCCCAGCAACTAGAGTTAGGGAGGAGAAGTAAATCAATTGTTTTCCTTATTTATACTTTTTCATGCTTTCATGTTTGGCTGAACATGGCCTTCTTAATAGCAGTTTAGCGATTTACAGAGTAGGCAACAGCTGCATATTATGCTAATGAGTAAAGTAGCCATGACTTTTCTTTTAATCAACTATAATTTCCTTATTGTTGATGCAGAAGACTCTTGAAACAATTAGTGAACAGAGCTCATTTGCTGTGACTACATGGGTGGACTATGCATGGTTTCATGCATAAAAATAAATTTTAACCTGCTGCAACTCTTTAACTGTTTTATCTTTTCCCACTATTTCCTTTAGCCTGATGAAATATGGGGAATTTATTTGTACTTTACGGCACTCACCAGAAAAGTTCTCACCATTCAGCTTTGTCTGGCCTCCTTGCCTGAAGTATGGGGTAAACTGGGGAAGGGAGACTTTTCAAATTAGTATCGGGGGGTCCTTCAGATCGGACAAATCCACATCTAGTTCCTTAGCTCCTTGTGAGGATTAATCATGCACTTCATGGAAATACTGTGCTGGTTGCATAGGGACAAAAATGCTGTACACATATAAAGCACTGAAGCATCTGCTCTATCCAGATACCTAAATCTAAGGTCAGTTTAGATTTCCTTCTGAGGGATTTAGGAAATTTAAAACAGGGGTAAGAAGCCATGATTTCAATGACAAGCACCATCCACTGAAAGACATAAAATGCATATTCTCATTAAGAATATCCACAATACCAAGATAAATACCATGGAACCTAATGTTTGTCACACTGTCTGGGTGGCTCACAACCATGAGCGCCAACCTTAGGGAAGACTGTCAAAAGACAGGGCAGACACTCAACTGGTGGTATGTTCTATAATTAGATTTCGTCAACCCAGTAATAAATGTGAACCCCCAAATTATTACAATAGCCTTATAATTGAGTCATCGACAGTCCTCTTAGACACTCCAGTCTATCGTACCATCCAAGCCAGCTGGACTAAGTAATAGATGGTCAGTAACACCAAAAATCACAAAACATTCAAGTTATACCTAGTCCCAAAACCAGTCATTCACTCAGGTCGATTTGCATCCCAGATCTCACACCAAAGACTACCTTGGTAGCCAATTCTATAGTAAACTAAAGATTTATTAGCTAAGAAAAAGGGATGAGAATTATTGAGAGGTTGAAGTAGGTAAAAATATAAGTACAGGTGAGTCATACTCTATAATTCCAAAAGGTAGCAGAGATGTAGTAATCTGCCAGTTTCCCCAAAGTCTTTTGGGGCTACTGAGAATAACTCTGGAGATCTCTGTATTCTCATTCGGTTATTCTGTCCTGTTAGAATCCACAGTCCAGAGATGAATTTTTCCTTGTGTCCATATTTATAGCTTCTTTTCACAGTAGTCAAGCTGCCGTGTCCCTTCTTCATGAAGGTGGGGGGAGGAATGCACTTAAAAGTCTTTGATCCTCATTTGTGTTTAATGAACAGGATTTAACATCTTCTTGTAAGAGACCATAATTTGCATTAAACAAAGCCTCTTTCTTGTTTGATGAGTTACTTAATTACAGAGATATATAGAATGTAAATGTTTGCTGTTACATGGGATACAGTTGAGAGAGAACAAAATATGCAGTATACTACAAGAATTTTATAAAACACTAAACACATTCTTAGAAACTTAACATTTAATATTGATTTTGATAATGCTAACACATAGGTAAGCAAGACTGGTTTCCAGCTATGCATTTGTAAATGAGGCTTAGAGCCTTGGCATGAGCTGGCACCTGGTCTGCCTGCATCACAATGTTATTATAACTTAACTCTTTGCATTTACTCAGCACTAGCTTCCAGCCCAGTATTTGTTTTCAAGTTCTCTGCTAAGTCAGGATTTCCTAAGAATGTAGGATCCAAGATGTTTTCCTTCCTAGAGTCCTTGCAATTATGAATATGATTATGTAGTTACATCATAGACAATTTACGTGATAGAATCATAGTTCACCTTGTTCTTGGAGGCTGCTTCACTGCCGTGGTGTAGTTTGTGGAACACGAGTTCAGACTGTGGACCCAGGACATGCAGTAATTATGCAGTGTGTCAGAACTCTCTCATAATTTACTGTTGTGTATGTCTGGGGAAATCATAATTACTGTCTCTTGTCTGAATGGCATATAGCTAGAGGCTGCAGACTTATATTTGTCATGGCCTCCACAACTATTTGGAAGTTTCTTGTTGCCAGAATCTCTGGTTGATGGAAACTTTGACAACATAGAGCTCCTCTGGCTTTGACTTGCTTCACCCCAGTTCCCTTTCAGAGTCCTCTCAGTCAGGCAGGATGCTTGTATACTCAGTTGTATAACTCAGAAGAATTATTCTGCATGAACATCCATAACATTTACCCATGACTTAAACCGTCCTGTGTTCAGGAGATAGTCAGACTTCACACTATGCCTGGGACCTTTGGGCTTCCTGCTGCCCCTCACTCTCCATCACTCTGTGCTTGAGGTTGATAATATGTATGGGCAACACAACCAAACTCCGCAGCAGAGGGTGAGCATGTATTTGCTGCTAGTTGGCAGGGTTAATTAGGCAATATAATACAGCTTGAATGTGAACTTCTCTCTATGTGCAGCTGATTAAAATGTTTTGGCCACCCATCCTGGTCGTCATTACTTTTGGCATCTGTAATTCACTTGCACCCCCGTTATCCCCTCCTCTAAAAAGTCTCAGTGGGCAGAGTCACCACTTATACTCTTATTACAGATGCAAATGCTCAATTTAGTGGCAAAACATTTTTGAAAATGTGACCATTAAAAACAACACAGCATTACACATCGATTTCATAATTACTGTAGCAATAAATTACTCAACTAAAACACATTTTGGCTTTTACACAATTCAATTATATTTACTGACACTGTCCCTCAAAAAAGGAAAAAAAGAAAAAGAAAAAAGAAAATGTGTCTCTCTCTCTCTTCTTTCTGTTTTCCTTAGGTTTCTTCCTTTAATCTCAGGTTTGTTTCTTTTCCTTCTTGATTTCTTTTATTTATTTATTTGCCAGTCTAGCACTGACAATGTAATTTTAGGTCTTCAGAGATCATTGCTGGGACTCTCCCCTGCTCTGGATTTCCTTTTCCTTTTAAAAACTATTCTTGTTTTCCCTCATGTTTGTTTTTCTACAACCTCTCTAGTTCTTCTCCTTCTATAATTTTCTTTAAAGTATCCCTTTGCAGCATTTCTTTTCCATTGTTTTTTTGTAGGGGTGATTGAAATAACTGCACTGCTATCTAACTATGTTTTAGGGGTGGTGCAAAAATCTCACATCACAGTCAACTACAGGTAGAAAAACATGCTTTCATTTTGGCCCATATCATGTCCCAAGGTTGATCCAGTATAACTGAGTCAGCATGAAGAATTTGGTGATGGTAGTAATCTGCTACTGGTGTGTGCCAGTAGCTTATTATTCATAGATTCCAAGGCCAGAAGGAACCATTGCAATCATCGAGTCTGACCTCTTGCATAACACAGGCCACAGAACTTCCCCAAAATAGTTCCTAGAGCGCGGGCTATTCTTCACGACCAGGGAGATCGAACCTGCAGCAATCAATGCAGCATGTGTCGATTTAGCGGGTCTAGTGAAGACCCGCTAAATCGATGACACAGCATTTTCTACTCAACCCCAGTACTCCAGCTCTCCAAGAAGAGTAAGGTAAGTCAACAGGAGAGTGTCTCCTGTCGATGCTCAGTAGTGAAGACACTGCGGTAAGTTGACCTACATTATGTCAACTCCAGCTACATTATTCACATAATATTCACGCTGGAGTAGCATAATTTAGGTTGACTTACCCCGGTGGTGAAGACAAGCTGTGTATCTTTTAAAATAACATTAAATCTTGTTTTAAAAATTGCCAGTGATGGTAAATCCACCATGACCCTTGATACATTGTTTCAATGGTTACTCTCAACATAAAAATGTACACCTTATTTCCAGTCTGAATTTGTCTAGTTTCAGCTTCCAGCGATTAGATCATGTTATACATTTTTCAGTGAAGAGTCCATTATTAAATATTTGTTCCCCATGTATGCACTTGCAGACTGTAAATCAAATCACCCCTTACCCTTCTTTTCATTAAACTAAATAGATTGAGCTTCTTGAATCTATCACTATAAGGAAGGTTTTCTGATCCTTTACTCATTCTTGTGGCTCTTCTCTGAATGCTCTCCAATTTAACAACAACATCCTTCCTGAATTGTAGGCCCGAGAAGTGGACACAGAAGCTCCGCTAGTGTCAAATACAGATGTAAAATAACCTCTCTACTTCTACTCAAGTTTTCCCTTTTTATACATTGAAGGATTGCATTAGCCCTTTTGGCCACAGTGTTACACTGGGAGCACATGTTCAGTTGCTTATCCACCACAAACCCCAAATCTTTTTCAGAGTCATTGCTTCTCAGATAGAGTCTGACATCTTTTAAATATGGTGTACATTTTTAATTCCTAGATGTATTCATTTACATTTACCAGATTAAAACTCATATTGCTGTCTTCTGCCCAGTTTACCAAACAATCCAAATCACTCTGTATTGTGACCTGTCCTCTTCATTATTTACCACTCTCCCCAATTTTTGTGTTATATGCAAACTTTATGAATTATGCTTTTATGTTTTCTTCCTGTGCACTGATAAAAACATTAAATAGCTTAAGGCCAAAAACTGATCTCTCCAGGACCCTACTAGAAACACACCTATTCAATGATGAATCCCCACTTACAATTACATTTTGAGACCTATCATCTCAACCACAGGTGTGAATCCTTTTAATGTGATCCATGTTTGTTCTCATTGTTAAAACAAAATTGTGTGCAGAAGTCGAAGTATATTACAGCTACACGATTACCTCTGTCAACCAAACTTTTAATCTCAAGATAGTTTGACAAGATCTATTTTCTATAAAACCATGTTGACTGGCAATAATTACACTACTCTCCTTTAATTCTTTCTTAATCAAGTACCATATCAGATGCTCCATTATCTTTCTGGGGATCAATGTCAGACTGACAGGCCTATAACTACCAGGGCTAGCCCACATACCCCTTTTAAATATTGGCACAACATTAGCTTCCTTTGTCTTCTGAAACTTCTATAGTGTTCCAAGACTATGCCAGTGGAACAATGCAAAACCATGCCTCTGTGAGGCACAGTTTGTTCCTTGTGCTTCAGCTGGGATGCACAGCTCTGCACTATCCCATTGTACAAGATAGATGGCAAAGACATAATCTAGTTCTTCGGGGGTTGTCCAAAAACCAAACTAATACAAGGGGACATCTAGATAAAATGTATTACATTTGAGGACAATACAGTCCTCCTTGCTTACTCCACTGTACTACCAATGCTGTCACCTATATTGCCAATTAGTGGCCTGTCCTAAAGGCAAACTAGATGTTCCCTTCAGTTGGGTTGCACTCTCTATTTCATTCATGACTGCCTCAAAGCAAGTTGATGCTGACAGAAGAATTCCTTGGGATTTTACTTTTCTCTCATGGTTTCACTTGGGACCACAGTGTTTTCTAAGGATGGATGAAAGGGCTGTTAGAGACAGCCAACAGCTGCACTTCTTTCTAATATGCTATTGGGGTTTTGTAAGTAAGTATAGACTGTTGTTCCACACCTTGATGAAGAAGGGCATGTTCAGATTCTAGAATAATTCCTTCTATCAACAAAAGAGGCATTTCCCTTTCATCTATATTTGTTCTGCACACAGAATGTTGTCCCTACCTACCTAACTTCACATCTGATTTTTT
The DNA here is from genome assembly GCF_009764565.3 of Dermochelys coriacea. Taxonomy (NCBI): domain Eukaryota; kingdom Metazoa; phylum Chordata; order Testudines; family Dermochelyidae; genus Dermochelys; species Dermochelys coriacea. Next base: position 97,513,292 of record NC_050071.1, on the reverse strand, counting down.
TCCTTTTTAATTAGATATTCAGTACACATTCTGGCTCCTGTAAATGATCTGTAGATCTGTGGCAAGCTTGCATAAGTATTTTTTTTCAACTGAATTGAGCCCTCAACTGGTATATTTTAATTGCTATAATTTGAATAATTAATTCTAAGTTTGGAAAATGAGTTGAACGTAGCATGTGATTAACCACTTTTAATGAAGTCATTACCTGATTAAATAACAGATCATGCTCAGGACTGATTATATCCAAATGCTAATCAATTTGATTTAAATTGATAATTTTTTTCTGAATTTACTATTTTTTAAAATTCTGCACCTACTGTTATGCAAACTACATCAACATTGTGTTGCTGGTAATTGTTTAGACTTATGTGTTAGATATGCCTGGAGCAAAAACTTACTTTCAGTAACCATGGGAAAAAATCTTGCTATGAACAAAAACTGCAGATAGAATTGATTTGAAAAGTTTGCTTTGATCCAAAGATCTAGCCATTAAAAATTCTAATAATAATAAAAAACAAAACAAAAAAGAACTTTAAGAAAATGCAAGAGTTGCTCTCATTAATAACATGGTTTTTGTATCATCCCTTACAATCTGCATAAATGTATGATTCAATGTGTGACACAAAAATAATTGGTTTCAGAGTAGCAGCCGTGTTAGTCTGTATCCGCAAAAAGAAAAGGAGTACTTGTGGCACCTTAGAGACTAACAAATTTATTTGAGCATAAGCTCTCATGAGCTACAGCTCACTTCATCAGATGCATGTAGTGGAAAATACAGTGGGGAGATTTATATACACAGAGAACATGAAACAATGGGTGTTACCATACACACTGTAATAAGAGTGATCAGGTAAGGTGAGCTATTACCAGCAGGAGGGCGGGGGAAGGGGGAGGAGGAACCTTTTGTAGTAATAATCAAGGTGGACCATTTCCAGTAGTTGACAAGAACATCTGAGGAGCAGTGGCGGGGGGGGGGAATAAATACAGGGAAATAGTTTTACTTTGTGTAAGCTGTAGTGCGCTGTCCCAATGCTGCAAATATCTTCTCATCTGTTACCAAAAGAAATTATTTGAAGTCAGCTTTTTTTTGGGGGGGGGCAACCTTCTGATGTAAGCATCAAATACTGAATTATTATACTATTTTCTAGTATTATAAATACAATTATCAATGTTAGAATCTTGACTGGATACAACAGAAAGTACATTGGCCAAACTGGATAGTCTCTACGTAAAAGAATGAATGGACACAAATCAGACGTCAAGAATTATAACATTCAAAAACCAGTCGGAGAACACTTCAATCTCTTTGGTCACTCAATTACAGACCTAAAAGTGGCAATTTTTCAACAAAAATACTTCAGAAACAGACTCCAGCAAGAGACTGCTGAATTGGAATTAATTTGCAAACTGGATTCAATTAACTTAGGCTTGAATAAAGACTGGGAGTGGATGTGTCATTACACAAAGTAAAACTATTTCCCCATGTTTATTTCCCGGTCTCCCTCCCCCTCTGTTCCTCACATGTTCTTGTCAACTGCGGGAAGTGGTCCACTTTGATTATCACTACAAAAGGTTTTCACCCCCACCCCTGCTCTCCTCCTGATCACTCTTATTATTGTGTGTATGGTAACACCAATTGTTTCATGTTCTCTGTGTATATAAATCTCCCCACTGTATTTTCCACTGCATGCATCTGATGAAGTGAGCTGTAGCTCATGAGAGCTTATGCTCAAATAAATTTGTTAGTTTCTAAGGTGCCACAAGTACTCCTTCTGTTTTACGGATACAGACTAACACGGCTGCTACTCTGAAACTTGCTGGAAATCTGTGGCTTGTGTACACAGGAAGAGCGATACTGGATCAGCAGAATAATAATGGAAAATACAAAAGATTAAATAGAGTGATTTATCTTGCATGCTTAGTGGAGAGTAGGAACTTTAGGTTTACTTCTTTTCTCTTCATATCTTTTATCTTAGTCTCTCTATATACATATAAACATTCCCCCTTTTCTTTCATTATAAACCATAATATCTTCAAAACCAGCAATCAGTATCCAAGATTCCCTAACAGACTAAAGCATTTTTGTTTCATAATAGGGTCACATCATGCATTTTTCAGAATGTCAGGGAATCTTGATCAACTAACAAACTTTCCAAAATGGATGGTCTCGTTTCATTTAGGGTCAGTTCTACCTTCAGGAGCTCAATAGGAGCTACTACACATTTTAATTGACACTGTACAAGAGCATCCAATAACAAAATTTGGCCACAAACATATGTATACATTAAAAAAAAAGCAGAGCACAAACTATAAAAATAATAATTATAATGATTTATAACAAATGCCTCCTAGATACGTTTCTGTGATGCCTATATCAAATGGGACCCCAATACTGAATACCTTAGAGACTTCAATAATAAATAATAATAATATATATTTACATATACATGCTTTGCAGCTTAGCTTTCATCGTTGTCTCACTCAAAGCACTCAGAGATACCATCAAGTCATTCAAGTGCTTACAGATGAGTCTTAAGACAATAGAGTGAGGGAGTTTAGTTTATACACCCAAGAAAACAAGAGATTGAAAGAGTTGAGGGTGAACATGATATTCTGCAAATGACTTCCAGGAAGCTATATCAAGAAAACACTTTTTTTTTTTGGTTATCAGAAAGTGGCTAATCAAGAGTAATGGTCTAAAACTAAAAAGAAAAGAAAATTGGCCAGACACTGGGAAAAAATTGTTTTAGAGCTTTTAAGCATTAGAACAGGTTTCCAAGGGAGGCATTTTCACTGGAAATATTTAAGGATTGATAAGACTGTACACTAGGGGGAATAATGTAGAAAAATATCCTGCCTGATACAGAGAGTTGTAGTAGACCACTTGAGAAAACTTTTCCCAGCCTAAACATCTATTGTAAAGTACTATTCATGGATGGAGCTCAAAAATACACACAAGACTGAGTGCTTGCCCAAATTATTTGAACCATTTGGTCTGTAAGACAGGACTGGAAATATTCAAGAACAGACCTCTTAATGAGCTACCTGGTGCCCTCTTGCTTCTCATTAGGAAGCAGATTTTCTGAGATCAGCCTCTTTTATGGCATTTTGACATCTCCATTTCCAGTCTGATTTTGAACAAGAAAGTACAAAGCCAAGTATGACTGAAAAGGATGATTAAATTGTATTGGCTTTGTATATTTTTTTGTATAAGAGGTGTTGGGAAAGTAAAAGCAGATAGAGCTGCAATAATAGAAGAACACATTTTCTTCTAAAAAGAGACACCAATTTGCTAACACAACAGGTGGAAAACTGTTCATAGTTGCTGGATTAATCTTGGTAATACTAAAGGGGACAAAAAAGAGCTTTCATGTTACAATATTCTCAGAGAGGAACGAGCTCTCCATTGCAATGCACTGGCTTTGCCATGGAACATTTAAGCAGCCTTAGTGGGAATCATACCACTCAGTGACAATTGTGAACTTTCCTACAACTACCTCAACATCGACTATGAAAGTAACAGAACATAAATCGTGGTAAATGGAGATGATAGTGGGAAAGGGGCCTAAACTATGCATGGAAGAAGTTGTTAGGTGTGCTGGCCAAGCCATAAGAAAGTTGTCTGCTCAGAAGATGTGGCAGAAGCTAGCCCTGAATTAGTGCTGTCTGGAAGGATGACATTTTTAGAGAAGAAGTCACAAGTAACTAGTCAGCCTCTTCCAAAGGCTGTCACTCCTAGGAATATAGCTTTTCTAGGTGACCAAAAAAACAAATTTAGTGAATGAGAGGCCTCATACAGAGAATTCACACACCAAAATGTCAGCACTTAACCCTTGTCCTAATGATGTCCCAAATTTAAGCCCCTCAAATATGGATCTATTTTATATTTAAAATGTGTGTGAATATTCAGATAAAGAATATTCAGATATCTCTCCCAATTTGTCACTTGGTAGCTTGCCATCATTCAGCATCACTATGGATTAGTAGCTGTTGGAGTCACACCCCCTGTGTTGTATAAATTAACTAATCACGCCCAAGTGGAGAAAAAATAGTTGATTAATCACATGGCAGGGTAATTTATGCAAAGACATTAAAGGAGGAGTGTGCACTTTAGACTAATTGTGTAAAAACCATTAATCCCAGAGAAATGAACAAAATATTTTTTTGGAATCTCATCCTAAATATATTTAAATGTGAAATCACAAATAACATAGCTTAGATTTCTGAAGGCAGACTTTCCAGGAAGCATATTTGATTTAGTTGCAGTAATGTGCAGATACGGGGTAAATGATTTGCAGATGATATTCTGGTTTCAAACTTGTATCAAAGCTGAATCAGCAGTGTGTGTGCGTGCATGCTGTATACTGTAACGAGAGTGATCAGGTAAGGTGAGCTATTATGAGCAAGAGAGCGTGGGGGGGAACCTTTTGTAGTAATAATCAAGGTGGACCATTTCCAGCAGTTGACAAGAACGTCTGAGGAACAGTGGTGGGAGGGGGGATGGGAAATAAATATGGGGAAATAGTTTTAATTTGTGTAATGACACATCCACTCCCAGTCTTTATTCAAGCCTAAGTTAATTGTATCCAGTTTGCAAATTAATTCCAATTCAGCAGTCTCTCATTGGAGTCTGTTTTTGAAGTTTTTTTCTTGAAGAATTGCCACTTTTAGGTCTGTAATTGAGTGACCAGAGAGATTGAAGTGTTCTCCGACTGGTTTTTGAATGTTATAATTCTTGACGTCTGATTTGTGTCCATTTATTCTTTTACGTAGAGACTGTCCAGTTTGGCCAATGTACGTGGCAGAGGGGCATTGCTGGCACATGATGGCATATATCACATTGGTAGATGTGCAGCTGAACGAGCCTCTGATAGTGTGGCTGATGTGATTAGGCCCTATGATAGTGTCCCCTGAATAGATATGTCGACACAGTTGGCAACAGGCTTTGTTGCAAGGATAGGTTCCCAGGTTAGTGGTTCTGTTGTGTGGTGTATGGTTGCTGGTGAGTATTTGCTTCAGGTTGGTGGCTGTCTGTAAGCAAGGACTGGCCTGTCTCCCAGGATCTGTGAGAATGATGGGTCGTGCTTCAGGATAGGTTGTAGATCCTTGATGATGCGTTGGAGTTGCAATACATTTCCAGGTGGATACCTGTAGTCATATAAACCTTGCAAAAACTGTTTCTTTCATTATTAGGCTATATTTCTGAAAGATAATTATGAAAGATTTGAAAAATGAAACCAAGATTTCAAAATGTTTTTTCTAATTACTCATTATTTACTCAAACACTGATACCAACTGCTTTAACTATATTAATATGAACAGAATTATCACATTCAATTGTAGAGAACCTTTCACACAAAATGAAAATAATTTTGCTATTCAATCAAAAAAAATGCCCCTAAGCAGCATATTGTTCTAAGAATGCAGTCATTACCTTTAAGAAACAGCTAAATATTTGACAGGAAATGAAGCAGAAGAAGAGCTTAGCATACTGCATTGCCTGTGGGATGCCCACATTTCTTGCCATCAAATCTAAATGAAAACATAATGAGTGTTGAATACACTTTTGATTAGTAAGCCACTTCCCTAGATAAAGTTTTAAATGAATTATACAGCATTTATGAGGGAATTGGTAGCCACAAGGTTCAAATGGTATCAGAATTCATGATATGAGTAATTTGGGAATACTGTTCCCGTTTTTAACTGGCCTGGCTTAGACAAAGATAGAAATTGTGTGAGATATAGTCAAACATAATAACTTTAGATCCCAAATTGGTATTGTTATACAACAGTTTCCCAAGAAACTATTTAAATGTAGCGTTACTATATAATTTAAAGTTCAGTTATTAGTCAATGTATTCCTATTGTCAACAAAGATTCTTTATAACGTCTAGTTACTATCCATTTGCTTACAATATTTGTGCACTGATTTACTATTAATGGATTACTTTATTTTCTTAAGCTTTGACAAATTCAATATTTTAGGATCTCCTAATGCTCAAATAAGGCACCAATGATTGACATGCTGCTTTCTTGCCTTCCTCAAGATACTTTCATTTATTCGACCCATAGTGTCTTCTAATGCAAATCAAAAAGAATATTTAGTTTAAAGGAAAAATGAAATCCAAGGAGATAAACCTCAGATCACAGTCAAATATAATCACATAATATCTTGCTGAGAATTTGAAAAATCTTTGATAGTGAAGATAGGGAAAACTGTGTAAATGACTTGTCAGTGATAACTTTAAGATGATGTTAATATAACAAGACATAAGTTGTTTTATTAGCTAATAACTTTTTTACTTCTCAGATAAATTTTCCTCACAAATTTTATTTATTATCTGTGCTCATCAGTAAGCTTACTAATGAATATACTTGGATATTAAAATGTTGACAAATTCATTTTTGTTGACTTATTATGCATAGTGAAATATCTTGCCAGCAAGAAGACAGAACTTCTGAAAAATACATGGCAGCATCACTGCAGAAATATCTGTAAAGTTGTAAGGACATGTATGGATGGAATATTATAAATGTCTGACTCTCCTTTGTCTTGCACCTTCTGTAATCCTTTCTACCTGTGCAAAATCAACATAGAACACTAGCAAATTAGTGTTCTCCACTCAGTTACAGTGGTAGTGTCTTCCACCCACCATTCATTCTCTCTGAACTAGTGTGACAGACTGCCTAACATATTTAACAGTGGAGTGTGAGGTGCAAAGGACCAGATCCTCCGGTTCTGGTGAGATGTGCTCAGTGCAAGATGAATGAGGGACAACATCTTGAAACTCCTTTGTTCCTGGAGCAAACCAGAGGCTGGTCATAACTTGGAGAAGCTAGAAGGCTGTGATACCGGCAGCCTGGCTGCCCATGATTAAAGGTCTATTCCTGAAGCAGAGGAATTCTCGGAGGCCTTCGCTGTGCTCCTCTCAGATGGTGTATTGAAAACTATTAAAATGGTAAGCTATTGTTTTAAATGTTCAGGGGATTTTCCTGGTCCTGCTTGCAGACTAGGGGGATTGGTAGGGAAAATTGTGATCAGAGTATGGCTGCAGAGAGCCAGACAACAGTAAGATAGAGTGAGTTGTGCCTCTCTGTTTTAGTGAGCAGCTGGATTTGTCTCTCTCTGGTTTTGGGTTCCTGTGTGTTACCATTCTGAATTCTAAACAATAAAGTACTGTTACACTGCCAACTTCCACGAAAAGTATCTTATGTTATTCGGGTTGTCATTTAATCACAGTTAATGCCTGCAATTAACTGAAAACAAAATTCATGTGTTAATAGCATACCTGTGGATGGGGAGGGAAGCCCCAGCCTGCAGCAGTGTGGGCAGCAGGGTGGGGGCTGAAACCCCATGCCCTGAGCTGGACTGGAGCTCCATGCCCCAAGTGGGGTGAAGTCCCAAACCTATCTTTGAAAATATAGGAACCCCAATAAATATTGAAATAAATGGTATTCTAATATTGTTTAACAGTGCAATTAATTGTGATCAATTTTTGTAATCTCTTGACAGCCCTAGTTTTTATCCAACTTTTCTGTTTGTATGCCACGAACATAACATTCTTCCTCTGCTATGCCTCCTGTACTGAGGCTGTGATGGAAGATGTACTAGTGACTCATGGTGGAACTACACTCTAGGATCATCCTCAGGTGACAATCTTCCTGAGCAGGGACCAGGATATGATCCTATTAGGTCTATAAATGATATTGCCTTAGTGATTAAATGATGAGAGAAGTATCATAATGCTATTGATGGGGAAATATTATCCAGTACTCAATGAACTGATAACTCCAAATCTTTAGTTTTACACAACGCCAAATGAAAAATGCACAGATAACCCATTCATTTCAATAGCAGAGCTTATGGAGTAAGGTATTACACAGTGTGAGTAAAGGTGACAGTCTGGATCTGTATTGCTGCAGTAACGCTGCCAGAGGAGACAGATTTTGAAGCCACCTATGGATTCCAAAATTGATTAAGCATTCAACAAGACAAATTGTACTTGTAACTTTGATCTGTCTGTGTTTTTAGAGACAGAAATGAATGGCCTGATCATGGGGTATGAATTTAACAAAATGCTAGAGGCCAGTGTTTTCTCAATCTCCTTGTTTTCCTGTGTTTGCATATTCAGCATGCATCTCATGAATATGTGATTTCAGAATCAGGATCTGTGCAAATTCTTTGAAAACATTAATAATATTTCAATGAATAAAGCCACATTTACAATGCTAATGACATATTCATACCTATAAATGTACTTTGTGCATTTGAGAGATTCTACTGTCTTGCTTTAATCCATCATATTATATAGGAAAATATGATAGAATTGTACTTATCTTCCATGTTGTGGGACTGAATATACAAAATTTATGTGCTATTTATATAGGACAGACATATGGTCAGAAAAAAATGTCATAATTTTACAAGAAGTTTGGAAAATTAGGAAAATCATTAGGCATAATACCATTTTATGGGAAAGTAGACTTCATAATCATATGTCTAGTGGTTATAGATTTTCCACAGGTCTGGGAGATTTTACCAGTTCCACCAGGATTCCCCTTATACAAAGTCACATTGACTTCAATGAGCTTTGGATCAGACCGTGTGTGTGTGTTTTCATTCTTGCAGATAAATGTTAAATGCAACCACTGGAATTACAAAAACTGGACAAGTACTGCAAAAAGCAATTATTCATGGATGTTCATTCATTTACTTTCCTTTGTGCTCCTTTCATGGAATACAAGTTTGCCAAAATATCAGACTTTACACAAGATTTTTAAATAGTTGCAGAAAGCTCATTTTAAATTTGTAGTTGTATTTGTACCAGAGACATGATGCTAAGAGTTCTGCTCATCCAATAAAGTATCAGAAACATATGTGACCTAAGTGTCTAAGCAGTAGAGCAAAATTCTCTGCTCTTGTAAATAGAGGGAACTCCCACTGAAGTCACCAGGAGAGAATTTGCCCCACAGAAAGCTCCAAACAACAGTGAATAATTTGTTAAATAATATTGAACAATGAACACATTCACGGAAATTGGGACTTATTCACGGACAATTGAAAAAAGATAAAAAATATATATTTAACAAATAAATTTGTTTGCTATAAGTAGTTCAGCCACTTTACTAATTACACTAATGCTATTAAAGTATTATATTCTTTATCTTTAACACTATCCAGTTTTGCAATATGCTATAACAATACCATTGAAGAATAAGTGATGAATGATCTGTGAACTAATATTAATAAGTTGATTATTATGGATATAAAAAGGACCTTTCTAGAAAACTAGAGCCCAGGCTCTTGCACTCTGGGAGTGGGAGGGTCCTAGAGCTCAGGCTGCAGCTCAAGCCCAGAAGTCTACACAGCAATGAAATAGTCCTGCAGTCCAAGCCATGCAAGCCCAAGTCAGCTGGCACAGGTTTATTTTTTTTTTTTTGCTGTGTAGGCATACCCTAAGGGGAAAAAGGAGTTCAGGAAAACTGGCAGTTTCTCCAAGAGACCATATTAAAGGCACAACAGCAAACTATCCTCACGGGAAGGAAAGAAAGGAAGACTGGTAAGAGACAAACAAGATTCCATCAGGAGCTCTTTAGTTGCCTGAAAATTAAAAAGGAATTCTACAAAATCTGGAAACATGGCCAAATTGCTAAGTATGGTTATAAAGGAATAGCATAAGCATGAAGGGACAAAATCAGAAAGGCTAAGGCATAAAATGAGATACAGCTAGCAAGGAACATAAAAGGCACTAAGAAGAGATTCTATAAATACAGTAGAAGCAAGAGAAGGGAGAGCTAATAGTAGACAATACCAAGAATACTAAGGTGTTTAATGCTTTTTTTTGCTTCAGTCTTCTCTAAAAAAGTTAAATCTGACAGATGCTTAAACAATTACTGAGGGGGAATGAACACAAGCAAGAATAGGGAAAGAACGGGTTAAAGAAAACAAATAATCTTTTAGATAAATTAAATGTATTCAAGTCAGCTGGTGCTGACAGAATTAATCCCAGGGTATTTAAGGAACTAGCTGAAGCAATCTCAGAACCATTAAAGATTATCTTCAAGAACTCTTGGAGACTGAGGGGGGAACCTGATAAGTCTTCTAATATATTAAGAGTGGTTATAAAGAGGATGGTGATCAATTGTTCTCCATGCCCAAAAGTAATGGACTTAATCCACAGCAAGGGAGATTTAGGTTAGATATTGAGAATTTTTTTTCCTAACTATAAGGACAGTTAAGTAGAGGAATAAATCACCATGGGTGACTGTGGAATCCCCATCACTGGAGATTTTTAAGAACAGGTTAGACAAGAACCTGTCAGGGATGGTCTAGATATACATGTCGTGCCTCAGCCTGGGGGACTGGACTAGATGACCTGTTGAGGTCCCATCTAAACCTATATTTCTATGATTCTGATACTCTGATCCTGGAAACGGACCCACACAGAGATAAAGGTCTGTCCCTGGGATTGAAATTTAAAACAGCAAATCTCAGCTATTCATTAGAATCATATCTGAACACATTTGTACATATAGAGATGTTTCTAGGTATCTCTGATTTACAAACTGCTTTACTAACAATGTGAGAAAAATGTGATTAGCCAAACAAAATGTAGTTAAATTAACTACAATAAACACTCTCTCACTCACTCCTGGATTCACAATCTATTCTGATAATTTATGGAAAAGCTTGTTACAGCACCAAAATATTGTTGTACTGCCATAATGTTAGAACTGAATCATTTTTATTGCTTATAGCATGAGATTGTGAGTCATGAATTATGGATTATATCCTGACTCTGCTGTTGACTCAATGTATGAACTTGGGCGAGTCCTGAAGCACATGAGACACAGCATGTCTAATTTGTAAATGGAAACACACTGTGCAGACAAAGTGCGTAATTATTCATGTGAATTAACAGCACAGCTCACCACTTACATGCACAATTTGAACTGCATGCGCAAATTAGGTGTACAGTTGCATGCACACAATTTTAAAAATCAGCCCGATTATCTTAATATACTGGAAAATCTTTTTCTCCAAAAAACCCTACCTATAGCAGATACCAGAAACCATTCTAGAAGGAATTAGAAACCCAGGTTATCTTGCACATTCTTCAACTGACAAGAATTCTCCTTGTTCTCCACTTCTTTTTTCCCTAAACATTTTAGTTTTTTAATATGAATCAAGAGAGAAAATAAATATATAGAAAATATATAGAGAAAATGTGTAAGGTGAAATTTTCAGAAGTGCTCAGCATTGCTTCAACTGTTCTCCCATTGACATAATTGACATGTTATTTAAAGATAACATTTCTCCCTATGAAAAAGATTTGTGAATTGTCACAAGTACCAGATTCAAACTATGCTGATTTGCATGAACTCTGGCCCTAGATTTAATTATAGTGCCAAGTATATTACTTTTCAGAGTATGACAATACACATGTGTAGTGTTACATTTTTCCTAGGAAAAATATGTCCATTTCTAGAGGCTTGTATTAGTTTGAAGATTGAGAATTTACAAAGGGGAAACCTGATGCAATATTCATATTTACATTTCCTGATAAAACCATTTCCTTGCAGGATATTGTCCTACTTTACACTAATCTTCTTTAATGTAGGTCCAAGTCAAAAAGAGGATTTTTGAATATCAGATAGTTTCAAATTATGCTTTAACTCTAGCTGCTGGGTTTGTGTATTGATGATCACAAGGCAATACAATCCCAGAGCCATTGGCCATGGGTTGGTTTAGCATGGTTTGGCAGAGGGGTGGCCAACCTGCAGCTCTGGAGCCACATGCGGTTCTTCAGAAGTTAATATGTGGCTCCTTGTATAGGCACCAACTCCGGGGCTGGAGCTACAGACGCCAACTTTCCAGTGTGCTCACTGCTCAACACCTGGCTCTGCCACAGGCCCTGCCGCTACTGCAACCCTTCCCATACCCTCCCCCGAGTCTGCAGTGCACCTGCTTCTCCCCCCTCCCCAGAGCTTCCTGCACGCTATGAAACAGCTGATCGGGAGGTCTGGGAAGGGAGTGGGAGGCACTGATTGGCGGGGCTGCCGGTGGACAGGAGTCACTGGCCGGGGAGCTGATGGTGGGCTGCTGATGTATTACTGTGGCTCTTTGGCAATGTACATTGGTAAATTCTGGCTCCTTCTCAGGCTCAGGTTGGCCGCCCCTGGTTTACCAGTTTCCAGAATCATTAGTACTGAACATTTTCAAATTCCAAAAAGTTTGACAAAAAAGGGAAAATATTTTTGTTAAAATGACTGAAAAATTCTTCCCATTTTTGTAACCTGCTGTACTGCTCTTCCTAGATGATAATCATCTGTATTTCTATGGTGTAACTCCTAGATTTTGAGTAGGACTCTTTGGCTCATTAGTGAGCAAACAAGAGTCTAAAAGGTTGTTAGCATTCAAAAAGGCCAGTTAAATCATACAAAACTGTGTACTTCATATGCTCAGCATGAATATGCTCAGTAGAGCAGAACAGATTTTAATGTTAAAAAGACATTAACTGGCTGATTGAAAGCCCATTTATATCAATGCCCTTCCATTGACTTCAGTAGGCTTTGGATCATGCCCTATATATCGTAAGTACCGATACATCAATTAAGGCCTTGGCTTAAGTAAATCCTTAATTACTTCTGTCCTCTAAACCAAAGGAGATTATATATTACCACCTTTGGACCTAAATGTAGTTACCAAGATATTTGCAAGTAATGGTATTTTACAAGTCTATCGGGAGCGGCTACTACTTCGGTAAAACTGTCTTCTAAGCAGCTTGATGCCAATCTTGCAAACGCTCATGATCTTTAACTTTACTATTGTGGCTTCTGATTGCTTTAATGTGCTCACTGCCGTAGTAAAATTAAACACGTGCATAAGTGTTTGCAGGAGCGGGGCCTATTTATATGCATTAAAATGTATAGGCTGGATATGGTTGCTAAATCCATTCTGAAGTCTGGTGACCTCCCTTTTTTCTTCTCCTCTGTACTTTCTTTCATATTCCCTTAACCTATATGTGAATGTGCTTGTTGTACTTGAATGGCAGATTAAATAACCTTCCTTTTTTTTTAACATGTTTCATTAAACGGCTTAACAATCACTCTTTCAACTCCATAGTCTCTGAGCTAGAGCCTCAGCTGTACTGAACTTATGCTTGGCACAGGTGTCCCCAGGTGACCACTCTGCTGGCCAAGGATTGGCTAGAGAATATCATCCCCTTTTCCCCCTCCCTCACAGTCCCCTATACCTGAGGCTGGGGACGTGTGGTGGCCTCTGAGGCTTTTTTAGAGCTATCCTACATAATTTAAACATAGAATTGTATCCTTAATATAGTGTTGTATTAAATTCTATGAAGTTCTATTAATTTGAGTGGTTCAAAGTTGTGTGTTAAATTCTGTAAGACTTTTCCAGATGAGAAGCCTACAAGCCTTGTTGCTTCTTTATCTTTGATTCCTAATATGCTGCACTTCTCCACCGCCTTTCTGTTGCCCAATGTAATGGTGGCTCTAACCCCTAAAGCACTCTTTGAAAGCCCAGTGCAGTATCACCATTGCATCTCTCCCTCAGTTTCCCCAAATGAGGGTTTTAATAAGTCCACTGAGGCATGTATCTTGAACAGAACTCCTTCAGGGAGTTAGTTTATTCAACACCAAAGGCAAATATCCCATGAATAGGCCTACCCCTTACCATCTCTAGACTGAGGGAGGCAGGGCTGAGTCTACCTTAGGCTGTCAAACCTCCTGTTACATCCAAGATCCCTTCCTTCATAACTCATAACCCTCTTCTGGAGTCAGGGGGCCTCTTGGCTCTAGCAAGGGAAGAATCCCTCTTCTTAGGTCACGGGTCCCTTCACAGAGGCTATACGACAAGGACCCTTCCCTCAGGACAGTGTATAATTTCTCTAATCTAGAATTTCTGCTGTTGCCTTGTGGAGTCTTTCATGGGAGCCCAACTTTCTGATGCCCAACTTCTAATCATTTTATAAAGAAAAGATGGACAACATCCAGTACATGATCTCGTATTCCCTTTCTCTCTGTCATCCTAACATTATCCCCATCGTTCAACCTCTCCACTCCAGCAAGCATCTGGGCTGATGTTTCTGCATGCTTTCCAGCTCTAATCCCCCTTGACCAAATCCCTTCCCCCTCCATCATCTCTCTCTCTATCTCTCTGTGATGTGTTTTCTGGCTTCTTTCCCTCTCTGAAGTCAAACAGACCATTGACTTCTCATCTTAAAACACAAAACACAAAAACTCCCCTGCCAATTACCACCCTCACTTTCTTCTTCCCTACATGTCCAAGTACTTGAGCATACCATCACCTTCCACTGCCTTAACTTCCTGATTCCTTGTAATCTGGCTTCTTCCCCCTTCACTGTACTGAGGAAAAGGAAAATGGCTCTAGGGCTGTGTCATAAATACAAATGGAAGGGTAACCACCTTTCTGTATACAGAGCTATAAAATCCCTCCTGGCCAGAGGCAAAACCCTTTCACCTGCAAAGGGTAAGAAACTAAGGTAACCTAGCTGGCACCTGATCCAAAATGACCCATGAGAGGACAAGATACTTTCAAATCTGGAGGCGGGGGGGGACGGGATGACAAAGGGTTTTTCTGTCTGTGTGATGCTTTTGCCGGGAACAGATCAGGAAGGCAGCCTCAGAACTTCTGTTAAGTTAGTAAGTAATCTAGCTAGAAATGCATTAGATTTCCTTTTTTTTTAATGGCTGGTAAAATAAGTTGTGCTAGAGGGAATGTATATTCCTGTTTTGTGTCTTTTTGTAACTTAAGGTTTTGCCTAGAGGGATTCTTTATGTTTTGAATCTGATTACCCTGTAAGGTATTTACCATCCTGATTTTGCAGAGGTGATTCTTTTACCTTTTCTTTAATTAAAATTCTTCTTTTAAGAACCTGATTGATTTTTCATTGCTCTTAAGATCCAAGGGTTTGGGACTGTGTTCACTTGTACAAATTGGTGATGATTTGTATCAAGCCTTCCCCAGGAAAGGGGATGTAGGGCTTGGGGGATATTTTAGGGGAAGACGTCTCCAAGTGGGCTCTTTCCCTGTTCTTTGTTTAACATACTTGGTGGTGGCAGCATAGGGTTCAAGGAGAAGGCAAAGTTTGTACCTTGGGAAAGTTTTAACCTAAGCTGGTTAGAATAAGCTTAGGGGGTCTTTCATGCAGGTCCCCACATCTGTCCCCTAGAGTTCAGAGTGGGGAAGGAACCTTGACAGACTGGGTCTGAGCTAGACAACTGAATATCTGGTAACTGAAAAGGTGGAATAACACTGCTGTAACTACCAACAGTACAGTGTGTTCAGACAAAGCCATCCTCTTTTGGGTGCAGCTTTACCATTGTTCACTTTTATACTCATGTTGCACCACCACTTGGATACTTCTTCCAGACACACTGGGCCTTTTCTCTGAAGCAGCACCTACTGGGAGAATTTTTAAGGCATTTAGGTTGAGTGTGAGAAGAGGTTGAATTCCCTAGGAAACTTCATATGTCTCCAGGTGCTGGCATCCTTTCCTAGATCTTTTTTCAAAATGAAGGTCAGGCTGACTGCTCAAATCTTGCTCCTATCTCATCAAGAAAGATCTCTGCTGAAGCTCCAGAAAGGCAGGTGCAAGGCCTTTAAGAAGGCTGCCCTGAAAAGGTACCGGGTGTTCTGGCAGTAATTGAGAGAGCCAGATGTTGAGGCCAATAGCCAACAGATTTTTAGCTGTAGTACTTAAGAATATTCTTCACTAGGCACACATCATACTCAGTGTCACTGAATGTCTTCTATACTTTATTAATTGATCAGGGCAGAGGGAGCTAACCATTCTTGGAGTTTATTGGTTCTCTATGGGACAATTCAACCCTAAATCAGTCCACTGCAAAATGATTCTTATCCCCTAGGATGCCAAAGTACTGTACTTTTCATTTGAAAATTATTAAGGATTCACTTCCACCAGCATTGAAATGCAGCTGTCTCTGGAGCACAATAAAGTAACTATAGCGCAGGTAAACTGGTAAAAACTTTATCACAACATTTTAATAACTACTCATATACAAATTATAAAATATACCACTTCCTTGACATCTTTTATCTCATATTTCTCCATGTTAATAACAAGGAGTACATTAATATTAATATGGAACTGGACTGTTTCTAGAGCATGTAATATTAGGGATGCTAATAGTAGCTATTCATCTAGGGGGATTGGTTTGAAAATCAGAAAAATGGTGATGAAACATCTTATTAAATTACTTGGAGTTTTGTTCTGCGGGAGTTTATGGCTCCCATGCAAAAATGGCTACCAAATAAATGAGGTTCGTAGTTTTAAGAAGGTAGTGATGCTTGATGGTAAATGATGCTCGATGGTAAATGATGCTCATTGCCAGAACTCATAAAATATATTCTTGATAAAGTGATCAAGAACAGAGAGTGAATATTGTTTTGTATGGTGTTGATCAAGCAAACCATTGTGATTTTTATGCATTACAGATTATTGGTGTGAAAAGTTCAGCAATGAATCTTTGGGAATAATAAATAGGTGTTATCTGCATTACTGATAATGATCTGATGAAAAAAATAAATCTATTTAACAGTCACATTTGGGTCCAGCAGTTCATAAGAGAAGCAACTAGGGGGGGGTGAGGCAGAGGCAGTTAACTTCTTTTTAAAGCTCAGCTATTTTATTTTGTTTTCTAATAAAATGTTTTGAAAAAATTAGGGCAGATTTCCTTGGGACATCACAGAGTGTCTCCAGGGGGCACAGAGCTGGCATAACTGGCTCCTCTGCCATCTTCCCCACAGCCCCCCAGTTCCAGGATTGAGGAATAGGAGGAATGGCCAAAATGAACTGTATTCTCACTATGCACACCTGGTACAGTTTCTCGGAGACTTCTGCCAGCGGTCATACTTTAGAGAAGCTCAAAGCTCTTCTTACCCATAGTGGGGCTAAGTGTGTAGTCTGACAGCTATAACTGACAAACACAGTGAAGGAAAGAACTCTCCATTTACTCTTCCATTAATTCTCTCCATTTACCTTGATATTTCCACATAACTTGTACTCTTATTGATGTATCCTTGTTTCTTTAAAGGAAGTTGCTCACCAGTGTACTACCATTAGGACACATTCCTGGGGGCCTTTCCACGGAAAAGGCAAACCTTTGCCGCTGATTGAGTATCTGGCTTTTCATCTGAAAGCCTACATACTTGAAATATTAACTTCAGTAGTTTAATTGCAAGAGTGTAGGGGGAATTCAAAGATAAGGCTGTTTGCCAATAGCATTCCAAAGAGATGCTCCCTGACCCCCGCACAATTAAAATAGTTTCAATTTATTTTTGAGCAGGGATTAATAATGGTCCAGCTCCCACAATGCTTTGCAGAACAAGATGGCTAGCAATGAGAAAATACAAAGTTGTCCTTGGAGAAAAAGGTTTCCCCTTTAAATATTCCTCAGGTTAGACTTTCCATTCAGACTCCTAGTTAAGAGGGAGAATTAAAAAACAAAAACCAGACAAAAGAGACGTGCTCCTGAGACAGTTCTTTCCACCATCTCCCAACAGTGTATATGCTGTAGCTGACCGCCTTTGTAGGACATTTAGACATGCTAGCTCCTAAATGAAACCCAAAAGGCCATACCTGAAAATACAGGTTTCCTTTGTCCTGAAGCTTCTGTGACCATCAAGTATTTCTTCTCTGGTGCTGCCTTCTTTCTTTCTTGGGACATCACGGAGTGATGACATACAGTCTCTTGAATTGTGGTGACCTGCTAGGGTTTTTGGCCTCCTACTGATACTATGAAGGAAAGCAGGGCAAAGTCAACTATTATCTATCCCTAGCAGTGACATTCTTTCCTCTTACAAGATTCCTGTTCCACTAATAAAGTTGGTAAAGAAAATAATGTTTTTTCTGTCTCCTCCGAAGAAGTCAGTACTGGCTGTAGGGCCTTCAATCACTTTCACCCAGTCTTTACAGTGTGGAACTTTTTCAGTTCATTCAAGATGAGCAAGAGGTGTTACTAAATCTGACCTTATTATGACTGGTTTCAGAGTAGCAGCTGTGTTAGTCTGTATTCGCAAAAAAGAAAAGGAGTACTTGTGGCACCTTAGAGACTAACAAATTTATTTGAGCATAAGCTTTCGTGAGCTACAGCTCACTTCATCCAAAAGCTTATGCTCAAATAAATTTGTTAGTCTCTAAGGTGCCACAAGTACTCCTTTTCTTATTATGACTGGCTTCTTTTATTCCCCAGCTATCAGAAATTCTCAGATTAACTGTGGTTCCAAACTTCCCCTGCCTGTATCCTTCCCAGTGTTTTATCAGTTTCCATGACACTGCACTGAAATGAATACAATTAAAAAAACCAACCAACCAACCAAAAGCTTTTCTACTAAAAATGTTTCACATTTTTGTTAGTTTAAAGGTTGTAAGAAACCACCTCTTGATATGAAGAATTTTGTCAACCCTTGGCAAACTGACCCTTTCAGGGGGAAAATTTACAAGAAGTTTGCTATGAAGCAACTGAAAATCTCTGCCCCATAAATTTCCTTAAATTCAACCAATCTGGATTCAGATCTGGGTATTCTACAGAAACTGTTTTGAGTTGAAGTATTCAATGATCTTATGATGGATAAAGATCAATGTCCACATTATTCATCAGCTGCCTTCAATACCACTGAGTATGAGGTTTTTTGTAGATGAAGTCCCTCTTTGAAATGTATTCTTTCAGAGATATCCCTCAGGGTGCTGTGGGGCTGAGTCATTCATCTGTCGTGAGGACCTTCACTTATAAAATGCCTCTGGGCTCTGTCTTGACATTCCTCCTGTTCAAAGAGTGCATGAGGGCTAGTGAAGAGACATGGATCACAGTGTCTTCTGTATGATAATAAACTATAGTTCTCTCTCTTCTTGTCTGACACAGCTGGTGCTGTGGAATGACTTATTTGGTGTCACTAGGGTTGGGGATTGGAATATACCAAACCCAGCCAAGATTAAGATAATGTTAATGAGTTCTACCCACATTACAGAGGCTACATCAGTACTCCATTTGAAAGAGAGTGCCTCCTGTTTTGCATGTATTATTAAAAATGTGGGGCTCATGTTAGGTTCTCATTTGCTTCTGGATTACTCAGGCAGCAATTTGGGCCAAAAGTGCTTGTTTCCATTTGTCCATTCTGAAAAGACGATGCTTTAGGATGGAGGCCTTGCTACAGTTATCCATGCCTTTGTCACCTCAAGGCTAGACTACTGTAATGAACTCTACATCATGGAACTTTGGGACCAACAAGAAACTCAAGTTGGTGCAGAATGTATCTGCTTGATTTGTAAACAGTGCTTCATGCGGACATCACATCACATCACATCAGTGTATAGCCAGTCTCTACTGGCTTTTGTTTAGTTTCTGACTGGAATTTAAGATGTTGGTTTTGATGTACATTTATAAATCCTAAATGGTTTAGCTCTTATCTGGTTAACGTAGGCACGCTTTTTCCTTCTGAGTGATACCACCAAAGATGTAATGACCTGTTGGTGCGTGGTTTAAAAGGGAGCAGATGATGTTGGGGCATATCCCAGGAGGGCTCCTTGATTCTGGAACTCTGTCCCCCCTTGGTTTAATAGAGCCTAGATTTACTGGGCTTTGAGGTGTACTGCAAGACTCATGTACTTCCTCAGGATTTTGCTGAGAGGATGGGTTGAAGAACCTGGGGTAACTCAATGTAGAGAGGTGTATCTGGGAGGTGAAGAATGTTAGTTCTATTCTAGACATTTCCATGGTTAATCATTGTATTTTCAGAATTTTATTTTCAATATTTACAGAGGCATCTCTAGCTATTTGATACTTTAAAGCAATTTAAATAAAAAAATGTATTATGAAGACTATCTATGTTGAGGATCTACCTCATGCCACATATTGTTTTAAAATACACAGTCTAGCAGTCTAATGCTGTAATGTTTTAAAAATAATAATTCTTTTAATGCAGGAAGAAAATAAGATGCTCCTGACATGACATATATTGCAGATGATATTTACCATTTATGAATAAAGTTCCTAAATAAATTATTTAAATTGGATGCATGAATAATTCAAGGTAGGTTAGTATAAATTATGCATTTCTACAATAGATATTTTAAAAATCTCAGTAGCCAGTTTATAGTTCTTTGCAGGCACATCATCATCCAAATTGGCAGCTCAGTTTAAAAAAAAAAGAGCTTTAACTCAATAACAGTGCTACTGATTTCAAAACAATAATTCTTTAAGAGATTTTAAAAATTACCAATAGAATATACATTGAATTTCATACACAGTAGAGGAGGCATTTGTGTTTTATAGCACGACACACCGTAACTTTTGCATTAAAAAGTATCACATTCCATTAGGATGAAGAATGGGGCAATGGGGTACAGTTCTTCTGAAACAAAAAAATACAAGAGCAAGCATCTGCCAATGTTGTGCCACAAGGAGCTGACTGTTCAAAGTTGCAAGGATAAAAGAAAACCAATACTGGAAATGGAAAAGGAGGAGAGCAACCAATGAAGAATACTCAAAATAAGCTACAGCTTGCAAATATAAAATAAAAAGTGTTGTGGTTTGTTTGTTTTTTTAAAGAAAACTAATCAATGTCAGCTAGAGGAATTAAAAGGAGTAAGAAGGGTATTTGTTTCTTTCCAAATATCGGGGGGAAAGTTGAAGGGGATGGAATTAATGACAACTCTTAATCCTGTTTAGGATAGATCTAAAGCCTGCTAAACTCAATGGAAGTCTTTGGATTAGACCTTTAAATCAAAATATAGAATGCTAAAAATTAGTATGGAAAGAAGATGCTGCTTAAAAGAAAGACAGAAAGTGAATTTAATCTTCACAACACCTTTAAAAAGTAGATAAGTGAGTATTATTGACTTTAATTGTAGTTGTGGGTTCTCAAGTCCATTGTGGGCCCTTTGAACCATAGAGGAAAAACAGAAAATCTCACAAGAGACCACACAGAAAATTAGTGCCAGATCTAGGTCTGGAATTTAAGAGTGCCCGCTTCCAAGTTCTGAACTCGATCTATTAGGCCACACTGTCAATATGAGCATTCCATGCTCATATTGAAAGGGAATTAGTATTTACCATGTTAAAATGATCAGCTTCATAAAGTAGAAATGGGGAGATAAGACAGAAGGAAAAACTTGTTCCTGGTAGAAACTCTAGAAATTCTTTGCTTTGTTTAACTTGAGTTACAAATTCACTTGTAACAGTTAAACTGTAAGAATAGCTGTTTTTAGAACTACTCGAATGCAAGTTTTTGCCACAAATTTAACCTGTGCCACATCATGATGAATATGAGAAAAATGAATCGCACACTCAAACGCAGTGAAGAGCAAATACAATGAAGAACATTAAATACACTTAATACAAATAAAGCTTAGTGATGTAGCAACTACATACCCTTATCTGAATCAACTATTTGGGAGACCTATCTCATAAGCAGATGAGGACCATTTACAACACTTAGAGGGAGCTGGTACTGGAACGACCAATAACCTGACTAAAACAATCTGTCCAATATGTACCTCTTCAATATAAAGGCTGTCTGCATGTGGCAATGGCACACCTTACTACAGTTATGGCAAGTAAGAGAAAACAAGAACAAATACACACACCCAAACAGAGCTGGGTGGGAATGCTATACATTTGCACCAAAAAATTTAAATGAAATAGAAACATTTTTATTTTGTTGAAAATTCACAGAATTTTTCAGTTTTTCAATGAAACAACCATCATTTTTTTTGTTTTTCTCCTCTTTTCTCTCCATTTCCACCCCTTTTTTCCATTAGAAAAGGGAACTAAAGAAAGTAAGGGAGGGAATAAGGGTAAGAAAGAGAACATCAATTACTTTTTTGTTTTTCTCTGGAAAAAACGAAACCAAAAACAGGAAAATTTTGAGCAAAGCAAAAAAAAATATTGTAGTCCAAAAGCCATTTTCTTCATGAAAAAAAATGTTGACAAGTTCTACATAGAAACAGAAGATTAGGACTAAGGACAACTGGTAGCAACATTCATGAAAATACAAGAAATTGATCATGGGGCACACATCTACCTAATTTGAATGGATGAATCCAGCTTAACAATAAACTTTACTTTTATACACTGTAGTGCCATCCATCTGAGAATCTTAAAGTCATTTACAAATACAATGAACTTAGCCTGACCCCAACACTTTGGGATAAGTATTGTCCTCTAATGCCCTTTGGTACTGAGAAGTTAAATGACTTGGCCAAAGTCACACAAAGTCTGTGACAGAGCTGAGGATAAAACACAGAGCTCATGACTCCTTTTGCTGTGCATGACCCACAGGATTTTGTTTCAACTCACTGTTCCAGAGGAAGTAGATAAACACCTTATCAATACAGCATCTGAGGAAACAGTACGACTAGCTTATAAGAAAAGCAAAAAATACAAATATACAAAATAAAATGTCAACCAAAAAGGGCGGAGGGGGTGTACTGAATCATTTTTGAAAAATGTCTAAGAGATGGGCCCAAAATAATAACCACGTGTCTTCATATTTCTGAACACTGGAAGTCTGAAAAAAAATGGGAATTGGTTACAAAATCATTTTTGATTTTGGCTTTGATTTAGCAGAGCAAATCCTAAACTTTTCCCCTTATTTTTCTCTCTCAGTCTTAAAGAATGGTAGTTTGAACTCTTGCTATATCTAGGGGTTAGGATTAAATAGGAACAGGATCTGCACCACCCGTAGTATTGGTTTTGCAAAACTGAAACATCCTATAGTTTTGCCCACTTATAAAATTACACTAACCTTTTTAACAGTTAAATGCTAGAACTTACAACAGCATTACCATAGTGTTCCAGGCCCTTACTGCAGAATACTATAGTATGTTTTTAAAAGGTCACCTCTTGAATTAACTTATTCTCAGGAGTATTGTAAGTATATTATGCCACTATCTGGAAACCTGCATTCCCAACTATCATCCCATCATAATGGATGGAAGACAGTTGATTATTATTAAGTTCATAAGGATACATTGCACTGTGAGATTGCTGGAGGAAGTCTGGTAATCCAAACATCTATTTTCAAATATGTTTGCATAGACATTTACAAAACTGTTGCTGTCTAAATTTGCTATTTGCTGCCAGTAGCTTTACTTTAAAAAAAAAGGCAATTTTTCAGACAATGAAACATAAATTCAGGTAAATTAATATCCTTCCGGGAGAAAACAGATAATGACTTGTGGTTTGGATTTTGAGAGAATTAGGTAATTTGAATTAGCTACAAACAGTTTGTTTCTGCAAACAGAAGGACATAAACTGTTTCTTTTCTAATTATTTTGTCTGCTTGTCTCATTTTCTTTTCATATTCAGTTTGCAATGAAATGTTACTGTGGAAGAATATAAAGAAACAGTTTTCTATAGATTTCTTTGACTATGAAGCTTGGATGGAATAGAAAAAATTAAACTCCTTTATTATAGCAGAAGCTGGCTATGCTGTACATAGGGTTTCAGAACATTTTTATAATAAACCCAGTTTTCAGATATTCATAACTTTTTGAAACAACAATCTTTTGGGCTATAATTTTCCATTCCTTGTCTCTGACACCGACTTTGTTGGTTTTTTAGTTAAGCAAATTTTCCGATTTAAAGCAAAAAAGTGAAAATAATACATGTTTCAGTTATAAATAAAAAAAAGTAAAGTAAAGTAAAATATTGTTTAGGTGTCTAAGGTCCAGGATTGGTCTCCACTCACCAGATTTCTTTTGGACCAGAAAAAAATGGGAGTAAAATCCTTTTCTTCTGAGCTGTGATGGGACCAGTTCTATGACTCCCAGTTGCAGAAGATGATTTATTTCTTTGTAGAATGATTTATATTTGTAGAATGGGTTCGTAAGAAGAGTCCCCTGAAGAGGGATGGGGAGTGAGGATGGTGGGGCTGGATAGATAGGAAAGGGATGTTTATCTCTAGAACCCACTTGTCTGAGGTAATTAGCTGCCACGATGGAAAGAAGGGGGCTAAGCGGTCACCCAGCTGGTGGGATGTCAGAGATGGTTGACGTGACTGGAACAGGGGAAGGCTTCTTGGGTCCTTGACCGCACCTTCAGAGTTGTTAAGGAAACCCCTTGAGGAGTCATATGTCTGTGTTTGGCAGGGGGCTTCTGTTGATGGCACTGAATATCATAGTGCTGCTGGGGAGAGTATTGTGACAGTCAGAATTATGGGGGAAGTTGGTATTTCCCCAGGTGTTTCTTTGGCGCAGGTGTGTAAACGCTGAGAGAGCAGAGAGTTGCTTGAAAATTCTTAAGGGAGTGTAGGGATTCGTCCGTACATGCCATGAATAATTTGGGGCCCTCAAAGGGTAGATCTTCAACAGTGGTTTGTACCTCCTTAGGATAGCTGGAAAGGTGCAGCCACGACACCCATCTCATGACTATGGCAGTCACGAAGCAACAGCCAGAAGGTATCTGCAGAGTCCAAAGAGGCTTGCAAAGCTGTATGAGCCAAGATGTGTCCTTTGGATACGAGTGCCTGGAATTGTTCTTTTTTTTTTGTCATCAGGGAGGTCTTGGCAGAATTCCTGTATTTTAGAATAGTTGAGAAAAAAAGAAAAGGAGTACATGTGGCACTTTAGAGACTAAAAAATTTATTTTAGCATAACCTTTCGTGAGCTACAGCTCACTTCATCAGATGCATTCAGTGCAAAATACAGTGGGGAGATTTATATACACAGAGAACATGAAACAATGGGCGTTATCATACACACTGTAAGGAGAGTGATCACTTAAGATGAGCTATTACCAGCAGGAGGGGGGTAGGGGGGAGGAAGAAAACCTTTTGTAGTGATAATCAAGGTGGGCCATTTCCAGCAGTTGACAAGAACGTCTGAGGAACAGGGGTGGGGGGGATAACATGGGGAAATAGTTTTACTTTGTGTAATGACCCATCCACTCCCAGTCTCTATTCAAACCTAAGTTAATTGTATCCAGTTTGCAAATTAATTCCAATTCAGCAGTCTCTCGTTGGAGTCTTTTTCTGAAGTTTTTTTTGTTGAAGAATAGCCGCTTTTAGGTCTGTAATCGAGTGACCAGAGAGATTGAAGTGTTCTCTGACTGGTTTTTGAATGTTATAATTCTTGACATCTGATTTGTGTCCATTTATTCTTTTCTGTAGAGACTGTCCAGTTTGACCAATGTACATGGCAGAGGGGCAATGCTGGCACATGATGGCATATATCACATTAGTAGATGTGCAGGTGAACGAGCCTCTGATAGTGTGGCTGATGTGATTAGGCCCTATGATGGTGTCCCCTGAATAGATATGTGGACACAGTTGGCAACGTGCTTTGTTGCAAGGATAGGTTAGTGGTTCTGTTGTGTGGTTGCTGGTGAGTATTTGCTTCAGGTTGGGGGGCTGTCCGTAAGCAAGGACTGGCCTGTCTCCCAAGATCTGTGAGAGTGATGGGTCGTCCTTCAGGATAGGTTGTAGATCCTTGATGATGCATTGGAGAGGTTTTAGTTGGGGCTGAAGGTGATGGCTAGTGGCATTCTGTTATTTTCTTTGTTGGGCCTGTCCTGTAGTAGGAGATTTCTGGGTTCTCTTCTGGCTCTGTCAATCTGTATCTTCACTTCAGCAGGTGGGTATTGTAGTTGTAAGAATGCTTGATAGAGATCTTGTAGGTGTTTGTCTCTATCTGAGGGGTTGGAGCAAATGCGGTTGTATCATAGAGCTTGGCTGTAGACAATGAATTGTGTGGTTTGATCTGGGTGAAAGCTGGAGGCATGTAGGTAGGAATAGTGGTCAGTAGGTTTCCGATATAGGGTGGTGTTTATGTGACCATCGCTTATTAGCACCGTAGTGTCCAGGAAGTGGATCTCTTGTGTGGACTGGTCCAGGCTGAGGTTGATGGTGGCATGGAAATTGTTGAAATCATGGTGGAATTCCTCAAGGGCTTCTTTTCCATGGGTCCAGATGATGAAGATGTCATCAATGTAGAGCAATTAGAGTAGGGGCATTAGGGGACGAGAGCTGAGGAAACGTTCTAAGTCAGCCATAAAAATGTTGGAATACTGTGGGGCCATGCAGGTCCTCATCGCAGTTCCGCTGATTTGAAGGTATACATTGTCCCCAAATGTGAAATCGTTATGGGTGAGGACAAAGTCACAAAGTTCAGCCACCAGGTTAGCTGTGACATTATTGGGGATACTGTTCCTGACAGCTTGTAGTCCATCTTTGTGTGGAATATTGGTCTAGAGGGCTTCTACATCCATAGTGGCCAGGATGGTGTTTTCAGGAAGATCACCAATGGATTGTAGTTTTCTCAGGAAGTCAGTGGTGTCTCGAAGATAGCTGGGAGTGCTGGTAGCGTAGGGCCTGAGGAGGGAGTCTACATAGTCAGACAATCCTGCTGTCAGGGTGCCAATGCCTGAGATGATGGGGTGTCCAGGATTTCCAGGTTTATGGATCTTGGGTAGCAGATAGAATACCCCAGGTCAGGGTTCCAGGCATGTGTCTGTGCGGATTTGTTCTTGTGCTTTTTCAGGGAGTTTCTTGAGCAAATGCTGTAATTTCTTTTGGTAACCCTCAGTGGGATCACAGGGTAATGGCTTGTAGAAAGTGGTGTTGGCGAGGTGCCTAGTAGTCTCTTGTTCATATTCCGACCTATTCATGACGACGACAGCACCTCCTTTGTCAGCCTTTTTGATTATGATGTCAGAGTTGTTTCTGAGGCTGTGGATGGCATTGTGTTCTGCACGGCTGAGGTTATGGGGCAAGTGATGTAGCTCACGAAAGCTTATGCTCTAATAAATTTGTTAGTCTCTAAGGTGCCACAAATACTCCTTTTCTTTTTGCGAATACAGAATAAAAATTCGGATGCTACTCTGAAACCTGTCAGAATACTTGAGGTAATTATACTTAGCCATGAGATCCTTGTAATTAGATATTTGAAATTGGTGTGTAGCAGATGAATAAGCTTGGCATCCAAATAGATCAATCGTTTCCAGTCTCTGTCATTGGGGTGGATCAAGGTTGGTATTAGCATCCCTTTTCATACATGGCATTGACAACTAAAGGGTGAGAAGACAGAAATTCCATGTCCTTTGCAGGAACATAATATTTTTGTCTGTCCGCTTGCAGGTTGGTGGGATGGATGCTGGGGTCTGCCAGAGCACCTTAGCAGGATCAAGAAGGGCCACATTAACAGGAAGGGCTATTTTGGAGGATGAGGCTGCGTACAGGATGTCAAGCAATTTATGTTGTTGATCTGTCACTTCCTGCAAAGGGATCTTGAGGGAATCTGCAATTCTGTGAAACAAGTCCTGAAAGTGTTTGAAGTAATAGGCTGCAGTGGGGGGTGGAAGCATGATAGCCTCATCAGGGGAAGAAGAGAAGTGGAGTAATGGTGGAACTTCATCTTTCTTTTCTTCCTCCTCATCCTCTATGGGGGAGAGGCTTGGTCTCTGGTGGTTGAGAGACTGATGGAGATGGTGAGCATGTAGGCCTCTGGCTTTGTTCTATGAGAGGCTTCCCAAATTGTGCTCTGTACACAGCCCAATGATCCCAGTATGGCCAATGTGGAGGTAGTGGCATATGGGGCTGTATCCATGGTGGTCCATACCATGACCCTGGTCTGATTACAGACTGTGGATAGTGAGGATGTGTAGAGGATACCCTTTGTGTCTGTCCTGAGTATGAGGGTGGGAAAGAGTACACTACCACCTCTTGTCACTGGGGAAGAGTGGTGCCATCCTCGGAGGGGAAAGGGAAGTATGATGTGATTCCAGGGAGGACAGAAGTCGAAGGAGGTTGTAGCTGAGTAGTGGTGACTCAGGAATATTGGATACAAGCAGGTCTTTAGGGTATCTAAACTCTTGGGGAAGAGGGAGGAGTATCATTGGCACCGGCTCATGAAGTCAGGGAGAGGTGCAGTCTGTTGAGCAATGTGGGGGACTTGCTCAGTGTGGAGGACTTGCTCAGTGCCAAAATGAACATCAGCATCAGTAGAGCTGTTGGTGCCAATGTTTTTTTTCAGTGCCATAGTGGGCACCAGTCTAGAAGATCTCATGTCTCAGTCTCCAGTGTTGAGAGAAAGAACCAATGATTGTAGTTCTGCCCAGTTAGGGTCTTTAAACCTTTGCTTAGCTCCATTACTGGAGGTACTCAGACAGTCCCTGGAGATATATCCCCTCTCTGAAGATGTGGAGGCAACAGACCTTGCAGGGGATGGCATCCTGGTGAGCAATGCCTCAGAAAGAGCCCATTTCTTCCCATCGGTTTGGGAAAGAGAAGAGTTTTCTTTTTGAGGGATGCAGTGAATGAGGTTGTCGACCAACCCTAGAGGAATGTGAAAGCCACTCAGGGGAAGTACACGGGCCAGAGTCCAATACTAGACACAGTGATTTCTCCATGGGGAGAAGTCATAAACAAATGTCTCGGTTTTCTCTGGCCCTGGCAGTTAGGTTGTGGTAATGAGTACACTTTTACAGGACATGCCTCTCTCCAGGGCAGTGAATGCATTGCTGGTGACTGTCCATTACCGGGAAGGCATCCTGGCAGGAAACGCATCTCAAACCCAGGAGAGCTGGGCATAAGGGTGAGGGGAAAAAGCTTTCTGGTCGGGAAGGGCGGGAAGCAGGAAAAAAATGAAACCTAACCTATAAACTAGTGGGAAGGAAAGAAGAAGAAAAAGTGATTTTTTTAAGGGAGAGGTTGAGAAAGTTTTAGTGTAGTTAGTGCCTTACCTGTTAGAATGAAGTAACTACTATCTAAACAGGTCAAAAATAAGAAGCAAGCTCTGCTGCGGATTCTGTCCCAAACCAAAGGCGGTAGAGAAGAAAGTGGGAGGTGGGTGAACTGAACACTGCTATATACACATCCCGCTCATGGCGTGAGATGGGGAGGTGCACATGGGTGGTCTGATGGACACTGCTGATGAAGATCTCCAATCCCAGGCGGAGGGGGCACTACCAGACCTCCAGTGGGGCACCCATAGGGACATCTCTCGAAGAAGAACTCAAGAATGTAAAAAATATAAGTTACTTTTAATTTCTATTAGATTAGAAAAAAAATAGAGATAGGGTCACAGTATAGGATTTTTCCGTTATAGGTTTCAGTGCTTTTCTCAGCCTAAGTATTTTCATATAACTTATGCATGTGCTGAGGGTGAGGGCAAGAGATATTATTTCATAGGCATAACTTTATAGGTCAGATGCTCCACTGAAACCCTAAACCTGAGTATAAGATACCTAGAAGAAATAAAAGTTGATTTATTAAATAAAAGCAACCTTATTGCTATATGTGAGGTGGTGTGCATCAGTGCAGCTCTGGAGAAGTATGGCGCAGCCCCTGGGCTCACATAACTTAGCAGGGCTGTCAGTAAATTCCTGGTAACCAGGAGTCTGAAAACCCTTTCTTCACTCCCAAGTCCATCAGGGGTTTTGCAGGGGAACCCAGGACCACTCACTCTACTGGGTTCCAGGTCAGGGCCATCAAGCTAGATAAGCAGGATCAGGGTTCTTTGACTCTGACAATACCCTGAACTCCTTCCTACCTTCCCCTGGATCTCTGCAGGCTCCTCAGCCTATCGGTCAGTTCATCCCCTTCTGGGCTGTTTTCTCTGGGCAGCTCTTTCATAGCTTGCTGGCAGGATCTCCTTTCTCCAGCCTGCTCACTCTTCTGGTAGCAGCCCCACACTTCTGCTTCCCAGCCCTTTTATCCTCCCAGCTGCTGTGAGACTGCCAAGCATCGGTGCCTGTATTAACCCTTAGTTTTCTGAGCTAGCATGAGCTATATACACTATACAATAATTAAGAATGTTTCTCTATTTTAAAATATATATTTATAAAATATGCTGAAACATAATTTTATAGGAGACCCGATCCCCTCTGAATGCAAGGAAGTATTTATGTTAGAAGCATGGGCATACTAAATGCTACTTTTTCAACTAGTCATCTCCAGAGACTATCTGTGTGCACCCAAAATTATATAAGCACATACATGGCCCACAGTTTCAGAACACGTGTGCACACTTTAAAGATTCTGACAAATATGCCTGTGCCAAAGTGTTAGTATCTGTGTTCCCAAAATGCAAAAGGATCCATGTGTTGGATATATGTTGTGTTACATTTAATTCAACACGATCTTGTAACAGGATAATCTTGTGGTTAAAAAGTGAGAGTCAAGACGTGCGGTGGAGTTGAAAATTTTTTTTATAGTGCAGGTGCTTAAAGCCATTGAACAAAACTGTAAACCCTGTATATGATGGAAACCACTTCAAGGCAAGGGGTGCTACTGCACTGCCCAGCACTTTTAGTTCCAGCTGGATATCTGGATTCTATTTCCAGCTCCACAACAAGCTCATTGTTAGACTTTGTGTATGTCACCTCAGTTTCCCCATAGGTAAAATGGGAATACTACTTATTTATCTCTCAGACATATTTAGAGCATAAATTAATTAGTGCTGGTGAAGTATTCAGATATTATGATGAAAAATGCCATAGAAATACTACTAAATACATAACATATCTGCAGCTGTCTAGGACTTCTTAGTGTCTGTTATACTACTTACCATGGTTATTTGGCATGTCTAGGCAACATCTGAGATATAATTCTGATCCTCCTAGTCCAGAAATGTAAGTACCTAGCATGGCCTTGGTTCTCCATTAGTTATTAGTGCTATACTACCTTTACCCTCCAACCACTAGAAGCCATCACTGCACGCACGCACGCACACACACGCACACACCAGTTCATTGCAATATTTAAATGATGCTGTAAAGTCAAGATATGTAAATTAGAAGTGACCAAAAATAAGGTATTTAGGTCAGTTTAGTCATAATTCTGGTCTTAAATACATTTGTGTCACTACTAATAGCATCTATAAGAGTCATATGTGCATCTCAAAGAGCACAATTGGGACAAAAGTATTAATAGGAAATTGCCTACAAATTACATAGCTCCATCCTGAAAAATCTGCAATGTTCCAAACTGGTATATTGTGCACACAAGAAGACACACACATCAGCTAATAATATTTGAAGAAAGTAACATGCATAAAAAGTAGAAATATTTTGAAGCATAAATTGCTGTAATTGAGGAAAAAGCATGTATAATTTGCACTGTTGTGAGAAAGTGGAGAGGGGGGAAAAGATGCCGTAACAACTGCGAGGATTTCATATAATTTGATGAAGCTTTCCACTTTTCATAGTACATCTTGGAAAACCATAAACTTACTAAAAACCTATTCGTTTACCTGTGTGTACCATGAAACACTTCAAGGATTACAACCGTTTGGAAAGCCTAATTTGATCATCCTTATACTACACACTCAAAAGGAGACCCTGCAAGGAAAATGAAATCATTATGGCCATTATACTCAGTTGTACGGAGCCTGTTGTAATGCTGCAAGGAAATGCTGATTGGTTTGTGCTGACTCACTGTAGCAGTAGTAGTTCATTAACCCCAGGATGAAATAGAAGGAACATGGGCATAGTTGAGGGAACTAGCACCTTGGACAGAGATACTGAAGGGAATGTTAGGTATTTCCTATATCAAGGGAGAAAGCTTATACTGAGCTTCATGTTGTGTTTTAGTCATTCAACTGCAAGTAAAGGAAGAAAAAAAAAAGAGAGTTAGGGCACTGCTCCAGAATATACCTGTTCTGTGTGAGAGCACAGTAAGGACTTAACATGTTTAAACATAGAAAAGTTGGTTGATTTGGTTACTGGGAGCTCTGGGTATTCAAAGACACAGGACTGGAGTCTGAGACATCACAGCAATGTTCACTCTACTGGCCATTTGGCATCTTTGGCTAAAAGAAGAAATACTCAAATACAGCCGGATGAACATTTGATTTCACTATTTGGCTTAATTAAAATTTTAATTTTATTATTCAGAATTATGTGAATTTAATAATTTACCTTTAAAATGGGAAAAGTAAACATCAATGTATTTCTGAAAGCATTGTTCTTTTTGTGGAAAACAGTGTTTTAAAACCCCAGCAAAATTTCAGATTTTGTTGTTGTTTTCTTTGTAATTTTTTTCCATAATGTAATTTTCCTTTCCCTTGACTCTTACACTTTCTAGGCTTGACTGCTTTCTCCCAGAAATAAATTGGTCTTAATCTAGGCATGAAGATTCTTAATTTATACTGGAAGAGCTTTTAATTACATAATTTGCTATGATTGTGGAACATTGATTTGTTTCTGGCAAAAAGAAAATAATTAAAAAAATAGAAGTAAAATGACTCACTTAAAAGTGCACCTTGCAATTAGTTCTGAATGGTGCTGTTCTCTGGTGATTTCTTTTCCAGTGCAAGAGCTGACAGTCTGGATTGGTACATTGTTGAAATGTAGGTTCTCTTTGCTATTGGGTGGACCTCCATTATTATAAATTATTTATTTATTTGTTTCCAGTAGCATGCACTTGCCCCTGAACAAATATAAAGGAAGTCAACCAGAAATTTGGTTCAGATTAAATCACCCCAAATATGCAGCACGTTCCAAAACCAGTTTCTTTAAAAAGAAAACTACTTTCTAATATGTTTAATCATAACCTGTTCTTCCTGAGGGGAACACATTAGCTTTAAATACATCCTGAAACTGGGAGAAAAGGAGGGAGAAGAATACTGAGGTCCTTTGAGGTTAACAAGAAAAAAGCGGACTCCCAATGAATATCTTTTAGTAGAAATTGTACTTGTACTAACCCTAACATTCTAGAATTTGTATAAACTCAGAGTAAAGTCACTGGCAAAACAGACATCAACTTCAATGGGGCCAGGATCTCACCCTCCATCACTGGTGGTGATAGTAGTAATGATGGGGGCAAGGGGAGGCAGAAGGAGATAGCCAGAGAGAAGCAGCAGCCATCTGACCAACAAAGCTGAAAGTGTGGAGAGTGAGGGGAGATGGGAAGAAAAAGGAAAAGGGGCCATCTGTGATGGAAACTACTCCAGAGTCAACTCTTAAAATCAAATTATTTAGAGCAGACCTGGATCACAGCAAACTCTTTAATTTCAGAGATTTCACTGCACCATTGTAATAGTGCATCAAAATAAAGGGGTTATGCTGTGGTTTGGCTCCTTAGGGATACTGTGGGATATTGAGGCAGCTGAGAATGACTTTATCACAGGTAGATGCTGGTGGAAGGGCATTTTAAATGAAGAATTTCAGCTCTGGAACTCAATTCCCTACTTCTAGTCATGTCTTAAAATGCCTGTGTTGTGGAGGAAGAAGATGTTTATTTTATAGGATTTCACCGTTACTCAGCGGGGCTCAGCTTTCAGAATAGGAAATACCTGCAGGAGAAGAGGAATGTTGAGGCTGCAAGATTGCAGATTGGCAGAACAAGAGTCATTCTGAGGTTATGCTGCAAGACTGATCCTCTCAAGCACTGTGGCTCGATTTTGTTGTGTTTAAGGTGGTGGGAATGATTAGTCCTGATAGGTTGTGTGGATAAGTTACTGATTCTATATAGTGGATATTTTAACAAATGTACAGGAATATCCACTGTGGTCAAATAATAGAATGTATTTTGGAGACATTCATGACCCTTTTGTGTTCATTTCACACAAAATATTCTAGCAAATTATGTAACTGGCAGGGTTGATTGTGGAAAACAGGAGGAAGCTTTAGCTAATGTTAATGGGAAGGAACTGAATTTGTAAATACAGATATTCACACTGGAAATCTAACGGTACACATCAAATCACAAAGCAGCAGCAGCAATACCATGTGACCTACTTACTGAATGCATCCAAAGATACTGAGTAACTCAGCTTGATTTTCAAATTCTGAATATTGACTATCCCTAATGAGCTACCTGCTAACCATCATTTTAAAAAAATCAACACTTGAGAAAATTGAAAGCTGCTAAAGCAAAGCAATACTGCCGATTCACAATATCATAATAAATAGTGTATCAAGGTCCTGATTCAGGAAATTATGCCTGCTCAGGACAACACTTAGACGCATGCTTAAGTGTTTTCCTGTACTGGTGCCTTAGTGTCATAGATCATGTGTAATTAAGGGCATCTTGGATATGTGAGAGAAATAAAAGTTAATAAATTCACCTCTGCGTGTCTGCATGTTTGTGCGTGCCTATGACTTTCATAAGGCCATCAGATAGGGAAAATCTAAAATCACAAATAGAAAATTAATAATTTATTCAAAAACTCTTGCTGTTTATTTTTGAGACTTGCTTTTATTGAACAGAATATGACTGTGCTATTCTCAGAGAAACGTTCTACTACTATGTGGTGTGTCCAGAGATAAGACTCTGTAGAGAATTTGCATTTATCTACATTTCCATTAGTAAGTGTACATGATAGCAAAGCTCTCTATGCAAGATAAGGCTTTGTTTTTTCAAAGAAAAGGGCTGCTATTTTCAACTGTAGCTAACCATGCTATTTTGTATCTGACTTGACCACCTTGATCCATTTGCTGTAAATGCTTTTAAATGCTATTATATTGCATTTTTCTTACTGACTTAGGCCAAAATGCTGCTGGCATCCTCTTCAGTGTGGAAGGATGCCAAACAGTAGAAAATGTACCAAATGTCATGACATATAAGCAGAGAAGTTACATAAAAACAAATTCTCTTGCTGGAAGGTTGCAATGTAACACTACTTTTTTCCCCTTATCATTCAGACTAACATACATAAACCCCAAAACAGAGAGAGATAAAACAGGCTGCTCCCTAAAACAGGGCAGTCAGGAAATGGAGTAATTATTTGAAAGAGCACAGGCTCCATGTGGCTAAGATTAGGGAAATGAAAGGATAAATGCTCTCTGATGCTTCTCCGGACACTCAGGACTCTGAGCCACCTTACCCCCCTGCCTCTAGCCTAAAGGAGTCTTGCCTGTGGTGGCTGGGTGTCAGCTCCTGGACCCACCAGCCTTTCAGCCACTCAAACAATCTCTTTGAGTTATGCCAGCCATCTTTTCCTTGCAGGTTAACAATAGGTGCATGCCAGTCCTCAAGTCCCTTTGACTCATTCCCCTTTCTATCTAGCCCCTGACGTTGGCTATTCACAGAAATCCCAGATTCTGTGATCCCAAGGGGACAGTGTGTCCCAATTTCCTAGTTTTACCTTAAACCACTGATCCTTTAAGCCACACAGCACTTGTGAACACTTAAAATACACAAAAGTAGATTTATTGAAGAAAGAATACAGATTTAACAGAAATGAGAGAGAGGTGGAAATAAATGATTACAATGGAAAACTAAATCATAAAATGTGAACCTGGGTCTACACTTATTAATTTCCTATCAAAATTAAGTGATAGGAAACATAGTTCCAAAGTTCAGTCAGTTGCAGAGTTAGCTGGCTTCACAAAAATCCAGGATCCAATTTTTCATGAGAGCACCTTGCTCCTCCAGATGTCTCCTCAGTGAAAGGATTCATAGGATCTCTCCCTCCTCTGCGTTATACTGAAACAGTCTTTTGTTTTTTATTCATAGACAGGGCAAACCTCTATCTTGTCATGCAATTTCTTTTTATCTTCAAGTGGCTTTGATCTTTTTAGT
The DNA here is from genome assembly GCF_009764565.3 of Dermochelys coriacea. Taxonomy (NCBI): domain Eukaryota; kingdom Metazoa; phylum Chordata; order Testudines; family Dermochelyidae; genus Dermochelys; species Dermochelys coriacea. The sequence continues at coordinate 97,477,765 of NC_050071.1, read as the reverse complement.
TGCCTCTGATGGTTTTCCATCGGAAGTCTTAGTACTGAGCAAGGCTGAACAATTGTATTGCATCACCAGCGAAACAGGGTTGGGTGACAACACCCTGCTGATAAATGGCCCATCGCCGAGACATAATATTTCTTGGTGACTAATTTTTTCTCCAAGTCCATAAAGCACACTTTCAATATAAAAACATTATTCCTTAAATATTACCTGTATGTACATTTCACAGTGATTATGAATCTTGATAAGTTACAAGCTTTACATGTATACCTTACATGTTACTCTTTATGGATAAATATCCTGTAAGACATGTTTGGTGTAGTGAGTTTATCAGGTCTGAGGTGAGAGTTTGCCAAGAACCGGAGAATCCTTTGCAAAGGGATTCCTATGTCATATACTCCCATCTTGAGATACATTTTTTTTCCTTCAGCCAATGTAAAGACTATAGTTCCAGTCCCTGATTCTATCTCCAAGGCAGCTGCACCTGGTAGAAGCAGCATCAGTAGCGTGTTGATGGCACACCTATCCCATATCTGCTACAATGTTTGCTGTTGCTGAATATCCAGATTTAAAAATTTAATGTCAAGACAGTCAAACTTAAATGATTCTAAACCTGAACGTTAAATTATTCAAATATTCAAACATTAAAATATGCCAAATGCCAAGCACATAAATCCTTATGTGCTGTTCAGCATTCAGGATGGGATTTTCAAAGCCATCTACATGATTCAGGAGCACAAGTCCTAAAAAAAAAGACAATGGCACTTGTGCACCAAAATCACTTTGGCATCTTTGAAAATCCCATCCTACGTACATAAATCTCATGTACTGATGTCCTCATATCTAAAAGTTACTGAAGCTCTGGAGCAGAACCATCCCTTTTTACTGAGCTGGCATGAACATTTCAAAGCCTGCGGTTCAACTCCTTCAATAATCCAGTGTTTTGTGGTGTCTCCTGAGACCTGTGGATAATCATAATTATTTCCTACTGTTTTTCTTAATTTTGAACAATGAATGACTTTGTGATGGAGACTGTGTTTCATCTTGAAACAGTGTGAAAATGATGGGTGTAGGTTTAGCATACCCAGCCTAGCATTAATCCAGAACGTGCAATATCCCTGAATTTGAAGCTGACCACATCCATATGTGAATTCCAGAGGCCTTAGGCTACAATAAGCTCTCCTGCCACAATACCTGGAAAGAAAGATGAGAAACTACAGGAGGGCAATAGGGGAGAAGGTGAATCTTTATAAATTAGATCCCTCCCCATCAAAGCTGTTCTGCAATCTGATCCTACATTTAGACTTATCTTCAGGGTTGGACAGGGCTACTATGGAGCTTGCTTATGGAATAAGAAGCTGCTTTCATTTGAATGTTTTCATAATTACATCTCACTATCATCCCTAGGTATTTAGCAGGTGCCTGTCGCTAATAGAATCCCTCCCCACAGGGTTTGAATCCCAGTAACAAAATGCAGACAGACTTTTGCACTTGTGAGAGCGAATCTCACTTCCACCATGTCTTGTGACTGTTTCCAACAAATAGTAGCTTAGCCTCCATTTTGTCTTAATTATGTCACATCTACTTCCCTTTCATCCAAATCCTGAGCCTAGCAGTAATAGGCAAGCTAACCCACCCTACTAGCGAGATTCAGCAAAAGATGCAGAGCTGAGTGTCATCCACATAGTGGCAACACTGCACTTTTTACTGCTTCATAATCTCTCATAATACCATCTCAGTGTTCCATTTCTACTTACTGTTACTCTGTCTTGTCTGTGCCTAGGCAGAAGTAACAAGTATGCTTGTTATATTCATCTGAACCCAAAAATCATCCGTTCTTGACATTTTTAATGGCCTACCCATCCCTAGTTAATGCCAGCAATTATGCAGTGTATAATAAGAACTATGTAATTAAAAACAAAACTGACGCAATTACTGGTTCTCAGTATCAGAATTAATAGCAGCTTTTTGTGAGTCAGGTTCTCAGTGCATTAAGCATCAGTACTTTTTGAAGGTGTAATATATCTGACATTAAATGGAGTATTTTGCGGTGCCATTAAATGGAGTATTTTGCGGTGCCTGATTAGATCAATGGAGTCATCTGTTATAGGTTGTATATCGTCTTCTTTCTGATGGATTTATTGACCAACCCAAAAACTTGGCATGAGGACCCTTAAACTTATTGATTCAACTGCAAAGTTAAATGTGGAAGTTGCAAATGTTAATTCTGATGTCTTGTATTTAGTGAAGGAAACCAGGTTTTATAAAGTCTAATGAAGAATGAGCTTTAAAAATGTCAGTGCACTGCAAACAGTAGCTTGCATTTTCTAAAAAGAAAATGATTCCTGTTATTATAGGTGAACCTGTGAAAAAAATAGTAAGCAATTTTGTAATTAAAGACTGTATGATAATGCATACAAGGGAGCTGAATTTAGCATTGCTCAGGTAACCTTCCTTCTGTCATTTCCTAATTTTTGAGTGCTTGACTTTGCAACCTTAATATTCTTTCAACATAGTTTTGTGTGTGTAGTATATGCACATGTTTGGGTATATCTAGCTATGCCTTTTTTACACCCACACCTTGCCTTTTATATTTTTTAAGTTGTTTTTTTTCATTGTAGTTATAAGAACCCTCATTTTGTGCCTGATTCTGATCTCACTCAGAGTTATGTAAAACAGGAATAATTTTACTGAAATCATTGGAGTTATAGTGATGTAAAACATTGACACAGTTGGGCCTACCCATTTACCCAAATTGTGAGCTCAACTGTTGTAAGTATGTAACATTTCATAAGATGTCACAATAACCTAGAATAACAAATGCTGATGGTAACAGGTTCAAATGGGAGACAGAATAACTGAATTAATATAAACCAAAAGGCCAAGTTGATATGATTCAAAGACTGTTGAAATTATGCTGTTAAAAATGAGATGTGGAGCCAGAGGATAATGAGCCAAAATTGGCATGTCAGAAAACAGGCCTAATTGGTGGACAAAATAATGAGGGGATGGGCTATTCTACCCTTCCTGAGTCATTAAAAGAAAGATTGTGGGGGGGGGGGGGGAAGTACAAAAGAACAAATGGAAGGAACACAAAGGCTACCATCCTGGCTGCCACCGTAACCATTTCCTTGGGCCTTCATCATCCTGATCCTGAGAGGTGTCCTGACCAGAACAGGCCAGAGAGAGAGAAGCACCCAGATGACATCACCACCATTACCAGCTCCAGCTGAATCTCAAGCACCACCACCTGGGATGACAGTTATTACCATCTTTGATACCATCTCAGAGACTGTCAAACAGGGGTGTTTACCTTCTAAAACTTGCCTACATCTAAAGGAAAGAGGAACAAAAACTGTTTAAAGGAAAGCTTAATTTAATACTTTGCATTTCCCATGCTTGATCTGTTTTTCCTTCTTTTCTGCACCTTTAATAAATGGTTAAAAGGATTTTTAATGGGGGTTGTCTCATGGTGCTAAGATAGCTGAGGTCTCTGTATTCCACTTAACACTGTCTAATGTTTGACACTGACTGGGTTATGTTAACATCTTTAGCCAATATAGCCCCTCTAAAATTAAATATAATAATTATAAGTGAGATCAAAATCAGGCCCTAATTTTCTCCATTCCACATATTCTCCAGGAAGACCTTGGACAGTGACATTGCAGTTCATCTGTATACAGCACTGTGATGGGGTGTTCATCCCACAGTAGCTCTGAAGGGGTTAAGGTGGCAAAAGAGACCAGTTAGCCATAGGATGGATCTGCTGGGCAGCTAAGGAGCATTGATACTAATTGAGAATGAAGCGCACCTGGGCAGGAATAGGCAGGACTTCTACAAAGTCCAAGAGTTGAAGATAAAGGGGGCTGCAGTGAGGTGAGTCTGTAATCACACTTCCTGATACAAGGGGGAGAGTAGGACCTTGAAAAAGGCAGTGTAGGAAGCAATCCAGAGAAGGAGCAGTGAAAGTCAGAGATAGTGTAGACCTGAACTTCAGGTTCAAGGGTCCCTGGACTGGAACCCAGAGTACAGGGTGGCCTGAGATTCCCCTACAAGCCACTGTGGGAATGGCACAGTCAGAGCAATGGATATGGAGCATTTGAGACTTGGTCGGAGGACTAAACCACAAAGGAGTGGCGCTGCAGCACCTGACTAGCAAAAGCGGGGCCACAGAGAGAGTGTGACTAAGGCAACTGGCTGATTGACCACTGGATGGGGCATGAACAGTGGCAAGCTAATTCCCCAAAGAGCCACAAGAGCACTGTTGATCAGTGAATAGCTGATCCTGTGACAGGGACTATATACATACTTATTCCTTTTTTCCCATGCAACCTCTTCGCCAGCATGTGGCTCGTGCTTGGCTGATGTTAGCACATATGTCAATGGATTGTTATCTATGCATACTGGAACCTTGGCTACATAAAAGGTAGTAATTAAATTTGTCCCATTTCATGCCAAGAACTCCAACTTGTGAGCAGAATTGTTCTTTTCTGCCTCTTCAGACTTCTACAGGCAAATGTAACTCATCTCAATTCTCCATCATGCGCTTGATACAGTACTTATACCAAGTCTAGCATTTCTGTGCAAGATGTAAGGCTTCTGAGGATCAGCATATGCAAGTACAGGGGCCTGTGTCAAGCACTTGATGATCCATTGGAATGTCTCCTCACATCTGAGTCCCATCAGAGTTCAAAGTGCTCATACTCCTTAAAATAGGTCTTCTCTTTAGGTGTCTTCTTGTCAGTGCCCTGAGATCTGGTAGGGGGAAATATCCCTGTAAAGTTCATATAGGGATCTCAGAATCAATGAATAGTTCTTGACAAACCTGTGTTAGTATCCACAGAATCCTAAGAAGGATTGTGGGCTCTGTCAGTTGTATGCCAAAGGACAGGTATTCCAAGCATTATTTTATTGGGGTCTGGCAATAACTCATGTTCACACATGCTGTGGCCCCCATACTTAACTGAGGTCTGGCAGCAAAGAAATGTCCAGTGACAGTTTCAGGCCATAAGCCTGCAGACGATCCAGGATCTTCAGCAGATGTCTCTTGTTCCCTTAGGGTCCTTCCAAAAATAAGGTCATCTAGGTAAACTAGAATTTCTAGTTTTCAGAGTGGTAGCCATGTTAGTTTGTATCAGCAAAAACAATGAGGAGTCCTTGTCGTGCCTTAGAGACTAACAAATTTATTTGGGCATAAGCTTTCATGGGCTAAAACCTACTTCATCAGATGCATGGAGTGAAAAATACAGTATAAATATTACAGCACATGAAAAAATGGGAGTTGCCTTACCAAGTGGGGCTTGGTGCTAACGAGGCCAATACAATTAAGGTGGAAGTGGCCTATTCTCAACACTTGACAAGATATGGAAAAGTACTTTTGTAGTACTAACGAGGCCAATGCAATCAAAGTGGACGTCCCCCATTTCCAACAGTTGACAAGAAGGTGTGAGAAACAGCAGAGGGAAAATTACTTTTTGTAGTGACCCATCCACTCCCAGTCTTTATTCAGGCCTAATTTCATGGTGTCCAGTTTGCAAATTAATTCCAGTTCTGCAGTTTCTCATTGAAGTCTGTTTTTGAAGTTTTTTGGTTGAAGAATTGCCACTTTTAAATCTGTTATTGAGTGTCCAGGGAGGTTGAAGTGCTCTCCTACTCATTTTTTAATGTTACAATTCTTGATGTCTGGTTTGTGTCCATTTATTCTTTTGTGTAGAGACTGTCCAGTTTGGCCAATGTACATGGCAGAGGGTCATTGCTGGCACATGATGGTATATATATCACATTGGTAGATGTGTAGGTGAACAAGCCCCTGATGGTGTGGCTGATGTGGCTAGGTCCTATGATGGTGTCCCTTGACTAGATATGCGGACAGAGTTGGCAACGGGGTTTCTTGCAGGGATTGGTGCCTGGGTTAGTGATTTTGTTGTGTGGTGTGTAGTTGCTGGTGAGTTGCTTCAGGTCGGGGTACTGTCTGTAAGCAAGGACGAGCCTGTGTCCCAAGGTCTATGAGAGTGAGGGATTGTTCTTTAGGATAGGCTGTAGATCCTTGATGATGCACTGGAGCGGTTTTAGTTGGGGGTTGTAGGTGATGGCTAGTGGTGGTGTTACTTTCTTTGTTGCGCCTGTTCTATAGTAGGAGACTTCTGGGTACCCTTTACTCTCATTGTTTTTGCTAGAATTTCTAGGAGATTCATGCCTCTGACCACCTTCTCCATTACCTCTAGAAGGTTGCAGATGCTCCTGCGATTCCCTGAGCCATCCCCTCAAACTGGTAGAACCCAAGAAGGCAGATGAAACCAATTTTCTTTGTCATGTTCTCCCAGAAGGATCTGATAGTACCCGCTCCTGAGATCAAAAGCACAGGATGATTTGCTTCCTCACAGACAGTGAGGGTATCATGTACTCAGGACATTGTATATTGATCTGGAATAGTTTGCCTTAGATCTAATAGTCAATGCAAACACGCACTTAGCCATTCTTTCTTGCCATGGCAATGGGAGAGGCATAAGCACTCAAAGATTCCTTGATAATTCCCACATATATCAGCTTTTTGATATGTCCTCTCATATCTTTTACATCTTCAAGAGGAAGCCTCCTGGATCTCTTCTGAAAGGGTCTGCTGTCACTGAAGCAGATGTGGTGTTCTTCTCCCTTGACAAAGCCTACATCACACTCATGGAAGGAAAATATCAGGCACCTCAGCCATTTTGATACAGATGCTATTTTCCATTTCCCAAGTGCAAATGATTCTCCAAAGGCCTTTGGGTCTAGGTATCTAGACTGTAGGTCTTTAGTGGCAGCAGCCATTGGAATCAGTTATGTACATGTGGGCTAGTGTCATATTCACAGGTATGGGAATCTCAGTCTTCATTTTGACTGACTCAATATACTCCTGCTGAGGATGCTGGAAGTATACTAGTCTGCACAAACAGTTCTTTTGGTAAATCTTCCTCAGGAGAATCAGTCAGGATGACCTGGTCATTCACTTCCTCTTCACAACTTGCAGTGCCTTCCACAAGATATTCTGCTCCTATAGGTATCAGTACAGGCTTCTTCACAGACGTCAATATCTTCCCCATAGTTCCACCTCAGGGTTGGCAAGCCTCTCTATCCTTTTTGTGGTAGGCATGCCTCACACAAAGATAGTCTTCTCCTCCCTTTTCATGGCATTGTCTGGTAGATTGTCCAAACATATTGGCATTAGTACCAATGAGAATAGACATCTGGCTGTGCCTCTGCAGATCCAGTGTTGCAACCATGATATTAGAGAAACAAGGTGGGTGAGGCAATATCTTTTATTGGACAAAAGGCAGACTAAGGCTGATGTGTCCACTTTCCCCCTGAAGTGACTGGAGCCAGATGTCAACTCCAGATGAATGGTGATGTATCTAGAGTAAGGATACTCATAATCTGCTAACCCCTGCAGTGGTAAGTGTCTCAATAAATTGTCATACAGGCTATTGAAGATAATGGTCACTTGTTATCCACTAAAATGGCTTCTACCATCAATGAAAATTCAAAGGCAAGGCCTACCAGGCCTTTCAGATAAGTATTATCTCCAGCTTCTTCACAACTGAAACAGATCAGAGGATTTTGGCCCACAGGATGACGTGGTCTCCATCTGTCCTGATCTGGAGGTGTTACAGTAGACTGCTTATCTCCCATCCTCATGACATGCTACCTTCAACTGCTTTTGCACATCCTTTTCTGTGGTGGTTACCGTTTCTTCCCGACCACTGGAAGGTGCTGCTGCTTTGGCCTGTTATACGGGAGCCAAGAAGGCCTTTGTCACTGTCTCCCTATTTTCTTCCTCTCTGACTCTCTTTAATAGGACCGGGAAGGTGGGCCTCTCTCAAGAATAAGCTCAGGAGTAACACATCATCATAGAGGGTCCCCCAACACGTCAGGCTCTCTCTCTCCAGCTAGATACCCTGTTTCAGAGTCACTTGAATTAGTAACTTCTCCAACGTCAGCAAGAACTCAAGACATTTTTTCACCCTGATGTTTAAGATTCCTGAACCGGTAGTACAGGCCTTGTCCATTCTCAGTGGTTCCACATGTGCTCGCTAGGGCAACCAGGTTACATTGTACAGTGGTATCAGGTTTGCTGATCCTGAGGACCCTTATGACATCATATGCAGAATCATTAGGTTTTCTGCCATCCTCTCTTTTCTCTGTCAGAGTATTGGCACTCCGATCATCTGGGTGGCCTGGGCCATCAAACTTTCAAGATACTCCTCCCCTGAAGCAGTGGGTAACTGCCCTGAAAATGTTCTGAGTCTTTTAGGTGCTGCCATAGTTGTCAGGTGAGCCACACTTTTCCACACGTTGTCCTACTATCTGGAATTAAATTATCAGTTGTGGGTACAGGGGGAACATTCCCGACATCAAATTTTTTAAATTCCTTAGGGCATTTCATAGATAGTAAGGTCAGAAGGGACCATTCTGATCATCTAGTCTGACTCCTGCACAACACAGGCCACAGAATCTCACCCACGTACTCCTGCGAAAAACATCACTTATGTCTGAGCTATTGAAGTCCTCAAATCATGGTTTAAAGACTTCAAGGAGCAGAGAATCCTCCATCAAGTGACCCGTGTCCCATGCTACAGAGGAAGGCGAAAAACCTCCAGGGCCTCTTCCAATCTGCCCTGGAGGAAAATTCCTTCCCGACCCCAAATATGGTGATCAGCTAAACCCTGAGCATATGGGCAAGATTCACCAGCCAGACACTACAGAAAATTCTTTCCTGGGTAACTCAGAGCCCACCCTTCTAATATCCCATCACAGGCCATTAGGCCTATTTACTATGAATAGCTAAAGATCAATTAATTACCAAAATCACGTTATCCCATCATACCATCTCCTCCATAAACTTATCGAGTTTAATTTTAAAGCCAGATAAATCTTTTGCCCCCACTGCTTCCCTTGGAAGGCTATTCCAAAACTTCACTCCTCTAGAGAGTGAAACCTTAGAAACCTTTGTCTAATTTCAAGTCTAAACTTCCTGATGGCCAGTTTATATCCATTTGTTCTTGTGTCCACATTGGTACTGAGCTTAAATAATTCCTCTCCCTCTCCGGTATTTATCCCTCTGATATATTTATAGAGAGCAATCATATCTCCCCTCAACCTTCTTTTAGTTAGGCTAAAGAAGCCAAGCTCCTTGAGTCTCCTTTCATAAGACAAGTTTTCCATTCCTTGGATCATCCTAGTAGCCCTTCTCTGTACCTGTTCCAATTTGAATTCATCCTTCTTAAACATGGGAGACTAGAACTGCACACAGTATTCCAGGTGAGGTCTCACCAGTGCCTTGTATAACGGTACTTAAACCTCCTTATCCCTACTGGAAATACCTCTCCTGATGCATCCCAAGACCGCATTAGCTTTTTTCAAGGCCATATCACATTGGCAGCTCATAGTCATCCTATGATCAACCAATACTCCAAGGTCTTTCTCCTCCTCTGTTACCTCTAATTGATGCGTCCCCCGCTTATAACTAAAATTCTTCTTATTAATCCCTAAATGTTTCCTTCCTATACCAGAAAATACTGTAGTTTAGAATTAAAATCTGTAGTTGCAGGGCCAGTGGCCACAACTCGCACTACATCCTGAATCATTATCCCCCAAACTGGCAGTCCTTCAGATGGTAGCATCTACTTTGGTACTGCATAGGATCAGGGCACGGAGGTTCCCAGTTGTGGTCCTGATAAGTCTGCTTCTCACTGTGATTTTTCCCCAGACCTTCACAGTTTTGAGGACAATCACTGTTTGTTCAGACATACTTTCACAGTGGATCCCTGTTACTATAAAGGATTTGTCTGGCTACATGCCTTCCACTTTGCTACAGTCAGAAAATAAAGTGCTACCCATCTTGTACTTTAGGGACTACTCCAGTAGGTGGCACTGGAGTCACTGCTCACAAACTGAGCAATAAATTCTGTACTGACACCCTTATAAATTAAAATCTCCTTGTAAATTAAAATCCCAGCAGTGCTTTCCTCTGTTGCTTCTCCCAAAGGTGCAACTCAAACCTCTCCTGGACACTTGCTACATGGAGTGGCTTCTCCCCTCTCCTCGCATGAGTTGGGGGCTGACTTCTTTCTCTAACACCTGGTGCCTCTGCCTAAGGTAAGTAAATGTTTGAGACACAAGATGTGCTGACCCTTGGGGAAATGAATAATGCTACCACTGCTGGCAAGGAGAATAAAACCCAGTATACAAAAAAGAAAGTACATCAACACAAATTCCAGCAAAAAAATGACATCCAAAAAAATAACATAACAAAGGCGGACTTTACTGGAAGCAGGAAATGAGGATCTGTGGAAAGAAAGATCGGATTAACTAATAAGTACTAACATCAACAAAATGTTTTGCTTCCCAATGCTCACAACTCTTCCCAATTACCTTCCTTGCACCTCCACAGGCAAGTGATGCTCTGGATGAGACTGGAGATGACTGCTGTAGCACTGTGAATGTTGTCCAGCGTAAACAAAAAAGGTCCTCTTACAGTGTATTTCACCTCAAGGTGAAACAAGGTCTGGTTCCCTGGCCTGGAGTCCTGTAGGGGTCTCAGGTAGCTCTCAGTAGCCAGCGTGGGATCAGATCTCTACCACTCTGGAGGCTGGTCTCTGCAGGGCTGGCACTGCCTGATCAATACCTTAGATCCCATAGCAATTCAAAGACTCCCTTAGTGGGGAGTGGGAATTAATCAAGACTGCCTGAGCTATTCTGCGTCTCTTAGCTCTCATACTCAAAGCTCAACACCGAAACTAAACCTAATCGATCTCCGACTCAGGCTGTCCCCTCCCACTGAGAGGTGGAGAAGTCCTGGCTCATCATTGGTCAAGCACACTGCTTGTCCGGATCACACCAAACAGAAACATCCCAGTCGGCCTCAGCTGGAGTTTCTAGTCCATTCTGTCCTGACCTGACTTCAAGCACTGACACCATTTCCCCGAGGGCTCTGGTAGCCACTATTGTTGCAGAACAAAGGGTAGCACCCCCTACAGGCTCAGTCCAAAGTTCCAGGAACTGGCAAACTCCAGATAAAAAGTTACATCCAGATTTCTCATGTTCTCACTTTTGTCATGCCTATGGTCATTTTAAACCTGTGGCTAAATGTTCTGGCTGGATCACCACAGGTACATTTATATTCTTTATACCCAATGTTTTCCCTTTTGTTTGTATTTTTTTTAGTTGATATTAAAACTTAAGTGTCAGAACCTTATTGAAAAAAGAGATAGATAGATAGATAGAAAAACAGCTGAAGAGGTGGCAATCAGATATTTATATATAAATATTTGGGGAACATATATAAACCCCTTTGGAGTGCAATGAGAACAGAATCAGAAGAATTATAGATGATCTAGGCCATTTCCATCAAATTCATCCCTCCATCAGGAATAAAATCTGCCAGTATTTATCTGGTGTAGCATTGGGTTTTAGTCAGAAGACTTAGAAGCACTCTCTCTTAATAAGTAACATCCACTGCTAAAAGCTCTATCAGCTGCTAGAGATTTGAGTAAAGTAAATGTTTGTCCAAATTAGTGTAGCAACACAGACGTGAGTCAGACCTTCCCCTTTAAAAAATTTAAGACTTCTTCTTTTTAGAAGCAACTCCATTTATTGCTTTTTTTCCAGCTCAGAGAGGTGAATGCCGAACTAGCAATATTTTCCTAAATATTGCCATTTTCTGCGGACAGATGGGGCTGGTTAATTTTGGCTTTTCTGGCTGCATATGTGGAAGACTTGGAAGCAACCACTGCTACATACAGCACATCACAGTATGTGTTACATATGCAAAGATTTTTATTTCACATGAGTTCAAAGTGGTAGCAATAGGAATTAAGGACAGATTTAGTTTAGGTTTGGGTTTGGGGATTAGATTTAGACTAAATCAGGTCTAGGGTATAGATACAATAGCACTGACCCCTTACAAATCATTCTGGCAAAGTTCCAACCCAAGATAGAAGATGTGCACTAGGAACAAATGTTTTCATAAGATTTTCATACACATCTGACACAGAAAATAGGTCTTTTCTCATTTTGGATTTAACTCATAACCTTAACCACAGAGGTATTGAATACAGCTCTATTGGTATAGATCTGTCAACCCTTATAAAAGCCAAAGGTATTCATATTTAAGATACCAGTTTTGGGCTATCTGATTAGCTGATCGTCAGTAATAAAGGAATGGCAATTAAATAAAAGAGCGGCAATTAAATAAAACAGCATATGCAAACAGTTTATGCTCAGATTCTACTGAGAGACGTCACTATTATTTCTTTATAATTAGAATAGACAATAACTGTGGTAAACTGTGTGGTTTACTGTTGGCCTTTTCCCCTGCTGCTGGTGATGGCTTATCTTAAGTGATCACTCTCCTTACAGTGTGTATGATAAACCCATTGTTTCATGTTCTCTGTGTGTGTATATCAATCTCCCCTCTGTTTTTTCCACCAAATGCATCCGATGAAGTGAGCTGTAGCTCACGAAAGCTTATGCTCTAATAAATTTGTTAGTCTCTAAGGTGCCACAAGTACTCCTTTTCTTTTTACTGTAATTGTGAAGTTATAGTACTGCAAGATAACAGCCATGAAATCAATCTGTGAGAATATTAACTTTGAAACAATGCATCTTTCAATCTTTCCTTTTTCTTAACAATGCATAGATAGTTTATAATAGCAATCAGGCACTACAAAGTATGCAGAATTGTATTTAGGAGGTTAAAGCAACCCAAGCCTTCAGCTGTGTGTCTCATAAGAGAACAATGAAAACTGTATTGTATTTTCTTTGCTAGGCCCTATAACCATCTTCAGATAGGTGCTAATAGGTGATTGAAAATAAAATGTTCCTAACAAGAGAAATGCTGTACTTTACTGATTCTCTTCGAGTCAAAGAGTGAATTCTCTGCTCTGGGCTAGCAGATCCTGAGCAGAAAAGTTGTTTTAAACCAAAACAAAAAGGAATATTTAGCACTGTTAAGAAGCCTGAGCTCTCTGGAGCTAGGCTTTAGTGTGAATGTAGAAGCTGCTTTATAAGAGCTCTAAAGAGCTGCGTATGTGGCTGAGGAATCAACAGCTTACATTTATTGAAGTGATTTAGAGGTGGATCTTGGGCCAACTGCATCACAAGCTATTAACAACTTTTTTGTAATTTGTCATGTGTTTTTCATGATGTAACTCATTAATTATTATTAATCAATCAGTGTCTAGAAATACATCCCTTGCAGACAGAATACTGAAATTAATCCTTCCATATAAATGATTCCCAGTGTGTCTGTTACTGCCAATGGACTTTGTGCTGGGAAGAATTGGCTCTCCCTGTAGAAAATTAATTACACTGCTTGGGTACGTGGCTTGTGAGTACCACAGAAGTGAAAACATAATTTTTAAATATTAGGCTGTTTCTAGTTGAAGATAGAAATGTGCCCTCCCCTCTTTAAAATGTAACATTGATTTATTCCATTTCTTGGAAGTCTACCTCATGACTGAATGTGATACCTAATGGGAAAAAGATATCACTTATTATCCTCTTAAGTCTTGAAGTTTTAGAAGTAAAGATAACAGGCAACACACTGTAGAAGAACAGAGTCTTGAAAATCCACCATCAAACCCTAACAGCCATAAATTCATTAAGGATATAGACAATATCTTCCTTAATGCTTCAAAGTGTTAACAATGAAAACCTACCTAGTAAAATTGCTTTTTGATAAAAACCTCTCTCTTCTCAATGGCAATTCTACTATATTTAAAAGGGAATTTAGAGGAACACAGACTCATTTCAGGTCAGCCTTTCCCATAACAATGTGCCTGCAACAAAGGGCAAGACTGGTTAGGTCTTTTATAAAACTACCAGAACACATTTGCCATACAATCCACTTAGGTAGCCTGTTCCCCAAAACTGTAGCCAATCCCAGTTATCACAGTCAGTGTCATGCTTTTCTACTAGTTTCCACCAAAGCAGTTTCAACTTTATGTATTTAATTTACTTTGAAGCATGACTAGCCAAATATTAATGGCCAGTGGCTCCATCTCCCACTGATCTTATGAATTAATAATTTTAAGTCTTGTGAATGTACTTAAATTCACATAGCAAGATGTGAATGCTTTCTGAACCACAAATAACTGAACGGCTACTTGCAATTTGGACTAGATTATATTCAGGGCCAATAGAAGATTGCAGAAAACCCTGAGGAAAATGTTAAGTATTTTCCTTCATTAGTAAAGAAAGTATGTAGAGGTTGTTTCTAAAAAAAGACCACATTCTCTGAAACATAGTGTCAAATGTTTATCATGTATCAGACGAGGGTCTAATATTGTTTGTTAAGAAATCAAACTAGGCTGTGAGGTTTAGTATACAGAGAATGAATGGTTATATAAAGTGAATCTCTGAGTGCCTTTCCATCTTCTCCTGATTTCTCTTCCTCATATTTCACAGCATCTGACAGTCTTACTAATAAGAAGTGAAGATAAGAGATGTCCCATAGGGAAGGTTGACATTTTGGGCCTCTAAGGGCTCCATATATTAAAAAAAAAAATCAAACCCTTCTTATCTACTTCATTTTAAAACTAAAATGTTGCATGAATTGGAACAGGTGACTACATGGCTGTGCTTGAATGGAGACCCAGAAACTCTCAGGTCTAGTGCCCCATTTTCCCTGTGCGGAGTTCCCATGGCAACACTTTTATAAGAAGTAAAAAGAATTATTTTTTTTTAAAATTCTCTCTTTTTTCTCCCCTTTCCTCTTGTGCCCATTTGGAAAGTGTTGCTCCCTCATCTTCAGGACACTGGAAATTGCCACTCCATCTGCTCTATTTGTTGCATTTGAAAAGCCTGTCCTAGTTCCCCCGTGTCCCTTGGGTGTCTGATTTACCACATCAAATGCAATGCAGGCAAGGCAGGCTTTCAAGAATGAAAGTTGTGAGAGGAAGGGGCTGGCCCAAAGCTATCTTCAGTTCAAGCACTTGAGAAACATAGTGTGTGTCATTTAAAAAACAAAAAAACAAACATGTCTGTAATTTTCCAGGGACTCTGGCTATAATCGCTAAAGATAAAACACAGAATATGAAGTGTAACTGCTAGTTGGATGCTTTCTGAATATTAGAAGCCATTTATTGTCAGATGATTTGTGCACTGATTTGAAAGTTGCTCTGTCAATATTTAGTAACTGAAAGGTATATAGGTTTGATTGCAGTTCACCTTGGGAAACCAATCTAGGCCTCTATGATGTAAATGGAGCATTTACTAATTAATAAATAAAATAAACTCATTTCACAACGAATTCTTTTTTTTTTCCTCTTAATACAGACATGCAACTCTACCGTAAATAAAAGTTGAATGACTGGCGTACAACGTATAACTATTATATAGGCTTTATACGTTAAGAAAGAACATAAAAGCCAGGTGGCTTTCATGCTGATTTTGAGCATCTGTCTCACTAGGGGCCTGATCTGATCTGCAATGAAGTCACTAAAAGAAAAGGAGTAATGAAGTCACTGGGAGACTTTCCATTAATTTCCATGGGCTTGGGATAAGGCCTCAGGGGAAGTGTGCAATGTTATCATAATTCAGGATCATTAACATAAGAACATAAGAATGGCCATACTGAGTCAGACCAATGGTCCATACAGGCCAGCATCCTGTCTTCTGACAGTGGCCAATGCCAGGTGCTCCATAGGGAATGAACAGAACAGGTAATCATCAAGTGATCCATTCCCTGTCGCCCATTCTCAGCTTCTGGCAAACAGAGGCTAGGGTCACCATCCCTGCCCATCCTGGATAACAGCGACTGATGGACCTATCCTCCATGAATTTATCTAGTTCTGTTTTGAACCCTGTTATAGTCTTGGCCTTCACAACACCCTCTGGCAAAGAGTTCCACAGGTTGACTGTTTGTTGTGTGAAGAAATACTTCCTTTTGTTTGTTTTAAACCTGCTGTCTATTAATTTTATTTGGTGACGCCCCAGTTCTTATGTTATGAGAAGAAGTAAATAACAGTCATGATTTTTTAGACCTTTATCATACCCCCCCCTTAGTCGTCTCTTTTCCAAGCTGAAAAGTCCCAGTCTTTTAATGTCTCCTCATACGGAAGCCATTCTATACCCTAATAATTTTTGTTGCCCTTTTCTGAACTTTTCCTAAGTCCAATACATCTTTTTTGAGATGGGGCAACCACATCTGCACACAGTATTCAAGATGGGGCATACCATGGACTTATATATAGGCAATATGAAATTTTCTGTCTTATTATCTATCCCTTTTTCTTAATGATTCCCAACATTCTGTTCACTTTTTTGACTGCTGCTGCACATTGAGTGGATGTTTTCAGAGAACTATCCACAATGACTCCAAGATCTCTCTTTTGAATGGTAACTGCTAATTTAGACCCCATCATTTTCTATGTATAGTTGACATTATGTTTTCCAATGTGCATTACTTTGCATTGATCAACATTGAATTTCATCTGCAATTTTGTTGCCCAGTCACCCAGTTTTGAGAGATCCTTTTGCAGCTCTTCGCAATCTGCCTGGGACTTAACTATCTTGAGGAGTTTTGTATCATCTGCAAATTTTGCCGTCTCACTCTTTACCTCTTTTTCCAAATCATTTATGAATATGTTGAAGAGGACTGGTCCCAGTACAGACCCCTTGGGAACACCACTATTTACCTCTCTCTATTCTGAAAACTGGCCATTTATTCCTAACCCCCTATCTTATAACTAGTTACCGATCCATGAGAGGACCTGCCCTCATATCCCATGACAGCTTACTTTTATTAAGAGCGTTTGGTGAGGGACCTTGTCAAAGGCTTTCTGAAAATTTAAGATTATATCATATCCACTGGCTCTAACCATGTCCACATGCTTGTTGACCCCCTCAAAGAATTCTAGTAGATTGGTGAGGCATGATTTCCCTTTATAAAAACCTTGTTGACTCTTCCCCAACAAATTATGTTCATATGTGTGTCTAACAATTCTGTTCCTTACTATAGTTTCAACCAGTTTGTCCAATACTGAAGTCAGTTTGCCTATAATTGTTGAGATTATCTCTGGAGCCCTTTTTAAAAATTGGCGTCACATTAGCTATCCTCCAGTCATCTGGTACAGAAGCGGATTTAAATTATAGTTAGTAGTTCTGCAATTTCACATTTGGGTTCCTTCAGAACTCATTCATTTTTCCTTTTGTCAAAGGGTGATGTTGGCCTGGAAGGGGCTCAAATACCATCTCTGACCTGGTTTGGTTTTCCTCCAAGGTCATGACACATAGAGGCATAGATTCCAAGGCCAGATGGGACCATTGTGATCATTTAGGATGACCTCCTGTATAACACAGGCCATAGAGTTTCCCCAAAATCATTTCTTTTGAACTAGAGCATATATTTAAAAAAAATCTGATCTTGTTTTAAAAATTGCAGTGATGGAGAATCCTCCATGATCCTTGGTAAACTGTTAACATTTACCCCTTATTTCCTGTCTAAATTTGTCTGGCTTCAGCTTCTGCCCATTGCATCTTGTTATACCTCTCTCTTATTGCCTGAAGATTCCATTATCAAATATTTATTCCTCATGTAAGTAATTACACGCAGTGATCAAGTCACTGCTTTATCATCTCTTTGTTAAGATAAATACACTGAGCTCCTTGAGTCTATCACTATAGAGCATGTTTTCTAAACTTTTGAACATTCTTGTGGCTCTTCTCTAAACCCTTTCCAATTTATCAACATCTTATTTGAATTGTTGAAACCGGCACTGGACACAGTATTCCAGCAGCAGTCACACCAGTGCCAAATAGAGAGGTAAAATAACCTCTTTACACTTATTTGAGATTCCCACGTTAAGGCATCCAAAAATCTCATTTGCCCTTTAGGCCACAGCATTACATTGGGAACTCATGCTCAGCTGATTGCCCACAATCCCCCCCCACCCAATTTTCTTTCAGAGTCACTGCTTCCCAGGACTGAACCACTGGGAGCCTCTCCAAGAGGAAACATGAAGTCTTAAGGCTGACTTGGTGGGAAACAGCTCTGAGGAGACCCAAGCCTGAAGTGGAGATCTCAGGATAGAAGGGTTTCCTCCACAAGACCCCACATTACATTGTAAACTTTAAAACATGGTGTGGGTGGGTGGGTGCCACTGGACGTTGGAAAGATAAGTCATATGCGTTAATAAATACTTTTTCAATAATACATGTACAACTGTCTCCAACATTACACTCCTCCCTGAAATTCCTTTCGCTGGTCCAGCTTAAAGGTAAAAATCAAAAACTGATTTTGTGATTTGCAGTGTCCAAGGTCCTTGATTCACCACTTTTCAGGAGCAAAATAATTTTAAGAAAACAAAAACTACATTAACAACTTCAACAAAAAAACTTCAAAAACAGACTCCAGCGAGAGACTGCTGAATTGCAATTAATTTGCAAACTGGATACAATTAACTTAGGCTTGAATAGAGACTGGGAGTGGATGAGTCATTACATAAAGTAAAACTATTTCCCATGTTATTTCTCCCCCCCAATCCTACCCCCCACTGTTCCTCAGACGTTCTTGTTAACTGCTGGAAATGGCCCACCTTGCTTGTCACCATGAAAGGTTTTCATCCTTTCCCCTTCTCTCCTGCTGGTGATGGCTCATCTTAAGTGATCACTCTCCTTACAGTGTGTATGATAAAACCCATTGTTTCATGTTCTCTGTGTGTATATAAATCTCCCCACTGTATTTTCCACCGAATGCATCCGATGAAGTGAGCTGTAGCTCACGAAAGCTTATGCTCAAATAAATTTGTTAGTCTCTAAGGTGCCACAAGTACTCCTTTTTACATAATGTGTGGGTTGAGATTTTAAATGTCTAAATATTAGGAAATTCAGTGTTATTACTTTTCCAGTGCAATCATAATTTATCTCCTTATGCCAATGTATTATTGTATGTATGGATTTAACTTCAGAATCTAATATTAATATATTCTGGAGCACTGACACTTATTTCTCGGTAATGTAGATATACATGTACTTTATTTCATCTTGAATATCTTTCAGCACCTAATGAAAACTTATGTAAGGCCTGAGTTTTCCAAGACCTTCTGGCCATACTTTGCTTTTTTTTCAGTTACTAACTCCCTGATAGGTAAGCAAAGTGTCCCATAATGCTCTTCATTGGATGGCATTGTGTGGTGCACAACACTCAGCAGCCATCATAACTGAAGCCTCAAATTTTACATAAACATGTCTTTGCACATATGCACTGAACTGCAAAACTGCCAATTTAAAATGGCAGGTGTCCTGAAAACCTAAGTGAAAGATTTTGTATGGGCCAATGGAACCAAAGAAATCTCATTTAACAAGCAATTGCAAAAGGAAATCCATTATACCTTCTGTCCAAGGAACTTAAAAAGGGTATTTTCAATGTAAAGTTACGATGATCTTTGTTCAAATGTAACTACATGGAAATATTCATTTTTAAAATACTTTTGAAAGTCTCAGATTCTGGCAGATGTTTTTAACCTCTTAAGAGCTGTTAGTAGTGACCAATTTGTTACTTTTTAAACATCTGGGGAGCATGCAATTAATCTATGTAATAAGGGTAGCATCCTGGGCATGGAGCAAAGCCCACATAAGAGAACAGACCCTGGAGCTCTGGGGTGAAGAGGCGTGAACTTGGCAAACAGACTTATATAGTTGTGCAGCTTAAGAGACATTTGGTTATCACTGTTATAAGAGATGAGGGAAATTCTTTTATAAAAGTGAATGAACGTGATCACACATTTGGAATTTGTCATTCCTTAAGAAAGGCATAAATAAATCAGGAATGTTAGTCAAGAGTTTCTTGCAGTGGAAATTTTTTTAAAAGATGAAAAAGTAAATTCAATGTGCTTACTTTATACATACATAGCAGTTACATATTGCTGATTCCTGTTTATATGCTTCTTAACTTTAGGATGACTCTTCCTTAGAGGTTTTCAGTGACGGAGCTTCTATATAAGGCTTTTTTTTTCTTTTTGGCCCGAATGAAAGAAATGGAATATTTTAAGCCTTGGTTTAACAACCTTTAAAATATTGAGTTTCTGAAATATTGGGCTTTTGTTTTTTGGTCCATGCAGCTGAAATACTCCATTGCCCAACGTATTCATCATTGTAACTTCAAAATGCATGATGGCTATTATTGCATAATTTGTCAGCCTTCCCTTTCTAGTCTAATAATCAAAAGTTGAAAAATTGTGAAATCTGGCCTGACACACAATTTCACTTTTTGTTTTTTAAAATAAGTCTACTGTGGTTACTTTACAATGTGCACATGAGTAAAATCCCCCTTGGCCTTCCACTAACAATCCTTTGCCTCCTGCTGTTTCAGCTAAGGAGAAGGAGGTTCAGAACCATGTAACAGATAGTCTTTTCCCTTAACAAATGCTACAAACCAAGGAACTGATGAGAATAGAATATAGAAGACCTAAAAAAAGACAAAACATGCTTTAGGTAAAGATCTCATACACACTAGATCACCAGTGATTATGTATTGTATGACAAAGGTTTCTCAGCATTTTATATCTTATACAAGACTCTACTCGTCTCACTAGACTTACAGATACACCACTTATTTTTCAATACTAATGTACAGCTTAATAGAAATTCCTCTTTCCTGTTTAATTTATCATAATCAGACACAGTAAAATAAAATAATTACATGCAACAGAAACAATGGCTCATGAAGTAAGATTTAATTATTGTAAATTAGAATGTTTTTCTAAAATCAAGAAACTCACGATTCTTTAGTCAGACTGCCAATGTACCTACATTCTTCTGTGTAACTAGTAGGGCCGCTGAAAATTCTGTCAAAATTGCTTCATTTTGCCCTTAAACATTTTGAAATGTACATTAAGTGTATGAAGTTTTTTTAAAAAGGTTAAAACAGCTCAAAAACTTAGTGAAATGTTTCATTTTGGGGTAAAAACACATTTCAAAATGCATTTTGGTGGAGGAGGGGCATACATTTCAGTATGGCCAGTGAACTTTAAAAAAAAAAATCACTTATTTGCACAGTTCTAGAAAGCAGAACTATTAGGGCAAATTTCATACACCATGCTATCAGATTTGGCCCCACTGAAGTGTGTGACTTTAAAAGTGTAATTTAATACTTACTATTTCCTTTTTAGCTATATTTGAAAGGGATTGCATAATTTTTTTTATTTTTTAGGTCTAATTTTCTCTGGGCTGATTTGGGTTGTCTTATTCGGTCATCTTCGTTTTTTTAAGATGTGTATTTGTTACATTTTGTAATGAGTCCAAAGGTCTTTGGGCATAGAGTGCCCAAGAAATGAGAGTTATTGGGAATCAATTTCCTATACATACATACACACCTTATTTAAAGGCAAAAAGAAGCTGCTTCCAATGGTTGACTCATTCAATAGGATTATCCTTCTGTGCGTTGATCATCGCCAGGGATCTATATAACAGGTACATCTTTGATTTGTATATTTGTCATTGTCTTTTTGTGGAAGGAGAAAGGTGTTACCTCCTTTTTTACCACAAAGTAATTTTATGCTGTATCCTTTGGTACAATACATTAGCGCATACTGACGTGGCTCCACTAAAGTTAATAGAGTATGCTGATTGACACCGGATGAAAATCTGACAACTACAGCTAAGAAGTTGTTTTTTAAATTTTTTGACAGTAACATATCAGCTCTTTGTTCATATTTAATAGATTTAGCTTTAGGATATAGTTAAAGTCATTTATCGGTTATCCTCCCCATAAAACAGTAGATAAACCATGAATCAATTTAAAAAATGTCTATCAGAATTATGATTTTTTTTCTCTTGTTTACCTGAACTTTGTGGATTGTCTAGCCTCTAAATAAAAATTTAAGCTTTCTCCAGCTGTCCACAGACCAACTTTCTTAGAACATTTGGACACTTAAATCAGTCTGTCCCTTGCCCTGTCATTTGCCATTCCTCCTAGGAATTACTATAGACCCAACCTTTATTACCACTGTCTTATGGCATGACCCAAAGCCCATTGCAGTTAACTGAGACACTCATCAACATCAATGGGCTTTAGACCAGCCTCTTAGTTTGTGTTGTATCAATTATGTCATGTGAACTATGTTTATCACAATTCATAATATTCCATCAAGGAAAAAAGTTATGAAAACTTCATAATTTGTTTTAAATGACCTACTCTATTCAAAGTTATATTTTTCCATACTGTAAATCAATGCTGAACATACATGGAAATATGTGGCTGAAATTTCAGAGGATTATCCAAAACCTGATAATCCATGTATAGTGCCTAAACTATGTTGAATATATTAGGGCCGTGGTTCTGAACCAGAGATACCTGTACCCCTGAGGGTACTCAGAGGTCTTCCAGGGGTATATCAACTTATCTAGATATTTGCCTAGTTTTACAACAGGCTACATAAAAAGCACTAACGAAGTCAGTACAAAGTAAAATTTCATAAAATCACTTGTTTATACTGCTCTATATACTATACACTGAAATGCAAGTTCAATATTTATATTCCAATTGATTTTATAATTATATAGTAAAAATGAGAAAGTAAGCAATTTTTCAGTAACAGTGTGCTATGATACATGTGTATTTTTATGTCTGATTTTGTAAGCAAGTATTTTTAAGTGAGGTGAAACTTGGGGATATGCAAGACAAATCAGACCCCTGAAAAGGGTAAAGTAGTCTAGAAAGATTGAAAGCCACTGTATTAGGGCCCTGTCTATCTGCACACTCACAAATTAACGTGGTTCAACACCACATAAAAGCCTGATGATTAAAAAAAAAAAAAGGCTAGCATACAGTTACTTTACGGCTATGTCTGACTCCCTGTAATCTTGGCATTGTCTCTTTCACAGCTAGTATGATGCCTTCCCTGGGACTCTTTCACTGGCATTCTGCCTTTCTTTTCCCATTATACCTAGAATACTCTGAATACTTTTAATTGGCATCCAGTCAAAGAATGGCAGGCTGCTGATAAAACACACATTGTAGTTTACCATCTGGCCATTCTTCCACGGTTTGCAGAGTGTACAGTTTCTTTTTGTCATTAAACATCATTATTCAGCATCAAAGGAGCTTATTTGCTATTAGGGAGCTGATTCATAGAAGTGTTACACATCATTTACACAGATTTTACATAGAATTTGCTCACACAAAGTGCAGAGTTTTCAAGTAATGTACAAAAAAGTTTTAGAATAATGGATCCTTTTCCCTCCAATGTTATACAGGTACCTAATTTTTTAATTTTTGTTCTTATTCCACAATCAAGTAGTTCACAAAGGAAAAAGCAGAGAGGAAAAAAAAAAGAGCTTGAGCACTTAGATTGAAAGCTCTCTAGAGAAGGGACTATCCCTTTTGTTACTTGTTTGGACAGTGTCTAGCACAACATTGTCCTGATGCTTGATTGCTGATAATAGGCTCTATTGTAATAATAATGAACTTAGTGGATATATTACAAAGAATTTCACCCCGGATCAGCTGATAAATAGAAACAAACCAACCACATCTTTGTCCTGTGCCCAACTGAGTAATGTGTATTTTTCCTTATCTCAACATTTTATAGCACCCACAAACGTAATTGCTGCTTCCAACACACAATTTTTAATATCTCATTTCTGAAGAGCTCAAAATCTACAACTCCATTGCACGATGTATATGTACTAGCAAAGAAACATGCAACTACACAAAGTCCAATTCAACAGGTCACCACCTGGGCTCAGTGGTCCACAACTAATGCATCTGGTTACAGGACTGGGGCCTAAATGATGGACTCTAGAGACAAAAGATGACATAACATATGTGAGGACGCTTTCACCCTCTCCATCCCTGTGGAAAAACACCCCCAAACCAGTTATCCCAAGACATACTTAGTCACAGGGTAACCAGACATCCTGTTTTTAAAAGGACAGATCCATATTTAAGCCCTCCTGCAGGTGTCGTGACTTTTTCTTAAAAATGAGCAAATTGTCCCATATTTTCTGCCTTCTCCCCCCACCAGTACTGGCGGGTCCTGCTGCTGGCCAGGTCCCTGCTCACCAGCCACCTGCCCACCAGTGGTGAGCTGGGGCTGGGGGGTGTCCAGAGGCTGATGATGGGGATGGGTGTGCAAGGCTGGGGCAAAGAAGCAGTGTACAGGGCCAACGTCTCCCCTTGCTCGTCTGTCAGTACAGCCCCCGCTGCATGCCAGCTCTTGGCCAGCAGGGCCTTGCCCCTCCGTCCTGTTTCCGGCCGGCATTGGCTGTGTACTGCAAGCTGCACTGGCTGGTCAGTGTGGGCAGGTGCCAGGGGGCAGCCAATTATGTGTTTCCTCTGCTGCCCACCCATCAGCCCTTTATGTGCTTCCCCTCTGGCTGTCCTCTCCTGATTTGCCCCTCCCCAGCCCCACTGCTCCTCCGTATCTCCCCCCGGTGGGGCACATCACGCTCCCAGTGCGATGCAGAGAACCAGCTCCTGGGCAGAGTGCTCAGCTCACCAACAGCCTGGCTGACAGACTCCTTCCTTCCCCCACTGCCTCTGGCTGGGGCAGTGCCCTGGGAAAGACCAACACCCACCAGTGCAGGATGCTGGCCAGGAGGAACCGAGCTCTGCATGTGCCCAAGCAGCGCACAGCGCTGGCACAGGGATGCTAAGCTGTGAATGGAAATGGAATGGAATGGAATGGAAAGAACTTGCAGCCAGAGGGAACAGGGGAGAGACTGGAGAATAGCACTGTCACCAGGAAAAGGCAGGTCTATGTGATCGGGGACTCTTTATTGAGAAGAATAGACAGGCCTGTAACTAGAGCTGATCCTGAGAATAGAAGGGTGTGCTGTCTTCCGGGTGCTAAGATACGGGATGTAGACCTGAGGTTGAAAAGGATCCTCAAGGGAGCGGGAAAGAATCCCCTAATTATCCTTCATGTGGGAACAAATGATACAGCCAGATTCTCGCTGGAAAGTATCAAGGGAGACTATGCTAGGCTGGGGAAGATGCTTAAGGAAATTGAGGCTCAGGTGATCTTTAGCGGGATCCTTCCTGTTCCTAGAGAAGGGCAACAAAGGTGTGACAAGATTATGACTGTCAACAGATGGCTTAGGCAGTGGTGCTATAAAGGAGGGCTTTGGGATGTATGGCCACTGGGAGGCATTCACGGACAGAGGTCAGTTCTCTCGGGATGGACTTCATCTGAGTAGGGAAGGAAATAGACTTCTAGGATCATGGCTGGCACAACTGATAAAGAGAGCTTTAAACTAGGAATTGGGGGAAGATGGATGGGAGATGTCCAGAAAATCTCCACGCCAGATTTTAGCATTGAGAGGGAAGAAGATGAAGTAAGAAAGGATACAGCCATGGGTAGGAGAATGTATATAAGGAGCGAGGGCGGTGTGGATACTAGTCTAATAGGTTATACTGGCTGTAGAATGACTGTGCCTAATAGGGTACAAAATGTGAGCGAGGCCAAACAGCAAAAATTAAGATGTTTGTACACCAATGCGAGGAGTCTAGGTAACAAAATGGAGGAACTAGAGCTACTGGTGCAGGAAGTGAAACCAGATATTATAGGGATAACAGAAACATGGTGGAATAGTAGTCATGACTGGACTACAGGTATTGAAGGGTATGTGCTGTTTAGGAAAGACAGAAACAAAGGTAAAGGGGGTGGAGTAGCATTGTATATCAACGATGAGTTAGAATGTAAAGAAATAAGAAGCGATGCAATGGAGAAGACAGAGTCTGTCTGGGCAAAAATTACATTGGGGAAGAAAACTAGTAAAGCCTCTCCTGCGATAGTGCTTGGGGTGTGCTATAGACCTCCGGGATCTAATTTGGTTATGGATAGAGCCCTTTTTAATGTCTTTAATAAAGTAAATACTAATGGAAACTGCGTGATCATGGGAGACTTTAACTTCCCAGATATAGACTGGAGGACCAGTGCTAGTAATAATAATAGGGCTCAGATTTTCCTAGATGCGATAGCTGACGGATTCCTTCATCAAGTAGTTGCTGAACCGACTAGAGGGGATGCCATTTTAGATTTAAATTTTGGTGAGTAGCGAGGACCTCATAGAAGAAATGGTTGTAAGGGACAATCTTGGCTCAAGTGATCATGAGCTAATTCAGTTCAAACTAAATGGAAGGATTAACAAAAATAAATCTGCAACTAGGGTTTTTGATTTCAAAAGGGCTGACTTTCAAAAATTAAGGCAATTAGTTAGGGAAGTGGATTGGACTGAAGAACTTATGGATCTAAAGGCAGTTGAGGCCTGGGATTACTTTAAATCAAAACTGCAGAAGCTATCGGAAGCCTGTATCCCAAGAAAGGGGAAAAAATTCATAGGAAGGAGTTGTAGACCAAGCTGGATGAGCAAGCATCTTAGAGAGGTGATTATGAAGAAGCAGAAAGCATACAGGGAGTGGAAGATGGGAGGGATCAGCAAGGAAAGCTACCTAATTGAGGTCAGAAGATGTAGGGATAAAGTCAGAGAGGCTAAAAGTCGAGTAGAGTTGGACCTTGCAAAGGGAATTAAAACCAATAGTAAAAGGTTCTATAGCCATATAAATAAGAAGAAAACTAAGAAGGAAGAAGTGGGGCCGCTTAACACTGAGGATGGAGCGGAGGTTAAAGATAATCTAGGCATGGCCCAATATCTAAACAAATACTTTGCCTCAGTCTTTAATAAGGCTAAAGAGGATCTTGGGGATAATGGTAGCATGACAAATGGGAAGGAGGATATAGAGGTAGATATTACCATATCAGAGGTAGAAGCGAAACTGAAACAGCTTAATGGGACTAAATCGGGGGGCCCAGATAATCTTCATCCAAGAATATTAAAGGAATTGGCACCTGAAATTGCAAGCCCATTAGCAAGAATTTTTAATGAATCTGTAAACTCAGGAATAGTACCGAATGATTGGAGAATTGCTAATATAGTTCCTATTTTTAAGAAAGGAAAAAAAAGTGATCCAGGTAACTACAGGCCAGTTAGTTTGACATCTGTAGTATGCAAGGTCCTGGAAAAAATTTTGAAGGAGAAATTAGTTAAGGACATTGAAGTCAATGGTAAATGGGACAAAATACAACATGGTTTTACAAAAGGTAGATCGTGCCAAACCAACCTAATCTCCTTTTTTGAAAAAGTAACAGATTTTTTAGATAAAGGAAATGCAGTGGATCTAATTTACCTAGATTTCAGTAAGGCATTTGATACCGTGCCACATGAGGCATTATTAGTTAAATTGGAGAAGATGGGGATCAATATGAACATCAGAAGGTGGATAAGGAATTGGTTAAAGTGGAGACTGCAACGGGTCCTACTGAAAGGCGAACTGTCAGGTTGGAGGGAGGTTACCAGTGGAGTTCCTCAGGGATCGGTTTTGGGACCAATCTTATTTAATCTTTTTGTTACTGACCTTGGCACAAAAAGTGGGAGTGTGCTAATAAAGTTTGCAGATGATACAAAGCTGGGAGGTGTTGCCAATTCAGAGAAGGATCGGGATATTATACAGGAGGATCTGGATGACCTTGTAAACTGGAGTAATAGTAATAGGATGAAATTTAATAGTGAGAAGTGTAAGGTTATGCATTTAGGGATTAATAACAAGAATTTTAGTTATAAGTTGGGGACGCATCAATTAGAAGTAACGGAAGAGGAGAAGGACCTTGGAGTATTGGTTGATCATAGGATGACTATGAGCTGCCAATGTGATATGGCTGTGAAAAAAGCTAATGCGGTTTTGGGATGCATCAGGAGAGGCATTTCCAGTAGGGATAAGGAGGTTTTAGTACCGTTATACAAGGCACTGGTGAGACCTCACCTAGAATACTGTGTGCAGTTCTGGTCTCCCATGTTTAAAAAGGATGAATTCAAACTGGAGCAGGTACAGAGAAGGGCTACTAGGATGATCCGAGGAATGGAAAACTTGTCTTATGAAAGGAGACTTAAGGAGCTTGGCTTGTTTAGCCTAACTAAAAGAAGGTTGAGGGGAGATATGATTGCTCTCTATAAATATATCAGAGGGATAAATATAGGAGAGGGAGAGGAATTATTTAAGCTCAGCACCAATGTGGACACAAGAACAAATGGGTATAAACTGGCCACCAGGAAGTTTAGACTTGAAATCAGACGAAGGTTTTTAACCATCAGAGGAGTGAAGTTTTGGAATAACCTTCCAAGGGAAGCAGTGGGGGCAAAAGATCTATCTGGTTTTAAGATTCTACTCGATAAGTTTATGGAGGAGATGGTATGATGGGATAATGGGATTTTGGTAAGTAATTGATCTTTAAATATTCAGGGTAAATAGGCCAAATCCCCTGAGATGGGATATTAGATGGATGGGATCTGATTTACTATAGAAAATTCTTTCCTGGGTATCTGGCTGGTGAATCTTGCCCATGTGCTCAGGGTTTGGCTGATTGCCATGTTTGGGGTCGGGAGGGAGTTTTCCTCCAGGGCAGATTGGAGAGGCCCTGCAGGTTTTTTTGCCTTCCTCTGTAGCATGGGGCATGGTTGACTGGAGGGAGGCTTCTCTGCTCCTTGAAGTTTTGAACCATGATTTGAGGACTTCAATAGCTCAGACATGGGTGAGGTTTTTCATAGGAGTGGTGGGTGACATTCTGTGGCCTGCGCTGTGCAGGAGGTCGGACTAGATGATCAGAGTGGTCCCTTCTGACCTTAGTATCTATGAATCTATGTGCCAGCAATGCCCCTCTGCCATGTACATTGGCCAAACTGGACAGTCTCTACGTAAAAGAATGAATGTACACAAGTCAGACGTCAAGAATTATAACATTCAAAAACCAGTTGGAGAACACTTCAATCTCTCTGGTCACTCGATCACAGACCTAAGAGTGGCTATACTTCAACAAAAAAGCTTCAAAAACAGACTCCAACGAGAGACTGCTGAATTGGAATTAATTTGCAAACTGGATACAATTAACTTAGGCTTGAATAGAGACTGGGAATGGATGAGTCATTACACAAAGTAAAACTATTTCCCCATGGTATTTCTCCCTCCCATCCCACCCCCCACTGTTCCTCTGATATTCTTGTTAACTGCTGGAATTAGCCTACCTGCTTGTCACCATGAAAGGTTTTCCTCTTTCCCCCCCCTGCTGTTGGTGATGGCTTATCTTAAGTGATCACTCTCCTTACAGTGTGTATGATAAACCCATCGTTTCATGTTCTCTGTGTGTGTGTATATAAATCTCTCCTCTGTTTTTTCCACCAAATGCATCCGATGAAGTGAGCTGTAGCTCACGAAAGCTTATGCTCTAATAAATTTGTTAGTCTAAGGTGCCACAAGTACTCCTTTTTTTTTTTTACTGAAATAACTAAAGATGCAAATTACCACCAATTTATTTATTTTGCTCCCAGTAACTAGGTAAACAAGCTCTAAATTGATATGACCCAAAGCATTTAAATCTTTATAAATTAAAACCAGCATCTTATACTAAACCCAGAAATTAAGTGGAACCAGATTATTGTGTGCACAATTATACATTGCTGAGCATGCTGCCCAATGTTCCCTAGCACCATTGTAGCATCCTGTACACAGAATGGCTCAGGAGCCTTCCACTTGGCTATCATCACCCTATTCACTCCGTTCAAAGAGAGTCTGAGAGAAGCAAAGGCAGAATTTCACCCTTAAATATTTTTGATGATGGAAACAATTAAGCAGCTCCCAAGAAATTTAGTATCTCTTTAAATCTTGGTATCAGCTAGGAAAAAGATCTCTTTGGAACTCTGCAAGCCATGTATTTGATTGAAACATGCACATACTTGATGAATACCTGTTCTGTTCCTTCCCTCTGAAGCACCTGGCATAGGTCACTGTCGGAAGACAGGATACTGGACTAGATGGATCATTGGTCTGATATAGTATGGCCTTTCTTATGTTTGCACACATTTTTTTTTCCTTCTTGCAGTTCTCATTATGTTTCTAGTGGATTCAGCAAATAATAGGGGAGCCCTCCTGCTGATAATTTAACATTGTAAAATCCCAAACCTTAACCAAACAGTGTGTAGCCGAGTGGATAACAGGCCAAATTCATCCCTGGTGTGAATCACATCATGGATGAATTAAGCCCAATGGGCCTGATCCTTCATTCCATTGCACCCATTTTATATAGAAATAACTCAATTGAAGTCAATGGAGTTATATCATCATAAAACTGTCATATAGGAGCAGAGAGTCTGGCTCCTGTGCCTCGCCCAACTTTAAAAGTTGCACTCACATGTTCACCTCTTCTAAGGTTCTGTTTTTATTAATATACTTTAGCTATACATAAGTTACTGAATATTTATCACTTTCCTAAAGCAAAGGAAAAGCTACCTAACCGCAAACTATATCACATATAAAAATGCCCAGTTACTATCTGTTCATATGGCTGGACTGTTGGTTTTGTATCTGTAACAGACACATCAGAAAAGAGTTAAGAGTTCAAAAGGTCTGCACATGCATGTGGAGAAGAATGTCTGTAGGAGGGTCTCTCTCTGCTCACACTCTAGCAGGAAAAAGCCATCTCCCAGACATTATGCCCACTCCTTTGCAACTTATGAAAGCCCATGCTCTGAAGCACCACTTGGAAGAGACTCAGACTTTGAAAAAAGAAAAGGAGTACTTGTGGCACCTTAGAGACTAACAAATTTATTTGAGCATCAGCTTTCGTGAGCTACAGCTCACTTCATCGGATGCAACCGATGAAGCTTATGCTCAAATAAATGTTAGTCTCTAAGGTGCCACAAATCCTCCTTTTCTTTTTGCGAATACAGACTAACACGGCTGCTACTCTGAAACCTGTCATTATGTCAGACTTTGAAGTGAGGGTAGTAGTGGGAAGGGTGCAGCTAAGGCAGATGCTGCCACAGAATGGTCTATGCAGAGATCTGGGATGGAGTTAATACAGATGTAGTCCCTGTAGGTTCCTTTCAAGGCTCATCCTTGTGCAGTCAGTGGCAAAAGAACGAGCGAATGGCAGCTTGTTCCCAGCAGATAACAAAAATATTCCCCTAAGAATGGTGAATTGAAAGGTTAAGCTTCTGCCACAAATAGCACAAACCAAGTGAAATGTAGTCATTTGAGCTGTTAGTATGCAAACTCATTTATCAGGCAGTTCAGTACTCTTCAGACCTCCTTAAACATTTCTATGCTAAGTAGCACACCTACCTAACTTGGGTCCTTCTGTGACCCCATCACCAACCTGTCTGTGCCTCTCATAATCTGTAATGGATTTAGCATCTCAACAGCCCTGTTAATATTCCCAGTTTACAAAGGGGCACCTGAGATCCAGAATGTTGCATTATTTGCCCCAGGTCACTCAGAGTCTGTAGCAGAGCTAGGAATTGACCGTAGGACTCAAGTCCCAAACCACCATCCTAATGCTAAGATCATCCTTGTGTCTATCTAGAACACATGAAAGGCAGTGGCTGTTTCCATCTATTTGGAAGTTATTAATAAATTTTGGGATGACTGAACTAGCATAGATGAAATAAGAACAAGCCTGAACCCAAAGTTATTCTGGGGATTAGTTCAGTTTAAAAAAAAAATTAAATTAAGTCCCTTCTTCCAACATCCCTCATATCTAATTAATCCCTGCTCCCTAGATAGAAAATAGTACAACCATTTTCCTGCTATTTCTCATTCATCCAAAACAAGACCATGGTATTAGAGCAAGAAAAATCTCTTACTGGTTCCTTTTCTGAGGTTGCACAAACTTAAGGTCTAGTCACTGATTGCTCTCACTGAAAGTCTATGGCAGCCCTCATGTCTTTGACATCCTGTACATCAACCAGTCTCCATCTCCTGCTTCAAATTTACCCCCCACCAAGACAGCATTACAATGTTGACCTCTCTTTCTCCCTCTTATCTTTGAGCCCTCAAAACACTCAGTACCAGTTTTAAGAAATTCTCTTAAGGGTGTGCAATTCATGCTGGCTCTTTGTTGTTTTGGACTCTTGGTTGTCTCTCTAATGACCTTGCTTTTGTGCCAAGTGAAAAACCATTTTTTGCCCTCTGTACATTAATAGAAAAGATTAAAGGACTGATTCTCATTTACACTACGGCCATTTTCCACCACTCGGTACTATAAGGAGATTTTAAAGTGCATAGAACTGTAATTTATTTGCATTCAGGCCTCTTGGACACTGCTAAGAGTAGTGTAAAAATAGCATCAGTGTAAATGAGAACCAGGCCCTAAGTCCCTCTCTGGGGAAAGTGAACCAGTGCCCAGATCTTCTGATTTGTTAGTAATTAGAAGTGACGGTATATGGTTGTGATTTCAATTGCTTTCATGCTATGCATGTTTCTAAAACAAAGTCAAACACCCGATCAGATCTAGTGTTCATGGATGTCTTGCTAGTAAAACAGCTAATCCAATTCCTTTAATGACATATTTTGCTTATCTGCTGTTTTTTCTATTTTGGGCATAAAAGCACATTCAATCTAATGTTCAGGGATTTGGAGCTTGCAATTTGTTCACCCCGTTAGACTTCTGGTTCACATAATGTTTTATAAATTGAATACTCATTGTACAGCTGCTTCTGTAACTTGTTGTCTAGTTTCAATATCACTTTTTTTCTTAACACCACTACTAGTTTTAAAATAAGAAAGTACTTTTTCATTTGCCCATTGACTCACTTGAATCATTGCTTGTAGAGTAATTACAATTCTAAATCTTCTATCCTTTCATTAGTTTTCATGACTCTTCATTCTCTACATGGTTTTAGGGGAGAAAAAATCATCTTTTTTTTCCTCCCTCAGACTCCTCTCCTTTGCATACTTATTCAATGCCAACCCAAAAATATTAAAGAACCCTATCTGAAGCAGAGCTGGTGAAGATTGCAGAATGTTTTCTGTGAGCATTCTTTTGAATTTTTAAATTAATTCACTTTAACTGTTCAGACCTTTTTCTTTTTCCATAAATTTTCTAGCAAATTGCTGTCACTGGTGGGGGTGTCAAAAAAAAAAAAAGCAGCAAGTTGTAAACAAATACTGTAGAATCAGAAAACAAAAACTTCAAATCTGTAATTTTAAGTATTTCCATCAGAAACCAGACTCTAAAGGTACATGCATGCAGTCAGGGAACAGAAAAATATCAAGTGTCCAATCAAAATGGTTCTAATTTCAAATTCTGAATACATGGAATGAACTTGGGAACAAACTACAGATTAGGAATTAAACACACAAATTATTTGCTGAATAATTTTGAATAAGAAGGAGAAATACATTGAATAAATTATCTATTGTAAACTATTCATCCAGCACTAATTTAGACTAACATCCTAGCAACCCGGAGTATGGAAGATCCTCCTGTCCCACCTCCCAGAACTCTGCTAACAAATCTGCAGCAGAAGGTCACGTATGGGGTCCAAAGGTCATTCAGAGCAGGGTGAGGCAGATGGCCCAGGATGAGAAGGTATCAAGCATCAGAGACTGGCTCACACTTTGCCCTATTAAGGTCATCTATATAGGAAGACATACATTATCAGCAAAATGACAGGTTTCAGAGTCAGTGTTAGTCTGTATTCGCAAAAAGAAAAGGAGTACTTGTGGCACCTTAGAGACTAACAAATGTTAGTCTCTAAGGTGCCACAAGTACTCCTTTTCTTATTATCAGCAAACTTCCCCAAGTGGGGAAATGATGGAAAAGCTCCGATAGGTAGAGTGCAGGCAGACAACATGTGGGGTACAAGGCTACACAGGAACAAAATAGTATTTAATTTTTATCACTTCTGCAGTAAAAATGGCCAATTCCAAACTGCAAGACTATTACAAATTCCACAACCAAAAAATCATGCATAACTATACATTGAGCCCTGAGTGTATAGCAATAGAACATAAACAAAATTATAAATCAGTACCTGAATCCCAAATTCTCCAGCATTCTGAGGCACTCATACTTAGTTGAAGTGTCAGCATGTTGGAATCCTACTGAATCAGAGTGAGATTAAGTTTTGTTCCTGTTATTCTTTCCTAAAAGAAATATATGTAGAATTTAGTTTGTTCCTGTTATTCTTTCCTAAAAGAAATATATGTAGAATTTAGTAAAACTCTCCAAAATATGTTTATTGATTTAGAGTAAATGCTGTTTGAGGGCCAGTAGGTGCCTTTCATGGTATAAATCTCCTCACTTGTGATACGAGTTACTGGTCTCCTGCAGCTACCACCTCTAGGAAAGTTTGTGTTCTATTCATGCTGCTCTTAAAGTAGCATCACAAATTCAATTTTTGACAAGTGGGTAAAATATCACTGACAAGTGAGTTTTATCATTGTCAGGTTGAGAAAACAGTTATTGTTAACCTCATCTGTTAAATATTCTAGATGATTTTGCAAAGCTTCCCTAAAGATACAGCTCTGTATAATATTAATTAATATAAGAAATTTGTCTAGCAAGGTTTTTATCATGGCAGCCATAGCTGGAGTATCTGAGCACCTCTCAAGGAGTTAAAAACCCAATTCACAAATGGCCTGTGGCTTAAGTTTCCTCCCTACTTATCCCATAATACACTGGTTGAAGGGGAAAGTCTGGCTGAAAACTAACAACTTTAAGGTTCTGAAATCTAGTGTTAAAATAAAATGTTTTAAAATGTGGATGGCTTGGAATGTCACCTTATTTCCTGACTGTGAAGCAGTCAAGTCAAAATTCAACTTGTAAGTGATTAAAAGAAATTAAAAAAAAACCCAAACAAAAATCTTCTTTTGCATTACACCAGTAATGAATCTTATCTTCAACTTTTTTTTTTTTTTTTACTTCTACGATGATTGTGTCTAATGAATATACCTTTTAACCATCTGCCTCATGGATCATTAAATGCAGAGGACAACTCTGGAAAGACAACTCAAGTAAAATACAAACCCAAATGACACGGGCTGAAGCACTTGTTTGTTTGTTTAAAAACAAATTTTTTCTAGTAGTATTTATGCATTAGAGGAATTAATTCCAAGTATATAAATAATAATTGAGAATATAGAGCCATAAGTGTACATAGCGCTTTACAAAAACAAGTAAAGACAGCATCTCTGTTTAGGAGAGTTAATCTAAATCATGACAAGGACAACAGGAGTTTCAGAAATGGGGGTGGTGGGAAATTACAATAATCTTGCAGGTGCTTCATGGTAAGCGAGTGAGACATCAGAGGCTATTTTAAAAAGTATGGTTCATAAACCTCCTTGAAGAAGTGTACCTTGAGAAGTGGTGCAGGCATCGCATGCAGGGTGCAAGATTGCCCCTGTAAGGATATCTCACCAAGACTTGTCATCAAGGAATGAACCTGGGACATTTGGGGCTAAAAGCATAACCCCCATCACTTAAGCCAAAGGAGTAGCTCCATTAGCTGGTAGCGTTAGTAAACTCTTATCCTTTTCTGTTTACCAATCTCCAGTGGAGGAGGAGTAACAGCCTCTGAACCATAGGAAAATGTAGCATGTTTTAACTACAAAATAGTCAAGACATTCAAGACATGTAGTAAAGAGCCATTAAATACATTCCTACTTAGTCCCCTTGCTTTTTTAAAATAAATGAGCATTTCTCAGCCAGTTATAAGTGTACAGAAACTATTGAATGGCAAAATGCATTAATGTCAACCACACTGAGACAAAAAAAATCATATGCAAATAGATACGATTTGTTGTTTTTTTAAAAAATTTTCTTCACCGTTATTCTATTTTAGCTTTATTTCTCCTAATTTAAAAGTTGCTCTGCCTTCAGTGCATGCTATTTCTTTCTCTGTAAAATACCATTTAGATGCACTAATTGTGAATGTCATTCTGTTTCCAGAGAATGATAAATACATTGTTGCTAGGCAACTGTTTCCCAAAGACAATATTTTCAAAGGACAGATGCATATATATATATATGCGCAATACAGAGGTGTCACAAGACATCTCTGTCACTCCTCAGTATACTCCACTGCATGAACAATTCATGTG
Organism: Dermochelys coriacea; assembly: GCF_009764565.3. Lineage (NCBI taxonomy): Eukaryota > Metazoa > Chordata > Testudines > Dermochelyidae > Dermochelys > Dermochelys coriacea. Next base: position 97,441,860 of record NC_050071.1, on the reverse strand, counting down.
GTTTCACACTCACAAATACACACCAGGGTGCTAGCCTTTTAAGGAAGCTGTGTATTTCTTCTTTTCTTACAAAATAACAATAATACAGGCTTACAGCAAGGGAAGGCTTCCATACCACCATCACTCTTCAGCTCAGGCTTATGCTCTGAGCTTCCCTTCCAAGCTATCTCTTGCTTCCTGTTCCTCCCAATTACTTCATAAGCCCAGTGATTTCCACTCAGGTGCTCAAAGAATTTGCATAATTATCTCCAGCTGGGCCTGCAGTCTTCTTCAGGCTGCAGCAATGTCAGCCATCAGGATGCTGCTGATAGTGCCCTGTAACAAGAGGCCAAGACAAAACTCCCTTTCAGGAGGGTTGAAGTGATAGCTAGTTAGTAGCTGTCTGTCTCAGATGGAAAACAATTTATATGCACCCTCTCTGTTAACTGTCTTCTCATTGTGCACAGCAATTTCCTCTGAGGGATTAGAACTTTTAGAAGCAATACTTACACATGTAATGTTTTGGTGCTTCTGGATCATTGTTTTCAGTGCTAGGGCCTGATCTCTGCCCTAGCACTGAAGTAGTATTTGTTGTGTGCTTAGTTAAGCAGAGGACATTGTGTTGCCTTGGTGATATGTAGGTAATATTGAGCATATTCAATTATGCGAGAACTTGTTCAACGATATAAAGGCCTGGCCTAAACCTCAGCCTAGTTTTTGGGGGGGAAAAACCAAACAAACACCTTTCTAAAGATTTGTATAATTTAAGTGCCTTTTTTGGCTATCATAATGAACCCACAGTTTTTGGAAGGGAGATTTCTCAGCTGCTATGACTATGCCATGGGAAGCACTGCTTATAAACTTCTCATATCCTGATGTGCAGTATGTTTTTGGGTGACCTTGACCAGGAAAAGTCCAGGGCAGACACACATGAATACAGAGACCCAGAAGAGCATCTGCTAGGAAAGTGCGGTAAGATTAAAAGAGCTAGCCTTGCATAGTTTGGCAGAACAGCTCAGACAAGTATGCTTACTGTGTACATGCATTGGACAGTCAGAAGAGTAAGAAGGGACAAGAATTACTTAGGGTGACATGCACATGGGTATGACCTTAAGTGATTGGATGAAACTAAACAAAGGAAAACATAAGATGAATGTAAGGGCTAATTTCCTACTGGTGAAGTACATTCCATTATGTAACAGTTTATAAAAAGAGTCCCAAGCCCTTGGGCAATTTGAAGTCACATGAGATGAAGCTAGGCATCGTTAACAATGCTCCTTTGCTAAGGAATGTCATTGGGACTGCATGAGGTGTAAATTGGGAAAATTTGCCTAGAAATATATTACCAGGAAGTTGCAGGGGAGGTTCACAAAGTTTGATGCTAATCTATAAAGGAAACAAAAAAGGAAAAAAAATCAGTGGAATATCTTCAAAATATCAAGTCACAGACCAGATTTTATTGCAAATGCCTTATTATGTCTGAGAGTGAAATGATACAATTTTAGGGACAGTGAGTTTAGGGTATGTTTTTGCAACTGTTTCATAGGCAAAGTTAGACTTATCTTGGTAGGAAGTGGCACTCATTCTGTAGATTCAAGCAACAGGTACATTGAGGAATTTTAAGCTGTAACCATATTGAAAAAAAGGGAATTTCAAGCCTCAACCATAGAAAGAAGCCCACAAGAACCAGGCCACAGACCTCATTGTAACATTCCAGGACTGCTAGTCTCAGGCCTGTTGTGAGTTTGGCACCTCTGCATTTATGTTCCCATAAAAAATACTAATAGACATTTTCTTTACATTTAAAATTTCTTGTTAGTATTTGGATTATGAGCATACTGAAACATAATTACCTGGGGCTACTAACCTTCCAATTATTGAGAGTTCAAACCCATATTGAAAACAGGAGTCTTTACCAATACACAATACACATGCTTACGGATCAATATTAACATATCTTTAACCAGTTTGTGTAAACTCCAATTGACAAGCACACTGAGATATTTCATTTGTTTTGCTACCCATTTGCAGTAGGGCAACAGCAAGATGATGGCCACATCTGTGGACCCTTATTCACATTGATGAGCACTTACTCTCTTGATTAGTCCTGGTAAATCAAAGTATCTGATTAGGATCAATAGGATGCCTTACAGGAGGAGTAAATGCTCACCAACTTGAGAGTGGATTTCACAATGGAGACTCATTGTTCTCCTGGCAATCTTGAGAAAGCATAGATCGCTCCACTGAATGGTCTGAAGTTCTGATATCAGCATTATGAAAAGCTCTGTATTCCACTCCCTCTACTCCCTTAATTTCCTAGTGTTTCTTGATCATATATGCTAATAGTGTCAGAGTCAAAATGAATAAGCCTGGTGACAAGAGCAATTTGTTTAGTTCCCCCCTTGCTAACCTAAATGACCAAAAGTGATTTTGCTGTATAGAATTAGCCTGCCTCTGAAAGTCACATGCATATGTAGCACAAGCATAATGGTCCCTGATCCTTGATCAGGGCCCAGTGCTTGGCCAAAATTATAAATATCCAGTATTACAAAAAACTACCCCATTCTATCCTGCCAAATACCATCTCTGTGGTTTTTTAATTTTCACAAATGACAATTTAGCCATCACAGAAGTGCTAACATTCTATTTTGAAGAAATGGAATGACTTGATGGTTATGATACATTAGGCAAGGCTTCAAAAATTGCTGATGGTACAAGAAAAGTACTGTTGAGGGCTTTCAGCAAGTCAGATCATGAGATAGGATTTCTATGACACTATCAGCTCTTCTTATCCACCAAAGACTACCTCATACAGACCTTCATTTCTCCAGTGAAACTAGAATTTTATTTTGTAAAATAGCAGAATTAGAATGTTTTCTTGACATAAGACATATTTCCCAACCCTCTTCTGTTATGATTGGTAGGAATACAACATTTCTACTGAACACAGTAAAATATAGATAGCTAAAAAATCCTATATTTAGAGGAAGCATATATTATAGCGCCTAAGAAATAAGAACTGTATGGAAGTTTAATGAAAATTCAGTTTCCTTTTCCTTATCTCTCTCACATGCTTCTGATATTCTGAGTTAAGAGAAGCCTCTGTTTCAGCTGAAACAGTAAAAATGTGAACATGTCTCTAAAACTAACCTGAGGTTTAGCAGTATAGTAAATGAAAGAACATTCCAAGTTGCTTGCAATTTTCTTATCAGCCATGAATGTGAGCCTGTGCTTAAGTAGTACTGCAATATATTCTGGCTACAGAGAGATAGGAGTCCGGTGATATAAAAGCTTAGAAACAAATTTTGCGGATTTTAAAATCATGTTGAGTTCTTGCAATGTAGAATAGGCAACAATCACTGTCACTTTTCTTTCCTCCAAAAGCTGGATTTTTGTCTTCAGTATAGCGGACTCCCTCTAAAACAGGCATGGCTGATCAGCCACAATGCTATTAAGGTTCAAACCCATACTTTATATAAACAGGCTCCAAATCTCCCCTTTGAAGTTTATCCTTAAGACAAAATTCTTATTTTCTGGATACTCATTTGGTTCTCTAATTCTTCCACACCTGGGTTTACCCGTTGAACTTCTTCAATATTCATTCATCAGCAGCTTTTCACAAAGGCTTCCAAGTGGACAGGAACACAAACTAAGGAACAGTTTGAGGAGAAGGAGATAAGTATCAGAGAATCCTTCCTTTTTCAGGCTTTCTTGCCCAGGCATACAGAGTTTAAAGGTAGGGTGAGGGGAGGATGAACATTTACACTGCCAGTCATACAAGCTGGTGGTAGATCCTGAATGGGAGATTCCTTGTCTTTTCACAGGTTTGCAGATTGCAGACAATAGTCTTAAAGGCTGTGCTGAGCGAGCTTTTATTAAGAGGAAAAAAATGAAAGGTAATGCTGTTGAGGAAGACTGTTTTTATATGCTTGAAAATTACATGTTATATTTAGGATAGGAGGATACTCAGAGACTGGTGATTCCAGACATGTGTAGACTTTTAATACCAAGATTATTTATTTCTTAGACTGATCCTCTCCAAAGTGAGAAGAAGTTGTTTTATTGGCCTGAATTGTTTAAAGACATAGGAAAGCTCTGGCAATATTTGACTGAGAACTAGTTGACATCCAGGGATTTAGGGTTTGTTTGTTTTTTTCAGTCGTTTCCTATTATTGATGAACCTTTCTCAGGGATTGTCTTGGATGAGGTAGATTCCTTGGTTCCTAGTAAATCAGACAGCCCATATATAATTGCAGTTTGTGAATATGTAACTAGATACCCTGAAGCTTTTGCCATAAAAGATATATCAGCTAACACCACGTCACCTGTCCTGGTAGCATTATTTTTTAGAGTAGATATTCCCAGAAAGATACTTGCAGACTATCGTCCTAATTTTATGATGGGGTTTATGAAACAATTTTACCATATGTTGCAAATAAAATGAATTAAGTCCTTTCTAGATTACCCCAAGCAGACTGGTTTGCTGAGCAGTTTAACCAGAGCCTTAAGTGCATCAGGGAAGGATTATGACAAATGAACTTGTGGAATGAGACTGCTGGCTATCTTTCATTTGCTTAAAGGGAAGTATCTTTGGTCTCTTCTGTTGGATTACTCTGTGTCAAGCATGTTATAGTCTGTGTCTAAATTCTTTTGTAGGAAAAAAATCACTTTTTTATGAGTTAGAAGTTACTTAGAGTAAATGTACTAATTAGTATCTTCAAGAGACAAAAAATAAACTGAATGTCTCATATGCTTTGTAAGATCCTTGACCCCTTGTTTGGGATATTAATGTTCTCTTTAAATTTTAAGTTTTGTTTTGAGCAAGTGTTATTAAGGGAAATTGCTCTGAGAAGCTTCAAACACCTCCACCATCATAGAGTGCAACACACATAATAATGGGCATATTAGGTACAATGATTATTAAAAAATAAAACTATATTTCCTCTTTCCAATGAGCTTGTACATCTCTCACCTGCTTTCGCATGTTCATGTGCAGCAAAATAATATACAAGCTGGTATCCTCCCAATAACTTTCTACTTTAAAATTAACAGACTAGTCTTCTTTCTAATTATGTAATGTCCCCACATCATCATTGACTTTGATGGAACAGGATCATGCCCTTACTGTGCTAAAACATTTGATAAGAACAAAATTATTTAGATTAGACAAGACTAGGGTGGACAGGGAAGGAAATTAGGAATTTGTTACATAATTAAATAATGTGAGGGCAGTTGAAATTCAACAGAGAGACGTGCAAAGTAATGTATAATAGACGGAGAAATTTAAACTTTTCATACATAAAAAGGGATAAAGAAAATGGTTAAAGACATGGAGATGAGTAGCTTCTTTACAAGGAGAGATTAAAAAGTGCGGGACTAATTAATCTGAAAAAAGTGAATAAAAGGAGCTATGATAAAGATCTATTAAATCAAAAATTCTATAGAGAATACCCATCCCACAATCTCAGCACTGGAAAGCATTCATAGAAAATGAGGCCAATACTTTTTAAATAATTCAGGGAATACTTTTTAGGCACCATAATTAACCTGAAAAACTCATTGCAGTAGGATATCATTCTGCCTCATTGTTTAGGATATTAGTTGATCACTAGCTTTGGTTAAAAAAAAAAAAGAGCATTTGGTGTATTTTGTGGATTATGCTTTTTTCTGACATACTGGGCATTTAATACTCTGAGAGATAGGATATGGAAATATGTTTACTATTGGTCTGTTCCAGTTGGGAATTCCAATAGGTGCACAATATTTATTCCAATATATTTGCTGACATTAGAACTCTCTTCAAAACAGAGTCTGAGGACAAGGCCAGAATGAGTTAACAAGTCTGGCCAGGGGTGCAGTGGGAGAATGAGAATGTTCTACAGCACTTGCTTGTAATGGCTACTGTCCAAGCTAGATCAAACCCTAAAAGAATTTGCAAAATGCTGAGTTCTCTGTTCCCCATCCAGTAAAGTGCTTGGACTTGTGCTTAATTTTGCACATGTGAGTAGTTTTATTGGCTATATGAGTGTGGCAGAGGCTGTAGCTACAGAAAAAGAGGGGAAAATAAGAAAAGAAATAGAAAAAAGTGCATATCCTACCACTTTAAGTCACATAATTCAACATTTCTCTACTGGCCAGACATAGAAGTCATCTTTTTAGGGCCTATTTCAACCTGCTCCACAAAATAAATACAGAAATAAAAAACAAAATGATAGCAGCAGAGAAAGCAGTCTTTAACATACAAAGTACCATTTAAACAGTGTAACTGGATCATCAGTTTTCCGGTTGCTCCATGCTTCCTGATGAAGGAAGAGAAAAATTCCTATTCTACCCAGGGACTCTCCTACTAGCCTTTATGTTCCTGCTGTTTATGTCCCTACTCTAATGACTCTAAATTAGCCCCTTATCTCTTTAAACTGGTGTGGGATTTATACAATAATGCATAGCTCTTTGAATAGCATTTTTTAATCCATGGATTTCAAGATGCTTTTACAAAAGTTACAAGGCTGATTATGTATATTTCAAATTCCCCCTCTTCTCCTAAACAAATCACTACAAGTTGTTTCTTCTCATCAAGGCTAACAAAACAAAAGCAATTATCAGTTTATGGGCCCAGCCATTTTGGAGAGATGATGATCCCTCACACCCAAAAATAATTTAGGAAATGATAAGAAAGTCAATAACAAGGAATTTTAAACAAGATAAGTTTAAGGCCCCTTTTCTGATTCTTTCTGAACTTCCCAGAGAAATTCCATGAGATACTAAATGGTATGTACAATTTCAGGGTATTCTTTCTCGAAAGCAGAGGGTGACAGTTGAGGTTGCAATGGGAGGATAGCTTCAACCGTAGACATGGAGTGGCAAATAACTCACTTTCATGAGTATTAAAATCACTCACAAAATAAACTTTCTCTTTATGTAAATTAAAAAAACCCCCAGCAGGAATCTTGGTTAAGCCATGATTTTAGAAATCCAGTTAAGCATGGTAGGGCTGCTGTAGGCTGTTATGTAACCTTGTCAAGTGTGACTGATTGATTTTATCTGCAAATTGTTATTGACTGTAAATGTTGGCTGAGGGTTGTTGCCAGAACTGAGAGTGCTGGGTATTCTATTGAATGAACAGAGGATGCATAATAAGTCCATTTTGTGCTGAAGAGTATGCAACTAGAATGTATTTAAATGATTTTAGGCGTGTGTGTGTGTGTATATCTATATATATCTATCACATCTGGGCAAAACTGCTAAACATTTCCCAAATATATTTGTCTGAATAATTAAAGGAGTTTGCTTCCACTGTGTTTACACTTCCTTCGTGTTTGCTTTTTCTGAACATTGTAGGAGAAGCATTTACACACAGGAACCCTTGTGGAAAAGTCCTGTAGAATGTAATAGAGAAGGATAACTCTTCTCTGAAATTTTTGAACCACACAGAGAATTTGATCGAATTCTCTATGGTGAGTAAAAGTCTCCCTTGCATTCTGTAGGCCAAATCATCCACTCAAACATGAATGTGAATGGTGATATTTCTTTGAGACAATGGTGGCAATTTCTGCATTTGGGTAAGATGTTTCTTGCTTAGGTTACCAATGCTCTGATTGCTGTGCTGCTTAAACTGGCCCACGTCTTCATTTTCTGCCAAGTATAATAAAGAATGTATTGAAATTATTCTTGCTGTACTATTCATTAAGCATTTGCAGGCAGAATAGTGCAAATACGCTGTTGCTGTTGCCAGTTGGCATTGGCATGGCATACACGTAATGGAAAAATCAGAGAGGAAAGCCTAGAGAGGAGAGTGAAAGCAATGTCTTTTGATGGAAAGGAGAATTCCCTAAAGTGAACTTCACCTATAATGCAACTGAAAGAAGTTCTCCAACACAGAAAATTACCCCTTTCAAAATCCATCAGGTAAACGCATTCAAACTTCATCTGCAATGATGAAATTTGCTTTTAGAACTAATGAAAATGGGAGTGACTGGCTTTTTATAAAGAAGTTCTTCCTAAATTTTGTAAATTTTTGACCAGGTATTGCTTAAAAATAATTTATTTCAATGGAGTTGTGAAAGTTTACACCATCTTAGGATCTGCCTCCAAGTCTCTGGGCCAAATTCAGTCAGTCAATTCTTTCTCTCTTCCCTGCCCTCTTGCCAAGCATAGCTCTCTGTTTGGTCAGTAACACATCCTAGTCTCCATCCCATCTTTCTCTCGCTGGGCACATAATGTTTTTTTTAATCTAAATCATACCACTCTCCTTTTACTGATTGGTTTTCAAGTCCTGACTCAAATGAACCTTTGGGTATTGCAGTTCTCCATCCCCAGGAACTCTATTTCCTAACAGTTTTCTACTAGCACTCAGCTACAGTATGGACCATGAGTCATTATCCCTTTGTATATCCCTTTTTTGAAAAGGACTCTTTGGTCATAAGTTGGATGAACTTCAGTCCATGAGTAGCATTTTCCACCTAGACTTTTCCATCTGCTAACATGATACACATCAGGTATTATTCTTGTCTTGGCAGACCCTGTACTATATATTTTCCCAAAACTTCCCTAAGTACAAGTTATTTATATGTGGCAGGGCCCACTCACTCCTGACTCTGAGAAAGTCCACAAACAGCTCAGAGACCTTTATGCTGGTGAAACATCTGGTGCAGTTTACTTACAACGTTGGTTCCCATCACTCTTGTAAACTATACAGCCTTACTCAGTATTGAACTGTCAAAATCTAAAGAACTGTTTCCTTCAGTCACTCCAGGTCTTCGGTGGCACTTTGGCGGCACGTCCTTCACTCACTCTGGGTCTTCAGCGGCACTGAGGGACCCGCCGCTGAAATAAGACCAGTGTGCCACCAGGTGAGTAAAAAGGGTTTCTCAAGGGGAGCCTCCTCGGCAGGGAGCTCAGGCGGGTTGGACAGAATGGTCCTGCGGGCCAGATGTGGCCCGCAGGCCAGAGTTTGCCCAACCCTTTAACAACCGTTCTAAACTTAACACGAGTACCTGTGCAAACCACCTCCAGCTCACCACTGGCCTTACTCTTGGGGTATAGCCTGGGGGAGCCTCAGCTCCTGAGGCAAACAGAGAAGAGCAATCTCTCTGCCTCTGTCTGCTCCCTCCCACACTTCCTTCCTCTTCCTTTCTGTGTCCTCTGCCTAATGGCTTAATTAGCCTTCCATCTCTCCTCCACCCACCAGTTAGGCTCAGCTCTTCTTAACAAGGTCTGTTCTGCACTATTTAATTGGAGCTGTAGTGACCAGGGTGCTGGCTTAGGTGTTGTTGCCCAGTACTTTGTCCCATATATCACACAGCCAATAGAGATTTATATGTATCACACCCACCAAACCTGCTTATTATCTCTCTCTTCCAATATAAGTCTTGGCAAATGGTATGCCAGAAGTATGTAGGATTTGAGGAGGTTCAGGGAAATTCAGTTTGAAATGAAATGGAGAAGATTAGCTAGGGACAGGTAGGACTACAAGATTTCCAAATCACATAAATGCCAAGAAAAGCCTTTTAAAATGCAAGTTTTTTAAAACAAAAATCTGTAAAATAGAACTAATGAAAAATATTAATACTGCTGGGTTATGTAAGTAGAAAGGCCATAATGTATAGCTGTCTGTCAGCAATAATATTCATATGATCAAAATATTTAATATTGTAGCTAGTGAAATATAACTAGATCATTGTGCTGTATTAATAGTTCTTTTCAATGGACTGTGGTCCTTTACTTGTGTTATATATGTCTTATGCAAACAAAGGTGATGCTGAATTGGGGGTATATGTTAGATTTCAGGTTAATAGTAAGGCATGTTATTTTAGCAGCTGTTCATGTTTGGGAATCCTTCTACAACAGCAAAAGAGAAATGTAAATGATTTAAGTACATACAGACTAAACCAGTCCTGAACCATGAGGGTATTTTGTAGTTCAACACTGCCTGAAGGCTGACAAGTTTTTGTTCAAATTCAATATTTGCACATCCACTGACGTTATGGATGCAGATATCTTGAATGAAGTGCTAGCATCAACTGCTATATTTACGAATGAAATTGTTGCACCATCTCAATTTTAAAAAAAATAAATCAGAAGACCTGGTATTGTAGAACAGGGGGAACAGCAGGGGATGCAGTTACATTTTTTTAAAAAAATATTAATTTAAATATTTATGAGATGACAGAAGGGAGAATTCTCCTTGATGATTGATATTAAAGCCCAGCAGGTTAGTCAGTGCCACTAATCTGGAGATGGTACCTCTGAGAGTGATGTAAAACAGAATGATCCTAATAGGTAGATGTTGGGCACTTGTTAATAGCATTTGGGCTGCTCAATCACGTATGGGATTTTGATACCAGTGAATCTCTATTAAAATATATAATTTTAACAATTTCCCATTGCATTCAGAAGAAATGCATTTTTGGAGTACATGTCTAATCTATTAAAAACAGAGTCTGAATTATCAACAGATGGTTTAGATGCATGTGTGTTTATTACTTGCAAATCTCTACAGTAGGATGGATAAATAACATCAACCTCTCATCATCCATCTTTTATCTTTATTCTTCAGGCTTTCTAAGCGCTATATTGTTTTCATTAGATCGGATATGGAAACTAACACAAAGGTACAAAAATACTAAATGGATTTCTGTATTGATGCTCATTAAAATGATATTTTGGAACTGGAGTTATTTTTGCATTAACTTCAGGGTTGCACTGACAGCCCACTTTCAGGTGTCCAACTGTTAGGTTCTGAGTAAACATACCTAGTAACTAAAGGTGACATTATAATTCCTCTTTGTGAGATATATGCTTTAAATATGTATGTTTGCCTCTTTATTTTTAAAATGAGAAGTGAATTGTCATGTAAATATTCATTAATGCATATTTTATGTGAACTCCTTTTGCAGTTATTTGGGATTTGAGAGTCTCAGTTGAGAACTGAACTCATTAATGTCATTAAAGCTTTTGTCTTCTCATAATTCTTTGAAGTCCGACAACAATATCAATCTCATCTGATGTCTATTCTTTATTATATTTTTTTCTAATAACCCCAACTTCCCTTTCTCTGCAACACTGACAGTTTTTTTCATAAACATACACAGAAAACTGCAGGTTTCAGAGTAGCAGCTGTGTTAGTCTGTATTCGCAAAAAGAAAAGGAGTACTTGTGGCACCTTAGAGGCTAACAAATTTATTTGACCATAAGATTTCGTGAGCTACTGCTCATTTCATCCACTGCATGCATCCAATGAAGTGAGCTGTAGCTCACGAAAGCTTATGCTCAAATAAATTTGTTAGTCTCTAAGTTGCCACAAGTACTCCTTTTCTTTTTACAGAAGACTGCAGATACCCAAATTCATTTTGCTCAGATGATATGCCCAAGAATAGGAAATTATTTAAAGTAAAAGATAGGGATTCACTTTTTTTTACTTAACATTCTAAAACATGTTATACTATTTAATTATACATCCTTAAAATATATTATGCAATATTTGTCTATATTTGTTAATTTCAACTTCAGCTCCTCTTTCATAATTATTTTTCACTCTCTGCTTTCTCATTTTGATGGACACTTTGGCAATTTTTGGGAGGGGGGGAACTGATGAAGATTCTGCTCCAACTTTTTTAAAAAAATGAAAAACTGGTCACCTTCAAATGCCAATGGGATAATAATGCTCCCACAAGTTGTAAAATGTATGCCTTTTGTGAGTTTGTCTGCATGCATTCTTGTTTTTCAACCAGCTCTAGAGATAGTCAGTGGCACAAAGCCAGAATTTCCCCAAAGTACTGACATACAGCAACCTCATCACACACATTTCCTTCTTAAAACACATGCTCCATTTCCACTGTAACTCTACACACTGATTTGATTGTGAAATGTTGTTCTGGGTTAAATTACTGGTGATGTTCACTGCTGCTGTCTTCAGAAGCAAAGACCACCTAGGGCCATTTAGATCCAATTAGTGCTTGTTATGGATGGCAGCATTCAAGCATCACACAACCAACTCCCCTGGAGTCCTAGTGAATGCCCTGTTGCATTTGCAAAGCACATCTGCTCCTTGACACGAATACACCATGTCAAGTTCCCATCCATTGCTAACATCACTCACAATGCTACTTCCCAATTTTACTATCTTGCTTCTCCCTATGCACCTGTGTAATAAAAAGCAGAACTTTAAGACAAACATGACAATATTTGATAGTTTATCCCTTGCATAGTTTATTTCCCTAAAACCTTATGCTGGGTACATGCTAAAATTATGCAATTATTTCATTTTTCTGCTAAGTGATTAAACAAGAACATAAGAATGGCCTAACTGGGTCAGACCAAAGGTCCATTTAGCCCCGTATCCTGTCCTCCAACAATGGCCAGTACCAGGTGCCCCAAAGGGAATAAACAGAACAGGTAATCATCAAGTGATTCATCCCATGTCACTCATTCCCACACCATCCCTGCCCATCCTGGCTAATAGCCATTGATGGATCTGTCCTCCATGAACTTATCTAGTTCTTTTTTGAACCCTGTTATGATCTTAGCCTTCACAACATCCTCTGGCAAGGAGTTCCACAGGTTGACTGTGTGTTGTGTGAAGAAATACTTCCTTTTATTTGTTTTAAACCTGCTGCCTATTAATTTCATTTGGTGACCCCTAGTCCTTGTGTTGTGACGAGGAGTAAACAACACTTCCTTATCTACTTTCTTTACACCAGTCATGATTTCATTGACCTCAATCATATCTCCTCTTCGCTGTCTCTTTTCTAAGAAGAAAAGTCCCAGTCTTATCAATCTCTCCTCATATGGAAGCCATTCTATACCCCTAATCATTTTTGTTCACCTTTTCCAATTCCAATAGATCTTTATTGAAATGCGGTGACCACATCTGCACATAGTATTCAAGATGTGGGCATAACATGGATTTATATAGAGGCAACATGATATTTTCTGTCCTATTGTCTTTCCCTTTCTTTATTATGCCAAGCATTCTGTTCGCTTTTTTGACTGCTGCTGCACATTAAGTAGATGTTTTCAGAGAACTATCTATGGCTCCAAGATCTCTTTCTTGAGTGGTAACAGCTAATTTAGACCCAATCATTTTATATGTATAGTTGGGATTATGCTTTCTAATGTACATTGTGACAGATTTTTGTTACCAATCTGCCTGGGGCATCAGTTGATTAGGCTGATGCTGCAGGATCATTTGGGGAGGAGATATGGAACACAGTAAGTGTCTAAGTTTTTAAAACTTTATTGATAAAATAATAAAATAGCAGCAGAGAGTGCTGGGAATGCTCCAACATCACTTGGGGGGAAAAAGCGCTAGTGCCCCAAGCCCTAACCCACTTTCATACTCACACACACACTACCCAAGACTGGCCAGGCCTAGGTGTAATGTCAGAAGAAGTGGAGGGGGGAGAGAAAGGGTGGATGGGAGTGGTGTTCTGGGCCCAGGTTATCCGAGGATCTGCTGTTGATCTATGAGTTTCTCCAGCTTTCAGAAGGGTTTTAAGTCCTGGCTCCTTGTGGGGGGTATTCCACTCATGGACCTCTGCTTCTAGTACCTTTTGTGCCAGTCCAAACCGGCTTGCTGTGGCCTCCTCGGTTTCCCAAACATCGTGGCTCCGGAGCCTTTTTTTCCCCCTTCTATTGGCCTTCACTGTAACCATCTCATTTGCTCTCACTGTTCTCACTGCAATTTTTGCAGCTCTGATCAACTTAGTTCTCCTCTTCTCACGGCTGGGCAGCTGCTAATTTCTCATCAAGCCCATGACCTTGGGCTGGGGCCAGAGTCTTATCTTCACACAGAGCTAGCTAAAGTGCTAAGTTAACCTGTTCTCTGTTCTTCTTTCTCCCGACCAGCCTCACGTATTCTGCAAAAAACAAAAACAAAAAAACTTCCACTCTCCACTCACACACCTTTGACCCGCCCCAAAATGCTTTCCAATACTTGCAACAGTGTTAGCCACATACAATGCTAATCTGCCTTCCCTGAAAACTCCCCAAGGGAGGGGGCCATTGGGGTGTAACAGCATTATTTTGCATTCATCAACTTTGAATTTCATCTGCCATTTTGTTGCCCAGTCACCCAGTTTTGAGAGATCATTTTGTAGCTCTTCACAGTCTGCCTGGATCTTAACTATCTTTAGTAATTTTGTATCATCTCACATTTTGCCACCTCACTTTTTACCCCTTTTTCTAGATCATTTATGAATATGTTGAATAGGACTGGTCCCAGAACAGACCACTGGGGGACACCACTATTTACCTCTCTCCATTATGAAAACTGACCATTTATACCTACACTTTGTTTCCTATATTTTAACCAGTTACCAATCCATAAGAGCACCTTCCCTCTTACCCCATGGCAGCTTACTTTGTGTAAGAGCCTTTGGTGAGGGACCTTGTCAAAGGCTTTCTGAAAATCTAAGCACACTATATCTACTGGATCCCCTTGGTCCACATGCTTGTTGACCCCCTAAAAGAATTCTAGTAGATTGGTGAGGCATGATTTCCCTTTAGTAAAACCATGTTGACTCTTCCTCAACAGATTATGTTCATATATATGTCTGACAATATTGTTCTTTATTATAGTTTCAACCAGTTTGCCCCATACGAAAAAGTCAGGTTTACACACCTGTAATTGCCAGGATCACCTCTGGAGCCCTTTTTAAAAATTGGTGTCACATTAGCTATCCTTCAGTCATCTGGTACAGAAGCTGATTTAAATGATAGGTTAGACTACAGTTAGTAGTTCTGCAATTTCACATTTGAGTTCGTTCAGAACTCTTGTGTGAGTATCATCTGGTCCTGGTGACTTATTGAGGTTTAATTTACCAATTTGTTCCAAAACCTCCTCTAATGATACCTCAATCTGGGACAGCTCCTCAGATCTGTCACCTAAAAGAATGGCTCAGGTTTGGGAATCTCCCTCACATCCTCAGCCATGAAGACTGATGCAAAGAATTCATTTAGTTTCTCCACAATGGCCTTATCATCCTTGAGTGCTCCTTTAGCACCTCGATCGTCCAATGGCCCCACTGGTTGTTTAGCAGGCTTCCTGCTTCTGATGTACTTTAAAAAAAATGCTATTACTTTTTGAGTCTTTGGCTAACTGCTCCTCAAATTCTTTTTTGTCCTTCCTAATTGTATTTTTACACTTCATTTGCCAGTGTTTATGCTCCTTTCTATTTTCCTCACTATGATTTAACTTCCACTTTTTAAAGGATGCCTTTTTTGCCTCTCATTGCTCCTTTTACTTTGTTGTCTAGCCACAGTGGCTCTTTTTTGGTTCTCTTACTATGTTTTGTAATTTGGGGTATACATTTAAGTTGAGCCTCGATTATGGTGTCTTTAAAAAGTTTCCACTCAGGCTGCAGAGATTTCACTTTTAGCACTGTACCCTTTAATTTCTGTTTAACTAACATCCTCATTCTTCCTTTTCTGAAATTAAATCCTACAGTGTTGGGCCACTGTGGTGTTTTTCCTGCCACAGGGATATTAAAGTTAATTATATTATGGTTACGATTACCAAGCGGTCCACCTATTTTCACCTCTTGGACCAGATTCTGTGCTCCACTTAGGACTAAATCATGAGTTGCCGCTACTTTGGTGGGTTCCAGGACCAGTTGCTCCAAGAAGCAGTGATTTAAGGTGTCAAGAAACTTTCTCTGCATCCCATCCAGAGGTGACATGTACCCAGTCAATATGGGGATAATTGAAATCCCCCATTAATTATTATTTTATTATTAATAGCCTCTCTAATCTCCCTTAGCATTTCACAGTCACTATCACCGTCCTGGTCAGTAACATATCCCTACTGCTATATTCTTATTATTAGAGCATGGAATTTCTATCCATAGAGATTCTCTGGTACAGTTTGATTAATTTACAATTTTTACTTCATTTGATTCTACGCTTTCTTTCACATATAATGCCACTCCCCCACCAGCACGACCTGTTCTGTCCTTCCGATATATTTTGTACCCTGGTATTACTGTATCCCATTGATTATCCTCATTCCACCAAGTTTCTGTGATGCCTGTAATATCAATATCCTCATTTAATACAAGGCACTCTAGTTCACCCATTTTATTATTTAGACTTCTAGCATTGGTATATAAGCACTTTTAACAGGAAGATTCTTATTTAAAAATAAAGTTAACAAATTTTAATCAACTCTCAAACAGTATATATATTTAAATACATCATTATAAAAAGGCAAATAATCTTCTGAGTTCTTTGAAGGATTCAGCACAAATGAATCTCTTGCAGGTATTGTATTTTGTTCAAGACTTTATTAAAACTGTTTAGTTACAGATAACCAAAACCTGACCACTGTTTACCGTATAAAACTCATGGCTCTACAATTTTTTCTAACTATCCCCTTAGAATGGTAAGCTATTCATTCAAGATTGAAAGTTAATGAAATGTTATTTATCGTCCTGTCCACTTCTACAGCATAGTTATGACTATTTCTCAAGTTAACAAATTCAAATATGATTTAAATGAAAAATGTCCATCTAAATATTTTATCTAGAATTAATAACACTTTGACCAATGAATACTTACATTTATTTCCCATCATACCTCCTTAAAGTGTAGATTATTAATAATAAATAATTAAATGTATTTTCCACCAATAGGTGGCACTAGAAATTTTGCATTTGATCTAATAAAACTAACACACTGGTTGTTAGTATTTGGATAAATATATATAACCAACAAATTGGAAAGACTTTGAAACTCTGCCATCAGATATTCCAGCTTTAAACTGGGGGTAACTCCACTGACTTTAGTGGAGTTGCTTCAGGCTCACTCATGTGAGAGAAGAATTTGTACTTATGCATTTCCTGCCACTGACATTTCTGTTTTCAATTTTAATGGTTCTTGTATAGTACTCATTTTCCAAAGAAATTGCTTTTTGTAGTCTTCAGACTAATGACTAGCAATATGACAAACACTTCACTTTTGTTATACAAGTCAAGTTTCCTTTAATTTTTTGCCAACCTGCTTTTTAAATGAAGGAAGCAAACTAAAATATATCTAACCCTAATACACCACCTCTCTCCTCATGCCTTAGCACCACAGTTGCAATCAATTGGGGTCACTCATGCTGGACACGCCTCACTTTAAACAAACGGGGGACGGTAACAGGGCATTTCCCAAGATAAGGGGTCAGCTGTGGCATCAGCAACCCCCGGTCCAAAATAGCCCTACTATTGCACAGGTGCTGTGGATGGTGGATGTTAATGGGGCTTTCAGAAAGTACAAGGAGGGTGAGAGCTGTGGGAGGGTGTGTTCTGCTAATTGATTAAAAAAAAGTTTCCCTAATTTATTGACTTTCATTGAAAAGTTAGTGGCATTACATAAGTACATGTGGAAGAAGATGTTAACTATTCAATATCTGATCGTTTTGCTTCACTGATTTTCATTAAGTTTCTACCGAATCATGGTGACATCTCCTCTTTGGATCTTGAATAGACATCTTGTGTTAGGGAAGTTTGAAAAGTTCTATTGCATGACTAATGAAATCTAATTGACTGCCCTCCATAAGCCTCCCATACATGCCCCTCCCCCACCATCTGAAATGCGCAGGCGAAGGGAAGGGGCGGGGGGAAAAAAGTCATGAAGGAAGAGTCCAGAGAAGAGAATGGAAAAGGCACCAGCAGAAATGGAAAAGGCAAAAAGAAAAGAATATGGAGAACACAGGAAGGAAGAACAGTAATTTCAGAGAGAAGAGAGAGAAAGTAAAGAGGGAGTATAGGAAAACTGAAGGGATAGAGAAAAAAACAAATAATTAGCACAGTTACACTGTATCTTAGGAGAGTAAAGTCTTTCAGTGAGCACCCAACCTTTGTAGAACCAAACATTTACACATTTTCTCCAAAGACATTTACAAGACAGGCTCAATCTAGATGCAGTCTCATTGCACCATGTAAACTATTGAATTGATGTGGATTGGAAACAGACATAATAGTATGATTAAACACAGAGGCTGCAACTTTTAAAAAACTATTACTCAGCTGGGGTAACCACCTCCAAACTACCTGGCAGGATTGTTCCAGTGCAGTTCTCAATGGGCATCAATGGCCCTGGTGGATTATAAACCTGAAGTTGAGTGTAAAGGCCATGCCCCTGCTGGACCATCAGGCCTGCCCTCGGATCCTGACTGAAAGCTAGAGACAGGAGCAATAAGACAAGGGGAGCCAGAGATGCAGGAGAAAGGGGCATACCACCTCACTGTGCATTGCTGTGCCCAGAACCAATGCCCAAGTGGTCCACTGGGTTATGGGGAACCCATTCAGACAGTCCCTAACCCAACCACGACACTGGAATATGCCAAAGATGCAACAATTGTACTTAAATCCCCAAAACCAGAGCTCTTGGATGGTGGATGGGAGGCGAGAAAACAGCCAACAGTTTGCCATATGGGAAGAATTCCCTCCAGTCTCCAATACTAGTCATCAGCCTAGCCCCTAGCATTGCTGGAGATCCAGCAAATAGATTAAGGGTGGGAAGGGTGGAGCTGAAACAGGGAGCCCATGAGGGCAACAAACTGTATCAAGCACCTCTCACGTTCCTCCAACAAACAATGGATGTTAGTCCCGTGGCTCCAGCAACACCTTCATAGTCCAATGGCAGCAGAAGTGAGTGGGACGAGCCCTGGAGCCTGGTCTCCGATGCAGCTTATGACATTCCCCCTCCCACCAAACCCTGTAACATGAAAAAGGAAAGAGGCAGCAGCCTTCACATGCTGAACGCTCAGGGGAGTTGGAGAGATAAAGGAAAAGTGACACTGTTGCAGTTACTCCCAATTGAGACCCCAGAAGTGACTCTACTGCTTCCAACCCCTTCAGAGCCACACCCATTAGTGAGGTCAGCATTTGTAGCTGTTACCTGGGCTAAGGACATAATTACAGTGTACCACAGCATACTGTGAAGTTCCCAAGTTATTTTCACACCTGCAGCAGGGTTCTTTGCAATTTACACTGATATCTGAAATGATTACAAACAAAAATTACATGAACATAGAATCATAGAAGATTCAGGCCCTCAAAGCAGGGCCATCCTCAACTAAATAATCCCAGCCAGGGCTTTGTCAAGCCAGGCCTTAAAAACCTCTAAGGATGGAGATTCCACCACCTCCATAGGTAACCCATTCCAGTGCTTCACTACCCTCCTAATGAAATAGTTTTTCCTAGTATCCAACCTAAATGTCTCCCACTGCAACTTGAGACCATTGCTCCTTGTTCTGTCATCTGCCACCACTGAAAACAGCCAAGCTCCATCCTCTTTGGAACCCCCCCTTCAGGTAGTTGAAGGCTGCTATCAAATCCCCCCTCACTCTTCTTTTCTGCAGACTATATAAGCTCAGTTCCCTCAGCCTCTCCTCATAAGTCATGTGCCCCAGCACCCTAATCATTTTCGTTGCCCTCCCCTGAACTCTCTCCAATTTTTCCACATCTTTTCTGTAGTGTGGGCCTCCAAAACTGGATGCAATACTCCAGATGTGGCCTCACCAGTGCCAAACAAAGGGAAATAATTACTTCCTGTGATCTTCTGTCAATGCTCCTACTAATGCAACCCAACATGCCGTTAGCCTTCTTGGCAACAAGGGCACACTGTTGACTCATATCCAGCTTCTCATCCACTGTAATTCCCACTTTTCTGCAGAACTGCTGCTTAGCCAGTTGGTCCCCAGCCTGTAGCAGTGCATGGGATTCTTCTGTCCTAAGTGCAGGACTCTGCATTTATCTTTGTTGACCCTCATCAGATTTCTTTTGGCCCAATATTCCAATGTGTCAAGGTCACTCTGGACCCTATCCCTACCCTCCAGTAGATCTACAAGTTTAGTGTCACCCGAGACCTTGCTGAGGATGCAATCCATCCCATCATCCAGATCATTAATGAAGATGTTGAACATACCGATCCCCAGGACCGACCTCTGGGACGCTCCACTTAATACTGACTGCCATCTAGACATCGAGCCATTGATCACTACCAACAATCTAGCCAGCTTTCTATCCACTTTACAGTCCATTCATCCAATCCATACTTTTTTAACTTGCTGGCAAAAATACTGTGGGGGACCATATCAAAAGCTTTGCTAAAGTCAAGGTATATCACATCCACAGCTTTCCCCATGTCCACAGAGCCAGTTATTTCATCACAGAAGGCAATAAGGTTGTTCAGGCATGACTTGCTCTTGGTGAATCCATGTTGACTGTTCCTGATCACTTTCCTCTCCTCCAAGTGCTTCAAAATGAATTCCTTGAGGACCTGTTCCATGATTTTTCTGGGAACTGAGGCGAGCCTGATCAGTCTGTAGTTCCCTGAATTATCCTTCTTCCCTTTTTTAAAGATGGGCACTATATTTGCCTTTTTCCAATCACCCAGGACCTCCCCCGATCACCATGAGTTTTCAAAGATAATGGCCAATATCTTTGCAATCACATCAGCCAACTCCCTCAGCACCCTTGGATGCAATAGATTCAGACCCAGGGACTTGTGCAGGTCCAGTTTTTCTAAATACTCCTTAACCTGTTCTTTCACCACTGAGGGCTGCTCACCTCCTCCCCATACTGTGCTGCCCAGTGCAGCAGTCTGGGAAGCTGACTGTGTCAGTGAAGACCGAGGCAAAGAAGCATTGAGTCTTGTTGCTAACATATCTGTAGAAACCTTTTTTGTTACTCTTCATATCCCATGATATGCAATGCCTGATATAATTTTTTTTGCTAGACTTGATATTAATTTGCATCACCTGTATCCACAACATCCAACAACAACATTTTGAAAGCACTAAAATGATTACCAAGGATTATTCAAAAAGTGAGAAATCATTCTGAATTTTCAAAGATCTCTGCTTTTTTGCTAAATCCCCATTTATCTCTGCAATTTGAACTTGTGTTGTCAAAGCTTTCACCTTTGATTAATATAGGACTTCCTGAATATTAATTTGTGTTTAGGAAAGCACATTCTGTTGGAATTGCTTTGCAAAGTTATGTGAAATGACCTTTTAAGAAGCTTTGATACTAAAAACTTTTAGATTATCGACACTGGTATTTTATTCTGTTTTCAGTGCTATTGGTCACTATTCATTAGGTTAGACAGAATTGCCTTCATGACCATTAGAACTTGTGCACAGGCTTAAACCATATTACTGTCTTTTAATTTACCATTCAACTTTATCCATTATTAACAGCCCTTTTCAGTTATTGGTACTCAACAGCACTTCATTAGATAGGATTTCTTTAGGTCTTTAGAACTTGCCTCAACTTTCTTCAAGTTTTGATTTTATATTATCTTGCACGTGAGCATCACAACAGAAAAAGTCAGGGCTGACTCAGGAAAGCCTCCTTATTTGTGAGATCACTTAGTCATGTGCTTAAATTTAAGCATGTCTTTCAGTGCTTTCCTGAATTGTGGCCAAAGAATGGATCTCTGTTTCCACTGTGCCACTAGTGTATAAGCTAATAGTTGCAGCTATACTAATGACTCATAAGTACTGCAGCTTGTTAAGTGTAGTTTAAAAGTGCTGACCTCCTCATCCACCCACTTACTCTACCATAACGAGTTATAAATGATCTTTAAGGCCCTTTCCATAAAGAAGAAGCAGTCCACTTTCAAAATGTATGTTTCAGCTGGGTCCTGTACCAAGGTGTGGCTCCACTCCTGTCTTCTTCCCTGCAGAAACTGCACAGACTCCAGTGGTTGTGCATTCATTCAGACCTTTTATTTTAACTTTCCTTCACCATTACCACAAGGATCCCCATATAGCAGTCTAAGAATATCTACAGTGGTTTGGCCTGCTTCTCATGGGCAGATGGGAAGAGAGGTCTCCCTTCTCTGAGGCCTCAATGAGACTCAGCTGGCCCTGGCCCTGGCCCTGGCCCCATTCCCTTCCCGTTCCCATGTCCCCCGGGGGGCAATCATCCTGTGCCTTTTTATCAGATTTAGGCTGATGGGCTAATTGGCTTCTTATCCCACACAGCCTGCCAGATTATCTAATTACTGCAATCAGCTTTCCCTGTGGAAATAATTGGCATCTAAGTGACTAAAAGACTGGCTCACTCGTTAGCCTCTCCACTCTGTCAGAGGGCCCTTTAGGACATTGCCACCTTTACTGGACAGAAGCTTCAGATCAAGAGTTCTACTTTAATGTCAAACTCTGCATCCACAGAGAATATTTTTGTTACAGATTAATCTTCTTAAACAGCACCCTGATAATTCCACATTTAATTGGGACGGCTACCAACTGACAGTTCCAGCATAATGCATTTCAGTTATTCTGAACAATAGTTAATAGCATATTGTAATGGCATGCCTATTGGCCAACAAGACTATTCACTGTAGTTTACAGTTATCATCTGGGTTCTGCTGGCATAAATTTTCTGCTTCTGTGTGTTCTCTTTTGGCATCCTCCCTGCTGGGGGCATTTGCCCCCTACCACCCCCGCCCCACATTAATGAAATAGAAAATATCTATAAACACAGGGGTAAATCCCACTTGCTATTGTCAAAGTGCTAAAGAAGATGCAACCCCTTCTTCCCATGCTCTGTTTGCTGGCAGCTGGGAACGGGCGACAGGGGATGGATCATTTGATGATTACCTGGTCTGTTCATTCCCTCTGAAGCACCTGGCATTGACCACTGTTAAAATACAGGATACTGGGCTAAGTGGACCATTGGTCTCACACATTATGGCCGTTCTTATGTTCTCCCCTACCACATTCACACAACAGCAGAGCAAGAAGTAAACTAGAGCTGACCAGAGGAAAACAACTCTGATTTGTGACAAATTACAAGGTTTCAAAACTTGTTTTTGTTCTACATTGGGATGGGAACAAAGCTTACAGAACATTTTCATGAAACAGAGGTGTCTTGGAAATGTCTCTTTTTGGAATGAAAAGGTCAGGTTTTGATTCATCTCCCTCTCTCTTCAGAAGTGAACAGAGTGTCCACCCCTGTATCTCAGGAACCTTCCATCAAATACTAAACATTGCAAACCTCAAAAACTTTGCTGAAATCAATACATCTCCACAAAACATTGTGCCTTTGACAAAAAAACAGTATATTTCAATGAAAGCACATTTTGTTGAAAATAGTTCTGATCAGCTCTAATGGAAAGTGTGCTCACTTGCCAGCCAGTCCTTCATGACTCATGGGACAATGAACATCGGACTGGGGCCCAGGCCCCTAATCCCTTGTGCATTTTCTGCAGTAGATTTTACTTGCTAGGAAACTGCATAATACTCTTTTAGGGGGCAGAATTAAGAGGTGGTGCAGAATACATTCCTCTGGTCTTGCCTAGGTCCTCCTCTTCTGCACTGCAAGGCTGGCACCCTCTCTTCCTCCACCCCAGGCCATTTACATGATGCAGAGCAGAATTTTACCCACAAAGCATACACAAGACCTGCTGGTACTTTGGACAATTGCTTAATTGGTACATTTCTGTATCTACCAGGATAGATCAAGTAAGAAGATTCTACTATAGTTATTTGCCTTAAATGCACATTGTAGCAGAGACCAACATTATAACTTTTTAGATTAAATCTATTGCATTATAATCAGAGATCATTTACTATTATAATGATTTTAATCTTGGGTTTCATAACATCCTGAAATTACCTCTTTTGTCATCTGATTTCCTCCCATGCTCTTATGCATTTGACAGGAAATGTATTCAGATTCTGTTCAGTTGCTTTGCATGTATAACACTGGTCTATTGGTTCTATTAGAAATTATTAGGAGTTGTGGGTTAAGCCTAAGGAATCACATAACATGTGCAATTTGCCCGAGAAGTTTCCCCACACACACCTACAGAATACAAGGTTAGCCAAAATAAAATCTTGCTAAAGGAGAATTAGAAAGATGGAAATGATTAGTGAGCATCTGTTTCTTTTTGAGTTACCGTTTTTCTCCCTCGGTCATGCAATGACGACAATTCTGTGGGAAGCTAATTTTATAGCCAGGTTGCTTTTAGCTGAGAAAAGTAAAGCAACTTATCTATAAAGTTACCTGGGCCTGATCCTGTCAGATGCTGAGTATCTGCTGAGGTGCTGTCTGAACCGGAAGCCTCAGCACCAGGCCCATTGTGAGTTAATGACTCAGTTGAGAAACCACATGCAAAGCAGACTTTTACAGCAGATAGAGAACTAATATTTCATAGAAGGAGTAAAAGTTCTGTGACTAAGACATGAAAACATGAAATAATGATACTTACCTACTTCATAGGATGGCATGTGGAATCCTTGGATGGGTGCCTCAATAGAAGTGTTTTTACCATTCCTAATTTTCAAATTTCACCTTGTTTTACTAGCACAAGAACCACATGATGGAAAGACTTTATAAAACAAAAAAAAAGACAGAGTTAAATGAAATTGGAGGAAAAGGAGAGAGAAAAAGTACATTAGACAGTCCAATTGAACCGAAGATGCAGAAATCCCTGGTATGTATAAGTGGGAGCTGGCCAAAACTGTTTATTTGAAACTTGTCAGTTTAAAAGGGTCTTTTTTTTTTTACAAGAAAATTTTCCACAGAAAATATTCATTTTTTCAAAAATTTGATTTTTTTAAAATTTTGTTTGAACAAACAAACAGTTAGCTTCCTGGAACGACAGCTGCCTAGCTCTGGCTGAATTTACAGCAGCAGTGGGGCTGCTCTAATTTACTTCCACCACTGCTACAAGGTTTGTAATGGGCATTATGCCATTGAAGGATCAAGAGTTGTGGAGCTTTGCTCCACCATGACCATTCCTGGGAATGGGCAACAAGGGATGGATCTCTCGATGATTGCCTGTTCTGTTCATTCCCTCTGAAGCATCTGGCATGGACCACTATCAGAAGACAGGATACTAGTCTGGATAAACCATTGGTCTTATCCAGGATGGTCATTCTTATGTCTATGCCATGCCCCCAGAATGTCCCCAATGCACCCCTCTCTTCACTTTTGATAGGGATGCTGAGATGGCTGGCTCAGGGGCAATGAAGCCACCTCTGCCAGCTTTCCACCAGCAGAGAGTTCCCTACACAAGAATTCTTCCTGGCTATCTCTGGCTATTTTAAGGACACTTTGTGCCACTTACTTATGAAGCGAAAAGTGACTTTAGTGGATTAGAGAGCCCATCCCAACATATACATTACAGTATTTTGTCTGAGTTTTTTTTTCTAATTATTATTACATCCTTCTTGCTCCAGTGTTGGTACACTGGGTAGAAACTAGTCTATTCCATCCCTTTTTGTCATTAGCTGCTGCTTCTATTTGCTCTATCGTGTTGTTCTGCCCTCCCTGCTAAGGGTTTGATTTAAGGTTTTTCTTGGGAGTCCTTGTTTCCTCATACCATTTGGTTTCCACTTGACATCGAAGAGTCTGGGACATGTTTTCTGGATGGCAGCACACAAATATGTCCAAACCCTTCTAATTCTAGTGATGGTGAACTGCTGGTTGATAACTTCTCGGATCTCTTTACGGGCGATAAATTCTCTCTAGCCAATTCCCAGAACCTTTCATAGACACATTTTCAAAGCCATTTAGTTTTGTAACATTATAATAGAACTCCAGCTTTTGCAGTCATATGTTAGCATCAAGATTATATTTGAGTTTAAAATTCTCATTTGAGTTTTAGTACTGTATATCTGATTTCCATATTTTATTGAGTTTAGTGAATGCTCAGGATACCTTTCCAAATTCTTTATTAAACAAGGTAGGTGAGATAATATCTTTTTTGGATCAATTTCTGTTGGCGAGAGACAAGCTTTCAAGCTACGCAGAGCTCTTCTTCTGGTCTGGGGAAGGTACTCAGATGGTACTTCTACACTGCACTGGAAACTCAGGGTTTGAACAAAGGCTGAAGCCTAGCACCCCTCTCTCCTCCCCTTCCATTTACACACAAATGTCCCTAACTCAGGGCTCAGACCCAGGGTCCCAGGACCGCATGGGAGTGGAGGGTTTGAGCATGAGTCAAGCTGGGCCCAAGAGCTCAAGCCCTATTGCTTTGTATTGTAGGCCCAGCCCCATTGGATTCATGTTGTGGGAGTCCATCAAAATATCCCTCAGTCCCTCTGGACAATACAGTTTGGTGGACATCAAGTTTTTCCCACACTGCATCATGAACAAAAGGTCTAAAGAGGCCACATTTTGAGAGGGTGCTAGGAAGTCTGGGATGTGGGAGGTTGGACTCAGGCCTGCATAGTGCAGTGTAGATGCTGGAGCCTAAGGTTGGGACCAAGGGTTCAACAATTCCTAACCTAGGGTTACAAATAAGTGTAGATGTTAAAGCCCTAGGTTAACAAACCCAGCATCTCCTAACTCGAGTTCTACTAACCCCATGGCTTACGTTGCAGTGTAGACATACCTTATATTTGGTTGCATCCGATGAAGTGAGCTGTAGCTCACAAAAGCTTATGCTCTAATAAATTTGTTAGTCTCTAAGGTGCCACAAGTACTCCTTTTCTTATATTTGGTTGTGACACTCTGAGTAAAACAGATAACATATAGTCTAAGAAACCATTCAAGGTGAAGAGGCCCATTAACACCTCTCCAGTCATAGGACAAAAAGGGGGTTAGTGAGTTATAGATTATTATAGTAACTTTACTAGACACTAAAAACCATTATCTTAATTCAGACACTGGATTTATGGCTTATTACAACAATCTGTAACCCCTTTTTTGTCCTTTGACTGAAGAGATGTTAACAGAACACTTCACCTTGAACAGTCTCTTAGAATATGTGTTTACTACTTATGCTAAACAATTTGTTCCATTTTATATTTACTTGGGACACTCTTGTATATCTACACTGCAATTAAATACCCACAGCTGGCCCATGCCAGCTGACTTGGGCTGGAGGGGCTTGGCTAAGGGACTGTAACTGCTGTGTAGACATTCAGGCTCAAGAGATCTGATTTTCAAAGCTATTTGGTTTTGCATAAATGATTTTGAGCCCTGCTTGGCCTGAGGTTTTGCCAACATGTCTGTCTTTGTAGTTTTACGAGGGTGTGGCTCAATTAGCATGATATTATCAGCAAAGTCTAGGTCTTCTAAGCATTTGCCATCTAGCTATGCAAATGTTTGCATTGCTAATTCATTTCTTCATTATGCAGTCTATGCCAAACAGCAGAGGTAGAATGCAGCCCTGTTCATGCCAATGTCTATGCTGAAGCATTCTGTCATCTGGTTGTTCAATCTTACAGCACACTTTGCGCTGCTGTACGTAGCCTTAATGATGTTGGCAACTTTATCTGGAATTCTGTAAGAGTGAAGAATATTCCACAATGTATGCCTATGCAGACTGTCACATGCCTTTTGAAAAATCAATGAAATTGATAAGGGGAGCCTCCTATTCTATAGATTCTTCTATGAGGGTCAGTGTGAATATCTGATCTACACAACATCTCTTGGGCCTGAATCCAGCCTGTCTGTCCCTAAGCTTTGCCTCTTTCTACCAGCATCATATCACAGTCTGGAAGATGTTCCCTACAACAGGGTAGAATGACTCCTTTACAGTTGTTATTAAGATCACTGTTTGGGATATTCTGATAACTGTTCCATATTTCTACCGGTCAGGAGTAGGCTTTTTTACCCATACTTCATTGAACAGCTCTACCAATTTCCTGATGGTGAAATTATCAAGTGCTTTTAGCATTTCTGTTGTATTTTGATCCTATCCCACTGCTTTGTTGTTTTTCCAGCTTCTTGAGTGCAACCTGTACTTCTGACATGTTGATATCAAGTTTATCAGGTTTGCACATTTCATCAAAACTCCGGTACTGAGGTAGGGTGGAGTCTTGTTGAGACTTCTTTGAAATGCTCTGCCCATCCATTATTCTGGTCTACCTCACTTGAAAGCATTTTTTCATCTTTGCTTTATATTGGTCCGTTTCCTGTTTTGATGTTTCTGTACAGGGTTTTAGTCACTTGGTAAACAGCTCTGTGATTTTCTATCATAGTTTCAGGTGCTAGGTCTGCAACATGCACTGTTCATCTTTCTTTCCTTTATTTTTCCCCACTGCTTTATCTGCTTTTTTGTACTCCTTTCCAGTATTTCCTTGGTCTTAGCATTCAGGAGTTTTCCTTTCAGTGCTTTTCTGTCCTTAATAAGATGCCATGTCTCTTTGCTTATCCAATTCTTGCTCCATTTATGCTGATATCCAACTGTAATAGCTGCAGTTTGAATCACATTGTCTCCCAGCACTGCCGGTTTTTTGCAGTTCATCTCTCTCTAAATGCAGTGACAATAAAGAGATTATAAATATAAACATGGATGCAGTTCTATTAACGTTATGTCCAAAAAGTAACAATGTGATTCTCAAACCCTTTCTCCTCCCCAAACAGCCCCCCTTCTTAATCAAGTCTCCATGAGAAAAAGCCTGCCCTGAAGCACAACAAACTCGGATTCTACTGGAGTAAGAAGGAAGCAAACTCCAGACTTGCGAACCCTCTTCTAAAAATATCTGGTCAACCGCACCCAGGCTGTCAAATGCAGGTACAGTCAGTTCAAGCATCCCTGCTAGTTTCAACTGTCAGTTTGGCATGCAAAATGTGAGGCAACCTCTGCAGTACCCAGGGTACTGCTACAAATTAATTGGAAGCCTAGAGTGCAGTCTCTGAGCACACAGCTAAGGGGCTACCTATGTGAAACACCACTAAATAAGAAGGCAGCTGCATTCTTCATTAGCTGAATTTCCAAGTGGTCTTCACATCAGCTTCTGTGTTAATTAGTTTCAGCTTCCTTGTTACAAATCTTTTATTCATTATATCTAAAAATTGGAATTTTTGAAAGAATTAAGATATTAATGTTACATAAAACATATCTAGTTAATAGTTTGAAGAGTCTTATTTGTTTTCAAAGATTGCTAGAATTTGTTTCCTTGTGATTTCCTTTTCTAGGTTTCTATATCAGGGATATTTGCATGGATATCTTTTTGTGTGCTGTTGAATCATTGCAATAGTAAATGGGCTTTAGAGTCTTGAGAGGATTTCTAAAAGCTATAGTTCCCCTGTAACATCTGTGAGACAGCAAACAACCAACATCTTTGGTCTGATTAGTTGATAATACTATCTCACTGGGCTCCTATGGCCATAATAATGAGTCAGCAACATTAGTGGAAATACTGATTGCTTAAAGACTCTTGGGGCCAGATCTTCCACATGTGTAAACCATCACAACTCTACTGAAGTCAATGAAGTCATGACTATTTACATGAGCTGAAGATATGGCCTGGTTGCCTATCACCAACCATTATCACAGATACCTCATTTCTATAGTCTAGAAGACTGAGTGCAGGAAAGCAGCCAGAACTTCCCAGGTTACATGTGATCACTGGCTTGGCCAGCAATGACATAACTGAAGACAATGGAATAGCATATTTGTCACTGAAGGATCAAAATGGACACTATGTAGAATCAAGCACGTGGGTTTATTATGCATAGCACTGGTAGAGTATTATCTTGTTTATTAGGCTCAGAGACGCTGCCAAATCAATTGATTAGTGGATTATATGAATTAAACAAGGGAGGAGGGAAATGGTGGGGTTGGTTAGTCCAAAACCCCTTGATAGGTTTAGCAGCAAGACAAGATAAGCACAGTAGCCAATAGTCAAAGATTACATAATGTCTCCGCCCATAGGTTCAAGTTAACAAGTAACATACAATTAGTACTTCAAACAATGTATAAGTATTAGTATAAAATATATATGTTGAATTCTGATTTGGGGTCCATAGCAATAAAGTAGCTCCTCTGATTGTCCAACAGGTACATATCTAGAGGTTAAAGCAAAGAGACAAATGAAAAGTAGATGGCAATAAAGATTGTTTTTCAGTTGTTCATTTGTGTTTCTAAGGCAGGCACTGGTAGTGGCTTGGGAGGAGGGGTGTACATCTGTGAGAGGGAGGATGTCATATCTCCTACTCACATGTTTGAACCTCTTCCATAAACTCAGGTTGGTGTGTGGAAAGGTATCTCTTCTTACAAAAGAAACAGGGCCCCTTTCATCCCTTTGGTCTGTTTTCAGCTTTCAGATAAAGCCACCAATTATGACTCCCCACCTGGCACTTTACTGACCAAGCTTATCCTAGCAAAAAGCAAGGTTTTCTTTTGTTTGTTCTGCTTCTTTTAGCTATTATTGTTCACTATTTACTAGGCCTCCAGCCTCTTGACCAAACTCTGGACTTTGGGCCTGTAAAAAGAGGTGGCAGTCTATATATCAGGTTGCTACATAAACAGCACATGGATTTCGGCCCTTCAGTCACAAAAGGTAGATTTGATCTTGTAGGCAACCTGTTTCATCTAACATTGAGTTACCTATTTTTATATACTCTGTTCATATGATGCATGTGTTTTATTTTGCATGTTTCTAAGGGTGTTTGATAGCTCAAACACATGTGGATTAGATAGTCTGGGTACTTGGGATGAACCATGAGGCCCTGGCTGCTGCCAAAAGCAGGTTACCAGACAAGATGATCTAAACCAGTGCTTCTCAGGCAATCTGATGTGGGGGACCGGCAATTTTTTTTTCCCAATGTGCGCAGAGACTGGCAGCCAATGGCTTGCAGACCAGCACTGGTCCACAGACCACCACTTTGAGTAGCACTGGTCTAAACTGTTCTATTGTGGCATGGCAACATCTGTGTCCTAACAAACATTATTGTTCCTAATCCTACAGTCAAGCACACCAATATCTGGGTAAGGCAGCGAAAATTCCATTTATTTGTTCTCTAAGTGGGAATCTGGGTTGTTACAAAAGTTGCACTTGACGTATAAAGTGATACTTCTTACACATGGAGGGCTCGTTAGTATTTTTCAGAAACAACATCAACTACTTGTATTCACCAGATCTGACTCAGAGTGAGATTCGGTATTCCTCATTCTCCATCTGTGTTGTAGTTCATGGATTTTACATGCAAGAAATAGGACCTATTTATGATGTTCTAGAAGCTAGCCATTTCCAAATTTTCCTTTCCTAGAGATGCCATTTGTTAATGATGCACAACCAAACTCTGAGGCATCTGTCCATATCAGGTCCATTTTTAGGGATGTTAATTATGAGATAAACCACATAAGATTCCACATTATTCTAAGTAACTGATCAACCAGTTCTTTGACTATTTTATTTTATGCAAGTGACATTGTAGTAAATTCATGTATAAATGACCTTCACTAGAAGCATGCAATATCTTATAAAATCCATTCATTCACAGCAAAGGATTGCATTAGTATTTTCTTTTATAAAAGATTTTTCTTTTAGATAAGCAACCATCCTTTAGCGTTACAATTTCTACTATATAAGGAAGAAACTGTTGTACAGACGACCCCTTTAAATATCCATTTGCAGCATTGAATTAACTAGTATCCTGAGCTACAAAAACCATAAGAGTCTGAAGTTCTTGTGAATAAAGAGCTACTGTGCAGGAAGCCATGCACTTCAATAACCCTTTAAATGTTCTTTGGGTAATTAAAACTGCTGAATGTCATTTAATATTTACACAATATCCCCATTTCAAAAAAAGAGATCCAAGCTGTTTTGATGACAGTGCATTACTATATTTAGAAATAGCTCAAATAGGTTTTTGCCAATTTGACAAGAAAATTACATTGAAATATTTGAGATGCGTCCATTCTGATTCCATCATTAAGAGTGAATTCAAAGATTTAACAAAGTATGATAACAGCCTAATGACTTTTGTACAGCAAATAAATGGACTAGATTGTCCATCAGAGCAATCTGACCTCCAAAGGACAAAATGAGATTTGACTTGTAGTGTGGAGGCTTAACCTTCTCTGCTTTGGGCCCATTGTATAATATTAGTTCACTGTATGTACATGATTTATCATGCATTTATTAAAGATAAATCTGATTTTAAACATAAGTGTTGCTAACAACCATAATGGATTAGACAATTCTTTGTTTTTAAGGCTAATTAGCTAGAACAAAGTGTTATGGATAAGGAACCTGCAAGAGTTGGAAAGGACACAGTGTGGATATGTGGAGGAGGAGATATTAAAGACAAACACCCCAGCCCCCATTTATGGGCCTAAATGATATGGAATTTGATGACATTGTAAGTGGAGAATGGGATGAATTGTGGGGGTTTCTGAGAGAAGACCCAAAGTTCATTTTTGGCCAAGTTAAACTTAAGTTGATGGCAAAACATTCAGGAAATGTCAGAGACAGGACAAAATGCAGGATTGGATAGGGGAGGGATCAGGAGTGGAAAAGTTGATCTCTGGGTCATCAGCAGTAAGACAGTAGTTGAAATTGAGAGAGTGGATAAGACTTCCATAGCAGCAGTGTCAGATCCTAGGATATTTATAGATTGCAATGGACATCTGAGTAGCTGCTTCCTGTCAGACTTTGAGCTCACATACCTGTGTTATTCCATTTCTTTCTGTATGTTCTCCTGTGTTTGAATCAATCTCCTTTGATTCTCTCCTGTGTTATTCCATGTCTTTTTGTATGTTCATTTCCAAGCAGTGTTCTGCTTGATTCATATTCAAACATTTAAAAAATATAAGTAACTAAAGATGAAAAGAAAAGGAGAACTTGTGGCACCTTAGAGACTAACAAATTTATTTGAGCATAAGCTTTCGTGAGCTATACACAGGATGGAAATATTTGTCTTTGTTTTTAAATATCATTGAATTTTTATGATGAGCCTTAAGTAAAATAAAGCTGGTAAAGAACTGGTTTCAGAAAACCTTGTCAGTCAATTGTATCATCTTACCAAAAATACAACTTTGTGGATAACACCAAATGCATCCGATGAAGTGAGCTGTAGCTCACGAAAGCTTATGCTCTAATAAATTTGTTAGTCTCTAAGGTGCCACAAGTACTCCTTTTCTTTTTGCGAATACAGACTAACACGGCTGCTACTCTGAAACCTGTAAATATTTTCTATTTGCAAAGATCTAAATACATCTCCTGCCCTGTTCCCATGTCAGGACATCCATCTTGTATCTTGAAAAATTATTACACTTATGAGATTATGTATTGGGGTGCAACATGCCCTTGTCACACATTACTGTTTCTTTTCCTAGGTGGCTACTTAGTGTTAATTAAGAAGATGGAATCTGGTGAAGCACATACAGAATTTTTATTTAATACACACAACTATAAGTGACATCATAGGAAAGGATCAATGTACATAAATATAAGGATAAGATAAGTGTGGTAAAGTGGTTTCCTGCACAGTTCATACTTACAATCTTGCATTGTGCATACTTATATCTTATGGGGAACATTGGAAACGAAAAGGAGTACTTGTGGCACCTTAGAGACTAACAAATTATTAGAGCATAAACTTTCGTGAGCTCACGAAAGCTTATGCGCTAATAAATTTGTTAGTCTCTAAGGTGCCACAAGTACTCCTTTTCTTTTTGCGAATACAGACTAACACGGCTGCTACTCATAAACCTGTCACTGGAAACAAAGACAGAGAAGAAAGTAAGTAGAGCCCATCAGAAGGTAGGTCTTGATTCAGTTTACCCTGTTGAAGTCCCAACAGGACAAGAACTGAATGTGGTATTTTATACCCTTCCTTATGGTAATAGTACCATAATTTACCATATTTGATTCTTTACCCTGATTGCTATAAGGTCAATAGCCATCCCTATCCATATGGCCTTTGGGATGTCCATAATTAAGCATCAAGCATTAATATTGATGATTTACATCACTTATCTCTTAGGCCTGTTCTATACCACAGCCCTGAGCAACACAGTTAAACTGACCTAACCCCTGGTGTAGACAGCACTAGCTAGCTACTGCCTGCTGGGGAGGTACAGTACCTATGCTGATGGGAGAACTTCTCCCATTGGAGCACACATACCTCCAAACTCCCTTTTTGCAGAACTCTGTGGTGTACTGTACCTGTTTGTGGTTACAGGTTTGTCTCCCAGCACGAAAGTAAAAAATACATGACCTGGAGTTATTGCCTTTGGTCTCTTGCATTTCAGCTACACTTCAGGTTTTAGTATAATTACTCCCACAAAGCCTTAACTTAATATAACAGGCCCTTAACTATAGCAACCTTAATTCACATTTAGCTATATTCACCTATTTGTCTCCAATGCTTGTTCCGAACTAATAAGCAATACACCCCTGGCAATCTTGTATTCCTACAAGGTCATTTTTCTTCTAGTAAGCATTAAATCACCCACAAGACATGAGACAGGGTCATAAGATCAAGTCACGGGTCAACATTCTTGCTGGCTTCTATGACCAGGGTGTTACATTGTAAAAATTAAAATATGCCAGAAGCAGATGATTGCTGAACAAATATTACAAAAGCATCACCTGTAAATCCAGTGCCAAAGCCAAACTGTGAGGAGCAGCGAGAATGATACATCTGGCACTTTTTTGTAAGATGCTCAGATGCCACAATAGTGAGCATGGGACAGACAGGGAACCAGTAGTCATTCTTCTGCACAGGATAAAATCCACAGATCCATTACAGTTGGTTTGCCCCTTCTGGCAAATGTATTGCAGGCAGAAACCAAACCTGTCAATCAAAATAGACTGGGAGTGGCTGCATCTTGAAGTAGAGTGGAAAAAATAGATCTGTGAGTCACCGCATAAAGTCAGTTGTTGAAATGTGAGCAGCATCCAGTCCTAGGATATTAGATTACCATGCAACGGTCTGGATTGACAGGACTGGTTTTCTGACTTTACCTGCTGCAGACAAGATCCACTAGACTTTTTTCTAGAGCAACATATAAAGAAAATGGATTTAAAGGTATCACAATGATCAGTGTGGGGTGGTCCCAGGCAAGGATTTGGCTACATACTACTGAAAATCTAAAAGAGGAGACTACATCTAGCACAGTGTACTTCTAATTTATTTTATTAATGCAGTGTTTTAGTTTTCTATTCCTGAGTGGTTATTTGTGGCTTGTTTTCTGCAGTCAGCACTATGGTCATTATCCATTATTGATGACAGGAGGCATGTTCACATAAGCTAAGAGCTTTTACTGACCACATTTGGACAGGAAGTCCTACCTGACCCATGCCCTAGGGAATAAAAGGTGGGGGTGAAGTGGTTGCAGATACATGGGAAAAGAATCTAACAGAGACTAGTCTTAGACTGACACTAGGACAGATGCATGTATGATTACTGGATTGTGTGGTCACTGCGCAACTAAGTCTGGAATGGTATACTGAGTCTGTGTTGTGGATAACCATTTGCAGAAGTCAACATTTTCTAAACAGCTATTATATGAATGCATCTTAAAATCTAAATCAGATGAGTTCATGCTAGTGAAATTTCCTTTTTATATAAAGCATATAAAAACTAAAGAAAGCAGTGATGTAGGCCCCTTTGCTAATAAAAGATATTAGCTCAACTATCCACTAAACCAGTGGTTCTCAACCAGGGGTCTGGGGACTCCTGGGGGGGGCCACAAGCAGGGTTAGGGGGTCTGCCAAGCAGGACCAGTGTTAGACTTGCTGTGATCCAGGGCAGAAAGCTCAAGCTTGAGCAGGGCTGAAGCCCAGGGCCCTGAGCCTGCCACCTGGGACTGAAGCAGAAGCCTGAGCAGCTTAGCTTCGTGGGGCACCCTGTGGTGTGGAGCCCTGGGTAAATGCCCTTAATACCAGCCCTGGCTTTTATATGTGGAAAACAGGTGGGGGTGGTAGAGGTGGGCTGTGGAGTTCATAGCATGTTGGGGGTGATGGGAAAGAAAAAGAAAGACAGAGGTTGAGAACCTCTGCACTAAAACAATGGATTTTATTTCTGTAATTTT
Source organism: Dermochelys coriacea (assembly GCF_009764565.3). Lineage (NCBI taxonomy): Eukaryota > Metazoa > Chordata > Testudines > Dermochelyidae > Dermochelys > Dermochelys coriacea. The sequence continues at coordinate 97,406,160 of NC_050071.1, read as the reverse complement.
AGTTATATTGTCTCCATTTTCTATTCCTTCTCTTTAAGAGGGTCATTTTCTTTTTTAGAATTAAATTAGTGTTTGCAAAATGTGCCAGTTTGATAGGCCTGGTCAATGAGATCCTTTTTATTTATCCATAAGTAACAATCCAAGCAGTGACTGTAACCCCTTTGACCCATTAAGAGACCTTAATCTTCTTCTGAAGCAACCACATTTAGAGGGTGAGAGGATGGGTCAATCTCAGTCCTCTCCATTCAGTCCTTTGTGTTTTCCATGACTGTTAGAGGGTGTCAACGGGGATGAGAATGCCTATTCATTAAGAACTGGACTTGATAAAGGATAATTCCCTTAGCTCTGAGGAAGTAGAAGAATGTTATATTCTCAAGAAGAGCCATTAGTGGGAAATGCCTGAACTTGGGCATGTCAGTGGGACTTCTTTGGGCATGTGATCTGGCTCTAGGCCCTATCTTATATATCCAGAACTGCCATTTAAGTTCAGGGAAAGGTTTCATGTGTGGAAGCTCTCATTCTGCCTTTTGAGGAGTAATGAGCACAGCATATTATATAAGTGCTAAATCATTCTAGTGCTCCTAGTAAAGTTCATGCATTGTCTCCTATTAGTCCCTATATAGGTGGGGAGATTTTGTAGGCATGAGGAATGCCAATGATATAAATGACAGCCTCAGTTGCAGCATGCCTCTCAGACTCTGTGGTCATGATGGCCATTTATAGAGTTCTTTCTCTGTATTACCAACAGAGGAATAAAAGGCATGAGAAACAAGAAAGACTGAAGTCAGTAACAAAGTCAATGCAAAAACAAAAAAGAGGAGTCCTTGTAGCACCTTAGACTAACAAATGTATTTGGGCAGAAGCTTTCGTGAGCTGAAACCCACTTCATCAAATGCATGGAGTGGAAAATACAGTAGGCAGGTATGAAATACAGTAGGCAGTACAGACAGCACATGAAAAGATGAGAGTTGCCTTACCCAAGTGGGGGTGTGGGGGGAAGTGCTAACGAGCCAATTCAATTAAGGTGGAAGTGGCCTATTCTCAAACAGTTGACAAGAAGGGGTGAATACCAAGGGGGGCGGGGGAGAAATCACTTTTGTAGTGCTAATGAGACCAATGCAATCAAGGTGGCCCATTTCAAACAGTTGACAAGAAAGTGAAAGTATCAGCAGGGGGAAATTACTTTTTGTAGTTACCCATCCACTCCCAGTCTTTATTCAGGTCTAATTTGATGGTGTGCAGTTTGTAAATTAATTCCAGTTCTGCAGTTTCTCGTTGGAGTCTCTTTTTGAAGTTTTGTTGTTGAAGAATTGCCACTTTTAGGTCTGTAATCGAGTTACCAGAGAGATTGAAGTGTTCTACTACTGGTTTTTGAATGTTACAATTCTTGATGTCAGATTTGTGTCCATTTATTCTTTTGCGCAGAGACTGTCCAGTTTGGCTAATGTACATGGCAGAGGGGCATTGCTGGCACATGATGGCATATATCACATTGGTAGATGTGCAGGTGAATGAGCCCCTGATGGAGTGGCTGCTGTGGTTAGGTTCTATGATGATGTCCCTTGAATAGATATGCAGGCAGAGTTGGCAACGGGGTTTGTTGTTGTCCCTCTTGCTTTATGTAAGCAAAAAGTCTAAAGCTTAAAAGACAGCTTTACATTTTGAGTTGTAGAGGTTACAGTGCCAAAGCTGGAAGGTGAGATAGAAATAAAGGGACCATGACCATACTTGTTAGGCCAAAGGATTTAATCTTGAAATTACGTATTCTTATAAATATAAAGCTCTGTTAACAGGGGTTTTTAGTTTTGCCAGAGTGTGACAGAGGATTTTAGTTCCTTTTAAGCATTTGCTTCAGAGATTCTAGCTTACATGCAATATATTTGTTCTGTTTTAGATTATAGATGCTATGGTCATGTTTACTTCAGACCTTAATTACTGTACTATCCACAGTGCTAACTTTGTGGAGTTTGCTAATTTTTTATTCTATCCCATTTTCCACCACAGTGATGGACCTACATGCAAATCAATTAGACCTTCCTCTTGGAAAACCTCATCTACTCTATTAATGACTATTTGACTATTGTTTCCCCAGGAGAAACACTGGCTAGCTTTGATGTTCTTTCAATGTAGAACTTGTACATGTTTTGCCTTTCACAACAGATTTTAGTGCTTTTTATGGAAGCTGGGTGTTACTCATATCCTTGCACAGAAGGATTCATTGAAGATATTGCCTGTACATGAAACCTACATGTGAAGATAATTTCTAGAGTCAGTTCCATCAAGGAATGAAATGTTGAATCTCTACTTCTTTAGACCTCCTTTATTTTCATACTGTCAGACTCACGTAGTGAAGTTGTAGGATGAACACTTTCCTCTTTACCAACCTGGATATTGATCCCAGCTCTGTCTCTGCAGGTGAATTATTTTATCCTCTTGCTGCAATTTGAACTGTGCTTTGTAGGTTGATATACACTTCTCTAGGCTATCAGGTTCAGGCGCTTCCCCTCAAATGCAGGAATTTCCTAGCAATAATTCTGGAAATAATTCCATCAGTTTTATGTGCTGGTCATGAAAATGTCATGCTTATTCATCAATATGGGATAGCTTTTTCTCAGCCAAAGTGCCGATGCATGGGTGAATCACAGAATGCCACTGAACATATTATTTCACAGCACCTGATGTAATGTGTTCTAGGAGCACAAACAAATACAATGCAAGGGTAACTTGACAGTAACTATTCAATGAGAAAATTTCCACAGTATTTTGTGATTTTATCCCTATTGACTAACTGCTACACTTCTAGAAGGGAGGGCAAGATGCATAGGCCCCAACTCACTAAATTTCTCGGTCCCAATCAAACACTTGAACTCAGCCCTTAGAGGTTTTGTTGCAGCTAAAACAGATCAGTCTGTATTTTCTCATCTCATACAGTTTAAACTCAGCCCTTAGAAGGTTTCACAGTAGCAGCCGTAGAAGGTTTCACAGTAGCAGCCGTGTTAGTCTGTATTCGCAAAAAGAAAAGGAGTACTTGTGGCACCTTAGAGACTAACACATTTATTAGAGCATAAGCTTTCGTGAGCTACAGCTCACTTCATCGGATGCATTTGGTGGAGCTGAGTCTTGGGAAGGCTACAGAAAAAGTTGCACTCAAGCAAGAAGAGACAAAAGCATGTATAATGATGTCAGAAAAGCTGGGGTCAAGGTAGTCATGGTATTTTGAAAGTGTTCATAAGCAGATTGATAAATATGAGAGGTGAGAGAGAGGAAAAGGGAAACTCTAGTAAATCAAGGAAGTCATCAAGATTATGAACCAGGGACATAAATGGAAAGTCTGAGTTAAGAAGGAAGCTAGGAGAAAGAGTAGTGTCCAAAAAGCTCCTTTGGCTCAAGGGAGGCTCCTGCATCCGATGAAGTGAGCTGTAGCTCACGAAAGCTTATGCTCTAATAAATTTGTTAGTCTCTAAGGTGCCACAAGTACTCCTTTTCTTTTAGCCCTTAGAAGCTTTGTTATGGGTGGACATGTCCCAAGAATACCTGCAGTAAGGTACAGAGGAGCCTGTAGCAGGATGATCAGATTAGGTAGTCTTGGGACGTAGGCTTTGTTTGTAACCGGGCAAAGCATCCCAAGGTGGATCAGGTTATCACCATTTGAAGCTGGCATGGAGTATCTGAGCCTTAAACACCATTGTCCTCCTCCCCATTTCCTGGAATAGCTGGTAGAACCATCTTCATTGTACCAGGATCACAAGACCACCACCATGAAAGCCTGTCACGGTGGGAGGCGCAGGGGGAAGAATGATCATCAGTCAGGGCAGGTAGTGTTAGGATGAAGGTTTTGTATGCATGCAGACAGTATCTCATATGAGCTAACATTCCCAGGTATCTAATCATGGAGTGCTTGTCTCCAGGACTAGATCTCAGGAAGGAGAAAGCAAATAATGGGAAATTGAAATGGTAAAAATGTAAGGAAAGTAGTGTCATGAAGACTAATAATTTCAATAAGCAATGGCTCATGCTACAAACCCAATGTTGTTAAATAGCATATCTTAAGATACATTTTTATGAACAAATTACTATGGAGTTCTTATCAGCAATGACTTTTCTAAAATATACACAGCAATGGCTTACCTGAGCCATCCTCGTGTTGTGAAGGCACTTCCTCCTGGATTTTTTTTGATTAGTCCAGTATTGTTTGGTGTTAAATTGTTGTATAAAGGGGAGGGGTACAAGTAATTAATGATAAATACCAAATTAATCTAAATTGTACCAATTTAAACTTCATCTATTGTGCAAATGAAGACAGGAACGAAGATTAAAAAGGTGTTATTGTCAGAAAAAAAGAAAGAAAGGCCTTATGGCAATTTAGTAATAGTGCACACAACTGAAAAGTGACTAACTCTTCCTAGAGCAAGATAATAGCATGTGAGATAAATCAGTAACTCTGCACCATACTAATTAATGGGAAAATGGATAGTTCTTCACTGATAAGCATTGTTTACAGCCTGTACTCCTCTTACTCACTTGTGTATGCAACTTCAAGGGGGAATATGAAGGTTATACTTGTTATTGTTATGAATATTAGTCTCTCTACATTACTAGTAAAAAGAGAAGTCCTTCAGCCTCTCAGCATTTTCCAGCTACATAGAATGAATGACATTTGAGAGGAGTTGTTTTTTTTTTTCCACCAAATGCATCCAATGAAGTGAGCTGTAGCTCACAAAAGCTTATGCTCAAATAAATCTGTTAGTCTCTAAAGTGCCACAAGTACTCCTTTTCTTTTTATTTGAGAGTGGGAAGCTAGGATACTCTGATCCATTGTCAGAGCTTTAATAGGCCAATATGGTCTGGGGAGCATATCATATCACTCCCTATGTGGTGCTCATATGAGTTAGGGAAAGGTCCTGTACTATTAAGTGAAAGACAAGACTTACAGGTGCAGAATTTTAAATCTCCATTTGCTAAAGTGTGGGCAGCAGCAACCAGAACCAGTGATCGGGGATGGAGCATGTCCCAGAGCAGGAGAAAATGCTATGGACTAGAGTCACAAAGGTACTTAGGTGCCTAACTCTGACTTTAGGTCCCCAAGTCCAACATTTAGATGCCACTGGCATTCACAAATCCCCCGCTCAGCCACCACATAACTCTGAAGGTGACTACATTCTCTAAGCACATACATTTTTGCTGTAAAAATCCTCAAGGCACTTAAGTTTCTGCCACTGGGCATGTGGACACTGCCTCAGTCAGGCGTCTGGATGCCTATCTCATACCTAAGCACCAGAGGGCTTCTAAAACTAGGACTGATCTTCCCTGTGGGAACCAAACCACTAGGCCTTCTCTCAGCACTCCTTGCTCCACACAGATAGCCAAGGCAGTGTGTCGTCCTCACTGTGTCTCTCTGGCCCAATGCATATTTGATTATTTATTCACAGCAGAACAGTTTAAGTTTGAGAAAAACCCACCTCAGAATATCCCATAGCCCTGTGATTAGGGCTCACAGCCTGAGAAGTCTCAAATCCCTTCTCTTCATGAGGCAGATGATGAATTGAACCAAGGTCTTCCACAGCCCAGGTGAGTGCCCTATCTTCTGGGCAAAATGTTGTAAGAGAGTCCTTTTCCTCTCCCACCACCCAACCAACCATTTTGTTGGGAGTTAGGGGCTCACCACCACCTTTCTTTCAAGAAACAGCTTAGGTGCTTGACTGCCGCAGAGGCAGGACCCAGTAATTACTTCCCCATGGTCACATCCTTACAACCACCCCTTCTCCTGGGGAAGTGTGCACTAGTGGTAGAAGTCAATATGGCCATTTTCTCTCTCTCAAGGTTGTGTTGCTCAATGGCCAGAGTCGGGTAATGGCTTGAGTCAATATGGCTTTCCATTTCAGCCAGGTTGTATCACCTAGTGGTCAGAGTCAGTGTGACCACCTGACTCAGCAAGGCAGTACGGCCTAGCAACAAGAGTCAGTAGGGCTGCCCTCTCTCAGGGCTGTATGACCCAATGGCCAGAGTCAGTAAGGTCACCTCTCTCAGGGCTGCATGGCCTATTGGCCAGAGTCAGTATCACTGTTCCTTCCATGGGGCTGCCTGGCCTAGTAGCTGTTAGGGGAGTGGGCCACCACCCCAGGGTAGGTGGTGACTAGGTAGTGGGACCCAGGCCCTCCTATTCCACAGGGTCCCAGCTCAGGGTCCTGTCAGTGGCAAGTATGCCCACCACTGGGTCAGCAGGAAATATGTCCAAAACACACTGACCTCACTCAGCACCACAACTAGTCTCCCTGAGCTACTTCTACCAGATCCCTGATGCTATGGTCCCAGTGTCTCTGGGCTCCTCAGTCAGTGCAGCTCCCTACAGCTCCACTCCTTGGGCATCCTCCAGAGTCTGTATCCCTGGCTTCTGCCATCTGGATATTCTGCAGTTCCTGGGTTGCAACTCACAGCATGTGTCCTCTCTCCTCAGCAGTCAGCCCTGAATGAGCTGAGCTGCTCTCTTTTATCCCTAGTCTCCAGCCGGAGCATGTCCAGCAGGGCTTCGGGGGTATGGCCTCGTTGGCCAGAGAGTGGAGTTAACCCTCACAGTACCAGTGCAGGGCCAGTGCACTCTATCACAGTCTATAAGGCAGAGAACTAGGCACATGGAAAGGAAAATGAGGTGGGGAGAAAAAGAAAGGGCAGGAGAGAAAATTTGGGTGAGATATTGGAGAAAACAGGTTAGCAAAGAGGTATGTGGGGGAGTCAGGGACAGAAAGCTGGGAGATTGTAAAGATGAAGGGAGAAAAATAGAAGGTGTCATTTTAAACTATGGGTTGGGCTGAGGAGAAATTGTTGAGACCATCAGAGTCTTAGGGTGAGGAATATACTATACAATACTATTAGTCTGTCAAGTGCAACATCACCTCTTATGAAAATGTAAGAAGCCATACATATACATAGATAATTTATGCCTTGAACTACACCAACCTGAAGTATAGTAAAAATAATACTATATCATTCATAAGGCCTTTTATTGCTTCCTCAATCTGTCTGTTTTTTCTCATGAGGTTTCTCAAGCAGTAAAACACAAATGCTGCAGACTGTTGTTACAGGTCCAACAATCACAGGCTCACCTCCCTTTGCAGTCAATGGAGAACTCAATTTTATCAGCTCCCAACACACACCAGCATTCCATGTGGGCTGCATCTCTCTTCCCCTGCCACTCCGGGGGATAGTAAGGCCAACAGCCGCTTCATATACACTGACCTATCAGAGCTATGGCTGCTGTATGCATAGCCAAAATGGACTGACATGTTTTCTACTTTTAAAGTTCTGCTCTGTAAATTCATTTAAAAGTTTGTATTGCATGTTTTTTTAATTGCACATCATGTTTGTGCACTGATTTTGGTACTCAATAAATGTCTGCGTTTTGGAAATAACTTCATCTTTATTAATTTACACGGTATACTGAGGATGCCCAGCACTATGGAAAGTACTCTCTACTTGTAAATAAACAGGACCACAAAACTCAAATTTCAATGAAAAACAGTGTAATAATTATAAATGTGCAGCAAGCACCACACATTTCCTAACAGCCCCCAAAATGTCAGGGCCAGGTAGAGAACAGCAACCACCCCACATAACTCTGACTGTGCTGACCATTATAGTACTCTTTCCAGGCCTCCCTCAGCCATCTAGCTGCGCATCGAGTTCTTCAACAGGCTCTTGTATCTGACTGATGAAACTCAGCAGACAGATGCTCCACCTTCACTCTTCACCCCGGCAGCAGCTTTTCCCCCTTTGACTCTTAGATATTATGCAGCACACAACAGGAAGCTTTAACTGTTTGGATTTTAATGAGAAAAATATCCCATCTGGTGAGTAAACACCGCCATGGTACCTTTAATCTACCAAAAGTATATTCAGTCTTTCTGCATCTGCTGAACTGGTAGTTGACTCTTTTCTTGATGCTGACAAGATGACCAGCACATGGCTTCATGAGCCAAGGTCAAGGAGAAGCGGGGACCCCCAGAATCTGTACTGGCATTTCAACATCACCAGTGTTAATCCACCGATTAGGAAAGAACGTCCCTGCTTGCGAGTGTCACAAACCTTCCCTCACCAGCCCAGATTGATGTCAGTGAAGCATCCCAGTGATGTATCAATGCTTCCATTACTCTAGAAAAGTAGTCCTTTCTGTTGATGTACTCTGTGGAAAGGTGGGATGGTGCCAAAATAGGGATGTGAGTGCCATCTAGTACCCCACTGCAGTTTGGGAACCCCACTGCTACACATCCATCCACTATGTTCAGCACATTGCTGAGATTCACAGTCCAGCATAGCAGGAGATAATTAATGGCCCTACAAACTTACATGACAAGGGACCCCACTGTGAATATACTAACTCCAAACTGATTTCTTGCTGACTGGTAGCAATCCAGTATTGCAAGCTTCCCTAGTGCTCTAATCTTTCACTTCTCAACTGTCAGTGCAGCTCTCATTCTGGTGTTCCTGCACCCAAAAGTTCTGTAGCCACTGCTTGTTGTCCCAAACCTGCATTATGATGCAGTCCCACCAGTCAGGTCTCATTTCTCAGGGCCAGACATGGTGCTTGACTGTCTGCAGCTGCTCCATAAATACCAACAACAATCTTGAGTTGGTTTTCGCTGTGTCCTCAGCAATTTGTCCGTGAAGAAATTGTCATGTCCACGGTTGTTGCAGTTCTTGTGGTTCTACACATATTGGAGGATCATTCATCCTGTGCTTGTAATGGTCACAACGATAGTGCAGAGATCTCTGGGCTCCATACTTCTGTCAGAGACAGTGGACAGCAAAAAAATGCTGTTAGGATTTTAAAAAATAGCTGTGAAATTTATGGGATGTGGATGGCATTATGGAATGGAGGAAGTTGCATGATGTGAACATGACCCCTTGCACCTATGATCCCTGCATGACTCATTTCTGCCACACAATACATTGTGAACATTTCCCAAAAGGCAGCATGCTGGATGATGGCAAGTGGCACATTGTGATATCTACCCATAGTGCACCGCACTGCGCACCAACACAAGCACTCCTAATAAGTATGTGAAGCACTGATGCAAACAGCCAAGCATGCATGTGCACAAGTGATATACTAACTGCTGTGGCTTTATGCCAATGTAACTTGCGTTGACCAAAGTTTATAGTATAGATATGGCCTCTGTCTTTCTTGTCTGGTTCTCAGTTTCTTTGTGTTGTGCCTTCGTCCCACACTTCCACGCCTATCCAAAACAATACTCAGCAAAAGTTTCTGGACAAGGTCACACACTTCTTTTGTTTTAGTGGGATTTATGCTTATAGTTATGTTAATGGAAGGATAAATTCACATCTGTCAATCTCAATTCCATAAAAAGTTTTCTCCCAGCTCATAACAATACTTTCTGTCAGTTAGTTGGGGGAATGTAGTTTTATGATCCTACAATGATTTAATTCACTCTAATTATACCTTGTATTTTGGTAGTTATGGAGGTATGTTTCTGCTATGTATAACCTAGAAATATTTCTCATCTCTGTGCAGAATACAACCTCAATATGCCCTAATTTTCAAAGGGATCACAATCTGATCTCCATTTGCATGATCAAGCAATTTTACACAGGAATATGATAAGCATATGTAATTTTGTATGCAGTAGCCCTTCCGCAAGCTCAGTTTACTACTAGGCATACATACATACATATAATGTATACATGTGTAACTTTAGCGCCCTCCTGGCCAAGATGGAGCCTGCTCTGCAGGCAGCTCTGACCAAGAGAAGGTGCGAGCAGGAATGCAGCAGGAAAAATCCCTTCCACCCCAGGGGCATCTGTTCCAAACCCCCCAGAGTGAACACACACACGTGTACTGGAAAAGTACAATGGATATAAAAAAGAGAAATTTATTTACAGAGGGATGAGAGGAGAAAAACAACAAGAGGAAATATAAGGGGAGCAGGAAAACAGGGTTGCATTCAACACAAGCACCCACAGGCCCAGTGGTAGCGCAGTCTGAAAGGGCAGACACTGAGCAATGTGTCTGCACACAGAGTTCAGAGCAAAGTTCCAATCCAGTGGTGAGTCTTGGGTGCTCCTGGTCATCTTCAGTGCCAGTAAACTTTCCCCAACAAACCCCTCCACAGGGGCAGCCCGTCCATATAGGCAAACTAGGTGGGTGTCTATGGTGCCAAGTTAATGGGGCGCCAAATTTGGGGGGAAAAATCAAATTTAAAAAAAAAGAAAAAGAAAAAGATAAAAAATACAAGTAAAATAATGAAGATGTCATCATTTCAATTTCCTTGCACATACAGAGGGAATATGAATTATAATTCATTTCTCTACATCTCTGATAGTTTATTAATGTCAAATCTTTTATTTACTGCAAAAATAAATAATATTTTAGCAAAAAAAATTCAATTTGTGACATAGGGTCAAGGTGACCCACTCAACAATTTTGATAAGCAATAACTCAGCCACAATGAAATACATCTGCCAGCAGCAAAAGCTGTAATCATAGTGACACCTGATTCAAATATACATCAAGGTCACATAGTCAGAAATTCATGTAGAGTGGAGAATTTGCAAGTTGATCCATGTCAAACAGTCATTTTAACACACATCACAGGTAGATGGTTAAGAATCGAGCAAATACTCTGGAAAAGTGTGTTTCTTGGTGACAAAGAATAATGTCTTTCAGAATTATAAATCCAAAATGTGAGTATCTTTAAGCATTATTAAACCTTAGCAGTATTATCGAGCTGTATAATTATGAACTTTTCTTTGTTATAATTGGTTCACGTGTAATAAATAAGGTCCATAAAAGGAAAGTAACAGCATTAACACTTATGTCATGGTGCAAGACTCACCCCTACAACGCCTCCTGCTGGTCATCCAGGGAATTAGCGTTCCAGCCTCCAGAGCACCCTCTGCAGGCTGGTGTCCCACTTGCTGCTGGCCCCCGTGTCCCTCCCAGAGTCCGGTGCCCCTTTTACCCAGGGTGCTGCCCCCTGGCAGTACCCCCACAGTCTCTGGGTCTCCCCTCCCCAGGGAACCCCCACCCACTATCCTCACCTCATCTCAATCTTTGGCCACTGCCAGTCACCATTGAGCCCCTGCACATTGGGGAGGACTTCAGTGTATAGGCCAATCATCACAGGCAAGGCGGGGTTGGATCTGCTGCCTCTGCCTACCTTTGGGCTGCCCCCTGCAACCCCAGTACCTATCCGGCCTTAGAGTAGGACTGCAGCCTAGGGTGCGGGGGAGAGGGGAGTTTCTAGGCTGGAGCTCCCCAGCTCCTCTGGCCTTTCCCCAGCCCTGCTCCACCTCAGGTACTCTGGTATGCTCCCTAGCAGCCAGGCCTGTGTCCCTTCACAGGTAGAGGAGACCATATGCTCTTGCCCCCACTGCCCTCTTATAAGGGCCAGCTGAGTGCTGATTGGGGCGTGGCCACAGCTGAGCCTGCTTCCCCCAGTCAGCCTGGGAACTGCTTGCTCCCAGCCACAGCCCCCTCCTGGGCTGTTTTAAGCCCTTTAAGGCCGGAGCAGGTGACCTACAGCTACAGCTTAATAGACTACAAAAGGGATGACACCACACTCCAAGTGGGTAACCATGAGGATGGGGATTACTTTCCAAACAACTGGTGTCAGGTTATAACATCAAAAAAGGTCATTTTTTGTAAATGCCGTAACTAATTGTTTTAATAGGTAAGGGAGTGTATGTTACTAATCACTGAACCTTTAAGCAATGAAAAGATGTGTTGGGATGGCTGCAGCACAGTTTAAATCGCCAATCATGTGGTGTGTCAGCCATCCTTAACGCTATCGTGCTTGCAGTCGGGAGCACAGTACATAACAATATTCAAATGTCCCATGGCAGAAAGAGGAAAAAGAAAACCCTTGGGAGCTGAGTATCATAAATGAAAGGATGAGAAGGAAAAGGACCAAGCAAAACAGCAGGGATCCTTCCTGAAATATCTTCTCTTTAATCCAAATAAAGATGGAAGCCATTCACAGCATCCAGATGAAGGAATTTTACTTGGAGAGGAGGTTAGCTCACATCCTCATGGAAGCAGTTTGGAACATCAAGATGAAGGTGTATTATTTTGAGATGAGGGTAGCTCACATCCACAAAAAAGCAGTTTGGAAACTCAAGATGATGAAAACCTACTTCTAGATGAAGGCAGCTCACAGCATCAGACTGATATGGAAGTGGAGAAAATTTATTCTTTTTCAGAGACACATGCAGAAATTGAAAAAAATGAAGTAGAAGGAAGAAAGGATGAGGAAGTTACAAACAAGTTACAGTATGGGGACCAGGCTTCATGGCCCAGATGTGATGACAGTGTGCGGCAAATTCTCATGGAACATAGACACGAACAAGTTCATGAAGTTCCCTTCCTTAAGGATGAAAATAAAAGAAAATTGGATACAATATTCATTGTCGAAGGACTCTGTGTTTTGCTTTTGCTGCAAGCTGCAAGCTGTTTAGAAATCAGGCAATTGGTACATCACTTACTGAAAATGGTTTGAAGCACTGGAAAAATATATCTTCCGTTCTCTCTTCACATGAAAAGTACAGAACATTTGGAATGTTTTCAAAATTGGAAAGAACTGACTTATGATTGAAAAAAGGAAAACCTATCAATGAAGAAAATTTACGTGTGATCAAGGAAAAAGAAGAATATTGGCAATAAATATTAGAGCATCTGATTGCTTTAGTGAGAGTTCTCGGTGGGAAAAATTTAGCATTCCGTGGCTGCTGTAGAAATAAAAAAATATATACTCCAGGTAATGGAAACTTTTTAAAATTTGTTGAATACCTAGCTTTGTTTGATCTAATCATGAAGAAGCATCTACGTAAAATAACTGATCATAAAACACAGGTTCATTACTTAGGAAAAAATATGCAGAATGAACTAATTCAAATCCTAGCAAATGCCATTAAAAAGAAAATTGGAGAAGCTGCCCATTCTGCAAAATACTTTTCAATAATACTGGACTGTACACCAGATGTGAGTCATGTTGAACAAATGACAATCATTCGTTTTGTGGATATGGAAAAGTCTGTAGATGAAGATAACGTTGACGTGCTCATAAAGGAACAATTTTTGGATTTCATACCACTGAAGGAGACGACTGGAGCATTTATGACAAACTATTTTACAAGAGCTTGAAACAATGTCATTATCTGTTGAAAACTTACATGGCCAAGGCTATGATAATGGGAGTAATCTGAAGAGTAAATACAATGGTGTGCAAAGCAGAATGATAGAAATCAATCCTAGGGCCTTTTTTGATCCTTGCAGTGTGCATTCTCTGAATTTGGTTGTCAATGATGCTGCTAGATGCTGTTTGGAGGCAAGCAGTTTCTGTGACCTGGTGCAACATGTTTATGTGTTTTTCTGAGGGTCAACACACGGTTTGGAGATTTTGACTCACCATGTGAATTCTCTAACTGTGAAACCACTTTGTCAGACAAGATGGGAGAGTTGCATTGATGCTTTGAAGTCTCTTTGCTATGAACTTGGAAACATTTATGATGCCCTAGTTGAAATTTCTGATGATACTACCTTTATTGGATCATCTGGCAATACGGCATGTTCAGATGCAGAAGCTCTGACAAATGGCCTTTCCAAGTTCAAATTTGTGACTTCACTCATTTTGTGGTACAGCATCCTTTTTCGAGATTAACCTCCTAGTAAGCAGCTTCAAGAAAAGAACTTGAACATACATTCTGCTATTCAAAAACTGCAGCAAACTAAAAATATTCTGGAGGAATTCAGAAGTGATGAAGGGTTCAAAAGAACACTGGTAGATTCTCTCTAGCTTGCTGAAGAAATAGACTTTCCAACAGAATTTGAACCATAGCCAGTTCGCATTCAGCAAAAGAAACAGCAGGTTTTGTATGAAGGACAAGACACACCCATTCAGAACCCAAAACAAAAGTTCAAAGTGAATTTCTACTTGGCAGTCCTTGATACTGCTATTCCCTCTGTTGACGAAAGATTTCAACAGATGCAGCAGCTAGAGTCAATATTTGGCCTTCTATACGATATCCACAGCTTGCAAAAGAAAACAGCAAAACAGATAAGAGAATTTTGTATAAAAATGGAGTCGGCATTAACTAATGAAAATTCAAAAGACATTGATGCTACAGATTCGTGTAGTGAGCTTCAGGCTTTTTCAAGATCACTTAAGAAAATTCCACTCCTGAAGAAGTACTGAAGTTCATGAAAATAAACTCACAGACAGTTTTCCAAATATTTGTATAGCTCTACGCATTCTTTTAACTTTGCCAGTTTTTGTAGCTAGTGGGGAATGTAGCTTCTCTAAGTTAAAATTCATAAAAACATATCTCCTTTCAACAATGGTGCAAGAGAGACTTGTTGCACTTGCCACAATGTCAATAGAGTATGAAATAGCTGGAAAACTGGATCTAAAAGAACTAGTGACTGAATTTTCAAAACGTAAAGCAAGAAAAGTCATGTTTTAAGATCAGAGTGTTTTTTAGTTGGAATGTTTTGTAAATACAGGTTAAAGTTCATTGAAGAGTTTTCTTATTTCTTTCTATATTGGATGTGGTTGTAATGGCAGTTAAAGCAGGATAGCATAACGGATGATTTTGGATTTGTAATAATAAAAATTACAATTAACATTTTAATGCATTTTTATTTGAAATTGGATGGAAATATCATCTAGCTGTCATGTAGAAATCTATTCTCAACATTTCGTGTGTCTGTTTTATCTGATCTCAGAAACATTAGTTGGACAGAGGGATGGACAAACCGAATAATTAAGGCTCTGGTTTGTTTTTAAAAAAAATAAAATAAAAAAAAGCTTAAAAATATTAAAAGGAAAAAATGTTTCCCAATTTACCAAAAACTTCAGCTTAGATCTGCCCTTGGGGTTTGGGGGCACCGATTGCATGGTTTGCCTAGGGCGCCAGTTGCTGGCAGCTAGTCTAGGGCCACCCCTGCCCCTCCGGTGTCCTCTTCTGCCACTCTCTGCAAAGCCATGCAGAGCAACCATCTCCCCACTTAACCAGCTAGCAGCCTCCCTCCTTATTCCCAATACAGAGTCACAAGCCCTAGTACTCACAGCCCCATTCAGCTCTGGGCAGCAGTGATACTGGGTCCAGCTCCGGCTTGTCCATCTCGGGCAATTCCTCCCTGGCACAGTGCTCCTCCTGGCTCCTGTCCTGGGGTGTCCCCAGTCAGCCGCCCTGTCATTCCCCAGCTTCAGGCAGATTTTCTTTGCTTCACTTTGCGAGGGCCTGCTTGCCACAGCCCTTCTCTCTCTGGAGCTGCAGAACAACACCCTCTAGTTTCCCTCCTTTCTCTCACTGCTCCTCCTCCAGTTAGGAAAAAGATTTAAAGGGGCCATGCTCTCTAAACTCCAAAAGGGATTACACATGTAAATTATATTACTTGTACACAAAAGCGTCTGTGCCTAAATAAATAAAAATTTCACATACAAGAGATTGTGTGTGTACAGACAAGAGCTGTGTGTTGAAATTTTGACCTATGATGTTTAGAGATGGATAGTTCTTCACTCTTCTAATCTTAGTTTACTTTAAGAATAGCAGGAAACATACCAAGTTTTTGATTGCAGCCAGTTCTCAGCATTATTTTGGCTAAGAGAGAGGTAGTATTAGAGGAAATATTTTTGCCAAAAAAATACTATCATGTAGACATCCTCCTATAGCTTTGGCAGCAGCTAGATGACATTTTGTTTTATAGCCATGTTATAGTGTTACTTTGCATAATGCATGCAATGGAGATGCGTCTGAATTAGTAATTAAATACTGTCTCACAGCTGCCCTGCAAAAATGGCAATCATCACATACCTGCATTTATTGTGGAATGCTACCATCAATTCCAGATGAGGTAGAAGGTGGACCAACAGAGTGGCAAACAGAACAAGTGTCTGTGAAATTTGTGAACAGCTGATAAGTCAGGGTTGCTGATATATGAATTGCCCATTAACAAAACAGTTCATTCCTATATGCAGCTTGTTTTCATTCCAAATCTGAAACTAAAGGGAAAGATCTACTAGTAACTAGTAGATTTATGTGGAGTCCAAACATGTGTAGAGGGAAAGTGATAGATGGCTAGAAACGTTGCTCTCCATAAAAATAAATCTTGCAAATTTGTCTTTTAAGTACTAATGCTCTAGAGATTAGATTGTGATAATTATTTTTAAAAATAAATTAAATTGCAGTGTTATTCCAAAGTACTGATTTGAGAATTAAAATGTTTTTCTGAGTTAAACTGTACCTAGGTTTCAGTCTTACCAATGTTATTACTGGGTTCTTAAGTAAAGAGATACAGCCATCCAAAGGGTAGGTCAAAACGGTAGTGCACCCAAAGTGCACCCAAAGTATTTTCTAGAAATAAAGGTTGGCAGTGGTCACTATTAAAAATCCACCACACTTTGACAAGACATATTTTCAGCCTCAGTCTCCATATTTTGACCCTGTTTTAAATATAGGAATAGATGGACACACATTTGCTGGCATAAACATTTGCAACATTGGAGGCTGATTTGAGGCCAGAGGAAAATTTGACTCAACGTAGTTGCACTCTATTTTTAAAACTGATACTTATATCTTATAAAGAGACATAAGTGAGTAGTACATGGTGTTATTAATTTAGCAGTGTTTGATAATGACAGCTGTGTGAATACCAGATTTTTGGTTTGCAGATAGAACCAAAAAAAATTAGAAAAATAATCATTTTGAGTTGACCTGAAACAATTTTGTTTTTCGAATTTGATAAACTGAAAATTAATAATAAACAAAACAAAATTGTTTGGGTCAAATGAAACATTTTTTTAAAAAAATAAACAATATAGAAGGACATTTCAAAATGAAAAAGGTATTTTGAATCAAAACATCAAAATGTTTCATGCCAAATTTACATTTTTAGATTAAACAAATTGATCGGAACCCCAAACTACATTTTATGTGTAGGATTCCCAACATGGAGGGTTGGAGTCAGATGGAGAAGATGTTGTCAGACATTCCCCAACAGTCACAAGGCCTGTGAGTGCAAGCCATTAAGGCTGAATGAGTCTGACTCCCAAACAATGGAACAATAATCACAGGGGCATTCGGTTGAATGGCCTGGATGGCCAACAGGGTAAAACCATTCTAAGGCAACATGAAGACTTCACACCTAGGCCCCCCTCTCCCTCCCAAAGCAGTATGGTAATTGGGTCAGGCCCACAGGGAGGCTTTGAAAAGGGAGTTTTCCCTGAGATAGGAGAACAGCCTGGGAGACATAACACCAGGAAGTCAAAGAGAGACCAGGCTGGGTTCTGGGATCTACTGGGTTTCCTTCAATAATGTAAGTTGGGTCTGTTCTGTTCCCGTAACTCAAGAGGAAAGCCCTTCGAACTTGGCTTGTGGTGAAGCATAAGATTAAATGAATCTAAATATGCATGGTGGGTTTGTTGCCTTGAGATCATTTTCTCTAATGTGGTGTACCATTTGCTAACAACATACTTGTTTTAAGTAGTCAGTTGGCCATCGTATCACTGGTCACAGGCTCCCAAATGGAAGAAGAAAAGGATTCCAGTCAGATCTACAGTGTAATAAGTTGCTGTAAATATGGCACTATAACCAGATCCAGCTCTGGGAGAGAAAGCATTGTGAAATTCTACCCCAAGACAGGTAAGACACCAGAAAAGTAACAGTGGTGCAAGAAGTCCCGGAACAGTGACACCTGGAGAAAATTCTAATCATAGGCAAGTGAGATGCCCACTTGCAGCTTCCGTTACAGCTGCAGGGGAGGAGCAGAATACAAAGGTGGAAATTCTTGCTTCCTTTAGCAGACAAAGGTTATCACAACAAAAAACCTCACAAACTGAGAGCCCAACTCAATCTCCATTAAAAACAATAGAAGTTGGACCAGGCCTTTAGGCCCTGACTTCACAACTGGACTCCTGAGAGCTGAGGCCTTAATCTATACGGACCACCAATGATTTCAGTGGCACTCTATGCAGGGACATAGGTCTAGTCATGTGGACCTCATTTCAGCATAAAAGCTTCACTAAAAGCTTAATCACAATTTAGAAAAGCCATCAGTGTAGAGGATTAGATGCTGAAGACACACAAAGACCTGAAATCAAAAAATACTAAAGAACCTTCCAGAAAGGCCAACTCCCATCCCAGAATCAGACTCCAACGAGAAACTGCAGAACTGGAATTAATTTGCAAACTGGACACCATTAAATTAGGCTTGAATAAAGACTAGGAGTGGATGGGTCATTACACAAAGTAAAAACTATTTCCCCATGCTAATTTTTTTCCCGTACTGTTACTCACACCTTCTTGTCAACTGTTTGAAATGGGCCATCCTGATTATCACTACAAAAGTTTTTTTCTCCTGCTGATAATAGCCCGCCTTAATTGATTAGTCTCATTAGAGTTGGTCTAGCAACACCCATTTTTTCCATGTTCTCTGTGTATATATATCTTCCTACTGTATTTTCCACTGCATGCATCTGATGAAGTGGGCTTTAGCCCACGGAAGCTTATGCCCAAATAAATTTGTTAGTCTCTAAGGTGCCACAAGTACTCCTCGTTCTTTAGACATCTATATAGTTATAAAAGTGTAACAAGAAGCATAAATAAACAAGTAAATGTTATGCTGGGGGATCTGAGTAAAGCTGGAGTTTGTAAAATATTGGGCCTTTTTAATAAAGAAAGCTTCATAAATTTTAGTTAAATATAAGCAAACAAAAATTTGGTCTGCCAAAACCAACTCAGACACCTATCAAATCATGCTTAAGGTATAAAAGTTATCAATGCCGCATAATATAGTGTTGTGTGTTAAGTATGCAAACCAGAATTCCTATTTATCTGAAACATGTCAAGGGCAAAAAAAGACTAAACTTCCCATACATTGATGAAAATGGGACACAAATCTAGAAAAGACAGGCACTATAAAACTCCATTAAAACAGATGTTGTTTAATATCTTTCATAAAAGGTGAGAGTAATTAACTATTTACCAATTGTTACAGTGGATTCTCAAGCACTGCCAATTTTTAAATTAAGATTGGATTTTTTTTTCCTAAAAGATCTGCTGTAGGGACTATTTTGGGGAAGTTCTCTGGCCTGTGTTATGCAGGAGGTCAGACTAGATGATCAAAGCCTTCTGGCCTTGGAATCTATAAACTTTTAGGACCATCTCTCATAGGAGCATACTTGGTTTAAGTGGTAATAATAAATGTTGGAACAACTGAAAAGTTTTAGATGATTATAGTAATCTTTTTGAATGCAAAAATGTTAAAATATGTTGTAGTACAGTAGCATTAATAATGGAATAATATTTGGAGAAAAATAAGTGTACAGCTATGATTCTGAATTCCAACATGTTTCAGGAGTTAATGGAG
The DNA here is from genome assembly GCF_009764565.3 of Dermochelys coriacea. Classification (NCBI taxonomy): domain Eukaryota; kingdom Metazoa; phylum Chordata; order Testudines; family Dermochelyidae; genus Dermochelys; species Dermochelys coriacea. Next base: position 97,386,782 of record NC_050071.1, on the reverse strand, counting down.
TCCCTAAATCAAGGTGAAAATGGATATCTAATAGCTTTATCATTACTAAGAGAATCATATCTAGGCATCAGAAGGACGAATGACTTATTTGGAAAAGAATTTCTAATAGAGCTTGCAGACACACCCTCACGTAGAAAGGTTTGTATATATATATATATATATATATATATATATATATATATATATTAGAGGACAAAAATGAAAGAATGCATAAAGATTTGGAACACATTTTAAAATGATATGGGGGGGAATCATAGGATTATAGACAATATATGGTTTGACTGTGCTGAGCATAAGTAAGAACAAAAGTAACATTCATAGATTGGGGAAAGTTGGGGAAAGATTAGGGAAAGAGATTTCTCTTTTGTCTCTCTCTAGATAAAACTCTAGTTGCAGTAGTCCCATTGAAGTTAGTGTGTCAGATTCACTGCTGCAAAAAAACAGGCTGGCCCTCCAACCAGCACTAAATCTGCCAAGAGTGGGGGACAGCATTGCAAAGTCACTAGCATCCCCTGCCCTGTTGGGTGGGCCAGTCCCTCCTGGCAGGATATTCATTCAACATCTGCACATTTCCAAATTAGATCAGGATCTTGGTCACAGTCCCTTGACCCCAATCTTAGCAAGTAATAGGACCAACTGAGGGGAAGGGGGGAGGAACATAGCTTTGCCCTAAAGCATAAGCAGAGGATCAGCATGACTCTTGACTATATAGAAAGAAAATTAGATACATTCTCTTCATGTCACTGGTTGCTACATCCCATTACTTTAACCAATTTGCTGGTGAAAGTAAAAGTAAAAAGTCTCCTTGTTTTCACATTCTCCAATACTAACTGTGAAAAGGGAATTCAGTGGATTCTATTTTAGAGGGTTTAATGTAAACTTACAATCATTGTATCAAAATCAACATTTTTTTGGTGTATAAAAAAGTTTCACAAAAAGAAAAGGTGTATTTGTGGCACCTTACAGACTAACAAGTACTCCTTTTCTTTTTGCGAATACAGACTAACACGGCTGCTACTCTGAAAAAAGTTTCAGGAGTCAGAGTTAGCTGAAAGTTCTTTAGATTAGATTTTCTATTTTGAATTACTCTTTTGGAAACTAAATACAATACCTTCTCTTTCCTCCATTGCTCCACCAGGGCCCCTGTAAAGGAGGAGTTGATATATTTACGAGTCTTGCATGGATAAGGTTTGTAGGCTTGGGCTTAAATGCTTACAGAATGGAAAGCAAATCAGCCATTCAAAAGTAATTACCAAAATATGACATTCTCAATATTTTAGGAAAAAAATCTGTATTTCTTTGAATTGATTATACTGCTTGCTAGGACCATCATCATAGTTTCATAATCAAAATGCTCATGTGAATTCAAAACCTTTTAAATAAAAGTCTGGTTCAACTAAAAGCTAGCCTCCATAGCTACTTATAATGGAAACTGCAGAGTCGTTTTGTACATTTCAAGGGTACCCTGAGAGTGTTCTGTGAGTCACCACCAGATTTATTATTGTGGGAGGAATTTTAAGAAGCCACACTGGACAGTTTTGTTGCTGAAATAAGCCATGGACACCCATTTATTATATTCTTTTCTCATTAATCATTCTGATATTGAGACATATTTAGAGGCCAATGGCAAGTGTGCATGTGCTTCTATGTCTTTGCTCAGTCACAAGCTTTGAGCCAGGGAAGAACAGCAAAAGGGGCAATACACAGTTTAAGATTTAAAAAAAATCCCAAATTTCTACAAGTATGAATAAAATGATAGCTCCCACTGAGAGGTTCCTGCTAACATTAACCAAGAGATTGCAAAAGTAAAGTGTTTATTCAAAGGCACTGCCTGGGGCTTGACTACAGGAAGCTCATACATTACTCCCAGAGTTTCTGTTATAAAATAATATCTGTTGGATTTTGTGCTCATCTCAGTATAACTTCTGAGTAAATCCATTGAATTTAATCAATGCATGTAAAAAGTGGACCAGGACCTACACATTTCACAAGTCTACATATCATTCCTCTTCAAGGAGACAAGTAGCAAATACAATCTGCACTGTAGAGCACTTAGTTTTAAACAACTCCATCCAAACCCAGCCCAAACCCATCCATCTGTGTAACTGTCCATGAATGCAACCATAGCTTAGAACAGTAATAGTCCCTGAGGTGAGCATAACTGCAGGTAGGAGTGTGGTTCATACAAGATGCAAATTTTATTTTGACAAGCTTCAGCTCCACAGTCCATGTCCTTAGAGTAGAGTGATTGTGCTATTGGAGTTCCCATGGCAGACAGATCTTCTTGCTGAGTAGAATGGCCTGCTACAGTCTTAGGATCAGCAATATTCCAGGATTTGCATGGACTTAGAATGTTGATGATATTTGTAAGTAGTTCAGGAGCTGATTGCACCCTTTCACTTGCTTTCGTTTAGAGTTTGGTGGTACTGTGGGTCATACAGACAACCTGAGATATTATTTAAATCCAAATATAGGAAACTGTATTCAAAAATAGTAAGTGTCTTTTGAGAGTACATCCATAGAGGTAGGACATGATTTACAGAAAGAGGTGGGGGTGGGAAGGTGGAACATAAAGAAGCAGTCAAAACTGAATTTCATTAATACCCTTGTCATCTCAACAGGAAACAAAGATGAAAATAATGAAAAAAAAAACTTCTTAAAATGTGTGACTTCATCAGGACTGTGAAGGTTGATTAAATTAAATAACATTATTTACATTGATTAATAAAAATAGACCACAGTAGGCTGTATGAAGAAAACAATTCTATCATTATACAATTAAACAAACTAATTAACAATGAGAATGTTGTACACAGCAGGGAAAAAACAAGAGCAGGTAGAAATTATTATTTTTTTTTGCAAAAATAAAGAGCAACTAAACACAAAGCATTTCTATTAATAAACTCTTTGCGCCATTTCTATGCAAGCATCACATTTGTAAGAGAGAGACGATTTATGGAAAAAACAATCAACCCTTCATACATAGGTGCTGGAACAAGAGAAACTGGGGGTACTGCCGCATCCCTGGCTTGAAGTTGTTTCCATCATATACAGGTTTACCATTTGGTTCAATGGCTCTAAGCACCCCCACTATACAAATTGTCCCAGCACCCCTGCCTGCAAAGATGTATACATGAGCAGTCTATAATTTCGAAAAAGGGTAAACAGCAAATTTGCCATGGATTTAATCCTGAATGAAGACTAGTGATTTTAATATATTTTAAGACATTTAATTCTGAAATCAAAAGTGTTCTGAATGCAGCACTAGTTATTCAGAATATTTCATGTTTTGTCATGTTTACACCAACAGTTTGAGGTTCTGTTGGTACTAGGGAAATGACCCTTGTAGCTGAAAGATGTTAACATTGACAACAAACTCATGAACTGCATCGACTCATTCAACCAGAGTTGAAAACAGTTTGGCCAGTGGTGTAGCAGACAAGCCCAAGCCATTTTCAGCACCTGTTACAAAAACTGTTCTATACACCAGGGCACTCTGTATTTCTAGAACACTCGCTGTAACATGTTCAAAACTCTTTGGACCCAGCTATCCCTGTGGCCCAACCACTCACAAATTCAAATAAGCTGGTGAGAGGGTCCTATTGTTCTCACCATTTACAAACAATAGGTTATTTCGTAGTGTAAATATACCCTCTGCGATTGAAAAAAGATGAAAAGATGTTCTGTGCATGGCATACTCCAGTGCTCCCCTTTTCATTAAAAGGAGTTCAATATATACTATAAAGCTGAATAACAGAAATTAATACTTATCATACAATCGGGGCATAAGAGAAAAAATGGTTGCTGCCACTAGCAGTTGTGTGGTTGAGGAAATAATTTTTAAAAAAATCGTGGATGGGAAGTTGTGGTGCACTACAATATTAAGCATGTGCTTTAATGTGTAGAAGGAGGCCATAGAGTAGACATTATTTTTCAGTAAATATTTCTGAACTCTTGAACTTCCGTTGTGAAGCCCAGACATGAACACCAATTGCAGGCTGGTTCTGTCTTCTTAGATAGCCACTAAAATGATTATATTTTGCCACAATGGAGGTATGTAGTTTTGTCACTAGAAAGCCAATATAGCTCTGTACTTGGCATTGGTTTTTTTAATGTTCCAGAAAAATATATTTTTTCTTTTCCCCACTGTCTCCCATATTTCTTCAGACCACTCCCCATGATTTAAAGATTGTCTGTATAGGATCTTTTTGTATTGTATGTTGGCATGCCACCACAGGAAGTGGTGCATAGATTTAGAAGGCAGGTTTTGTAATAAATTACTATACCATTCAGCTGTTGGTCCCAGGTCCATGAACAAAAATAATATAAAATCAATAAAAAACAAAAATACAGAGGAAGGAAATGCATTTGCAAGAAAATACATTCAGATGAGTGCAATTCGGATGCTGTAATGGAGTCAGCAGTTTATTTCACCATTCACAGATTTCATTGTTTTAAAAGCTTATTAGTTAGCGATAAACATTTACACAATTTGAAGTGTCCATCTAAATGGACCATATGGAACTATCAAGTCTCTCTACACACTTGATATTACCTTTGGTATTCCTTAATGGCCTTGGTTTATGGTTGTTTGTTGAAAATTCAATCTTCATTTGTAGGTATTTCTGCTGAACTGTTCATGTTTCCATAACACTTATTCCGATGGGCTAAACATCTAAATGTAGATATTCTATAAACTTTATGGACCAACGCAGAAAATATCCATCTCCTGATTTTCATTTTATAATGGTTTATTTTCTCCTTAGTTCTAAGGTAGGATTAAAAGCACTAGAGGTTTTATGATTCTTGATTGAACTGCAAGGACACATTTACCCGGAAGATGAATCCCTTGGCTATTCTTTTACTGGGAAGAGTAGGTCTGAGATCAGTTGTAAGCTTCAGCACAATAGAAATCCCCCAAGACTATACCTTTCATTAAGCCTACCTTTAAAAAAATAGTCCAAACTGTGGTTACAGTCAATTCATTAAAATGATTTTGAAAATAGAAGTGCTAATCTTCATTAGGAAAAGAAAAATGTAATTAACTTTTGGTTATGGCATACCTTCCATGAACCAAGAAATGTTAAAGTCCTTCTGTCATGGGGTGTATATACCCCATGCTGGCCCAGCAATCTAGGGGTTAATGCAGCTACTGCCAGCCAATGGTTATTGGCAGTCTCACATTCCTATGTTTTGTCTTTTGGCAATTCAGGACAATACACTACAAACATAGAATAAATGGGGATTTATAGAATCATGCTGGGTTAACAATCCAATTCACATACAAGAGAACAGAAAAAGATGAGTGAAACAACTTTAACCTCTTTTGGTTGGAGATAATCTAGCCTTGAGATTGGGAAGCCTGCCCTGAACCTCACCCCTACTAGGCACAAGAGTTGCTGCAATGTGGATGAGGGAACATAGTTTGAGTTTCACTTTGATTTACTCTTGTGCTTGCTGGGAGACAGAGAACACTCTCAAAGTTACAAGGGCCTCATATTCACGTAACACACTAATGAGCATGTCCCCTGACTTGGAATGATGCCCTCAGTCAAGTTAAGTTATCTCCAGGGAGTGAATCCAGAACCACTGGATCTAAAAGCAAGAGCTTCTACTACTTGAGCTAAAGAACAAGGTCCATTAGTTTGGAGGTAGTAGCAAATTCATGAATGCCTGTGGTCCAGGCACTACAGCAGAACAAAGGCACACTTGGCCAGTGTGTTATATCCATAACAACTCAAAGAGGCTATTCAAATGCTTAGAGATAGATGTTAGACTAATAAATTTATAAATATTCATCCTGCATATGCAACTTGATTCAAACATGTCACAGTGCATAAACCAGAAACGTTGAATTAAGGGACTTCAGACAGAACAAATTTGCCTAGAACACATTAAATTCCACAGAGATGGGTGCTATAGAAAACCCTAAGATAGACAGATGGGATCCACTTCTTTGTTTTAGTTATTTGCACTCAAAACCCTCCTTCAATCATCTTGCCTTATATTAGCTATGACACCTGCAGAGCGGAAAGCATCTCTCAGAACCTAACTTCAGCAACTCTTTCATGATGTTTTCATATTCAATGAGCAATCCAGGGTTACAACTTTTTTGCAAGATGTCACGTTAACTATTAGGTACTTTCTATGGCTGCTGATTTACATGATCCAGCATGCACCATAGGACAGGTTGACCCCCAGATTGTTAGGACCAAGATAATCCTCTAGGATGATTACGGCCTCAGAAGAGCAACCCCTCGTAGACTTTGGAGTCCACTCCAGAATATCTCCCATTGCCTACCAAACTAACCCCCTTTTATTGCAACAGTCAGACTAAAACCTATCAAGTCATGATTTCGCTCTGCAGTTTTTCTTGAGCACTATATCTGAACAACAATCACAGGCCTTGCTGACACTAAGATGGAAGCTCATCTTGAATGAATAAGATTCTGGAAGAAGATATATATATATATGGGACCTAATGTGGCTTTTGAAAGAAAGAAAGAAACCAATAGTGGGCATTATTCTAACTTAAATAAAAGTCTTTTAAATGAGGGTTGGGTTTTATTTAAATAAGTGTTTTGAATCAAAGCAATTTTCTTTTCTGAACATATGAGCCTGGATGCCAGAATTAATGGTAATGAATGATTTTTTTTAAAAAATAATTCCAAGGACTCTGTAGATACACTGAGTTTCAATTAACAGCAATGCAGGAAAGATTGAGACAGCTGAATCCCATGATGAAGACAAAAAACTTCTGGGGATGCAGAGCCCCCAGGAGATGGAGACAGAATGCACCATTTTTAGCACACAGTGTGTAGGAAAACAAACTACTTATGGTGGAATGATAACAGACCAGCAGCAATGCAGGAAAGACTCAAACAGATGTTAATGGAGGCAAGATTCACAGTTGGTAGTAAAGAGCACAACAGTAAATGACTCACCTCCCAGGTAATGGTGATAAGAGTTATGGTTTATAGTAGACAAAAATGTGATAAGAAAAGGAGTACTTGTGGCACCTTAGAGACTAACAAATTTATTAGAGCATAAGCTTTCGTGAGCTACAGCTCATTTCATCGGATCTGTAGCTCACAAAAGCTTATGCTCTAATAAATTTGTTAGTCTCTAAGGTGCCACAAGTACTCCTTTTCTTTTTGCGAATACAGACTAACACGGCTGCTACTCTGAAACCTGAAAAATGTGATAGTGATACATAAACCTCTTGAACCTGTGAAAATAAGCATAACTCAGCTTGGCAACACTAATAAATGTCAGTTATTATTTTCCTCTTTCTTAATAACTTGTATTTATCTCACTAAAACTCTGTTGAAATTGCATACTTTTTTTTATACCAAGGCTGACCTGATCACACATGAGAGCCTTGAAAAACAAAGCTCCAAGACAAATGAAGGGGGTTAAGAAAGGCAAAAGCACACATCTTTCAGTAAATAGCTCTGCAGAAAATTACTCAAAGATCACATAATGGTAATAAAATTCACAATTGTCTAGTGCAAAACTCAAAGCAGACAGTTATTTTCAAAACAAATGACTCAAGGACTGAAGAGAGGAAGATCTGTTTATCACTCCTGCTTGCGGGCATATCCATGTTGCCCCTTCTTCCAAATTTCTGTTTAAAAGAAACACCATTTAAATCAGTCTAATCCTCTGAAGTAGAACTTTCATCATTTTTAAAGAATCATTGATGGAACAAAGAACTGAGATTGAATGTGTGGCTGCTATTTTTTCCCCAGCGAGCATCTGCCATTCTTCTGAAGAAGGAAAGAAAGGTGTATTCACTGTATTCATTTGCATCAGAGAATAGTTCACTAATACCATCATATACTTTTTATAATCCCCTGCCTCTTCATTTCTCTTATTTTCTTTTTCCTTTTCTCTTTGGTAATGCAAATTCATTCCCTAACCAGAGCTCAGAAGCTAAAAAGATTTAGGTCATGATTAAATGCTCCAGTCGCAGTGACTATCAGCAGATGAAAACCTATGAAAAGAAAAGGGTTCAATTTCTCAGTTAACTGCGAGAAATATCTGATTCCATTGGTTCTTTTCATTTATTAGAAATATGCAATAGAAATGGCATGACTGGGTAATTTTAACAGCCAGTACAAGACATAGCTATGTGTATCTTTTAAATTTGCACTGGGTGGACAATTTATTATTTTTATTGGATATTAAAGAACAGAGTTACAGCAAAAACTTATTTTCTTCAGGTCATAATAATATTGTAATGGGCATGTTTGCAATGGTTTGGCAATAAGCTAAAAAACCATACTCACTCACATAGAATGATCATTGTCAAACCATATGGTAAATTCCTTAGATCTCTTCCACTGATATAGCCTGATCTAAATGGCTACTGAGCAATGGATATAGCTTCCTGAATGCATTGGTAAATGTTTAGCAGATGAGTATAAGGAATATTTTGCACACCATTCCTGAACGGAGTAGAACATCTCCCAATCAGTGTTCATCTATTATCCCACAGTTCTCTTGTAAGAAACAGACAGACAGTATAGTAATAACATACTTGTTATAAAGTTACCAGTTTTTAAACATACACAAATTAAAAAAAGATACCAGTTTTTAAACCTCAGTGCATGTTGTTGGTTGCCAGGGCCTGCCTGATACAACTACACTAACAGGAATCAGTTTCCAAAATGGTTAGACAAATTAGCCACACTGCTAAAATGGTACAGGCTTCCCTTTGCCAGGTGTTCACAGGTAAGAGTATCTTATACATATGGCCCCTCCGCTTGCCAAGGCATCCCACTATTTTCTAGGGGATGGATTTTTTTCTGCCGGAAGCAGAAGGGAGGGACAGGAACCAGAAATATAAAAGGCCACACTCCAGCTGTTAGTTAGAGAGGAGCTGCCGGAGGAGAAAGACCTGTCTCACCCACTGCTGGAGCTCGGACCCAACAGCAACAGCTGCAGCGACAGAGATCTGGAGGGACTGCCAGAGCTTTCGGTCTCTGGAGATGTCGAGGAGTTGCTGGGGCTGCCATTAACCATTTACCCCAGCACCAATGTACCCCCCTCAAACAGGAGTGTGGAAAGTAGCCCCCAGGGAGCTCAATATAGTTTGGCTGTGTTGCTGACTGACATCTGGCCAGCGTGTTGCGGCTGGATTTCCCCGCTGACCCAGTGGCAAGCCACTGTTAAGGCCCTGGACACAGTGGTGTCGGGTGGGCCTGCATCCCCCTACCCCTGCCAGCCCACCTCTGGGGAGGCTGCCTCCCCAGCACAGGCCAAGAAGCTTGTGTTTGTCAGCAGTCTGCCAGAGCCAGGACAGACTGCCCCTGTTTGAGGGCCTGGGTGAATAGATTCCTTATTTGCTCTGCCCTAAATACCAGCCTGGGACACCTAACTGCTTGCTGCTTCGCCCTGCTGGAGGCCAGGGGCTTGTGGATACTCCTGCCCTATCCTGACTGTAGGCTAGAGCCCCCTAACTGTTTGGTGCAATGTCCAGTCTGAGGACTGGGGTCCCAAGACTCAGTACTGGATTACCGCACCGAGTGGCAGAGAAACCGATGCTAATTCCCACCTGAACTGTGCTCTTGCAGAGGACTTGTAGTGAGGGGGATGGCCTCTCTCTCAGGCAGACGGAGGGAAATCCGCGACTGCCTTACAGTAGATAATTATCAGACACTTTGCTGAATGCAGGTACTGATACTGAGTCTGTCATGTCATATTTATAATTCAAGCTGAACCTTGCTAGCCAAGACCATATTTGAACAGGGATCTGACACAATCTCCTTATGGAAATACATTCACTGCTTGAAAATCACAGGCCAAGACATCTGACACACTTGTATAGTTTCTGTGCATTTTTAAGCACACTATTTGTCCATGTGCATTTTTTTTCTTTATACACTTTCATACAGTCAGACCCAGGGACATGATAAAGGCCAGGATGAGAGCTCCGGCTGTCTGGGGAAAAAACAGAAGATGGACCTTACAGATGTTTTGAGCACAGATTGGATGTGCTTTACAAGAGGGAGGGAGGGACTGAAGGTGATCCCAAGACCATGACCCTGGTGGTATTGTCAAGAGTGACTGTGGGGAGTTGAAAGGGTTTTGCATGCCACGGCAGGAGAGCATTTCTGGTCACATTAAGTTTCAGATGATGAAGACATCCTAGAGGAGGTGTCAGAAAGACAGACCAAGATTAACGTTCAACTATAAGGTAATTCAAATTTCTCACAGATCCAAGCTATTCCTCAACTACAGCCTTGTATATCGGTCATACTTGCCTCGTAATGGCTTCCAGATTGTCTCATTATATTGTCTGAATATTTGCTCACCAAAATAAGTTAACAAACTGGTCTGCTCAATCACCTACCAACACAGGCAAAGATACTCAGCTATGGCTGAGGAACGGCCAGTGTGACGCAGGTAGGTGCATGAGGGTGTGTACTTTAGGAGTGTGTATCTGTAGAGGACCAGTCCTTCAGCACAAATCTTAAATGCTGCCTAATGGTGTTCTACATTACACTGGCTGCCAATGGGTCCAAGGGGGCCTGTATCAGAGGATTAGCAGGACATACAGAAATCCTGGGTACATCATCCAATTTCTCACCCCCTATGCTGGCAGCAGGGAAATGGGTAGGTGAAAGAGCCACTACGCTGGCTGAGAGGATCCCCTCACCCCTGTTCTTGGGCAATCCTTCCATTTCTCTCTGTCAGATTTAGCACCAGAATCCACTATGAGTATGGTTTGATACATGAGTCACTTAAATCCCCCATGAGCAACATCTTGGCTATTTCCTAGGCCTTCCTGACAGTGGTGAAAATATTTAGTACATTCAACTTTCTCTAAGTGCTCTGAAGATACTTAACAATAACTATGAGTAAACTGAAAACCTTATTTTTCTTTAACTTGTATCCAAACTTCTTGTGCTCTGTCAATTAAGTATTGATTCTGCAGAGATAAAATATTCATCCTTCATCAATATTGTAACTCTTTTTGCTACTATATTTTGCTTTTCCATTTGGAAGGTGAGTCCCACAAACCCAATCCTCAGAAATGGAGCTATACCAATTTGTGCCAACTGAGGATCTGGCCCTAGAGCTTGTATTACTGTTGTTTTTTTTTTAAAGTCCCCATCTCTTCTTTATTTTACATACTAATTTTACTCATCTTTGAAAATAACCTCCAGCTCAGGAATCATAATACATATGCTCTTCATCCTACAAAAGACTTGCTTTTCAATTTCATTTTTCCCCCAAAGTTCTCATTTCATTTGTCTACATGCTATTTCCTGCAATATTAACCAATAGCTATACTGGGCTTGATTCTGATCTCATTTAAACTGGGTTTATACATATTTGATTCCTACTGAGAGCAGCAGCAAGCCCATTTTCTTGGGACCCAGGAGACTTTTTCTACTGTGTTATTACTATCCTAGCATAATGGCCAGATTAGCTAACTTCCCATGTTCACAACCAATTTAGTTGCCACCATCTATTTAATAACTCATTAATTTTGAAGGCCAAGTTCCTTTTTCACATTGTACACTTTCATCTGATTCAGTCTAGAAACCTTGCCTACTGAAAATGAGAGAACATGCTGTAAAGATGAAAGTGTATCAATGCACACTCTATTGTATGCCTGCATTTCAGGGGGGGTCTGTATCCGATGAAGTGAGCTGTAGCTCACGAAAGCTTATGCTCTAATAAATTTGTTAGTCTCTAAGGTACCACAAGTACTCCTTTTCTTTTTGCGAATACAGACTAACACGGCTGCTACTCTGAAAAAAGGGGGGTCTGTGTGACACACCAGCTGTGCTATAGCAAATGACTACAGCGAAGCTTTCTAGCTGATCTAAACACATCAAACAGTCCAAAAATGTAAAAATGAGGCTTAATGTGCTCCCTAATTGTCAGGAGGGTAGGCAGTTTGCAATCTATTTTCCCAGGTCTCATTTATTTAATGCATATAGTGGTAGCTGTAGCCAAACCTCATCTGCTGTCATCACAGATAAATCAAAGTTGTTGGGTTTTTTTCAGAAACTCACAACAGGTTGTCAGAAAGTTTTCTAGTCATTTCTCCCTCTCTAATTTAGAGTCACTGAAGTGGTGTCAGTGCCTATTAGCATAATCATGTTGACTGGGACACTTCTGCCTTTCACTTTCATGCCAAACATGCCTTTTTCCCCCACAATTGCTTGTAGGTAGGAAGAAACAGAAAGTTCAGAGTTGCTCTACCGGGGGGGGGGGGGAGGGAGGGAGAGGGAAACGAACTAGGTAAACTGTTCCAGTATGCTGCAGGCTTTTTGAGAACACATGTCAGTTAGACATAAAAAGAATAAACTTGGCTTAACTGTGTTTACCTTATTTAAGGCATCCTTGGGCTATAAAAACTACCTTAACTTCTGTTTCTTATCACCTACAATTAGAGTTTGTGGCTGAATACAACTCCAAGCTTGATACAACTCCACTGAATTCAGTAGAGTTACACCATGGATGAATTTGAGCTTTGGTCTTTAAAGCAGCCTTTCCCCTTGTATGAATTAAATACCACTATATGGTGAGTCCTTAGCTTACTGTCTGCAGCAGAGTTTGTTGACATTCTTTTCAGATTGTGTTGATGGAAAAGGTTAAAATCTGCAGAGCTAGTTCAGTCAATGCCAAACCTGCAACCACAGGAGATCTCACAAATGTGTGATGCTTTCTGCTCATGCCCCAGTGCTGCACATTGCAGATCACTTAGTGATGATAATGAGTTGAGCCCCATGGAAAATCAGAGCAACCTTCACCCCTATTCTTACTAGTGTGTAGAGCCAACAAAGCACAAGGGTAGGGTAGTCAATGAGATCTCCCTGTGTGAAGGCCACTTGAAGGGAGACAACTCTTTCCTGAGCCCTGTGTAATAGTATGGCTTCACACTACTTCCAGTATAGGTCAGTGCCTACACCATACACTTTGACCCTGAATACTGAACCTATAGCTGTGGACCCCAATCAAATAGCTTTGCAGAAGGGTCCAAGATTGACTTGAACTGGACCCAAAAGCTTGCATTCTAAAAATCCATTCCCAGGTGCTGAATTTATAAGGAGGAAAATTATAGGGAAGTTGCAGCTAGCTACTCTATGTACTTATCCCCTCACTTTTCAGACAGCGACTGTCTGGGAGCATCAGCCTCACTTTGGTTCAGATCATCTGCATGAATGACCTCTACATTTCCTCTAAGCATTCACACTAAAAATAAGTGGAGAGAATCTTTTTTTTATATGGACATAACACAATCACTGGACACAGTCCTATCAGCACCATGACATTAAGTTAACTTGCTTAAATTCATTGTCTGAGCAGTTCTTGCTTTAACTTCAGAGATAAGGACAGACAAATATGTATCTCACACTATGTATGTTTCTGGCTCAACAATCTGACTATGTCAGCCCCTTGTAAGTTCCTCCACTAGTTCCTTCATTTCTACCATATCAAAACACAAACATTTTGTCCTAACCTGCAAAGCCCACCACTGTTTAGCCCAGCCACACCTACTGTCCTATAATCTTATTATGAGATCACCCCCTGCCTGCATTCCACCAACAATGCTGGACTTGACCACCTGCTTTTCCACTTCTCCCACAACGGTCTTCATGCTTCCCCCCCCCCATGCTGCTCCATACACATGGGAAATCACTCCTAGTCAAAAACCATAAACTAACACCCTTACTGTCCTTCAGCTCTTTCCTTAATGCTCACTTCTGCTGTAATGCATAGAGAAATCATAGGCAAAGAAGCTGGCAAGTCATGATGGTTGATACTGCTTTGTACTTAAATCAGGGATTCAATCACTTTGTTATGTGTGAAGAATATAGCATAGCCTAACCAAAATTACAGCACATACTCCAAAAATCTTTTAGTATGTACTAGTGCAGTGGTTCCCAAACTTGTTCTGCCGCTTGTGCAGGGAAGGCCCCTGGCGGGCCAGGCCGGTTTGTTTATCTGCTGCGTCTGCAGGTTCGGCTGATCGTGGCTCCCAGTGGCCGTGGTTCACTGCTCCAGGTCAATGGGAGTTGCGGGAAGTGTCGGCCAGCATATCCCTCGGCCTGCACCACTTCCAGCAGCTCCCATTGGCCTGGAGCAGCAAACCATGGCCACTGGGAGCCACGATCAGCCGAACCTGCGGATTTGGCAGGTAAACAAACCGGCCCAGCCCACCAGGGGCTTTCCCTGCACAAGCGGAGGAACAAGTTTGGGAACCACTACCCTAGCGAATCTGTTAATTAGTTTAGTTTAGAATCAGTCTTTTCAGAAATTTAGCATGCTATGTCAGACCATTTTTTTGTCGCAAATGATCTCAGAAATGAAACAACACAGACTCTTCAAACTTCCCATAGAGTTAAAATTCACGGAAACCTGTGGTAGAGGACCCATCTGAAGACTTTTTTAAAGAAGATTAATGGTCAGTTTTTTCTGTTCTCCCCAACTGAAAATTTGTCCTCCAGAGGGACTTTGTGCGGATGCAGTATGATACGATCTTTAACTGCATGATCACATACTACTTTTTTCTCCACAAGAGCCCTGCATCATTCAGTGCACAAGACAGACAGTGCTTGCTGAATGAGAAGCTATTCTATATTTTAGCGAATCCTCAGTGGCAAAGTGTGGCCATAGGCCTTATTTACTGCCCACTATTTAAACCCTGCTCTGAATTATGAATTTCTTCATGTGCTTTCCTATGATGCTCATAACTATAATATCTGAAGGCAAAATTCACAAAAGGACTTAAGCTGCCAGTTTAGGTACCTAAATCCCAGAATCATCCCCACTGAATGGTTTAGGCACCTTAAGTTGCTCAGCACCTAAATGTTTTGCAGTAAAAGTTGCCTAGGAACCTATATTTTTGCCTTTGCACATATCCACTGCTGCTTCACTTTAGGCCTTTCTTAAGCGATGCATGAACCAGAGGAAAATAGGCATTTCTCTACCTAGCTCACCTGCAGGCCCATCTGGTAAGCATGCTCAGAGTTTACCTACCAGATGCACCCCCATAGGTGAGCTCATACAAAGCTGGGAGGATGGGGGGTGGTAAGAGGAGCATCACCACAACTAGGTTCCTTTGTGACTCTAGCCCTGAGTGCTTAACAGGCATTCATTAACATATCTTCACAGTGCTACTGTTGGTATTATCCCCATTTTACAGATGGGGAGCTGAGCACACAGAGAGATTAAGGTCAATTGTCCATTCATTTGGCAGGTGCCCTATATGAGATGCTTAGGACCTGATATTTTCAGAGTACTTAGTATTTTATAGCTTTTTATAAAAATCAAAGCTCATCTCCCTTCAAATTCAGTTGCAGCCATGAGTATTCAGCACTTCTGCAAATCAGACCACAGATGTCGCACACTGAACACAAAATTAGTTACCACCTGTGAACGGTTCTGGTTTAAGTAATTGGCCCAGCAGCACATGAGAATCTGTAGAAGAGGCAGGGATAGAAAGCAGTTCTCTGAGGTAGTATTCTACAGCCTAAGTCATGAGACCACCATTCCTTTTCGTCTACTCACCTGCCTCATTCAGACCTTCCAACTTCTGCAAGAAATGAGGCGGGGTCCTACAGACAACAAGCCTGATTCATTCCCAGAGAGGTTCAGCCAGTGCATTGAATGAGGCAGGGGTCCTGTGGAAAATAGAATTTGTTCATGTAATTAAAGACCATCAGATAATGCATATCCACAAGAAGAGCAAATTAAAGTTGCACAATCAACCTTGATTCTAGCATTTTCTAAATGGAGTGCTTGACATTGCAACCCTAATGCTCTTTTAATGAAGTTTTTTGTGTGCAGTTTCCTTGATTAAAACAAAAACCAACAAACAATCAGACTGAAAAAACAAACATGTGGA
Source organism: Dermochelys coriacea (assembly GCF_009764565.3). Taxonomy (NCBI): domain Eukaryota; kingdom Metazoa; phylum Chordata; order Testudines; family Dermochelyidae; genus Dermochelys; species Dermochelys coriacea. The sequence goes on along the minus strand of NC_050071.1, from coordinate 97,370,911 downwards.
ACTATATTGAACCCCGTATTGGTCATCAGCTGAGGTGGAACCTTTAAAGCCACAGCACAGACCACTGTCATTAGAGCTAACAAAGTAACTGAGAGCAGCAGTAGGTTTTCATTCTCTGTGTGGACCAGTTCCAAAGGGGGATGAGACACAGTGGCAAACAATGGTGAGACTCATGATTCTTGGGTTCAGTTCTAGGTTCTGGAGAGGATTGTGCTCTAGTAGGAACATAACCTTCAGCCCCTTTATCCCCCAAGCCTGAGCTCTTCTACACCCATGCCCTTCTTGTCTATTCTTGTCCAAGTCCTCTCTCTCTCCCCCTACAGCTCCTTGTCCCAGTGTCCACACTATCCCTGGATTCTGATCTCAGTCCAAGTCTTCCTGGGCTCCTCATCGGAATCCCACTCTTTCAGTACCCCAGCCCACAGTCCTACTTTTCCCCCATTCAGGGCTCATCATCTCAATCTCCATCCCAGTCTCCCTATACCAGCCCCAGTCTCCCCCATCAGGATCCACAGCCAAACTGATTCAACACCCCAGTCTCCCAGTCCCAGTGTATCCCATCTGTTCCTTCCGATCCCACCCAAGTCCATACCCCTTTGCATTCCAGTGAGGCTGTTCCTCCTTCTCATGGGCACAAGTAGTGAGGGCACTGGTAAGACAGTCAGGTCTACCTACCCTCAGTTCTTCTGTCTGGCAGCCAGGAGGAATAATTGAAAGGAAAGTTCTGCTCAGTACCTGCAGGAACATTCCCAGGGCAGAATCATCAGAGGTTTAGCTGTCAAACTAACAAGTCTCAACTGAGTATGTAAAACTGAGATTTTTCTGAATGTTATAACTTATCTACATTTTGGTAGATATTCACTGGAGCAGCAAAAGACACACCCTGACACTAGGGCAACCCCCTGAAAATTAAAAGGGTAAGATTTATTTATTTTTTAAGAGTGGGCAAAATAAGTTTTAATCCATTTTTGGAAGATGCTGAACTTTTATTTGTTTATTTATTTATTTAGGGACTTTCTAAATAAATACAGCCTAAAGCAAACACCTGACATGCAAAATCTCAGCCAGAACAGTTAAAATTTGCTAATGTTGTGAAGAACTGAAAACAGGGTTTTATTATAACGGGCAGTGTTGGGCAGCCATAACTATAGGCATATAGCTATCAGTTCTGCCTGTAATATACAGTTTACCATATAGCTATCATGGTGGAGAGAAATATTTTAAAATATTGCCAGGATCTTTGCAATTTCCTAGTAACAAATAATGAATAAAATAATTCAATAAATTATGAAGAATCCCTAGAAAACATATTGCTGGTTTCCAGACTATACTGTTTTGTCCTTAATTAATAATATATATATATATATATATATATATATATATATATATATACACATTTATACATTTCACAGGGCAAAAAGTATTATACAAGTTTTCATTAAGTACTGAATAGTATTGTGTGTGTGCCCACGCATGAGCGTGTGCATGTCTATAAGACAGCATCTAGACAAAGTCAGTAGTATTAATATATGCCTAATCATAATGGCAGTTCACTTATTAGCATTTTCTATTGTTTAATGTCTAGGTTTTTGCTGTTGCCTGCATCCTGAAAATAGACATGGCATATCCTTTGGCTTCATAGACAACTGTCTCTGCAGCTTTGTAGAAAATGTGTGTTAATGGGATAAGGCAGGGCTTTAAAACAAATAAACAAACTCTGTTTTGCTGGATGAACATAAAGCTGCTTTCCCTATCTCCCTACTTCTGCAACTCACAGGAAGATTACGAGTCCCCAGGCAGCTCATGGGTCTTTGTAAACTAAGAATAGGAAATTAGAGCTAGGAGAGCTTCCTCTTTTCATGGAGAAAGCTCTGTTAAAAACCGAAATATTTTCCTTGTTTGCATATAACAGCCTTAGTAGCATAATTCTAATCAGAGAAATTTAAAGGGAGGGGGAAGGATTTGGAGCAGCAAAATATACAATAAGATATAAAATCTCATTTGCCTCCATTTGGTGACTCTAAATCCCACCCTGTGCCATTTTCACTAAAAACATACTTCAATCCCCTCGTTTTCCAGAAACAAAACAAAGGAACTTTTGAACTTTATCAGTTAAAAAAATCCCAAACCTCCACAGACACTTCCTTCTTCTGATAGTTGTGTTGCCACTGGGACTTGAAGCGATATTTCTTTAAAGACTTTTTTATATTAAAATATTCCAACAGGGTCCATAAATTTATTTGAAAGCATAATCTTTTGAAGTTCTTTGTCAGTATAATGTATTTTTCAAGTACATATTTGAGAGAGAGAGAGAGAGAATTCATTTTGGTCACTTAAACCTGTTCTCAGCCTACTCAAACAAACAATGGAATGATTCCTTGAAATAGTTTGCTAATATTTACATGCTGCAGGAGAAGCATCTATATAGTACCTGCTACAATAACATTTCCTCCAATTTAGAGAAAAAAGATTTTCATTGACATGGACCATAAACCATTTTTATTGCACACTAATAATTTATTAATCTCTTTAGCACCACCTACCATGTGCTTTTATTGTTCACATGCTTCCCATAACATAAATGTGCTGTACATAACTTCTGTGGAACCCAAAGCCATACAGTGTGTATGCCCACAAGATCTTATGGGTGACATTATTATTCTACATATACATTATGGGTCTAAAAATAAATAAATAAATCACATTTCAGATCTATATAACAGATCACAGTTCCACTATTCTGCAATTCCTGCCTCTGTTGAGCTATAGTTGTCATCAGTGGGAGATCAGGGTATGTACGGAGAAAAGAACATTAGGAGATGATATTCAAGAGGATGAAAGAAGAATTTTGCCCTGTACTGCAGATTAATGAGGCTATGGAAGAATAATGAAGTGCTCTTGTAAGAAGCAACCTTGAATTCGGTAATGATGATAGTTACAGCATGGTTCTGTAGTAATGTTAAATCAAATGCACTCCTTTGCATGTCTCCACTTACTCACAGTATGTGAACTGTTGCATTTTCATTTTATGATTAGGATTAGCCTGCATAAAAACACTGCAGCCATATTTGTTTTCTGATAAATTGGCCTGTCGGCTGAACACATTGTGGAAGGTGTGTTGGGGCAGTGTTCATAACCAGCTATGAACAGTTGTGGAGATCTCTTTACTTGAAAGCAGAAAACTGTGTTTTGGATCTATATTAATTTCTTCTAGACCAAGGGCCTGCTCTCACTTAAATTCAATAGGATTTTTCCATTTAGTTCAATAGGGTCAGGGCTTGGTACAAACATTTTGCAAAAAGCAGAGAAGAATATTTATGGGAGAGGAATTTTTACATGCGGAATCAAAACTGTAAAGGAAGAGTGAGCATCTGTGCTTAGCAAATATTCTGCTATAATATTTAAATATTACTAATAATCTAAATATATCTGAAATACCCAGAAAAAGGTTTAAATCAGTTAGCTTTTGTATTAATAGATTTTAATGCCAGAAGGGGCTATTAGATAATTTAGACTGACCTCATGTATATCAAATGTCCTTAATTTTTTACCCAGCTACCCCAGTACTGAGTCCTAAAACTTGTGTTTAATTAAAGCATATCTTCCAGAACAGCATCGAGTCTTGATCTGAAAGCATCAAGAGATGGTAAATCTACTATTTTCATGGTAATTTGTTCCAAACAGTTCATCCCCCTCACTGTTAAAAATTTGTGCTTTATTTCTAATTTGAATGTGTCTGGTTTAAGTTCCAGCCATTGATTCTCATTAAGCCTTTGTTCACTATGACCCCTAAATCCCTTTCAGAGTCACTGCTTTCCAGGACACAGTCCCCCTTTCTGTACATATAGCCTGCTTTTTTTTTTGTTCTTAGATGTATGTCCTTGCATTTGGCTGTATTAAAACATATTTAGTAAACTCAGAACTGGTAGGTAAGTTATCATGGGAAGAATATCTACAGGAAAAAGTTTTTCAGGAGGGTTGGAAGTTTCTCAGAGACAACATTAAAGGCACAACAGCAAACTATCCCAATGTGAAGGAAAAAGAGAGGAAGAATAGTAAGAGACGAACATGGCTCATCAGAAGGTTCTTAATGACCTGAATGTAAACAGCCTCTTACAATTTGTATGACAACTTCCATCTTCTCTGTAGGTATATATCTTCTTGCTATATGTTCCATTCTATGCATCTGATGAAGTGGGCTGTAGCCCACAAAAACTTATGCTCTAATAAATTTGTTAGTCTCTAAGGTGCTACAAGTACTCCTGTTCATTTTGAGGAATCCTACTAAACATGGAAACATGGACAAATTGCTACGGATAAGTACAAAAGAATAGCACAAGCCTGTAGGGACAAAAATCAGACAGACAAAGGCACAAAATGACTTACTTAGCAAGGGATATACAAGTCAATAACACATTCTATAAATACATTAGGACCAAGAGAAGGAAGGCAGAGCTAACATCACATGAAGAAGGCTGAGGTGTTAAATGAGTATTTTGCTTCAGTCTTTAATAAAAAAGTTAATTCTGATCAGATGATTAACACAATAAATATTAACAAAATCAGTGGGAAGAAATGCAAGCCAAACTAGGGAAAGACAAATTAAAGAATATTTAGATAAGTTAGATGTATTCAAGTCAGCAGTGTACTTAAGGAACTTTGCTGAAGCAATCTTGGAACCTTAGCAATAGTTAGGGCCCTACCAATTTCACAGCCATGAAAAACGCGTGTCAGACCGTGAAATAAGCCCTTGCCCATGAAATCTGATCACCCCCGTGCTGCTGGGAATGCCCCAACCAGGGGGGGCTCCTAGCTGCTAATCCCAGCCAGACTTGGGAGGGACAAGACTTGTCCTTTCCCCTGCATGGCCGCTCTCAGAGAGAAATCAGACCCACTTCCAAGTGCCTCTGATTTCCCCCTGCTGCTGGAAGTGCTCCAGCCGGGAGATGGTGGTGGTGGGGTCCTAGATGCAAGTCCCTGCTGGGCTGGGGAGGAATAGGACTTGTCCTTCCCCTATAGGGGGAGTAGGAAAGATCAGGTACCTTTTGGGTTGGGACAGTTACAACACTGTGAAATTCTCAGATATAAACATCTGAAAATGTGAAATTCACCAAATTAAAAACCTCTGGCCATGAAATTGATCAAAATGGACAGTGAATTTGGTAGGGCCCTAGCAATAGTCTTTAAGAACGCATGAAGGACAAGCGAAGTCCCAGAGGGCTGGAGAAGGGCAATCATAATATGTATCTTTAAAAAACGGGGGAACAAAGAGAACCCAGGGAATTATAGATCAGTCAACCTAACTCTAATACCTGGAAAGATACTGGATCAAAATTATTAAACCATCAATTTGTAAGCACATAGAGGATAATAGGGTTACCAGGAATAGACTACATGGATTTGTCAACAACAAATCATGCCAAACAACTTAAGAACCCTCACTGACCAGGTTACAGGCCTAGTGGATAAGAATGAAGTAGTAGATGTGATATATCTTGATTTTAGTAAGACTTCTGGCACAGTACCACATGACATTCTCATAAGAAAACTAGGGAAATGTTGTAGATGAAATTACTCATGTGGGTGCAAAAATGATTGAAAGCCAGTACTCAAAGAATAAAGAAAAGGAGTACTTGTGACACCTTAGAGACTAACAAATTTATTTGAGCATAAGCTTTTGTGAGCTACAGCTCACTTCATCGGATGCATTTGGTGGAAAATACAGTGGGGAGATTTACACACACACACACACACACACACACACACATACACACACAACATGAAACAATGGGTTTTATTATACACACTGTAAGGAGAGTGATCACTTAAGATGAGCCATCACCAGCAGCAGGGGGCGGAAAAGGAGGAAAACCTTTCATGGTGACAAGCAAGGTAGGCTATTTCCAGCAGTTAACAAGAACATCTGAGGAACAGTGGGGGGTGGGGTGGGGAGGGGGAGAAATAACATGGGTAAATAGTTTTACTTTGTGTAATGACTCATCCATTCCCAGTCTCTATTCAAGCCTAAGTTAATTGTATCCAGTTTGCAAATTAATTCCAATTCAGCAGTCTCTCATTGGAGTCTGTTTTTGAAGCTTTTTTGTTGAAGGATAGCCACTCTTAGGTCTGTGATCGAGTGACCAGAGAGATTGAAGTGTTCTCCAACTGGTTTTTGAATGTTATAATTCTTGACATCTGATTTGTGTCCATTGATTCTTTTACGTAGAGACTGTGCAGTTTGACCAATGTACATGGCAAAGGGGCATTGCCGGCACATGATGGCATATATCACATTGGTAGATTCACAGGTGAAGGAGCCTCTGATAGTGTGGCTGATGTGATTAGGCCCTATGATGGTATCCGCTGAATAGATATGTGGACAGAGTTGGCAATGGGCTTTGTTGCAAGGATAGGTTCCTGGGTTAGTGGTTCTGTTGTGTGGTGTGTGGTTGCTGGTGAGTATTTGCTTCAGATTGGGGGGCTGTCTGTAAGCAAGGACTGGCCTGTCTCCCAAGATCTGTGAAAGTGATGGGTCGTCCTTCAGGATAGGTTGTAGATCCTTGATGATGCATTGGAGAGGTTTTAGTTGGGGGCTGTAGGTGATGGCTAGTGGCGTTCTGTTATTTTCCTTGTTGGGCCTGTCCTGTAGCAGGTGACTTCTGGGTACTCTTCTGGCTCTGTCAGTCTGTTTCTTCAATTCAGCATGTGGGTATTGTAGTTGTAAGAATGCATGATAGAGATCTTGTAGGTGTTTGTCTCTGTCTGAGGGGTTGGAGCAAATGCGGTTATATCGTAGAGCTTGGCTGTAGACAATGGATCGTGTGGTATGATCTGGATGAAAGCTAGAGGCATGTAGGTAGGAATAGCAGTCAGTAGGTTTCCGATATAGGGTGGTGTTTATGGGACCATTGCGTATTAGCACCGTAGTGTCCAGGAAGTGGATCTCTTGTGTGGACTGGTCCAGGCTGAGGTTGATGGTGGGATGAAAATTGTTGAAATCATAGTGGAATTCCTCAAGGGCTTCTTTTCCATGGGTCCAGACAATGAAGATGTCATCAATGTAGCCCAAGTAGAGTAGGGGCATTAGGGGACGAGAGCTGAGGAAGCGTTGTTCTAAGTCAGCCATAAAAATGTTGGCATACTGTGGGGCCATGCAGGTACCCATCGCAGTGCCGCTGATTTGAAGGTATACATTGTCCCCAAATGCGAAATAGTTATGGGTGAGGAGAAAGTCACAAAGTTCAGCCACCAGGTTAGCCGTGACATTATCGGGGATACTGTTTCTGACGGCTTGTAGTCCATCTTTGTGTGGAATGTTGGTGTAGAGGGCTTCTACATCCATAGTGGTGTTTTTAGGAAGATCACCGATGGATTGTAGTTTCCTCAGGAAGTCAGTGGTGTCTCGAAGATAGCTGGGAGTGCTGGTAACGTAGGGCCTGAGGAGGGAGTCTACATAGCCAGACAATCCTGCTGTCAGGGTGCCAATGCCCGAGATGATGGGGGCGTCCAGAATTTCCAGGTTTATGGATCTTGGGTAGCAGATAGAATACCCCAGGTCGGGGTTCCAGGGGTGTGTCTGTGTGGATTTGTTCTTGTGCTTTTTCAGGGAGTTTCTTGAGCAAATGCTGTAGTTTCTTTTGGTAACCCTCAGTGGGATCAGAGGGTAATGGCTTGAAGAAAGTGGTGTTGGAGAGCTGCCTAGTAGCCTCTTGTTCATATTCCGACCTATTCATGATGACGACAGCACCTCCTTTGTCAGCCTTTTTGATTATGATTTCAGAGTTGTTTCTGAGTAGCAGCCGTGTTAGTCTGTATTCACAAAAAGAAAAGGAGTACTCGTGGCACCTTAGAGACTAACAAATTTATTAGAGCATAAGCTTTCGTGAGCTACAGCTCACTTCATCGGATGCATTTGGTGGAAAAAACAGAGGAGAGATTTATATACACACACACAGAGAACATGAAACAATGGGTTTATCATACACACTGTAAGGAGAGTGATCACTTAAGATAAGCCATCACCAGCAGCGGGGGTGAGGGAAGAAGGAAAACCTTTCATGGTGACAAGCAAGGTAGGCTAATTCCAGCAGTTAACAAGAATATCAGAGGAACAGTGGGGGGTGGGGTGGGGGGCAGAAATACCATGGGGAAATAGTTTTACTTTGTGTAATGACTCATCCATTCCCAGTCTCTATTCAAGCCTAAGTTAATTGTATCCAGTTTGCAAATTAATTCAAATTGAACAACAAGAGTTGTTTCTGAGGCTGTGGATGGCACTGTGTTCTGCACGGCTGAGGTTATGGGGCAAGTGATGCTGCTTTTCCACAATTTCAGCCCGTGCACGTCAGCGGAAGCACTCTATGTAGAAGTCCAGGCTGCTGTTTCGACCTTCAGGAGGAGTCCACCCAGAATCCTTCTTTTTGTAGTGTTGGTAGGAAGGTCTCTGTGGGTTAATATGTTGGTCAGAGATGTGTTGGAAATATTCCTTGAGTCGGAAACATCGAAAATAGGATTCTAGGTCACCACAGAACTGCATCATGTTCGTGGGGGTGGAAGGGCAAAAGGAGAGGCCCCGAGATAGGACAGATTCTTCTGCTGGGTTAAAAGTATAGTTGGATAGATTAACAATATTACTGGGTGGATTACGGGAACCACTGTTGTGGCCCCTTGTGGCATGAAGTAGTTTAGATAGCTTAGTGTCCTTTTTCTTTTGTAGAGAAGCAAAATTTCTCCCCCCCACGCCACCCCCCACTATTCCTCAGATGTTCTTGTTAACTGCTGGAAATAGCCTACCTTGCTTGTCACCATGAAAGGTTTTCCTCCTTTCCCACCCCCCCTGCTGCTGGTGATGGCTCATCTTAAGTGACCACTCTCCTTACAGTGTGTATGATAAAACCCATTGTTTCATGTTCTGTGTGTGTGTGTATAAAAATCTCCCCACTGTATTTTCCACCAAATGCATCCGATGAAGTGAGCTGTAGCTCACGAAAGCTTATGCTCAAATAAATGTGTTAGTCTCTAAGGTGCCACAAGTACTCCTTTTCTTTTTGCGAATACAGACTAACACGGCTGCTACTCTGAAACCTACTCAAAGAATAATTATCAAGGGTTTGCTGTTAAACTGGGAGGGCGAATGCAGTGGGATACTGGGGGATCTGTCCTGGACCTAATACAAGGCAATATTTTCATTAATGAATTGGATAATGGGAGTGGAGAGTATGCTTATAAAATCTATGGGTGACACCAAGCTGGGAGTGGTTGCCCTTTGGAGGACAGGATTAGAATTCAAAATGACCTTGACAAATTGGAGAGAGTCTGAAATCACGAAGATGAAATTCAATAAAGACAAGTGCAAAGTAGTATACTTAAAAAGAAAAAAAATCAAATGCACGATGAGAAAATGGGGAATAAGAGGCTAGAAAGTAATATTGCTGAAAAGGAGCTGAATTGCTGAAAAGGATTGAATAGGATTCAACAATGTGACCCAGTTGTGAAAAAGACTAATATTATTCTGGGGTGTTTTCACAGGAGTTTTATATGTAAGACACAGGAAGTAATTCTCCCACTGTATTCGACACTGGTGAGGCCTCAGCTGGAGTACTGTGTTTGTTCTGGGTGCCACACTTTAAGAAAGATATGGACGAATTGGTGAGTGTCCAGAGGAGAGCAATAAAGAGGTTTAGAAAACCTGATCTACAAGGAAAGGTTTAAAAAAAACAAAACAAAAACAAAACAAAAAAACAGGACACATTTAGTATTGAGAAAAGACGGCTGAGGGGGAAACCTGATAACAGTCTTCACATATGTTAAGGGCTGTTATGAAGAGGATGGTGATCCAGTTTTCTCCACATCCACTGAAGGTAGGATAAGGAGGAATAGACTCATCTGCAGCAAGGGAAATTTAGGTTGGATATTAGAAAATATTTTCCAACTAAGGAGAGTTAAGCACTGGAATAGACATCCCAGGAAAGCTGTGAAATCCTTGTCATTAAAGGTTTTAAAAAGCAGATTGGAGAAACATCTGTCAGGGATAGTCTAAGTATACATTCTCTTGCCTAATTGCAGGGGGCTGGGCTAGATGACATCTCAAGGTCCCTTCCAGCCTACATGTCAATGATATCTTATTTGAATGGACCCAGCTTACTCAGTGATCCAGATGAGTCTGTATGATAGTCCTGTCCTCATCATTCACAAGTTTTTATGCAATCCACAAATTTTAATCAGCCTTGATTTTATATTTACTTCCAGATCATTGATAAATATATTTAATATTAAGAATATTACAGGAAAACAGAGAAGAAGACATAGAACTACTCCTACATAGTGCTCCTATATATGGTACACAAACATAAGATTTTATATTCCAGAGCTGTGAAAAGACCATTTTGTGGAGCAATTAGTCAGTCAAATTTTGAGAGGAACAAGATGCAAAGGAACTTTGTGGCACAAAATAACTGTAATTAGGGCAAAGAGAGGGAGATTGATATATCAGAGCATGAAGGGGAAGATGGAAGTCAGGCCAGAAGACGGTCAGGTGTCTCTACCATATTTAGTCCTGTAAGCTATGTTTTAATTATTATTTATTAGAATTTAACATTAAAGTGTTAGAATAAATCAGTCACACTTTGTCTGACATTATGCTGCCACACAGAGATGACTGAGAGGAGTGACAGGTTTCAGAGTAGCAGCCCTGTTAGTCTGTATTCGCAAAAAGAAAAGGAGTACTTGTGGCACCTTAGAGACTAACGAATTTATTAGAGCATAAGCTTTCGTGAGCTACAGCTCACTTCATCGGATGACTTTCACTGGTGAAGCCCTCAGGAGAGACCAAAAATTTAAGGCCTTTCCTCACATTAAGTAGTGTCTTCTACAATGGAGTAGTCTCATTGAAATTACAGGAGAACTGTAGAACTATGAAAAAAGAACGAGGAGTAATTGTGGCACCTTAGAGACTAACAAATTTACTTGAGCATAAGCTTTCATGGCTAAAACCCACTTCATCGGATGCATGCAGTGGAAAATACAGTAGGAAGATATACATACACACAGAGAGAACATGAAAAAATGGGTGTTGCCGTCCACACTATAACGAGAATGATCAATCAAGGTGAGCTATTATCAGAAGGAGAAAAAAAAAACCTTTTGTAGTGATGGGCCATCCTGATTATCACTACAAAAGGTTTTTTCCTCCTGCTGATAATAGCTCACCTTGATTGATCACTCTCATTATAGTGTGGATGGCAACATCCATTTTTTCATGTTCTCTGTGTGTGTGTGTGTGTGTGTGTGTGTGTGTGTGTGTGTGTGTGTGTGTGTATATCTTCCTACTGTATTTTCCACTGCATGCATCCAATGAAGTGGGTTTTAGCCCACGAAAGCTTATGCTCAGATAAATTTGTTAGTCTCTAAGGTGCCACAAGGCCTCCTTGTTCTTTTTGCTTATACAGACTAACACGGCTACCACTCTGAAACCTGTAGAATTATCTCATCTTATGTGCCTTCTCTCTCTCTCTCTCTCTCACACACACACACACACTTTTCAGATGTTCAGATGGGCTATTTGTGGGGTACAGCTGAGTGCCTAATGGCTTCCATATTTATCTGTGCACTCACTGCAGCAATTAACTTACTAAGTAATGTGCTTTGACTGTGAAACAATATTTTGAGTCTGAATGAGCAACAAAAAACCTTCTATCTATTCTTTGTTCAATGCAGCAGATCTGAAGTAATGATGAGAAGTTTAGGCTCAGTTTTTGTAGAAAATCATTTTCTTAGTAAGCTTTCCAAGGAAGTTAAATGCTATCTTTATTGCATACAATATGCAGATCCCACCAGGGGGTAAATTATTAATAGTAAATCTTCAACATTTAATGAGCACCTGCTATGCAGTGTGGGTCAGGTTTTTTTGATGAAACATTTACAAACCACTTATTATAATTAGCGTAATAAGGCCTTTTGAATTGCTGCCCCATTTGAAGAAAAACAGATTCTCAAACCTACTTTGTAGGTGGTTATAATACCCACTGATTTAGATGAGTTTCCAGCTGTTCAGGCATCATTTATTAAATTCACATATTTTATGGGAAAATGCTTTGTAGCAGTTATAGGAACATAGAAATTTCCTTACCTGATTAGACTAGTTGTCCATCCTAAATCAGTATCCTGTCTCCGCCAGTGGCCCAGATGATTCAAAGGAAGGTACAATAAATCCCTAGTGGATAATTACAGAAAAACATACTTGCACTGTACATATGGGGAAGTTTCTTTCTGACCTCCCTTATTTAGTGATGCCCTGAAGCATAAATGTTTCTGTTGCTTATAAAACACATATTGACATAAAATTGTTTAAATATTTGAATGAATATTTACTGAATATTTTTACAATATTCACCCAGGCCCAGTTCTAACCGACTTACAAACCCTTGAATTGGCAGCATAACAATGAAACAACTGAGTATCGATAAGCATCAGTCTATACACATCCGCCTTGCTTGTCATCCATATTCTTCCAGGCAGCTAGATCTTCATTAAACTCAATTTTTTTTTATGTCAGACTCCTAGGGAATTTACTTTAATATATGTGGAAATTGTATGCCAATAGTACCTACATAAGGCTGAATATATTTTTTCCTTTGCTTGCTTTGGTTCATGAAAAGCAATCGTTTCAGGAGGGCTGAAAGGCTCTTCTGGCAGGATACCAGCTCATATTGAATGGCTCAGTTTACTCTACAACCTGGGAAATTCAGCTCAGATTCTTATATAAAAGATATTTCAAGAGTTCTACTAAGACTCCTAAATACTACAGTGTTATCTTTCTTTATATCTTAGAACCCTTGGCAGCATAAACTATTGTAAATAAAATAAATTTATGAAATGCCTTCCAAAATGTTGACTATACCAGGCTTAATTTTTCATCTGTAAAAAGGTGGCCAAAATATTTGAAGTATTGTAGAGATGACTTAGGGGGAAAAAACACACTAACAAACTAAGAATTGCTTTGATCAAAAATCCTCTTGAAGCAAGCAAGTTTATTTGCTAGTTTAATCATCTTAGAGTGCTTCAATACTTTAGATCTGCTGCATTAAAGTTGTCAAAATGTTTTCAAATTCAGAAGCTATGACTTCAGAGAAGCCGTACTTATCAGTGCCCTAGTTTCAAACAGGTTTGTTCTTTCTCTGCCTTGATCTAACTTAAGAAGAGTGACATCAGTTCAGAATGGTGAGAATGTGTTAGCTGATGTTATATTTCAGCTCTGCTCTGGGAAAACTATGGCCTACTTCCTTGGCGGTGGCCAGGCAACAAACAGTCCAAATTAGGAAGGATATGGGCAAAAAGTTGCTTATAACCGACTTTTGTGTCTCCTCTCCTTCTCCCCCCCATAATTCCTGGGCTAACTGTGCACCAAGCCAGTTCTCAACAAAAATTAGAGCAGAACCAGGGCTCTTTTAAATTATGCCAGCCATCAGTAGATCCCAAGAATTATTATGGCAGCTGGAGATCAATGAGGCAAAGAGGAAACTTGGCCATGCCCCTTTTCCCCTCACTATGCTGCCTCTGCTGGCTGCAGTTTAGCATAGGATTTGGTATAGGAACAAGTTTGCAGCTCTATACAACCAGAAGATAATTCTCCCAAGGCAACTATGCCATCTTTAAGATGGTTATATGCCAGCTATGTGGTACAAGGCAGCCCTAACCCAGTTAAAAAAAAAAATGAGGCCACAACCTCCAAGCAGTACCTTACACTGCTGAGGATTCTAAAATATGTTCAAAAGATGTTTTGTGATATTGAGTGACTAATCGTAATCATAACTGACATTTTTTGCCCACATAATGACATCTCTGAATTTTAGATATCTTTGGTGGTGATTCTTTTACCAGTTAATTGGGATTTTAAGGCATTATTCTGCTTCTCTCAAAGATTTTTGATTAGGGAGCTCACCTTCGGTTCCTGCATCTCTGCTTTAGATGCAGGAGGAAATGCAGCTAACTTACTGATCAAAGCAAGGGAGAGAAGGAATTACTACAATGGGAACAACAGTAAGTTATTTTATTGTGCTGAAACTGGAAGAGTGGAGTCCATTATCATCTGACACATTGAGAAAGTTTCATCAACACAAAACAAACTCACTCCAGAAAATGGCACTGTTTCTTAAAAGAACTTTCAAGCGAAATCATGTCCTTATCACAACAATCTGTTTCAGACTCTCTGAGGTTCACTTCTTGATCCCACACAGCAGCAAGCAAATTACAGTTTTATTGTATGTGGTTACACACAGTAAGGATGCAAATTTTAACAAAGACTGTTTTAAAAAGCTTACCAGTTTAAAACTTGTGTTTATTTATAGGTTAACCAGTTTCTGCTCAAAACATATTCAGTCACAGTTTGAGCAGACCCACAAAAACAATTCTGTGGAACGACAAGGTATTAAAATATGCAAAAAAACAAACACTGAAAATGAAGGAAAATACAACTGAAAACCACAATCAATAGTCATTATTCACCTCACAGTTATACATGTCCATATAGACCTGCTAAATATCTTATTTTATAGCTTTATTTTGGTTTTAAAACCTCTTGGTATTAGATGCAACCATAGTCCTTGCCTGTGCGGATCGAGCACTGTTTGTGACATTTATGTTTTTCCATCATTTGGGCTAGTTGAAAATTATTCCATAAAAATCTTTATTTTCAGACATATTATGAACTGATAATATTGTTCTTGAGGTGTCACCAGGTGGCACTGTTACACATTGAACCTAGAAGGCTATTTAGGATATTGTCTATACTTTGAGCTGGGGATGTGATTGAGCTCAAGGAGACATACTTGCACTAGCTTGATGAGAACTAGTGTGACTCGTGAGCATTTCTGCTCAAAGTGTAAACATACCCTTAGTGTGAGAGTAAATGTTCAGTCTCAGGAGAACATGCTGTATTATTGTTAGTTTTTATTATGCCAGGCTCTGCACAGAGGCAGTGGTGTTTGGAGAGGGAGCTGTGCAAGCAGCCAGAGATGTTGTTCTCTACCTTGGTCTCTGATTAGAGTCAATTCTTGAGGCAGCGATTCTCTCTGGGAATCGGGTGACAATGTTGGTCAGAGGTTCCTGAAAGAAGGGATTACTCTGCATGCTGTTTCATCACCTCTGTTATAGGACTGCTGTTTATTGAAACTAAAAACAAGTTACACTTAGAATCCAAGTATATTCTATGTCACTAGTTTCTTCTTGCTGGAAAGCTCACTTACAAGCCTCCCACATCTACCATCACTTGGTAGAGGATGACATTCCCATTAAAACAGGACACTGGCATCACAAGAAGAGGCAAAATATATAGGGTCTAGAGGTTGGATAGAACCCTAGAGGTAATGGCTCTCCCTCATAAAAGTTGTTCTTAGAATTTTTTGTTTAAATGATGTTATTGGTCTGCCTTCTTTACTATTTTATTGCACTATATACTAAAGGTTATTATGCATCATATCCTCAATTTGAGAACACAAGTCCCGGTGGCATCACTGTGTATAGATAAATTACACTGGTGATCCCAAGTACTGAAACAATACAATTAGAAAAGCTTGGATTGTTAGCACCGGAGAAGAGATTGTGTGTAAAAGTTGGTAAATTAAGGCACAGAGAAAAAGTTAAGTGAATTAGCAGATGGCAGAGAGTGAGACTGTGACAGAGCCAGGAGCAGAACTGAACCCTTGTCCCTGCTCTAATATTTACACCATACTCCCTCATAGCTGGATGTAACGTAATAATAAAGTGATATGCCTTTAAGCAATGTGAGTCTTCTACCAGCACTCACTATATTCTATATTTTAGAAGCCTGCAGAATCCAATCAGAGCACACATAGCTAGGTCTTGCATCTTGTTTATATTTGGTAAAAGCAGTTATTTGGACCCCACCATGTCCAGGTGGTTCCTTCAGACTATGTTTGTTATGTAAAAAGCAAAACAAACAAAACAAAAAAGACAAACACAGGAAAAACTATATTGTAGGCAAAATGAGGCAAAACTGTAGACATAAGGAGTGTGGTGGACTTGTGGAATGCATTTAAAAATGCACACAAGAAATGGATTATAGTCTTCAGTGAGAATTAGGATTGAATGTGACTAGCTCCTGAGCACCCATTCTATCCATGATACAAAATGTAGTAGTCTAGCAAAACCAATCTGCTTTCATATCTGTCTTGCAACTAAAAGTTCAACCAATTTACCAGTGTGAGAAATTGTGATCCAATCCAAAGGGCATTGGACTAAAGGCAGGAAATCTAGATTCAATTCCAGACTCTGCTATTGACTTGTATAACCTTGAGCAAATCACTTCTCTTTCATCATCAATTCCCCAACCTGTAATGTGAAGATAACAATGCTTCCTGTCTTTGTAAAGCACATTGAGATCTATGGATGATGATGGCAAAGAACATGCAAAGAATTACACACATGCTTAATTTCCCCCTACATACAACCTGTAAAGCTAGAATGCCACATCTTTTGTTTTATTAAAAAAATACAGAATTTTCATAAGTGATGAAAGAGAGATACTTAATCCACAATTTTTTTTTGTTGTTTCTAGGAAAATTAAAATTACTGTTCTTTAAGATGTCAAAACTATTCCACTCCAAGAGCATGAAGCAGAATTTAAGAAAAATGAACTCCTGTTTTGTCACAACCCTAATACAATCTTTAAGATGCTTTGAGAATTGCACTGTACCAGGAGTTTGATTTTTATTTTTTGTTAAAACTGTTGAATGTTGTTTGAAAACTTTGAGAATTAGGCCCCAAAACACAAGGTTTCTCATTAAACGAGTTACTGAAAGATTATTTTTCAGGGGTCGGAAACAGCATTAGAAATTGCTTTTATATGCCATTTTCAAGTTACACCTCCTCACCATGAGGCAAAATGTCAGAAAATAATGAAGCAAC
Organism: Dermochelys coriacea; assembly: GCF_009764565.3. NCBI lineage: Eukaryota > Metazoa > Chordata > Testudines > Dermochelyidae > Dermochelys > Dermochelys coriacea. Next base: position 97,353,988 of record NC_050071.1, on the reverse strand, counting down.
ATTATACATATCAAACTTGCAAGATGGGAAATAGGATTCAGATCAAAGGTCTCTGAATGATGAAACTTACAAATGAATTTCTGGCATTGAAGGGTGAGCAGCCTATCTTTGAAATCTTTTCTACAACCACTGGAGCATGCTTAATGGGTTTTGTGTTTCTTTTCTGAAAAAAACTTTTCATGTGACAGAATTAGGTATTACAAACAAACTCAGGGTTATGGCTGCATATTTTCTATGAAGTGGAGGACATTAAATAACAAGCTAATCACTGACAAGCATATTAATATACAGACATCAAAATATTTCATTTACCTCATCCTATGTGTGTAATCCCAGAAAGTCAGGGTGATCTTAAATCCTCTTCAAATATTTGCTTCTGGCCAACAGTGCAATATCAGAATCTTTTAATCATGCCTAGAACCACTGCCTTTCTTCAGGAAAGGAACTTCACCCTCTCTTTTTCTTTCCTTTGCTTCCTGATCAGTATTTTCAAAAGCCTTGCAGAACTATCACCAGTACCTCCCTCCAGGTGAAGTGCATTTAACTCAGTTCACTTTGGAGGTAGCTAACATTATTCAAAATTTGCTCAAGTGAGGCACATTGTAGGGTGCTTACTCCCTTCCATCAGCGGGATTGAGCTCAGATTCTGAAATCAGATCCTTAATGTGGCAGTGCACTGGGCTACCATTATACTGCTAGGCTCATGCATACACCTCTGATTCAAAATTATCAATCAAAAGATGCATAAGTGAATTAACACCATGAGCCAAATTCCCAGTTGTGTAACTCAGTGTAATGCTATTGAATTCAGTGGGGGATCTGGGCCAGTTAAACTGATTTAAACTGTTCATTCTTCTGTACAGAACGCTGCTGAATCTTAGTTCATTGCATTTTGTGTAACATTTTACTTTTATCTGACTACCTTTTTGAGTCAAGATCCTTAAGCTAGATATTTTAACTGTTATGTTGCAACAGAAGCTTCCTGCTAATTCAGTCATCTTTATTTTGAAGTGTTGCGGAATCACAGAGGCAAAGAGTCTTTTCAGTCTATTTTAATTCATTTAAATTCTGCTCATTTAATTTAAGAGACAAACCATTTCAAGTGAATCTTTGGTCAATTAGCTGTTTCAATATTCTTAAATCATTTCTCACCAGACATATTAATTTTTACAGTAATAAAAAGAGCTGCCCAAATCCACTGGGTGTCAAAATCTTTTGCAAGATAAGATATAAGACAGAATGTTAGAAGAGAAAATAAAGAAATGGGCTCATTTTTCAGCAAAAATCAGGGCTGAGAATCCAATTGAATTTAAATAATTGTTTTAGGATTTTAGACAGATCTACAAGAGATGACTGTTTTCTCTGACAAAGTAAAATAATTTCCAGAACAGGCAATCATCTTTGGAATGACTGTGTAGGTGTCACGCTTAGCTAATTATGAAATTCATATTCAAAATTATTAATGCATTCCTCTTACAATGTGAATCAAAGTAAAGTATTTTGTAAATAAGATCAGCCTTCTTTAAGTTTTGGAAAATACTGTTCACTGGGTGCACCATAATGCAGTCCCCTCTCTCTTAGTAATGAAAGCTGTCATTCTTTTTTCCATAATGTTCCTGAAGACTGGGAACTGATAAAATAAACATGCAATAAAAAACTTTGAGAAGTATGAATAAAGCATCAAAAACAGACTGTGGAAATCTAAACGCAATGGGCTTGATCTGTGCATTCTCTGTCTCTAAATCTCTCCTGCTGTGTACTTCCTGTGGATTGATGACCGTATTCCAATCCCACTGAGGTCAGTGGGAGATAAAGATTTTCACCACTCATCCTGCAGGATCAGAACCATAAATCTTGTACTTTAAATGACACAATTAAAAGTTAATTCCCAAATTGGACAAAGCATTGACATTGTTACAGTAAACCTAGTTCTATAGCACTGTTCCTTTTATTTCTAGACAATGTTTATAGTAAAATAGGGTGATGGGAATTATGGTCACTCCAAGAAAAAAAGTCTGCTGCATTTTTGTGAAGTTGATATACGTAGTTCCATTAGAAGGCTCTACTCTCGTCTTATACTATTTACATTTTCCATTTGTACAAACGTTTCAAATTTTTGTTTTGTGTTTGAATATCATTTTTCTTAGTGTAAAATGTAAATTTTCACTATCATGCATGTGTTAGTGAATCTCAAATGCTAGAATCTAAACTCTGAACCTATACAGGCTTCATTTGTTTCTCTTTCTGCAGCAAAGTCTTTAGGTGACAATGTCTGTCTTTCAGTAACTCATGCCTGAACATGTCATAAGAATTCTTCCTACTGCACAGTAGTACTGTACATTTTTTGACATTCATAATGGTGAAAGACTGAACCTATACATTATTTTGTAAAAGTTTTAGAGGAAGGAAAAGTTCCCAGACTAGCAACCTGCTAAGTTTAACCTCCTCATACTCTGAAAGCTTCCAAGACATACACTTGCATTAATTTTGATTAGGTTCATTACACAATTGTTTTTCCTGCTTGCACTTTTGTACAGTAAATCTCAAGGACAACTAGGTTATATTTCACTGCTTTTTAATGTCAAGACAGAGATAACAGAACAACTGTGTGACGTTGCACTCCATATTTTTATAAAAATATGTCTATAAGTGTGGATATAATGTAACTGGAATATGCTTTATGCAACAGGTCTTTTGTAAGGTATCATTACAAATCTTAGGTTTCAGAGTAGCAGCTGTGTTAGTCTGTATTCGCAAAAAGAAAAGGAGTACTTGTGGCACCTTAGAGACTAACAAATTTATTAGAGCATAAGCTTTCGTGAGCTACAGCTCACTTCATCGGATGCATTTGGTGGAAAAAACAGAGGAGAGATTTATATACACACACACAGAGAACATGAAACAATGGGTTTATCATACACACTGTAAGGAGAGTGATCACTTAAGATAAGCCATCACCAACAGCAGGGGGGGAAGGAGGAAAACCTTTCATGGTGACAAGCAGGTAGGCTAATTCCAGCAGTTAACAAGAATATCAGAGGAACAGTGGGGGGTGGGGTGGGAGGGAGAAATACCATGGGGAAATAGTTTTACTTTGTGTAATGACTCATCCATTCCCAGTCTCTATTCAAGCCTAAGTTAACTGTATCCAGTTTGCAAATTAATTCCAATTCAGCAGTCTCTCGTTGGAGTCTGTTTTTGAAGCTTTTTTGTTGAAGTATAGCCACTCTTAGGTCTGTGATCGAGTGACCAGAGAGATTGAATTGTTCTCCAACTGGTTTTTGAATGTTATAATTCTTGACGTCTGATTTGTGTCCATTCATTCTTTTACATTGAGACTGTCCAGTCTGGCCAATGTACATGGCAGAGGGGCATTGCTGGCACATGATGGCATATATCACATTGGTAGATGCGCAGGTGAACGAGCCTCTGATAGTGTGGCTGATGTGATTAGGCCCTATGATGGTATCCCCTGAATAGATATGTGGACAGAGGGTGGACTCCTCCTGAAGGTCGAAACAGCAGCCTGGATTTCTACATAGAGTGCTTCCGCCGACGTGCACGAGCTGAAATTGTGGAAAAGCAGCATCGCTTACCCCATAACCTCAGCCATGCAGAACACAGTGCCATCCACAGCCTCAGAAACAACTCTGACATCATAATCAAAAAGGCTGACAAAGGAGGTGCTGTCGTCATCATGAATAGGTCGGAGTATGAACAAGAGGCTACTAGGCAGCTCTCCAACACCACTTTCTACAAGCCATTACCCTCTGATCCCACTGAGGGTTACCAAAAGAAACTACAGCATTTGCTCAAGAAACTCCCTGAAAAAGCACAAGAACAAATCCGCACAGACACACCCCTGGAGCCCCGACCTGGGGTATTCTATCTGCTACCCAAGATCCATAAACCTGGAAATCCTGGACGCCCCATCATCTCAGGCATTGGCACCCTGACAGCAGGATTGTCTGGCTATGTAGACTCCCTCCTCAGGCCCTTCGTTACCAGCACTCCCAGCTATCTTCGAGACACCACTGACTTCCTGAGGAAACTACAGTCCATTGGTGATCTTCCTAAAAACACCATCCTAGCCACTATGGATGTAGAAGCCCTCTACACCAACATTCCACACAAAGATGGACTACAAGCCATCAGGAACAGTATCCCCGATACTGTCACGGCTAACCTGGTGGCAGAACTTTTTGACTTTGTCCTGACCCATAACTATTTCACATTTGGTGATAATGTATACCTTCAAATCAGCGGCACTGCGATGGGTACCCGCATGGCCCCACAGTATGCCAACATTTTTATGGCTGACTTAGAACAACGCTTCCTCAGCTCTCGTCCCCTAATGCCCCTACTCTACTTGCGCTACATTGATGACATCTTCATCATCTGGACCCATGGAAAAGAAGCTCTTGAGGAATTCCACCATGATTTCAACAATTTCCATCCCACCATCAACCTCAGCCTGGACCAGTCCACACAAGAGATCCACTTCCTGGACACTACGGTGCTAATAAGCGATGGTCACATAAACACCACCCTATATCGGAAACCTACTGACCGCTATTCCTACCTACATGCCTCTAGCTTTCATCCAGATCATACCACTCGATCCATTGTCTACAGCCAAGCGCTACGATATAACCGCATTTGCTCCAACCCCTCAGACAGAGACAAACACCTACAAGATCTCTATCATGCATTCCTACAACTACAATACCCACCTGCTGAAGTGAAGAAACAGATTGACAGAGCCAGAAGAGTACCCAGAAGTCACCTACTACAGGACAGGCCCAACAAAGAAAACAACAGAACGCCACTAGCCATCACCTTCAGCCCCCAACTAAAACCTCTCCAACGCATCATCAAGGATCTACAACCTATCCTGAAGGACGAGCCATCGCTCTCTCAGATCTTGGGAGACAGACCAGTCCTTGCTTACAGACAGCCCCCCAATCTGAAGCAAATACTCACCAGCAACCACACACCACACAACAGAACCACTAACCCAGGAACCTATCCTTGCAACAAAGCCCATTGCCAACTCTGTCCACATATCTATTCAGGGGATACCATCATAGGGCCTAATCACATCAGCCACACTATCAGAGGCTCGTTCACCTGCGCATCTACCAATGTGATATATGCCATCATGTGCCAGCAATGCCCCTCTGCCATGTACATTGGCCAAACTGGACAGTCTCTACGTAAAAGAATGAATGGACACAAATCAGACGTCAAGAATTATAACATTCAAAAACCAGTTGGAGAACACTTCAATCTCTCTGGTCACTCGATCACAGACCTAAGAGTGGCTATACTTCAACAAAAAAGCTTCAAAAACAGACTCCAACGAGAGACTGCTGAATTGGAATTAATTTGCAAACTGGATACAATTAACTTAGGCTTGAATAGAGACTGGGAATGGATGAGTCATTACACAAAGTAAAACTATTTCCCATGGTATTTCTCCCTCCCACCCCACCCCCCACTGTTCCTCTGATATTCTTGTTAACTGCTGGAATTAGCCTACCTGCTTGTCACCATGAAAGGTTTTCCTCCTTCCTCCCCCTGCTGTTGGTGATGGCTTATCTTAAGTAATCACTCTCCTTACAGTGTGTATGATAAACCCATTGTTTCATGTTCTCTGTGTGTGTGTATATAAATCTCTCCTCTGTTTTTTCCACCAAATGCATCCGATGAAGTGAGCTGTAGCTCACGAAAGCTTATGCTCTAATAAATTTGTTAGTCTCTAAGGTGCCACAAGTACTCCTTTTCTTATTACAAATCTTATAATCTACTGAGAGTGGTCATCCTATTTGTATAAATGTATCATTCTTGTATCTGAAACTAGGAATATATAACTAGGAATAACTCTGATGTCCTATTGTAATTATGCAAAGTGTGGGCCATTAATGGTGGTTTGGAATCTGGATGGCTCCCATTAATTAGAACAATTGGTTTTAAATGGCTCTGTTTATTTGTAGACTTTCTGTATACCTGTGTGCCAGCAAGTGGGTAATGAAGTCTCACAGGACATGTGATCATGTCACCTGAAATGGAATCCATCTTTAACCTGGTGCTTTTCCATTTAGAAGGAGGGGTGGGAACCCAGAGAGAGTCAAAGGAATCCTGCTTTGTGTGAAAGCTATTAAAGGGGGTGAAACAGAACAAAGGGGGTCCCAGTCATGTGGAATCCCCTGCTTTTCACCTGAGATGCCTGCTGGAACTAACAAGGTATGTACCAGGGGAAAGGATTGGGCCCAGACTAAGAAGGAGTCTAGTCTGTGAAAGAAGCTTATTGGAACATCTCTGAGGGTGAGATTTACCTGCATTCAGTTTCTTAAATGTATTAGGCTTAGACTTGCATGTTTTGATTTATTTTGCTTGGTAACTTACTTTTTTCTGTCTGTTATTACTTGAAAAATTCTACTTTTTATTCTTAATAAAATCACTTTTGTTTATTATTGAACCCAAAGTGATTAATACCTGCGGGAGCAAACAGCTGTGCATATCTCTCTATCAGTGTTATAGAAGGCGGACAATTGATGAGTTTACCCTGTATAAGCTTTAAACAGAGTAAAACTGATTTATTTGGGGTTTGGATCCCATTGAGAGCTAAGTGTGTGGGTGCTGGAGACAGGAGTACCTGCTGAGTGGTTTTCAGTTAAAGCCTGTAGCTCTGGGGACATGGTCTGTGTTGCAGCAGGCTTGGGTTTCTGGCTCAACAAGACAGGGTTCTGGAGTCCCAAACTGACAGGGAAAATGGGCTCAGAGGTAGTTTCAGCATATCAGGTGACAGTCCCAAGGGGGTCTCTGTGACCAAACCTGTCACTGTGTTTTCCAAAGAAGTTAGAGGCACACAACACTTTCTGGATAAAACACAATGGCAAGTGTGGATAAATAAACAATGATGATGGGTCAGATTGACCTTTGCTGTTGCCTGGAGGTGTAAATTGCATTTCCATGTACAATGCTAACCCCCAGTCCACCAAAGTGATTCACCTCAAAGGAAAGGCAGATGGCAGGTGTTGAAAGAGTAGATGAACAGTAATTGAAAAATTTCCCAAATTACAGAATTTTGCCTGCTATTCCTTTTCCAGTAAGACAATTTTTCACTTGATTCTGTGTTTCCTGGTAGACTTTCCAGTCATTTAGAGTAACTAGACAAAGTGACAGAAATACAATGGAATAAGAAGGCCCGTTGTTCTGTGAATTGAGTCAGAGAGTTTAAGCCCAGTAGGGACCACCCAATCATCTAGGCTGACCTTCTGCATTGTCTCTTTACATGTCCCAGCTCCCCAAACTCAAAACACATTACGCCTGGGACTTCACTCTTCTTGACCCCTGTGTTTTATCAGTTTCTTTAACAGCTATCAGAGCCTCTGGCTATTGAGAGCAGGCATCTTTTGTAATATGGACCTCCCTGGGCATGTCAGTACTCTGTGCCCACCTCTAATCTCCCTTGTCTCTGTTACTCCAGGGGCTAACTGGTCTTTTATGCCCCTCTTGCCCA